>NC_091956.1:38505104-39800104 GCF_031021105.1 Erythrolamprus reginae | reverse complement strand
TAGAATTTTAACTATTAGATTTGTACGCATATTATTATTGTATTTTACTTTGTGAGCCGCCCTGAATCCTCGGAGAAGCGCAGCATGCAAGTCTAATAAATAACAATAATGATGATGATGATGATGATGATGATCATTGTGATTCCGTCTGAGGCCCCACAGGGAATGGCTGACCCTCTGCCGGCTCTCTGCTCAGAGGGGGAAGATGAGGAACAGGAGGTTCAGGCAGACGAGGAGGAGGAATCTCAGCCCGAGGGGGAGCTCTCCCCAGCAAGCAGCCTGGATTCTTTAGATGACCAGGCACAAGGAATAATAGATTTCCGGCAGAGAAGGGCAATCCAACGAAGGGGACAATTAGCCAGGTACTTCAAGCACTGAATGGGCAACAGCTGGGTTTGGGTGTGGTGCTCTCCGGAAAGGCTAAAAAGGCAGACCCACCCTTCCTGGTTTGTGGAGAATTATCTTTGGAAGTCGTGAGACCTGGCTGTGATCTTTGGCGTCTTGGAATTCTGGCTTGTGACTTTGAATACTGAAACCTTGAGGGGAAAAGGTGGGTGTGCCAGCAAGAGGTCTGCTGGGAAGGCTCATAGCCTGCCTGTGGGGAAGAACAGGTTTTCCTCTGTGTTTATTTTCAAATTATAAAGTGCTTTTGTTTCTACCAGCGTGTCTGGATGCTTTTTCCAGTTGGTGCTGAAGTCTGGGGGCACCCAGACAGAACAGAATAATTCTCCACCAACCACCAGACACCTGGTTCTCATTTTGGAGGGGTGGTTTGGTTGTTTATTTTTCTTGTGCTCTGCTGCTGGTTCCTTGCTTGGCATTTTTTGCTTTTTGGCTTCCTGTTTTTGCCTGCCACCATGGACGTTTCTGCAGCTGACATGCAGGCTGTCTTTGCAGAGTTGCGAGGGGACATTGCTCAGTTGACACAGACAGTTCGGGTGTTACAACGCCAGGTGGAGGTTTTGTCCCAGCCGGCCCCACCCCAGGCGGCCCCTGTGGTGCCTCCTCCAGCACCTTTGCCCAGGAGGAAATGTTTTGTGGCGATGCCGGAAAAATTCTGGGGGGACCGGCGGCTGTTTTCGGCGTTCCAGAGCCAGGTGCAGCTCTTTATCAACGCCCAGATGATGCACTTCCCGGGGGATGACCACAAGGTGGCATTCTTGTGCAGCTTGTTGGCTGGCCCTGCAGCGTCGTGGGTGGCACCTTAAATGGCTCGAGATGACCCGCTACTCCAGAACTATGCTGCTTTCTGTGACCTGCTGCGTCACCAATTTGCAGACCCGGTGCAGGAGCAGACGGCCACGCGGGCGCTGAAGCAACTGCGACAGGGTTCGCGCCCTCTGGCGGACTACATGGCGGACTTTCGGTCTCTGGCCGGGCAAGTGCAGTGGAATGAGGCTGCCCTGATCGAGGCCTTTCAGGACGGACTATCAGACACTATGTTGGATGAACTGGTGCATGAGGTGCTGCCCGGCACGTTGGATGCTTTGGAGCGCCATTGCTTAGCAATAGAGGCCAGGCTGTTGGCCAGGGAAGTCCGTCGAGCGGGACGGTCCAACCCCCGTGCATCACGTGTGCCGCCAACACCTGTTCCGCGGCGGGGGTTGTCGACCGTAGGCACCCTGGCTCCGGTCCCTGCACCCCGACGTTTTTCACCAGCGCTGCCTCCACGCCTGATGGATCGTGTTGCCGCCGGGGAGCCGATGGACGTGAGTTACGCACGACCCCGACAGACCCCGGAGGAACGAGGGCGTCGGCGGGCGGCAGGGTTGTGTTTTTATTGCGGGGCCCCGGGACATTTTGCTGTCATTTGTCCCCACAAGAGGCGCAGCACGGTGGCTGCCGCCGTTCCCGTACCCTCCAGCTCTCCCGTGCTTCCCATGGCGTCCCCCGTGCAGTTCCAGGAGACAACCCCTTGTGTCCCCGTCCCTGTCATGAACTCTCTGATGGCGGGGCCTTCGTCTGGATGTCCTCTGTCGCCGGAACGATCGGGAAACGAGGGAGGCCCGGCTTGGTGGCAACACTAGGTCGGGCGGGGATCCCACTTTCTCCTGACTCCACGGCTACCGACTCCGGACCGTTTCGACACCTGACGCTTGCGGTGACTCTGCATATTGCGCAACGGACTTGGACATCCACCGTTGGCCCTCGTGGATTCGGGGGCGACGACGAATTTCTTGGATGAAGCCTTTGCCCAACGCCATTCCTTGCCCCTTTGTCCTGTCATCCCGCCGTTAACTGTGGAGACCATCGATGGGCGTGTATTGCTGGCTGGTCCCATCCGTTTCCAGACTCTGCCGGTGCGGATGTGCATCGGAACTCATGAGGAGGCCCTGCAGTTTTATGTTACCAAGGGGCTTCATTTTCCCCTCGTGCTGGGGTTGTCGTGGCTGCGAGCGCATGACCCGCAGGTGGTGTGGTCCCAGAACCTGGTCACATTCTCCAGTTTGCAGTGCGTGGACCACCACCGACATGTGTGCGCAGCCCACGGCCCAGTAGTTCCTGCGATCCAGTTACCCCATTGCCTCGAGGAGTTCGCCGATGTGTTTAACGAGAAGGAGGCGGATCGGCTACCACCGCATCGGACGTACGACTGTGCCATAGACCTGCTCCCTGACGCCAAGCTCCCGGCTGGTTGTTTGTACTCCATGTCAGAGCCGGAGCTTGTGGCTCTCAAGGAGTTTGTTGAGAAGAATTTGGCCAAGGGATTTATTCGGCCATCCAAGTCCCCTTTGTCTGCCCCTGTTTTGTTCGTGAAAAAGAAAACGGGCGATCTTCGCCTCTGCTGTGACTATCGGCGCCTTAACGCCATCACGGTGCAGAATAGGTACCCCTTGCCCTTGATCCCTGAACTCATGGACCGGTTGCGGACGGCAATGGTGTTCACCAAAATCGATTTGCGCAGTGCGTACAATTTGGTCCAGATGCGGGCCGGGGATGAGTGGAAGACAGCGTTTGGCACGCGTTATGGCCACTTTGAATACACTGTGATGCCATTTGGCCTCACCAACGCCCCGGCCGTGTTTCAACATCTGATGAATGACGTGTTCCGGGACATGTTGGACCATTTCGTGGTGATTTACCTTGATGACATTTTAGTGTATTCCCCGAACCATGCCTTGCATTTGGACCATTTGCGCCGGGTCCTGCTCCGGTTGCGGGAGCAGCATTTGTATGCCAAGCTGGAGAAGTGCCAATTCTTCCAGACTACCGTAGAATTCCTTGGGCACATTTTGTCTCCAGGTGGCATTTCCATGGACCCGGGCAAAGTGGCCGCACTTCAGTCTTGGCAACCTCCACGACGGGTGAAAGACGTACAACGTCTTTTGGGGTTTGCGAACTACTATCGGGCTTTTGTTCCGGGGTATGCCACGTTAACCACGCCCTTGACTCGGTTGTTACAAAAACAAGTCCCGTTTGGTTGGGGGGAGGCGGAACAGCGGGCTTTTGATGCCCTGAAAGCGGCATTCATGGCGGAACCGCTTCTGCGCCATCCTGATCCCGCTCGGCCGTTTGTGTTGGAAACAGATGCCTCAGATGTAGCAGTTGGCGCAGTGCTCCTCCAAGCCCATCGTCCCGGTGACATGCTGTTTCCGTGTGCCTACTTCTCCCGCAAATTGTCTCCCTCGGAAAGGAATTATACTATTTGGGAGAAGGAACTCTTAGCGGTGAAGGCCGCCTTTGAGCATTGGCGGCATTACCTGGAGGGGGCCCATCACCAAATCGAGGTACGGACGGATCACCGGAACCTCGAGTATCTGCAGACGGCTTGGAAATTGAACCAGAGACAGATCCGCTGGTCCTTCTTTTTTGCGCGGTTCAATTTCCGCATCAGGTACACTCCCAGCGCCCAGAACCCTCGAGCAGACGCCTTGTCATGCAAGCCGGAGTACACACACCCGAAGGAGACAGCTCCTCTGCAGACGGTTCTACCCCCTGCAGCTTTGGCTGCGCCTCAGGACCCAGTGGACTTGCGTCACCGTTTACGGGAGGCGCAGCGGGAGGATGGGTTTGTAGCGCAGAGGGTGCGGGAGTTAACACCCAATTCCCCCTGGACATTTCAAGACGGTCTGCTTCGGTACCGGGGGCAGCTGTATGTTCCCGCTGGCCCAGTGAGAGGATTGATTATGACCCAGTGTCATGACTGTCCAGTGGCGGGGCATTTTGGCCTGTTCAAAACATTGGAGCTGGTCTCTCGGACATTCTGGTGGCCACGCATCCAAGATGATGTGCGTTCCTATGTGGCCACCTGTGTCCGGTGTCGTACAGCCAAGGGGGTGACTGGAGCCCCACCAGGATTACTGCAACCTTTGCCCACGCCTGAGAGACCCTGGGGTGCCGTGTCCATTGACTTTGTAACTCATTTGCCTTCCTCTGCTCGCTTCACGGTAGTCATGGTGGTGATGGACATGCTCACCAAGATGGTCCATTTTGTACCTTGCACTAGGGTGCCCACTGCCCAACTCACGGCCCAAATGTTTATCAGCCACGTGTTTAGGTTACATGGGCTTCCAGATTGGGTGGTCTCTGACAGGGGAACACAATTCACAGCCCGGTTTTGGCGGGAATTGATGTCGGCCCTGAATGTGTCTGTGTGCCTCGCATCGACGCAGCACCCCCAGACCGATGGAGGCACAGAAAAGGTCATAGGGATACTGGAACAATACCTGAGGTGTGTAGTGGCGGATCGCCAGACTGATTGGT
The DNA here is from genome assembly GCF_031021105.1 of Erythrolamprus reginae. Classification (NCBI taxonomy): domain Eukaryota; kingdom Metazoa; phylum Chordata; class Lepidosauria; order Squamata; family Dipsadidae; genus Erythrolamprus; species Erythrolamprus reginae. Next base: position 39,795,400 of record NC_091956.1, on the reverse strand, counting down.
CCAGGTTCCTCCCTGTAGCGGAGTTTGCTTTCAACAACTCACGCCACTCATCGACCCGGCTCACGCCCTTTTTCGCCAATTATGGCTTCCATCCTCGCTTCTTTCCCTTGACCCTCCTAGATTCCCCGGTGCCTGCTGCCGAGGACTTTCTCTCGGAGCTGCAGGCGGTCCATGAGATGGTGAAGAGGTACCTGAATAAAGCCAAGGAGGACTATAAGAGGGTGGCTGACCGCTCCAGATGGGATGTGCCCCCCTTGGTGGTGGGGGATCAGGTGTGGCTGTCCACGAAATACGTAGCCTCTGAATTACCCAGACACAAATTAGATCCCCGGTTCCTGGGTCCTTTTCCTGTGGAAAGGGTGATCAATCCTGTGGCCTACCGGCTAACCTTGCCTGCCAACTTGAGGGTCCACCCTGTGTTTCACCGTTCGCTGTTAGTCCCTGTCCCTCCCGATTGTCCGCTCCGTCCCAACGTTCCCGTGTGTTCCTGCCCCGTGTGTTCGTGACCACCTCCCTGAGGCTATGGTACATGCCCTTCTGGATTCCCGGTGGGGAGACGATTCCTTCCAATACAAGGTTCAATGGGTGGAGGGGGACCCTGATGATTGCTCTTGGGTGGAAGCAGCGTTGGTGGACGCTCCCGACCTTATTCGGGATTTTCACGCCCGGTTTCCCCAGAAACCGCGTCCTCTCCGATGGGGAGGGGCCTTCCGAGGGGGGATGGTGTTGTGATTCCGTCTGAGGTCCCTCAGGGAACGGCTGACCCTCTGCCGGCTCTCTGCTCAGAGGGGGAGGATGAGGAACAGGGAACGGCTGACCCTCGGCCGGCTCTCTGCTCAGGGGGGGAAGATGAGGAACAGGAGGTTCAGGCAGACGAGGAGGAGGAATCTCAGCCCGAGGGGGAGCTCTCCCCAGCAAGCAGCCTGGATTCTTTAGATGACCAGGCACAAGGAATAATAGATTTCCGGCAGAGAAGGGCAATCCAACGAAGGGGACAATTAGCCAGGTACTTCAAGCACTGAATGGGCAACAGCTGGGTTTGGGTGTGGTGCTCTCCGGAAAGGCTAAAAAGGCAGACCCACCCTTCCTGGTTTGTGGAGAATTATCTTTGGGAGTCGTGAGACCTGGCTGTGATCTTTGGCGTCTTGGAATTCTGGCTTGTGACTTTGAATACTGAAACCTTGAGGGGAAAAGGTGGGTGTGCCAGCAAGAGGTCTGCTGGGAAGGCTCATAGCCTGCCTGTGGGGAAGAACAGGTTTTCCTCTGTGTTTATTTTCAAATTATAAAGTGCTTTTGTTTCTACCAGCGTGTCTGGCTGTTTTTTCCAGTTGGTGCTGAAGTCTGGGGGCACCCAGACAGAACAATGATGATGTCTCTTATTTGTCTTCTACAAAGAAATCTATTTTGATCTGTATGAATAAATTCATTGAGAAATGTTTTAAGTCTGTTTGCTATTATAGATACAAATATTTTGTAGTCCACATTTAAAAGAGATATCGGTCTATAATTAAAGAAATAAAAGCCTCTGTCCATGAGTTCAGTTCCTTAGTTTGAATCATAACTTCATTGAATATATCCAACATTAAAAGTCTGAATACTTCCTCAAAGGTTTTATACACATTGGCTTGTAATCCATCAAGTCCCAAAGCCTTTTCATTATTTTGTTTTTTAATAGCCTCCAATAGTTCCATCATTGTTAGCATCAGGACTTTCCCTAAAGGATCCATGAGCAGCTACATGGGACGTGGACAGGCCACAACAAGAGTTTCCCCTAGACCTTTTACTTTTTATCCTAGTCAATTGATTAGTTTACATTTGGTACATATATTGTTTGGGTATTCTATGGGCATAGGTGTATACATGGAACATGTTCTGCAGATCAACAATAGTGCTAAATCAGAGGCAGAGGCAAGAGGGAAGTGACAACAGCTCTTTATTTGATCAGCAGGAGCATTCAGAGAGCCCAGCTCGCAGGCTGGAAAAGAATCTAGCCAGAGATTGAGAAACCCCAGCAAAAACCCACACTTATATACTTTGTTGCCAGTGCTGGGATTGGTGACATTGTTTCAAGTCCTTGCGCTGAAGCTCCTGATTGGTCATCTTTGCAGGCTTCCTATTGGTTAGCCTGCGGGCTCCTATTGGCTGTCTCTGATCCAATCAGGGATCTGTGTCTGATCCAATCAAGGATCTCTCTTGTAACAGCATGCAAACATAACATCCCTCCCCCCATAGTCCTTTTACAACTGTCAGTCATTTAGATAGGCTACGTAGTCCTGTAACCTGATTGGTGGTCTGGTCGCCTGGCCGGACCTGCCCAGTTCAGTCTGCTGTGAGCTGTCTTCCGGGGCGCCTGGCTCTTGTGCTGCTCCGTCCTGGCAAAGGTTGCCTTGGCCCGTGGACGATGGTGCGGTCTCACCTCCGCCGGCCGCCAGGGTTCCCGGACAGCCCTCGCTGGATGCCAGAAGATGGTGTGGTGAGTAGGATGGTTGTTCTATGCGATTTTCTGTGGGGAAAATGTGATCGTTATTTTGTGGGGACTCACCCGGGTGTCGCTTCCTGATTTGGTCGATGTGTCTTCGCCAAATTTTCCCATTTCGTAGCAGAACTGTGTACGACTTGTGGCCGGTTCTTTGATCTATGGTGCCCTCCTTCCAGCGGAGGTTGGAGTCAAAGTCTTTGGCATACACTGGGTCGCCCGATTCGAAGGTTCTTTCCGGCTCTGCTGTTGGTTTGTCTTTTTCCTTTGTGTATTCTGGGTGCATTCTGTCTAGAGGGGAGCGGAGCTTTCTTCCCATGAGGAGTTTCGCCGGGCTTTTCTTGGTGCTGGCTGAAGGGGTGATGTGTTGGGCCAGTAGGAACTCGTCTATTTGTTGCTGCCAGTCTCCGGTTGGTGCTCGGTGAAGGGCCTCTTTCGTGAACCTCACCATTCGTTCAGCCCGGCCGTTAGAGGCCGCGAAGAGGGGCGCGGTTAGTGCATGCTGGATCCCTCACTCGGCTAGGAAGATTTCCATTTGTCTAGATGTCAGCTGGGGGCCATTGTCGGAGACTAGGACATCTGGTAACCTATGTGTGGAGAAAATTTTCCGCAGTACCTTTACTGTAGCTGCCATTGTAGTTGAGGTCATTAGAATTACCTTGAGCCATTTTGAGTAGGCGTCTACTACGATTAGAAAGGATTGTCCTGCCACTGGTCCTGCAAAGTCTATGTGAATGCGAGACCAGGGCCCTTTTGGTGTTTCCCACTCCATTGGCGTGGTTTTGGGTGGATCTGGGCGAGTTTGCTGGCACAGGTTACATGTTGCCACCCAGGTCTCAATGTCCTGATCCAGCCCGGGCCACCATAAATGACTCCGAGCCAGACTCTTCATTCGTACCATGCCCGGGTGCCCTTGATGCAGTAATTTTAACACTTTTTTCTGTAGCTGTTTTGGAACTATTACCCGGTCGCCCCACAATATGCAGTCCCTTAACACGCTCAGTTCCGTTTGTCTGTTTTTAAAAGTTTGAAATGCCTCTCCCTGGATTTTCTCTGGCCACCCCCTCAGGACCCACTGCTTGACTTGAGACAATACCGAATCTTTATTTGTCTCCTGGGCAATTTCCTCTGCGCTTATTATTGGGTTCTCCTGCATTTCAATTAGCAATATGTCCGTGGCTGGGGCTGGGTCTATTACCAGGTCTGTCTGGGGGCATCTGCTAAGGGCATCTGCGTGGCCGATTTCCTTCCCCCCTCGGTGTATGAGAGTGTAGTTGTAGGCTGCTAGGAAGATTGTCCAACGGGTCATTCTCGGGGAAAGGAATGCGGGCGTCTGTTTGTTTCCCACTAAGATTCCTAATAGGGGTTTATGGTCTGTAATCAAGGTAAATGGGTGGCCGAATAAATACCTGTGGAATTTTTTGACCCCCGCGACTAAAGCTAGTGCTTCCTTGTCCAGTTGAGAGTAGTTCCTTTCTGCCGGGGACAAGGTCTTTGAGTAGAAAGCGTGCCGTCTGGGTACGTGTGGCTGAGGACGGCTCCTATGCCAAACGGTGAGGTGTCACAGGTTAAGGTCACAGGCATAGTCATGTTGTATTGCACGAGGACACTGTCTGATGATAGCATTTCTTTGATGGCTTGGAAGGCGTCCTGCTCGGCCGGTCCCCATGTCCAGGCTGTTCCTTGCTTAAGTAGGTGATGAAGCGGCTCCGCTGTTGTGGCTTTCTGCTTGAGAAAGATGGAATAGAAGTTTAGTAAACCCAGAAATGATTGTAGTTCCGTTTTGTTCGTTGGGACAGGGGCGTTTTTTATTGCTGAGACCTTTTCTTCTGTTGGATGGATCCCCCTTTTATCTATGGAGAAACCCAGGAATTCGACGTTGGGGACTGCCCAAGAACACTTTTCCAGTTTTATGCGGAGGCCCACTTCCTGAAATTTAGTGAGTACTTGTCGAATTCTTTCCCATAGCTGGGGGGCTGATGTTGCAGATATTAACACGTCATCGAAATATGGCACCACCCCTGGGATTTTGTTTAGCAAGCGTTCCATGAGGCTTTGAAAAATGCCTGGGGCGGTAGCTACCCCAAACTGTAACCTGGAACATTTGAATGCTCCCCGGTGAGTCACGATTGTCTGGGCTTCTGCAGTTTCCTCTGAGACTGGTAATTGCTGATAAGCCTGGGCCAAATCGATCTTTGCAAAGACAGAGCCATTTCCCAGAGTATGTAATAGCTGCTGAACTACTGGAATCGGGTAAGCATTGTGTTGCAAAGCCCTGTTAATCGTTGCTTTGTAGTCAGCGCATATACGAACTGAGCCATCGGGTTTTAGGGGGAGGACGATTGGGGTCTCCCATTTGGCGTGGTCAATTGGTATGAGGACTCCCTGGGCGATTAATTTATCTAGTTGCTGGTTGACCTTTGGGAGTAATGGCAAAGGTACCCTCCGGGGTTTTAGGCGAATTGGGGGTATCGATGGGTCGAGGTTGAATGATATTGGAGTGCCCTTATATGTGCCCAGCCCTGGTTCGAATACATCAGCAAAGTCCTTCATTATGTCCTTTGGGGGCATTCTTTGGTCAGTAACGGAGTGAATGCCTGTGATGCCCATGCCTAGCGGCTGGAACCAATCTAGCCCCAACAGGGTGTGTTTAGGGCCGTCTACGACAATTAGTGGCAACAGTCCTTTGAAATGATCAGAGCATACAGACACATCGATAGACCCCAATACCGGAATGGTATTCCCTTGAAAATCTGCCAGCCCAAAAGTCCAGGGGGTTAGTTGGTCTTTTAGTATATGTGGCAAATATAGGTGGAATTTGTGCCATGGCATTATGGAGTAGCGGGAGCCCGTGTCAATTTCCATCTTACAGGACCGATTGTTAATTACAAGGGAGGTGAAAAGTTTCACCTGGGCCGGTGTAGAGTTGTGATTAATTGAAAAGGGGGAAAAACCTTTGTGGGATCATGAGCGAAAGCCTGTGGACTGCTTGAAGTTCCCGCGGTTATAGGGAGCGTTGGAATTCCCGCCTGTGGCTGGCTGGCGCTGCCAGGGTTGGTTGAAGTCCCCTGGGGCGGGCGCTCGGCAAACTTCGGCGATGTGCCCTTTTCTATGGCATCGGCAGCAGAGGGCATCTTTGAAAGGGCATCGGGATCGGGAATGGGAGCCATTGCAGCCAAAACATGGTGGGAAAGGTCGCCGAGGGTTGCCATATTGTGAGGAGCGGCGGATCTGAAGGCAGTAGTCTTCGTCAGTTGCTGCTTCGGGCGGTTGTTCGGTGGAGTCTCCCGTGTGTGATGGGGTGATTTCTGTCACCTTGTGCACGGATGCAGCTGTGTGTTTGAGTTTGGCGGCAGATGCGTCGTAGATCTCAGCGGCTTTGACGGCTTTCATGATGTCTTGTAAAGACGTTTCTTCTTCGATGAGGTACTTTTTTTTGTAAGGCTAGGTTGCTCATCCCGAAGATTAAACGGTCCACCAGGTGTTCCTCTGGATCTTTATACTTGAATTTCGTTAGTAGGGCACGCAGCTGGGTGACAAAATCAGTTATGGATTCGCCTTCAGCCTGTTTTAGCAGAGAGAATTGGTAGCGGCTGAGGTGGACTGGAGTTGTTGGCTGGAAATGGGTTGCGAGTTTCTCTTGTAGCGCTGCCCAGGAGATGTCCTCTATGGATTCTTGGTCTGCGAGCGTGGTGGCCAGGTTGTAGACCATGGGGCCGCAGTAGAGGAGGAAGATTGCTCCTTTTCTGTTGTCTGTGGCATCGTCGAGGTTGTTTGCTTGAAGGAAGAGTCGAAATTTGGACATGTGTGCTGTCCATGTGTCCTCTTCAGGGTTGAAGAAAGGCAGAGCGTGGGGTATCGGTGTAGCCATCTCTGGTTTTTCCACGGAGGTTCGAAGCCCCTCGTCGCCACTGTTAAATCAGAGGCAGAGGCAAGAGGGAAGTGACAACAGCTCTTTATTTGATCAGCAGGAGCATTCAGAGAGTCCAGCTCGCAGGCTGGAAAAGAATCTAGCCAGAGATTGAGAAACCCCAGCAAAAACCCACACTTATATACTTTGTTGCCAGTGCTGGGATTGGTGACATTGTTTCAAGTCCTTGCGCTGAAGCTCCTGATTGGTCGTCTTTGGAGGCTTCCTATTGGTTAGCCTGCGGGCTCCTATTGGCTGTCTCTGATCCAATCAGGGATCTGTGTCTGATCCAATCAGGGATCTCTCTTGTAACAGCATGCAAACATAACAAATAGCATCAGTTTCTTTTTCCATGAGTGGATTAAAAAATGAAAATTAAAGTGTAAAGAATTTTACCACAGATTTTTAAAAGAGAAAAATGTCCAATTTAGAATTTTGATATTCTAACAGATCATTTAAAATTTCTGGGGGAAAATCTAGCTAAAAATTAAAAGTTCTAACAGTTAAACATCTATAGTTTAAGGATTTAAAATTCTATAGGTCAAAATTGTCTAGTTAAAAAAAATTAAAGTTCTAGCAGATCATTTAAATTCTCAGATTTTAAATTATTCAATGTTGAGTGGGTTTAAGTGCAAGGTTCAGTCTTAGCCTGTACTGGAATATTCTATAATTATCCCTGTACCCCCTCCCTTCTTATGATTCTTTCCTTCCCTGCCTTCTTGTGGGCTTAATTTATCTTTTTCTTTTTTGCCTTATATGTCCCATATTTGCTATTGTCTACCTGCCTTTGATTTCCCCCCCTCCTGTGTCTTGTGTTGTCTTTTTAGCCTCTCTTCCTATTTGCTTTTCTCTTGCCACTAGGTATTCAGCTCTCCCTGATTTTCTCAATTCATGGCGACTCTCCCTCCACTTGTCTGTTGGTCTGCCATGCTGCTCTATTGCCCTTCTCAGTCACCAGTTCGCTGATCAGCTGCACTGCAATGCTCCACTACCACAAACAGCCTGCAGTTCCACCAATGCTGTACTGTAACTTTCCATGCTGTTCTTTGTGTTGCTCTCAGATCTGCTTCACTGTGCTGCTTCTTACTGCTGGCTCTCTTTTCTGTTGCACTGCCGCCGCCAAAATACTTTACAAAATGCTACACTATCTTTTCTAGTGATACATGCTTTTTTCTGATGTTACGATTACCAAGATCATCCAGGTTTCTTGCCTTTGCTATAGTCTGGGCAGTTTTTCTAAGAAATACATCCTAACCTAACAGGAATCTTCTCTGCACCAAGGAATTCCCGAAATAGCTTGCTGCAGGTACTCACCAGAAAGGAAGCACTGACCTCCTCATGTTAAGATTTTTAATGCAATCTTTTTGGGAGTTTGGTATATTTTATAAAAGAATACAAAGAGCAGAGCACTTCAGTTTATTTGTTCTCCTCCAAGACAAATCAAGTTACATTAAGCTGAAAAGAGTTGATGTCAAATATTCTTTCACCTATTTTTAAGATTTTCAAGGAGATTGGCAACCATATGTTTGAGCAGGGGGCTTTCCAACTCTGTCATTCTGTTATTCCTCTTTTTTTGTTATCACTGTCTTCTTTCATAATTGACAACTGACACATTTTTTAAAAAAAGATTTGTAATTGGGGGTTTTGCGCATGCGTCAGTGAATTGAAGATGCTCTGCTGAATGCTCTTCAAATGAGAAAGTAAACATTGGATTTTAAACTCTGTCGGACCACCCTAAGTCTCAAATAAATTGAACTAAGCAATAAAGCCATAAATTTGGAACCCGGAGATACCTTGGGCTTATTGAAGGAGAGAGAAACAACTTGGAAACAGTCTGCTTTCCACTCGGAACTGTGAATAAACAATAAAGTTAAGAGGAGAGATGGCGGAGAAAGTGGCGGAGGAGCTCACAGAGAGAATGGATGCTTTGGTAAAAACCTTTGTTGTGGTCGGTCAGCAGTTAAAAGAAATGCAAGATGTAGTTACTAAGACCGCAACTGAGTTACAAACAGTGAAAATAGAACAAAAAGCCCAGGGTAACAGGGTTTCAAAACTGGAAGAAGAAAGAGAACAAGACCGTCAACGTATAAGTATGTTAGAAGAGCAAATCTACGCCTGAGGGGCTTTAAAGCCGATTTTGCTGACAGCAGAAACATGATCTAAAATATCCAACAATGGCTCAAGGAGAATAAAATTGAAGTGTTGGATCATGAAATAGAGAGAGCACACTGGGTTTTTGGAGCAAGAAGAGATCCAAATCAACGAGACATTGTAAACAAATTCCTCTCAGAAAGAACGGCTGAAAAAGTTTATAAGAATTAAGAAAAATCACCAACCTCACTTCTAAAGGAGCCCCGATTCGGGTGTTAAAAGATTTGTCAGTGTCAACCCTACAAGCAAGAAGTCAAATGCGCCCGATAACGGAGGCCCTGTTTAAAGGAAATATGCGTTTCAGGTGGCAGTATCCTGCCATTGTCGTCGTGTTTCATGAAGGGAGGATGTATTGAGCAAAAACATTCAAAGAAGGAAAAGAAATGCTGGTGTAACTCGGCTTGAATCTAGATCTACACCAACAGGCAGGAAGAACAACAGAGGCGCTGGAAGAAGAGGGGGCAGCAGGAGGAGGAGGGAGTAAAGATCTTATGGAACTTTTACAATCAACATTCCTTGGCAAACAAGCTCTTTTGGGGAAGGAAAAAGAAGCACCGGAACCCAAGACGGATGCAAGAGTCACGAGGCAAAAAAAGAAATGAAATGTTTGTAAAAATCTCTGTCTTTACTGTTTTAATGGTTTTAAGGGGGAAAAGTTAAGGTCTGTTTCAATTTAAATATCTGTTTTAACTCTAACCAAATTAAGGGAGACTTAGGGAGGGGAGGGTGGGGTTTTATTTCCAACTTTAAAAGGGTGTTTGGGGGGGCACTAGCTTCGGTGGAACCATGCCCCTTACGGTGCCTAGCCAAACTAGCGGATTTTCCCCCCGCTCTTCTCTCGTTGTGAGAGAAATTCGGGGGGAGGCACCTGGGTGGGGAGAACTGAAAAAATTAACAGAACTCTGGGTTGCAAGAGGGAAAAAGGTTAAATGGAAATATTATGGGTGATCGAACAATTATGGCCTTGAATATAAATGGTTTAGCATCGCCAGTGAAAAGGTATAGATTATTGAAATTAGCAAAAGAAAACTATGTGGACTTCTTATTTCTTACTGAAACTCATAAGGGAAGGAAAAAAACCGATAAATTGATTGAGAGTAAAGAATGGAAAAATATTTTTGAGTGCAGAGGAGAAACAAATGCTAAAGGAGTGGCCATATTAATAAATCAAAGAAATGTTTTTCAGGTGATACAAACAAAAGGGGATAAAGAAGGAAGATTATTATTTGTAAAAGGAAAAATGAATCAAAAGATGATAACATTAGCGGTAATATACGCTCCAAATGTAAATGCTAAACAATTTATTATGAATGCAAAACGTAAACTGGATTTCTTTTCAGAGGGGATGGTGATATTTGCTGGGGATTTCAATGTAGAAATAACAGCTAATAACAAAGAAAAGAAGCAATTAAATTTGAATAAGTTAAATATGATAGATTTACATGCTGATAATTCAAATAGAGGAACATATTATTCAGCAAGACACAATAAGTTTAGTTGTATTGATTATATATTCATGAACAAAACAGGAAACATTCAAGTTAAAAAGGCAGAAATTAAAAGTAATTGGATATCTGATCACGCAGCCATAACAGCAGTTATAAAAATAGACCCTACTGGTAGACAAAGAATTTGGAGATATAATACAATTGTCTCAGTAAGTGAAGAAAATAAGGAAAAAATTCAGAGAGATATTCAGGAATTTTATGAAATAAATCAAAATGATGGAATGAGACAATCAGTTATCTGGGACACGAAGAAGGCAGTTATTAGGGGTAATTTAATTAGTATGGAGTCTTATATCAGAAAAAGTTGGGGGATGGAAAGGGAAAAAAGAATAAGGGAAATAGAATCAATAAGAGAAAACTTGAGAATAACCAGAAATAAAGAATGGAATGGCTTGTTAAAACTTAAACAAAGACAATTAAAGGACATAGAAGAAGAAAATTGGAATAATATGAGAGTAGCAGTGAAACAGAGAATTGAAATATGGGGGGGGGGGAAATCAGCATTACAAATGGCGAACTACCTTAAAAAAAGAAAAGAAAAATTAATAATAAATGGCCTGAAGGATAAGGATGGAGTAATGAGATATGATAACACAGAACTAGAAAATGTAATAAGAGAATTTTATACGAAACTATATGAAAAAGAACATGTTATGTTACAAGAAATAGAGGTTAAAGAAAGGCTGAATGAGGAAGAAAGACAAATGTTAAATGCAAATATAACAAGGGATGAAATAATTAAAGTGGTAAAAGGGCTAAAACCCGGTAAAGCACCAGGCCCCGATGGATTTATAGGTGAATATTATAAAACATATATAGAAATTCTGTTACCGCATCTGGAGAAACTGTATAATAATATCCTCATAACACTAGATGTTCCACAAATATGGAAGGTGTCTGAAATTGTAACAATTCCTAAACCAGGCCGAGACTTAAAAGAACCAGGTTCCTACCGCCCAATTAGTCTGCTAAATCAAGATTATAAATTTTTTATGAAAATTTTAGCAAATAGGTTGGAAAATATATTGCTAAGGATAATTGGGAAAGACCAGTATGGTTTTATAAAAGGAAGAAGAATATATGAGCCAATTAGAAATATAGTGAATGTGCTGCACCATGCTACCAAAACTAAAAGGAAAATGGGATTACTAAAGTTAGATGTTTACAAAGCTTTTGACAAAATAAATCATGAGTATTTGTTCCAATTATGCAATAGTTTGAATATGGGGAAAGGGTTTTGTCAAATAATAAAAGAAATATATAAGGACAATACAGCCTACGTCAGAGTGAACGGAAATAGGACGGAGAAGACAGAAATAAATAATGGGACTAAGCAGGGATGTCCCCTATTCCCGATGCTTTTTGCAATGGCAATTGAAACATTAGCTAATAAAATTAGAAAAGATATAAAATGGAAGGGATATCAAATAGGAAGTATGGAATTAAAATTAAATTTATTTGCAGACGATGCCATAATAGTTACAGAAACACCAATAGATATGATTAAAAGAATGATTATAATACTTCAGGAATTTAAAAACCAATCAGGGTTAAGAGTGAATATGGAAAAATCAGAAATCATTTGTTTAAATACAGGACCTAAAGAACAAATTGAAATACGGAAGGTATCGGGTTTAAAACTGGGTAGCAAGAAAATGAAATATTTAGGAGTATGGTTATTAAAGAATCCGGAAAAAATGGTGGAATTTAATTATAATTTAATATGGAAAAAAATTCAGAAACAAATTAAGAATTGGGGAAATAAAAATCTGAGAAGATTGGCTAAAATAAGAGCTTTAAAGATGATGATTATCCCAAAAATGTTATATATTTTACAGGTAATGCATGGAACCTTCCCAATAAGAAAGATAAGAGAATGGGACACCAAATTAAATGTGTGGATAGAAGGTAACAAAAGACCAAGAATTTAAAAAAAAATGGCTGATAGCAACGGAGGACGAGGGAGGTTGGGGAAATCCAAGCTTGGAGTATTATAGGGACGCATATCATATTGATAGGCTAATGGAATTACAATTATTAGAGGAAAAACCATGGGTAGAATTAGAGAAAGAAATTAATGATATTAAGAATCAGGAATTATTATTTAGGAAATGGAATAAGGTAGAAATAAATAGACTAGTAGACCCTACTAAAGTGACAATAGAGAGTTGGATGAAATGGCAAGATAAATTGAAAATGACAAACTCTAAATTAGCAACGCTGCATGTGATAAATACAAAGAAAGAAAGTAACCTCACAAAGATAATATGGGAATTAAGGAGGAAAGGTATACAGAGAATAGAACAGTTATATGAAAGGGACCGAAGAATTAATAGAAATGAAATAGAGAGGTGCCTGGGACAACAAAACTGGTTACAAATCAACGCGATAAGCACATATTTAAGTAAAAGGGAAAATAAAGAAATATTCATGAGACAAGAAATAAATTTAGAAAAGATACTTAGGGAAAAGTGTAAGAATATAAAAGCACAAACAGGTAACATATATAGAGAATTCTTACAAGCAGAAGAACAAGTAGTAAAAGGACTGGCGAGATATTGGCAGGACGAATTAGAAATTGATGAATGGGATATGGAAGGTATAATTGAAAATATTAAAAGAATTAAAAACACAAGAATAAGAGAGATGAGAAGAAAAATATTACATAAATGGTATTATACACCAGTACAATTAGCACGCTTTCAAACAACAAAGAAAGGAAATTGTTGGCATGTGTGTAAGGAAAAAGGAGTATTTATGCATATGTTTTGGGAATGCAATAAAGTTCAAAAATTTTGGAAACAAATACAAATGGAAGTGAACAAAATTACGAATAGTAATTGGAAAATAACTAAGGAAGCAGCATTATTGATAAAAAATAGTGAGGTAATAGAATATGAAGAAATCAGAATTGCAGCGATAGAAAGAGCCCAGGCAACTATAGTGCTTGGGTGGAAAGATGACAATAAATGGACGATAAAAATTGGTGCAAATACATGGCGGATCACATTCACTATGAAATTATGGAAATTAGACTACATAATTATAATGAAGAGAAATTAGCAGCAACAATGAGGCGGTGGGAGAAGGTTAAAAATTATATATTAACAACATCAGTAAGCGATGCAAATGTAAGAAATAAAATTCAATCACTCTATAAAGAATGAACAATGTAACCCAGAGACAAAGCAAATGAAGGATACAAAATTGAATCTTCCCTGGTGAAGGGATTTTTTTTCTGTTTGGTGATGGTACACTTTATGCTTTTTGTTTTGTTTTTTGTAAAATTTTCAAAAAAATCAATAAAAATTATATTATAAAAAAAAAGATTTGTAATTGTAGCAGCTTGGTCAGTTAGGTTATAGGTCAGTGATGGCAAACCTTTTCTTCCTTGGGTGCTGAAAGAGTGTGGGCACGTGCTATCGCTCATGCGTGAGTGCCCACACCCATAACTCAATGCCTGGGAAGGGTGAAAACAGCTTTTCCCACACCCTTCCAGAGGCCCTCTGAAGGCCAGAAATGGCCTGTTTCCCAACTTCGGTTGTGCCCGTAGACTCGTGTTTCATCCTCCCCAGGTTCCAAAGGCTTCTCTGAAGCCGGGGGAGGTAAAAACACCCTCCCCCACATACCCAGAGGCTCTCTGGAAGCCAAACACCACCCTCCCAGGGCCTCTGTGTGAACCAAAAATCAGTGTGTACACATACACATTGGAGCTGAGCTAGGGGAATGGCTCGCGTGCCAGCAAATATGGCTCTGAGTGCCACCTGTGGCACCTGTGCCATAGGTTCACTATCACTGTTATAGGTATTTGAGGATTATCTTTAAAGTATGAGTTAGTCAGCATTCACACAATAGTTGGCTTACCTTTTTTATCAAGTAATTCCAAGACAACAGTGAACATGGGGGTAAGAAAAGTCTGTGATTGAAAACACATTGTAACACATTAAAAAGGTATGGGACTTTGAGACCTCTGGTGGTGCTGTCACATGAGGGCAAATCTGATTTTTTTTTTGGCCTGGGGGCCCTTTCAGGACACATTGATCCAGGAGGGATTAATGGATTAGTGGAGAAACTTGGGGGGCACTGAGGCAGAAGTCAACCACCCAATGCAATGAAAAGAAACCACACAAACCCAGTGCAAAAAAAGTGCTGTCATCGGCATGATGGCTGACTTGTAGTCATGACAAGCAAGCCAATCAGAGGAAGGAAGAATCTGAATTTATAAACTGAGACATCGACAGGTTGGAGAAACCCTGTGCCCTAAAACGAAAGTACAGGTGATGAAGAAAATCCGAAGAAATAAATGGTGGAAAAAGTTAGTGTCAGGAGAGGGGGAGGAAGCTCCAGAGATGGCAGCGGCATGGTGGCGAGAGCATGGTTAGACAAAGAAAGAGGATATCTTAAAGGAAATGGAGGATTAGAGAAACAGAAGAAGGGGGGAAAGATTGAGAACAAGCTACAGAAGTGCAGAAGTTAAAGGAGGAAAAACAAGGTGTTTCTGTGCTTCAGGAACTTCTGAAAAATGCCTAATTTTCTTATCTGAAGAATTTGCAGAAGCTCCCCTCTATATCTAGGGCTGATGTCTTTTGCTGGCTTCCTTCACTTCCAGAAATCAAATGATTTTTGACTCCTTTATCTGCTCAGTCAGCCATAGATGGAGATTAGGAACGGCAAAAGTGCTGCTTCTCCTATAAGGGGTGGTGGTGCTTGAATAGAGCCAAGGGAAGAAGACAGGAGCCTCTTGGTTTCAGCCTCCTCACCTGTGTAGCGTATGAGAGATCAACGGCATCAATCTCACCAAATTGTAGTTTAATTTAATCACATTCAGCCCTAGTCCTGCTTTGCGCGCCAGAGTAGCATCCTGCTTTGCCAGCTGGGGCGAACCACATCTCCGCCTTCGTCTGTATCTTGGGAACCTCCCAGATCGCTGAGCTCCCCTGAGCCACAACCCAGTCGCTCGGCCGCCGCGGAGCAGAGCCTGGGTTGGCTTTCGTGCTCAGTCAGTTCGTGCCCAGTATCTTCGGCCGCACTGCCTCAGCCCCCCAGGGCCGGTTGGAGCTGCCCGACCGGCTCCTTCCGGTTATTATGTAAGCGATAGTGGCATTGGCGTCGGAATCTCGCAACGGCATCCCCAACTGAGCCTGCTACCCCGACCCAGCCGGCACCGGGTTGGGGGTATAATTTCGGCCGGCCCTACCCCACCCCGCTTTTTCCAGGCGCGCTCACCGTGGAGTAGGCCCGCAATAAGGAGTTGGTCGCGGACGAGCGGAGTGCGCGCCTCCCAGTTATTGCTGCGCGCAGAGGGGAGCCGGAGAGAGCCAAGCGGCGCTGGGGGTCATCGGTGGGTAAGTGCTACGGTGGGCTTCGTCCCCGCTCCCGTCCGGGGTTGGGGGGCTCCACTGGGTTACTCGCGAGGGAGCGCTCGCTTTCCTGGAAACGTTGAAGTGATCCAGCGGGCGTTGGGTTGCAGAGTAGCTCAGCAGGGGAGAGCGCGGATTCTACGCGAACATTTAATTCGGCGGGGCGTTTCTCCAGTGCAGCTGGAATGGGGAAAACCGCGCGAAGAGATACAGCCCCGATACCTTTCCGTCCCACCTTGGGGAAAGGCTGCTGGTCTTGACCGGTCCAGTCGGAGTGTGTGGCTTGGCTCTGAAAGAAGACTTTTAAACAAAAAGTGAAAAAGGACATGAGTTATGCGCGCACACACACCGACGATTTATGTCCTGTAAAATTATGTAGATTCAGGTGTGCATGAATTCCATGATTAGAAATATCTCATTTGCTTCCTTGTTCATCTTTCAAGCAACAGTTGTATTTAACTTAGTTATACAATTAACACTCTTTTGGGTCTGTGCATCGTATTGAACCATATAGTTACCAAAGGGGTTGGGTTTGCAAAAGCTACTCTCTCAAGAAAACCAGTTAGCACTAATTAGCTTACTGTGATTATGCAGGTGCAGCCTGAGTTTTGTCACTCACGTGGATAAGTTCAATGTGTGAATGTAATATTGGAATATACAATAGATGCTCCTGTTTTCACAACTGCATACAAATTTGAGCTGTGGATGGTTAGGTGTGAGACTGGAAATGTCCCTCCTTCTCAGTCTAGTTTACTTCACAGGGTTGTCAAGAAAACAAGCCTAGTGATCGGGTCTGGAAAGAGTTTGAAGCAGCAACTTGTGAAGAAGTGGACAGTTCTCTATGCCCTTAGTTTGGCTACTGGGTTGTTGCAACTAGGAGTGTTCCTGGATTGTTAGGTGGCAAGGGAGGAGATCCATAGTTGGGTCCATGCAATGGATTGGACAATGTCTCCAACCTTCCCTTTCTAGAGAAAGTTGTCCAGACAAATCTAGACCCATTTCAGCCATGTTTCAGGCCAAAATTCAACATGCAAACAACCTTGGTCATGCTCATTAATGGCTGTAGTGGACCAGGGATGGAAATTGTGCAATAAACATTACACTTCTTGACTACAACAATGGGTTCTGTAGTCAGCTCTCCCCTCCTTCAAATAAGCAGTTTCATCATTCACACAGCATATGTCTGCCAAAGTTTTACCCTGCATTCACACTGGAGAGACTTTAGCTCAAAACATGAGAAGTTTGTACATCTTCACCCAAAATGGCTGATTTTTAGGGTGGTTATTTGCTATAATCTTCACTTTATGAAAATGGTTTTAATAAATCCTGTTTTATGTTGTGTGTATATTAAACTTGCTAAAAATCAATAAAATATATATATTTTTAAAAAAAGAGAATTCTAGAATAAAATAATAAATAACAGATAAAATCTATAATAAAATCCAATCTGTCAATTATACATGGTCTAACTATACTAAAATCACAATCCATAAACTGTGTGTCCCATAATCAGTTTATTACTAAAAGGGAAAGGACTGTGCAAAGGATCTGCCACATTTATTGTATAAAATAGCTATGCTGAGTTTTAAATGTGTTTCTTACAGAATCTAGCCACCTGCCCTATAATTTGGGGCTGTTTGTCCTTAAATAGCCATTGAAGATAAGCAGTGTTGGATCGGCCCGAATACCTAGCAGTTATTGGAAAGATATGTTTATTCCAAATCTCTTTGTAAAAAGAACGTCGAAGGAGTATGTGACCTACATACAAATCTAATGAATAATAATAATAATAATAATAATAATAATAATAATAATAATAATAATACAGTCTCCACCTCAAGTGATCCAGTATGTAAAAGGGCTACCGGATCTGTGGCAATATAGTAGACATGGAGTCACTGTTGAAGTCTCATCCATTTTGTGTACATTAAGGGGTTTGATCTCAATGCTGTGCTGTCCATCTTGCAGAATTTGACCATCTCCTTTGTCCCATATCTTTGATTAAGTGCTATACTAACAGAGCATCTGTGCATTCAGTACAGCTAGCCCTCGATTTACAACCACAATTGAGCCAAAAAATTAAGGGATAAAGGGGTAAAGTCTGTGCTATTATGTATAGAGTTATTGTAGGCTACCTCAGCAAAAGTAGTAAGTAAGCTCTATTATCATGTTGGTAATTAACAAAACATCTGAGTTAAGGACTGAGTTAACTCACAGGCCACACTTGTTTGGGGATGATGGGTGGAGCTTAAGCCTGGGGTGGAGCCTAACAACATCAGTATCTCCTTCTAAAATCAGAGGTAAATTGTATATCCCTATCCAAAATTATTCCCTCAAAAATCCCATGTAATCTGTACACATGCTGAATAAACAGTTTAGGCAGCATTTTTGCTAATGGCATTTTGGAGCCAGGCACAAAATGGACCTGTTTGGAAAAAAGGTCAATGATCACCTAAATGACAGTATTCCCCCTAATTCTCAGGCAGTTCGACAATGAAATCCATGGATATTTCTTTCCATTTTGAGTAACCCTTGAGGTTTCCCAGGTGGCCTCTTTGCGGCAGCTCATATAGGGCAGCTAGGACACCCAACGTCAGAAGATCTGTCAGGTGAAGAGACCGGGCTGGCTTTGCCACTGAGAAAGACACCCGTGAGAGGAGTGAGGAGGCTGGGGATGAGGTTGAGGCGATGCCAAGGCGGTGCTAGGAGTGTTTGGACACTGAACAATATCATTTGCCAGACAGAGAACAGAGAGAGGAGACCTGGGAATGTCGGCTGGTGGCAAAGGCTAACAACAAGGAACTGGAAGAAGGGTAGTTGGCATCAAAAGGAGACTTTTTCTGCCAAACCAAATCCCCCGGGATTTTTTTGAACACCCTAATTAATTTTAATTAATCCAGAACTTAACAATCTAAGATCTCAACATTGTTTTGCCGTTGACCAATTTCCTATATTCCATTCTATATTTATATATATATTATCTTAAATTATTAGATTTTATACTCCCCAATTTGTGTTTTAATAATTAACTTATTTTTTAACTAAATTATTGGGGAGTTTCTTAATTAATTAGTATTTTAATTACTGTGAATTAATTCATTTCTTAATTAATTGGGGTTTTTTAAACTAATGGATAACTGGGGTGAGTGCAATAATATATATGGGATAAATGATTGGTGTGAGTGGGATGGATGGGATGAGTGGAGTTATGGCATGGATGAGATGATTGGAAATAGTATGAATGATATATTTGGCCCACCTGATGCTGGAAGGGCAGGAGGAGAGGGGGCACTGATCTCTGGGGTGGCGGAGGGTCGGAATATCCCGGTGTTGCTGGGGAGAGGCAGATATGGCGGGAGCCGCAGAGTTAGCCGTTCCAGGAGAACAAGAGATCGCTGTTTAATAACGATTCCTTGTTCTGGCTCCGTGAGCTCAACCCTGGACACTGGTGACGAGTGTAACTCTGGCCCTGGGCTCAGGTTGCTGATGCTCAATGCCAGGTCGGTGGTAAATAAAGCTCTCCTGACCCAGGATTTAATCCTGAATGAGGAGGCCGACCTGGCATGTGTAACTGAAACCTGGCTGGGCCCGGAGGGAGGAGTCCCTCTCTCACAAATCTGCCCAGCCGGGTTTCAGATATGGCATCAACCCCGACCCCAGGGAAGGGGGGGAGGAGTGGCTATTATAGCCAGGGAGAGCCTTTGTCTGCGCAGACTCGTTGCTCTGGAGATTGCGGGTTGTGAGTCCCTCCTAGTGAAGTTGGACTTAGGGATTCAGGTGGGCTTGCTTCTCACATACCTGCCTCCCAGCTGCGTGGCACAAGCCCTGCCTGTGCTACTCGAGTAGGTGGCCGGGCTGGCGGTGGGGTTCCCTAGACTTATTGTCTTGGGGGACCTTAACCTGCCATCACTCGGCGGGTCCTCTGGACTGGCACAGGAGTTCATGGCCACCATGGCAGCCATGGACCTGACCCAAGTAGTACAGGGTCCGACTCACGAGGGGGGGCACACACCCGACATGGTATTCCTCTCTGAGCAACTGATTAATGGTCTGAGATTAAGGGGCTTAGAAGTGTTACCTTTGTCATGGTCAGACCATTTTCTGCTGCGGCTTGACTTCCTGGCTCCAATCCTCCCTCGCAGGGAGGCGGAACCGATTAAGTTGTTCCGCCCCAGGCGCCTGATGGATCCAGAAGGCTTTCAGAAGGCGCTTGGGGCTCTTCCAGATGCACTCGTCCAAAGTTCAGCAGAGTCTCTGGCTGAGGCCTGGAACAAGGCTGCAGCGGAGGCCCTTGACTGAATTGCGCCGCTGTGACCTCTCCGCAGCACTAGACCCAGTAGAGCTCCATGGTTCAACGAGGAGCTCTGGGAGTTGAAACGCCAGAAGAGACATCTAGAGAAGCGATGGAGGAAGAGTAAGTCTGAATCCGATCGAATACAGTGGAACCCCGACATAAGAGCTGCTCTACTTAAGAGCAACTCGAGATAAGAGCTGGGAGGGGAGAGATATTTTTGTTCTACTTACAAGCCCAAATTTGAGATACAAGCGCCAAGGAGCTGTCTCCTGAAGCCAAACGCTAACTTCCGCGTTCGGCTTCAGGAGACAGCTGCGAAGCGGCGCGCGTGTTTTAAAAGGTTGCAGCCGGCCTGGGGGGCTCGGGGGGGTGCTTGCAGCTTTCTTTCTTGCTCTTTTTCTTTCTCTCTTTTACCTTCCCTTCCTCTATTTCTTCTTTTCTTTCTCCTTCCCACCTTCTTCCCTCCCTCCCTCCCTTCACTCATTCCTCTCTTACTCTCTCCTTTCATAAGTTTCCTTCCTTCCTTCCTCTGTTCCTGTCCCTTCCCCCTTTCTTCCTTTCTTTCTTTCTTTCTTTCTTGCTCTTTTTCTTTCTCTCTTTTACCTTCCCTTCCTCTATTTCTTCTTTTCTTTCTCCTTCCCACCTTCTTCCCTCCCTCCCTCCCTTCACTCATTCCTCTCTTACTCTCCCCTTTCATAAGTTTCCTTGCTTCCTTCCTCTGTTCCTGTCCCTTCCCTCTTTCCTTCCTTCCTTCCCACCCTCCGTCCATTCATTCACCCATTCCTCTCTTGATCGCTTAAAGCCGGTCCCTGGTGCAAAAAGGGTTGGGGACCTCTGTCCTACAGGATTGGGTGGCAGAGAAGTTGAACATATGTAAATTTAAAAGTTTAAGAAAGTTTACAAGTTAAGTGAAAGAAACTTCATTATTCATTTATATGTACATGTACATTTCTTCATTAAAAACATGTCTTTCTGCATAATTTAGACTAACTTTGTGAGTTTTTTGAGGGCTGGAACCAATTAAAATTATTTACATTAATTCCTATGGGGAAAAGTCGTTCGAGATAAGAGCTGCTCGACTTAAGAGCCCAGGTCCGGAACGAATTAAACTCGTATCTCGAGGTACCACTGTACTTGTAAGAGCTCATATTATGACTTACAAAATGGCGCTCAAGGCAGCAAGATGTGCCTATCATGCCACCTTGATTTCATCAGCGGAGTCCCACCCGGCCGCTTTGTTTAGGGTAACCCGCTCCTTCTTAACCAGGGGGGAGTTGGGGAGCCCTTGCAGAGTAGTGCTGAGGATTTTAACACGTTTTTCGCTGATAAAACTGCTCGGATTCGAGCAGACCTGGACTCCAATTGTAAAACAGAGTCGACTGACAATGAGTCAGTCGAGGTGACTGGGGCTAAACATCTGTCTGGGTGGAGTTTGACTTGGTGACACCTAACGAAGTGGACAGGGCCATTGGAGCTGGGTGATCTGCCACCTGTCTACTGGATCCGTGTCCCTCTTGGTTGGTTTCGGCCAGTCAATAGGTGACGCGGAGCTGGGTCCAGGTGATCGTCAACACCTCCTTGGGGAGGGGGTCCTTTCCAGCTCCTTATAAGGAGGCACCTGTGCGCCCCCTCCTCAAGAAGCCTTCCCTGGACCCAGCCGTACTCAATAACTACCGTCCAGTCTCCAACCTTCCCTTTATGGGGAAGGTTGTCGAGAAGATGGTGGCATTTCAGCTCCAGCGGTCCTTGGAAGAAGCTGATTATCTAGGTCCTCAACAGACTGGATTCAGGCTCGGCTACAGCACGGAAACTGTTTGGTCACGTTGATGGATGATCTCTGGCGGGCCCAAGACAGGGGCTTGTCCTATGTCCTGGTGCTTCTTGACCTCTCAGCCGCTTTTGATACCATCGACCATGGTATCTTTCTGCACCGGCTGGAGGGGTTGGGAGTGGGAGGCACTGTTCTTCAGTGGTTCTCCTCATACCTCTTTGGTCGGTCGCAGTCAGTGTTAGTGGGGGGTCAGAGGTTGACCTCTAGGGCTCTCCCTTGTGGGGTGCCTCAGGGGTCGGTCCTCTCCCCCCTACTATTTAATATCTACATGAAACCACTGGGTGAGATCATCCAAGGGCATGGGGTGAGGTATCATCAATACGCCGATGATACCCAGTTATACATCTCCACCCCATGTCCAGCCAACGAAGCAGTGGAAGTGATGGGCCGGTGCCTGGAGGATGTTGGGGCCTGAATGAGTGTCCACAAACTCAAGCTCAACCCAGACAAGACGGAGTGGCTGTGGGTCTTACCTCCCAAGGACAATTCCATCTGTCCGTCCATTACCCTAGGGGGAGAATCACTGGCCCCCTCAGAGAAAGTTCGCAACTTGGGCGTCCTCCTCGACCCACAGCTTCCATTAGAGAAACATCTTTCAGCTGTGGCGAGGGGGGCGTTTGCCCAGGTTCGCCTTGTGCACCAGTTGCGACCCTACTTGGACCAGGAGTCACTGCTCACAGTCACTCATGCCCTCATCACGTCGAAACTCGACTACTGTAACGCTCGCTACATGGGGCTACCTTTGAAAAATGTTCGGAAACTTCAGATCGTGCAGAATGCAGCTGCAAGAGCAATCATGGGCTTTCCCAAATATGCCCATGTTACACCAACACTCCGCAGTCTGCATTGCTTGCCGATCAGTTTCCGATCACAATTCAAAGTATTGGTTATGACCTATAAAGCCCTTCATGGCACCGGACCAGATTATCTCAGGGACCGCCTTCTGCTGCACGAATCCCAGCGACCAGTTAGGTCCCACAGAGTGGACCTTCTCCGGGTCCCGTCAACTAAAGAATGTCGCTTGGCGGGACCCAGGGGAAGAGCCTTCTCTGTGGTGGCCCCGGCCCTCTGGAACCAACTCCCCCCAAAGACTAGAATTGCCCCCACCCTCCTTGCCTTTTGTAAGCTACTTAAAACCCACCTCTGCTGTCAGGCATGGGGGAATTGAGACCCTCTTCCCCCTAGGCCTTTACAATTCTATGCATGGTATGTATGTATATATGTTTGGTTTTTTATATTAATGGGCTTTTAATTATTTCTAACATCAGACTACTATTGTACACTGCTTTATTGTTGCTGTTAGCCACCCCGAGTCTCCGGAGAGGGGCGGCATACAAATCCAATAGATAGATAGATAGATAGATAGATAGATAGATAGATAGATAGATAGATAGATAGACCGATCGATCGATCGATCGATTGATCGATCGATCGATCTCAATGTCCTTTATCAATGAGGGCCACCAAAATTGTCTCTTTACAAGTGTATAGTTTTCACAAACCTAAAATAACCTATGGCCTTTGAATATGGGCTTTTTGTAGCATCAGCTCCCTAATTAATGCTGGGATATAGAGCTTAGCTCCCACCCAGGCGAAGCTGTTGCAAATGGTGCACTCATTCAAGTGAGACGGAAACCATTCATCCATTTTCAACGCTTCCATGAGTTGAGAGTTTAGGTCACTTAAAAGTTCCAATCCCATCCTTTTTTGAGATATGATGACCACTGGAACCACCAGTTGTTTAGAAGGGATCATAGGTTGGATTATTTCCTGCTGTGTGTTGTTATACTAGGGCAAACTAGATAAGGCATCAGCCAAGTATTTTCCCCCAGGTAGGTAGCACAGGGAAAAAGTAAATTGGTTAAACTGCTGTGCCCAGCAGGCCTGCTTAGGCTATAACTTCTTAGGGATCTTCAAGGCCTCCAGGTTTTTATGATCTGTCCACATTTTAAAGGGATGTTTCAAGGAAATGCCTCCAGGTCAATAGGGCCCAATGGATAGCAAAGATTCTTTATCAAATGGTCCACCTACTTTCAGTTTTAGCTAATTTATGGGAGGTGTAAGCACAGGATTGTAGGGTCCCATCAGCATTTTCTTGTAGTACTGCCACCATGTCACTGGCATCAGCTTGAACCTCAAATGGGGCATCCATGTCGGGATGCTTGAGGAGCAGTTTGAGCTTCGTAAAGGCTGCTTGGCATTCCATGGTTCAATCCAGGGGCCAACTAGACTTAGGCTTCACCTCCCCTCTCATTTTAGGGAGGTTTGTAATTGGCAGTGCAATCTGGGCCAAAGAACTGCCAATAAAAGTTGGCAAAGCTGAGGAAACTTTGTAGTTGCTTATGATTGTGTGGGGCCACCCATCCCAGGACTGCTTACACCTTCTCAGGCCCATTTCAATACCTGCATATGATATGCGGTAACCCAAATAGTCAATTTTGTTTTGGTGGAACTCACATTTTCACAGTTTGGCATACAGTTCAGCCACCACAAGTTTTTTCAAGATTGATCACATCAGTTTCACATGTTCGTCCATTGTCTGTGAGTGAATGAGAATATCATCAAGATAAACCAAAAACCCCTTGTAAAGGTGCTCATGGACCATTGACCAGTTGCATGAATACTGATGGTGCCCCCTGTTGACCAAATGGGAGCCTAGAGGGCAGTTGAAAGCACATTTCCACTCATCACCCTCTTTAATTTGGACTAGATAATAGGCCTCCCTTAAGTTCAGTTTATTAAAAATCTTCTCCTTGGGTAGATGGCTAGTATGTCCTTCCTCAAGGGCAGGGGGTACACATTTTCAATGCAAATGGCGTTCAGGTTCTTACAGACAACACATAAGTGATGAGAGCCATCTTCCTTCTCTTGGAAGAGCATGGGGGGAACCACTCATGGCCTAGCAGATTGGATGAACCCCCATCTCAGGTTTTTGGCAATGAAGTTTTGCAGTTCATCTAGCTCATGAGGGGTCATGGAGTAAATTTTAGGTTTAGGGAGTTTCACCCCTGGCAGGATCTCTATGCTGCAGTCTGTGGGTTGGTGGAATGGGAGCACATCTGATGCTCTCTTGCTAAAGGTCCCCTTAAGGTCCCAGTCTTCCTTAGGTATTTTCTCCTCTCCTGCTATGTGCTTGGTCCCTATTGCCACCTGCTCTTCTGTGGCTTCAGGTTCATGGAAGGGTTCTCCCTTTTGCTCATAGCAGATGCGCAACAGCCCATTTCACCATTTCAAACCAGGGTTCCAATTTCAGAGTCAGGGTAACCCAAGTATGAGGGGTCGCTGCACCCCCAGGGTCACAATAAAACTTAGAGTCTCTTGGTGGTCCCCCATCCTCATTTCCACTGGCTCAATCTCAAAATGGGGACCCCTCCCCAAGCTACTGACCCATCTAACTGGAAGAAGGCAATGGGCACTTTCATGGATATCAGTCTCAATCCCATTTTCTCCACCATCTCTGGGCAGATTACACATCTAGTACACCCAGAATTGAAAAGGGCCAGCATTTTTCCCTGCACACCAGATGATGGTGCCCATAGTTCTACTGGGAGGGTGAGGGCCCCCGGAGTCAACTTAGCAGAGGCTCGTTGTTTGATTTGCTGTCCTCTTGGATGGTCGGAGATCCCAGCTTCTCCTGGCTTGGAGGGGTGACCTCAATGACTTCCACGCCTTTCAAAGCCATTTCAGAGGCTTTTGCTGCTGGCTTGTCAGTGGTCATCCTAAGGATGACCTTGGCAAAACACTCAGCTGCCTGGTGTCCCTCCTTTCCACATCTGGAGCAGGCTGATGATCTGGGCTTCAGTTCTGGGCCTGCCATCACTATCTTAGGAGCCTCTTTCAGAGAAGAAGTGGAAGGCTTGCTCCAGCTGCGACCCCCTCTATATTACTGATCTCTGGCCTGGTCAATCTACACCTCAACCGCCATCACATACCAATGCTGCAAACCTCTGGGGGCCCCTCTAGAGCAGCAGCCTTGGTGGACATCCTCATTGAGGCCATTCTTGCAGCACTCCATCAAGGCTTTGGCTGGATTACCAGCTGGTGAAATTCTTGGGTGTATTCAACCACCGATTGACCCTTCCAAGTTAGGGTTTTTATCCTGAATCTATCCATTAACCACTGCAGAAGTTGGTGATAAATTAACATCTTGTCACACTATCTATAGAAGACCTGATGTTTGTGGGAACTTGGTAGGGGTAATTTCAGGAGGGAACAGATGCATCCACAAAGCATTCTTTCGAGTGGTTCAAGGACATGCACACCCATTAGGGCCGTAAGCAAAGAAAGGACTGGCCAAGTTGGTACAATCTGAATGGGCAATGTGACAAATTTGTGGGTGGGGACAAGGGATGTGAACTTTCAACTGAGTGGGAATCTCAGATTCAGGTTTCCCTGTGTAGGTGCCAGGATGGCTCCAGAAATAAATTGGAACTTTGAGGAATATTTTGACTCGGATTCTGATTTAGTTTGGATGTTACCTGGAACCTTGACACTTTCTTTACATTCATTGAGGAGGTCATCAAAACACAGTCAGAAAGTGTCCATAAAAGCATCATAATTCCTCATCATTGGAGAATTCTTATTATGGAGGCCCGCCATCCACTCAGCTGTGGTCCCCTCCAGGGCCATGGTGATGCACCTCACCTTTGTTGTTTTGGTTGGAAAATCCTCCCCATATTCTTGCATATAATTCCACGCTTGGGTCAGGAAAATCCTTGCGATCCCCACTGTATTTTACACCCAGCGGAGGAAACTTTGAATTCTATACCTCTATAGAATCATCTGGGCTTGGGCTACTGATGCTGATGGTGTCCCTACTGCCCCTGCTGGGTCTGTCTGGGCTCCCAGGGGCACCTAAGGGGTGACTGAGGTCCCTTCCTCTTCCCCAAATTCTTTAGCTCCCCTCCCAGCCAGCAATGCATGCCTTTCACAGCTTCTCTGATTCTCTTACATCTCTTTCAGTAGATGCAAAGCTTCTGTCAGCAGGAGGTCTTCTTTGTCCTCCTCTGGCCAAGCAGTCTCCAGGGCATCCAGATGCCCCATGCCCAATGGTCATTTGGCTCCAATTGGCTTCACTTCAGCTTGAGGCTCACATATCCATTCTGACCTCTCCCAGTTCCATTGGGATTGAGGAGGGGTAGATCCAGCTCCCTGGTCCTTCTGGTCATTATGTCTTGACTAGGCATATTTAGACAAGTTTTCTCCGGGTTGATTAATAAAGCAGATCTTGCTTAATGTCGGGTGTGCTTCCATTCAAAGTCCAGGAAAGAAAGACTCCAACTCCATGTTGATAGAGAAGAGTACTTTTAGTAGACAAGAACTGATAGCGACAAAATGAAAGCAAGATCTGAGGCAAAAGGTGCATAAATGCATATGCAAAGAATCCCAAAACTTTCTCCTCATAATCCCCCTTATGCAGATCATCCAATCCCAGTGTCCCAAGATGTCCAGTAGGTACACTGGCCATTTGGGATTCCATTGACCTTGAGCAGGCTGTAAACATGTCCATGTAGCCTGGCAGTATGTGATGAGAACTTTCCTCCCCGGGGGCCTAACACAAGCAAAGACATTTCCAGCACATCTTCCCCCACCCAAATACCAAACCTCCTCTTCACACACGTACCCTGTTTCTATGGCAGCTGAAGCAAGCAAGCAGTGAGGAGACTGACACATTTGTTAAATAAGTTTTGTCCCATTTTATAACTTTTCTTGCCATAGTTGTTAAGTGAACCACTTATTTAGTAACACAATTGTTAAGTGAATTTGGTTTCCCCATTGACTTTGCTTGTCAGGAGGTCACAAAAATAAATTACATGACCTTGGGAACTAGCAATGGTCATAATTATGAACCAATTGCCAAGCATCTGAATTTTGATAACAGGACAACAGGAATGCTGCAATGTTGTAAAATGATCATAAGTCCCTTTTTCCAGCATTGTTGTAACTTTGAACAGTCACTAAATGAACTGTTGTAAGTTGAGGACTATCTGTATATTGTTGTTTCAAGTTTAAGGGAACCATTTCTGTATAAAATGAAGCTTCTGTGCTGCACAGTCTACTCTGCTGATTATATTAGTGTAATATCTTAAGACTAAATGGAGGAGTTGATGATGGTAACTGTTATTCCCAATTATCTGTTAAATCAAAAAAGACATCATTGGTGGGAATTACATCATGGTACAGATTAACACAAATGATTAAAAAATGCTATGGGAATGTAGTCTGTTGCTTGTGAACTTTGTTGTATAATTCATTTTTGGAATGAACTAATAATAAATAGTTTTATTAACTTTTTACTTTTATCTTGTTTTTAGTTTGGAAGCTGGGGTTGATGGGGATAACATTTGTCTAATTTTGTATTGATCAGTCTAAGAAGGTGTTCTGCTGGGCTTCTCTGCAGGAGCCCTCAGTTAACTTCAAAGGTAGGAATTCAGACACACACAGTTGTAAGTCAATAACACTGTTTTTTATCAAAAGTAAAAGAGGAGCCAAACACACTTTTAGTCAGGCAAAATGCTCACCTTCAAAGCTACTCAGAAAAACAATCATGCAGAAAAGAGATTGAAAATCACTGTATTTTTGGAGTATAAGACATACTTTCCTCCTCTAAAAGAGGATGGAAATATTGGTGGGTTTTATACACTGGAAAACAGCCACTTTTAGCCTCATGAAACCCCACCCAGCACATCCTGTTTTTGCCAAAAATGGCCAATTTTTTTGCAAAAACAGCATGCAGAGGGTTTGGGAGGCCCGCAGAGTGCTCCTGGGGGCTGGGAAGGGCAAAATGCAACATGGGGAGGTGGTGGGTGGAGGTGAAAAACAGCCGCATTTTTCATGAAAATGGCCTTTTTGCCCTCCCCAGCCCCCAGGAGCACTCTGCAGGCCTCCCAAAGCCTCTGTGCTCCACATTTTTGTGAAAAACTGGCCTGCTTTTTGCTTCTCAACTCCCCCCTTCATGTTTTTGCGCTCCCCAATCCCCAGAAGCATTCTGCAGGTCTCCCAAAGCCTCTTTCATGAAAATGGGGCACACAGAGGGTTTAGGAGGCCTGCAGAGTACTGCTGGGGAGAGCAAAAATGTTTTTCCTCTGTTTACCTCTTCGAAATCTTGGTGTGTCTTATACACCAATGAGTCTTACAGACACAGTCTGAAAAATACGGCATTCATCAGCCAATTACTCAATCATATATACATTTAAAGCATTAGAATAGAATAGACCTTGGTGGCCTTCTCATTCAGCTTCCTGCTCAAGCAGAAGAACCTTTCAGTGACAGCAAACCTTTTAGGCACAGAGTGCCCAAACCGAAAGTGTGTGAGCATCAGAATGCCGGAAACTAGACGACCAGCTGGCTGGCATGCATGTGTGCCTTGGAAACCTGAAAACCATCGGGTTGGCACACATCAGAAACCCAATGACCAGCTTGCTGAGCTGAGGCAATGGCATGTGTGCCCACAGGAAGGGCTCTGTGTGCCCCTGTGGCACACGTGCCATAGGTTTCCCATCACGGACCTATACCATCTTAGGCAAGTTTCTATCCAATCTCTTCTTTAAAACCTCCAGTGATAGAGCACCTACAGTTTCTGGAGGCAAGCTATTCCACTGATTAATTGTCCTCACTATTAATAAGTTTCTCCTTAATTCCAGTTGGAGTTTATTTCCATGCCTCCCAAACGTTTCATTTCATGTCCATTCCTCAGGTCTTCTCCATCTCGTCTCCGAATGGAGGAAGCTATTCAACATCTGTTGTCTATCAGGGCTATCCAACCAGTTCCCTCTTCCCAAAGAGGTCTGGGCTTCTACTCCATCCTCTTCATGGTCCCTAAGACATCTGGAGGATGGAGAGCCATTTTAGACCTTAAAAGATTAAATCAATTCATTAAATATAGGAAATATAAGATACATTCTTTGTCATCCATCCTAGCCTCTATCCATCCAGGGGACTTTATGGTCTCCTTGGATCTGATGGAAGCATATCTCCACATCCCTATTGCTAAGGGTCACAGGCAATTCCTACATTTCGCCTTCCAGGGCAAACACTATCAGTATAGGGCCATGCCCTTTGGGCTCTCCTCAGCGCTTCGAGTCTTTACTAAGCTCCTAGGCTCCCTGGTGGCTCATATCCGAGCCACGCCCATCCATTTTTTATGCTACTTGGATGACATGTTAATTCACGGTTCCTCTAAAGAGGACACCAGCTCAGGCCTCAATATTGCCATGCCTATCCTACAGGATCATGGTTTTTCCATTAACTTCAAAAAAAGTCAGCTCCATCCATCTACTTCCATTCAACATCTGGGGGCCATCATAAATTCAGATCTCTCTCAGGTCTTTCTCTCCACTGAGAGAAAGATCGGTATTAAGGAGCTTATCTCCCAGATAAGATCTCAGAGAACGACTACCATCGTCACCCTGTCTTCCCTACTGGGAAAGATGGTGTTCTGCATTGGTATCATCCCATGGGCCTGTCTTCACCCCAGGGACCTCCAATGGCTTCTGTTACCGTTCCAGAGATTGGGGGACAGCAACTCGGCACGCCTCATTGCCGTTCCGACCACAGTCTTACGTGGTGGACCTTCCCCGCTCTGGACAAGAGATACCCCTTCAGGTGTCCAGATCAATTTACCATTACCACGGATGCCAGCTTAACGGGCTGGGGAACCCATGCTCACGGCTTGATAGCCCAGTGCACGTGGTCAGCGGAGGAGGCTTCCAGACCTATCAACTGGCTGGAATTGAGATCAGTGTCATTGGCCCTCAAACAATTCAAATCACACATCATCAGTCAACATGTTCTGATTCTCACGGACAATATAGCTACAAAGAGTCATATTTGCAGACAAGGGGGCACCAGGTCCAGGGCCCTGATGACAGAAGCCCTGAAACTGGGTCTCTGGGCAGAGAGACATCTACAGTCCTTATGGGCTGA
Source organism: Erythrolamprus reginae (assembly GCF_031021105.1). Taxonomy (NCBI): domain Eukaryota; kingdom Metazoa; phylum Chordata; class Lepidosauria; order Squamata; family Dipsadidae; genus Erythrolamprus; species Erythrolamprus reginae. The sequence continues at coordinate 39,764,945 of NC_091956.1, read as the reverse complement.
CCACATTGGGAGTTCTCAATGTGCAGGCGGATTGGCTTTCCCAGTCGACCCTGGATCCAGGAGAGTGGAGCCTTTATCCGGCTCTGTTCCAGCAAACCTGCCTTAGATTCGGTCACCCATCGCTAGACCTATTTGCCACCGCGACCAATGCTCAACTCCCTCGATTCTACTACATGTTTCCATCCCTGGGAGCGGAGGCGACAAATGCACTCAGAATTCCTTGGCCTCAAGGGCTGCTTTACGCCTTCCTTCCAATTCCAATTCTTTCAGACGTGATCCACAAGATCATCCTCGAGAAGGCCCAGGTGATTCTAATAGTCCCGCACTGGCCATGCCGGCCCTGGTTTGCGGACCTACAACGTCTGTCTGTCCAGGACACCTGTCGACTCCCCGTTTGGAGGATATGTTGCTACAGGGGGCCTCTCGCAGACAACCACTCCGTTCTTTCCCGGAAATTCAAGAATTCCTAAGAGGTATTTCGAACCTCAGGCCTTCCAAGGTCCATAGATACCCGTCCTGGGACTGACCATGGGTTCTCCACTCCCTTACTCAGGCACCATACGAACCACTAAGATCAGCGTCTTTCAGGTACCTATCATACAAGGTAGCATTCCTGGTAGCGATAACATCTGCCCGACGCATCTCAGAATTGGCAGCCCTATTCATTCGGTAGGATCTATGCCAGTTCCATACGGACAAAGTAGTCCTGCGCCTGGACCCCACCTTTCTACCCAAAATCAGTTCCATGTTCCACAGATCCTAGGACATCGAGTTGCCTTCCTTTTGTTCCAATCAGAACCATCATCTTGCGGTCAGATGGCACACATTAGATCTCACCAGAGCGCTGAGAATCTATATCCAACGGATGAGACCCATTCGGAGGTCAGAAGCCCTATTCGTGGCCTACCATCCCAGATCCCTGGGATCCAAGGTATCTTCAACCGTAATGGGCTATTGGATCCGAGGGACTATCTCAAAGGCTTATGAGTCAGCTTCCCTCAGCATACCCAGAGGTATCACAGCACACTCCACAAGAAGTGCAGCCATATCTGCCACATGGGCAACTCAAGCTCCATTGGAAGAAGTCTGCAAAGCAGCCACTTGGGCCTCTCCAAACTCTTTCATAAGGCATTACAAAATTGACTCTTACGCTTCAGCGGATGCTGCCTTTGGCAGAAGAGTCCTCCAATCCGTTATCTCTCACGATAGCAAACTAATCCCTTCCTAGGGATTCATCTATTGGGTATGTCCCACATGAATGCTGGACCTGCTCCTTCAGTACGGAGAATAGGTGTTGATCACTTACCTGAATGCCTCTTCTTGTACACTGAGTGGGTACAGCAGTCACTTCCCTCCATTTTTTCTATTCTAACTATGGTTATATCCTTTAACCTGTATTTTTCCTATCATGAGAGTTGAGCATTATTTGAGCCACCACACTTGAGCCTAAGTCTACAGATTTGCGAATTCTGGGGAAGGGGCGGATCCAGCAGGCTTTTTAAAGACTGGGCTCGGTCCTCTGCGGATTGGACAGCGAGCAACCCACATGACTGCTGTATCCGCTCAGCGTACGAGAAGAGGCATTCAGATCAACGCCTATTCTACTTAAAACTGTTCAAACTCATGAATTAACAACTTCGTACTTCCATAATATTCTATGTTAAATATGTAATTTTATATAATAATTTTCAATTAGGAATGTGTGAAATGTAGCAGGAGAAAACAACCAATTTGGGACAAAATGGTAGCAACAGACTATAATGTTTTTGATGACCTTCATTTCTACTTGTTTTTCTTCTAAATATAGATAAAAGGTTAGTCCATAACACAATGAAGTCGGTATCCATTCATTTGCTGAAAAGCAGAAAGCACTTATAAATTTTTTGCTTCTTTTGGTAAGATCAGGTATATCTATGCTCTCCTTGCTTTGACAGGTTTCATTTGGATTAATCAGTCTGGAGCAAAAGGATATCCCTGAAATATCTTTTCAGAGGAAATGTTACCAGCTTGGCTGTTAGCAACTCCAAAAGTGAGGTCAGTAGATATTATTTGCTTAAATTTTGAATTTGACAAATTATTGTTAAAATAATCTGGGAACAAGAACCTAGTGGTGGTTTCTTATTTTCTTTGTAATAAAAGGACTTAAGTAATTTGTACAGATATTTTCCAATATGCTTTCTGCTAAGATACCAAGATATTTAAAATTTTATAGGATATTATATCCATTATGGGATAGGTTTCTGCTGATTTCCAGGAATGAGGTGATACTTGTTAAATAGTTCTTTTCTCTTTTTATTAATTAGATACCTATGAAGAGCTCAGAGAAAAACATTTTGAAGTATATGCCCAGCAAAGCTCATCTCATCTCAAGGGTGTTATTTTCTTCCCTTCAGCCTCTGTCTACAAGTTTGGTCAGCCATGGCCAGAGAAGTTTATTTATTACTTCTGTTATTGTTATGTGGGAGAACAATTTCTGAATGGCAGCCTTTGCCACAAATGCCTTCTGAAATTCTAGATTTTGGGTATGTTCCCCACAAGATATACAACACCAATGCTTACTATGAGCCTGGAACAATAGGGATTTTGTTCCGCATTGTCCACGCTTTCCTCTGCATAGTTCAACCCAATTACTTTCCTCAAGGTAAGTATATATTAAATATTAATTTGGCTTTGGAAAATACAAGGAGATCCTATCTGAGATGGAAGTTTTGCAAAGCAGTGTAATTTGAGTTTATGTTTTGAGAGAAGCTCACTGTGCCAAAGCAACAGAAGAGTGGAATGATTCTCCATACTAAATGAGTGGGTCAAGCAGTCACGTGGGTTGCTCACTGTCCAATCTGCATAGGACCGAGCCTTGTCTTTTTAAAAAATAGCTGGATCCACCTGTTGGATATGTACATAGTTTAATGTAAATAGTTCAAATATAAATGTATCCTCCTGATTGGTTGTTCCATTTAAGCAGGAGAATTGTAACAGTGTCAGCCTAGCCGTTGCCGGGAAAAAGAAGTATAAATATCAGGAGTCTGCGCTCGAGTTCAGTTCGCGCCTAGATATTTTAGTAGTGGCTCAAGTAGAGAGTTATCTTCCGACTGAAGAAAAATAAATTTATTTATTTTATTTATTTATTAGATTTTTATGCTGCCCCTCTCCGGAGACTCGGAGTGGCTCACAACAGGAATATAAAATACAAATCCAATGATTAAAAACAAAACGGTTAAAAATTAAATTAAATTATTTTAAAAATAATTAATTTATTAATTAATGACAGCACCAAGAAAATAGCAATAACAAAAGGCGTCCGGCAGGGTTGCCCCTTAGCCACATCAATCTTTATACTTGCAATAGAAACATTATTAAACAACATAAGAAACAATCCACAAATACAGGGAATCAAAATAAAAAGGGAACACTTTAAAATACAAGTCTTTGCAGATGACATATTTATTTATCATTCAAGACCCATTAGAATCAGCACAGATTTTACTTGAAGAAATACACAAATTTGGACACATAACAGGACTTAAACTTAATAGTGAAAAAACTAAAATTGTAACTAAAAACATGACCCAGAAACAAAATACTTTATTAGAACAAACCCTCAACTTAAAAATAGTTTAAAAAAATAAATATTTAGGTCTTTGGATCTCCTCAAACTATCACTATAAAAAAGGACAATTTCGATAAACTAACACAGAACGTACAAAAAGACTGAATAAGATGGTCAAAAAAATAAAAAAAATATTTTTTATTATTTTCAAAAAGGACAAACAAAGACATACCACATTGAACATTTAAGGAGCTACCATTGCTCCGCTTGTCATAGAAGTCTAACTAATACAAAATATCAAAAACTCTATTACCAGATCTAAGCAGAAATACCACACTTACAAATTACATTACCATTAAATTTAATTCTATGTTTTTAAAATTAAAATTATTAACTAAATTTCTTTATATAGATATATATGTAAAAAGCAATAAACAAATTATTAGTAATACAAAAATAAAATAAAATAAACACTTCTAAGTTAGTTATCATATAAACTATTAAATTCTATCTTATAATTTTTCAGTTAGTCATTTATTCTTGTATATTCAGTTTTTATTACTATTTTTAACATTCCACCAATCATATACTTTATCCCATATTTTGTAATATTCTGTTTCGGTTTGATTGTTCAAACGTTTAGTCATCATGTCTAATTCTGCACATTCTATAATTTTTTTGAATACCTCCATGTCTTTCGGTATCGTCTTTTCTTTCCATTTCTGTGCAAATACTATTCATGCCGCCACCAATATATGTATTATTAAATAGTAAATTTCTTTTTTATACTTTATATTTGAGATACCCAATAGAAAAAATTCAGGATATTTTTTAATCTTCTCCTTTGTTATTTCACTTATCCAATTCTCTACTTTATTCCAAAATATTTTTGTCTTGGAACAGGTCCACCATGCATGGTAATATGTACCAACTTCTTTTTTGCATTTCCAACAAATAGGCGATACCGATGGAAACATTTTAGAAATTCTATATGGTGGAAGGTGCCATCTATAAAACATCTTAATTTGATTTTCTTTAAAGGAGATTGATTTTGTTATTTTCCAATTATACGACCATATCTTTTCCCAAGTATCTAAATCAATCTCTTTACCAAAATTTTTGCACCAACTGATCATATCATCTTTCAATATCCAACCTATCGTTCTATGATTTAGTAAATATTTATAAACATTTCCAATTATCTTTCTTTGATTTTGGAATAATAATTTGCCCAGTACATTATTTTCTTTTTTTTAAATATAAGTCTTTACATCTGTTTGATATCTGGAACTAATCTGCATATAATGCAGATCTAAATCTATACCTAACTCGTATAACCCTTGTTTTGTTCTTAATTTTAATTGATTATCTAACAAATCACTATACTTCCAGATCTTACCTTTTCCTTTAAGATTTGGGTGTACAATAGCTTCAAAGGGTGAAACCCATTCTGGCATTACTAAAAAGTGATTTTTCTTTATTTCATTCCACACTTCTATCAATGCTTTTCTAATAACATTATTTTTAAGGTATGAGTGAGTTTTTAACTTATCATACCATACAAAAGCGTGCCAACCGACCATCAAGTCATGACCTTCTAGATTGAGCAATCTTTGATTTTCTAATGTCAACCATTCTTTTATCCATGTCAGGGCCGTGGCATGATAGTATAATTTCCAATTTGGGAGGCCAAGGCCTCCTCTTTCTTTACGATCTTCTAATGAATTTTGTTTTATTCTTGATTTTTTACCTTGCCAAATATTTTTTTTTTATTATCTTATTCAAATCGGCAAAGAATTTCGTTCCTGGATTTATTGGGATCACTTGGAAAAGGAACAATATTTTTGGAAGGATGTTCATTTTAACTGTGGAGATTCTTCCTACAAGTGATAATTGTAAATTACTCCATATTTCTAAATCTTTTTTAATCTGACTTAATAATTTTAGGTAATTGTCATTTTTTAAAGATACGGCTTTAGAAGTCATCCATATCCCTAAATATTTCACTTTTTTCGTGATCTTCATGTTTGATAGGTCTCCTAAGTATTTTCTCTGTATTTCAAAATAAAAAGGGAACACTTTAAAATACAAGTCTTTGCAGATGACATATTTATTTATCATTCAAGACCCATTAGAATCAGCACAGATTTTACTTGAAGAAATACACAAATTTGGACACATAACAGGACTTAAACTTAATAGTGAAAAAACTAAAATTATAACTAAAAACATGACCCAGAAACAAAATACTTTATTAGAACAAACCCTCAACTTAAAAATAGTTTTAAAAAATAAATATTTAGGTCTTTGGATCTCCTCAAACTGTATCACTATAAAAAAGGACAATTTCGATAAACTAACACAGAACGTACAAAAAGACTGAATAAGATGGTCAAAGTTAAATATATCCCTGATGGGGAGGATTGCCACGATCAAATCTAACCTTCTCCCACGATTTCTGTATTTATTCCAAGTAACTCTGATAAACCTAAATAAATCCTTTTTTGACAACCTACACAAAGCAATACATAAATTTGTCTGGCCAAAAAGAAGGCAATAATAAAATTGAAGAACTTACAGGACCATAGAACAAGAGGAGGCTTCGGCCTCCCCAACTTCCATTTGTACTACCAACCTGCCATATTAGCAAAGATTAAAGATTGGATAACTTTGGAAAACACAAGATCACTGACTCTGGAGGGTTTTGATTTGCAGTCTGGATGGCATTTGTTCCTAATGATGGACATAAATAAAATCCCAAACTATTTTAAACATCATTATGTAAGGAAGGCTCTAATAACAACATGGCAATACATTAAAAAAATCATTATCTTTCTACCCTGAAATGGATATCACCCAATGAATCACTTACCTATCCTAATCTGTTCTGCCCCTCGAAAACCTTAACCTGCTTACAACTACTGGATGAAAATGAACATCAACTTCACGAAAAAGGAATAATACTAGACTGGTTAACCTACATACAAATACATTCTAAATACAAAGAACACAAAAATAAATTCGGTTTCCAAAATAAAAACCCTTTAGATTCAATTTTATTCGGCCCAAACTCAAAAAAGATTTCCAAATTATACAACTATTTATTAACGCAAGATACTATTGAAGAACAAGTTAAAGGATGTATGATAGCCTGGGTCCAGAATTTTGGCTATACAATAAATTTGACTGAATGGGCAAAAAATTGGACATCAAACTACAAAATGACACTTGCAACATCCTACAAAGAAAACTTATTCAAAATGGTACTTACCCCCGGCCAGGCTTTCTAAAATGTACCCCAACTTATCCCCCACCTGCTGGAAATGGAAAAAATTTTATGGAACCTACTACCATCTATGGTGGATCTGTATACAAGCCAAAAAAATTGGCTAGAGATCAAAAATCTCTTAGACCAAGTCATATCGATAAACATATTACCTAAACCGAAACTTCTCCTTCTAGGCATTTTCAGGCAAAAAATTGCACAAGAAGACAAATATCTTATCACACAAATCTTAACAGCAGCCAGAATCACATACACACAGTTATGGAAACAGGAAAATACCCCTACCACATTAAACGTTATAATAAAAATCATGGAATGTGCCGAAATTTCTAAAATGACATTGGAACTCCAAAACAAAAATGAATCAGATTTCTACAAGGTTTGGGAGAAATGGTACCAATGGTTAACAAATAAAAAATATATCAAATTTTTTGGAAAGAAAAAAGAAATGCCTCAAGTCTTCTAATTGTTCCACCTGATAACAGATAATAATAAAGGAAAAAGATCAACTATCGATTACAAACAATTTAAAACTTAACTTGACTCCCCGTACACAACTTGTAAAAAAAAAAATTTGAAATATTATCTTGTATATTACCTACATATAAATACTAAACACTTGTTACTTCAAGCTCTTTACAGATTTACCTCCTTCCTCTTAACATATATATACCAATCATACAACCAAAATGAATAGTCATAAATTCCAAAAATACCTGCTATATTGCAGGCATCTCCTTCCCCCCCAAACCTAACCTTTCTGTACACCTGCTAAGTTATCTCTTTCATATTCTCTACTCTTCTAGTTATTCCTTTGTTATTTTATTGTAAATATTGTAGGATACAACTAAATATATACAAATCATATTATGATGTATCTCAACCAAATATCTTGAGATTTGCTGTTATTGTATATTTTCCCTTTGTATTTCCCCTTTTCCTCCCTCCCTCAATATTAAAACTCAATAAACTATTTTAAAAAAGGGTCTGCTTAATGAACAAGCTATTGATCACATGCTATTTTTTGAATATATTGATTTTAGCAGTAATATAAATAAAATATGTGAACAGAGGCATGGGATTTCACAGACTTTGCTAGAATTTGTAGTTTAAAAGATTAAGAGAAATAGAAGGCTGAGATCTGTAAAGATTGGATATTCAAAAAGGAGGAAGAAAATGAAGAAGAGAGAGGGAGTAAAAAGGTTGTTTAAAAAGACAAGAAAGAAATTTATTAACAGCAGATAGAAAGCTAAAAACAAGGGTATTAGCATTAAAAGGGGTGGCACTTCCTTGAACTCCACCTGGTTGCCCCCATAGCGAGCGCCATCTTCCCCTGCTGTGAACGCTGTCCTTTCCCCCACCGCTAGCACTCTTTTCCCTTGCTGCTAGCGCTGTCTTTTCCCCGCCGTTAGCACTGTCTTCCCCCGTCGCTAGCGCTGTCTTTCCCCTGCTAGTGCTGTTTTTTCCCCGCCGCTAGCACTGTCTTTCCCCCCCGCTGCTAGTGCTGTCTTTTCCCTTGCCGCTAGTGCTGTCTTTCCCCCTGCTGCTAGCGCTGTCTTTTCCTCAGCTGCTAGCACTGTTTTCCCGCCCACTGCTAGCACTGTCTTTCCCCCGCTGCTAGTGCTGTCTTTTCCCCCACTGCTAGTGCTGTCTTTTCCCCAACTGCTAGTGCTGTCTTTTCTCCCGCTGCTAGTGCTGTCTTTCCCCCTCCGCTAGCACTGTATTTTCCCTCACCGCTAGCACTGTCTTTTTCCCACCACTAGTGCTGTCTTTCCCCTGCCAACTAGGAAATACTGGGCTTGAGCCATTGCTGTTAACAAAGACAGAGCTCAAGAAAGTGTTAAAGAGGTTGGCTTTAGTTGTTTCATCATTATAGTCTTTATTGTTTGGTCCTTTAAGGGGTGGGATGGATCTAGAGTCTTTAAGTTTATTGTTTACAAAATTATAGAAGGTACAACTAGACTTTGTACATAGTGTTGTGTATACTCCCTTGCAGCCTGAGGAATGTTCAGATTCAGAGGAGGAGGGTGATTTAGAGATCGTAAATTTACCTGATTCAGTGACAGATGGCAATGTTAATGAGGACCACGGAGCTAATGACATACACATGAGTTCAGATGAATCAAATGGGGCAGATGATAGATGGATGGATGCCCATTTTAGACGTTATCAGAGATGTTTAGAAGAAAGAGGGAGGAGATATTAGAGAGTGAGGAATTAATTAATCAATTACCTCACATCTCGATGTGAATGGAAGAAGAAGCTGATTCTGTTCAATCTTGTGATCTCAAAATGGAGGCATCCAGGACACGCTCCGGAGCATAAACTAAACAACGTGTGATTTATTACCTGCTTTTATAATTCCTGGCTAGCACTGATTAGCCCATAAATTTTAGAATGACTCATGGAATGTTTTTATGTTACTACCAATATAATTTACTTAACTACTAAATATAGAGATGAGAAAAGAAAGCACTGCATGCAAAGTTGGTGTATGAATGAGAGAACAAGGAGAAATAAAGAAGATGTTGTGTTTTTACAAAGAGATGCATTGAGCAATCATTTATTCCAATTATCTGAATTAGCCTGAAACCAGAACACGTAGGAGGTATTCTTCTTGATTAATGTGATAGTTGGTACATTCAGTCTTTATTCGATGATACAAATTTTTATAGCAGTTTTTAAAGTTTGCAACATAGTCTTTTTAATTTTTATGCCAAAGTACTCTTTTTTTGGATTGTAGCTTTCTTATTTTGGTGGGTAATTTATTTTCCGTGGTTTTGATGAATATTAGAGGTACATATAATTTTATGACTCTTTGGATTTCAAGCAAAAATATATTGTAGTAGTCATCTGAGGTGATACAGCCAGAGAATATTGTATTCCAATTAAGAGATGAGAGGTCAGATTCTATGTTATCATAGTTGGCCTTTTTAAAGTTGTGATTGGTAGTCCTGTCATTGAGGTTGTTTCTGAGAGGATATACATTGAGGCAATATTGATTCTGCTGTGGTCACTGTTATAAAAGGGTTCTTTTATTTGAAGTCTATAAATTGAGTGTAAACTGTTGCAGAAGATGAGATCTAGACAGTTGTTGAGTCTGGTGGTGTCTGTAACTAGTTGCACAAGTCCTAGACTTGTGTCACCATTTTGAATTTGTATCACCATTCTGACCCACTGTTGATTAGTTGCGAGTAAATACACCAAAGTATGTATTGATTTTACACCAACTAAAAACATGGACAGGTGGAATTGTAGTTTTCCAAGGGAGAGATGTAAAGGAGGTTTTAAAAGCCAATGGTATGAAGAATCCCATCCTTTCCCCTTTCTCTCCCAGAAAAGCTTTCTGTTTTGATATCCATTTTGATATTTTTCAAAAGCCTAAACATATAAATGCCTAAATAATAAATAAAGCCCTGGCACAGATCTGTTTCTTTATATGAAGAGATGAAGTTCTTTCTGCATAAATCATAAATTTATTTGTGTTTCTATTAGAGTAATTCAGATAATTTTTAGTTTACAACTTGGTTTATCAATTTGGTTTTTATTTTACTTTAGTTTATCTATCTATTTAAGTCTAAAACAATGCAAATAAAGTTTTAAATATTTGTGTAGCAGCTTTCTAAACTCTCCTATGTCTTGAGCAGCAGATTTCTAAACCTTCCTATGTCTTGGGCAATTTGGAGTGTTAGAAATAAGGACAGAATAGTAAACAATAGTAGGAGTTGTTGAACCATAAAATTGATTTACCCACCTCAAAAACCCTAGGTATTTCCTTGGTACTAAAAAGACCCAGAACAGAAACCAGGCAGACTTTCTAGACAAGACATTTTAAAATTTGAGGGGGTCTCTCCTAAGCAGGTGGGCTTACAGTAGGGTAGGGAGGAGAAGAGGTCCGCTGCTCCGCTGGATTACGGGGGAAACATCAAAAAATAGGGGCTTTTTAGCAACCGCAGCAGCTCAGTTTTCTAAGATCAGAGAGGGGAGAAGTGCCTGTGTTAGAGGAATTTGTCCCTGGGAAAAAACGTCAGAAGCATTGGAGAGCCGATCTGCTGACCGGCTGGTACCAGCTGAGACACCGAAAATGGCGGCCGCCATTACAACTTCAGCCGCCTTCCCCCCCCCAGAAGCTTGCCACCCGAGTCTTGCTCCGTGAGCTGCCGTGAGCTTCCGCAATTATTTGTTGCTCTCTCTGCTGCTCTGTTTGATAGATGCTTGACATCTGAGCTGCCTGTTGTCGTCTGCTATTTTTAGCACCGTGAGAGAGCTGACAGGGGAAGAACGGCAGAGATGTTGAAGGCACCAAGGATTACCAGCTGATCAGCTGGGAATCAGGAAATGGGGCTACATGGAGAAACTGAAAAACTGAGCTGCCCATTGCCTTCCGCCTGCCATGCCGATCCGCTGATGGAGAAAGATGCAAAAAAGACCATGACCTTCTTGTTAGGATTGTTGAATTGATTAGACCGCCCTATTAGTCCTGGCTTGTTGGACTAGACAGACTTGGGATGCTGGGACGCCGAATGGTGGGGGCGCCTGGCATCGAAGGGAATGCCATCCATCAGTGGACCTTGAATTCCCAACTATTGTGGAAAGAAGGCTGTCACGAAGAGGAACATCGAAGGTGAAGATCAAAGAGAATGTAACCATCTATGTCGGGATTGTGTGGAGGCTACCCAGAAGAGGTTTGGGAGCCGTGTGGAACCACGGAGGATGTGGGTGTGGGGATTCGGAAATGTTGCCCAGTAGAACTAATAACTGTTGGAGAAAGACTGGGGCGACCGCAGAATATTGGGACTGCCATAGGGAGAGAACTTGGAATAATCCCAAACAAAGTAAAGAGATATATCCTCAGAGAGCTAGTCAATGGCAGTGGGCAGCATTAAGAAGACCATTCTATTATTGCATTTTAAAATTTAGACATTTAACTTCTTAGAACTTTTATAACTTTGAGAACGAACTAGCTTACTAAGCTTACTAAGCTTGGAGTTTGGCGCCCTCTTGCTGCTGCTGTTGTTTTATGCTCTTCTTTTTAAGAACTATTAGCAAATCAATTACATCTCGGCTATTTTTATATTTTTATATTTCTGGTATATGTATTATATATTTTTAACTTTTTAACTATTTTTAGGGATAGCCGTTCCAGGGGAAGGAGGGATCGCTGCTTAGTAGCAATCCCTTCTTCTGGCTCCATGGGCTTAACTCAAGGCACTGGTGATGAGTGTAATTCTGGCACTGGGCTCAAGCTGTTGCTACTCAATGCCAGGTCAGTGGTAAATAAAGCTCTCCTCATCCGGGATTTGATCCTGGATGAGGAGGCCGACCTGGCTTGTGTGACCGAAACCTGGCTGGGCCTGGAGGGAGGAGTTCCTCTCTCTGAAATCTGCCCAGCCGGGTTTTGGATATGGCATCAGCCTCGACCCCTTGGAAGGGGGGGAGTAGTGGCTATTATAGCCAGGGAGAGCCTGTGCCTGCGTAGACTCATTGCTCCAGAGATCGCAGGTTGTGAGTCCCTCCTGGTGAAGTTGGACTTAGGGGTTCAGGTGGGCTTGTTACTCACATACCTGCCTCCAAGCTGCATGTCAACAGCCCTGCCTGTGCTGCTGGAGGAGGTAGCCAGGCTGGCGGTGGGGTTCCCCAGGCTTATGGTCTTGGGGGAACTTAACCTGCCATTGCTCGGTGAAACCTCTGGGCTAGCACAGGAGTTCATGGCCACCATGACAGCCATGGACCTGACTCAAGTAGTGCAGGGTCCAACTCATGAGGGGGGGGGGCATGCACCCGACATGGTATTCCTCTCTCAGCAATTGAGTAGTGATCTGAGACTAAGGGGCTTAGAAGTGCTGCCTTTGTCATGGTCAGATCATTTTCTACTGTGGCTTAACTTCCTGGCTCCAATCCTTCCCTGGTCAGTAAAAGTACTGTTGTAAGTCGAGGACAACCTGCCTTCCCTCCTAGATGTTTTCTGTGGAGCTTCAAAATGGACTCCTGATCTGCTTCTAAAAGAGTGCAATGGTCAGACAGATAATTCTCGACTTCTGCTGTGACCCCAATGGAGGCCAACGTTTCTATTTCCTGAGTAAGGCAGTTATTAAGTGAATTCTGCCTCACTTTACCACTTTTCTTGCCATAGTCATTGTGAATCCCTGCAGTTGCTTGTCAGAAGATCCCAAAAGATGTTCACATAACCCTGAGACATTGCCACCATCATAACTATGTTGTCAAGTGTCCAAAGTTTGATCCAATAACCCCTTTATTTTTCTAACAAAGTCCTTCCTTCCTAGAAGGAAGAATAGAAAGAATAAAATGGAAATGGGGATTAAAATGGGATACAAAAAAATAAAAAAATAGTTCAAAGTTTTGCTCAGATTAAATAAATTGGAGTTTGAGAAAGGTTGATTAAGCTTGGAGTATTGTTTTGCTTGCTCTTTTTAAAACTTTAATTATTTTTTCTATTTAGATATATGAATATAGGAATTGCTGATCTGTTTTAATAAAATTAGAAGTATTGATTATAATAAGATACGTAATAGGTGATACTGATTTGGATTAATGCATAAATGGAATTGAATTTAGAATTGTTGGGGAGATTAATGATATTAATGGTTTGTAATTGATTAAAAATAGAGAATATTTAGAATTTTTTCCTTTTTTTTGTCAAATTGACTGAAATTTAAGATTAATAATTAAATAAGAAATGCAGATAAGTATTCATATATGTTTATGTTTTGCTTTTAATTTTCTTTTATTAACATCTGATTGGCTATACAAGGTTTTCTTGTTGTGAAGATGGTGTCGATCCAGCTGCAATGGTCCTTGAACGAAGCCAATTATTGGGGCTCTCAACAGTCAGGATTCAGACCTGGTTACAGCACAGAAACAGCTTTGGTCATGCTGACAGGTGATCTCTGGTGGGCCCAAGATAGGAGATTATCCTGTATCCTAGTGATTCTTGACCTCTCAGTGGCTTTCGATACCATCGGCTATGGTATCCTTCTCCGCCGGTTGGAGGGGGTAGGAGTGGGAGGCACAGTCTTATGGTGGTTCACCTCCTACCTCTCTGGTCAAGTATTAGCAGAGGATCAGAGGTCAACTCCTAGGTCCTTCCCTTGTGGGGTTCCTCAGGGGTCAGTCCTCTCCCTCTTGCTGTTTAATATCTATATGAAACCGCTGGGTGAGATCATCCAAGGGCACAAGGTGAGTTACCATCAGTAAACTGATGATACTCAACTATACATTTCCACCCAATGATCACTCAGTGAAGCAGTGGAAGTAATGTGCCAGTGTCTTGAGGCTGTTAGGGTTTGGATGGGTGTTAAAAGGTTCAGACTCAACCCTGACAAAACAGAGTGGCTGTAGATTCTGCCTCCCAAGGACACATCCATTTCCCCGTCTATCACTCTGGGGGGATTTTTGACCCCCTCAGAACTTTTTGACCCTCTTGTCCACAACTTGGGTATCCTCCTCAATCCACAGCTGACTTTGGAATATAATCTTTCAGCTGTGGTGAAGGGGCGTTTGCCCAGGTTTGCCTGCTGCACAACATGGAGTCTCTACTCACAGTCACTCATGCCTTTATCGAGGTTCGACTACTGCAATGCTCTCTACATGGAGCTACCTTTGAAGAGTGTTCAGAAACTCCAAATCATGCAAAATGCAGCCGCACGAGCAGTCATGGGCCTCCCAAGGCATGCCCATGTTTCTCCAGTACTCCGTGGACTGCATTAGCTGCTGATTGTTTTCTGGACACAATTCAAGTGTACCTATCATAAGCCCCTTATTTAACTACATCCAACCAAAGATGATAACCCCCTAGAAATCATATGGGTCAACATAAAAGCCAACTCAATCCTAAGCTGCATCAACAGAGGAATACGCTCCAAGACCAGGGAAGTACTAATACCACTCTACTATGCCCTGGTCAGACCCCACCTGGAGTACTGCATCCAATTTTGGTCACCTCACTACAAAAAAGACATCGAAACTCTGGAGAAGGTGCAAAAAAGAGCAACCAAAATGATTAGGGGACTCGAAACCAAGACTTACGAAGAGAGATTGAGAGAACTGGGCATGGACAGCCTAGAAAAAAGAAGGTCTAGAGGGGACATGATAGCAGTTTACAGATACTTGAGGGGTTGCCATGGTGAGGAGGGGGTCTCTTTATTCCCCAGGGCACCAGAGGGCCGGACGAGGAACAATGGTTGGAAGCTGACCAAGGAGAGATTCAACCAGGAAATAAGGAAGAATTTCCTGACGGTCAGAGCGATCAACCAATGGAACTGCCTACCAGGGGAGGTGGTGAACTCCCCAACTCTGGACACCTTCAAGAGGAGATTGGACTTCCATTTGGCTCGGGTGCTGTAGGGTTTCCTGCTCAGGCAGGGGGTTGGACTCGATGACCTAACGGTCCCTTTCAACTCTATTAATAAATAAATAAATAAATAAATAAATAAATAAATCCTATGTATCGTCCATTAATTTTACCCATGTAATTCTATATAGTTCTAAAATTCTAATCCAATTTTACAAATTAATATATCCTAATATTAAACAAAACCTAAATATATCTTTTACCATCATTCCATAGTTAATCCATATTTAATAAAAAACCATCCCTCCTCAAATTTCTACCACTCTCTCATTTCTGGGTACCCCTCCCTCTCTCTCCCCCTTTTCTCTCTCATTTGTTTCTCATTTCTTCCTCTTCTTCCCTTTTTCCCTCATTCTTTCTCCCTCTCACTTCCCCTCTCTTTTTCCATCCTTGTCTCCTCCCCCCTTGTGTGTGTGTGTGTGTGTGTATAAACTCTTGAACCATTTCCAAAAACAGGTGAGGTCTGAGGGTTTTTTTCTTTCTTATTCTTTGGGTACTTTTCACCATATGCTTTAAATCAAGAGTCACTTCTCTCTCTCTTTTGTTTCTCTCTCTTTCCTCTCATTCTCTGCCTCAATCGTTTTCTCGTTTCTCTTTTTTCTCCCCTTTTTGCGTATTTTGTACTTTTGTCATATTTGTGGTTATAATTTTGGTTTTGTCTACGTTAATTTTAAGACCAGTTATTTCTCCAAATTTGTGGAGTTCCTCTAGTAAAATGTGTGCTGATTCTAGTGGGTCTTGGACTATAAATACAATATCATCTGCAAAACCTTGTAATTTAAAATGTTCCCTTTTTATTTTGATTCCTTGGATTTGTGAGTTGTTTCTTATATTCTTTAATAGAGTTTCTATTGCAAGTATAAAAATTAGAGGTGCTAGGGAGCAACCCTGGCAGACACCTCTCATTATTGCTATTTTTTTGGTGTTGTGATTATTGAAAAGTATTTTAACAGTCTGGTGTGAGTAGATTGATTTGATTAGGTTAACAAAATTATCTCCACATTTCATATGTTCTATTTGAGCTGTAAAATATTCCCAATATAGGGAGTCAAAAGCCTTTCTTAGTTCTATGAATATTGGTTTATCAGAATTTTTATCATAGTACTCAAGAGTATTAAATATGGTCCTTGTGTTAGAGCTAATATTTATTGCCGGTAAAAATCCATTCTGATCTGAATGAATAATGTTATTTAAAATCTTTTTGAGGCGTTCTGCAATTATTGTAGAAAATATATTATAGTCAGTATTTAATAATGTTTTTTGTCCTTATTTTCTTTCGGAATGATGGTTATGTAGGCTTCAGACCAAGTTTTGGGAAGTTTACCTTGTGTGAGGGCTTCATTGTAGATCTCTAGCATAATTGGTTCTAGTAGATCCTGATGGTATTTATAAAATTCTGTGGGAATATCTGGTCCTGGAGTTTTATTATTGTGCTGTTTTGTAATAGCAAATGTAAGTTCCGTTGAGGTAATATTCCTGTTTAATTTAATGCTTTCTTCATCCATTAATGTAAAGGTTTCATTTTCGGGTAGGTAATCCCTGATTGCACAGTTATCTATTATGTCTGTTTTGTATAGTTCGTGGTAGAATTGCCTTATTATCTGTTTTTTCTCTTCAGTGTTTGATTTTAGTGTGCCTAAGTTATCATAAAGAGCTTCTATGGCTTTTTCAGCTTTTTGTTGTGCCAATTTAAAGGCTAGCCAACGACACGGCTTGTTCGCTGATTCAAAATTTAGCTGTTTTATTGTTTTAATTTTATCAGTAAGTTGTTGTTGGGTTGCTAAGTTTATTTCATGTCTTATGGATTTAGTTTCAATTAAGGTCATTGTGTCATCTGGATTTTGTTGGAGGGTCCTTTCTGCAATCTGAAGTTTTGTGTTAATGTTGTTGTTTTTAAAATAATAATATTTTTATTAGATTTTTAAATGTTTACACACAGAGACTGCACATCATACAACATAAAACAGTGCCCTGTGAAGGTGCACCCACCACCTAACAACATACATACCCCACCACCAATTGGAGGGTCTGTACAAACATCTTTAACATTCTTCTAAGCTAGGATCTGCATTATATTTACATATCAAAGAGTGATTCTAATTTATTCTTTAAGGCTAGATCACAAATTCTGCTTGACATATAACCTCTCAACATGTCCCATCGTTCCATCAGTTTCTTCAATTTGTTTTCTTTGTACATATTCATCCTTACCTCCATAATTTCAAAGTAAGTGTGGTCCACCATGTACCGATACCAATTCTGTATCGTCCATTTTGCTGCTTCTTTCCAACCCAATACAATTACTGCTTGAGCGCTTTCCAATGCTGCTACTTTTATTTCTCTAAATTCTCTTAAATCTCCCTTTTTTACTAGTATTGCCATTTCTTTTGTGATTGTCCAGTTAATATTTAACATCCTGTTCATTTCATCTTGCACTTTTTTCCAACATTTCTGTACTACTGAATACTCCCAGAACATATGCAGTGTTATGGTTGTTAAGTTTCTCTTTTTTTTGTTTTCTGGAGTTTGCCTGATAGTAAATGTATATTCCATGGGTGTAGGCTTTTTCTGTATCCCAGACAATCTGTAAGGATGTAGCTCCATTGTGGTTGGTCTGGAAAAAAATTGGTAATTCATATTCTACACGGTTTTTAAATTGTTTTTCATTTATGGTTGACTGGCTCATAGTCCATCTTTGCCGTGTTGTGGTATTTAGATTTTTAAGAGTTAGAAGTATAGGGTTGTGGTCAGCCCAGGAACCAGGTAAGATCTGTGTATCTATTATTTGGTTTGTGATGTAGGAATTAGACCAAGCCATATCGATACAGGACCAAGATTTGTGTGGATGGGGGAAAAAAGTGTATTGTGCTCTCCATATGTTTTGCTGCTATTCTGTTCGGGTCTGTGAAACCCGAAATCAAAGTTTGAGACCCTGTAAAAAATTTTCCCTGCATATCTGAAACATATCTGAAGCATCATTTCAGGAGTTCTCTGTATGAGAATTTTTTTTTTGGGGGGGGGGGACTTCTTTCTTGCTAAAAAAAGTCCCTAAAGTTCTGTTCCTGGGTCACCCTGATCTGGACCAAAAATTCTCCATTTGAGGTGCTTATGTTTGGTCAATTTGAAAACTTTTTTCACTTGGAAAGTAGTCAGAACATTTCTGCACACAATGACATGAAAATTGAACTGAAAAAAGTAATGCTTATTGGTTTATTTTGCTCATAAAATGCAGTCCCCCCTTTTTTGTGAATTTTTTTTTCAATTTATAGATAGTTTAGCCTGCAGAATGCATTAAATTTTACTAAAGTTGGTCTGGGATTGGTAGTTTTAACATTTCTGAACATAAGAAAAATATAAATGAATTGAAAAAAATGATGCTTATTGGTTTTTTAAAATCAGAAATAAGACCTCACCTCCCCCCCAAAAATGCTTGCAACCATTTTCACTTTAACATTTTTTTAGGCTCCAAATCAGAAATATTTTTAATATCTTAGGCATTGATTTACTAAATTTAACATTGCTGATCATCATAAAAATATTTGGGGGAGGGGGCTAACTTTTTTCTGGGCAAAGTTTTACCTACACTTGTATTCTTCCCTGGCCTATTTGACCCGAAACAAAAATTATTTTAGGTACTTAAATTTGGTCTTTTTGAAAACCTTTTTTATTGGGAAACTAGTTTGAACATTTCTGAACAAACTGATATGAAAAATGCACTGAAAAATTGATGCTTATTGGTTTATTTTGATCAAAAAGCCCCCCCCCCTATTTTGAGCATTTCCTGTCAGTTTATATATATATATTAGGCTACAAATCTCCAAGTGATTTTCCCCCAAAAGGTTTGATATACAAAATTGAACATTTCTGATCATAAGAAAAATATAAATGAACTGAAAAAAACTATGATTTGTTTATTTTGCTCAGAAAAGGGCCACCCCCCTCGGCCTTGCTGTGTACCATTTTTTCACTTTTTATATAGAAATATTGGGAATATCCTTTTGAAAAGCAAGCACACCACCAACCTAAAACTCTTTTTTAAACGTTATTCCTGAAAGGTTTTTTCCCTACCATCGAAACTGAGGGAATAAGAATTGTTTAAGTTATATATAATACTCAATAGTCTTTTTTTCTCCTCTTTGCCTTGAAGTGGACTGTGTATGAGACGTTCGTAGTGTTTGATTGCAACATAGAAAGAAATAAGATCTAATATTCAAGATGGAGGATTAATATTTACAAGAATAAAGAAGCTGACGGATTAGTTTTGGACACGTTAAATTGACTCTTCTTCTTCTTCTTTTTTTGCCTTTATTATTATTACTTTTTTCTCTCCTTTTTTTTTTGGAATATTATATTCTGTTTGGATTGTAGCGCATTATTTCCTGACTTTCTTTTGTGGGCTGGTTTCTGAGAAAGCATTGTTAATGAAGATATTCTTTTTTTCTACCTGAAATTAAAGTGCCATTCGGATTATTTACTTGGACTATTTGGATTAATTGGATTATTATTTGGACCTTTTTGGATTACTATTTGGACTATTTGAAATTAAAATTTGCCTACTTTTTTTCTTTTCATTGTTTTTTGTATTTGTGAAATAATAATAAACAAGACTATCTTATTGATACAATACTGGACTTACAAATATCAAATGAATTAAATGATATTGGAACATTGAACACTGATTTAACTGACCCATCCCAATCAAAAGAAGAGCAACTAAAGAACTTAAATACATTTTGGATTTTTTCTTCTTCTTCTAACTTTATAAATGAATTGCTAAACTTCCCTCTTCCCCCCTCCCTTGTTTGGTCCCCCCCTGTACCTCTTTATCTCCTCCTTATATATTCTTTGATATTATGTGTGTGTTCCTTTATCTTTTGTGTTTTTCTTTTTTCTTTTTTTTTTCTCTTAGGTCCTAAGATTGTTTAGATTGACACAATATATATATATATATAGAATTGTAATTGTTTTATTAATTCTTTTTTAAAGTAGATTTGCATTTTTCCTTTCTTTCCTTTTCTTTCCTTCTTTTTTCTTTTGTTGTGTCTTTTCTGGATTCACTCCTTTAAGTATTCTTATTTTAAACAGATTTCAAGTAAGTGTTTATCAGAGATTTAGCTATCTGAAACTATTTGATATTATAATTCCACATTTTCTCTCTTTTTAATTGAAATTGACTTTACATAATATTGGAAGTATTTTTCATATATATTTAAGCTGTTTGAACACTATTTGACATATTGATATACTGTTGATATACCCTTCCTTGCACCTTTTTAAAAATCTTTCTGTTTTGCTGCTTTTATTGAATTTTAACATTAATATTAATTTTATAATAACAATATTAAAGACTGAGTGACTATTAAATTGATGCCATTTTGGAAAAGATTAAAACTTACAGATTTCAGAAGACCTAGAAAAGTGCCTAAGATGTCCACCACCTCGACCATCATAAAAGCTTCAAAGAAACAAACTACAACTACAACTGCTACACCACAAAGCTCCCCTTCTCCATCGCCATCTTCTTTACCACAAAGAACAATAACAAGTATGTTGGCCAAGGAGAAAGAAAAAGAAAACCCCCCAGCACAACCAACTTTACAGACTATTCAAGACACACTGGCCTTGCTTCAAGTTTCTATGCAAGCTAACAGAGATGATGCACGGCAAGAGGCCCAAAAACACTATGAAGGCATAAAAGCAGAAATGAGCAACTTGAAGTCTGAGATGGAAAACGTGAAAGGAAGTGTTCAAGCAATGGACGGAAAAATTGAAGCGATGCAGCAAACCTTAAAAGAAAATGAACAATGGAGGAAGGAAGTGGATGACAAAATAGAGAAAGCCGAAAAGAGAATGGATGAATTCGAGCACCATAGTACAGTGGCTAACAGAGGATTCGATGAAGCCATCACCAATCTTGAATTACAACGAGCCGCACACGGGTTGAGATTCCAAAATGTGCACGAAGAAAAAGACGAAAACTTAGGTTAAAAAATGGTGGAAATAGTAGGCGAGATTCTACAGATGGACCCTCAGGATGTAATCAAAGAGATTGATGAAATTTACAGAGTACAAACCAGCTATGCGAGAAAACACAACTTATCAAGGGAAGTACACATCAAATTTATTAGGAAAACCATAAGAGATGACATTCTGAACTGGTCAAGAGACGAAAGTTTAAAATATAAAGACAAAGACGTTATAATACTAAAACAGGTACCAAGAAGAGTTCGTGAAAGCAGGAGGGAATATTACTTCCTAACGAGAATTTTAATTAAAGAAAAAATAATTTTCAGATGGCTGGCAAAGATCCAGAATAAAACTAGAAACAGTTGATGAAGCAAGAGCCTTTTACGAACAATCTGGACTGTATAGGCATGACATATCATGTAGAGAAATTGGAGCGGGAGGAGAGGAAAGGGGAGCAACCTCAAGGGGGGAGGAAGAAACTCAAGATCCTAAGACCAAACAATCTCAACCACAACAAGAATTGGTACTAAGCACCAGACTTCGAGAACCTAGAGGGGGAAAAAAGTACTATAAATAGAAATGTACTCAGATTTAAAAAATTTCTCTGTAAACGTAAATGGATTGAATCACCCAATAAAAAGAAAACAAATATTTTCAAAACTTAAAAAATTAAGAGCTCAAATTATGATTTTACAAGAAGTTCATATTAAAGATATGAGTAGAGATTTATTATGTAATTCTAAATTATGTAATTTGTTTACTAGTTTAGCTGCAAAAAAAAGGAGAGGTATAGCGGTGTATATTGATGAAACGATTGAGGTCAAACAACTTTACAGCGACAATGATGGTAGAATTTTAATTTTGCAAATAAATTTAGAAACAGGACCTCTCGTCATTATATCGATTTATGCTTCAAATGAAAATCAAAAATCATTCTACAAAGAACTATATGAGAAAATAACAGAATTATCTATTGATAATATGATCATAATTGGAGACTTTAATGCAATAGCCGATAGCAAAATGGACTATTCAGGTAATAAGAAAAATAAAAAAAAGAAAACGATCCTACCCACAACCTTTTGGAAACTCACCTCAGAATTAATATTACAAGATTTATGGCGAGAGCGCCACCCCACAGATAAACAATACACTTTTTTTCCGAATCCACACAAAACATGGACTAGAATAGATATGGCATGGATCTCAACTCAGATCTCTGAGTGTGTTTCAAATGTTGAAATTGATTTAAATGATTGGGCAGATCACAATCCATTGACAATTACTTGGAAGAGAAACAAAAAACCAAGATATTGGAGAATGAACAGAAACATTTTATGAGACTCTCAATATAAAGATTGGATAGAAAAAGAATTGGAATTTTTTTAAATCTAAATAATAACATAGACACTACAGCACAAAATTTATGGGATACAGTCAAAGCATATATACGTGGATTAACAATATCTTGCACAGCAAAAAAAAAGAAAAAAGAAATACCAACTTCAAAAATTGAAGACAGAACTAAAAGACTTAGAAGTAATATCACAAAATAATCAAGGTGAAGACAAGTTACTTAAACACAAAATAAATTTAATAGAACAAGAACAGGTAGCTGAAAAAATTAAACAGGCCAAACAAGAATATTTTGAGCATGCTAATAAACCAGGATGCTGGCTAGCATTTAAACTAAGGAACCAAAAAGAGGCAAGAATAATAAAAAAAAACCTAGAAGATAGTAAAGGCATACTTAAACATAGAATTGAGGAAAAGAAAGCAATAGCCTTAGAATTCTATAAAAATTTATACCAAAAAGAAGATAAAAATGAAGATGAAGTCTTCGACTTCTTAAGTTCAATAGACTTACCTACTTTAACAGAAGACCAACAACAGAAATTAAATGCACCATTTACTATGATAGAATTACAGCAAGCACTCAAATGTCAAAAAAATAACAAGGCCACCGGCCCAGATGCCATACCTGCTGAATTTTACAAACTAAATAGTAACATACTTATAACAAATATGTTAGAAACATTCAATAACATAATACTAGATGGTAAAATTCCCAAAACATGGTATGAAGCATTAATAACTTTAATACATAAATCTGATACTAAGAGAGAAAAAATTCAAAACTATAGACCAATTTCACTATTAAATGTGGACTATAAAATTTTTGTCTCAGTATATGCCTACAGATTAAAAAATATTATGTCTGGATTAATACATGAAGATCAAAATGGGTTTCTTCCAAATAGGCAGATTAAAAATAATATGAGAACAATTATAAACATATTAGAATATTATGAAGAGCACCCGGGAAAACAAATGGCATTAGTATTTTTAGACGCGCAAAAAGCATTCGATAACGTGGATTGGCTATTTATGAAATTACTACTTAACAAAATGAACTTTGGAACTAAATTTTTTAACATAATTGATGCCATATACTCTGCTCAAACAGCAAAAATCATTTTAAACAATGATCAAACAGAAAAATTTGAGATACAAAAAGGCGTCAGACAAGGTTGTCCCATCTCCCCATTACTATTTATCTTATCACTAGAAGTTTTATTGACAAAGATAAGGAAAGATAAAAATATAAAAGGTTTACAAATCAAGAAAGAAATATATAAACTACAGGCTTTTGCTGACGATGTTGTTTTTATATTAGAAGATCCATTAAACTCTATTTTAAAGTTAATAGACCAGTTAGGGGCTTCCGGTTTGGTGGAGATCGCGGCGGGACATCTTTGGCAGGGCTCTGCCAGGCGATCCCTTCTACCCCCTCCGAAGGTCGCATTTGCGATCGGATCGGGCTCGGATGGCCCGATCCCAGAACAGGGGGCTCTCCTCTGCCCGAGGAGCCATCGCTGAGACTCCGGAGGCAGCGGTTCGCCCCGCAGCTTCGAAGACGGGAGAACCGATCCTCTTTGTTTAAGAGGACCGGCCAGCGCTTTCTTCCCTCGCCCAGCGGGAAGCCGAGAAAAATTTTTGAAGTGAAAGTTCCACATTTAACTTACTGAAAAAGAATACATTCGATAAAGGACTTAAGGTAAAAAAATTCCTCTTTGTTTCAAGATTAAAATTTGAAGATTTGATCGTTCGAAAGCCTCAAGGGAAAGCTTTCTTTAACGAGGCGAAAGTGAAAGTTTTTTTTTTCTTTGAGTTTCATCCGCAAATAACAGCCGAGACTAATTTCCATTTTGTATTTGGACTTTGAAATCTATAAAACATTTTTTCTACCTTATGCTTCAATAAAAGAGCTTAAATTGGAAATGACTATTTAGAAGACTTCAATGCTTAAAAGAAATTAGCAATGAAGAGCAAAATTTCTTTATTATAGTCTGTTAAAAACATTGTGTTCCGGGCTGACATCTCAACAGCGGAGGAATATAACTTTGTTGCCTTTTCTTTTTTTCACCCTGTTGTCTCTGCAACATAATAACATCATATAACAACTTGAAAATAAAAGTGAAATAGAAGGATCTGATACCTTTCCTTTGGAATATTCACCCTTGGTTTAACCTAACTGGATTACTTGCTGATTGCTTTTGGATTACTTTGGATTACTTGCTGATTGCCTTTTTCTTGGGATTATTTTTTTGAAAACTTTTTCACATCTGTCTGGACATATGAACTTCTGACTTCTAACCTGACTCCATTTTGAGATCTATTTTTTTTGCCTTTGTCTTGGATTTGGAAAAGAACACAGACTCCATTTTAACCACAAGAAAATTATTAATTTGACTTTCTTCTTGAGACCTGCAATCGGGATTAAGTGTAATTGTATTTTCTGACATCTGGATTCATATTCTTCATTTATAATTTCTTGATTTATAAGAAGACCATAACTATATACATTGTGTTTTTTCTTTGATTAATTAATCCTTTTTTGATCCCCTTCTGATTTTTTCTTTTTTTTATTTCTATCTGTAAAAGAAGTTTGAACTGAAGACTATGCATTGTTAGCAAACCTTGGTTCCCTGCTTTATTCTAATTATTTGAATTGAAATATTCCCCCCCCCTTTTTTCCTTTTTTCTCTCTCCTTTTACTGCTTTATTAAGTCTTTTCTCTTTTCCTCCTTTTTCTTTACCTTCCTAGAATCTCCCTTTTTAAAATAGCTATTATTCTTTCTTCGCTGTTATTTACTTTGTTTTCTTATTAGACCACTTATTTTTAATTTTTACTTGTCTCTTATTTTTAAAGGTTTTACTTTTGTTCTCTGTGTTATTATATTTTTAAATTTTTTTTTTTAGTCTCTATAATAATAACAGCAATAGTAATAACAACATATATTGGATTTTGAATTTTGATTTTTTTATTTTTCTTTTGACAACTGAATAGTTATAATTTAAGGGTAATTGTTAATAAAACAGATTGAATAGATTTGGAATTTACAGAAATTTTCTCCCTTTCACCACATACAAATTTAGATTGATTTAAATTAATTCGAATTTTAAACAGTGGATTCAAATTTGACAATGTCAACTTCTTCAACGGTTGTTAAAACGGTTAAAAAACAAACCACAGCAACAATCTCTTCTCCACAAGTGTCCCCGCGTCCTTCCCCGACGCACCAGGCCTCAGCTATGTCTTCCAAGGATAAAGAAAAAGACAAAACAACGCAGCCCAACTTTGCAACATTACAAGAAACTTTAAACAATATGCAGGACTTTATCTTTAAATCTCAAGAGAATGCCACCCAACAAAGAGAGGCTATAAAAGAGGACGCAACACAACAAAGGGAAGCTATAAAAGCAGACTTGGCAGAATTTAAAAAGGAGATGGCCCAACTGAAAGCTGATATGGGCGAGGTGAAAGACCAGATAAAGGTGATCCAACAAACACTACAAGAAAGTGATGATCGAGTGAAAAAGGTTGAAGAGAAATCCGACAAAAACGCAAAAAGAATTGATTATCTTGAAGGGAGAGCTGATGTAAGACACAGAAGACATGATGAATCAATTATTCAGCTGGAGATGCAACGTGCTTCGTATGGACTACGATTTCAGAACATGAAAGAGGAAAAAGATGAAGATTTAAAAATGACTATGGCGGAAACGATTGGAGGAATACTCCAGGAGGATCCTGCTGCGCTAGTGAAAGAAATCGATGAAGTTTACAGGACTTCGAATAGTTACATCCGTCGCCATAATCTTCCAAGAGAGATTCATATCAAATTCACCAGGAAAACTTTGCGAGATGACATACTCCATTGGGCAAGAAACTCCAAACTCCAACATCAAGGAGTGGAAATAAAAATATTAAAACAAGTTCCAAGAAGTGTCAGAGAGAGCAGAAGAGATTACCAGTTTCTTACCAGAATTTTGATCAAAGAAAATATAACCTATCGTTGGTTAATCCCACAAGGTCTTTCTCTGACATGGCGTTCTACAAGATACAAGCTGGAAAATGTAGAACAAGCTAGGTATTTCTTTGAAAATAGTGGCATCAGCCACATGGACTTTTCAGATAAACAACAAGAGGCTCAACAACAACCAGCACAACAGCAACCAGGGGAGATACTAGCAATCCAACAAGAAGAACTATTGGGGGCCACTGCTCAAGTAATAGAGCAGGACCAAGGTGCTATAAGAAGAGTTCAGCCTCAGCGAGAAACCAAAAAACCCACTAAATGACAACAACTAAAGATCTAAAGATCTTTTCGGTAAATGTTAACGGACTTAATGAACCAAGGAAAAGGAAACAAATCTTCTCTAAAATCAGAAATCAAAATGCTCAAATTGCAATATTACAAGAAGTACATATCAAAAAAGATAACCAAAAATTATTGTTGAATCCCAAAATTGGAAAAATGTATGCTGCATTAGCAGATCAAAAAAAAAGAGGTGTGGTGATGTATGTAGAGAATTCTATAAATTCCAAACAAATATATAAGGATAATGATGGTAGAATACTGATTGTACAAGTTGATATTGAACCTAGACCTATAGTGGTTGTTTCTATTTATGCTCCCAATGAAGACCAAATGACATTTTATAAAAATTTACATCAAATAATAATAGATTTAGCTATTGAGAATGTATTAATAATAGGTGATTTTAATGCTATTGTGAATAGGCAATTAGACCATTCAGGGGGAGGGAGTCATAATAAAAGGAAAAAAACAAAAAGAAATCTACTACCTAGTACTTTCCAAAAAATGAAAACAGAATTATTGCTAAATGATATATGGAGGGAAAGACACCCCCATAAAAGACAATTTACGTTTTATTCTAATCCCCACAAAATCTGGACAAGAATAGACATGGTATGGACACCAAAAATGGTTGCAGAAGAAATAAGGGAAGTAGAGATAGATGTTAATACATGGGCTGACCACAACCCAATAGTGGTTTATATAAGAAGGAACAACAAACAGAATATTTGGCGGATGAATAGAAATATACTAAATGATAAGAAATATAAAGATTGGATCGAAAAGGAATTAAAAATATTTCTTGAAATTAATAAAACCCCAGACACCACTCCACAGAATATATGGGATACACTCAAAGCTTATATAAGAGGGTTAACAATATCTTATACAGCAAAATACAATAAGGAAAATAAATTAAAGTACGTACAATTAATAAATGAATTAAAACAATTGGAATTTGCATCGCAGCAACACACCAAGAACAGAGATTTTAAAACAGAAATAAATGTAATTAAACATAAAATTAGAATTATAGAACAAAATCAAATAACTGAAAAAATTAAAAGAGCAAAACAACATTATTTTGAACATGCAAATAAACCAGGCAGATGGTTAGCATATAAACTTAGAAAGCAGAGTCAATCCAAATTGATAAAAAAATTAGAAGACAAAGATGGTACAATAAAATATGATACAGAAGGAAAGGCGGACATTGTTTATAATTTTTATAAAGATCTTTATGCCAAAGACAATGTTAGTGAAGATGAGGTTTTTAATTACTTACAGGCTTCAAAATTACCACAAATAACAGAAGATCAACAGACTATGTTGGATGGTCCAATAACAATGGAAGAACTCCTAACTATAATTAAAAAACAGAAAAATAATAAGGCCACTGGTCCGGATGCTATACCGGCAGAATGGTATAAGATAGACAATGAAATAGTAAGAAACTATATGTTAGAAACTTTTAATTTATGTAGACTTGAGGGTAAAATTCCGAAATCTTGGTCAGAATCGCTGACAACTTTAATACACAAATCCGGCACTGACCCAGTAAAAATCAAAAATTATAGACCCATATCTTTATTAAATGTAGATTATAAAATATTTATTGCCATTTATGCAGATAGACTTAAAAGAATTATAAATGGAATAATACATCAAGACCAAAATGGATTTCTACCAGGGCGACAAATTAAAAATAATCTTAGAACAGTAATAAACACATTAGAATACTATGAACAACACCCAGATAAGACAGCATCCTTAATGTTCTTAGATGCTCAAAAGGCCTTTGACAACGTTAACTGGACATTTATAAAAATGCAATTAAACAAAATGAGATTTGGCTCAAAATTTGTTAATTTAGTAGATACTATATACTCAAAACAAACGACTAAGATAATATTAAATAATAACCAATTACAAGCACTTGATATAAACAAGGGAGTTCGTCAAGGATGTCCTATATCACCATTGTTATTTATTATGACACTTGAAACTTTATTAATTAAAATAAGAGCGGATTCCGAAATAAAAGGTTTAACTATAGGAGATGAAACTTACAAACTCCAAGCTTTTGCAGATGACTTAACGTTTATAATTGAAGAACCGATAACAACTGTTCCTTCTTTATTGCAAACTATTGAACAATACGGAAAGGTAGCAGGTTTAAAGATAAATAAAAGCAAAACTTCTTTTTTAACTAAAAATATGAATAAAATACAAGAAACTAAATTAGAAAATATTTCTGGAATAAAAACCGTAAAGAAAGTAAAATATTTAGGAATAAATTTAACAGCGAAAACAATAACTTTAAAAAATGATAATTACATAAAATTATTATCAGAAATTAAAAAAGATTTAGAAACATGGAATAACCTGAAAATATCATTTTTAGGAAGAATTGCCACAATCAAGATGAATATTCTGCCTAAGGTTTTATTTCTCTTTCAGGTAATTCCAATAAACCCAGGGGGAACTTTTTTTAAAACTTTGACAAACTTAGTTAAAAAATTTATATGGCAAGGGAAAAAAGCAAGGATAAAAATAAACTGTTTGGAAGACATTAAAGAAAGAGGAGGATTTGGTCTTCCAAACTGGAAATTATATTATCAGGCCGCCGCCTTAACATGGATTAAAGATTGGATAACCTTAGAGAATAAAAGAATATTAAATTTAGAAGGACATGATCTTATGCTGGGTTGGCATGCATTTATATGGTATGACAAGGAGAAAAATCACTCATATTTTAAAAGACACACATTAAGGAAGTATTTACTAGAGGTTTGGAAGGACATAAAGAAAAATCACTTCTTAAATGTTCCAGAATGGATAGCCCCCCTAGAAGCAATAACACATCCAAAATCTATAAAAGACACGAAAATATTTTATAGATATAAAGAATTATTAAATGATCAGATGAAGCTAAAGCCTAGGAATAAACTACAAGAAGAAGGGATAATAATAGATTGGTGGCATTATGCCCAGATTCGATCCAGATACCAGAAGGATATAACTCTTTACACTTTTAATAAAAGTAAGAATTTGCTAAGTCATTTAATTATTAATAACTCAGTAAAAATGATAGGGAAAATATATAAATTTCTTATCGCTCACAAAAATATAGAGTTGACTCTAAAAGATACCATGATAAGATGGTGCAGAAATATAGGTAAGGAAATAGATATAGACACTTGGGAAAAAGTCTGGATTAATAATTGGAAAATGACCAAGTCAGTTTCATTAAAAGAAAACCAAATTAAAATGTTTTATAGATGGCACCTTCCACCAAACAGGATAGCTAAAATGTTTCCTAAAACATCCCCACTGTGTTGGAAATGCAAGAAAGATATAGGAACTTATTACCATCAATGGTGGACATGTGGCAAAGCTAAAATTTATTGGAAGATGATTGAGAAGATATTAAAAGAAATATTAAAATATGACATAGATAACACCCCGGAATTTTACTTATTAGGAATTACTAATCAGACTTATAAGAAGGAAACTCTTTACTTAATTATACACATATTAACTGCGGCTAGAATAATATATGCGCAAAACTGGAAGGGGGAGGAAATCCCCAAGAAAGAAGAAGTTATAGCTAAAATATTAGATTGCGCCGAAATGGATATGATGACAAGACGATTAAACGATCAAGAAGATACAAAATTTTATGAAACATGGAACAACATATATAAATGGTTAGATAAGAAAAAATAAGAGATAGATCTGTTTTTATTTAGGTAATAACAATATTAGATGTATTTGTTGATGATTTTGATATAGTAGTTTACTCACAAGCGATATATTAAAAATTTTGTTTTATGTATGTTTAGTAATTGAGATTTGTTTGAATGTTTGATTAGATGAATATATTACACATAAATAACATATTAAGCATTTTTACTTATACCGTACTAATATTGCATTTAAGATTTGAAAATTTTTTACTAGACTTTTTAACATTTAACAAATGTTTGATTATGTATTCTTTTTTCTATTTGAATGTATACTTTCAAAAGAAGCGGGGAAATACATCCCCATTTTATGTTTAATGTTTGTATGTTTGTATGTCTGTTTTATGAAAAATAATAAAAAAATTGAATAAAAAAAAATAAAGTTAATAGACCAGTTAGAAGAAAATGGATCGTTGGCCGGCTTGAAAATAAATAAAAATAAGACACAAATATTAACTAAAAATATGATAGATTTCCAGATTCAACAACTAGAAACAAAATCAAATATGAAAATAACCAAAAAAGTTAAGTATTTAGGTATTTGGATAACAGCAAAATCTATGACGTTAAAAGAAGATAACTACACCAAACTTTTAAAACAAATCAAAAATGATTTAAAGACTTGGAGTAATTTGCAATTGTCACTGCTAGGCAGGATTTCTACAATCAAAATGTATATTCTACCCAAAGTATTATTTTTATTCCAAGTAATTCCAATTAACCCAGGAAAGGATTTTTTTATAGAATTAAATAGAATAACAAAAAAAATTATATGACAAGACAAAAAACCTAGAATAAGACAGTGTGCTTTAGAAGCTATAAAAGAGCGAGGAGGCCTCGCCTGTCCAAATTGGAAGTTATACTATCAAGCCGCAACTTTGACTTGGACCAAAGAATGGCTTACTTTACAAAATAGAAGATTATTGAATTTAGAAGGATATGATTTAATGTTAGGATGGCACGCCTTTATATGGTATGAAAAGTATAAAACACATTCCTATTTCAAAAGACATATCATTAGGAAAGCACTTATAGATGTTTGGAATGAAGTTAAAAAAGATCACTGTTTAGTTATGCCGGAATGGGTATCTCCCATTGAAGCCATAACTTTTCCAAATTTATTACAAGGGGATAAGATCTGGAAATACAAAGATTTAGTAGATAATCAGTGGAATTTGAAAACAAAGCAGGAACTGTTGGAATCGGGCCTGGCAATAGACTGGTGGCAATATACACAGATTAAGTCAAGATTTCATAAAGACAAAACAATATACAGTAATACCTCATGATACGAACTTAATTGGTGCAAGGAGGAGGTTCGTAAGACGAAAGGTTCGTAAGACGAAACATTGTTTCCCATAGGAAACAATGTAAAGTCAATTAATCCGTGCAACCAAAAAACCCCCCGCAAAAAAAACGGCTTTCGGCGACTGCTGGGAAGCCGCATGGCTGTTTTAAAAGGTGACAGCCGGCCTGGGGGGCTTCCCAACACCCCCCCGAACCTGGGTTCAGGGGGGTGCTGGCAAGCCCCCCAGGCCGGCTGCGACCTTTTAAAACAGCCGCGCTGCTTCGCAGCTGTCTCCCGAAGCCGAACGCGGAAGTTCGGCTTTAGCGTTCGGCTTCAGGAGACAGCTGCGAAGCGGCGTGGGTGTTTTAAAAGGTCGCAGCTGGCCTGGGGGACTTGCCAGCACCCCCCAAACCCCGAACAGCTGTCTCCCGAAGCAGAACGCGGAAGTTCGGCTTTAGCGTTCGGCTTCAGGAGACAGCTGCGGGTGTTTTAAAAGGTCGCAGCCGGCCTGGGGGGCTTCCCAGCAACCTCCCGAACCGAACCCGGGGTTCAGCAAAATTTTGCCTCTTCTTACGAACTTTGTTCGAGTTACGAACCGGCGTTCGGGAGGCTTCTGGGAAGCCCCGCCGCCCGGCTGTCACCTTTTAAAACAGCCGCACGGCTTCCCAGCAATCTCCGAACGCCGGTTCGTAACTCGAAAAAAGTTTGTAAGAAGAGGCAAAATTTTTCTGAACCCCGGGTTCGTATCACGAGTTGTTCGTAAGACGAGGGGTTCGTATCTTGAGG
Organism: Erythrolamprus reginae; assembly: GCF_031021105.1. NCBI lineage: Eukaryota > Metazoa > Chordata > Lepidosauria > Squamata > Dipsadidae > Erythrolamprus > Erythrolamprus reginae. The sequence continues at coordinate 39,732,288 of NC_091956.1, read as the reverse complement.
TACCACTGTATATACAGTGGTACCTCAAGATACGAACCCCTCATCTTATGAACAACTCGAGATACGAACCCGGGGTTCAGAAAAAATTTGCCTCTTCTTACGAACTTTTTCCGTGTTACGAATGCCAAACCCAAACTTCCGGGTTCGGCGTCCGGGAGGCTGCTGGGAAGCCCCCCGGCTGTTTTAAAAGGTGACAGCCGGGCTGGGGGGCTTCCCAGCAGCCTCCGAACGCCGAACGCGGAAGTTCGGGTTTGGAGTTCGGCTTCGGGAGGCTGCTGGGAAGCCGCCCGGCTGTTTTAAAAGGTCACAGCCAGGCTGGGGGGCTTCCCAGCAGCCTCCTGAACCCCAAACTTTTGCCAAACTTCTGGGTTCAGGGTTCGGGAGGCTGCTGGGAAGCGCCCCAGCCCGGCTGTCACCTTTTAAAACAGCCGGGGGGCTTCCCAGCAGCCTCCGAACCCAGAAGTTCAGAAAAATTTTGGGGTTCGGGAGGCTGCTGGGAAGCCCCCCAGCCCGGCTGTCACCTTTTAAAACAGCCGGGCGGCTTCCCAGCAGCCTCCCAAAGCCGAACGCCAAACCCGAACTTCCGCATTCGGAGGCTGCTGGGAAGCCCCGCCGCCCGGCTGTCACCTTTTAAAACAGCCTGGGGGCTTCTCGGCGGCCTCCCGAACGCCAAACCCGGAAGTTCGGGTTTGGTGTTCGGCTTCGGGAGACTTCTGAGAAGCTGCCCGGCTGTTTTAAAAGGTCACAGCCGGGCTGGGGGGCTTCCCAGCAGCCTCCCGAACCCTGAACTTTTGCCAAACTTCTGGGTTCGGGGTTCAGGAGGCTGCTGGGAAGCCCCCCAGCCCGGATGTGACCTTTTAAAACAGCCGGGGGGCTTCCCAGCAGCCTCTGAACGCCAAACGTGGAAGTTCGGGTTTGGAGTTCGGCTTCGGGAGGCTGCTGGGAAGCCGCCCGGCTGTTTTAAAAGGTCACAGCCGGGCTGGGGGGCTTCCCAGCAGCCTCCCGAACCCCAAACTTTTGCCGAACTTCCGGGTTCGGGAGGCTGCTGGGAAGCGCCCCAGCCCGGCTGTCACCTTTTAAAACAGCCGGGCGGCTTCCCAGCAGCCTCCCAAAGCCGAATGCCAAACCCGAACTTCCGCATTCGGAGGCTGCTGGGAAGCCCCGCCGCCCGGCTGTCACCTTTTAAAACAGCCTGGGGGCTTCTCGGCGGCCTCCCGAACGCCAAACCTGGAAGTTCGGGTTTGGCGTTCGGCGTTCAGAAGGTCGCTGAGAAGCCCCCAGGCTGTTTTAAAAGGTGACAGCCGGGCGGCAGTGTTTTTTTGCGGGTTTTTTTTTTTGGTTGCACGGATTAATTGACTACATTGTTTCCTATGGGAAACAATGTTTCGTCTTACGAACCTTTCGTCTTACGAACCTCCCCCTGGAACCAATTAGGTTCGTAAGACGAGGTATGACTGTACTTAGAAAGGATAATAATATATTAGGTAAATTAATAACAACAGATCAAAGAAAATTGATAGGAAAAACATATAAATTTTTAATTAATAGTAAAAACATAGAATGGATATTAAAGGATAACATGATTAGTTGGTGTAGAAATTTAAACAGAGAGATAGATCTGAATACCTGGGAAAAGGTATGGACGTATAATTGGAAAATAACAAAGTCAACTGCTTTTAAAGAAAACCAGATCAAGATGTTTTATAGATGGCACTTACCACCAAGTAGAATTTCAAAAATGTACCAAACTAATTCGCCTAATTGCTGGAAATGCAAAATAGAAATAGGTACCTATTATCATTGTTGGTGGACGTGCCCAAAAGCTAAAGAGTACTGGAACATAATAGAAAAATGGCTGAGAGAAATAACTCAATTAGATATTAAGAAAGCACCAGAATTTTTTTTATTGGGCATATCAAATTATAAATATAAAAAAGATATATATTACTTAATAGTTCATATATTAGTAGCAGCCAGGATAGCCTTTGCACAAAAATGGAAAGATATTGAGATTCCAAAAGAAACAGATATTCTCAAGAAGATTTTAGACTGTGCCGAATTAGATATGATGACGAGACAGTTAAACAACCAAGAAGAATCAGAATTTTATGATATCTAGCAGAAAGTATATACTTGGTGGGAAACAAGGAATAAGAGATAAGCATGTTGCTATATTATTTTTCATATTTGAATTTAGTATTAGAATTGTATAAGACGGTAATTATTAGTATAAATATAAATTTCTTTCATCTCTTCTCTTTTCTTTTTTCTCTCTCTTTCTTTTTATAAAACTTTTTTCTCTTTTATATATATTTTTATAAATTTTGAAACAGATTTAGATTTATATATTAAAATTGATATTTTTATTCTATATAACAATATGTATTTTATAGATAAACTTTTTATTTTCATATGAAGACTTCTATCTTGAGTGGAGCGACTGTAGCTCCATTAAGTGTTATATGTTTTGTTTGTTGTGTTTGTTACTTTGAAAAAACTAATAAAATATATTTTTTAAAAAAGAAAAGCAAGCACACGATAGCCAGACAACTAATTTTATAAAAGAAATCCATCTTACTAAAAACAAGTATGTAATTTTGAAATTAACAGCATAATTTTTATATAAATTGAAATAATTGAACACAGCGGGGGGGGGACTTTTATGTGCAAAATAAACAAATAAGCATCAATGTTTTCAGTTCAATTTTCATTTCATTGTGTGCAGAAATGTTCAAACTAGTTTCCAAGTGAAAAAGGCTTTCAAAAAGACCAAATATAAATACCTAAAATAAACAATTTGCCGTCTGGGTCAAATAGACCCAGGAACAGAACTTTAGGATGTGCTTTTTAAACAGAACAGCAGGGTTAATGGAAATTCATAAACTAAGTCATCAAACATAGTTGGGAGTATTTTTCTTAAGTGGTGTTGTTTATTGCTCTTGTAATCTTTTATTTTATCTTGTACGGCATTAAAATCGCCTTTAATGATGAAGTTAGACAGGTTCATTTCCAGTATTTTTTCATGTAATTTTGTGAAGAATGTAGATTGTTTAATAGAAGGTGCATAGATTCTTCTTATTCTTATTCTTATTATTTGTTCTTTCCCAATGGTTAACTGGACCATTAATATTTGACCATCAGAATCATTGTAGATGAGTTTTGGTGTGTATTGGGCTTTAATATACATAGCTATTTCTCTTCTTTTAGCTATTGCTTAGGAGGTAAAGAGTTCACCAAGGCTTGGAAGAAGTAGCACCGTGTGAGTCTCTTGTTATATGTTATATGGAAATTGTGATTTAATAGTTTGTGAAATATTTTTTCTCTCTTCCTGTCTGAATTTAATCCATTTATATTGGTTGAAAATATCGTAGTGTCATTTTCATGAATAGATATAGATGAGTTGTTATGATTTTTATTTTCTTGCTTCAGCCCTTGCTCTTGTGATCGGCCCCTGTCTTTCATAATTGTCTTGTATTTGTCTCGAATAACCTTTGTGAGCTTGTCTCAAATCGCCATACTTATCTGGAGGGTTGTCATCTGAGCTTAGATCTTCTGTGCTCATTTTATCTTTACTATCTCCTTCTTTCGGGGTTTTAACAGTTCTTCATAGAAATCTTTTGTGTCTTCTGGGGTGTTGATTTTATATTTCTTATCAAATAAGATCACCAACATTCCTTCAGGCATCAACCATCTGAACATAATTTTGTTTTTATTTAGTTTATTTGCTAAAGATTGGTATGGTTTGCGTTTTTCCCTTATGCATCTAGGAATCTGCTGGAGCACAGTGATCTCTTTTCCCCTATGGGAAATTAGGTGTTTTTTGATACTCAATAGATTTCATCTCGGGTATTTCTTTTAGTGAATCTAATATGGACCTCTCTCAGCAATCTGTGGCTTCTTGCAAATGAGGTTGAGATTGGATAAATTTCATCCATTTGTTCTATCATTTCTTGTGTTGTTTTTCCTGTTATTTTTGCCAAGATTTCAGCCATAGTTGGAGGGAGGTCTTGGTCATCTGATTCTGTTATATTTTGAAATCGGAGGAAGAAAGCCAATTTCTCCAATTCCAAATTCATGACTGCTTCTTCGAGATTTTTATTAATATATTCCGTTCTTGATTCCGCAAATTGCCGGCGTGTCTCCATTCATTAATCTCTTTTATTTTTTTATTTTTTGGTTGTTATTCGTCAAAATTCCATTGACGTTTTCCATTTTGTCATCCAACTTTTCCATTCAATCATCCAGATTACCAACATGATCCTGTATTTTTTTAATGTCCTCTTTCATTATTCCCATATTCCCGGACATGGCTTCATAGTTGCGGTCGATGGATTCCTGCATTTTTGTCATCATGTCAAATAATGAGACCAATGTGATGGTCTGAGGTGGTTGTGAGGATTGAGCCATTGTTGTTTTGTCATTGGGAATCGCTTCAGATGAGCATTGGGAAGACGATGTAGTTGGTTGTGGGACATTCTTTTTCCAGGTCTTCGTTAATGTTGTCTGGTTTGTCGAAGACATTTTGAATATTTTCCAAAAGTGGTCCATGTTAGTCAATATTCTCTTCAAAAAGGATTCAAGTTTTAGGTTAGAGGAGAAGTTTGATCAAAAGTGGCAGATAGAATGAGTAGGAAAAGATTAGATTATCATAAAAAATAGATTAGTTATCCAAGAAATAGAATAGTAGTAATGGGTTAATAGGGGATGGATTCAGAAAGGGGAATATAGTCAATCTGTATTAAATATATAATCAATCTATATACTGTAATCTATAATTCTATAATCAATCCAGTCAATGAAATATAGTCAAAGTATTAAGCAATCACTGATGAAAATAGTTAATTAGTCAGTTATTTCAATCTAGAGATGAATTAATAGGGGATAGATTCAAAAGGAACAATATAGTTAGTTTATATTAAATATATAATCATTCTATATGCTATAATCTATAATTCTGTAATCAGTCCAGTCAATGTAATATAATCAAAGTATTAGTCAAACATTTCAGTCTAGTACGTATGCAAATTAATTGGATAAATAGTTTAGATCTAATAACGTTTCAAAAGAAGAATATGCTTAGTATACTTAATCAATCCTTTATAAAACAGCTATGTATCTAAGGTGTCACAATAGCATTGTTTTTATCCCCCAATTGTATAGCAATAATAAATAAGAATGTCACTTAATCTTCGCTTGTATTAATTAGAATTATATGAAGAATCAATCAACAAATAGATACAATACAGAGCTTATATATAGTATCAGGCAGCAAATATTAAATTAATGTTTAAGTTTAAATTAGAGTTAAGTATACAGAAAGATCACAATATAAAAAGATACCATATCAGAATTGTATATTTCTAAATCCTTTATATAATCAAAAACAGAAGAGAAATTTTTTTTGTTAGGTTTTCCACTGAAGTCCCCTCAATGTACTTGTAAAGTTCCACAAAACTGTAGATATTATTCTTTCCTTTCTTTTTTTGTAAAAGAGAAATATGGAGCCCAAAGCCAGGTTTAGTGGGTCAAATATAAAGGGGGAATTTGGTTTAATTAATTCATTCAGTCAATCAGTATTCAGTCACTAAGTTGATGGTTGCACCAAGTTTATAATAAGTCAATACAGTCGAAGTTAATAATAAGTCTATATAGAAGATAAATCCAGAAGTGGGGCAAAAAAGAAAAATAAGGAGTGAAGTAGAAGCAAGAAAAAAAAGGGGGGGGATTGAAGCAAGAATCCACAGGTCCAAAAAATTACAAACTCAAAAAAAGAACACAAAAGAAAAGGTAGACAATGTAAGGTTCGAAAGAAGAGAGGCAAAAGGGGGAATAGAATGGGTTCTGGTTGATAGTCTTAGTCACCTCTGACTCAATTCACTTCTCGAGAGTTCAAAACAACTTCAGCAGATTTAAACAAACACCTTACACATTCCTTCTACACGTTCTGGGTACCTTTCACCTTTTGTAGAGAATCCAATGTTTTTTCTTTCCGTCTCTGTGGCTATGATCTTTTAAACCAGAGACCAGCAAGCACGATCTGTCAATGTTTTCCAGCTGTCCTGGCGAATTATTGCTTACTGCTGCCATGCCAGTTGGTAAAGATCAGAATCGCCACCGTTTAATTTAGCTGGCACAATCACAAAACTCTCAAAATGTTCAGCTCTACAAAAGAGATACTTTCTTGTCCATTCAAAATACTGATCACTCACAGTCTCACTCTTGCTCTCTCATCCACCAGTGCTTCAGTCGCCCTTGCGGCTTCCATAAAAGAGTCAGGGACGTCGCACTTCTGGATTGGTCTGAAAAGCCGATCTCTTTGAAAGTCAGCAAAGGGGATTTCCCTGCTGTCTGAGGGGCCCTCCGGCCACCCCCAGGTGTGCTGGAGATTCCCCTATCAGATTGTGGGCTTGGTCAGAATCAGGAACCTTAAATGACTTTGTTCCTGGGTGTCAGGCTTGGCACCCAGGAGAAGGCAGGCACTGGAAAACACTGGAAATGTTGAAGACAGGAACCGCAGTCTTGGTCAAGATCAGGAACCTTACATGACTTTGTTCCTGGGTGTCAGGCTTGGCACCCAGGAGAAGACACTGGAAAACACTGGAACAGTTGAAGACAAGAACTTCAGTCTTGCTCAGGAATTTTTTTTTTCTTGGGTCCTGGCTGGCTTTGCCCACAAAAGCAAATTAAAACACTTTAGAACTGAAAATTAAGATGTTTTACCGATGGTACCTCCCAACGAATAGAATTGCTAAGATGTATCCAAATACCTCCCCAAATTGTTGGAAATGTAAAAATGAAATACAGTGGTACCTCATCTTACGAACGCCTCTTCTAATGTACTTTTCAAGATACGAACCTGGTGTTTAAGATTTTTTTGCCTCTTCTTCCAAACTATTTTCACCTTACAAACCCAAGCAGCTGCTGCTGGGATAAAGGGCTTTCTTTCCCCCCCTTTTTTTGAAGAAAGAAAAGGGAGTGGCGGCTTGGAGGAGGAAAGATTTTGCAGAGAACAGCGTGCTTGCAAAGGCACTGAAAAGGTGTCTTTTGAAGAAAGAAAAGGGAGGGGCGGCTTGGAGGAGGAAAGATTTTGCAGAGAACAACGTGCTTGCAAAGGCACTGAAAGGGTGTCTTTTGAAGAAAGAAAAGGGAGGGGCGGCTTGGAGGAGGAAAGATTTTGCAGAGAACAGCTTGCTTGCAAAGGCACTGCAACAGTGTCTTTTGAAGAAAGAAAAGGGAGGGGCGCCCCCCTTGCCTTTCTTCCTTCCCACTCACCCTTTAGCCTAGCCTTGCTTCTTCCACCCGCCCCATTTAGCTGCTTCTCCCTGCCCTGTTTGCCTCCCTTCCAAAGTTTGGGATTTTCCTGAAGGATTTGCACGCATTATTTGCTTTTACATTGATTCCTTTGGGAAACATTGTTTCATCTTACGAACCTTTCACCTTATGAACCTCCTCCTGGAACCAATTAAGTTCGTATCATGAGGTACCACTGTAGGTTCTTATTATCATCAATGGTGGACATGTAATAAAGCCCGGACATATTGGAGAATGATAGAAAAAATGATAAAAGAGATTACTGTACATTACATGAAATAGAAAAATCCCCTGAATTTTATCTTTTAGGCATAGCTAAACAGAAATATAAAAAAGATAATTTTTTTCTGGTTGTACATATCTTAACAGCGGCCAGGATAGTGTATGCACAAAATTGGAAAGGGGAAGATATCCCCCCAAAAGAGGATGTAGTTAAAAAAAAATTGGACTGTGCAGAGATGGATATGATGACAAGAAGACTGAATGATCAAGAAGAATCTGACTTTTATTCTATTTGGAACAAAGTTTATATATGGATAGATAAGAATAAAGAATATAAGGTTATGAAAACTGTATGAATATAATCTAAAGTTACTGATATTTTTAGTTGTTGCTATTGTTTGTTGGTTCTTTTTCTTTTTTATCAATTTAACTCTAAGTGTATTAGAATGTGTAAACAAAATTCTTCTTTTCAATTGGAATATTATTTTGACTTAAAGATTTAAGATTTTATCCTTTTTTCTGTATTAAAAATTGACTTCTAGAAAAGAGGGGTAATTGTAACCCCTACTATGTGTTTAAATGTTTGTAAGTCTGTATGTCTTTTTATTAAAAATTAATAAAGTTTTTTTGGGGGAAAAACACTTTAGAACTGGAACAGGAGGAGAGAAGAACTGCCCCCCGTCCACCAAAGTCTTTTTATCCTGGTGCCCTGCTTGCCTGGATGGCTAAAAAGGCATCTCTCTTTTTTTTTTTAAATTTGTATGTATTGATGTTTGCTTTCTTTTGTGTTTTGCACTTAAATTTATATTGCTTAATTAAATCTTTTTTTAAAAAAAAAGAAGAAATGGGATATTTGGAGAGGAGAAAAAGGAAAGGGCAAACAAATTAATCATACATTTTCTATATTGATAGAACTCAGTTTTTAAAATCAATTTATTACCCCCTTATGTAGGAATATGTCTCTCTGAGTAGAAATAACCAACATCTATAGGAGGGAACCTGAGCAGGTGATACCAGACAGTTTTGGGTTCTAAAGATAGTAATGACCTCTTCCAGTGAGTAACCTGTATTGTTGCCATCAGATCAGGTAACTGTCCTTTTTATAGCAATCCTTAGTTATTTATTGAGTCATTGTGTCATATAAGCTCAGCTTTGATGTGATCACACCTTAATAGAACTCACAAGGAAAGAAAAATATATTTATTCTTAAAATCTATGGTGTTAACATTTAATCATTATGACACATACTGTACATACATAACACACAGGCACACATATACACACACTATAAGGCCAAAATTCAACAGTGATTGTCAAATTTCAGGTGTCTCTGAATGCAAATCATCTTATCTAGCTATGGGACTGCAGTGCAAAAGAAATCTATTATCAACTAAGGTGGACACAATGCTATGGAGAAAAAAATAGTTTTGAGTGTGTCTCCTATTGAAAAAAAATAAAATAAAAAATACAGCTGTGTCTTACAATGTTCTCTAACAGTTAATTTGATTGTTCAGTAATTGCAGGTGCCCTAGGGTAGGCAAACAAACCTGGTTGATCACCTCAATTAGATGAAGGATCTAGAAGTTTTGTTTTTGGGGGCTCTTTTAAAAAGGACACATGACTGATCATGCTGAGGAAACAACCTCTAAGATATAGAAAGTGGGTCAGGTCAGCTATGAGAACACCTCAGTTGAACTCTTTTCTTAATCTGTTACAAATCCTCACCAGATGGTGACCTAGAAGACAAACTCAAGTGAGCCATAATGCGGCAGGTTAATTGGGGATGCAAATATCTAAGTAGAGTTAGTCATGTTTTATGGAAAATGAAGACAATTTTTCTGCAGTTTTGTATTTCTTCCAACTGTTTTTTTAAATTAAGGGGAAAACTTTTAGGTGCTTTTAGAAATAAAATGAGGAAATGCTAACGATAGTTTGGCTTCCCAGGAAAGTCAAATATTTATTTGAAGGCAGGGTTTTCCCTCTATCTCAGGGGTCTCCAACCGCCGGTCCGTGGACTGGGACCGGGCCGTTGGGGGTTTTCAGCCGGTCCGCGGCACCAGGGCCCCCTCGGCCTTTCCGCGCTGCCCACCGCCCGCCCGATTTGCCCCCTCTGCTCCTCTGCCACCTCCTGCCTTTCACCGCAGCTCCTCCCGCACCGGGAACGCACGCCCTGCCCGCCTCACATTTGCCGAGAGGACTTTCGCCCCGGGCTCTCAGCAAGGGGGCTGCATGAGAGGCGGGGCCGGCGGAAGGTGATATTCAATGTCGGGGGCGCACGGGCGGTTTTGCGCGTGCTCCCTATCTCCCTGCTAGCCCACTCGGAATACTGTATTCAAAATAAGAAAAGCCTTCGCCGGCAAAGGCTTTTCTTATTTTGAATACGTATTCCGAGTGGGCTAGCAGGGAGATAGGGAGCGCGCGCAAAACCGCCCGTGCGCCCCCGACATTGAATATCACCTTCCGCCGGCCCCGCCTCTCATGCAAACCCCCTTGCTGAGAGCCCGGGGCGAAAGTCCTCTCGGCAAATGTGAGGCGGGCAGGGCGTGCGCGCGTCACCGCTGAGAAGAACGGAGAGAGAACGAGAGTGAGTGAAAGCAACAGACAGCAAGATAGAGAGAAAGTGAGAAAGAGAGAGTGAGAGAAAGGGGGGAGAGAAAGAGATAGCAAGAGAGAGAGAACAAGAGAGAGAAAGAGCGTGAGAAACAAAACAAGAGAGAAAGAGTGAGAGAGAGAGAAAGCAAAAGAGACAGAAAGAAAACAAGAGAGAGAAAGTGAGAAGAAGAGAGAGAAAGAGGGGGAGAGAGAGAGAAAGAGAGAGGGGGGAGAGAGAGAAAGAGAGGGAGAAAGAGAGGGAAAGGGGGGAGAGATAGCAAGAGAGGGAGAGAGAAAGAGAGAGGGAAAGGGGGAGAGAGGGGGGAGAGAAAGAGGAGATAAAGGAAGAGGAGAGAGAGAAAGGAAGAGAAAGAAAGAAAGAGGGATAGAAAGAGAGAGAGAGTGAGAGATGCTCAGTGAGCCTTTCTTTGAAGTTGCCTTTCTTTCTTTCTTTCTTTCTTTCTCTTTCTTTCTTTCTTTCTTTCTTGCTCTTTTTCTTTCTCTCTTTTACCTTTCCTTCCTCTATTTCTTTTCTTTCTCCTTCCTACCTTCTTCCCTCCCTCCCTCCAGTCCTTCCTCTCTTACTCTCCCCTTTCATAAGTTTCCTTGCTTCCTTCCTCTGTTCCTGTACCTTCCCTCTTTCCTTCTTTCTTCCTTCCTTCCTTCCTTTCCTCCCTTCCTTTCCTCCCTCCATTTCTTGCTTTCCTTTTCCTTCCTCCCTTCTTTCCTCCCTCATTCCCTTCTTTCACTCCTTCCTCTCTTACTCTCCCCTTTCACACCTTTCTTTGCTTCTTTGCACCCTTCTTCTGTTCCTGTACCTTCCCTCTTTCCTTCCTTCCTTCCCACCCTCCGTCCATTCATTCACCCATTCCTCTCTTGATCGCCCCTTTTACGGCGCCGCTGACAGCTAGCTCCCCCCCCCCCACCGGGCCATGGAAAACTGGTCTAGCTGAAAGCCGGTCCCTGGTGCAAAAAAGGTTGGGGACCTCTGCTCTATCTAATACAGTGGTTCCTAACCTTTCTAATGCCACAACCCCTTAATACAATTCCTCATGTTGTGATGACTCCCAACCAGTGTTCTCTCTAATTTTTTTTTGGGGTGGGCGGAAAAGTATAGTGTCTGAGTGGCAGTCCCTTCGGGACTGGGCGGCACAGAAATAATAATAAAATTTCCCTCTCGGCTTCTGGGCAGGTTTGGAAAACTCTGAGTTGATGATTATTTTTAAGTGAGCGATTGCTCACTGCTCAGCTTAGAGGGAACTATGCTCCCAACCATAAGTCTAGCACCAATTCTCCCAACAGAGCTTTAAGCTGATTGGCAGGAAGGTCAGAGAAACACCCCCACCTTAAATGCCTGATTAGTCGGATTGCAAAAATATGTTCCAAGGTACCAGAATAGAACCTTTAATTCCTAACACCACAAGAAAGTTGTCTTTTCCCATGGTCTTAGGCAACCTCTGTGAAATGGTTGTTTGACACCCCCCCCCCACCAAGGGGCCCCAATTCCCCAGGCTGAGAACCACTAATCTAATTCTTATATCTGAAAGCCATCACTACAAAATTAAGATATTTCAAGGACATTAATGGCTAGAGTGATCCCAATCAGCTTGGAATGGCTATTATCTATTTGATTGATGCAACAGATATATCTGCTAGTCAAGATTAATATACTACTATGCTTATTGTTTTTATTCTCGACAATACTTATAAAAATGGACAAAACTTTCTTTAATGATTTGAATAAAATAATATTGAAATTTATTTGACAAGGGAAAAGACCAAGGATATGTTTGAAGATGATACAAGATGCAAAAATCAGGGGTGGCTTTGGCCTCCCTAATTGGGAGTTGTATTACCAGGCAATAGCAATGACCTGGACAAAGGAATGGATCTTGCTGAGAAATAAGCGACTTTTAATATTAGAAGGACATGCTTTATAGATTGGATGGCACACATTTATTTGGTATGGAGGAAATAAAATACACAGCTGCTTCCAGAGACATAGCATAAGGAACTCATTATTTTTAGTTTGGGGAAAAAAATAAAAGCTAAACACTATTTATTTTTTTATATTTATATGCCATCCACTCCAACAGGACTCAGGGTAGCTAACAATAATCGCAAGTACTAAAACCATAAGAAATATAACAATAATAAAACTGCAATGATATAAAATACATAAAAAAACAAAAAAAAGTCATACATACAAACGGTGATTCCTAATTCCAGGTCTGCCGGAAAAGCCAGGTCTTTTTTTTTTTTTTCAATTTTTTTTATTATTTTTCATAAAAAGACAAACAGATACAAACAAACAATAAACATAAAGTGGGGGTGTATTTCCCCCGCTTCTTATGAAAGTATAAATTCAAATATAGAAAAAGAATACATATGTATTAACTATTATAAAAAAAAAGAAAAAATTAATAAATTTGAATTGAAGTTTACAAATCTTAATGTGGGTATTAAGGTTAGTATAACATAGTTACCAAAAAGGAAAGATACCTTTAATATAATCCTAATTACTATAATAAAATAGTATTAAACCTTCAATCTAGACAGTAAGACTAAATTCAACTATTATACTTCAAAAATCTTAATATATTGCTTATACTTATACATACATAGCTATATCATAATCATCAAAAAATCCTTTTAAACTAATATTGCTATTATTATCATCTAGATAAAAACTAATACAAAATAAAGAAAAAGAAAAAAACAACCACTAACAATATATCTTATTTTTTCTTATCTATCCATTTGTAAACGTTGTTCCATGTTTCGTAAAATTTAGTATCCTCTTGATCGTTTAATCTTCTTGTCATCATATCCATTTCAGCGCAATCTAATATCTTAGCTATAACCTCTTCTTCCTTGGGGATTTCCTCCCCTTTCCAGTTTTGCGCATATATTATTCTAGCCGCAGTTAATATATGTATGATTAAATAGAAAATTTCTTTCTTATAAATCTGGGTTGTGACACCTAATAAATAAAATTCCGGGGTATTATCTATATCTTGTTTTATTATTTCTTTTAATATTTTTTCAATCATCTTCCAATATATTTTTGCTTTGCTGCATGTCCACCATTGATGATAGTAAGTTCCTATATCCTTCTTACATTTCCAACATATTGGGGATGTTTTGGGAAACATTTTTGCTATCCTATTTGGTGGGAGATGCCATCTATAGAACATTTTGATTTGGTTTTCTTTTAAAGAAACTGATTTAGTCATTTTCCAATTATTGATCCACACTTTCTCCCATGTGTCTATATCTATTTCCTTGCCAATATTTCTACACCATCTTATCATAGTATCTTTTAAAGACAATTCTATATTTTTATGAGCAATAAGTAGTTTATATATTTTCCCTATCATTTTTGTAGGGTTAGTGGTTATTAAGGTAGTTAAAGAATTCTTACTTTTATTAAAAATGTAAAGAGTTTTATCCTTCTGATATCTAGATCGGATCTGGGCATAGTGCCACCAATCTATTATTATCCCTTCTTCTTGTAGTTCAATTCTAGATTTAAGCTTCATCTGATCATTTAATAGTTCTTTATATCTATGAGTCATTTTCTTGTCCTTTATAGACTTTGGATGCGTTATTGCTTCTAAGGGAGCTAACCAATCTGGGATGCTTAAGAAATGATTCTTCTTTATATCTTTCCATACTTCTAGTAAGTATTTCCTTAATGTATGCCTTTTAAAATATGAATGGTTTTTGTCCTTATCATACCATAAAAATGCGTGCCATCCAAGCATTAAATCATGTCCTTCTAGTTCAAGTGTTCTTTTATTATCTAAAATTATCCAATCTCTAAGCCATGTTAGTGCGGCGGCCTGATAGTATAATTTCCAATTTGGAAGGCCAAATCCTCCTCTTTCTTTGATATCTTCTAAACAATTCATTTTTATTCTTGCTTTTTTACCTTGCCATATAAATTTTTTAACTAAGTTTGTTAAAGTTCTTAAAAAGATACCCCCTGGGTTTATTGGTATTGTCTGAAAAAGAAATAAGACCTTGGGTAAAATGTTCATCTTAATTGTTGCAATTCTTCCTAAGAAAGATATTTTCAAATTGTTCCAGGTTGCTAAGTCTTTTTTAATTTCTGCTAACAATTTCATATAATTATCATTTTTTAATGTTATTGTTTTCGCTGTTAAATTTATTCCTAAATATTTTACCTTTTTTACAGTCTTTATTCCAGAAATAGTTTCTAATTTAGTTTCTAGTGTTTTGTTCATGTTTTTAGTCAAGTAATGTGTTTTGTTTTTGTTTATCTTTAAACCTGCTACATTTCCATATTGTTCAATGGTTTGTAATAAAGTAGGAACTGTTGTGGTCGGTTCTTCAATTATAAACATTAGATCATCTGCAAAGGCCTGGAGTTTATAGATTTCATCTCCTACGGTTAAACCTTTTATTCTGGGGTTCGCTCTTATTTTAATTAATAAGGTTTCAAGGGTCATAATAAATAACAATGGTGATATAGGACATCCTTGGCGAACTCCCTTATTTATATCAAGTATTGGTAATTGACTGTTATTCAATATTATATTCGTTGTTTGTTTTGAATATATAGTATCTATTAGATTAACAAATTTTGGGCCAAATCTCATTTTATTTAATTGCATTTTTATAAATATCCAATTAACGTTGTCGAAGGCTTTTTGAGCATCCAAAAACATTAAAGATGCCATCTTATCTGAATGTTGTTCATAGTACTCTAGTATATTTATTACAGTTCTAATATTATTTTTAATTTGTCTCCCTGGAAGAAACCCATTTTGGTCTTGGTGTATTATTCCATTTATAACTCCTTTAAGTCTTTCTGCATAAATGGCAATAAAGATCTTATAGTCTACATTTAATAGTGATATAGGCCTATAATTTTTGATTTTTTCTGGTTCTGTACCCTGTTTATGTATTAAAGTTGTCAGTGATTCTGACCAAGATTTAGGAATTTTGCCGTCAAGTCTACAGGAATTAAAAGTTTCTAACATATGGTTTCTTATTGTTTCATTATCTATCTTATACCATTCTGCAGGTATGGCATCCGGGCCTGTGGCCTTGTTGCTTTTCTGTTTTTTAATTGTTATTAGGAGTTCCTCCATTGTTATTGGTCCGTCCATGGTAGCCTGTTGATCTTCTGTTATTTGTGGTAGATTTGAAGCCTCTAAATAGTTAAAAACTTCATCTTCAATGACATGATCTTTAGCATATAATTCCTTATAGAAATTATACACAATGTCTGCCTTACCTTCTGTATCGTATTTTATTTTACCATCTTTATCTTCTAATTTTTGGATTAATTTTGATTGACTTTGTTTTCTAAGTTTATACGCTAGCCATCTGCCAGGTTTATTTGCATATTCAAAGTATTGTTGCTTTGCTCTTTTAATCTTTTCAGTTAATTGGTTTTGTTCTATAACTCTAATTTTATGTTTAATTACGTTTATTTCTGTCTTTAGATCTCTATTCTTAGTATGTTGCTGCGATAAGGATTCTAATTGTTTTAGTTCGTTTGTTAATTGTAAATACTCTAATTTCTTTTCCTTATTGTATTTTGCTGTATAAGATATTGTTAAACCTCTTATGTACGCTTTAACTGTATCCCATAAGTTCTGTGGAGTAGTGTCTGATGTTTTATTAATTTCAAAAAATATTTTTAATTCCTTTTCAATCCAATCCTTATATTTCTTGTCGTTTAATATATGCCTGTTCATCCGCCAATTGTTCTGTTTATTATTCATCGTCATATAGACCACTATTGGATTGTGATCGGCCCATGTATTAACGTCTATCTCAACTTCTCTTATTTGTTCTGCCACCGTTTTTGGTGCCCATAACATGTCAATTCTCGTCCAAATTTTGTGCGGATTGGAATAAAAAGTAAATTGCCTTTTGAGAGGGTGTCTTTCCCTCCAAATATCGCTTAATAATAGTTCCGCTTTCATTTTTTGAAAAGTACTGGGTAGCAAGTTTCTTCTTGTTTTTTTACCTTTTCCCCTTTTTTTATTACCTCCCCCTCCTGAGTGGTCTAATTGTCTATTCGCGATAGCATTAAAATCACCTATTATCAATAGATTATCAATAGCTAAATCTGTTATTATTTGGTGTAAATTTTTATAGAATGTCATTTGGTCTTCATTGGGGGCATAAATAGAAACAACCACTAGAGGTCTGGGTTCAATATCTACTTGTACAATCAATATCCTACCCTCTTTATCCTTATATATTTGTTTGGAATTTATAGAATTCTTGACATACATCACTACACCTCTTTTTTTTTGGTCTGCTAATGCAGCATACATTTTTCCAATTTTGGGATTCAACAGTAATTTTTGGTTATCTTTTTTAATATGAACTTCTTGTAGTATTGCAATCTGAACATTTTGGTTTCTGATTTTGGAAAAAATTTGCTTCCTTTTTCTTGGTTCATTAAGTCCATTAACATTTACGGAAAAGATTTTCAAGTCTTTATTCGTTGTCATTTAATAGGTTTTTTGGTTTCTCGCTGAGGTTGAACTCTTCTAGAACCTTGGTCCTGCTCTATTACTTGGGCAGTTGCCCCCAGGTTTTCTTCTTGCTGAGTTAGTGATTTTTCCCCTGGTTGCTGTTGAGCTGGTTGTAGTTGGACCACTAGTTGCTTACTTACATGGTCGGAGTGGCCCAAACCACTCTGTTCAAGAAAGAACATAGCTTGATCTACGTTTTCCAGTTTGTACCTTGTAGAGCGCCATGTCAGAGAAAGTCCTTGTGGAATAAGCCAACGGTAAGTGATATTTTCTTTAATCAAGATTTTGGTTAAAAAGTGGTAATCTCTTCTGTTTTCTCTGACACTTCTTGGAACTTGTTTTAATATCTTTATTTCTACTCCATGTCGTTGAGGCGGGGAGTTTCTTGAATAATGAAGTATCTCATCTCGCAACGCCTTTCTTGTAAATTTAATATGTATCTCTCTTGGGAGGTTGTGTCGACGGATATAGCTATTCGAGATTCGGTATACTTCATCGATTTCTTTCTGTAAAGCCATGGGGTCCTCTTGAAGTATACCTCCAATGATTTCCGCCATAGTCGTTTTTAAGTCTTCATCTTTTTCCTCTTTTATATTCTGAAATCGAAGTCCGTACGAAGCTCGTTGCATCTCCAGCTGGATGATAGATTCATCATATCTTTTGTATCTTTCATCAGCTCTCCCTTCAAGATACTCCATTCTTTTCTCATTTTTGTCAGCTTGCTCTTCAACTTTTTTAACTCGGTCATCACTTTCTTGAAGAGTTTGTTGGATCTGCTTTATCTGATCTTTCATCTCGCCCATATCAGCTTTCATTTGAGCCATCTCCACTTTAAATTCTGCCAAGTCAGCTTTTATGGCTTCTCTTTGTTGTGTTGCCTCCTCCTTTATGGCTTCTCTTTGTTGTGTTGCCTCCTCCTTTATGGCCTCTCTTTGTTGAGTGGCATCTTCTTGTGATTTGACCATAAAGTCCTTCAAAGCATTCAAAGTCTCATGTATAGTTGCAAGATTGGACTGCATTGTTTTGTCTTTGTCTTTGTCCTTGGTAGACATGGTTAGCACTTGATGCGAAGGAGAAGAATGCGGTGACACTTGTGGAGATAGGGTAGTTGGTGTTGTTTGTTTCTTTGTTGTTTTAACAAGAGTTGAGGTGTGGGACATTATCAAATTAGAATCCACTATTTCAAATTTTAAGGTTAGTTTCAATTTTATATATAGTGAAAAGGAAAAGAAATTACTATAAATTCCAAATCTATTCAATATATTTTGTTTCCCTTATAATATGACTATACCAATTCAATAGCAATTCAATTAATAACAGAGTTCAAAAGAAGAAGAGAGAAAAAAAAATATATTATTGTTTAGTGCCACAGGGGAAAAAAAAAAAAACAAGTATTAGCCTTTTCAAGTAAAAGGAGGACAGAAAATAAAAGAAGAGAAGGAATATCAACTATATATAGAAGACAAAAGAAAGAAAAGAAAGAAAAAAAGTTTTTTTTGGAGGAAAAGACTTTGGGAGGAGGGGAGAAAAAAGAAAAGGGGAAAAAGTAAAGTAAAAAAATTGTTCAAAAAGAAAAAGAAGGAGGGTGGTATTTTAGTTCAACTATTTAGAATAGAGCAGGAACCCAAGGATTATTAACAATGCATGTAGTTCAAACCAAACTTCTTCTAGTAATAGAAATGTAAGAAAGAAAGTCAAAGAAAAATCAGGGAGAAAAAAACCAGATAATTATTCAAAGACACAATAACAGTATTGTATACTTAAGTTCTTCTTATAGATCCTGTAATTTTGCTAGGAAGTAGAAATGAAAATCCAAATCTCAAAGGGTAAAGTTATACTTGATTTCAATTCAAAATTCAAGGAGTAAAGCAATTCCAAAGCTTGCTTGTGTTCAAGATGGAGTCAGTTTATTTTCCAAATTCAAGACAGGAACAAAGAACAAAGAAAGAGATCCCAAGATGGAGTCAAGTTAATTTTCGTGCAGCAGGCAGATGTTAAACCAAGGAGTTCTCAGCAAATAATCCAAAAGGTGTCAGCAAATAGTCCAAAAGGCTCAGCAAGTATTCCAAATAGGTTAATCCAACAATAAGTAATCCAAAAAAGAAGTGATTTCAATCTCTTCTAGATTCCATTTAATTCATGATTATTAAGTTATTCATGTTGTGAAAATAGGCAGCAAGAAAAAAAAAAGGCAGCAAGACTGTGTTCCTCCGCTTGAAAAATTAAGTCCAGAAGATTATGATTTTAAAAGTCTATCAAGAACAAATTCTGATCATCACTAGAAATTTCCTTTAGCAGTTAAAATTTCCTAAATAGTCATGTCAAATTTAAACTATTTTGTTAAAGCATAAAGTCAGAAAATTATTTTGTAGATTCCCAAGTTCACGTTCAAAATGGAAAAGTAAAAGTGAAGAGAAAAAAAAATAAGGTCCGGCTGTTATTTGCGGATGGGTTTAAACAAGAAAAAACTTTCACTTTCGCCCTGGGAAAAAAAAACTTTCACTTAAAAGTTTTACGATCTTCTGAGTTAAAGACGAAACACAATAGAGATTTTTACCTTAAGTCCTTTCTCTGCTATATTCTTTTTCTATGTAGATGTAGATATTTTTACTTTCGCTTCTTTGCTTTTATTCTTCCCGCTGAGTGAGGGGAGAAAGCGCTGGCCGGTCCTCTTAAGGAAAGAGGAGCGGTTCTCCCGTCTCCGAAGCTGCGGGGCGAACCGCTGCCTCTGGAGTCCTGGCGATGGGTCCTCGGGCAGAGGAGAGCCCCCTGTTCATGGATCGGGCCATCCGGGCCCGATCCGATCGCAAATGCGACCTTCGGAGGGGGTAGAAGAGATTCGCCTGGCAGAGCCCTGCCAGACACGTCTCGCCGCGATCTCCACCAAACCGGAAGCCCAAAGCCAGGTCTTAACAGTTTTCTGGAAGATTGGTAGGTGGAGATAGTATGGATTTCTGGAGGCAGTTGATTCCAAAGGGTCAGAGCCACCACAGAGTAGGCTCTTTCCCGTGGCCCTGCCAGCTGACATTATTTGGTGGATGGGATCTGGAGGAGGCCGACTCTGTGGTTCCTGACTGGTCTCAGTGAGATATTTAAAGATACCTTGTTGGATATCTATAATAGAGAATGAATTGGGATAATATACTGAGATATAATGGTATTTTGACAAGGGAAGGCAAGTTGAAATCTGAATCAGAGCTTGAGAAACAAGATATAAAAATAGACTGGTACATGAGGATGCGATTACAAGCAAGATATGAAAAGGATAGTAAAACAAAAGGAATGAATTTGTAAATGACAGAATTAGATGAAATCCTGCAGGAACAAATGAAAAGTTGATAAAGAAATTTTATAACTATTTGTTCTCCATAGAATTAGAATTTGCGGACTTCTGGTTGTAACGTCACACTGTTGCTGGGTGTTTCCTGATCTCTCCAGGATTCCCTCGGCCTTTTGAGTGTTTCGGGTGACTGCAGACCCGTAGAGCCCACTGTTTTGGAGAGGAAACTCTAGCGCATTGAGGGGTGGCCGTCAGGCCCCTCAGGAAGCAGGGAAACCTTCTCCATCATCACTTAAAGAGATCTGTCTTCGGACAGGTGTGGAAGCACGGCATTCCTGATTCATTTGTGAAAGCCGTGGAAGCGATGGAGCACTTTGGGATTGAGAACTTGAAAGATTGTGAGTGATTTTGGTATTGGTATTGAAAGCAACGGAAAGTATCCCCTTTGTAGTCTGGCATTTCCTCCTTGGCATTTCCTCCTTGAATTGGCAATTACTATGAGGTAGCAATTGTGATTTTTTCTTCAGACAAATATGTTGGCAGTGACTATGCAATAACTAGCCAGAATAGGTGTGAATAACT
This sequence comes from Erythrolamprus reginae, assembly GCF_031021105.1. NCBI lineage: Eukaryota > Metazoa > Chordata > Lepidosauria > Squamata > Dipsadidae > Erythrolamprus > Erythrolamprus reginae. The sequence continues at coordinate 39,711,777 of NC_091956.1, read as the reverse complement.
TATAGCTCAGTTCTCGCTGGATTCTAGCCTTAGAATTTATAACAGAAGAAGGACTAATATTGGACACTGACTACAAGGGCTGAAAGATTTTAGAACGTGTTGAAGGTAAGAGAAAGGAGTTTGATTGAGATTGCTGTTGTCGCCTTGATTACAACTTGGATTTGACTGAATGGAATGAATCAGACACCGCTGTACTTATTAAAACCGGAACCTCCTGCACAGCCCTTTTTTGTTTGTTTTGTTTTTCTCTTGTTTTTTTTCATCCCTGGACTCCCATTTTCTGATCCCTGACTTTCCCTGGACTCCCATTTTCTGACTTTCTACCTCTCAACCTTCGTCCTTATAATACCTTTGTAAACGTTGGAACCTGTGGATTTTCAGATCTCTCCCCTCCCGTCTTGCTGACTGAATTACCTTGTAGACTTATTTGTTTGGTTACTCAGACCCTATTGACAATAACAATTTGATCCTCTCTTGGACTTGCAGCACCCAATATATACTCAATAATATCAACAACAAGTTTTCAATTCAACTAACTGATTGATTAACTCATTGAATAATTGATTAATTAACTTGCTTCAACTCTTTATTTATCTGACTGTTCAACATACGACTATAGACTATTAAAACATTGCACACTATCTACAGACAAAACGGACTTACACAATTTGAATTATTGGACTTACTACATCTACTGGACCTACTTGAAATGAATGAATGTATAAGTATAAAAAAGGGAACTTAATGATATTTTGTCTTTATTATTTTTCTCATCCTTAGATATTTACTATATTACTATATTACTTTTCAAATTTATACCAAACTCAATCATTTTATAACTATTCCCGCTTTACATAGCTTTTATTCAACTGCTGATATATTTATATATTCGTATCTCTATTTTTGATTTTGAATTGCAAAACTGTGAAATTGTTTTTTTGTTTGTTTCCCTTTTCCTATTTGAATCAATCTTTAGAATTAATTCCAGTTTACGTACTCTCCTGATTTTTCTACTGTTTTGTTTCCCTATAAGATATTAACAAATTTCCCTCATTTTATTATACTTAAATAATAATTTACAAGTCTATAGATAGTAGATACTTGATTTACCATTTGATAAATTAACTTTATATCTAATAATTTTTTATTTACTGGCATATATTTATAACTTTAATTTACTGTTTAAAACTGAACCTTTTGATTAACTCACTATACATAGTATTAATGTTATAATTGAATGAACTTTTTACATTTCAACATTCAGAAAGATTGACTGTATATATATATTAACTGTTTATTTGAATAGATATACAATTATATATTATATATATTGCAAATTATAATATCTCTTCCTCTTTGATACTATCACCCCTCTATTTACTATAACTCATCTCATTGTACCTTTTTCAAACTGTTCTTAATCTACTGAACACTTAACATTAACTTAACCCTACAATTGTACCATCCTAACATATACTAGTTAAAAGTGTATGAGTAAATTAGATTCTATTTGGAGTCTATTTAAGATGTCCTCTTCAAGTCAACCTACAATTACCCACCTCTGTCGTCAGGCATGGGGGAATTGAGATATTCCCTTCCCCCTAGGCTTATAAAATTTATGCATGGTATGTCTGTATGTATGATTGGTTCTTTAAATTGGGGTTTTTTAAATTACTTTTAATATTAGATTTGTTTATATTGTCTTTTTACTGTTGTTAGCCGCCCCGAGTCTGCAGAGAGGGGCGGCATACAAATCTAATAAATAAATAAATAAATTATGAAATCTTGGAAGATTACTATGCAACCATCAACATCAGCCTCACAATGCACAACAGAAATGGCCTCTACTGAAAAAACACCATCGTCACAACCTTCGCAACCAACAACAACAATTACACTAACTTCACTTTTTGACATGATAACTAAAATGCAGGAGTCGATTGACCGTAATTACGACATTTTAACAGGAACCATGGGAACAATGAGAGAAGACATAAAAAAAATAGAAGACCACGTAGGACATCTGGATGAGCAGATGGAAAAAATGGATGAATGAATGGAGGATGTTCAAAAAATAAAAACCATAGAAGAGATAAATGAAAGGATGAATACATGCATACAATTTGCTGAAGTGAGGACTAAATATATTAACAGAAATTTAGAGGAAGCAATAATTAACCTTGAGTTAGAAAAATCTGCATTTTTCTTGCATTTCCAAAATGTTACCGAATCTGAACACCAAGACTTACAATGACAGAGATACTTGCAAACATAACCGGCAAGACCCCACAAGAAATGCTTCAACACACTGATGAAATATACCGAATCTCAATATCCTACGCAAGATGTCACAGGCTTCCAAGAGAAGTTTACATTTGATTCATTAGAAGAACCATTAGAGACGAGGTATATAACATGCCAAAGGAAAACACCATATCCTACAAAGGTAGAGAAATTACCGTGCTACGTCAAACTCCGAGATGAGTGAAAGTCTACGGAGAGGGGCGGCATACAAATCCAATAAAGAAAGAAAGAAAGAAAGAAAGAAAGAAAGAAAGAAAGAAAGAAAACCTTACCAAATGATAACCAATAAACTAAGCAAGAACAGAACTCCCTTCAGATGGTTGACCCCCCCAAGGGCATCCTGGTCACATTAATTGATAAAAAGTATAAAATCACTTCACCAGATGAAGCAAAAGATTTCTACGACCAAATTCTTAAGCCGGTTGAAGACACAAGGACAAGAGAAAATGACAATAGAGACAAGGTCAGCACTTAAGATCTTAGTTCGGAGGACAACCTATTAGATAAAAAGTCTGAAATAAAACAATCTGATGATGACTATGGAAGACAAGGTCCAATTAACACGAGCAAAAACTGAGACGTGAAAGGAGAAGGCAAGAGAACTCTTACCCCAACCCTCAACATAATGGGATTACAATATTTTCAGCCAACATCAATGGCTTAAACTCAAATAGCAAGAGAACAATTTTTTTTCATAAACTAAACAATTATAATTATGACATAATATGTTTGCAAGAGACTCATGTTCCAAATTACATTCTCCCAATCTTGGAGAACTCTTTACTGCATCAGCAACGGTTAAAAAAAGAGGCATAGCTATATATGTTAAAAACAACTTTTTCCCAAAGCTCATTTATGCTGACTGACATAGTCAAATATTGAAAGTCCAAGCAACTTTAGGATATAAAAAGGTAACAATTATAGGAATATATGCCCCTTCTATTAAGCAACTTACATTTTTTAAGAGCCTACATGAAAACATACTAGAATTGGATCTAACAAATTTTATTATAATTGGAGATTTCAATGCTATCATAGATAAAACAAATGATTACAAAGGTACCTCCAAATGCAATTCAAGAAAACTACTTCCAACTACATTTGACCAATTAGTACATGAATTTGCTTTAAAAGATATCTGGAGATTTTACCACCCTGACTCCAAACAGTATAATTCCCCCCCCCCCCTGCACAAATCCTGGTCATGCATTGATATGGCTTGGTCTAATTCAGAAATCATAAATGAAATTACAGAGATCCAAATTCAAACTGGCACCTGGGGAGACCACAATCCTTTGTTATTAACATTTGGAGACCCAAATAACAAAAAATTCCGAAGATGGTCCATGTACCAGACAATTATCAATGAACAACAATTTTAGGATACAATACAACGTGATTTACATAGCTTCTTTGTAATAGTAGTATATTCCAACAAATTGTTTGGGATACTGCTAAAGCCTACATCCAAGGAATTTACATATCCTACTCTGCCAAAAATAGAAAAGAAAAACAAGAGAAATTACATAAATTAAATACATCATTACAAGATGCAGAAAAAACTTTACAAAACAACTCCAACAATACTTCGATCTTAGCCGAAATAAAAGCCATTAACCATGAAATAAATTTAATAATTCAAAAACAACTCTCACATAAATTGAAAATGGCAAAACAATCACATTTTGAATCTGCCAATAAACCGGGTTGATGGCTGGCCCTTAAACTGACTCATCAAAAATTAGATAAAAACATTGAGGTCTTATATGATGATTTTGGACATTTAAAAATCAAATACCAACGACAAGAAACAAATAATCCAAGACTTTTACCAAGAATTATATAATACAGAAACAATGAACGAGGAACTTATACTAAAATACTTAGACCAAAATGAAAAAACATTAATAAACGAGGAAGAAAGATACATGCTAAATAATGCAATTACTATAACAGAATTGAAAACCGCAATTGCAAAACAAAAAAACAAAAAAACTCCAGGTCCAGATGGAATTCCCGTTGAATTTTATAAACACCACCAAGACATACTGGAACTTATAATGCATGACATTTACAATGATGCCCTACTACACGGTAAACTCCCGAACACCTGGTCATAAGCTTATATAACATTAATTCTGAAAAATAACCAAAATAGAGAATATTTTGAAACCTCCAGACCCATAGCACTACTCAATACTGATTATAAAATTTTTACTTCAATAATTGCAGACTGCCTAAAAAATTTGTTAAACACCATAATTCACCCAGATCAAAATGGATTCTTACCTTCGAAAAATATAGCCACCAATACAAGAATAATATTAAACACTCTTGAATATTACCACAAATTTGGAGAAGTAACAGGCCTAAAAATTGACAAGGAAAAAACTCAAATTTTAACCAAAAACATGACCCAAAAACAAAATACCCTATTGGAAAAATTGATTAACTTAAAAATAGTAAAAAAAATTAAATACTTGGGTTTATGGATGACCTCAAATTACAGTACCATAAAAAAGATAACTTCGATTAACTACTTAAAGATATCCAAAAAGACCTACTAAGATGGTCCAATCTGAAACTTTCCCTGATGGGGTAAATATATGGAAGCTGGGTCTGGGAGATTGTCAATGCCTCCTTGGGGAGTAGGTCCTTTCCAGCTCCTTATAAGGAGGCACTTGTGCGCCCCCTCCTCAAGAAGCCTTCCCTGGACCCAGCCATACTCAATAGCTACCGTCCAGTCTCCAACCTTCCCTTTATGGGGAGGGTTGTTGAGAAGGTGGTGGCACTTCAGCTCCAGCGGTCCTTGGAAGAAGCCATCCTCAGCAGTCTGGATTCAGGCCCGGCTACAGCACGGAAACTGCTTTGGTTGCGTTGATGAATGATCTCTGGCCGGCCCAGGACAGGGGCTTGTCCTCTGTCCTGGTGCTTCTTGACCTCTCAGCGGCTTTTGATACCATCGACCATGGTATCCTTCTGCACCGGCTAGAGGGGTTGGGAGTGGGAGGCACTGTCCTTCAGTGGTTCTCCTCTTACCTCTCTGGTCAGTCGCAATTGGTGTTAGTAGAGGGTCAGAGGTCGACCTCTAGGTCTCTCCCTTGTGGGGTGCCTCAGGGGTCGGTCCTCTCCCCCCTGCTATTTAATATCTACATGAAACTGCTAGGTGAGATCATCCAAGGGCATGGGGTGAGGTATCATCAATACACCGATGATACCCAGTTATACATCTCCACCCCATGTCCAGCCAACAAAGCAGTGAAAGTGATGTGCCGGTGCCTGGAGGATGTTAGGGCCTGGATGAGTGTCAACAAGCTCAAACTCAACCCAGACAAGACGGAGTGGCTGTGGATCTTACCTCCCAAGGACAACTCCATCTGTCCATCCATTACCCTGGGGGGAGAATCACTGGCCCCCTCAGAGAAGGGCGTCCTCCTCGATCCACAGCTCACATTAGAGAAACATCTTTCAGCTGTGGTGAGGGGGACGTTCGCCCAGGTTCGCCTTGTGCACCAGTTCTGACCCTACTTGGACCGGGAGTCACTGCTCACAGTCACTCATGCCCTCATCACCTCAAGGCTTGACTACTGTAACGCTCTCTACATGGGGCTACCTTTGAAAAATGTTCGGAAACTTCATATCGTGCAGAATGCAGCTGCGAGAGCAATCATGGGCTTCCCCAAATATGCCCATGTTACACCAACACTCCGCAGTCTGCATTGGTTGCCGATCAGTTTCCGGTCACAATTCAAAGTGTTGCTTATGACCTATAAAGCCCTTCATGGCACCGGACCAGATTACCTCAGGGATCACCTTCTGCTGCACGAATCCCAGTGACCAGTTAGGTCCCACAGAGTGGATCTTCTCCGGGTCCTGTCAACTAAGCAATGTCGCCTGGCAGGATCCAGGGGAAGAGCCTTCTCTGTGGTGGCCCCAACCCTCTGGAACCAACTCCCCCCCAGAGATTAGAACTGCCCCCACCCTCCTTGCCTTTCGTAAGCAACTTACGAAACCCACCTCTGCCGCCAGGCATGGGGGAATTGAGATCCTCTTTCCCCCTAGGCCTTTACAATTCTATGCATGGTATGTATGTATGTATGTATGTTTGGTTTTTATATTAATGGATTTTTAATCATTTCTAATATCAGATTACTATTGTACACTGTTTTATTGTCACTGTTAGCCGCCCCGAGTCTCCGGAGAGAGGCGGCATGCAAATCCAAAAATAAATAAATAAATAAATAAATAAATAAATAAATAAATATGCAATAAAATCTAATATTTTACCAAGATTCTTGTACCTCTTTCAAATTGCCCCAATAAGCCTGAACAAAACCTTCTTTAATAATTTACATAGGGAAATCCGGAAATATATTTGGTCCAAAAAGAAGGCTAGGATTAAATTAAAAAATCTCCAAGACCACAGAACCAGAGGAGGTCTTGGACTCCCCTATTTCCAAATATATCATCAAGCCGCAATATTATCCATGCTAAGAGACTGGGTAACACCGAAGAATACAAAATTACTAACCCTTGAGGGTTTTGACTTACAAAGACTGGTAATGCTGAAGAATACAAGATTACTAACCCTTGAGGGTTTTGACTTACAATCAGGATGGCATTCTTTTTTAACGATGGACACTTATAAAATACCTAATTACTTTAAACATCACTATTTAAGAAAAACTCTAATAACAACATGGCAACACATAAAAAGAAATCATTACCACTCTATACCAAAATGGATATCTTCGATATCTTTTTCTGAGCACTTAACTAGATCTAAATATATTTAAGCATATTTATACAGCATATTTAAGTATATATTTAAATACCAATTTGTATTAGAATTTATATTAGTATTTCTATTTTCAAGAATACAAGGAATATTGAGTGTAACTGAATTATTTTGATAGGATAAGAGTAACATAGATTAATCTGTATGGATAAGATCGATTTATTTATATTATTTTTTATTATTTATATTAATTGATCAGTTATTGTTTAGTCACTAGTACAGTAACAAACATAGATATTAAGAAACTGTGGAATCTCTTTCTAATTACTCTCAATATGTCAACAACCTTTACTAGCACCCTAAAAAAACAATGCCATCTGAAAGCCCGAACACTTCAAGCACCAAATTAAATACTGAGATGGCAGCAGCTGATAAACAGGGTCAGCTACCTACCTTGCACTCGATAAAGGCCTCATTAGAGTTAATACAAGAGTTTATGGCAAGAAGCCAAGAATCAGCAGCCATGACACAAGAGACAATGAAACAAAACCAGGAGGAGACCAACAAAAGCTTTGAAAAAATGGCTGGGAAGATCGAAAGATTTGAGACCAGAATGGAAGGCCTACAAGAGGTCATCACTAATCATGAACAAAGGATTAAAAGCATAGAAACCAACATAGTTAGGATGGATGATAAGACGGAACATGCAGAGGGAAGATTTAGAGCTGCGAACAAAGAGCTAGAGGGCGCAATCTGTGTTTTAGAAATGGAGAAGTCTTCATATTTCCTCGGCTTCCAAAATGTACCAGAACAGGCAGAAGAAGACCTACCTAGCAAGGTGGTGAAGCTAATAACAGAAAACCTACAAATAGATGAGGAAGAGGTGAAAACCCTTAAAATCTTCTCAGTAAACATTAATGGCTTAAATTCCACTATCAAAAGAAAACAGACAATGACCAAACTACAGAAAGAAGACGCTGACATATTATGCCTACAAGAAGTCCACATTAGGAAACAAGACTGTAAATTATTTCAAAACAAAAAATTGGGTACATTATTTACTGCTCTATCAGACTAAAAAAAGGAGGTATAGCAGTATACATTAAAGAAAGACTACAGCCCGAAGTACTATATGCGGACACTGAGGGAAGAATACTTAATATGAAAATTAAAATTGGCTATAAAGAGATAGTCTTGATGGTGATATATGCCCCAAATTCAAATAAAACAGAATTCTACCAAAAAATAGAAGACCAAATAATAAGGACAGGAGACAGAACATATGTATCATAGGAGATTTCAATGCAGTACACAATATACAGAAAGATTATAAAACAGCCAAGAAAAAACCCCAAGAAAGAAAACCTTTGCCAAACAAGTTATTTGAGATGGTGAGATAATATAAACTTTTAGATTTATGGAGAGAGAGACATATAACAGAATCAGAATAAACTTTTTTTTCACCACCCCAAAAGTCCTGGTCAAGAATTGATATGGCATGGGGAGACAACACATTTAATAACATTATAGAAGAAATTGAGATTGGACCAAATATTTGGGCAGACCACCATCCAATAATAATGAAAATTAAGGAACCAAAAAGAGAATTTTTTAAATGGACCTTAAATCAGGCACTGATCAAAGAAAAAGAATATATAGAATATATAAAAAATGAATTAAACTTCTTTATTTGGAATAACTGGAATAAGGAAACAACAATACAAAACCTATGGGACACTATGAAGGCATATGTCCGGGGATTAACAATATCTTATACGGCCAAAATAAAAAAAAATTAAAATCAACAGTTAAAAGAATACCAAAGTAAAATTAAATAAATAGAACTTGATATGCAAGAAGACATGTTAAACGAAAAATTAAAAGAAGAAAGAGATAAAATTAAACATAAAATTAATTTACTGACACAAGATGAAATAACTTTTAAAATGAGAATGTCTAAACAAAATTATTTTGAAAATGCAAACAAAGTAGGTAGATGGTTAGCCTATAAATTAAAAAATGAAGAAGAGGAGCGATACATGCAGTCTTTAGAAGATGATAAAGGAAATAAACAATCCACAATAGAAGCAAAAAAACAGATCGTTACTAAATATTTCAAGGAACTATATAAAAAGGAAGATATAATAGAAGAACATCTAAAATATATATATAAATAAAGCAGATATAGGAGAATTAGCAGAAATGGATAGAATAATACTAAATAAGAAAATAACTCTGATGGAATTAGAAGATGCAATAACAAACCAGAAAACAACAAATCACCAGGACCTGACGGCATTCCTAGCGAATTTTACAAATAATTTAAAACTTTCTTAGGAAAAATACTACTAATTTTATATAATGAAGTGCTAGAAAAAGTACTAATTCCCAAATCCTGGACAGAAGCAATGGTGAGTGTGATACCAAAAGGCGACTCAGAAAAACATAAAATACAAAATTATAGACCCATATCCCTACTCAACGTAGATTATAAAATATTTATGACCATTATGGCAAACAGATTAAAACTAATTTTAAATAATAGAATACATATAGACCAGAATGGTTTTCTCCCAGGTAGATTTATCAGGAACAACACAGGGACTATTTTAGATGTACTGGAATTTTATGAAACACATCCGGAAAATGACAATCCTACCAAAATTCCTTTACCTTTTTCAAACGATACCTATAAAATTGAAAAACCAATTTTTTACTAAATTAAACAGAATAATTTCTAAATTTGTATGGAGTGGCAAAAAGCCAAGAATAAGAATTAAATGGTTACAAGATAAAACCAAACAAGGAGGACTGGGATTACCAGATTTTGAAACTTACTACCAAACAGCCACTCTTCTTTGGATCAAAGATTGGATTGAACTCAAACAAGAAAGATTACTAACATTGGAAGGCCACGATATGTTAAGTGGATGGCATAGTATACTCTGGAATGGAAATAATAAAGCTCCAACATACTTCAAAAATCACTTAGTTAGAGATTTCCTATTAATAATATGGTTAAAAATAAAAAAGAACACTATACAAAAATCCCCAGATGGTATTCTAGTATAGAAGCCTTGACAAATCCTAACACAACACAATTTTAAAAAATGGTAAATTACAATCAAATATTAGATGTGGAAGGAAATATTAAATCAAGAGAACACTTCTTAGAGCAGGACATAAAGGTGGATTGGTTGCCCTATACACAAATTTACTCGAAATGGCAAAAGGATAAAAAAAAATTAGGGATCCAAGAGAAAGACACAGATTTTGATAAATTAATATTAGGAAGATTAAAAATATATAACAAAAACATATAGTTTCCCGATAAATTATAAAATGAAATTAGAAATGGTCAAAGGAAACATGATCAGTTGGGCAAAAAATATTGGACATAATATATATATTAATCAATGGGAAACAATTCGGAAAAGAAATTACAAAATAACTAAATCAACTGTGTACAAAGAAAACATTTTAAAGATGTTTTATAGGTGGCAAATATCACCATCATGACTAGCCCAAATTTACCCCAAATTAAAACCAGACTTCTGGAGATGCAGGAACAAAAACGGAACATTTTTTCATGTGTGGTGGACCTGTCCCGAAATTAGGAAAATTTGGAGTAAAATTAGAATGTGGATTTACGAAATAAAGTTAAACTACAATTAAAACCGGAGGTCTTTCTTCTAGGCATAATAGATCCTAAATTTTTTAAAAAACATATCTAATACAACATGTAATTACTGCAATTAGGATTTGTATAGCACAAAATTGGAAGAAAGAAGACACACCAACGGAGAGAGACATGATTAGGAAATTTCTTGACTGCGCAGAATTTGATAAACTAACACAAAAACTTAAAAACAATAATCAATCATGCCATAATGACACATGGGACAATTTTTACATCTGGGTTGACAATAGGAAAAAGAATAACTGTAAATAATGTAAATACTAAATAGTTAGAAATAAGCAAAATTAAGTCTATAATTGATTAAGATAGTAATTACTGTTTCAATGCCAATGTTATACTGATAAGATACACTGTTGCTATAGACCGTGGAAACACGAAAGAAATAAACTCTCTAAGTTACAGTTTGGGAGAGGGGAGGGTTAGGGATATGTGTTGTACTGTCTTTGTATCAGACATAATGCAATAGAAAATGTAATCGTAGGGTGAAACACACATTGTCTTGTTTTAATATGTATATATCTAATAAAATTTGTCTAAAAAAACAAAAACAAAATGGATATCTCCGAACGAATTAATTACCTACCCCAATCTTTTGTCTCCTTCAAAAATATTAACATACTAACAATTATTAGATGAAAACGATAATCTGCTGACAAAACAATACCTGCAAGATATAGGGATAAATTTGGACTGGGCAATATATATACAAATTAATTCTAAGTATAATGAACACAAAAATAAATTTGGCTTTCAAAAAAATAATCCAATAGACTTAATTCTTTTTTGGCCCAAGCTCAAAAATGATCTCCAAACTTTATAATTATTTATTATTACAAGACAATATCGAGGAACAAGTCAAAGGATGCATGATTGCCTGGGCCCAGAATTTTGGCTATACGATTAATCTAATAGAATGGGGAAAAATTTGGACAGTAAATTACAAGATGACTCTAGCAACATATTATAAAGAGAATCAAATCAAAATGTTTTACTGATGGCACCTACCCCCAGCTAGACTGCCTAGAATGTATTCCAACTTATCCCCGGTATGTTGGAAATGTAAAGCTAAACCTGCAACCTACTATCATCTATGGTGGACTTGTACCTGTGCCAAAAAATTCTGGAAACAAATAAAAAATTTCTTAGACCAAGTCATAACGAATAATGTAACACTCAAACCAGAACTGTTTCTTTTAGGCATATTCAGACAGAAATTTACACGAGAAGAAAGATATCTTACTCAACAGATTTTAACAGCAGCTAGAATTACATATGCCCAAACATGGAAGCAGGAAAAAACCCCTTCTATCTTAACAACTATTTCTAAAATTATGGAATGTGCGGAGATGACTAAAGTAACTATGGAAATTCAAAATAAAAAAGAATCAGATTTCTACAAGATATGGGTGAAATGGTACCAATGGATTGCAGCAAAAAACCCAATAATTTTTCCTCTCTTCCACCATTGTAAACAAAATTACAATTTACTAATGGAACACGACCAAATGGATGAGACACATAGGACATAATATTCCCTCTAATTTTTTTTCGGGGTGGGCGGAAAAGTATAATGTCTGAGCGGCAGTCCCCTTGGGACTGGGTGGCAAAGAAGTATAAATCAATCAATCAATCCCTTCTTTTTTATTAAAAGAAATTAATAATAAAATAAAACCAAAATCTATTACTATTAAAACTAAAACAACCATCAGAACCAAAAACATAACTATTAATAAAAACAGCTGAGGGCTGGGTTTTTTTTCTCTGTTATTATTTAAGTGCTTTTACCATATGCTCTAAATCAAGAGTCACTTTTCTCTCTGTTTCTCTCTCTTTTCTGTCATTCTTTGCCTTAATCATTTTCTCATTTCTCTTTTTTTCTCCCCTTTTCTCTATCATTTCTCTCTCTCTTCCTTCCACTCTTCTCTCTCTCTCTTGCTTTCTTCCTCTCTCTCACTCTCTTCCTTCCACTCCCCTCTCTCTCTTTCTTGTTCTCTCTCACTCTCTCTTCCTTCCTATCTTCTCTTTCTCTTTTTCTCTCTCTCTCTCTCTTGCTCTCTCTCTTTCTCTCTCTTGTTTTCTCTCTCTCTCTCTCTCTCTCGCTCCCCTCTTGCTCTCTCTCCCTTTTTCTCACTTTCTGTCTCCCTCTCTCCTTTCTATCTGTCTCTCTCTCTCTCTTGTTCTCTTTCTCTGGTTTTCTTTCTCTCTCTTGCTTTCTCTCTCTCAATCTTTCTCTCTCTTGCTTTCTCTCTCTCTCACTCTTTCTCTTTTGTTTCCTCTCTCTCTTGCTTTCTTTCTCTCACACACTTTCTCTCTCTTGTTCTCTGTCTCTCTTGCTATCTCTCTTTCTCCCCCCTCTTTCTCCCTCTCTTTCTCACTTTCTCTATCTCTCTCACTCTGTCTGTTGCTCTTTCTCTCTCTCTCTTGTTCTCTCATTCTCTCTCTTCCTTTCTTCTCTATGGAGGCCGGCGAAGGTTTTTCTTAGTTTGAATGTTCCAGGCAGGCGGGCAGGCAACCTTCGCCGGCCTCCGCTGTGAGAAAAACGCCTGCCCCACCTCTTCTGCAGCCCCTTTGCTGACAGCCGGAATGAAAGCGCTCTTGGTGAAGGGACTGCGAGAGGGGCGGGGTGGGCATTCCGAAAGCATTCGGAGCGGCTAGCGGCCGGATCAGGAGGATGAGAAGCCGCAGCCGCCACTGCGCGGCCTTGGAAAAGGGTGCACCGGGGGGGGGTGTTTTGGGGTGTGCGGCCATGAGGGCGTGCACCTTAGAGGGTACAGTGATAGGATGCACAATAGAATTAAACAAGTGGCAGCAACTATGACAACAGCATTTAAAGAAAACATGTGTAAGATGTTTTATAGGTGGCATATGTCCCCAGAAAGAATAGCAAAAAAATTAAAGAATGAAACAAGGAAATGTTGGAAATGTAATCAGATACCTGACTCTTTTTACCATATATGATGGACATGCGTGGAAGCCAAAAAATACTGGATTGAACATGGATTGAAAAGATTTTGAAACAAAGTATCGAACTCAAACTGGATATATTTTTATTAGGCATATTGCCAGAGAAATTTAATAAATTTAATAAACAAGAAACATATTTAATTGTACACATAGTAATAGCAGCATATGCTCAAAACCGGAAATTGATTAGCAGCAACTGAGAGAGAAGTACCTAAGAAGATAATGGATTGTGTGGAAATGAATAGACTGACAATGAAAATTAAAGATAAAGAAGACTCAGAGTTTTACAAAGTTTGAGTAAAATTTTATGAATTGTTTGAAAAAGAATATAGATGAAGTTTTTAATATTTAACTTAATATAAATGGGATAAAAGAAAATGAGAAATATGAATGGTATAACCCAGATGAAAGCAACTTTAGATAAATAATGTATACCGAAATTTAAATTATAATAGAATGGAAATAGAAATAGAAATAAAGATTTAGGATTGTGATTATAAATTTTCATCTTTATTCTCTTGTTTGTTCATGAACTGGAAAAGAGAAACAATCTTTCCTGTTTTATCAGGATCCAGATAATTTTTCAATTTAGAGTGAACAAGTCCAAAGGAAGAGAACATTCTTTCGATGCCAGCAGAAGGGGCCACTGCAGTTAAAATTAGATTACATTAGATTAGATTTATTGGATTTATATGCCGGCCCCCTCCGCAGACTCGGGGCGGCTTACAACAATGGCAAAAACAATACATAATGACAAATCTAATATTTACCAATCTAATTACAGTTTTAGGTTAAAAAATTCATAAAAGCAATCCCAATATATATAAAAAACAAGCACACAATCAATCAAACACCAAAACAATATGGGCAAGGGGGAGATGTTTCAATTCCCCCATGCCTGACGGCAGAGGTGTGTTTTAAGGAATTTACGAAAGGCAAGGAGGGTGGGGGCAATCCTAACCTCAGGGGGGAGCTAGTTCCAGAGGGTCAGAGCCACCACAGAGAAGGCTCTTCCCCTGGGCCCCGCCAGACAACATTGTTTAGTCGACGGGACCCGAAGAAGGCCAACTCTGTGGGACCTAACCGGTCGCTGGGATTCGTGTGGCAGAAGGCGGTCCCAAAGATATTCTGGTCCGGTGCCATGAAGGGGTTTTGTAAGTCATAACCAACACTTTGAATTGTGACCAGAAACTGATCGGCAACCAATACAGACTGTGGAGTGTTGGAGTAATATGGGCATACTTAGAGAAGCCCATAATTGCTCTCGCAGCTGCATTCTGCACGATCTGAAGTTTCCGAACACTTTTCAAAGGTAGCCCCATGTAGAGAGTGTTAAAGTAGTCGAGCTTTGAAGTGATGAGGTCATGAGTGACTGTGAGCAATGACTCCCAGTCCAAATAGGGCCGCAACTGGCGCACCAGGTGAACCTGGGCAAACGCCCCCGTCGCCACAGCTGAAAGGTGTTTCTCTAATGTGAGCTGTGGATCGAGGAGGACGGCCAAGTTGCGGACCCTCTCTGAGGGGGTCAATACTTCCCCCCCCAAGGTAATGGATGGACAGATGGAGTTGTCCTTGGGAGGCAGAACCCACAGCCACTCCGTCTTATCTGGGTTGAGTTTGAGTCTGTTGACACCCATCCAGGCCCCAACAGCCTCCAGGCACCGGCACATCACTTCCACTGCTTCGTTGACTGGACATGGGGTGGAGGTGTAAAGTTGGGTATCATCAGCGTACTGATGATACCTCACCCCATGCCCTTGGATGATCTCACCTAGCAGTTTCATGTAGATATTAAATAGCAAGGGGGAGAGGACTGACCCCTGAGGCACCCCACAAGGGAGAGACCTTGAGGTCGACCTCTGACCCCCCACTAACACCGACTGCGATCGACCGGAGAGGTAGGAGGAGAACCACTGAAGAATAGTGCCTCCCACTCCCAGCCCCTCCAGCCAGCGCAGAAGGATACCATGGTCGATGGTATCGAAAGCCGCTGAGAGGTCAAGAAGCACCAGGACAGAGGATAAACCCCTGTCCCGGGCCCGCCAAAGATTATCCATCAACGCGACCAAAGCAGTTTCCATGCTGTAACCGGGCCTGAAACCCGACTGCTGAGGACCTAGATAATCAGCTTCTTCCAAGGACTGCTGGAGCTGGAGTGCCACCACCTTCTCAACAACCTTCCCCATAAAGGGAAGGTTGGAGACTGGACGATAGTACGGCTGGGTCCAGGGAAGGCTTCTTGAGGAAGGGGTGCACAAGTGCCTCCTTGTACGGAGCCGGAAAGGACCCCCTCCCCAAAGAAGCATTGATAATCTCCTGGACCCAGCTCTGCGTCACCTCCCTGCTGGCCGAAACCAGCCAGGAGGGACACGGATCCAGCAAACAGGTGGCGGAACTCACAGCTCCAATGGCCTTGTCCACTTCATCAGGTGTCACCAGATCAAACTCTTCCCAGACTGGTGGACAGGTATGGGCCCCAGTCACCTCGACTGACTCATTGTCAGTCGACTGCTATCCAATCGGAGTCGAGGTCCGCCCAGATCCAAGCGATTTTATCAGCGAAAAATGTATTCAAGTCCTCGGCACTACTCTGCAAGGGCTCCCCAACTCCCCCCTGATTAAGAAGGGAGCGGGTCACCCTAATAAAATTAAAATCATTATTTCAACACTTTCTGAATCCAAGTGCTTAAATGACTTCCACCAGTTCACTGGTGAAACTTTTTAAAAAACCTCATCAGCAAACATATTTTTCTTGAATGGTTTTCCCTTAACTCTTATACTTGGCACTAGGGATTGATGATTGCTGGATACCCATGTCATGGCTAACTCCTCTTCACACTTAAGGTTTGATACTGATACCAGATATTGACAATGTTTATGAGAAAATGACTGCTTGTCCCATTCACTTTTTAAAATTATGTAATTTCTGCTTGTCTATATGTAATTTTGTTTTTAGGTGCTCACTCATTTCCTTGGAAATTTCAACAGCATCAGTAATAAAACCATTATTTTCCTGGATTTTGTTTAAAGCTTCAAAATGGGTTTCAGGATGCTCAGCATATGTTCAACATTGCAAGCACATTGTTGAGGATTTTGGTTGCAATAATGCCATCTATTTTTTCTCGATTTTGCTCATGGTCATCAGAATAGGCCAGGTTTTTAAAAATATAAAAATAGTTTATTGAATTTAAATATTTAAAAAGGAATAGGGAAGGGGAATGGGAAAGGAGAGAAAAGGAAGGGGGTACATAATGAGGAAAAAATCTTATATTATACATAAAATAATCTACAACCGCATATTATAATAACAATGGTATTTATTTGTACATTACAGAGAATAAAAGGTAAATATGCACAAAGTATAGTATGCAGGTAAAATCATAAGAAAGAAGAAAAAGAAAGGAAAGGAGGAAAGAAAGAAAATGTGTGAAGTTATTATTATTATTATTATGTCAATACAACACAGCAAACGAGATCACTATGCTGGATTTCGTATTTCATCACCAGTCGGGCGCTTCCCAAGCACCTAGGACTGTGTAAATTATTATTATTATTATTATTATTATTATTATTATTATTATTATTATTATTATTTATTAGATTTGTATGCTGCCCCTCTCTGAAGTCTCAAAGTTAGAAGAAGAAGGGTAGGGAAGAGGAAAAGGAAAAGGGATGTCTGCAATTGGCAGACATTTTCAAGGTGTACGACTTTGTAGTTTAAGGGAGGCGTGAGTGTATATGGTAAGGGGTAGTAAATCAAATCTAGAGTTGTGATCACCGTTCCCTGTAGGCTGCACACGTGAGCGCGCGCGCAGCCCAAAATACCGCCTCCTGCGCCCTTTTCCATGGGCGCGCAGTCCCCATTTTCCATGGGCGCGCAGTCCCGCGGGGGTGGGCGGGGGCGGGGAGGCGCCGGCAGCAGAAGGGAAGGGAGCCGCAGTCGCCCCTGCCTCCCCATGTTGCCTCCGGCCCCCTCGGCCTTTCGTCACTGCCCCCTGCCCGATCCGCCCCCTCTGCTCCTCCGCCGCCTCCTACCTTTGGGCGCGGCTCCTCCGCACCCGGAACGCACACCCTGCCCGTCTCAGTCCCTTTGCTGAGAGCACTTTCATCCCGGGCTCTCAGCAAGGGGGTTGCAGGAGAGGCGGGGCAGGTTGCGCACGCTCCCTATCTCCATACCAGGCCACTCGGAACATTCAAAATAAGAAAAACTTTCGCCAGCGAAGGCTTTTCTTATTTTGAATGTTCCGAGTGGCCTGTTATGGAGATAGGGAGCGCGCGCAACCGCGCCCCTCCCCGACATTGAATATCACCAGCCTCCGCTGAGAAGAACGGAGAGAGAACGAGAGTGAGTGAGAGCAACAGACAGCAAGATAGAGAGAAAGTGAGAAAAAGAGAGAGAGAGAAAGGGGGGAGAGAAAGAGATAGCAAGAGAGAGAACAAGAGAGAGAAAGAGTGTGAGAAAGAAAACAAGAAAGAGTAAGAGAGAGAGAGAAAGCAAGAGAGGGAGAAAGTGAGAAAAAGAAAGAGACCAAGAGGGGGAAAGAGAGAGAAAGAGAAAGAAAGAAAGAAAGAAAGAAAGAAAGAGAGAGATGAGAGAGGAAGGAAGAGAGTGTGAGAGAGAGACAGAGAAAGCAAGAGAGAGAGAGAAGAGTGGAAGGAAGAGATAGAGAGAAATGATAGAAAAAAGGGGAAAAAAGAGAAATGAGAAAATGATTGAGGCAGAGAATGACAGGAGAGAGAAACAGAGAGAGAAGTGACTTGATTTAAAGCATATGGTAAAAGCACTTAAATAATAACAGACAAAAAAAACCCCAGCCCTCACCTGTTTTTATTAAAAGTTATGTTTTTGGTTTTGCTGGTTGATTTAGTTTTAATAGTAATGGATTTTGGTTTTTTTAAATTATTAATTTCTTTTAATAAAAGGGATTTTTTTTCTTATTTATTTATTTATTTATTTATTCTGCCCAGCCCCAAAGGGACTGTCGCTCAGACACTATACTTTTCCGCCCACACCGAAAAAAAATTAGAGGGTACATTGGTTGTGATAGTAAGTTTTAGTTATTCTATAACATTGTGGATAGTTTAGTATTTCAAGGTTAATTAAAAATTTATGTTGCAAAAGTCTATATTTGAATTCAGATTATTTGTAATTGGTATTTGGTCGTATTCTGTTGTTAACTGTTTTGGCTTGGAGCGTCAGAACGGGGGGGGGGTGATTTCTTATTTTTTGAGAAAATTGTTAAATATTTTTTTGTTGTTAATCATTGATACCATTTCTCCCATACATTGTAGAAAGCTGATTCCTTTTTATTTTGAATTTCCATCATAAATTTAGACATCTCAGCACATTCCATAATTTTTATAATAATATTTAATAAAGTTGGGATTTTTTCTTGCTTTCATAACTGGGCGTATGTAATTCTGGGTGCTATTAGAATTTGTATAGTAAGATATCTGTCTTCTTGTGGCAGTTTTTGTCTATAGATACCTAGGAGGAATAATTCTGGTTTAAGTATTATATTGTTCGATATGACTTTGTCCAAAAGATTTTTGATTTCTTGCCAACATTTTTTACCATGTAGGCAAGTCCACCATAGATGGTAACAAGTTCCAAGGTGGGTTTTACACTTCCAACAGGTTGGGGAAAGGTTTGGATACATTTTAGACAGTTTGGCAGGAGGTAGGTGCCACCTGTAAAACATTTTGAATTGGTTTTCTTTATATGATGTTGCTAATGTCATTTTGTAATTTATTGTCCAGATTTTTTCCCATTCTTTTAAATTGATTGTATAGCCAAAATTCTGGGCCCAGGCAATCATGGATCCTTTAATTCATTCTTCCATATTATCCTGCATTAATAAATAATTATATAGTTTAGAAATCATTTTTGCACTTGGGCCAAAAGGGATTAAATCTATTGGGTTGTTATTTTGAAAGCCAAATTTGTTTTCGTGTTCCTTATATTGTAGATATGTTAACCAATCTAGATTTATCCCCTTTTCTGGAAGTTGTTGTTTTGTTAATAAATTGTCATTTCCGTCTAATAATTGTTGATAAGTTAGAATTTTCGAGGGGGGGGGAAGATTTGGGTAAGTAATTAATTCATTTGGTGATATCCATTTTGGAGAGAAGTGGTAATAATTTTTTTTTAATGTATTGCTTTTCTTAAGTAATGATGTTTGAAATAATTTGGTATTTTATGTATGTCTCTCATTAAAAAGGAGTGCCATCCTGATTGCAGGTCAAAACCCTCAAGGGTTAGTAGTCTTGTATTTTTCAGGGTTACCCAGTCTTTTAACAAAGGCTTGGTGGTAGAATTGGAAGTTTGGGAGGCTGAAGCCTCCTCTTGTTCTGTGATCTGGCAAATTTTTTAATTTGATCCTTGCCTTCTTTTTGGTCCAAATGAATTTAGAGATTTTCTTGTGCAAGTTGTTGAAAAACGTTTTATTTAAATTTATTGGGGCCACTTGGAATAAATACAAAAACCGTGGAAGAATATAGGATTTTATCACGGATATCTTCCCTATTAGAGAGAGTTTTAGATTGGACCATCTTACTAAGTCTTTTTGTATGTCTTGGACTAATTTATCAAAGTTGTCTTTTTTTATGGTACTATAATTTGAGCTAATCCAAAGACCTAAATATTTAAATTTTTTCACTATTTTTAAGTTAATGGCTTCTTCCAATAAGGCGTTTTGTTTTTCTGTCATGTTTTTGGTTAAGATTTGGGTGTTTTCGTTATTGATTTTTAGTCCTGTTATTTCTCCAAATTTATGAATTTCTTTCAATAAAATCGGTGCTGTTTCTATGGGATCCTGTAGTATGAAAACAATGTCGTCTGCAAAGACTTATAACTTAAATTGTTCCTTTTTTATTTTCACTCCTTGAATTTGCATATTATTTCTTATGTTGTTCAACATCTTTTGTTATTCCTATTTTCTTAGTACTATTGTTGTTAAAAAGTGTTTTGGCAGATTGTTGGGAATAGATAGTTTTAATTAAATTGACAAAGTTATCCCCAAATTTCATGTGAGCGATTTGATTTGCAAGTGCAGACTATCAAAGGGTTTCCTTGAGTCTATAAATATTAAGGCTAGCAGTTTGTCACTGTTTTTATCATAATATTCAAGAGTATTGAGTATTATTCTTGTATTGGTGTCAGTTGATCACAGAGGCCAGAACAACTGCTCCTGGCTGGGACCTGAGACCTAGTGAGAGAAGGAGGAGAGAAAGGTAGTGCTTTTTAAGACCACTCACAGATTAGGCTGGGGTGGGACTAGACTAGGAAGGATAAAAAAGGAGGGGAAAAGCCATTTTAAATTGCACTTTCAGATCACAGAGGCCAGAACAACTGCTCCTGGCTGGGACCTGAGACCTAGTGAGGGAAGGAGGAGAGAAAGGTAGTGGCCCATATAATTATATAACTATGAACCAAAACCAGCAGAAGTTTGATAGCGATAGGGGTTGTTGAATTTCTTGCAAAGTACTTGTATTTCAATAAATTGTTAAGATGTCTGACTTGGTGCAGTGTAACACTTGTTTGGCTGTTGTGTTCCATAGTACCTTGTGGAACTTGGGGTGCTGCCCTGTTTGCATAAGGACATCTAGATTATATGGTGAGATATCTAGATTGCAGTCCTTAGTTTGTAGTTTGCGGTCAGAAGTGGAAAGATTGTCCCAGCCACATGCTTTAATGCAGCCTCCACTTCCACAGTGCCCTCCGAGGAGGAGGGCTGTGTGGACAACTGTCGGTTCAGCAAAAACATAGCAATTTTGGTCTCTCTGTATCTAATTCCTATAATGTTCTTGTGGATTTAAATGGTAAGGATGTTGTAGATATTAGCGAGGCCCCTCAGGCGGAGGATCAGGGGATGTTCCAAGGGGAAGTTGTTGTAAGTGTGGTGCACATAGTGTCACCAAACCATCAAGTGCAGTTAGTAGAAATAAAAAGAGGACACATTTTCTTGTGGGTGACTCGACTGTTAGAGGCGTTGATTTGAGACAGAGTAAGGATGTGGTGAAGCTGAGGGGCCACTGCCAGCAAGGACAGGAGGCAGATTACAAATATTGTGAAGGCTCTGAGTAAAGGTAATAACGTTGATGTGGTGGTGCATCTTGGCACAAATGATTTGTCCCAGAGAAATGTTAATGTAGTAAAAAGAGATTTCCAATGTCTGAGCATGGAGCTGGGCAGAATAACTGATTCAGTGACTTTGTCAGAGGTGTTACCGGTTAGTGATCAGGAGGATAAAACAACTTGTATCAGAGAGTTTAATGTGTGGTTAAGGCAGTGGTGTAAAGCTGAAGGTTTTGGCTATGTATGTCATGATGTCAGTAGGTGGTCTAATAGGGAGTTGTTTAAGAGGGATGGTTTGCATCCGTCATACAGAGGTACCCAGGTGCTCGGTGAGGAGTTCAGAACTTTTTTGGACAGGCATTTAAACTAGGTAAAGGGTACAGAGATGTAACTGATATGGATGATCTCTGTCCCCGACCAATGAGGATAAATCAGTTTCTTGAAGCTTATTAATAAAATAAATAAAATATATGTAGTTGTTGATGACAAGGGGCAAACTAATAATGATAATAATGTTCTTTGGGTAATGTGCATGAATGCAACAAGCTCTGTGAGTTAATGGCCATAATATTTGGAGCTGGTTGCCATAACTGAGACATGGTTTAAGGATTCTAATGAATGGGAAATATCCATACCAAGATATACATTGTATAGGAAGGATAGACTAGAGAGAAGGGAAGGTGAAGTGGCCATTTATGTTAAGGAAAGTCTAAAAATAACACTAATTCAAAATACATGTAAAGATCTGGAGACTCTCTGGGTTTGCATGCAAAATAAAAAGTGTTCTGTCATTAGAATTGGGGTGATCTTTAGGCCTCCAGGGAAATCTGAGGAATATGACAACAGGTAATTGTCCACCTGTCTGGGAAGAGTTTGATCTGGTGACACCTGATGAAGTGGACAAGGCCATTGGAGCTGTGAGTTCCGCCACCTGTTTGCTGGATCCGTGTCCCTCCTGGCTGGTTTTGGCCAGGAGGGAGGTGACAGGGAGCTGGGTCCAGGAGATTGTCAATGCTTCTTTGGGGAGGGGGTCCTTCCCGGATCCCTACAAGGAGGCACTTGTGCGCCCCTTCCTCAAGAAGCCTTCCCTGGACCCAGCCGTACTTAACAACTATCGCCCAGTCTCCAAACTTTCCTTCATGGGGAAGGTTGTTGAGAAAGTGGTGGCGCCCCAGCTCCAGCGGTCCTTGGAAGAAGCCGATTATCTAGGTCCTCAGCAGTCAGGATTCAGGCCCGGCTACAGCACGGAAACTGCTTTGGTCGCTCTGATGGATGATCTCTGACGGGCCTGCGACAGGGGTTTATCCTCTGTCCTGGTGCTTCTTGACCTCTCAGCGGCTTTCGATACCATCGACCATGGTATCCTTCTGCGCTGACTGGAGGGGCTGGGAGTGGGAGGCACTATTCTTCAGTGGTTCTCCTCCTACCTTTCCAGTCGGTCGCAGTCGGTGTTAGTGGGGGGTCAGAGGTCGACCTCTATGTTGCTCCCTTGTGTCGGGATGGAGAGACCCCCTTACCTTAGACAAGGCGCTCAGCCCGTGAGGAGTGAGCCGGGAGCTTCCAGAGGTGATGGATATTGAAGTACAGACAAATCATGTTCGAATGAACAAGTTACTTTATTTAAAAGCATAAAATAATAATGTCATGAGAGACAAAAGATAGTACATCTTGTAGCTAAGCAAAGATGGACCGGAAAGTTTGAAAGTACAATGGACTCTGAATTAGAGACCGCCCTTCTTCTTCAGAAAGAGGGGATGTGAGCAAACAGGTTACATCACACAGGAGGAGCTATCTTACTAGACAGAATTAACTCTCTAACTACTGGATGTTTCTCAATGTCGTTGGGGGCTGGCAATTTCCAGCGCGACACCCCTTCTTTGTCAGTCATCAGAGACAAGAGGGACATCAGGACATCAAGACATCAATTCACTTAAGGCACATTTTGTTGGTGAGGTATTCATGTTGATCAGCTGGCAATGGCTTATTCAGCAAGTCAGCGACCTGCTCAGTAGTAGCCACATACTGAAATTTCACGAAACCATCTTTCACCTTCTTTCGGATATTTTGATACCGGATGTGAATGTGCCGTGAACGAGCTCCAACAAATTCAGCTTCAGCAATTAATGCAACTGAAATATTATCCTCCATAATAACAATTGGTGTCATAGGACCTTTCCAAATACTATCAATGAGAGGAAAAAGAGACATTAATGCATTACAGCAATCAGAAACACATGCATATTCAGATTCAGTTGAAGAGCAAGAAATAAACTTCTGCTGCCTAACTTTCCAAAAGAAAGGACAATCATTTAAAAACATGATATAACCAGAAGTACTTTTTCGTGTTTCTGTGTCACTTGCCCAGTCAGCATCAGCATAACAAATCACTTCAGGGTACCCAACATGATCTGGCTCAAGGTACAGCTTCTTGCCTTTCGTGAGCTTCATGTATTTGAGCAGCTTCTTTATGCAAGACCAATGAAACGTGGTAGCCTTTCCAACGTATCTGGACAGTAGATTCACACTCAGTGAAATGTCAGGTCTCGTCCAGCTGCTGATGTACAATAGCGATCCAATCACTGACCGGTACAATGTTTTGTTCTCAAAATCAGGATACTCTTCTCGGGTTAACCTGTAAAAGTCAGTTTGCATAGGAGAACGACAAGTATGCGCATCAGACATGTTACAATTTTGCAAAAGCTGGTCAACCTTACTTTCTTGTGAAAGAGAGAACCCCTTCTCAGTTTTCTCAAACTGAACACCTAGATAATCATTGATATGCCCTAGGCTTTTCAAGGTGAAATGTTTCTCAAGGCCCTTAGCAAAAGTTTGACTAGTGCTTTCATTGAGACCTACATAAACAATATCATCAACATAAACAAGAACAATTTCATAAGTCTTACCTTGCCCTTTTGTGAACACGCATCCATCAGATTCGGACTTAATAAAGCCCATTGAATTTAGCTTTTGGGATAATAATTTGTACCAGCAGAGGGCGCTCTGCTTGAGGCCGTATAAAGACTTGCTCAGAGACCAAACCTCTCCTTCTCGGTTCTGGAATCCAGGAGCACCCTTGACGTAGATCTCTTCATTCAGATCAGCGTTCAAATAGGCAGTCTCTACATCGAACTGAAAAACCTCTAAACCCAAAGCAACAGCAGTGATTAGGGCAATCTTGACACTTTCATTTCTGACTGTGGGTCAGTATGTGTCTGTGTAGTCTTCCGGATAAACTTGAGAGAATCCTTGAGCTACGAGTCTAGCTTTGTACAGCTTTTCCTCATTAGGTTTTTGTTTGACTTTATACACCCAGCGTGTGCCAATGACTTTCTTCTTGTTAGGAGGCTCCACCTTCTGGAACACATTAAGTTTCTTTAAACAGTCCAGTTCGTGTTCCATAGCCTCATGCCATTTTTCTTGTTCAGAGTCAGGCAAAAGTTTGATCTGGTGAAAATGATCAGGTGGAAGTGTAAGATTGTTACACATGAAAAGATAAGGAGAGTCAGATACTTGCTGTGCAAATCTCTTTGGAGGAGTTCCTTTGGTAGTTCTCTTGGAACGTCTGGGAACGCTGGTCCATCCTTCATCATCATCTCCGCCTTCAAGTTCATCACCAGAGGTTTCCTCGGCAACTGTCGAAGGCTGTTCATTATCTGGAACATCAGGAATATCTGGCACAGATCCCTGGGCATCAGGACTCTGGACACTTTCCTTAGGAAAATAAACTGAAGTATCATTACTATGTATACTGGACCAATTTGTGTCTTCCTCAAATTTGGCTGAATTAGAAATATAAACTCTGTGATGAGAGTCAGCAAATTTGTGGTACTTGGAGACTTCATCAAAGCCGATGAATCTCATTCTTTCTGACACAGGACCTCCTTTTCTTCTCTGTTCAACTGGAATGTTAACAGTGGCATAACAACCAAAAATGTAAATATTTTGAATGTCAGGTTTCTTGCCATGGAGCAAGTAATAAGGAGTGTCTTGAATGACGCTACTCCATGTTCTGTTAACAATGTAATTAGCATACCTTAATGCTTCGCCCCAGTATGAAAAGTCCACGTTTGCATCCTCAATGAGACAACGAAACATTGTCTGCAGAATCCCGTTCCTGCGTTCGCACACACCATTCTGCTGTGGCGTCCCGGGTGATGAGGTCTGCTGGCGGATTCCATTCCTGGCCATCCATCCTTGGAACTGTTGCGACATAAATTCGCCTCCACGATCACTTTGAATCCGCTTGATCCAGACGTCGTGTTGGGTGAGTATCTCTGCAGCAAAGCCTTTAAAAGCCTCAAACGCCTCTGATTTTTGTTTTAAAAGAAAAACATAGCCAAATCGTGAGTAACTGTCAACTACAGTTAAGAAATACTTACGTTTACCAACAGTAGGCCGAAATGGACCGACAACGTCGGTATGGACCAATTCAAAGATGCGTGTACACAGCCGGACAGCAATCTTGGGGACTGGGGAGTGCCGGGATTTTGCAGAATTACAAATTTTACAATCTAGGTAAACCTTGCAAGCCCCATCAATTGTGAAACCATCAACATATTCAGACATCTTTGCTAAGACGGGGTAAGAAGCATGCCCCAAGCGACGATGCCATCTGTGAATGCACCTGGAATGAAAAGATTTATTTGTTAACATATGTTTAACATTTTTAACAGCATTAGGAACCTCAGGGGTTTCATTGGTTTTAGGAACCTTTGAACTAGCGGTGGCACCAGGGTTTCTCTCTGGACCTGTGCATACGCCCTTTGGAACGCTTATACTTACACTACCTTTGCTGGCAGGTTTGGGTTGCAAATAAAAGACACCTTTGATGGGGATGGCAGTAGCAAGAAGTTTGCCATCCTTGATAATGTTGGTGTCAACAAGTTCATAGTTTATTACAACCTTCAATTCTTCTCTCAGGCAATATCCACTAAGAATGTTGTTCTTGGCAGTTGGAACGTAGAAAACATTTGAGATAAGGGAGTCCAGTTCTTTGACGAAGACTTTTCCTTTTCCTTCCACCTTGGAACGTAGATCACCAACTCCAAACACTTCCTTGACATCTGTCGGGTGTAGCTCACTGAAGGATTCCTTCCGGTACGCGATGTGTGCCGCTGCTCCGCTGTCTAGGGTCCATAACTCACGAATGTCGTAGAGTGGACTCTTGTCAGGAACAATGCTGAGGTGGATGGTACCAACATAAGTAGGTTTGTCATCTTTGGAGTCTTTGGGAGTTGACTTTGCAGCTCCAGAACTCTTTCCTCTGGATCCTTTCTTGTGTGCGCCTTTAGGCTGGGTTGGATAAGGTGGATGATCAGTCTCGCCAGACTTCACACTTTGCACATCAGGAGATTTGCGAGTGTCATCCTTCTTAAAAGGTTTCTGACGTGAGTACTTTGGAGTACTTGTTTTCTGCTGACCGCCCTTGGCCAAGTTAGATTTAAATGCTGCTGACATAGGTCTAAGGCCAGTGTTCAGCAACTCTGCTTCTTCAGTTAGCATGTTACAGAGTCTCTGAGTAGTTTTAAAAGGCAGTGGATATCTGCTGAATCTGTCAACAACCTTCTTCCATTCAGGAGTACATGGGTTGAACAAAACATCAGAGTCTATAGACATGAGTATAAAGATCAGTCCTATCCTGCAAAGCCATACTTTAAAATCCAGTTGATTTGGTAACAGCACAAACTCACCTTTCAGAGTAGGAGAGGTGGTGGTATGCCTTGTTGATGCAGTCAGCTGGACCGCTTGGAGTTGCTGGGGTTGAGCCCCAACTCCTCCTGGCAAACCTTGTGGCTGTCCCACCTGGGGAAGTTTCGCTTGTATCTGTGGGATGAAGACTGGAGGTCTCTGCGATGAAACAGAAGAATCTGGAACATGAGGGACCGATTGCCTTTGCATCTCAGCTGTGAGGGAAAGTCTAAATTCATT
Organism: Erythrolamprus reginae; assembly: GCF_031021105.1. Lineage (NCBI taxonomy): Eukaryota > Metazoa > Chordata > Lepidosauria > Squamata > Dipsadidae > Erythrolamprus > Erythrolamprus reginae. The sequence goes on along the minus strand of NC_091956.1, from coordinate 39,684,066 downwards.
AGGCTTCACATCAAATGCATTTGCTTCAGGAATTAACTGTGCCTTTGGCGCATTCCATCCACTAGTGGCCGCTGCTGTGTAACTTGTAGCAGTGGGGGAAAGCCTCCCCCTTCCTCGGCTTGTAGTTTTAAATTGCAAAGGGACCATTTTTTTATCTTCGGGCTGGGTAGCCCTCCCTTCTTGGAAAGGAATGTGTTCTATGTTAGAGCCTGGCGGGAAGAAGTGTGTGACCACGGGAGGATTTACGATGTGCACATGCGTATCTTGGGGTGAGTGGGAGGAATGGATTCCTTCTGTCTCTCCCTTTGGAGAATGAGCATGCGAACTACCTCTCAGGGACATAACCTCCATCTTTTCTGTAAGAAGTTTAAGCTGAAGTTTCTTCAGAGATCGTAATTCAGTCCTGGCATTATCAGCCTTTTTTAAATAACTGAAATAGATTTCTTGCTGCTCTATATTTTTCATTGTAGGAAGGTTATCAAAGTGGAGACAGACTGATTCCAAAGCGTGAATCTCCTTCTCATCCTTCTCAATGAGCTGCTCAATTGTCTGCAAGTTTAGGGACGTTCCCTTTATGTTAGCAGAAGCGAGAGAGCTGAAATCATCTAGGTGCCTTGTCTTGGCTTGTGCCTTAACTTGCGTGCCAGATGATTGTGAGGGGAAGAGAGTTAACGTTTCCTCCTCCTCATCTTCGCTAGGATTAATGGAAAGACTGCCGGAGGGGTCACCCTGGGTAGATTTACAATCCTGTTCCCTGGTTTCTACATCATCAATCAAGTAAGATAAACTTACAGTTTGTTGAATGCAGGCGTCAGCTGGAAGAGCTTCCTTCTCACCGTGCAAAGACATTGTAGGATTCCTTTTACTATCGGTAACACGAATAGTCTCCTTGAGTTGGGCCAACTGGTCACTCGTGAGGGAATCCACGTAGGATTGCGTGAGAGGATTACGTTTCTTTTTCGCTGGCATTAGGGAAAATTCCTAGGAAGCTTACGGGGTGTAAGCGGGGTCTATTACTTCAATAATAACCGTTACTGCTACCATGTCGGGATGGAGAGACCCCCTTACCTTAGACAAGGCGCTCAGCCCGTGAGGAGTGAGCCGGGAGCTTCCAGAGGTGATGGATATTGAAGTACAGACAAATCATGTTCGAATGAACAAGTTACTTTATTTAAAAGCATAAAATAATAATGTCATGAGAGACAAAAGATAGTACATCTTGTAGCTAAGCAAAGATGGACCGGAAAGTTTGAAAGTACAATGGACTCTGAATTAGAGACCGCCCTTCTTCAGAAAGAGGGGATGTGAGCAAACAGGTTACATCACACAGGAGGAGCTATCTTACTAGACAGAATTAACTCTCTAACTACTGGATGTTTCTCAATGTCGTTGGGGGCTGGCAATTTCCAGCGCGACACCTTGTGGGGTGCCTCAGGGGTCAGTCCTCTCCCCCTTGCTCTTTAATATCTACATGAAACAACTGGGTGAGATCATCCAAGGGCATGGGGTGAGGTATCATCAGTATGCAGATGATACCCAGCTTTACATCTCCACCCCATGTTCAGTCAGTGAAGCAGTGGAAGTGATGTGCTGGTGCCTGGAGGCTGTTGGGGCCTGGATGGGTGTCAACAGACTCAAACTCAACCCTGATAAGATGGAGTGGCTGTGGGTTTTGCCTTCCAAGGACAATTCCATCTGTCTGAGTGCATCTTGGCACAAATGAGTGCATCTTGGCACAAACCCTGGGGGGGGATTACTAACCCCCTCAGAGAGGGTCCGCAACTTGGACATCCTCCTCCATCCACAGCTTACATTAGAGAAACATCTTTCAGCTGTGGTGAGGGGGGCGTTTGCCCAGGTTTGCCTGGTGCACCAGTTGCAGCCCTATTTGGACCAGGAGTCACTGCTCACAGTCACTCATGCCCTCATCACCTTGAGGCTCGACTACTGTAACACTCTCTACATGGGGCTACCTTTGAAAAGTGTTCAGAAACTCCAGATAGTGCAGAATGCAGCTGCGAGAGTAATCATGGGCTTTCCCAAAAATGGCCATGTCACACCAACACTCCGTAGTCTGCATTGGTTGCCGATCAGTTTTCGGTCACAATTCAAAGTGTTGGTTATGACCTATAAAGCCCTTCATGGCACCGGACCAGGTTATCTCCGGGACCGCCTTCTGCCACACGAATGCCAGCAGCCGATTAGGTGCCACAGAGTGGGCCTTCTCCAGGTCCCGTCAACTAAACAATTTCGTTTGGCAGGACCCAGGGGAAGAGCCTTCTCTGTGGTGGCCCCAGCCCTCTGGAACCAACTCCCTCCAGAGATCAGAATTGCCCCCACCCTCCTCGCCTTTCGTAAGCTCCTTAAGACCCACCTCTGCCATCAGGCATGCGGGAACTGAGATGTTCTTTCCCTCTGGGCCTCTACAGTTTATGCATGGTATGTCAGTATGTATGTCTGGTTTTTATAATAAGGGTTTTTAGTTGTTTTATTATTGGATTGCTACATATTGTTTTTATCACTGTTGTTAGCCGCCCTGAGTCCACGGAGACGGGTGGCATACAAATCCAATAAATGAATGAATGAATGAATGAATGAATGAATGAATGAATGAATGAATGAATGAAAGAAAGAAAGAAAGAAAGAAAGAAAGAAAGAAAGAAAGAAAGAAAGATGGTGGATGAAATTACCCAAATGGCAGTAAAGGGAGATATTTTGGTTATGGGTGATTTCAACATGCCTGATGTTGACTGGAATATCCCCAGTGCCCTTACATGCAAAAGTAAGAATATAGTAGAGGCCTTTACAGGAGCAGTTCTGGCACAGCTAGTAAAGACACTGACTAGAGGGGAGAATATTCTAGATTTAGTTTTTTACGAATGGGAATTGGGTTTCAGAGGTTAAGGTGGGAGAAAATTTAGGTTGCAGTGACCATCTATATTTGTGGTTTGATGTAAAAACTGATTGTGAGCAATCCTATACTGCAACCAAAATATTGGATTTCAGGAAAACAAATTTTAATGCAATGGGGGAATATTTAAATAATGAATTAAAGGGGAGGGATAAAATGGCAGGAGTGAGCACCCAGTGGACTGTATTAAAAAGGCCATCTTAAAAGCCACTGGACTGTATGTAAGGCAAATAACTAAAGGTAAAAGGAAGAAGAAACCGCTATGGTTTAGCAATGATGTAAGGGCTATAGTCAATGAAAAGAAGGCTGCCTATAGGAGGTATAAAGAGTCTGGAAGTATAGCTGATAGAGAGGTGTATAAAATGAGACAGAAGGAGAAAAAACAGATAATATATGCTGCTAAAGCTTCAAAAGAGGAAGAAATTGCCAAATCTGTAAAGAAGGGGATAAAACATTCTTCAGATATATTAGTGATAGGAAGACGAAAAACTGCAGCATCATGAAGCTTAGTACCGGAAATACATTGATGGGAATAAGGAGGTCACTGATAATTTCAATAGCTACTTCTGTTCAGTTTTCTCAAAAGACATCTTACAATATAATACTATGGATGGATATAGCATTGTTTCCAGCTGTACGGATTCAGCTCCAGTGATCTTAGAAGAAGATATCTTAGAAGAACTTGAACAATTAAAGATAAATAAGGCAATGGGTCCAGATGGCATCCAGCCCAGAGTTCTTAAAGATTTGTCATTGCTACCCCCTTGACTGATTTTTTTTAACCAATCCCTGTTAACAGGAGATGTTCCTGAGGATTGGAGAATAGCCAATGTTGTGCCTATCCACAAGAAGGGCAGTAGAGAAGAAGCTGGTAACTACAGGCCAGTTAGCTTGACATCAGTTGTAGTTAAAATGATGGAGACTCTACCCAAAAAGAGGATAAATCAGCACCTAAAAAACAATGATTTATTGGACCCAAATCAGCATGGCTTTACTGAAGGCAAATCATGTCAGACTAATGTCATTGATTTCTTTGACTATGTCACAAAGGTGTTGGATGAAGGTGGTGCCATGGATATTGCCTATCTGGACTTCAGCTTTGATACAGTTCCACATAAAGAGCTGATAGATAAGTTAGTGAATATTGGACTTAATCCCTGGATAGTTCAGTGGATTTGCAGCTGGCTGAAGCATAGAAATCAGAGAGTTTTTGTTAATGGCAAGTATTCTGAGCAGACTGGTTACAAGCGGTGTGCCACAAGGGTCTGTTCTGGGTCCTATTTTTAATATGTTTGTGAGTGACATAGGGGAAGGTTTGGTAGGGAAGGTTTGCCTATTTGCTGATGACTCTAAAGCAGGGGTGGGCAATTAATTTTGCCATGGGGCCACATGAGTAATTGGGATGGTTTTAGAGGGCCAGACTAATATAATTAGAAATGCCCCCACTAAGCTCTGACGATAACACATGCGACAAAGACAAAGAAACCAAGAAACCGGATGATGAACAGTTTGAACAAGGACCAGTCACACGAGCAAAAGCTGAAGCTCGAAAAGAAAAACCAAAGGAACTTATACTCCAACACTAGACAAAACCAAATTACACTATTTACTACCAATATTAATGGTTTAAATTCACACAAAAAGAGAATAAAACTTTTTCATAAGTTGTCGGAATCCAACTACAAGAAACCCATATTACTAAAGATGAGATCAAGTTATTACATCTCCCAAATTTTGAACTTTTCAGTACATCAGCTACCGTCAAAAAAAGAGGTGTGGTTATATACATTAAAAAAGCTCATTTTCCCAAACTAATATATTCCGATCAAAACGGCCAATTACTAATAGTTCAATTAAAACTAGGACACAAATATATATATATTATAGGGATATATGCTCCCTCTATCAATCAATCTGCTTTTTCTTCACAACCTACATAAAAAAATATTACAATTGAACTTAACAAACTTCTTAATAATTGGAGATTTCAATGCCATAGCCGATAGAATTAAAGACTATAAAGGGTACTACTAAACACAATTCTCGCAAAACTCTACCAGCTACATTCAACCAGATAACTTATGAATGTGCTTTAAAAGATATATGGAGATACTATCATCCAGACACTAGACAATGTACCTTTTTTTCTCCTCCCCACAAATCCTGTTCTAGAATTGACATGGCTTGGACATGGCTCGAAATTATAAATGAAATGACAGACAGAAATATTAAATGCAACCTGGGCTTATCACAATCCTTTACTTCTCACATTTAAAAATACTAATAACGAAACTTTTCAAAGATAGTCTACATACCAAACAATAATTAAACAACAGCAATTCGTAGATAAAATACAACATGAATTACCTTTCTTTTTTTAAAACTAATTTAAATGCTGACATATCTTGTCAAACAGTATGGGACACCTTTAAAGCCTACATTTATATCTCTTACTCCGCAAATAAAGCAAAAGAAAAACATGCTCAATTACATAAATTAAATACCTCTTTGCAGACAGCAGAAAAAACACTACATACCGATCCTAAAAATACAGCAATTCTGACCAAAATAAAAACTATTAAACATGAAATAAACTTAACAACACAGCAACAACTCATTCAAAAATTAAAAGCTGTAAAACAATACCACTTTGAATCGGCCAACAAACCAGGCAGATGGCTAGCTCTCAAACTAGCTCATGAAAAGTTAGATAGAAACATTGATACTTTAATTGACAGTTCCGGAATCGTAAAAACAACCAACATGGAGAAAAAACCAATAATTCAAGACTATTATGAACAACTCTATAATACAATAACAATAGACAACGATTCCATATTAACTTATTTGGAAAAAACGGCAAAAAAAACATTAATAAGTGATGAACAAAGACTTACATTAAACAACCCAATTACGACCACAGAACTCCAAATAGCAATAACAAAACAAAAAAACAATAAACCCCCCCGGCCCCGATGGAATTCCCTCTGAATTCTACAAGCAACACGTTGACACAATTTTGCCTATTATGTTAGATATTTATAATGATGCACTTTCCCTCGCAAAACCCCCTATGTCTTGGTCAGAAGCCTATATAACACTTATCCCCAAAGACAAATACAACAAACACCAACTGGAAAACTACAGACCCATTGCTCTTCTCAATACTGACTATAAAATTTTACCTCTATAATTACAGAAAGATTAAAGAGAATCTTAAATAATATCATACATTCCGACCAAAATGGATTTCTTCCTTTAAGAAATATAGCAATCAATACGAGAACAATATTAAATACTATCAAATATTATGATAAGCAATATGATAAACAAGTCGCCCTGATATTCATGGATTTAAGAAAAGCATTCGACAGTCTCCAATGGCAATATTTCATTACTCAAATTGAACATATGAATTTCGGTGAAAAATTTCTTTAATTAAAAATATTTACTCCAAACAATCTGCTAGAATCCTTTTCAATAACGATATTACAGACAAAATACCTATAAAGAAAGGTGTATGTCAGAGATGCCCCTTAGCCCCTCTCATTTTTATTCTAGCAATAGAAACACTGCCCAATAAAATAAGAAATAATGATTTAATACAAGGAATTACCATTAAAAAAGAACAATACAAACTCCAGACTTTTGCGGATGACGTGGTATTCATAGTACAAGATCCGATACAAACCGCCCCGATACTAATGAATGAAATAGACAATTTTGGAGAAATATCCGGTGTAAAAATTAATAAGAAAAAAACCCAAATTTTAGCCAAAAATATGACTCTAAAACAAATAACAACTCTAGAAAATTTGATCAATATAAAAACAGTAAAAAAGTTAAATATCTAGGTATATGGATGACCTCAAATTATAGCACCATTAAAAAAGATAATTATGACAAACTACTTAAAGATACTCAGGAAGATTTGTTGAGATGGTCAAAACTGAAACTATCCCTGATGGGGAAAATATTCGCCATCAAAACTAATATCTTGCCAAGATTTTTATATCTTTTTTAAGTCGCCCCAACTATTTTAAAAAAATCTTTTTTTGAATCATTAGACAAAGAAATAAGAAAATTTATATGGGCAAAGAGGAAGGCTAGAATAAAACTACAAAACCTCCAGGATCATAGAATCAGAGGATGTCTCAGATTACCCAACTTTCATCTGTATTACCAAGCAGCGATTTTAATGATTTTGAAAGATTGGGTGACTCTTAAAAATAGAAGACTATTAACAATTGAAGGTTTCGACCTTCATGCCGGATGGCATGCATTTTTAATAATGGACCCCTACAAAATACCCAAATACTTTAAACATCATTACTTAAGGAAAACACTAATAACAACTTGGCACTCTATAAAAAAGAACCATTATAACTCAATACCAAAATGGTTATCACCAAATGAACTAATAATCCACCCCAACCTCTTCTCATTTCCCAAATTATTAACATACCAACAATTATTAGATAAAGGTAACGTCCTCTTATCCAAGCAACAATTACAGGACATAGGAATAAATTTAGACTGGTTTACCTATTTGCAAATTAACTCAAAATACACTGAACACAAAAAACAATATGGATTCCAAAAAAACAACCTAATAGATACAATTCTTTTTGGCCCAACTTCCAAAATGATTTCAAAACTGTATAACTACCTATTAGCATTTGATAATTGTGAAGAACAAGTCAAAGGATGTATGATCGCCTGTGCCCAAAATTTTGGCTACACGATTAATTTAGTAGATTGGGAAAAAACATGGACAACAAATTACAAAATGACCACAGCAATTTCCTATAAAGAGAACCAATTGAAGATGTTCTACCGATGGCATCTTCCTCCAGCAAGATTATCAAAAATGTTTCCAAATTTCCCCCCCAATTGCTGGAAATGCAAATTAAAACCAGGAACTTATTATCACACATGGTGGACCTGCACCTATGCCCAAAAATTTTGGAAAATTATTAAAAATTTGATAGACCAAGTCACCTCAATTGATTTATTTCTTAAACCTGAAACCTATTTATTGGGTATATTTAGGCAGAAACTCACCCAATCAGAGAAATACCGTATTTTTCGCTCCATAAGACGCAGTTTTTTCCCTCCCAAAGTAGGATGAAAAATCAGCCTCGTCTTATGGAGCGAAGATGCAGGCAGGGAGGGGGGGGGGGAGGCTGCGAATTTGGAAGCGCCATCCCGCCGGCTGGCTGGCTAGCTGCTGCCTGGCCCACCGTTCCTCGTAAGCTGCGCCCGTGAGCAGGCGTGCACCCCCAAATACACCCGAGCGCCCTTTTCCACGGGCGCGCGCTCCCCACCCCCCTGCCAGCCCACGGGGAGGTGGGCGGGGGCGGGGAGGTGTGGCAGTAGGAGTAAAGGGAGCCGCGGCCGCCCCTGCCTCCCCGCTGGCTTCTCCACGCTGCCCTATTGCCCGCCCGATCCGCCTCCTCTCCTCCTCTGCCACCTCCTGCGTTGGGGCGCGATCTGCCTCCTCTCCTCCGCTGCCTCCTCCTGCCTTGGGGCGCAATCTGCCCCCTCTCCAACGTCGCTGCCTTCTGCCTTGGGGCGCGATCCGCCCCCTCTCCTCCTCCGCCGCCCCCTGCCTTGGGCGAGCAGTCCGGGACAGGGTGGCTTTACGCTATGAAGAGAAAACGGCCGACTTTTCCCTGCTGCCGGAGCCGTTTCCTCTTCATGGCGCAAAGCCACACAGTCCCGGACTCCGGGATTGCTCGCCCAAGGCAGGAAGCGGCGGAGGAGGAGAGGGGGCGGATCGCGCCCCAAGGCAGAAGGCGGCGGCGGAGGAGGAGAGGGGGCGAATCGCGCCCCAAGGCAGAAGGCAGCCATCTGCCCAGACAGAAAGGAAACAAGAGAGAGAAAGTGAGAAGAAGAGAGAGAAAGAGGGGGAGAGAGAGAGAAAGAGAGAGGGGGAGAGAAAGAAAGAGAGGGAGAGGGAGAAAGAGAGTGGGAGAGGGGGGAGAGATAGCAAGAGAGGGAGAGAGAGAAAGAGAGAGGGAGAGGGGGGAGAGAGAGGGAGAGGGGGGAGAGATAGCAAGAGAGAGAGAAAGAGAGAGGGAAAGGGGGAGAGAGGGGGGAGAGAAAGAGAGAGGGAGAGAGAGAGAGGAGAGAAAGAAAGAGGAGAGAGAAAGGAAGAGAAAGAAAGAAAGAAAGAGGGATAGAAAGAGAGAGAGAGTGAGAGATGCTCAGTGAGCCTTTCTTTGAAGTTGCCTTTCTTTCTTTCTTTCCTTCTTTTTCTCTCTTGCTCTCTTGCTCTTTCATTCTTTTTTCTTTCTCTTGCTTTTTTTCTCTCCTTCCTTCCCTCATTCCATTTCTTTCATTCCCCCTCTCTATTTTTATTTCTCTTTCATTTTCTTTCTTTCTCTCTTTCTTGCTTTCTTTCTTGCTCTTTTTCTTTCTCTCTTTTACCTTCCCTTCCTCTATTTCTTCTTTTCTTTCTCCTTCCTACCTTCTTCCCTCCCTCCCTTCAGTCCTTCCTCTCTTACTCTCCCCTTTCATAAGTTTCCTTGCTTCCTTCCTCTGTTCCTGTCCCTTCCCCCTTTCTTTCTTTCCTTCCTTCCTTCCTTTCCTCCCTCCATTTCTTGCTTTCCTTTTCCTTCCTCCCTTCTTCCCTCCCTCCCTCCCTTCTTTCACTCCTTCCTCTCTTCCTCTCCCCTTTTTGGCTCAAAATATTTTTTTTCTATTTTCCTCCTCTAAAATCTAGGTGCGTCTTATCAGCAGGTGCGTCTTAACAGCTGCTATAATTTCATATGCACAGTATTGGAAACAAGAAAAAACTCCCCCAATATTAACAGTCATTTCTAAGATTATGGAATGTGCGGAGATGTCAAAAGTTACAATGGAGATTCATAATAAAAAAGATTCTGATTACTATAATATATGGGACAATTGGTACAAATGGATCAGTGCCAAAAAATACCTAACTTTCATTTTATAAACCAATAAATTTCTCTTATCTTCCAACGTTTTGAACTCAAAATCCCATTGATTAGTAAAACAATTTCAATACCGACACTTAAAATAAATAACTAAATAAATAAACAATTAAATAAATAAATAAATAACAAAATTTTGACCAGAAACTGATTCCGACAACATTACTCTTTTTACCTGTTTTTTAAACTCAATTAAACAACGATTTTCACTACAATTTCACAATTCAATCATTCATTTTATCTCAAACCAATCAAGCTATACCTTTTTCTTTTTCAATACTTACTACATAGATATAAACATATTTTATTTTCTCTATTCTGATACATTACTGATACACCCAATAATATATCAATATACCTTGTCGTATCTCCTGATAACGTCTGCTACTTACGCAGATTCCCGCTTTACCCTCCCCCATTTATTGAACTTTTTTCTCTTTTTTTCACTACTTATACTTTTCTTTTCCTAAATATTTTATATAATTCTAATCTTATTTTTCTACTTACGTTTTCACAAATATGTCTTTCACTATTCTTACTAACATTTATTATTCTTATAGGTTTTAATTAACATGATAAGATAGATAAATGAATTATTCATAGTAATAAGATACAAATGTGAATATTGAGTTTTTGTTACATCTTGTTACATATATTACGAAATATATTATCATGTAATAAATACCCTTACCCATTTTGAATCTATGTGCCCCCCTTCCCCTCCTCCCCACTTACCCTTTGTTAATAAACTTAAAAAAAGAAAGAACTGCCCCCACCCTCCTTGCCTTTCGTAAACTCCTTAAAACCCACCTCTGCCGTCAGGCATGGGGGAATTGAGGCACAACCCCCCCAGGCCTATACAATTTATGTATGGTATGTTTGTGTGTATGTCTGTTTTAATAATGGGTTTTTAAAAAGTTTTTAAAATTTATTAGATTTGTTATGAATTGTTTCATTGTATGCTGTGAGCCGCCCCGAGTCTACGGAGAGGGGCGGCATACAAACAAACAAACAAACAAACATACAAATAAACAAACAAATAACTCAGTTCTACCCTCTTCCTTGTTTTCTTTCTCCCAAATTACCCCCCCAATACACACATACACATACAAAGAGCGCAAACCTCCCCCTGTTCCTTATTTATTTATTTATTTCCCCCTCTGCTCTCCTCCCCCTCCTCCCTTCACTTCCTCACTTGCACTATCCCTCCCCAGCAGCCCACACCCCCACTCCCAGTTTGCCCCGCCCCCACATTATCACAATAAAACTCACTTATGGCACAATAACACCCAATATGGCATGAAGCCGCCCTCCCGCCTTCCTCCCCTCTGTGTTGGCCCGCCGCCACCTCCCCTAGCAGCCCTCTGCCCTTGCATCCTATCCTCTGGGCTGTTGTTTTTTCCCCCTCATCTCAGCTGCCAAGCCTGTTCCCGTCACGGTTGGGCTGCTGTTGCCCCCCCTGAACCTCAACAACTGCCCCCACTCCCAGTCTGATGCCTTTTGTCCAGCACCACAGAGAGGAGAGAGCCATGAGGAAGGAGGGATTATTGCTTTCCTGCAGCAAAACGGGACTAAAAAGGGTGACCCCAATTTGTCCCACAATGGTGGGGCTCTAAGAGAGCCTTGTTGGTGGGTGCTTTTTTGTCCTGTTCATTTGAGGTGCTTGTTCCCCCCCTGTCCCCCGCACTCCATGGCTTCCTCCTCCAGGAAACCGGTCACAGATAGTGGGCAGGTCTGCTCTAAAGTGTGCAATAGGGTTGATATTCCTGGAGGTGTCTGTAATATGGTAAATGATTTAGCTTTACTAGATAAATGGTCAAAGCAATGGAATCTGCAGTTTAATGTTTCCAAATGTAAAATAATGCATTTGGGGAAAAGGAATCCTCAATCTGAGTATTGTATTGGCAGTTCTGTGTTAGCAAAAATTTCAGAAGAGAAGGATTTAGGGGTAGTGATTTCTGACAGTCTCAAAATGGGTGAACAGTGTGGTCGGGTGGTAGGAAAAGCAAGTAAGATGCTTGGCTGCATAGCTAGAGGTATAACAAGCAGGAAGAGGGAGATTTTGATCCCACTATATAGAGCGCTGGTGAGACCACATTTGGAATACTGTATTCAGTTCTGGAGACCTCACCTACAAAAAGATATTGACAAAATTGAATGGGTCCAAAGACGGGCTACAACTAACTAACCACGCGGCCATCCAAGGACAACGATCACGTGACCAGAACCCGATAGAGCAAAACTTGTCCTGAACTCCCCAGCGCCCCCACCTACTCAGCGTTAGGAATCCTGTCAACAGTGAAAGGACTCTGAATAAACATTAAAAGGAGTCCAGCCATTGCAAAAGGACTTCGGAAGACGCCTGACCCCCACATGTGCAGAGCCATCATTAATTACCTGACCTTCAAATTCCTAGCTGAGACACTCAGTGGTAGGAGCCCAGCCTGCAGCGAAAGACCCTGCTAACGCTAGAATCTAGCTGCTAGTGAATGATCCTGGAAGATGCCTGATCCCCAGTAAAATGGAGGACTCTAAAAACGCATTCCTTCCAACTTTAAAACTGCAAACTGCAACTAGCAGCTCTGCAATAAGCAGCTCCTCACACTACAATTTATTCTTACCTTATCTTGTAAGAGAAGAAACCCTCAAGCATCTCTTGCCATTCATATTCCATTGCCCCCTTCCCCAACCAGAGTAATACAAAACAATAAAGCTACAAGTGGCAATGCAATAAACCCAGTGACCAAATATGCCAGGCAAAAAAAAAGCTCAAAACTCCCAGGCAAATAACATCAGCAACTTATGCTTTAAGTGCAATGACTCAATTATTATACAAGAAGAATCCAAAAAATGCCACTCCAGCAACAAATTAGCTCACCATACCTGCCTTAACATAAATAAACAAATTGCCTCCTTTCTTCAAGATAATTCCTCGTTCTATTATTTCTGTTCATCTTGTACTCCCAAACCTGATTCACTCTACAACTTTATCTGATGAGATCCTCTCCCTAAAAGCAATAACAAAAACTCAACAATCATACATAGAGAACATAGAACCACGGCTTGCTTCCATTGAAAAAATTATCCAAGATCTGATAAAAGATAAACCACCAAAACAAATACACTATACTACCCCACCACCACCTGTCTATATGCCACCAAGTCCTCCACAATCTTTACCTGCAAGCTCAACTACTGACATCCCCACCCTTGTAAAAGATGCCATGGAGCGTGAACAAAAGCGACAGAATGCCATCCTTTTTGGCCTTGAGGAAAATGGGGAATCTGATTTAACAAACATACGCAACATCATCCGCCACCTACATCTACAAACATTTGCCCCTGATTACATCCTAGAAGTTAATAGAAACGGCCCTGCACTTGGGTACAGCGATGGATCAAAGGTCCCTCATTTCTGTAGGATAGTCTGCAAAAATGAAACTGCCAAACAACCGTTCATCAAAACCATGAACTCCATCACCAGAAATAATGACAACTACAACAAACTCAGATCCAAACCTGATCTAACTCTACTTCAACGCATTTGCTCTCGCGAACTATGGGCCGAACTCAAGAGATGTCTTGAGCTTGGTGAAACCAACCTATACGTAGACTACCGCACTGAATGCATCAAAACCAAGACCTATAACCCTCCCTTCAAAAATCCCATCCCTCCTCAACCATCCCACCACCCGTCATCAACAAATTGTCATCCCTAGTACTTCCAACCAAGAATAGGAAAGCGTGCCCCTTACTTCCTCAGTTCAATCCAACCTAAATCCATTCCAATTTAAATTCAACTCAACTCAGCCCAACTTCAACCCAGAACCCAAACTCAATCTCAAATGTAAACTAATCAATGCAAGAAGTATAATTAACAAGTTGTCTGAATTCCTCTCCTTCTAGACACCAACTTATTTGATTTGATATTTGTCTGTGAAACATGGCTAAATACATCCTATCCTGACTCCATCATCACATCAAGTAACTACCTTGTCCTTCGGTCTGACCGTGAATCCCACAGAGGAGGCAGTGTAGCTATATTCTATAAAAAAATCACTCAATCTAAAAAGCATCCAAGTTGCACATGATCTTATCCTCCCAGAAACCATTATATGTGATCTTTCCCTCAATACCACACTTCACTTCCTACTATGATACAGAGCTCCTGACTCCGACATCACTCATGCAACCAAATTAACCTCACTGCTAACATGGGCAACCTCCTGCCCTTACCCCATTGTCTTCCTTGGTGACCTCAACCTACCTCACATTAACTGGACCTTAAATGAATGCAGCACGGAACCAATCCACACTACCTTATACAATGCCGTCACCAGCCTGGGATTTGACCAATTAATATTAAACAATACTAGACTTAACAGCTGTCTTGACCTCATATTCTGTAATAGCAAAAGCGCAATCTATGGTCTGCATGTAAAAGAATCTTTTTCCAACAGTGATCATAGTATAATTAACTTCAATCTCAATCTACACCAGGATAACTTTCACCTGTATAATGTATCACCTAAGTACAATTTTAGGAAAGCCATCTACGAACTCATAGATGCCAATCTCTCAATTCTCCACTGGCGAACTATATTTTCTAACCACTGTACAACACTATTGATGATTTCTACAACACATTCTTACTACAAGTTAAAAGACTTATGAGACTACATGTACCACTAACTTCAATCAGAAGAAAAACAAAAAATAACTTTCCTGTCTCAATAAGGAAACTACAAACCAAAAAAAGATCTCTCTGGCGTAAAAATAAAAAAGGCCAATTAACCAACTTCAAAAGACACTACAAAAGCATTTGCCAACAAATAAAAGCAGAATGTCTCAACTACCACAGCAAACAAGAGGAAAATCTCCTTCGCACCAAACCTAACCGAGCCTTCTACAACATTGTCAACAACAAACTCAAAGACTCTAGACCTATTCCACCTCTCGTTGGACTCAACAACAAAGAATACCATGATGATCCATCCAAAGCAAACCTCCTCAACTCTTTCTTTGGCTCTGTCTTCGTTAACAGTAATGGCTCATCCCCCATCTTCACAAACCGCACCTCAAACTCTCTCAACGACCTAACCCAAGTAGACTTCACTATAGACCATGTTGAAAAAGCAATCCGAGACCTCAAACCTTCTCTATCAGTCGGACCAGATGGTCTTTGTGCATATTTCCTAAAAAATTTCTTCTGCTATAGCCAAACCACTAAGCATCATCTTTCAAAATTCCTCCAGGACCAGCACACTCCCCAAGCTATGGTCAAAAGCAGTAGTCATCCCCATCTTCAAAAAAGGAGACCCTTCTCTCGTTGACAATTACAGACCAATTTCACTATGCTGCATCTCATGTAAAGTCATGGAATCAATTATAAATCAATCAATCACCCTTTACTTAGAATCTCTAACAAACAATTTGGATTCAGAAAGAAATTATCCTGCAACCTTCAACTACTTCACTGCAAAAACATATGGACTACCCACCTTGATCAAGGAAAATCCATTTATGCAATTTATATTGACTTTTGCAAAACCTTTGATTCAGTGGTCCATGACAAACTACTCCTAAAACTCAAATCCTATGGCATCTCAAGATTCCTCCACAGCTGGATTACTGCATTCCTGTCAAACAGGCAACAAGTTGTCAAAATTGGAAGTGCCATTTCCACCCCTATCCCAGTTAAAATCTCATAGTTGTAAAAAGATGAACATGATGATAAAGTTAAAAACCAGAGAGAGATATTAAAACATAAAATAAGGTTGATAGAACAAGAATCAATGGTGGAACAAATAAAAAGAGGAAAACAAGAATACTTTGAACATGCAAACAAACCAGGAAGATGGTTGCCATATAAACTTAGAAAAGAGAGAGAAAACAAAATATACCAACGATACCAACTGAATTTTATAAGTTAGATATTGAAATATTACTCTTAAATATGTTAGAAATATTTAATCAAATAATAGCAGATGGTAAACTATCAAAAACGTGGACAGAATCTTTAATAACATTAATACATAAAGTAGGAACTGAAAATGAAAAAATTGAAAATTATAGACCGATATCATTATTAAATGTAGATTATAAAAATGTATATCAATATTTGCTATTAGGTTTAAAAACATTATAAATGGAATAATACATAAAGATCAAAATGGATTTTTACCAGGTAGACAAATAAAAAATAATCTAAGAACAATAATAAATACCTTATAATATTATGAACAACATCCTGAAAAATTTTATGAAAATACAACTAAATAAAATCAATGTAGGAACTAAATTTTTTAATATAATTCATGCTATATACTCTAACCAATCAGCTAGAATTATAATAAATAATGAGCAAACAGGAAAATTAGAAATACAAAGAGGAGTGAGGCAAGGATGTCCAATATCACCATTACTATTTATTTTAACACTGGAAGTGTTATTAATAAAAATAAGAGCAGAAAAAGAAATAAAGGGGTTGAAAATTAAAAAAGAAATATATAAAGTTCAGGCCTTTGCAGATGATGTAACTTTTATAATAGAAGACCCTTCGATATCAATCTCGAAGTTAATAGATCTTATAGAAGAATATGGGAAAGTTGCAGGTCTGAAAATTAACAAGGAGAAGACACAGATATTAACAAAAAATATGACAGAACTACAGATAAAACATCTTGAAAACCTAACAAATATGAAAGCTACAAAAAAGGTAAAATATTTGGGTATATGGATAACCTCCAAAGCCATATCTTTAAAAAATGATAATTATATAAAGTTGATAGGACAGATTAAAAAGAATTTGGAAATATGGAATAATCTGCAATTATCCCTAATTGGAAGAATTTCTACAATTAAAATGAATAACCTTCCCAAAGTATTATTCCTTTTCCAAGTTATTCCAATCAACCCGGGACCAATTTTTTTTAAAGAACTAAATAGTATCACAAAAAAATTCATATGGCAAGGTAAGAAACCAAGAATAAAACAAAATTCGTTGGAAGATCGAAAAGAAAGAGGAGGCCTGATACATATTTTCATATATGGTGGACTTGTCCTGAAACTAAAATTTATTGGAATAAAGTAGAAAAATGGTTAAAGGAAATAACAAATAAGATTAAAAAGACCCCAGAATTCTTCCTATTAGGCATTTGTGATACTAAATATAAAAAAGAAATATATTATTTAATAATTCATATATTAGTAGCGGCAAGAATTACGTTTGCGCAAAAATGGAAAGACAAGGATATACCAAAAGACGAAGAAGTATTCAAAAAAATTATGGAATGTGCAGAATTAGACATGATGACAAGACAGTTAAATAATCAAATGGAAACAGAGTTTTACAGAACTTGGGAAAAAGTATATAATTGGTGGAATATTAAAAAAGAGTTTTAATAACCTATGAAAAAATTGTAAAACATTTCAATTTATGAAACTAAATAAATGATATATGGAAATTTTAAGGATAGTTTTATATTAAGAAATTCAAAGGATAAGGTTTTTTTATAATGAGTAACTGATTTTAAACACTTTATTATATTATATTGTTAAATTAGATATAAAGAAATAGATTTTAAAGAATATAATTATGTAGCATTGTAGTATTTTAAGAAATTTTAAAATATAAGCTTTTTGTGTTTAATTAATTGGCTTGAACTAGTTTAATTATTTTATTAAAATGAAAATACAAAATTGAATGTTATAGTTTAGTATTATATTGATATTAGAACTGATTTTAATTAAATGAATCATAATATCAAAATGGAAATATAGATGTAGAATATTATTAATTGTTTTTCTGTATGGATCTGACTATAGTTAGACTTTTTTGGTATTAATTAGACTTCTATGACTAGCGGAGCAATTGTAACTCCTTCAAATGTTAAATGTTGTTCATGTTGTTTGTTTAAAGAAAAATCAATTAAAAAAATTATATATAAAAAAGAATTCACCGAATATTTCACACCTGCTGTATATGGATGACCTGAAGTTGTACGGAAAATCAGAAACTGAGATACAGTCACTAACCAACACTGTGCAAATCTTCAGCAATGACATCTGCATGGAGTTTGGCCTGGATAAATGTGCCACAGTGGCACTGAAAAAGGAGGAAATCACTGAAAGTGAGGGCATTGAAATGCCAAATGGTCAAACCAGGGGTCCCCAAACTTTTTACACAGGGGGCCAGTTCACTGTCCCTCGGACTGTTGGAGGGCCGGACTATAAAAAAAAGCTATGAACAAATCCCTATGCACACTGCACATACCTTGTTTTAAAGTAAAAAACAAAATGGGAATGTACTATTTAGAGGGGGGAGAAGATCTGAAATTCATATATGTTTATGTTTTGTTTTTAATTTTCTTTTGTTAACATCTGATTGGCTATATTGTACAAGGTTTTCTTGGCTTATGAAAAATGTATAAAGAAAGCAGGAAGCACTTTGGCATAATGGTTAATAAGTTAGAAATATAATTGGTGTTGCACTTTTTGAAGGAACATTAAGGAGGGAGTTTAATTAAAAGAAAATGAATGTAACTGGATGACAAAATTAGAAAAAAAACCTTTTGCAACCTTTTTGATGATTGATATTAGTTACTAACAAAATACCACATTTTATTCATGGAAAATTAGATGGTACACTGTGTTGTTTGAATGTATGTTGAGAGAAAAATTTAAAAAAATTACAGCCCCCAAAACAGTCCTTCCTTCCTCTGTCCCTCCATTTCATTCTTCCTTCCTTCCTTGCTCCCTCCATTTCTCCTTCTTTCCTTCCCTCCTTCATTCCTCTCCACTTCTCCTTCCCTCCCTCTCTTTCCCTTTTATTTCTTTCTCTCTCTCTTTTCCCTGTGCTCTTGTCACTCACTGGTGGGCCGGATAAATGGCCTCAGTGGGCCGCATGTGGCCCGCGGGCCGTAGTTTGGGGACCACTGGGTCAAACCATCAAGTGCCACCAGCCAGAAGCTTACAGATACTTGGGCATCTTGCAACTGGATAATATCAAGCATGGTCATGTGAAAACTGTGATCAGCAAAGAGTACATCCAGAGGACCAGAAAAATTTTGAAGAGCAAACTGAATGGTGGCAACAATATCAAGGCTATAAATACTTGGGCCATACCTGTCATTAGATACACAGCTGGCATAGTGAACTGGACTCAAGCAGAGCTGGACAACTTGGACAGGAAAACCAGAAAATTAATGACGATCCATCATGCACTACACCCTCGCAGTGATGTTGACAGGCTGTATTTACCAAGGAAAATAGGCGGCAGAGGACTTTTGCAAGTGAAGCAGACAGTGGAAGAAGAGAAGCATGCATTAGCTGACTGTGAAGGAGAGCAAAGAGTCAGCATTGATGGAGGTCAACAACAGGAAGCTTCTCAAGGTGAAGCAAACCAAGGACTAGTATAGAAAAACTGTAACTCAATGTCGTATGGTCAGTTTGCGGAACAAAGCATTGCATGGCCTGTTCTTGGAGAAGATTGAAGGCAAAGTGGATAAAGAAAAGACCTGGTCATGGCTTACAAGTGGAACACTCAAAAAGGAGACAGAAGGACTAATACTGGCGGCACAAGAACAGGCCATTAGAACAAATGCTGTCAAAGCCAGAATTGAAAAATCAACAGATGATCCAAAGTGCAGACTCTATAAAGAAACAGATGAAACAATCAATCACATACTCAGATGCTGCAAAAAGATCGCACAGACTGACTACAAGCATAGACATGATGCTGTGGCACAGATGATCCATTGGAACTTGTGCCGGAACTGCCATTTACCAGTGGCAAAGAACTGGTGGGATCATAAGCCTGAAAAAGTGGTCAAAAATGAGCAAGCAAAACTACTGTGGGACTTCTGACTTCAGACTGACCGAATTCTGAAGCATAACACCCCAGACATCCTGATTGTGGAGAAAAAGAAAGTATGGATCATCGACATCGCAATCCCAGGGGACAGCAGAATTGAGGAGAAGCTGCTAGAGAAATTAGTGAAATACGAAGATCTAAAAATCGAGCTGCAACGACTCTGGCATAAGCCAGTGAAAGTGGTCCGAGTGGTACTTGGCACGCTGGGCGCAGTGCCAAAGGATTTCAGCGGACATTTGAAAACCATCGGAATTGACAAAATCTCCATCTGTCAATTGCAAAAGGCCACTTTACTGGGATCGGCAAACATAATTCGCCACTACATCACACAGTCCTAGGTGTTTGGGAAGCACCCGACTGGTGATGAAATACGAAATCCAGCATAGTGATCTCATTTGCTGTGTTGTATTGACATAATAATAATAATAATAATAATAATAATAATAATAATAATAATAATAATAATAATTGTATTGGCAGTTCTGTGTTAGCAAAAACTTCAGAAGAGAAGGATTTGGGGTAGTGATTTCCGACAGTCTCAAAATGGGTGAGCAGTGTCGTCGGGCGGTAGGAATAGCAAGTAGGTTGCTTGGCTGCATAGCTAGAGGTATAACAAGCAGGAAAAGGGAGATTTTGATCCCGCTATATAGAACGCTGGTGAGACCACATTTGGAATACTGTGTTCAGTTCTGGAGACCTCACCTACAAAAAGATATTGACAAAAATGAATGGGTCCAAAGACGGGCTACAAGAATGGTGGAAGGTCTTAAGCATAAAACGTATCAGAAAAGACTTAATTAACTCAATCTGTATAGTCTGGAGGACAGAAAGAAAAGGGGGGACATGATTGAAACATTTAAATATGTTAAAGGATTAAATAAGGTTCAGGAGGGAAGTGTTTTTAATAGGAAAGTGCCTATCTGGACTTCAGCAAAGCCTTTTATACGGTTCCACATAAAGAGCTGATAGATAAATTAGTGAAGATTGGACTTAATCCCTGGATAGTTCAGTGGATTTGCAGCTGGCTGAAGCATAGACATCAAAGAGTTTTTGTTAATGGCGAGTATTCTGAGCAGACTGGTTACAAGCGGTGTGCCACAAGGGTCTGTTCTGGGTCCTATTCTTTTTAATATGTTTGTGAGTGACATAGGGGAAGGTTTGGTAGGGAAGGTTTGCCTATTTACTGATGACTCTAAATCAGGGGTGGGCAATTAATTTTGCCATGGGGCCGCATGAGAAATTGGGATGGTTTTAGAGGGCCAGACTAATATAATTAACTCAGTTCTACCCTCTTCCTTGTTTTCTTTCTCCCAAATTACCCCCCCCCCCCAATACACACACACACACACACACAAAGAGCGCAAACCTCCCCCCTGTTCCTTATTTATTTATTTTCCCCCTCTGCTGTCCTCCCCCTCCTCCCTTCACTTCCTCACTTACGCTGCCCCTCCCCAGCAGCCCACACCCCCACTCCCAGCTGGCCCCACCCCCACATTATCACAATAAAACTCACTTATGGCACAATAACACCCAATATGGCATGAAGCCGCCCACCCACCTTCCTCCCCTCTGTGTTGGCCTGCCGCCGCCTCGCCCAGCAGCCCTCTGCCCTTGCATCCTATCCTCTGGGCTGTTGTTTTTTCCCCCTCATTTCAGCTGCCCCTCATTTCAGCTGCTGCTGCTGCCCCCCCTGAGCCTCAACAACTGCCCCCACTCCCAGTCCAATGCCTTTTGTCCGACACCACAGAGAGGAGAGAACCATGAGGAAGGAGGGATTACTGCTTTCATGCAGCAAAACGGGACTAAAAAGGGTGACCCTGATTTGTCCCACGATGGTGGGGCTCTAAGAGAGCCTTGTTGGTGGGTGCTTTTTTGTCCTGTTCATTTGAGGTGCTTGTTCCCCCCCCCCCAGTCCCCTGCACTCCATGGCTTCCTCCTCCAGGAAACCAGTCACAGATAGTGGGCAGGCCGGTCACAGCCCCTTGCCCAGGTCTGCTCTAAAGTGTGCAGTAGGATTGATAGTCCTGGAAGTGTCTGTAATATGGTAAATGATTTAGCTTTACTAAATAAATGGTCAAAGCAATGGAAACTGCAGTTTAATGTTTCCAAATGTAAAATAATGCACTTGGGGAAAAGGAACCCTCAATCTGAGTATTGTATTGGCAGTTCTGTGTTAGCAAAAACTTCAGAAGAGAAGGATTTAGGGGTAGTGATTTCAGACAGTCTCAAAATGGATGAGCAGTGTTGTTGGGCAGTAGGAAAAGCAAGTAGGTTGCTTGGCTGCATAGCTAGAGGTATAACAAGCAGGAAGAGGGAGATTGTGATCCCGCTATATAGAGCACTGATGAGACCACATTTGGAATACTGTGTTCAGTTCTGGAGACCTCACCTAGAAAAAGATATTGACAAAATTGAAGGGGTCCAAAGTCAGACTACCAAAATGGTGGAAGGTCTTAAGCATAAAATTTATCAGGAAAAACTTAATAAACTCAATCTGTATAGTCTGGAGGACAGAAGGAAAAGTGGGGACATGGTCAAAACATTTAAATATGTTAAAGGGTTAAATAAGGTTCAGGAGGGAAGTGTTTTTAATAGGAAAATGCATACAAGAACAAGGGGACACAATCTGAAGTTATTTGGGGGAAAGATCAAAAGCAACATGAGAAAATATTATTTTACTGAAAGAGTAGTAGATCCTTGAAACAAACCTCCAGCAGACGTGGTTGGTAAATCCACAGTAACTGAATTTAAACATGCCTGGGATAAAACATAAAAGGAATTAAAATAAAGGAAGAAGAATACAAATTGCAAGCATATGCGGACGACATGGTTTTCTTTTTGGAAGAACCAACAAGTTCCGGCCCAGAGTTAATTAAAGAAATAGAAAAATTTGGCGATTTTGCAGGATTAAAAATAAATAAACAAAAAACAATGTTAATGACAAAAAACATGAGTGCACGGCAAATTAAGAATTTAGAGGAAACTACGAAACTTCAAACTACAAAAAAACCTAAATACCTAGAATTAATACTAACTAACAAAACAATAACCCTTAAAAAAGATAATTATGATAAATTATTGCAAGAAACTAAAAAAAACTTAGAAAAGTGGAAAGACCTACAAATATCAATGTTAGGCAGAATTGCCCTAATAAAAATGGATATTCTTCCTAAATTTTTATACCTTTTTCAGACAGCCCCGATCAACTTAGAACAAAAATATTTTAAAGAAATTAATAAAATCATCTCCAAATTTATTTGGTAAAATAAAAAGCCAAGAATCAAATATGTGTATCTCCAAGATAATAAAAGCAGAGGAGGCCTGGGGCTCCCAGATCTAAAACTATACTATAATGCGTCGAGCCTAATTTGGATAAAGGATTGGATAAACTTAAAAAATAAGAGAATACTTGTATTAGAAGACCACAATTTACAAATAGGTTGGCATGCGCATTTATGGAAAGATAAATCACAAAAACAAACTATATTTAACAGACACCTGATTAGAAAATCACTACTAAAAACTTGGTACGAAATTAAAGTGAAACACTATAATAAAATACCAAGATGGCTGTCCACTATGGAAGCCATCATCTACCCAAATTTGATAGATGTAACTAAAACCATTAAATACACAGATATTTTACACCCAAGTGGAGAACTCAAAACTAGACAAGAATTGGAAATATTAAACTATAAAATGGACTGGTGGGCATATGCACAAATAGAATCTAGATTCAAAAAAGACAGTCAAACCCCCGGTATTGAAAACTCTATGAAAACACTAGATAAGATCTTAACAGGGAATGAAAATAAACAGATAACTAGAATATACCAAATACTTCTTGAACAGGAAAGAATCAAAGAGACAACTAAAAAACCTATGACAGCATGGGGAAAAACCTGTAACACGAGATACACATAGCAGATTGGGAAAAAACATGGATTACAATATCCAAAATAACTCTCTCGGCAGCATATAAGGAAAATTATTATAAACTTTTTTACAGATGGTATATCCCACCAGTTAGATTAGCAAAGATTTACCCAACATTATCAGACACATGCTGGAAGTGTAAAAACAAAAGAGGGACTTTTTTTCACATGTGGTGGTCATGTCCGAAGGTACAAAAAATCTGGAAAACAACTCATACCTGGCTCTCAGAGATTACAAAAGAGGAAATAGAATTTACCCCGGAAGCTATGCTATTAGGAATCTGGAGAAATCACTACTCAAAACAAACACTGCTTCTTACAACACACATAAATATTGCAACAAGAATTGCGATTGCACAATTTTGGAAGAATGACCAGACCCCAACGGAAAATTTAATTATAGATAAAATATATACCTGTGTCGAGATGGACGAAATCACTAATTCAATCAAGGGAAACAAAATCATGGAATCAAAACAAAAATGGCAAAAATGGCATGAATGGGTTCAAAAGAGAATATAGAAATAACATAATATGAAGCAACAATACAATTGAAACAAACTATAGCTACCTTGTAAATAGTTTTATTTACCATTTAGTGAATGTAATAAATACAGTGGAACCCCGACATAAGAGCTGCTCTACTTAAGAGCAACTCGAGATAAGAGCTGGGAGGGGAGAGATATTTTTGTTCTACTTACAAGCCCAAATTCGAGATACAAGCGCCAAGGAGCTGTCTCCTGAAGCCAAATGCTAACTTCCGCGTTCGGCTTCAGGAGACAGCTGCGAAGCGGCGCGCGTGTTTTAAAAGGTTGCAGCCGGCCTGGGGGGCTCGGGGGGGTGCTTGCAGCTTTCTTTCTTGCTCTTTTTCTTTCTCTCTTTTACCTTCCCTTCCTCTATTTCTTCTTTTCTTTCTCCTTCCCACCTTCTTCCCTCCCTCCCTCCCTTCACTCATTCCTCTCTTACTCTCCCCTTTCATAAGTTTCCTTGCTTCCTTCCTCTGTTCCTGTCCCTTCCCCCTTTCTTTCTTTCTTTCTTGCTCTTTTTCTTTCTCTCTTTTACCTTCCCTTCCTCTATTTCTTCTTTTCTTTCTCCTTCCCACCTTCTTCCCTCCCTCCCTTCACTCATTCCTCTCTTACTCTCCCCTTTCATAAGTTTCCTTGCTTCCTTCCTCTGTTCCTGTCCCTTCCCTCTTTCCTTCCTTCCTTCCCACCCTCCATCCATCCATTCATTCACCCATTCCTCTCTTGATCGCTTAAAGCCGGTCCCTGGTGCAAAAAGGGTTGGGGACCTCTGTCCTACAGGATTGGGTGGCAGAGAAGTTGAACATATGTAAATTTAAAAGTTTAAGAAAGTTTACAAGTTAAGTGAAAGAAACTTCATTATTCATTTATATGTACATGTACATTTCTTCATTAAAAACATATCTTTCTGCATAATTTAGACTAACTTTGTGAGTTTTTTGAGGGCTGGAACCAATTAAAATTATTTACATTAATTCCTATGGGGAAAAGTCGTTCGAGATAAGAGCTGCTCGACTTAAGAGCGCAGGTCCGGAACGAATTAAACTCGTATCTCGAGGTACCACTGTACTAGAAAATAAATGTACAAAGTTTAATGTACACAATGGAATGTAACAGGTAAAAAAAACTACAATAAGAACGTTAATAGAGATGGTTTATAATCTGTAAAATGGAATAAGTTGTGAGTTGAACTATATGTGAAAACTTAATAAAGAAATTTATGAAAAAAAATAAACATGCCTGGGATAAACATATATCCATCCTAAGATAAAATACAGAAAATAGTATAAGGGCAGACTAGATGGACCATGAGGTCTTTTTCTGCCGTCATTTTTCTATGTTTCTAATCCAAAAGTTCATAATTCAAAATTGTTAATTTCTCTAAAAATCCTTTTTCTAATCTTGTTCTCCAGCAATCACAATAATCATGTATTACATTTCCACATTGATGTTCCTTCAGACATATACTAACAAATAAACAATATTTCTAACAATCTAATTAACTGCTAGGTCGTAGTGCCTCCTATTTCTCTTTACACATTTTACTTAATTTTAGAAACCCCTAGTCTGTCAAATCATAAACATTAAAAATACAAGAAAAAAAGGAAATACAACCAATTTCATTCATTTTTTTCAGTGCACCATAAATCATCTATTAATCACTAATTCCATTTTTATAAAACTTTCAAACCATCTCTGTTCTTATATTCCAATTTTATTTATCAAATTTGACTTGCTTTATTAATATACTTCATTAAAGCTAATTAAGTCTGTTTTAATATAATCATCAAACCGAATATTTCCTTAATATATTTCATTAAAGTTAGTTAAACCTGTTTTAATATATTCAACAAACCAAATATTTCCCTAAATTCTAAGCATCAACTTGCTTATTTAGTACTTTTTATTAACTTCAATTAACCTATTTTATATAGTCAATAATAATAATAATAATAATAATAATAATAATAATAATAACAACAACAATTTATTAGATTTGTATGCCTCCCCGCTCCGAAGACTCAGGGTGGCTCACAACAACAATAAACAATGTACAAGAAATCCAATAATTAAAACTATGGCTAAAACCCCCTATCATAAAAAAACAAACAATACTACTCTGTCATAATCATACATACATCTTACTAGCCAAGGGATACAACAATTATCCCATGCCTGGCAACAGAGATGAGTTTTCAGAGTCTTGCGGAAGGCGAGGAGGGTGGGGGCAGTTCGAATCTCTGGAGGGAGTTGATTCCAGAGGGCCGGGGCCACCACAGAGAAGGCTCTTCCCCTGGATCCCGCCAGATGGCATTGTTTAGTTGATGGGACCCGGAGAAGGCCGACTCTGTGGGACCTAATTGGACACTGGGATTCGTGTGGCAGAAGGTGGTCCCATAGATATTCTGGTCGGATGCCATGTAGGGCTTTATAGGTCATTACCAACACTAATCGGCAACCAGTGCAGGCCGCGGAGTGTTGAGGAGACATGGGCATGTCTAGGAAAGCCCATGATTGCTCTTGCGGCTGCATTCTGCATGATCTGAAGTTTCCAAACACTCTTCAGAGGTAGCCCCATGTAGAGAGCATTGCAGTAGTCAAACCTCAAGGTGATGAGGGCATGAGTGACCGTGAGCAGAGACTCCCTGTCCAAATAGGGCCACAACTGGTACACTAGGCAAACCTGGGCAAACGCTCTCATCAACACAGCCAAAAGATGGTGTTCTACAGTGAGCTGTGGATCGAGGAGGATGCCCAAGTTATTATTATTTATTATTTATTAGATTTGTATGTTGCTCCTCTCCGCAGACCCTCTCCAAGGGGGTCAGTAATCCCCCCCGGGATAATGGATGGACAGATGGAATTGTCCTTGGGAGGCAGAACCCACAGACAGTCCATCTTGTCAGGGTGGAGTTTGAGCCTGTTGACACCCATCTAGACCCTAAAAGCCTCCATCACTTCAATTGCTTCGCTGTCTGGATATGGGGTGGAGATGTATAACTGGTTATCATCAGCGTACTGATGATACCTCACCCCATGTCCTTGGATGATCTCACCCAGCGGTTTCATGTAGAGATTGAATAGCAGGGGGTAGAGGACCAACCCCTGAGGCATCCCACAAGGGAGAAATCTAGAGGTCGACCTCAGACCCCCCACTAATACCGGGGGGGTAGAGGACCAGGGGGTAGAGGACCAACCCCTGAGACACCGCACAAGGGAGAAATCTAGAGGTCGACCTCTGACCCCCCCACTAATACCAACTGCGACCAGCCAGAGAGGTAGGAGGAGAACCATTGAAAAACAGTGCCCCCCACTCCCAACCCCTCCAGCCGGCACAGAATGATACCATGGTAGATGGTATCGAAAGCCGCTGAGAGGTCAAGAAGCACTAGGACAGAGGATAAACCCCTGTCCTGGGCCCGCCAGAGATCATCCATCAGCGTGACCATAAACCTAATATTTAACCAATTTCATTCATTTTTTCAATAATTGTTAATAACAAATTCCATTTCTTTAAATCGTTCAAACTATTTCTATTCTTATATTACAACTTTACTTATCAAATTCAACTTACTTTATTTGTATATTTTGTTAATACTAATTAAGCCTATTTTAATATAATCAACAAACCTAATATTTCCTTAACATCAATTTACTTATTTAATACATTTCATTAAATTCAATTAAGCCTATATTAATATAATCAATAAACCTAATATTTCTATAAATGCCAAACATCAACTCCTAAATAAGACATCTAATAGAAGCTGATAATTAGAAATTAATCTAAACCTAATCAATCCTTCTCATAATCCCAACTCTCTTGTGTAAACCCAAATTTAAAATTCTTTCTTGTCATTTTATAACTCCTTCCCTTTTGTTTTTTATTCTGTCCCCTTTGCTTCCTTAAACATCCCAACAAATTAATTTTATTTTTAAATCCTCTTTTATTCTGGAAATTCCAGTGCTTCTGCCCACATCTTTCCCATTTGGTATGTATGCGTATTTCAATGTGCTCAGAGTAAAATCTATGACCATCAGCCCTTTCTTTATCCAGACAATTCTTAAATTTTTTTGTTATATCATAAATCAAAATTTTATAATCAAACTGTTTTATATCATGTCCAATAACTAATACTGTACAACATTATTTTTATCATTGCTTAATTTTCCATAGTCTCTTGTTGTTTCCTCCATCTATGCATCCAGTATTATAAAATTTCCATCTTCAAATGTCTCCTTTGAATCTGTCACATCCTGTAGTTTTCTATTAACTTCAATTATAAGATCCTTAGTAGTTTGGAAAGATCCACTCATCAATTCTCTCAGCTCTTTAAAATATCCAGCCAAGTCTTTACACATTTTTCTTCTCTTGAATTTCCATTTTCATTTTCTCATGGTCTGCAAGGGCCCCTCTCATATCTCCAGCTGTTACTAAGCTCTTCCCAACAGCCTAGATATATTTTCCAAAACAGTTCAACCAAAGTTCAGGCTCGCACAAGATTTGCAAATCCTCCTTTCATCCCTTCTAAGTCTCCTTTGTGGACAAAATATCAATAATCCAGTTGGTTTCTCTTTTCCAAGGTCATCGCTGAGACATCAAATTCTCTAAGTAAAAGAAGATTCTCATAACCACAAAACTTTGACCAGCAGATGGCTCCACCATTTTGTTCTCAAAATACACTTAAAAATCATTTAAAACGAAAAGGATTCAATTTTAGTTATTTCAAATCTTAAAGCTTTTTTTTCTTTAAGTCCAATTTCAAAACCTCAAACCATCCAATTTTTTATCCAAATGGGCTTTAGAATCACTTCCTTATTGTGCTTAATTTTTTGCAAATTAGACAATTCTGATTTCAATTTAGCCGCTTACCCCAATTAGTTAGAAAGTTCCTTTATCATAATACAGTTCTTTAGCAAAATTTCTCCTCCGGCAAAAGTGCACATTTCAGTCAACAATTCTCTGTTTCTTCTTCCTCCAGCACAAGACTTATTTTCCTTTTTCATTCCGAATGACATCCATCACTTTCACTTTAATCTTCCCGAACGTAGTTGCTGCGGCTAAGAGAAGCAAGCTGCTTCTGCTCTGCTGCAGGTGGAAGCTCTTGGATGGCGCCTGCGGGATGTGCAGACCCCAAAATGGGAACCAGACTGGGTTCCCTTCTTCTTCTCCCCTTCAGGGAAGTTCTGGGCTGATTCAAATGAATCAGCACCCCCCCCCCCCCAGACAGTGGGGTTTCGGCAATTTCCTCGCAGGAGTGAAGGAAATGCTGTGGCACCAGGGTGGATGACCATTCTTTCCCCAAGTGTGTTCCCCTTGTGTACCTGATGCAACTCAGCCCTGCTGCAGGCTGCCATAGTGGTCCATAGTGATGCCTTGGTGCATCAGGTGCATGAGAGCAGCACTTTGCCAGTGGACACAGCAGAAAGTGTAGGGTGTGGTGCTTTCGGACCTGCTATCAGATCCAATCCATAGTGCTCGGTCGGGCTTCCTTGAAGTGCAGAGAGTGGTAGGGTAGTAAGCAGCACCCATCCCAAGGCTGGAGGAAGAGGGCCTTTCCACAGGAAGTGGGCCTTTGAGTACTAGGCACCAGTTCAGGCAGCACCTTGCCAATTCACCCTGCTACTCCTGAGCTGGCCCGCCACTTACCAGATGCCTCCATGGAGCTAAAGTGTCCCAATCCACATGTGGGCACCTCCTCATAGAACAGTGAAAGCTCACCAGGTGGAGTTTCTGCTGCCACTCCCTGCATCTCCTCCAGGCTTGTCAAGAAAGTTATCCACAGAAGAGACACAGTGGGTAAGACCTGTTGCCAGGGGTTGCCCTGTCTCATGAGGTTGTTGGAAATGTTGGAGGGTAGCATCTATGCAGTTCTGTATGGTGAGGGATGTGGGACCCAGAGTTCCCATTGACAGTTCCTCTCACCTCAACCTCGCCCTCCCAGGCCTCCCGCAATGGTGCTTGAAATGGCTGAGCTGCACCTTCCAGGCTGGCCGAGTGAGGAATTTCCTGCAACCCTCAACTAGGAATGCAGATCTGGCAGGGGGACTGCAAGATAGAAGGCTGCTTTCAGTGGGGCCACTCTGGTCCAGAGAAGGGTATGTACCCTTGAGAGCTCTGTTTGAAGGAACTGCATAAGCCAGGCAGTGCTGTGAAAGTACTCTGCAGCAGAGCAGGGCAGGGCTCAGCTCACCCTGCCAAACAGGCCCAATGAAGGGTGTGTGTCATCAGGGGTCTCTACCTCTGACAGCTCCTGGGTAGCAACTCCGCTGCCACTCAGCAGACCTACCCAGCCTGAAGTAGGCAATGGCAGCAGCCTAATGGACCTGTGTAAGCTGCTGGGAGCCTCAGTGGGGCCAGTGGCTCACAGGAGTGCTGTTAGGAAAAGTCCCCAGACCAAGAGAATAAAAGCAAAAGTCTTTATTAACAACATAATATAAAACATAGAAAGATATAGAAAACATAGGACACATTTGACCGGCATGATCATAAAGGGACCTGGAGAGGTCACGGGAAAGGTACCCGTGTACCTCTGAAGATAAAGTACCCAACTACAAGGATCATCTTATATAGGTTTCTTACACCCCTCCTCTCTGTCCATTATTTGTCCATATATGGGGTTGTTTTTCTGTTCTTGCTTCATATTTCATCATAGTTCTTCGGAAATATCTATCATGTTGTTTTCCCCTTTTCCATGAATGTTTCTTGGCCTGGAACATAGGGTTACTTCATCCCTAAAACAGAGCCCCACTGTATTTACCACCAAACATAGACATGTTTTTCTCTTTTGCAATTCCTTCCTGGCAAGGCCCACTTTTCCTCAAACCAAAGTTCGGAAGTTCAGTATGCTAATAAGAGTGAGTTTTATATCTAGGCCTTATATGCCTCGGCCCTATTACATATTTCTTACAAGTGCCAAGATGTCTTGGGTGTGCAAGAACATATTTCACATGTAGGCCAGTGTAAGACCCACAAGGAACACAGGAGATGACCAGCAGTGACCTACTCTCCAACTGCAAGCAGAAACAGATGGGACAGAGTATGCAGGTAGATGGTGTCTGGCAGCAACTGCCTCATACCCTGCCCCACCTTGTCTTGTCCCACAGTGGTAGTAACTGGAGGCAGAAGTGCAGGGAGAGACACGCGATCTGGTCTGTTGGATGTGCCAGGCTGGCACCGCCTGTTGCAGTCATGAGCCGCTCTGAGTCCGTTTTGGAGTGAGCAGCATAAAAAAATACAATAAATAAAATAAAATAAAATAAAACTGGGATGGAGCATGCATGTGGTCTGCATCACATACTTCTCCCCTGACTCTGCCTGCTGCCACCATGCCTGCTTCTTTGAGGGCCAGGTGCATAGAAATCCAATAAATAATAGCACCTGCTTCCAGACACCTCCCCTCTGCAGGTGCACATACACACACCTAAAAGGTCAGAGATGTCTATTTTTAACCTGGTAGCATCCATGCCAGGATGGGGTGGGCCAGGCCCAAACAATGCTGGCCCCCTCCTGTGCGCATGCATGCATACTGGGATGGGGTGGCTAGGACTGTGCACATGTGCACCCGCCTCCTCTGTGCTTGCGCACATGCCTGGATGGTGGCCAGGCCAAAGCAATGTGGGCTGGACTTTTAGAGTTTCCAAGGTGGCTATGCAGGCCAGATCCAGGGCCGCCGATAGGGCAGTACTACCGGTACTGGCGTCAGGGGCCCGGCCAAATTGAAAAATTAGGGGGGCCCGGCGATTGAAGAAGACCGGTAACCTCTGCGGTGTGCTGGTGAGTTGGCGTGCTAAGGAAGCTAATTGGATTCAGCTGCAAAATTGTTACAATCGGGACCAAGCAAGAGCACAGATCAGCAAAAATGCCTAATTTTCTCTATTCTGCATGAAGAGCTTCATAGCTGCTAAAGATGAAGTTTGGATCAGAGCTAATTTGGTATACATTTTGATTATGGTGTTAGATTTTTTTCGAAATTGTTCCCTTCTAAGTGTGAGGAAAAGATGTGTTGCTTTGGAGTTGACATGTTTTTTGGAGCCGCCTCGCCATTTTAGATTTGAGAAGCAAACACCATCCTGGATTCGAGAAGCAAGCATTGTGGGAAGTGGAAAGATTTGAATATGCAAAGGAGAAGCTGGGTAGAGCTACTATGGTCTTTTCAAAAAAACAAACAACTACATCATATTTTGAGATTTGTGCAGAGAAGATCTGACGTGGGAGTTTGATATTTTACTTTTTAGATTCTAAATTATGTTAAATGCATACACAGTTATATCTCACCGTATGTTTAATAGATATGATAACATCCTAGGAAAAGAAGAATAAAGAATAAAGAGTTGCTCTTAGAGCCACGGACATGCTATACATTACACATTTAATAGCTTAAATATATTATGGAACTCAATAGCAGGTACATATATGAGAAAAAAATCTTGGATTTTTTGCACATTTGCTTCATAATGTGGATTTGATGATACATGAGGGTATGTTCTTTTTTATAAAGCAATTTTAAAATTTTGCAGACTTTGGAAAATGCTATAAGGAGATAGGTGGAGAGGTTAATGAGAAGAAGAGGGAAGGTTTTTTTGCTCTTCCCTCCTCTTTCTCTTCTTTTTTCTTGCACTGTGCTTTTTACACCTATGGTGGAGTTTACATATAGTTTTAAACATTATTGCGTATAATTTATTTTCTGGTTACCTGTTATTTATTGGTATTATTGTGAAAACAAATATTTTTCTAGTGTGATGCAGGAGTATTTTGTCTTTATCCTTTGTGCCATCTTATTGCTGCTTTTAATATTGTTGATGGCAAAATTAATAATATTTTGTTAATTTGGTGTATTTGCACTGTTCTGGTTATTTATTTATATGTATGTAATATGTTGATGTCACTTGAATATATTTTCTGCGTTATTAACATATTATTAATCTGTCAAACAAGTGTACCTTGTTGTAGTGGCAGGGTTGAAATTTTTTTTGAAAGGTAAATTTAATACATAATTGGTATGTCGCAAAATAAAGTAGTTTTAAAATGGGGGGGAGGGGCCCCAGACACTTAGGCTGTATGGGGCCCCAAAATTCCTGATGGCGGCCCTGGCCAGATCTGTCCACATTGGATGGTCCATAGGCCTTGAGTTTGACACCCCTGGTATAAGGTCTCCTCTTGAACAGGGTTTGGACTAGAAGACCTCTGAGGTCCCTTCAATTCTGTTATTCTGTTAAATTTTGGATATGGATGAAAAATGAGTATGTTGCATTTTTTTGAAGGTGTTAAAATCATTCCTTTTACTTTGTTCAACTCCAGTTTTAAGCAATGTATCTTTTCTGTTGTAAATTTTTCTTCTTTATTTCAGAATCTAGTCTTGGGACCAATTGTAGAAAATATTAATAGACATATGTGGAACTTCTAAAATCTATTTTTTTTAATCCTAAAAATCCTAAAGTCCTCTGTCAATAGAACTGCTTATGGGATAGCTGAAGCAATTAAAGAGGGGCCTATCATTTCTCCATTGAATACTGGTACCTATGATTATTGGGTACAAATGGTGTTTAAAATATTTTTTTTTAATTATCTTTATTATCTCTAAAAGCTGAAAATCTTGCTTTTTTGCAGATCTTATCAAAAAGATAGCACTGCAGACATTTGGAAATAAGCCTGGGGATTATCAAAAGGTAAATGTATTGTTTTATTTATATTTTTATTTATATTTTCATGTAATACATTTGAGATTTTCTTTGCAAGCTAAATAGCATTTAGACTTATATAACGCTTCACAGTGCTTTTACAGCCCTCTCTAAGCAGTTTACAGAATCAGCATATTACCCCCAACAGTCTGGATCTTCATTTTACCCACCTCGGAAGGATGGAAGGCTGAGTCAATCTTGAGCTGGTGGTGAGATCTGAACTGCTGAACTACAGTTAGCAATCAGCTGAAGTAGCCTGCAGTGCTGCACTTTAACCATTGTGCCACCACGGCTCTGTCATATTTTTAGATTACTTTTCCAGATCCCCAAATCAACACAGACTCTGGAAACTTCACACTAGACTTAAAGCATCTTGCTGTGTGTAAATCTCTATTCTTCCTCCATACTCTGGCTCCTGGTTTTCAAATGAGATGCAAAGGTTTCCACAATCTGTGTTAATTTGGGGAGCCATGTCATCTGCTGGTGTTGGTCCACTGTGCTTCATTAAGTCCAGGGTAACTCAGCCATCTACTGGGAGATTTTGGAGCACTTCATGCTTCTTTCCACAGTCGAGCTTTATGGGGATGCTGAGTTCAATTTTCCAGCAGGACCTGGCACTTGCCCACACTGCCAAAACCTGATTAAATGACTAGGATTATTGTGCTTGATTGGCCTGCAAACTCGCCTGATCTGAACCCTATAGAGAATCTATGGGGCATTGCAAAGAGAAAGATGGTAGACATGAGACCGAACAATGCAGAATAGCTGAATGCCACTATTGAAGCATCCTGGTTCTCCATAACACCTCAGCAGTGCCACAGGCTGATAGTTTCCATGCCATGCCAGATTGAGGCAGTAATTGCTTCAACAGGGGCCCAAACAAAGTACTGAGTACATATGCATGCTTATACTTTTCCAATATTGTTCTATGTACAATTCTTGTTTTATTGATCACATGTAATATTCTAATTTTCTGAGATGGTGGATTTGGGATTTTCATGAGCTGTACCCCACAGTCTTCACAATTATGACAAATCACGGCTTGAACTATCTTGCCTTGCATATAATGAGTCTCTCATATATTGCGTTTCACCTTTTAAGTTGCATTATTGAAATATTCAAAGGTTAGAAATTCAACTTCAAAATAAACTGAGGGAGGGAAAAACGGAGGAACTATTAATGGAAGCCAAATATAAATTAAATATAATTGAACAAAAAGAGTATGTAAAGGAACTTAAATTTGCTAAGCAATCATATTTTGAGAATGCAAATAAACCAGGAAGATGGTTAGCATATAAAATCAAAAAAAGAAAAGGAAAATAAAATAATACATCAATTAGAAGATAGGAATGGGGATCTGCAAAATAGTGATGAAAAAAAAAGACATTGTTGTGGAGTTTTATGAAAAATTATACAAACAAGAAGAAATAGAGAAAGAAAAAATAGAGGAATAAACAATTATCACCAAAATAAAAGAAGATAGAAATATGAAATAAAGAAATAACAATAGAGGAAATGAGAAATGTGCTGCAAAGACAGAAGAAGAATAAATCGCCAGGACCAGATGGATTTTTGGCAGAATTTTATAAAGTAACCACAGAAGAAATAATTAAGAATTTACAATGAGGCTTTATTAGAAGGGAAAATTCCAAAATCTTGGACAGAATCATATATCACCACATTGTTGAAAGAAGGTGCTGAACCAAATTTAATTCAAAATTATAGGCCAATCTCATTGTTAAACACCAATTATAAAATATTTATGAGTATCATGGCAGAAAGACTACAAATAATTTTAGAAACATAGAAACATAGAAGTCTGACGGCAGAAAAAGACCTTATGGTCCATCTAGTCTGCCCTTGTACTATTTTCTGTATTTTATCTTAGGATGAACAAAAATATACATTTGGACCAAAATGGATTTCTTCCAGCAAGGCAAATTAGAACAAATTTAAGAACAGTCATTAATATTTTTGAATTAGTTTAGTTTAGTTTTATTAGATTTGTACACCGCCCCTCTCCGAAGACTTGGGGCGGCTCACAACAACAGCAATACAATATACAAAGTACAAATCCAATATAAGTCAAAAGCAATTTAAAACCCCTAAATATTAAAAAACAATCATTACTATATAATCATACCATTCTCATATATTACAGTCAGAAAAAGGTGGTACTGGGGGGACAAGATAGTTATTCTCCCCATGCCTAGCGACATAGATAGGTCTTCAACATCTTGTGGAAGGTGGGAAGAGTAGGGGTAGTTTGAATCTCTGGGGGGAGTTGATTCCAGAGGGCCGGGGCCGCCACAGAGAAGGCTCTTCCCTTGGGTCCCATCAAATGGCATTGTTTAGTCGATGGAACCTGGAGAAGGCCAACTCTGTGTGACCTGATTGGCCGCTGGGATTCGTGCAGCAGAAGACGGTCCTGGAGGTATTCTGGTCCGATGCCATGTAGGGCTTTATAGGTCATTATCAACACTTTGAATTGTGACCGGAAACTGATCGGCAACCAGTGCATTTATTTATTTATTTAATTGGATTTGTATGCCGCCCCTCTCCGAGGACTCAGGAATGACTGATACAGTATATTCTTCCCAGTCTGCCAAAGTATTAATAAATTTATTTATTTATTTATTTATTTATTGGATTTGTATGCCGCCCCTCTCCAGAGACTCGAGGCGGCTAACAGCGACAATAAAACAGTGTACAATAGTAATTTGGTATTGATGATTAAAAATCAATTAATATAAAAACCAAACATACATACATACATACCATGCTTAGAATTGTAAAGGCCTAGGGGGAAAGAGGATCTCAATTCCCCCATGCCTGGCGGCAGAGGTGGGCTTTAAGTTGTTTACGAAAGGCAAGGAGGGTGGGGGCAGTTCTAATCTCTGGGGGGAGTTGGTTCCAGAGGGCTGGGGCCGCCACAGAGAAGGCTCTTCCTGTAATGGAGACATTACAAAAGTATTCACAATCCAGAAAGGAGTTGACATTGCAAATGTTGTTAAATAAAATTAGAGAAAATACAGGAATCAAAGGAACGACAGTCAAAAAGGAGACTTATAAACTACAGGCCTTTGCTAACAATCTGTTTTTTTTCCTTAGAAGAGCCATGAAAGTCAGACCCATGCTTAATCCAAGAACTAGAAAAATATGGCTTAGTAGCTGCCCTTAAGATAAAGAAACAAAAAACCAAGGTATTAGCGAAAAATATGACAGTACAACAACAAGTAGATCTGGAAGGAGATTTGAATTTGCAAATAGTTAAGAAAGTTAAATATTTAGGGATATACTTAACAAATATATGTTCTACAATAAAAGAAAATAGTTATAAAAAACTGTTAGAACAAATAGAATTGGATTTTTAAAAATGGGGAGAATTTACAATTATCACTGCTGGGGCAAATAGCAATAATACACACCCAAAATTATTATATTTATTTCATGTTGTTCCACTTAAATTAGACAAAATATATTACAACCTTAGATAAAATGACAAAAAAGTGTATTTGGCAAAATAAAAAACCAAGAATAAAAAAGACAGATTTACAAGATGTAAAAAGTAGAGGAGGGCTAGGTATGCTGGATTGGAAATTGTATCAAATTGCAGCAACATTGGCTTGGATTAGAGATTAGGTTAATCTGAACAACAACAGAATTTTGACATCAGAAAGCCATGACCTAGAAACAGGCTGGCACTCCTTCCTATGGAATGAAGGCAAAATCCCAAGTTACTTTAGGAAACACTTAATCAGAGATGCAATTGATTTAGGACCAGATTATCTTTGGGACCATCTTCTGCCTCATGTATCCCAGTTAGGTCCCACAGAGTCGGCCTTCTCCAGGTCCCATCAGCCAGACAATGTCGACTGGTGGGGCCTAGGGAAAGAGCCTTCTCTGTGGCGGCCCCGGCCCTCTGGAATGAACTCCCTCCAGAGATACATGACGCCCCCCTCCCTCCTGTTCTTTCACAAAACCTTAAAAACCTACCTTTGCAGCAGGCATGGGGGCCGTGAGTGATGAGACTGTCTCCGGCCGATATGAGATATGATTGGATTGGATTCATGGGGTCTTTTAAATGTTTTTTAGTAAATTTTTCATATTTTAGAGATATTAGATTTCTTATATATTGGTATTATAAATAAATTATTATGATATGGGCAGAAAGCATTACTATAAAATACTAAACTGGTTATCAGTAATGGAAGCTATAATATATCTGAATGTACTTGATAAAGAGAAAATAAAAAGCTATAAAGATATATTGGACGGGACTGGGAAACTAAAAACTAGAGCAGAATTAAGTGCTCAAAATATAAATATTGATTGGTGGCCATATAGTCAGATACAATCCAGGTATAAAAAGGACATAAAGGAACATGGGATAAACATAACACCAAGTACAATTTAGAACTTAATTTGTTCTGTGACCAGGTTCTTAAGTAGAAAAGTTTGTACGTAGAAGCAATTTTTCCCATAGGAATCAGTGTAAAAGCAAATAATGCATGCAAACCCATTAGGAAAGAAATAAAAGCTCAGATTTGGGGTGGGAGGAGGTGGAGGAAGAAGAGGAGGAGGACAGTCACTACCGAAGGTGAGGGGAATAAAAAAAATCCAAAAGTTTAAGGCTTTAAAAAAAAAGAGGGACTCTGAGCAATGTTTCCTCTAAGTTGTGCATGTGCAGGCAGTGATCGTTTTTGAAGTGGTGGACTTGTGAATTGCTCACTTGCTCGCTCGCTTCTCATTCCCAAAGAGGAAGTTTGGCCCCGCCCATCCTGGACAAGATGGTGGCGCCCATCAGACACTTCCGCCCTTTCTCGGAGGGATAGAGTCCCCTCCTTTGGCTGGCTTTGCTGATCCCGGGCAGTGAGGACTTCGGCAAGTAGCGGTGGGGGATGGGTGCTACCGAGGAAGAAGCCAGCCAGAGAGTGAGTGCAGCCGGGAGGTGGGGCAGAGCTCTAGCCAGGGCTGGGAAGGCGAGCTTGGCTGAGGAATCGGGGCTCTGTGTTTTTTTAAAACTAGAGGAAGAACCTCTCAGGGCTCTCAGGGAGAGCTTCAGGCCCCAGCCAGAGGGAAAGGCTGGTCAGAGGGGCGCTTGGGCCGAAGGGTGCCAAGCAGTGGCCGTCCCAGCGTGCTTCCTTGGCCATTCTGAGTCCGGGTAGGAAAAGGACAGGGAGTGGCAGAGGGGTATATGACCCAGGGAAGCGGGCGGCGAGGTGGCGACCCCGTTTAGGAAGGCACCGGGAAGAAAAGGAAGTGCCACACCTGGAAAAGAATTGATTCCTGAGCCGGGCATCCCCAGAGAGCCCTTCACCAAGATTCTCCAGGTCCAACGTTTGGATGTGATTCAGACCCTGCAGGAGGCAATTGCTGGAGTCCTGTGTGTGTAGATGGGGTGGGATAATCAGGACCGCAATTGTAGAGACAGGGAAGCCAGTCCCCCCCAATAGAGAGAGAGAAAGAGAAAGAGTGGAGAGAGAGAAAGAAAAAGAAAGAAAGAGAGAGAGAGAGAGAGGGAGAGAGAAAGGGGGAAGAGAGGAAGGAAGGAAGAGAGAAAGAAAGAAGGACGGGGGAGAGAGAAATATAAAGGGAGGGAGAAAGGAAGAGAGACAGAGAAAGAGTGAGAGGGCGGGAAGAAGGGAAAAGAGAGAGGAAGGGAGAAAGGAAGAGAAAGAGCGAGAGAGATAAATGAGGAAGGAAGAGAGAAAGAGAAAAAAGAGAGAGGAAGGAAGAGAGGAAGAGAAAGAAAGGGAGGGAGAGAGAGAGATGAGGGAGGGAGGTAAAGAAAGAAAATCAAAATCTAATTTGAAACTAGCTCAACTATTTAAGTGGCATTTTGATACTTAGCAGAGTTGTCATTTGATTATCTGCTATTCAGGCTTTTTGTGGAGGATTGACAAGGCCATGTATTTAATCAAAAGCAAATTGATCATGTTTAATGTTTCTATGCAGGATAATGATGAATTTCCTTCTAATTTTATTGTAAATGTATTGTACAGATGTCATATTTTCAGTTTTAAAAAAATTCAGCAACTTATTTCTGTACAAATATACAGTGGTACCTCGAGATACGAGTTTAATTCGTTCCGGACCTGGGCTCTTAAGTCGAGCAGCTCTTATCTCGAACGATTTTTCCCCATAGGAATTAATGTAAATAATTTTAATTGGTTCCAGCCCTCAAAAAACTCACAAAGTTAGTCTAAATTATGCAGAAAGACATGTTTTTAATGAAGAAATGTACATGTACATATAAACGAATAATGAAGTTTCTTTCACTTAACTTGTAACTTTCTTAAACTTTTAAATTTACATATGTTCAACTTCTCTGCCACCCAATCCTGTAGGACAGAGGTCCCCAACCCTTTTTGCACCAGGGACCGGCTTTAAGCGATCAAGAGAGGAATGGGTGAATGAATGGACGGAGGGTGGGAAGGAAGGAAGGAAAGAGGGAAGGGACAGGAACAGAGGAAGGAAGCAAGGAAACTTATGAAAGGGGAGAGTAAGAGAGGAATGAGTGAAGGGAGGGAGGGAGGGAAGAAGGTGGGAAGGAGAAAGAAAAGAAGAAATAGAGGAAGGGAAGGTAAAAGAGAAAGAAAAAGAGCAAGAAAGAAAGAAAGAAAGGGGGAAGGGACAGGAACAGAGGAAGGAAGCAAGGAAACTTATGAAAGGGGAGAGTAAGAGAGGAATGAGTGAAGGGAGGGAGGGAAGAAGGTGGGAAG
Source organism: Erythrolamprus reginae (assembly GCF_031021105.1). Taxonomy (NCBI): domain Eukaryota; kingdom Metazoa; phylum Chordata; class Lepidosauria; order Squamata; family Dipsadidae; genus Erythrolamprus; species Erythrolamprus reginae. Next base: position 39,643,457 of record NC_091956.1, on the reverse strand, counting down.
GAGAAAGAAAAGAAGAAATAGAGGAAGGGAAGGTAAAAGAGAGAAAGAAAAAGAGCAAGAAAGAAAGAAAGCAAGAAAGAAAGAAAGAAAGAAAGGGGGAAGGGACAGGAACAGAGGAAGGAAGCAAGGAAACTTATGAAAGGGGAGAGTAAGAGAGGAATGAGTGAAGGGAGGGAGGGAGGGAAGAAGGTGGGAAGGAGAAAGAAAAGAAGAAATAGAGGAAGGGAAGGTAAAAGAGAGAAAGAAAAAGAGCAAGAAAGAAAGAAAGAAAGGGGGAAGGGACAGGAACAGAGGAAGGAAGCAAGGAAACTTATGAAAGGGGAGAGTAAGAGAGGAATGAGTGAAGGGAGGGAGGGAGGGAAGAAGGTGGGAAGGAGAAAGAAAAGAAGAAATAGAGGAAGGGAAGGTAAAAGAGAGAAAGAAAAAGAGCAAGAAAGAAAGAAAGCAAGAAAGAAAGAAAGAAAGGGGGAAGGGACAGGAACAGAGGAAGGAAGCAAGGAAACTTATGAAAGGGGAGAGTAAGAGAGGAATGAGTGAAGGGAGGGAGGGAGGGAAGAAGGTGGGAAGGAGAAAGAAAAGAAGAAATAGAGGAAGGGAAGGTAAAAGAGAGAAAGAAAAAGAGCAAGAAAGAAAGAAAGAAAGAAAGGGGGAAGGGACAGGAACAGAGGAAGGAAGCAAGGAAACTTATGAAAGGGGAGAGTAAGAGAGGAATGAGTGAAGGGAGGGAGGGAGGGAAGAAGGTGGGGAGGAAAAAGAAAAGAAGAAATAGAGGAAGGGAAGGTAAAGAGAGAAAGAAAAAGAGCAAGAAAGAAAGAAAGAAAGAAAGAAAGAAAGGGGGAAGGGACAGGAACAGAGGAAGGAAGGAAGGAAACTTATGAAAGGGGAGAGTAAGAGAGGAATGAGTGAAGGGAGGGAGGGAGGGAAGAAGGTGGGAAGGAGAAAGAAAAGAAGAAATAGAGGAAGGGAAGGTAAAAGAGAGAAAAAGAGCAAGAAAGAAAGAAAGAAAGAAAGGGGGAAGGGACAGGAACAGAGGAAGGAAGCAAGGAAACTTATGAAAGGGGAGAGTAAGAGAGGAATGAGTGAAGGGAGGGAGGGAGAGAAGAAGGTGGGAAGGAGAAAGAAAAGAAGAAATAGAGGAAGGGAAGGTAAAAGAGAGAAAGAAAAAGAGCAAGAAAGAAAGAAAGAAAGAAAGAAAGGCAACTTCAAAGAAAGGCTCACTGAGCATCTCTCACTCTCTCTCTCTTTCTATCCCTCTCTTTCTCTCTCTCCCCCCTCTCTCTTTCTCTTTCTCTCCCCCTCCTGGACTCCCGGATCGCTCGCTTCTCCGGCCAGCAAGCCGGCTGCCCGGAAAAGCATCGCGCCTTTTCAATGCCCTTCCCTGTGCTTCGGAAGCCGCCGAACGCCGTCAGAGGGGGCCGTCAGCGGCTTCCGAAGCACAGGGAAGGTCTTAAGCCGCCGCCTTTTCCCTTCCCTGTGGGAGCAAACATGCTTTGGGGGTTTGGCTGGGGGGGGGGGGAGAAGTAGCACCTTCCTAACTCCCTCCCCCCCAGCCAAACCCCCAAAGCATGTTTGCTGCCACACGATTTAGCCAGGACAGGAGCGTTCGGAGCCCGAGAGGGGGAAAGAGAAGAATGGAGAGAGAGCCGCGCGCCGGAGGCGGACGCCTCTCATGCCTCAACAGCAGCCACGGGAGGGGAGTCGCAATCACACCGACACACGCGCGCGACTCCCCTCTCGGGCTCCGAATGCGGCGGGCGGCGGGAAGAGGAAACGAGGCAGTCCCGGATCGCTTGCTTCCCTGGCCAGAAAGGCGGCTGAGCCCGAGAGGGGGAAAGAGAAGAATGGAGAGAGAGCCACGCGCCGGAGGCGGCCGCCGCCGCTCACGCCTCAACAGCAGCCACGGGAGGGGAGTCGCGCGCATGTGTCGGTGTGATTGCGACTCCCCTCCCGTGGCTGCTGTTGAGGCGGCAGCGTCGTCGTCCGCCTCCAGCGCACAGCTCTCTCTCCATTCTTCTCTTTTCCCCTCTCGGGCTCCGAATGCGGCGGGCGGCGGGAAGAGGAAACGAGGCAGTCCCGGATCGCTTGCTTCCCCGGCCAGAAAGCCGGCTGAGCCCGAGAGGGGGAAAGAGAAGAATGGAGAGAGAGCCACGTGCCGGAGGCGGCCGCCGCCGCTCACGCCTCAACAGCAGCCACGGGAGGGGAATCGCGCGCATGTGTCGGTGTGATTGCGACTCCCCTCCCATGGCTGCTGTTGAGGCGGCAGCGGCGGCATCCGCCTCCGGCGCGCGGCTCTCTCTCCATTCTTCTCTTTCCCCCTCTCGGGCTCCGAATGCTGCGGGCGGCGGGAAGAGGAAACGAGGCAGTCCCGGATCGCTTGCTTCCCCGGCCAGAAAGCCGGCTGAGCCCGAGAGGGGGAAAGAGAAGAATGGAGAGAGAGCCGCGCGCCGGAGGCGGACGCCGCTCACGCCTCAACAGCAGCCACGGGAGGGGAGTCGCAATCACACCGACACACGCGCGCGCGCGCGTGCCTCTAGCTAGTCAGAGAATGTGAGTGCGGGGAGGGGGGTTCCTCTCTTCTTATGCCTCCCCGCCACCCCCACCCCTCTGTTTTCTCCTTGCGTCGGCTTTCGCCCCCCTCCTCCTCCTCGCGCCCTGTGCCTTCCACCGAGCAGCCACGGGAGGGGAGTCGCTGGAGCTGCCCCCGGACTTTCCACCAAGACCAATGCCACCAGCCCACATGCCCGCCTCTCCCCGCGGCGGCGGCAGTAGTGCTGCCCAGCGCTCCGGCGTTGTCTGGGCTTCTCCCGCCACACGCAGCCCAACGGCTCGCTCCGGCTGGCGGCGGCGGAGGAAGGCGAATGCGGCTTGGAAACTGGGAGGGGGGTGGAACGTCTTTGGCCACTTAGCTCTTCCTCCGAAAGGAAAGTGTGGAGGCTGCCTCTCTCCTCCCATATTCCGCCCCCTCCCAGCTTCCAAGCCGCATTTGCCTTCCTCCGCCGCCACCAGCCTCCGCCCGGCTGTCATTTTGTAGAGAAGCGAGAAGCGGAGGAAGAGCTGGATGCTGGTGGTAACGGAGGAAGGCGAATGCGGCTTGGAAGCTGGGAGGGGGGCGGAATATGGGAGGAGAGAAGCAGCCTCCGCGCTTTCCTTTCGGAGGAAGAGCTAAGTGGCCAAAGACGTTCCGCCGCCCTCCCAGCTTCCAAGCCGCATTCGCCTTCCTCCGTTACCACCAGCATCCAGCTCTTCCTCCGCTTCTCGCTTCTCTACAAAATGACAGCCGGGCGGAGGCTGGCGGCGGCGGAGGAAGGCGAATGCGGCTTGGAAGCGGGGGGGCCAGGAACGTCTTTGGCCACTTAACTCTTCCTCCGAAAGGAAAGCGTGGAGGCTGCCTCTCTCCTCCCATATTCCGCCCCCCTCCCAGCTTCCAAGCCGCATTTGCCTTCCTCCGCCGCCGCCAGCATCCAGCTCTTCCTCCGCTTCTTGCTTCTCTACAAAATGACAGCTGGGCGGAGCCTGGCGGCGGCGGAAGGAACACTCGTACCCCGAATGTGGGCTCGTAAGTAGAACAAAAATATCTCTCCCCTCCTAGCTCGCATCTCAAAATGCTCGTATATAGAGCAGCTCGTATGTCGAGGTTCTACTGTACTATGGAATGATTGTAAAATATATATTTAGGAGTTGTTTAATATTAGGATGTATTAATTCATAAGATTGGATTAGAATTTTAGAACTATATAGAATTACATAGGTAAAATTAATGGAAGATACATATGATAAATAAGGGATTTATGATATGTACTGTATGATTTTATGACTTTGCATTATGAATTTAAAATATACTTGGAAATGTAAAAGATTGATTAAAGTTAATAATAGTAAATGCTAAGTGCCTGAAAATTAATTGAGCTTGGAAATATTGAATGAAATTATAGAAAAGTAAATATGGAAATATATTAATTGATGCATTGGTGTTCAGATAGATTTTCATAGTATTATTAGATTACTATAATACTATGATAAATATTTAAGAAATGAAGATTTTAAAGCATGGATTTATTAATAGTTTTGTTTTTTGTTTTGCTGGTTGTTTTAGTTTTAATAGTAATAGATTTTGGTTTTGTTTATTAATTTTGTTTTAATAAAAAAGAAGGATTTTTTCCCTATTTATTTATTTATTTGTTTGTTTGTTTGTTTGTTTATTTGTTCTTTCATTCATTCATTCATTTATACTTCTATGCCGCCTAGTCCTATAGTGTCACTCAGACACTATACTTTTCCACCCACACCGAAAAAAATTAGAGGGAACATTGACTCTTTCGGGGGGGGGGTTAGGAGGAGCATGCACCTCCCATACACCTGGAGTGAGGCTGCCTTCCATATACTGCACCAGAGAAAGAAACCCAGGTGGGTGAGAGGGGGAGCGCCGCTGAAAGGCTCCTCTGGCAGCCCAGAAAAGCCCGAGATGGCCAGAATTAAAGAGGGAATACTGTAGTAGGAAATTGGCCGGGCCTTCGTGCCGCTCTCAAATTTCTTGGGAAATCTTTCCAGGCTTGGGTTCTTAAGTAGACAATGGTTCTCAAGTAGAGGCAAAAAAATCTTGAATACCCAGTTCTTGTCTAGAAAAGTTCTTAAGTAGAGGTGTTTGTAAGTAGAGGTACCACTGTATATTAGATAAGCTTCTAACTGGACCTGAAAATAAAATTATTCCCAAAATATATACTTATTTACTACAATATGAAAGACCCGAAGATGTGGTAAAAGTGCCTATGGTAACATGGGCACAGAATATTGGTTATAATATTCACTTGTCAGTCTGGGAACAAATATGGAATAGAAATTTAAAAATATCAAAATCTGTATCTTATAAGGAAAATTATTATAACATGTGTTATCAATGGTATTTGGCACCAACCCAATTAGCTAAAATATATCCAAAATTGAGCCCAGACTGTTGGCAGTGCAGTGGTTGTGCTCTGAGATGAAAAAATTCTAGACGAAATCCACAAATGTTTACAAGAGATAATTTTTAAAAAGATAGAATTTTTACCGGAATTGTTCTTATTAGGAATAATAAAAAAGTAATACAGTATAGTAAAGCCGGAAAATATCTAATATTACATATTATGACTGGCTAGAATTACCTTCACCCAATATTGGAAAAATACAGAAATCCCCTCAGAAAAAGTAGTAATTAATAAAATATATAATGGTTCTGAAATGGATAAACTGATGATGGAATTAAGGGGCCAAAAAGATTTTGAGTATCATGAAATATGGGTAAAATGGCACAGATGGATTGAGTTAAGAAATAAAAATAAAAAGGTCACAAAAGATATATAATGATTAGTAAAATAAAGAATATAAATATGTAAATATGAATGATTTGAATAGGGACTTTGTGATTGTATGAAATAATACGAATATTACTGTAATTAATTAATATGTATATTATTATAGGATTTAATGATATATCTGTTGTAGCAATGCAGAAATACTGAATGTTTGCTGATATCACAATTTTGGGGGGAGGGGGGTTTGTTGCTGGTTCCCCCCCCCTTTGCCTGGCTTTTGTTGGTATTTATTTGTCTGTCTTAAAATATATTTGAAAACTAATAAAAAAAAATTCAAAAAAAGAGAAATAAATGAACTTTTGCACAATATTCTAATTTTTCGAGCTTCAGCTGTATAATCAGCTTCGGGAAAATCTGTTTTATTTATTTATTTATTTATTTATTCTTTGTCCAATATACAATACATATGGAAGAGAATAGACATTAAGTAATATATATAACGATAGAAAGTAAAAAGAAGAGAAGTAGATGGGAGGGAGAGAATATATATGATATAAGAGATAAGGAGAGAATATATATGATATATATATATTATATATATTATAGATAGATAGATAGATAGATAGATAGATAGATAGATAGATAGATAGATAGAGATAGATAAGGAGAGAATATATATGATATATGAGATAAGGAAAGACAACTGGACAGGGGACGATAGGCACATCAGTGCACTTATATACGCCCCTTACTGGCCTCTTAGGAACCTGGAGAGGTCAATCGTGGAGAGTCTAAGGGAGAAGTGTTGGGGGTTGGGAGTTGACACTATTGAGTCCGGTAATGAGTTCCACGCTTCGACAACTCGATTGTTAAAGTCATATTTTTTACAGTCAAGTTTGGAGCGGTTAATATTAAGTTTGAATCTGTTGTGTGCTCTTGTGTTGTTGCGGTTGAAGCTGAAGTAGTCATTGACCGGAAGGACGTTGCAGCATATGATCTTGTGGGCAATACTTAAATCGTGTTTTAGGCGCCGCAGTTCTAAGCTTTCAAGACCCAGGATAGATCGTCTATTTTCGTAGGGTATTCTGTTTCGAGTGGAGGAGTGAAGGGCTTTTCTGGTGAAATATCTTTGGACATTTTCGATAGTGTTGATATCTGAAAACGTCCAAAGATATTTCACCAGAAGATGGCAAGTACTTTCCATTTGAATGAAATTAACCCTTTCTCCATACTAACGAGAGACGGGCAGTAGTCACGTGGGTATTGCTCCATGTCCTATCCAATCAGGACCAAGCCTTCAGTCTTTTTAAAAAACGTTGGATCCGTTCCTTCCCCAGATTTCTCTTGGTCCTCTGCTTAGCAGGATGTGTGGTGGCTCCTCTCCTTCTTGGCTTTAATTCCTTCCCTCTGCACACTCTTCAACTCAACTTCTCTCAATTAGGATCCTTCTACAGCAAATTAAATTGATAAGTACAGCTGTTTTTCCTCTTGTTAACTCCCTTCCTCTCCCCCTCCTGTCCCTCCAGGCCATTCGCCTAATCGGGAAATATTTACGAGCCGAGATCGAATCTTTTAAGGTGGGCGGGGGATTTTGCCTGAAATAGCTCAGGTCAGATTCTAGCTCATTCTAGCTCAAACCGCTAACCGTGTGGCCTTATTAATTTACTCTTTGCAGCTGGATTTCCAGGAACAGTGTGTTCCCTATCCTCTGGGGCTTATTCATTTAGTTTTAATTGTCTCCTTTAAATTTTGGCATTTTTTTTCTGGTCCCAATGCCTGCTTAATTCTGTGTGAAGCTTACCTCACCCATGCCCGGCCTTTTTTGCACCCAAGCCCTGCCACAGACCCCGAGCATGTTGTAGATTGTCCTCGACCCTCTGCTCTAACCACTAGGTCCTGCAATGAGGACCTAGTATTTGCAGTCTCTTACCAACCGCCTGGAGTAGTTCCAGGAGATAGAGACTTGCAGAGGCCCCCGGATCAGGGCTGGGGCGTGTCTCTCCTTATTTTCACTTAGTCACCGAGTCTGCAGAGAGGGACGGCATACAAATCTAATTAATAATAATAATAATAATAATAATAATAATAATAACAACAACAACAATAATCATTCCTTTAGCTTTGCCTTTAAGTGGTATCTATGGCAGCCAGAAACCCCAAGAGGAATCTCACTGGGGGCAAGAAATCCAATAGGTCTTAGGAGGATGCCATTAACCCAGCCTCTCCTCCTTAGCCTTCCATTTCTTCAGCTCAATCTCCAAACCCTACTAGAGCTGAAAAGAGGAGAGACAAAACTCTTCAGAGAATACATGATAATTCTGCTAAAAGATTGAGGGTTCAAGCTCAAATTCATGCCAGCTCACCCCCTCTATCAGAGGTGCCTGGGCTTCTCCCTCACATAAAGAGAGCAATTTGGCAATGAGTCAGCTCAAGCCTCACAGGACCCTCCTCAGGGTATAACCCAGGACCTCAGAGTGGAGTGCCCTACTCTTCCTCCTCCTCTCCTCTCCTCTGAATTTCAGGCTATGCTAACTGCTTTAACCTAGGCCATTGATTTCAGATTCCTGGCTCTCAATGTGCCTTCTACCTCTGCTATCCCTCCTACTAGATAATCCAGACCTTTTCCCTCCCTTAGACAAAGAGTGGACCCATCTCCTATGGAGGTGTCTTCATCTGAGGATGAGGATGAGGAAGACCAAGACATCAATCCAAGGAGGATCCCTTCCAGGACCTCTCAGAGGATGAAGATCTCCTGACTAAACCTCCATCCTCCACAGCCATCTTCCCCCAGCACCTGTTTAAATCCTTGCTTCACAAGGCCCACGTGGCCACAGGGCTTGCGGTTCAAGAAGAGCCCTCTACATACACCATCACCATAGAACAAGAATACTGTCCCTTCTTCTCAGAGGAACAATAGGACACTGACATGATACTTATCCCCAAACTCTTCAAGGATTTGCTCCAGAAACAGTGGTTTTCTCCCATGGAGGGCCCAAACCCCTCCTCCAGGGACAAGAAGCTCTATAAGGTGGCTACCTCATACGAGGACCTACTATTCTCCCCCAAAGTGGATGAACCAGTTAAAACACTTCACTCCGCTGCAGCTATGCCGGGTAAGGCAGAGGAGGTCATGAAGGCTGAAGACAGACACCTGGAACAGAGGCTGAAAAAGAGCCACTCTGCATGGGCCATCAGATCGGCTGCCTCTGCATCCTTTTTTACTAGGGCCATGTTGCTTTGGATTCAACAAATCCAACACCACATCCCTCCAGATGATCTCAAGGACAGCAGAATATCAACAAACTTTTTGCTGCAGCCCAATACGTGGCAGACGCCACCCTTCAGGCATCTAAGTTTGCAGTAAAATCCATTGCAGTCTCTAGCGTTGCTGGCTCAAACCATGGTAGGTGGGTGCCCACCAGAAATGGCAATTGGCAATTGGGTCCCTCAAAAAATGAACCTATTTGGAGACCTCTTAGATCCTCTCCTGATGGAGACCTCGGAGAAGAGGAAGGTGCTGGGACCCACTATCAAGAAATCAACCAAATTTCAGCATCCTTTTCTCCAGCAAGACCAGACATCCAACTTCCAATGACCCTCAGGTCAGTATGCTTTTAGAAATAGATCTCAACCAGACAGATCCAATTGAGGTCAAAGAGGCAATTCTTCCTCCAGATATGGTAAGAGAACCAGATGGTAATCTCCCTGAAATTCCCATTTACTATTATTTTATTTATTTATTTATTTATTTATCAGATTTGTATGCCGCCCCTCTCCGCAGACTCGGGGCGGCTAACAGCAGCAATAATACAATGTAAACAAATCTAATATATAGTTAATTTAAAACCCCAATTTAGAAACCAATCATACATACTAACATACCATGCATACATTTTATAAGCCTAGGAGGAGGGAAAGTCTCAATTCCCCCATACCTGACGACAGAGGTGGATTTTAAGGAGCTTACGATTGGGGGCTGCCTGGCCTGGTTAATACCGGCCTGGCAACAATCCTCTCAAGACCCATGGGTATTATCTACTATTTAGTGGGGCCTTCAATTGGAATTTATTTCCCTGCCCCCTAAGAAATTTATTTCCTGCCCCCTCCTAAATCCCAGGTTTTTAGGACCCTTATGGAGGAGGCAATTCACCACCTCCTGCCTATCAAAGCTATCCAACTGGTCCCTTCCTCCCAAAGAGGTCTAGGGTTCTACTCCATCCTTTTTGTGGTCTGCAAAGCCTCCAGGGGATGGAGAGCCATCCTAGATCTGAAACTTATGAACCAGTTCATCAGGTACAGAAATCTCAAAATGCATTATCTGGCATCTATCTTAGCCTCCTTTCACTCAGGAGATTTCATGGCATCTGTACATCTCACAGAAGCCTACCTCCACATCCACATTCTCAAGGGCCACATAAAATTTCTTAGGTTTGCCTTCCTAGGCCATCACTATCAATACAAGGCTATGCCCTTTGGCCTGTCCTCGGCCCCCAGGGTTTTCACCAAACTCTTAGGGGCCCTGGCCACCCATATCAGATCTATCCCTATCTAGATTGAATGTTACCTAGATGATAGTCTCAGCTATAATCTCTGAGGTCTTCCATGTCTGTGGAATATTAAAAGTTTGAAATAAAATATTAAACAACTTCCCCAAATGCGGTGTTAATTCATTCATAAAAGTCTTATAATATTCTCCTGTAAATCCATCTGGACCTGGTGCCTTTAATAACTCTAATTATTTCATCATTTGTTATTTCTGCATTCAGTATTTGCTTATCTTCTTCAGTTAGTTTTTCCTCAACCTCTATAACTCCCACCTTCACTTGCTCTTCTTTATATAAATTCTCATAATACTTTTTCATTATTTTTTCCAATTGAACATTACTGTATTTTATTTCACCATCAGGGTCTCTTAAAGCAAATATACACGATTTCTCTTTTCTCTTCTTCAAATAGCGTACCATTGTTTCATTGATTTCTTCCCCCATCCCATAATTCTTTGTTTTATGACCATCCTCATATTATTCCATTGTAACTCATCAAAAAGTTTCAACTGTTTTTTCTTAGTTTTCAATAGATTATTCCATTCTCTATTTCTTGTTACTCTGAATTTCTCTTGTATTAAATCTATTTCTCTTATTTTCCTCTCCCTTTCTATTCCCCATCTCTTTTTGATATGGGTTTCTGTACTAATGCATTGTCCTCTCATAAAAGCTTTCTGTGCATCCCAAACCACTGTTTGCTGAATTTCTCCTGTATCATTTATACTAAAATACTCACATAATTCTTTTTGCAATTTAAGTTTATCCTCTTCATTTGCAGAGACAACAGGGTTATATCTCCAAATTCTTTGATTTCTATCTAAACCCATTTCCATTACTGCTAATAGTGGGGCATGGTCTGATAGCCAGATACTTTTTATTTCTATCTTCTTAAGATGTATATTTCCCACTCTATTCATTAATATATAATCTATACAACTAAATTTATTATGTCTTACTGAATAATATGTACTTCTATTTGGTAAGTCTGCATGAAGGTCCACCATATTAAGTTTATTTAAATGCAACATTTTTTATTCCCTTTTCCTGCTGTTAATTGGGTATTGAAATCCCCTGCCAAAAACACTGTGCCCTCCCCAAAATTATCCAATTTCCTTTTAGTATTTATTATAAATTGTTTTGAATTCACATTTGGAGCGTAGATTACTGCAAATGTTATCTTCTTTTGATTCATTTTCCCTTTAACAAATAATATTCTCCCATCTTTATCCCTTTGAATTTGAATTTCTTCGAAAGGGACACTTTGATGAATTAGCAAAGCTACACCCCTACTTTTTGTATTTCCCCGCGATTCATATATCCACTTCCAATTATTATCATTTATAAGTTTATCTGTCTACGTCTTTTATGTGTTTCTGTTAATAACAAAAAAACCACCTTATTAAAACTCTATGACATTTCAACTGTGAAGCCATACCATTCACATTCAAAGTCATTATAACCCTTTCACTCCTTGTAAATGTTTTTTAATTTTTTTCTCCCCATTTTTGCAGTCCCAGGCTTATTTAAAAAACTTTTAACTACTCTACAGACTCCCCGCCTCTGTGCCTCCACCCGTGTGTTCCCCTAAGGGGAAATAACAAGGCTAACCCATGTCTTACTTTGGAGACACTCATAGGATTGCTTATCCAACTTTGCCTGCCCTCTTTACCCACTTTTAAAAGTAAGAAGAAAAAAAAAAAACCTTCTCCCTCCTCTTCACTTTCACTTTAACAGAAAAGAAAGAAAGGAAGAAACTTTACTTAGGATTGCGCATGCGCCGATGGGTTTCTAGGCATTTCACCTCTGGCTCTGAATAAATATAAAATGTAAAGAGTTTTCTCCCCCTTAAAAAGACTATAAATCTTCCTTAGAAAAAAATAGGAGAAACAGGAATCTGCCGGCATCAAAGAGAGTTTGAAGATTTACGATTTCAAGCAAAGACGGAGGCGCTTTCGCTGTAACAAGGAAGTGATAAGTGAGTACAATAAATCTTAAAATGGCGGAGGGAGGGAAAAAAGAAGACGTCTCCAGCCTGGCTAACATTGAAAAAAAACTGGATAAACTGCTGGATATTTGCAGTGGATTTGAACAGAGATTTAATAAAGTTGAGACTAAAATGGAACAGCTGGATTTAGAAGTTAAACAAATTAAAAAGGAGGGAGATTCTTCTGCTGGAAAGATACTGAAAGTTGAGAAACAAGTGATGGATTACGATGGAAAAATAAGACAAATAAATGATAGAATCGCAAATTTGGAGGACAGACAGAGAAGGAGGAATTTGCGTTTACGAGGGTTCAGAATGGATTCGGCCTCTGATTTTAAGTTAACAGAAGCTGTCTGTGCATGGTTAAATAAACAGACAGGCGTGCATGTCAGCGTGGAGGAGCTGTTGCGGGTTCACTGGGCAGCCCCCAGAAGAGACGGCAGACAGAGAGATGTGATCATCGCTTTCCTCAGTGAAAAAAAAGCAGAGATGATTTATAAAACTTTGAAGACTTCTACGAGCCTTAAACAAGACGGAAATTAGATAAGGGTTCTGAGGGATCTTTCCTGGGAAACCCTGAGAGCGAGAGCTGTGTTGAAACCAATTGCAAGCCAGCTATATCAAAGTGGAACCAGATTTAGCTGGGGCTACCCAGTGGCCATCTTGGTGTTCCAGGACAATAAAATGTACAGAGCACGTTCATTGGAGGAGGGAAAGGTTTTACTGGATCAACTGGGGATTAAGTTTGATGAAACTGGAGCACTAGCATATGAAGGAGAAGAGGCTTTTGACGGTTGGAGTACCCCAGATGAGGAGGAAAGATGAAGGGAAGAGCAGCTGAAGGAGTTAAGCGGGCAGGTGGAGGCCATCAGAAAGGAGCAGAGAAGAACACGGGCTCTGCGTGAGAAGAGAGCCAGAAAGTGATGGTGTTTGGTCCCTTGTCTTGTTGTGGGGGGGGGGGGGGAAAGGAAAAGGAAAAGAATTATTACTATTACTATTACTATTATTGTTGTTATTATTATTAATTTTCTTGGAGATGCCTTGGGATTCCTGTATATCTGTCATTCAGTGGGGGAAGTCTAAGGGGGAGAAAAAGGTGGTTTAAGAATTTAAAATTAAAGAAGAAATTAAAGAAGGAATTATTTAAAGGAGAAAGGAGGGGGGGAGAAATTTTCTCTTTAATAAAATTAAAAAGGGTTGAAAGAGGAGCTAGTTGAGTGGGAACGCAATCCAGATAATGTGCCTCATGTATGGGCAAGGTTTTTTCTTGTCTTCTCCCCTCTCAGTGGGGGGAGCACAGGGGGAGGCACGTTGGGGGGGGGGTAATAGGGGTAAAGAAAGGGGAAAAATATAAACCAAGGGCAAAACAAGAGGGGAAAAGGGTGATTTTGGTATATTATGACGGAGTGTAAGATAATGGTTTTAAATGTGAATGGTTTGGGATCGGATTTGAAACGTTTTAGGATATTAAGGATGGCTAAGCAATACAAGGTGGATATTATGATTTTGACAGAAACACATAAAAGAAGGGGAGGAAGGGATAACTTGATTAATGATAGAAATTGGAAATGGGTGTTTGAGTCGAGAGGAACACAAAAAAGTCGAGGCACAGCGATTCTGATTCATCAGAGGGTTAATTTTGAAGAGGTGGGAATTCAGAAAGACAGAGAAGGAAGGTGGATATTTGTTAAAGGGAAAATAAATCAAAAGAAGCTGACATTAGCAGCAATTTATGCCCCAAATGTGAAAACAAAACAATTTATAATGAATACTAAGAAGAAGTTAGACAACTTTAAGGAGGGCTCAACTTTTTTGGCAGGAGATTTTAATATGCAATTAACAAATGGGACTGCAAATAGCAGGATGTTACATTTAAATAGACTTAATATGGTGGATCTACATGCAGATATTTTAAACAGAGCTACATATTATTCAGCAAGATATCACACATTTAGCTGCATAGACTACATATTAATGAATAGGGGAGGCAATATACAAGTTAAAAAAGTAGACATTAAAAGTATATGGATATCAGATCATGCCCCACTATTGGCAGAATTGGAAATAGGTCAGGAACGAAATCAAAAAATTTGGAGATATAATGCAGTTGTAACTGCTAGGGAACAAGATAAAGAGAAATTGCAAACAGAGTTATCAGAATATTTTAGAATTAATGATGTGGGTGGTATTAAACAATCAATTGTATGGGATGCATGTAAGGCCTTCATGAGGGGACAATGTATATGTATGGAAGCAGATATTAGGAAGAGGTGGGGTAGAGAGAGGGAAAGGAAGATAAGGGAAATAGATTTGATACAAGAGCAGTTAAGATTAATGAAAAGTAGAGATTGGAATAGTTTATTGAAATTGAAAAAGAAACAGTTGATGGTGTATGATGAGATTAAATGGAATAAGATGAGAATGGCGATGCGACAAAAAATACAGAGCTGGGGGACAAGATCAATGCAGCAAATGGCGAGATATCTGAAGAAGAGGAAAGAAAAATCATGTATTTTAGCATTGAGGGACACCAGTGGAGTGGTTAGATATGGTAATGACCAGTTAGAGGAGATAATGAGGAAATATTATGAAGATTTGTATAAAGAGGAGCAAGTGAAGATAGGAGTCCTCAAGGTTGGGAAAATAGTAAGTGAAGAAGATAAACAAATTTTGAATGCAGAAATTACACAAGATGAAATTGCTAGAGTAATTAAAGGGTTAAAACAAGCCAAAGCACCGGGCCCAGATGGGTTTACAGGGGAATTCTATAAAACTTATGTGAATGTTTTGTTGCCGCATTTGGGGAAATTGTTTAATAATATATTGTCAAATCGTGATATCCCGCAGACATGGAAGCTTTCAGAAATTGTTACCATTCCGAAGATGGGTCGAGATTTAAGAGAGCCTGGGTCTTACCGTCCGATCAGTTTGGCAAATCAGGATTATAAAATATTTATGAAAATACTGGCAAATAGATTAGAAAATATTTTACCAAAAATAATTGAAGAGGATCAATATGGATTCGTGAAGGGAAGGAAAATAAGTGAACCAATTAGAAATGTAATGAATGTGATGCACCATGCTACCGCTACTAAAAGGAAATTGGGAATTTTGAAATTAGATGTTTATAAAGCGTTCGATAAAGTTAACCATAGTTATTTATATAAATTATGTAACAAATTAAACATGGGGGATAAATTTTGTGAAACTATAAAAGAGATTTATAAAGGAAATGAAGCATATATAAGAGTGAATGGACAAAGAACGCAGAGTATTAAAATATTAAACGGCACCAAGCAGGGATGCCCTTTGTCTCCAAAATTATTCGTAATAGCAATAGAGATCTTAGCTAATAAGATAAGACAAGATAACACTTGGGCAGGATATAGAATAGGGGAATTAGAAATGAAAATAAATTTATTTGCAGATGATGCAATTATATTGACCCAGACCCCGATGGAGATGATTAAAGGTATAATAAATATTTTACAAGAGTTTAAGCAGGAATCGGGACTGTCGGTTAATATGGAAAAATCAGAGATTATGTGTTTAAATATAGATCCGAGAGAACAGATAGAAATTAGGAAAGAATCAGGGTTGAAATTAGGACTTAAAAAAATAAAATATTTGGGAATTTGGTTATTGAAAAACCCAGTGAAAATGGAAGAGATTAAGTATAGATTAATATGGAGGAAAATGTTGAAACAGATGAGGAGCTGGAAAGATAAAAAGCTAAGGAGACTTTCTAAAATAAGAGCTTTAAAAATGATGATAGCTCCCAAGATGATGTACCTATTTCAGGTGCTATCGAGGGGGTTATCGGTATGTAAGGTTAAAGAGTGGGACAAAAAATTAAATTATTGGATTGAAGGAGATAAGAGACCAAGAATAAGAAAAAAGTGGTTAATTGCGAATGAAAAAGAGGGGGGATGGGGAGTTCCATGTTTGGAGCTGTATAGGGAAGCTTTTCAAATGGAAAGGTTAATGGAGTTGCAATTAAGTGAAAATAAATGGGCGAAATTGGAAAAACAGATAAACGGGATGAACAATAGAGAATTAATTTTTAGGAAGTGGAATAGGAGTGATATAGGTAAATTAATAGGCCCAATGAAAGGGACTATGGAAATTTGGAAAAAATGGCAAGGGAAAATAGGATTATATAAATCTAAACTGTCAACGCTTTATGTAATAAATAGAGAAAACGAAATTAACTTAAATAGGGTTATAGGAGAGTTGAAGGGAAGAGGGATAACTAAGATAGAACAGTTATACGAGAAGGATGGCAGGCCAAGTAGAAATCGTATAGAATGGTGGTTAGGTAAGGGAAGGTGGCTACAAATAAATGCAATATGTAAATATCTAAATGAAAGGGAGAATAAAGAAGTATTATGGTGGGAGGAGACAGGGTTAGAGAAAATAATAAGAGAAAAAAGTGAGGGGATAAAGGCGCAAGCAACTAATATATACAAACTGCTAGTGCAGTCAGATGGGGATACGATTGATGGATTGACTAAATGGTGGCAAAATGAGATATTAGTAGAGGTACAAGAAATGGAAAATATAGTAGAAGATATAAGGAAAATTAAAAATACAAGAATTAGGGAAATGAGAAGGAAAATATTACATAAGTGGTATTTCACTCCCGTTCAATTTGCACATTTTCAGCAGAATGTCAGGGGGAATTGTTGGCATGGTTGTCAAGATAAAGGAGTGTTTATGCATATGTTTTGGGAATGCCCGATAGTGCAGGAATTTTGGCAAAAGGTGAAAGACGATATCAATAGAATGTTAAATATACAATGGACAATCACTAAGGAAATGGCAGTACTAGTAAAAAGTAATGCGATGGGAGAATTTAGAAAAATAAAAAAAGCAGCAATAGAAAGCGCTCAGGCAGTAATAGTTTTGGGTTGGAAGGATGCGACAAAATGGACAATGCAAAATTGGTATAGGTACATGGTGGACCATATTCAATTTGAAATTATGGAAAAAAGGATAAATTTGGATAATGAAACTGAGTTGGGACAGCTGATGGGACGGTGGGACAAGGTAAGACGATATATGACGAGCAGAATCCGAGACCAAGCTACAAGAAATAAACTGGAATCACTCTATAATATGTAAACAGATATATTGCTCTTGGGTTAAGTGGATTATACAAGAAATACCCCCAATTTGGTGGTGGGGAATGTGTGTATGTCGGGGTGGTGGGCACAATTCACAATTCACTACGCACTGTTTTATGTTGTGTGATTTTAAATTGTTAAAAATCAATTTAAAAAAAAAAAAGGAAGAAACTTTACTTTACAGAAAAGCCTGCAAATGTTTCCAGTTTCCCCTCCCGAGCCGCTGTAGATAAACTTGCTTCTTACTCCCAAACAATTCCAAGCTGCTGCAACATAACTTTGCCTTCTGAAACATTCCGTGCCCGAAGAATTTTCTCTCCTCTGAAGACTATTATAACAGCAGGGAAACTCCAGGTGAATCTGACTCCATTTTGGAACAAAAGGCTTGAAATTGGTCTCAGTTGATTCCTGGCTTGCAGAGTTTGAGCAGAAAGATCCTTTAAAACCCGGATCGGGTTTCCTCCTTGGTTGAGATTTGGGATGGCTCTCAGCTCTCTATATAGTTCAGCAGCTCTTCTTTTGGATATAAATGCAATATTAACATCTCTTTGTCAACCTGGACCCTTCCAACCAAAACTCCAGTGGGCTCTTTCGAATTCGTGTATTTCAACTTTTATATTATTTTCTTGAAGCTACTGATGAACTGCCTGGGTCAATTTTTTACTTTCTGCAAAGTTCTGTTTGAATCCACATAAACGTAAGTTTTTTCTTCTTTGCCTATCTTCCAAATTGTTAATTCAAAGATCCTGCTGCTTTTTAAAGTCTGCTAACTTTTCACTTTGAATTTGCTGATTTGTTTCAAGCTTTACAATTGTTTCACCTTGGTCTTTTGTCTGTGTTTTAAGTTGCTTAATTCCAGCAGTCACATCTGTTATAGCTAATTGCATTTCTTTAAATTGTTCACCCATCGATCCAAATAACTAGATTATAACTATCCCGAAACCAGATCGTGATTTGAGGCATCCATATTCCTATTGTCCCATCAGTTTGCTTAATCAGGATTATAAAATATTTATGAAGGTATTAGCTAATAGGATTGAGAATATTTTACCGAAGATAATTGGAGAAGATCAATATGGATTTGTAAAGGGAAGGAAAATATACGAACCAATAAGGAATGTTGTTAATGTGTTACACCATGCTACCGCTACTAAAAGGAAACTGGGAATTTTAAAATTAGATGTGTATAAAGCTTTCAATAAAGTTAATCATAATTATTTATATCAGTTATGTAAGGATTTAAATATGGGAGATAATTTTTGTGAAACTATAAAGGGAATATATAAAGAAAATACAGCTTATATTAGAGTTAATGGACATAGAACGGAAAAAGTTAAAATTCAAAATGGCACTAAACAGGGTTGCCCATTATCTCCAATGTTATTCGCAATGGCAATAGAGGTACTAGCCAACAAGATAAGAAGGGAAAAAAACTGGAGAGGATACCAAATTGGAAAATTAGAATTAAAATTAAATCTCTTTGCAGATAATGCTATTATATTAACAGAGACTCCAATTGAAATTATTAAAAAAATAATGATTATACTACAGGAATTTAAACAACAGTCAGGACTACAAGTTAATATGGAAAAATCAGAGATAATCTGTTTGAATACAGGTCCTAAAGAGCAAATTAAGATTAGAAAGGTATCAGGACTGAAATTAGGGTGTAAAAAAATGAAATACTTGGGAGTATGGTTATTAAAAAATCCAAATAAAATAGTGAAGGTTAATTATAACCTGATGTGGAAAAAAATGTTAAAACAGATGAAGAGTTGGAAAGATAAAAAATTGAGAAGGATGGCAAAGATAAGAGCACTTAAAATGATGATTATCCCAAAAATGATGTATTTATTTCAGGTTTTACCAGGCACCTTTTCAGGGGCAAAACTGAGGGAATGGGATAGTAAAATGAATTATTGGATAGAAGAGAATAAAAGACCTAGAATAAGGAAAAAATGGCTAATGAAAAAGATGGAGGATGGGGAAGCCCTAGCTTGGAGCTATATAGAGACGCGTTTCAAAGAGAAAGATTAATGGAGTTTCAGATATTAAAGAACAATAAATGGGTTAGATTGGAAAAAGAGATTAATAAAATTAAAAATAGAGAGCTGTTATTCATAAAATGGAATAAAAAGGAAATCGATAAATTAATGGACCTTTTGAAGGGGACTGTAGAAATCTGGTCAAAATGGCAGGGGAAAATGGGAATAAGGAGATCAAAGCTGTCAACGTTGTATGTATTAAACAGAGATAACGAAACCAATTTAAATAAAATTATAAAGGAATTGAATGATAAAGGGATAACCAGAATAGAACAGTTATATGAGAAGGATGGAAGAGTCAGTAGAATTCATTTAGAAAGGTGGTTGGGCCAACAGAGATGGCTGCAGATAAACACAATAAGTAAATATTTGAAAGAAAGGGAGAATAAAGAAGCATTATTAAGAGAAGAAACTTACTTAGAGAAAATATGAAAAGAAAAAAGGGATGATATAAAGGCACAAGCAAGCAACATACCGTATATACTCGAGTATAAGCCGAGTTTGGCTTATACTCAGGTCACCACAAGAGGGCGCCAAGTCACCACAAGAGGGCGCCCCGCGGGAGCCCGGCAGGCATTGCTGTCTTGGGCGGGTAAGGGAGCTATGACAGGTGCCTGCTGAGGCAGCTTCGGGGGCGCCTTTGGGAGGGCTAGACGCAGGGACTGGGCTGTGGAGGTCACACTTTTACACCCTCCGCGGCTCCAACGATGCTGACGCCGGAGCTCTCGGGGCTATGGTTGGCTGGTGCCTTTACTTGAGCCGGGGAGAGGAGGCACCTGCCCCACCCTTCCCACAGCTCTGACAGCGTGCAAGAAGGGAAAAAGGCGATGGGAAGCTGGTGAGGTGGGGTAGGGGGGTGGATTCCTGCATCTGTCTTCTCCCCGCCACCGTACCTCACCGGCTTCCCATTGCCTTTTCCCCCTCTTGCACGCCCTTCGAGCAGTTGGCTGGCACCTTTGCTTGAGCCGGGGAGAGGAGGCACTTTTGAGAAGACAGAAGCTCCAGTTCTAAGTGACGGATTAGAATCATCAATCACAGCTCGCGTGAGCTGAAATGAAACTAACTGCGGAGATTGATGGATAAGATAAGAGAAAAACTTCAAAACAAGTTACTTTATTTGTATAAAAGTATAAAATCAAAATATGCCTGATCACAGGCTCAGAAAAACATGTCTACATTGTGAGAGAGTTTTCTTGAAAAGATGGATTTTTCCTTCTCTTCTGGAACAGAGAGGAAGTGACTAGACAGGGTTTACATCACAAATGGGGGGAGCTACATTAACATACATGAGTTAACTATTTAACTACTGAATGTCTCTGGATGTCTCTGGGAGCTGTCAATACACAGCGTGACACCCCTTCTTTGGCAGTCATCAGGGACATCAGTTCACATAAGGCACATTTTCTTGGATAGGTATTCGTGTTGGTCAGCTGGCAATGGTTTATTTAGCAGATCAGCAATCTGTTCAGTAGTAGGCACATACTGTATTTTCACGAATCCTTCTTTCACACTTTCTCTGGTATTTCTATACCTTATGTCAATGTTCCATGAACGAGCTCCAACATATTCAGCTTCAGCTATGAATGTAACTGAAACATTATCTTCCATAATAACAATGGGTTTCATGGGACTTTCCCAAATACTATTGATAAGAGCAGAACAAAGGTTAAAGCATTACAGCAATCAGAAACACATGCATATTCAGCCTCAGTTGAAGAGCAAGAAATAAACTTCTGTTTTCTAACTTTCCAATAAATTGGACAACCATTCAAAAACATTATGTAACCAGAAGTACTTTTTCGTGTTTCTACATCACCTGCCCAGTCAGCATCTGTGTAGCAAATGACTTCAGGATACTTATCATGTTTCGGCTCTAGGAACAACTTCATGTCCTTTGTAAGTTTCATGTATCTCAGCAGTCTTTTTATGCATGACCAATGGAACGTAGTTGCTTTGCCAACGTACCGGGACAAAAGATTCACACTCAGTCAAAAGTCGGGTCTTGTCCAACTGCTGATGTATAGTAATGACCCAATTACTGACCGATACAGCGTTTGGTCTTCAAATGGAGGGTACTCTTGTTGAGCTAACCTGTAAAAATCAGTTTGCATAGGAGAACGACAAGTATGTGCATCAGACATGTTACAGTTATGCAAAAGTTGGTCAACCTTACTTTCTTGTGAAAGAGAGAACCCCTTCTCAGTTTTCTCAATCTGAATACCTAGATAATCATTAATATGCCCTAGGCTTTTTAAAGTGAAATGTTTTTTTAGACCCTTGGCAAAAGTTTCACTCATGCGTTTGTTGGGACCAATATAAACAATATCATCAACATAAACAAGAATAATTTCATAAACTTTACCTTGCCCTTTTATAAACACGCATTCATCAGAAATGGACTTAATAAAGCCCATTAAATTTAGCTTTTCAATGAGGCAGCGGCACCACATGAGGGCACTCTGTTTCAATCCATAGAGACTTTTCTGCAGGTACCAGACATCCCCTTCTCGGTTCTGGAACTCGGGTGCACTCTTGACGTGGATCTCTTCATTTAGATCAGCGTTCAAATAGGTAGTCTCGACGTCGAACTGAAAAACCTCTAAGTTCAAAGCAATAGCGGTAGTTAGGGTAATTTTGACACTTTCATTTCTGACAGTGGGTGAAAAGGTATCAGTGTAGTCTTCAGGATACACCTGTGAGTATCCCTGTGCTACAAGTCTTGCTTTGTATAGCTTTTCATCATTTGGTTTTTGTTTGACCTTATACACCCAACGTGTGCCAATAATCTTCTTGTTTGTTGGAGGCTCAACTTGTTGGAACACCTTAAGTTTCTTTAAACAGTCCAGTTCATGTTCCATAGCCTCATACCATTTCTCTTGTTCAGATTCAGGTAAATGTCTTATTTGAGAAAAGTTCTCAGGAGGAAGTGTAACATTGTTACATAGAAAGGAAAAGGTTTGTGTAATATTTGCTGTTGATATCTCTTTGGAGGAGTTCCTTTGGTGGTTCTTTGTGAATGCCTTGGAACCTTGGTCCATCCTTCATCATGACCATCTCCGTCTCCAATTGCATCGTCAGGGATATCATCTGCGACTGTTGAAGACTGTCCATCATCTGGAACATCTGAGTCATCTGGGACAGCTGCCTGAGAGTCAGGTTTCGCTGCACCTTCAACATCATCCCTAGGAAAATAAACTGAAGTATCATTACTATGTATTTTGGACCAATTAGTATCTTCCTCAAATTTAGCTGAATTAGAAACAACAGCTCTATGGTAAGTGTCAGCAAATTTGTAGTAGTTAGAGCTTTCATCAAAGCCGATGAATCTCATTCTCTGTGACACTGGACCTCCCTTTCTTCTTTGGTCAAGTGGAATGTTAACAGTGGCATAGCAGCCAAAAATGTGGATGTTTTGAACATCAGGCTTCTTTGCATGAAGCAAGTAATAAGGAGTCTCTTGTATAACAATACTCCAGGTTCTGTTAACAATGTAATTAGCATACCTTAGTGCTTCACCCCAGTATAAATTGTCCATGTCAGCATTCTCTAGAAGACAATGAAACATAGTCTGTAGGATTCCTTGCCTCCTCTCTGCAATCCCGTTAAGAGCCGGAGATGAAGGTGCTGATGTTTGTTGATGGATTCCATTTCTTTTCATCCATCCTTGGAACTGCTGGGACATGAATTCTCCACCGCGATCACTTTGAATTCTTTTGATCCAGACATCGTATTGCGTAAGTACCTCTGCAGCAAAGTCTTTAAAGATCTGAAAAGCCTCAGATTTTTGTTTCATTAGAAACACAAAACCATATCTAGAGTAACTATCAACAATAGTCAAGAAATACTTACAGTTACCTTTAGTAGGCCGAAATGGACCGACAATGTCGGTGTGGACCAATTCAAAAATGCATGTAGACAAGTGTAGGGCATGCTTGGCAATCAGGGTTGCCTTTGATTTCGCTGAATTGCAAACCTTACAATCAAGATGAACCTTGCAATCACCATCAATTTTAAAACTATTCACAAACTCAGGCATCTTTGCTAAAACTGGATAAGATGCATGGCCCAAGCGATGGTGCCATCTATGAATACACCTGAAATGAAAATATTTGCTTGTTAATACAGGTTTAACATTTGAAACAGCATTGGGAACCTCTTGGACTTCATTGGTTTTATGAGCCTTTGCAGCTATAGTGGCAGCAGGTTTTCTCTCCGGACCTGTGCCTTCGCCCTTTGGAACTTTCATACTTACATCACCCTTTGGAGGAGGTTTTGGCTTTAAGTAATAAACACCTTTGATAGGAATACCAGTAGCAAGGACTTTGTCATCCTTCAAGATGTAAGTTTCTGTTAGTTCATGAGTCACTTTAGTCCCTAAGTCTTCATTCAGGTGGTACACGCTGAGTATGTTCACCTTCGCACTTGGAACGTAGAAAACACATGAGATGTGTCTGTCCAGTTCTTTCACGTAGACAGTTCCTTCTCCTTCGACCTTGCAGAGATGAGCTGCTACTCCAACCACTTCTTTGACGTCAGTCTTGTGGAATTCGGTGAAAAGTTCCTTCTGGTATGCGATGTGCATGGCTGCTCCACTGTCTAATGTCCATAAGTGACGGATGTCAAACTGTGGACTCTTATCTGGAACAGTGTTGAGGAGGAGAGTGTTGACATAAACACGTTTCTCACCTTTTGAGTCTCGTTGAGTTGATTTGGAACTCCCGGAGCCTCGACCCCTGGATCCTCTCGAATGCGCTCCTTTGGGTTGGGTAGGATATGAAGGAGATTCAGAATCGCCAGATTGAGCACTTGGTTGATCACTGGGTTGAGATCGTGGAGTGTCATCTTTCTTAGGTTGTTTCTGGCATGTGTATCTTGAAGTGTAACCTTTTTGTTGACAGTTCTTAGCTAAGGTAGGTTTGTATGCAGACGACATTGGTCTGAGTCTAGTGTGCAGGAATCCTTCTTCTTCGACTAACATGTTACAGAGTCTCTGTGTAGTTCTTTGGGCCAGTGGCAAGCTGTTGAATTTAAAACCAGCCTCCTTCCATTCAGGGCCAAGGGAATTTATGATTGCAGCATTGACTTGCAGAAAGTCCAGATTATAGCCACGCTTCGTCAAGTCTTTGTGCATTGCTAACAGCTTAGACAAATGTGGAGCAATTTCATCCCCAGGCTTTAATTTGGCTGAATGAAATTGAGAAATCAAAAGAAAATTGCCTTCTTCTGAAATTGGCCTGAACAATCCTTCAAGGGACTCTAGAAGTTCTCCTGCAGTAATGTCATGTGGGTGTCTCACAGACAAATCAGAATCCAGGGACATGAGAATAAGGAGGGTCACTCTGATGTCTGCTTCCCTTTCTTCCTCAGTCCATTGCCTAATTGGAGGATCAAATGCCATATGATCTACCTGCTGAGTAAGCAGCATCAGCCTCATCTGATGGAGCCAGGTCTTATAATTATGACTGTTGCTCTTGAGTTTTGACTCACCTTTCAGTGTTGCTAAGGTGATTGCTTGCCTTGTGGATGCAGCTGGCATCACTGCTGGTTGTTGCATCTGTGGCACGAGAACCGGCAGCAAGTGGACAGGCTGAGGAGCCTGGACTGGTTGTGGCAGATGAGGTGGCAAGAGGGGTTGCCTCGGTTGCTGTACAGGGTGAGCTGGAACTTGTGAGCGTCGGTTCCGTTGCATCTGTGCAGCTTGGGATGCCTGTGACACTTGTGGCTTAACAGCAGATTGATTAAAAACATTTTCTGTTTAACGTTTTCTTTCATACTGAAAACTTTGAGCAAAATCCCTGATTTCAGATGTTGGCTTAGGTTTGTAGCCATGCCATCCACTAGAGGCCGCTGCTGCACTATAGGTTTCTGTAGCTGCTTCAGCATACATAGCCCCCCTTTCTGGAGGAAATTTTTCTGTTTGAGATAAGCCTGGAAGGAATTCACTATCTCTTGGCACATGCTCGGTTTGAATATCGAAAGACAAAGACATTCCTTTGCCTGATGAGGTGGCCTCTTGATACTGGGCATGCTTAATGGAGAGAAGCCCAAAATCATCTTTTAAAAGCTTGATTTGCATTTCCTTTAGGTCTCTCATCTGTCTTCTATAGACATTCAACTCATCCATATAATTATCATGTGTAGCTCTTTGTTTTAAAGTTATAGCATCTCCAAGGCTGTCTAAATAGGCACAGTACGAATATAAATCCTGAATCTGGTGCTCGGATCTGGAAATCGCATTTTCAACTCTGTCTAACTCAGAAAGCGATTCTCTGCTTTTAATTGAGGTTTGAGACAGATTATCATCACAATGCTTAGCTTTGGCTTTAACTTTCAAAGGGAGCTGTGAAGACTGAATACTTGGAGAGTCTGAACGGATAAGGGTGGACCCCCCTTCACATTCTTCAGTTAAGTGCTCTGAAAACCTCTCCATGGGTTGCCCCATGATAGTTTTCTCCCCTTTTTCAACCAAGTAAGAATGAGAACTTACGATTTGCTGAGGGGGTGCCAGGTCAATAGCTTGGAGAGACTGTTGCTCTGTCATGACGAGATTTCTTTTCTCTTCCGATGCTTGGATGAGATTTTTCAAGCCGTCAAGTTGGTCTTGTGAAATTTCATCTATGAAGCTTTGGGAAAAAAGTTTCTTCTTCCATTTGGCTGGCATTCCAAAGAGCACGGCAGCTTTGATTAGTGTTGAACCATCGGCTGCTTACCATGATGTGATTAGAATCATCAATCACAGCTCGCGTGAGCTGAAATGAAACTAACTGCGGAGATCGATGGATAAGATGAGAGAAAAACTTCAAAACAAGTTACTTTATTTGTATAAAAGTATAAAATCAAAATATGCCTGATCACAGGCTCAGAAAAACACGTCTACATTGTGAGAGAGTTTTCTTGAATGATGGATTCTTCTTTCTCTTCCGGAACAGAGAGGAAGTGACTAGACAGGGTTTACATCACAAATGGGGGGAGCTACATTAACATACATGAGTTAACTATTTAACTACTGAATGTCTCTGGATGTCTCTGGGGGCTGTCAATACACAGCTTGACACTAAGGGCAAAGGCAAAGGGCGCTCCGAGCGAAGCAGCTGTGGGGAGGGTGGGGCCGTTGCCTCCTCTCCCTGGCTCAAGCAAAGATGCCAGCCAATTGGTGGTGGGGTATGTATGTTGTTAGGTGGTGGGTGCACCTTCACAGGGCACTGTTTTATGTTGTATGATATGCAGTCTGTGTGTGTAAACATTTAAAAAACTAATAAAAATATTTATATATATATATAAAAAGATGATATTCTCAGCCACACCCCCTCTAGGGAGTGTACCCTGTCTGATCTCAACTCCACCATGGCCATACTTCAGAGGCATGCAGTGATGGGCTACCAAAATTTTTACTACCACACTGTGGCCGTGGCTTATGCATTTTGTTTCAACATCTTTCAGTGCAAATTGGGTGCTCTGGGGTGGAGCTCCAAATTTTGCTACCAGAACTGCGTTCCTGACCATTCCCGTAGGAGCCCATCACTGGAGGCATGGCTTCTCTATCAACCTGGGTAAGAGTCAGCTAGTCCCCAGTACTTCCATCCTCCATCTAGGAACTCAGACTCCATCCACTCCACGGTCTCCCTCTCCCAAGATAGGCAGGCCAGTATTAAATCCTTGGCCTGCCAGATCCAACAGTCAAAACGGGCTCCTATCTCCCTTCTGTCTTCCTTGCTAGGGAAAATGATCTCCTGTATAGGCATCATCCCCTGGGCTAGGCTTCATTCTAGGGAACTTCAATGGCTACTATTACCCTTTCAGAGATCCGCTCAAAGCACCTCTCAGCGCATCATCCCTATCCCTCCATCAGCGATATGGTCGGTCCCGTGGTGACTATCCTCCATGCTGTCAAAAGGCACCCTCTTCAGGATTCCATTGTAAACGATCATTACGACAGATGTCAGCCTCTCTGGATGGGGTGCCCATTCAACAGGTATGATAGCACAGGGCACCTGGTTGGCACAAGAGGCCAGACACCCCATCAATTGGCTGGAACTGAGAGCAGTCTTCCTAGCTCTCAAACACCTCATCCTTCACCAACACATTCTGATTCTCACTGCAAAGAGGGGGGCACATGATCCAGAGCTCTAATGCAGCAAGCTCCCAAGCCAGATCTCTGGATGGAGAGACACCTCCAATTCCTCTCGGTGTATCACATCTCCGGAGACCTCAACACAAACATAGAAACATAGAAACATAGAAGTCTGACGGCAGAAAAAGACCTCATGGTCCATCTAGTCTACCCTTATACTATTTTCTGTATTTTATCTTAGGATGGATATATGTTTATCCCAGGCATGTTTAAATTCAGTTACTGTGGATTTACCAACCACGTCTGCTGGAAGTTTGTTCCAAGGATCTACTACTCTTTCAGTAAAATAATATTTTCTCATGTTGCTTTTGATCTTTCCCCCAACTAACCTCAGATTGTGTCCCCTTGTTCTTGTGTTCACTTTCCTATTAAAAACACTTCCCTCCTGGACCTTATTTAACCCTTTAATATATTTAAATGTTTCGATCATGTCCCCCCTTTTCCTTCTGTCCTCCAGACTATACAGATCATTAAGTCTTTCCTGATACATTTTATGCTTAAGACCTTCCACCATTCTTGTAGCCCATCTTTGGACCCGTTCCACTTTGTCAATATCTTTTTGAAGGTGAGGTCTCCAGAACTGAAGACAGTATTCCAAATGTGGTCTCACTAGCATTCTATATAGCGGGATCATAATCTCCCTCTTCCTGCTTGTTATACCTCTAGCTATGCAGCCAAGCATCCTACTTGCTTTCCCTACCGCCTGACTGCACTGTTCACCCATTTTGAGACTGTCAGAAATCACTACCCCTAAATCCTTTTCTTCTGAAGTTTTTGCTAACACAGAACTGCCAATACAATACTCAGTTTGAGGATTCCTTTTCCCCAAGTGCATTATTTTGCATTTGGAAACATTAAACTGCAGTTTCCATTGCTTGGACCATTTATCTAGTAAAGCTAAACCATTTACCATATTACAGATGCCTCCAGGAATATCAACCCTATTGCACACTTTAGAGTCATCAGCAAATAGGCAAACCTTCCCTACCAAACCTTCCCCTATGTCACTCACAAACATATTAAAAAGAATAGGACCCAGAACAGACCCTTGTGGCCCATCGCTTGTAACTTGTCTCTGCTCAGAAAAGCAGACTGGCTGTCCCACAGGGAGATAGATCCGGGAGAATGGAGTCTTCTTCCATCCCTCTTCTCCCAAATCTGCCTCAGATTTGGCCCACCAGAAGCGTGCCACCACAGACAACACACAACTCCAACAATTCTTCACTCACTTCCCGTCCCCGGGGGCAGAAGCAATCAATGCCCTCAGGAACCCTTGGTCCCAGGGCCTTCTCTATGCCTTCCCACCGATTCCCATTATCCCAGACATCATTCACAAGATCCTCCAGGAACAGGCCCAGATAATCCTCATCACCCCTCACTGGCCTCCACGAGCCTGGTTCACGGATCTCCAGGCCCTGTCCATCGAACCCCCATGGCGACTCCCCATTTCAGAGGATATGCTTCTGCAAGGTGAATCCTTCCATCTGGGTCCAATTTGGTTCCACTTGACTGCCTGGAGGTTATCTGGCAGGATCTTGAACTCCAGATGACCCCGATGCCATTGTAGGTACTCGTAGGACCCAGCACTCGTAGGGCCCAGACGAGCTCCCCTTTGCACCTTCCCTGAAATTAAGGAAATTGCCCAATTGAGATCTCCCCACCATTCACTGATCATCCAAATGGACTTACCTTAGGTCCTATCATCACTTACAGCTCCCTGTTGTGAACCTCTGATCACAGCATGCCTCTGTCATGCAAGGTGGCCTTCCTCGTGGCAATCATGTCAGCTCGATGAATCTCCAAATTGGCAGCCTTATCCATAAGACAGGATTTGTGTCAATTTCATTAGGATAAAGTAACCCTCAGACTGGACCCTACTTTCATCCTGAAGGTCAGCTCTCTATTCCACAGATCACAAAATATCACACTTCCTTCCTTCTGCACCAGATCAGACCATCGCTTAAGCCACAAATGGCATACTCTGGATGTTACCAGCGTTCTATGCATTTACACCAAACGTACCCAAGGCAGTAAGGTCTCTTCTACCATCTTGGGCAGGTGGATAAGAAACACTATTTCCAAGGCATATGAATCAGCTGCCTTACTAATTCCAAGGGGCATCACCACCCATTCAACCAGAAGCTTAGCAACTTCAGCAGCATGGACCACTCAAACTCCACTTGAAGAAGTCTGCAAAGTGTTCTGTCTGGGTGCCCCCAGACGTCAACACCAACTGAAAAAAGCAGCCAGACACGCTGGTAAAAGCAAAAGCACTTTATAGTTTGAAAAATAAACACAGAGAAAAACCTGTTCTTCCCAACAGGCAGGCTATGAGGCTTCACAGCAAAGTCCTGACGGCCAGACAATACAGCAGACTTCTTGCTGGCACACACACCACTGTAGAGAATAAGCCCCCATGCCTTTTCCCCCAAGGTTTCAGCCTTCAAGGCCACAAGCCAGAATCAGAGACGCCAAAGATCACAGCCAGGTCCCAGGACTCTCAAAGATAATACTCCACAATACAGGAAGGGTGGGTCTGCCTTTTCAGCCTTTCTGGGGAGAACCACACCCAAACCCAGCTGTTACCTATTTAGGACTGGAAGTACTTGGCTAATTGTCCCCTTCATTGTGCTGCTCTTCTCTGCCTGTGATCGATGATGGCTTGAGCATTTTCATCTAAGGACTCCTCCAGGCTGCTTGCTGGGGAGAGTTCCACCCCGGGGGATTCTGGCTGTTCTCCCTCTCCCTCGGCCTGATATTCCTCCTCCCCTTCTGCCTGGGCCTCCTCCTCCTCCTCCTGTTCCTCCTCCTCCCCCTCTGAGCAGGGAGCCGGCAGAGGTTCAGCCGTTCCCTGAGGAGCCTCAGACGGAATCACAACACCATCCCCCCTCGGAAGGCCCCTCACCATCTGCCAGTGGAGAGGACGCGGTTTCTGGGGATACCGGGCGTGAAAATCCAGAATAAGGTCGGGAGCG
Organism: Erythrolamprus reginae; assembly: GCF_031021105.1. NCBI lineage: Eukaryota > Metazoa > Chordata > Lepidosauria > Squamata > Dipsadidae > Erythrolamprus > Erythrolamprus reginae. Next base: position 39,613,361 of record NC_091956.1, on the reverse strand, counting down.
TCCAACAACGCCGCTTCCACCCAGGAGCTATCATCAGGGTCCCCCTCCACCCATTGCACCTTGTATTGGAAGCAACCATCCACCCACTGGGAATCCATAAGGGCATGTACCATAGCCTCAGGGAGGTGGTCACGAACACACGGGGCAGGAAACACGGGAACGATGGGACGGAGAGGACAATCGGGAGGGACAGGGACTAACAGCGAACGGTGAAACACAGGGTGAACCCGCAAGTTGGCCGGCAGGGTGAGCTGGTAGGCCACCGGATTGATCACCCATTCAACGGGAAAAGGGCCCAGGAACCGGGGATCTAATTTGTGTCTGGGTAATTTGGAGGCTATGTATTTCGTGGACAGCCACACCTGATCCCCCACCACCAAGGGGGGCACATCCCGTCTGGAGCGGTCAGCCACTCTCTTGTAGTCCTCCTTGGCCTTATTCAGGTACCTTTTGACCATCTCGTGGACCGCCTGCAGCTCCGAGAGGAAGTCCTCAGCAGCAGGCACCGGGGAATCGAGGAGGGTCAAGGGACAGAAGCGAGGATGGAAGCCATAATTGGCAAAAAAGGACGTGAGTCGGGTCGAGGAGTGGCGGGAGTTGTTAAACGCAAACTCCGCTACAGGGAGGAACCTGGACCAATCAGTCTGGCGATCCGCCACTACACACCTCAGGTATTGCTCCAGTATCCCTATGACCTTTTCTGTGCCTCCATCGGTCTGGGGTTGCTGCGTCGATGCGAGGCACAAGGACACCTTCAGGGCCGACATCAATTCCCGCCAAAACCGGGCTGTGAATTGTGTTCCCCTGTCAGAGACCACCCGATCTGGAAGCCCATGTAACCTAAACACGTGGCTGATAAACATTTGGGCCGTGAGATGGGCAGTGGGCACCCTAGTGCAAGGTACAAAATGGACCATCTTGGTGAGCATGTCCATCACCACCATGACCACCGTGAAGCGAGCAGAGGAAGGCAAATGAGTTACAAAGTCAATGGACACAGCACCCCAAGGTCTCTCAGGCGTGGGCAAAGGTTGCAGTAATCCTGGCGGGGCTCCAGTCACCCCCTTGGCCGTACGACACCGGACACAGATGGCCACATAGGAACGCACATCATCTTGGATGCGTGACCACCAGAATGTCCGAGAGACCAGCTCCAATGTTTTGAATAGGCCAAAATGCCCCGCCACTGGACAGTCATGACACTGGGTCATAATCAACCCTCTCACTGGGCCAGCGGGAACATACAGCTGCCCCCGGTACCGAAGCAGACCGTCTTGAAATGTCCAGGGGGAATTGGGTGTTAACTGCCGCACCCTCTGCGCTACAAACTCATCCTCCCGCTGCGCCTCCTGTAAACGGTGACGCAAGTCCACTGGGTCCTGAGTCGCAGCCAAAGCTGCAGGGGGTAGAACCATCTGCAGAGGAGCCGGCTACTTCGGGTGCGTGTACTCCGGCTTGCGTGACAAGGCGTCTGCTCGAGGGTTCTGGGCGCTGGGAGTGTACCTGATGCGGAAATTGAACTGCGCGAAAAAGAAGGATCAGCGGATCTGTCTCTGGTTCAATTTCCGAGCCGTCTGCAGATACTCGAGGTTCCGGTGGTCCGTCCATACCTCGATTTGGTGACGGGCCCCCTCCAGGTAATGCCGCCAATGCTCAAAGGTGGCCTACACCGCTAAGAGTTCCTTCTCCCAAATAGTATAATTCCTTTCCGAGGGAGACAATTTGCGGGAGAAGTAGGCACACGGAAACAGCATGTCACCGGGACGATGGGCTTGGAGGAGCACTGCGCCAACCGCTACATCTGAGGCGTCTGTTTCCAACACAAACGACCGAGCGGGATCAGGATGGCGCAGAAGCGGTTCCGCCTTGAACACCGCTTTCAGGGCATCAAAAGCCCGCTGTTCCGCCTCCCCCCAACCAAATGGGACTTGTTTTTGTAACAACCGAGTCAAGGGCGTGGTTAACGTGGCATACCCCGGAACAAAAGCCCGATAGTAGTTCGCAAACCCCAAAAGACGTTGTACGTCTTTCACCCGTCGTGGAGGTTGCCAAGATTGAAGTGCGGCCACTTTGCCCATGGAAATGCCACCTGGAGACAAAATGTGCCCAAGGAATTCTACGGTAGTCTGGAAGAATTGGCACTTCTCCAGCTTGGCATACAAATGCTGCTCCCGCAACCGGAGCAGGACCCGGCACAAATGGTCCAAATGCAAGGCATGGTTCGGGGAATACACTAAAATGTCATCAAAGTAAATCACCACGAAATGGTCCAACATGTCCCGGAACACGTCATTCATCAGATGTTGAAACACGGCCGGGGCGTTGGTGAGGCCAAATGGCATCACGGTGTATTCAAAGTGGCCGTAACGCGTGCCAAACGCTGTCTTCCATTCATCCCCGGCCCGCATCCGGACCAAATTGTACGCACTGCGCAAATCGATTTTGGTGAACACCGTTGCCATCCGCAACCGGTCCATGAGTTCAGGGATCAAGGGCAAGGGTTACCTATTCTGCACCGTGATGGCGTTAAGGCGCCGATAGTCACAGCAGAGGTGAAGATCGCCCGTTTTCTTTTTCACGAACAAAACAGGGGCAGACAAAGGGGACTTGGATGGCCGAATAAATCCCTTGGCCAAATTCTTCTCAACAAACTCCTTGAGAGCCACAAGCTCCGGCTCTGACATGGAGTACAAACGACCAGCCGGGAGCTTGGCGTCAGGGAGCAGGTCTATGGCACAGTCGTACGTCCGATGCGGTGGTAGCCGATCTGTCTCCTTCTCGTTAAACACATCGGCAAACTCCTCGAGGCAACGGGGTAACTGGATCGCGGGAACTACTGGGTCGTGGGCTGCGCACACATGTCGGTGGTGGTCCACACACTGCAAACTGGAGAATGTAACCAGGTTCTGGGACCACACCACATGCGGGTCATGCGCGCGCAGCCACGACAACCCCAGCACAAGGGGAAAATGAAGCCCCTTGGTAACATAAAACTGCAGGGCCTCCTCATGCGTTCCGATGCACATCCGCACCGGCAGGGTCTGGAAACGGATGGGACCAGCCAGCAATACCCGCCTATCGATGGTCTCCACAGTTAACGGCGGGATGACAGGACAAAGGGTCAAGGAATGGCGGTGGGCAAAGGCTTCGTCCAAGAAATTCGTCGTCGCCCCCAAATCCACGAGGGCCAACGCTGGATAAATCCGAGTCCGTTGCGCAATATGCAGAGTCACTGCAAGGGTCAGGTGTTGAAATGGTCCGGAGTCGGTAGCCGTGGAGTCAGGAGAAAGTGGGATCCCCGCCCGACCTAGTGTTGCCACCAAGCCGGGCCTCCCTCGTTTCCCGACCGTTCCGGCGACTGAGGACGTCCAGACGAAGGCCCCATCAGAGAGCTCATGACAGGGACAGGGACACAAGGGGTTGTCTCCTGGAACTGCACGAGGGACTCCATTGGAAGCATGGGAGAGCTGGAGGGTACTGGAACGACGGCAGCCACCATGCTCCGCCTCTTGTGGGGACAAACGACAGCAAAATGTCCCGGGGCCCCGCAATAAAAACACAACCCTGCCGCCCACCGACGCCCTCGTTCTGTCGGGGTCGTGCGTAACTCACGTCCATCGGCTCCCCAGCGGCAACACGATCCATCAGGCATGGAGGCAGCGCTGGTGAAAAACGTCGGGGCGCAGGGACCGGAGCCGGGGTGCCTACGGTCAACAACTCCCGCCGCGGAACAGGTGTCGGCGGGATGCCTGACGCACGGGGGTTGGACCGTCCCGCTCGATGGACTTCCCTGGCCAACAGCCTGGCCTCTATGGCCAAGCAATGCCGCTCCAAAGCGTCCAAAGTGCCGGGCAGCACCTCATGCACTAGTTCATCTAACATAGTGTCCGATAGTCCGTCCTGAAAGGCCTCGATCAGGGCAGCCTCATTCCACTGGACTTGCCCGGCCAGAGACCGAAAGTCAGCCATGTAGTCCGCCAGGGGACGCGAACCCTGGCGCAGTTGCTTCAGCGCCCACGTGGCCGTCTGCTCCTGCACCGGGTCCGCAAATTGGTGCCGCAGCAGGTCACAGAAAGCAGCATAGTTCTGAAGTAGCGGGTCATCCCGAGCCAGGTAAGGAGCCACCCACGACGCTGCAGGGCCAGCCAACAGGCTACACAGAAACGCCACCTTGTGGTCATCCCCCGGGAAGTGCATCATCTGGGCATTGATAAAGAGCTGCACTTGGCTCTGGAACGCAGAAAACAGCCACCGGTCCCCCCAGAACTTTTCCGGCATCGCCACAAAACATTTCCTTCTGGGCAAAGGTGCTGGAGGAGGTACCACAGGGGCCAGCTGGGGTGGGGCCGGCTGGGACAAAACCTCCACCTGGCGTTGTAATATCAGGACCGTCTGGGTCAACTGCGCAATGTCCCCTCGCAACTCTGCAAAGTCAGCCTGCATGTCAGCTGCAGAAACGTCCATGGTGGCAGGCAAAAACAGGAAGCCAAAAAGAAAAAAATGCCCAACAAGGAACCAGCAGCAGAGAGCAAGAAAAATAAACAACCAAACCACCCCTCCAAAATGAGAACCAGGTGTCTGGTGGTTGGTGGAGTATTATACTGTTCTGTCTGGTTGCCCCCAGACTTCAACACCAACTGGAAAAAGCAGCCAGACACGCTGGTAAAAGCAAAAGCACTTTATAGTTTGAAAAATAAACACAGAGAAAAACCTGTTCTTCCCAACAGGCAGGTTATGAGGCTTCACAGCAAAGTCCTGACGGCCAGGCAATACAGCAGACTTCTTGCTGGCACACACCCCACTGTAGAGAATAAGCCCCCATGCCTTTTTCCCCAAGGTTTCAGCCTTCAAGGCCACAAGCCATAATCAGAGACGCCAAAGATCACAGCCAGGTCCCAGGACTCCCAAAGATAATACTCCACAATACAGGAAGGGTGGGTCTGCCTTTTCAGCCTTTCTGGGGAGAACCACACCCAAACCCAGCTGTTACCTATTTAGGACTGGAAGTACCTGGCTAATTGTCCCCTTCATTGTGCTGCTCTTCTCTGCCTGTGATCGATGATGGCTTGAGCATTTTCATCTAAGGACTCCTCCAGGCTGCTTGCTGGGGAGAGCTCCACCCCAGGGGATTCTGGCTGTTCTCCCTCTCCCTCGGCCTGATATTCCTCCTCCCCTTCTGCCTGGGCCTCCTCCTCCTCCTCCTGTTCCTCATCCTCCCCCTCTGAGCAGGGAGCCGGCAGAGGTTCAGCCGTTCCCTGAGGAGCCTCAGACGGAATCACAACACAAAGCGACCACCTGGTCTTTGTCCAACTCATTCATATGCCATTACAAAATCAACAGATACGGCTCTGTAGATGTGGCTTTTGGCCGTAGAGTCTTATAGAGCATCATCTCTCATGACCTTTAAGGTCCCTCACCCTATAGGGACACATCTATTTGGTATGTCCCACGTGACTCTCTCGTTGGTATGGAGAATAGGCATTGGAATCTTACCTAAACACCTCTTATCATAGGCAGAGAGGGGGCAGTAGTCACCTCCCTCCCTATTCTTTACTGTATTTTCTCTTTTATCTTCTTATACTAACCTTTCTTAAGGCCAAAAGCCAAGTCAACGGATTCGCAAAATCTGGGGAAGGAGCGAATCCAGCAGTTTTTAAAAAGACTGAAGGCTTGGTCCTGATTGGCTAGGACGTGGAGCAATACCCATGTGACTACTGCCCTCTCTCTGCATATGAGAAGAGGCGTTCAGGTAAGATTCCAATGCCTATTCTGACACAGTATGTAGAATCATGCTGTGTGTTCATGGATGTGCTAATGTTATAGAGATGAGCTCCACAGTGTTGATACCAATCTCCTTTTGGTTTTTGCTGAGAGCATTAGAGATGCCAGTCCAATCACAGAAAGGGAAACTTGGAGGAAAAGTAGAATCCATTCAATCCAACTCACTATTCTGCTTGTTTACTTTTCTATTGTAAAGAGATGTTTTACATCACAGAGATGTTATAGGAATGGAATAGGCTTCAGAGAAAGCTTATTGTTTTATGTATGTATGTATGTATGTGTTTGTTTGTTTGTTTGTTTGAGTTGGACAGGACCTTATAGGTCATCTGGTCCAACCCCCTGCTCAGGCAGGAGTTCCTATATGATTTTGGACAAATGGCAGTCCAATCTCCCCTTGAATTAAGCTTTGCTGTCTGGAGAATTCTAGGAGTTGAAATCCACAAGTCTTACGGTTGCCAAATTTGAAGGCTTAAGGTTTCAAGTATTCTTTCATGGTTTTGCTTATCCGTGCAAGTAACTTGCATACTACGTTTTTAAAAAATGAGATATGTTTGCTTGATCAAATTCCTTTGTATGAAGTTCAAGAATAAACTTTTGCAATGCAGCAGGCGTCCTCAAACTTGGCAACTTTAAGTCTTATGGACTTCAACTCCCAGAATTCTCCAGCCAGCTTTGCTTCAGCTTCCCAGTGGTGCCTCATGAGGCGAATTTTCCCCTTGATCCCTATATGGAAATTGTGTTTTCTTTCCTCCTCATAGTTCAGCTTTATCTTCCTTTCCCACAATCCCCCTTTCTTAGTTTTGCAATTCCAATTTTTTCCAGTCAGAGATGAGATATTATTTCCCTCCCTCTTCGCTTCCCAGTGAAGGAGCCTTGTTATGAGGTCCTGAACAGTCTGGATTCACACCCGGTTACAGCACGGAAACTGCTTTGGTCGCGTTGATGGATGATCTCTGGCGGGCCCAGGACAGGGGCTTGTCCTCTGTCCTGGTGCTTCTTGACCTCTCAGCGGCTTTCGATACCATCGATCATGGTATCCTTCTGCGCCGACTGGAGGGGTTGGGAGTGGGAGGCACTGTTCTTCAGTGGTTCTCCTCCTACCTCTCCGGTCGGTCACAGTCGGTATTAGTGGGGGGTCAGAGGTCAACCTCTAGGTCTCTCCCTTGTGGGGTACCTCGGGTCAGTCCTCTCCCCCCTGCTATTTAATATCTACATGAAACCACTGGGTGAGATCATCCAAGGGCATGGGGTGAGGTATCATCAATATGCCAATGATACCCAGTTATACATCTCCACCCCATGTCCAGTCAACGAAGCAGTGGAAGTGATGTGCCGGTGCCTGGAGGCTGTTGGGGCCTGGATGGGTGTCAACAAACTCAAACTCAACCCAGACAAGACGGAGTGGCTGTGGGTCTTACCTCCCAAGGACAATTCCATCTGTCCGTCCATTACCCTGGCGGGAGAATCATTGACCCCCTCGGAGAGGGTTTGCAACTTGGGCGTCCTCCTCGATCCACAGCTCATATTAGAGAAACACCTTTCAGCTGTGGCGAGGGGGGCGTTCGCCCAGGTTCACCTGGTGCACCAGTTGCGACCCTATTTAGACCGGGAGTCACTGCTCACAGTCACTCATGCCCTCACCACCTCGAGGCTCGACTACTGTAACGTTCTCTACATGGGGCTACCTTTGAAAAGTGTTCGGAAACTTCAGATCGTGCAGAATGCAGCTGCAACAGCAATCATGGACTTTCCCAAATATGTCCATGTTACACCAACACTCCGCAGTCTGCATTGCTTGCTGATCAGTTTCCGGTCACAATTCAAAGTGTTGGTTATGACATATAAAGCCCTTCATGGCACCAGACCAGATTACCTCAGGGACTGCCTTCTGCTGAGTGGGTCTTCTCCGGGTCCCGTCAACCAAACAATGTCGCTTGGCGGGACCCAGAGGAAGAGCCTTCTCTGTGGCGGCCCCGGCCTTCTGGAACCAACTCCCCCCAGAGATTAGAATTGCCCCCACCCTCCTTGCCTTTCGAAAGTTGCTTAAAACCCACCTCTGCTGCCAGGCATGGGGGAACTGAGATATACTTTCCCCCTAGGCCTTTACAATTTTATGCATGGTATGTCTGTATGTATGATTGGTTTTTATATAATGGGCTTTTAACTGGTTTTAGGGGCGGCATACAAATCAGATATATATATAGATAGATAGATAGATAGATAGATAGATAGATAGATAGATAGATAGATAGATAGATAGATAGATAGATAGATAGAAAGAAAGAATTTCTGGACTATCCAGAGATTTCAAGCCTTTCCTCCATTGTGGAACCAGTTTTTCTTTCTCCTTTCTCTTCAGCCTCTTTCCATGGGCACCAGAGATGAATCATCTGAGAAAGACAGCTGTATGTACTGAATTAAAGAAATAATACTATCGAGGTGGGCAGGGTCAATGGCCATGATGACAAAGAGCTTCTCTTGCTCTCATGAGTATGCTCTGAATCCCCACCATCTGGGGGTCTCGGTTCTTCTGAACTGAGCCCTCATCTCCTTGCAGGGAAGGTGGCATAGGGGATGCTGCTGGTGGTCTGATTGAGGGATCGACAAACCCCCATCGGACGAACTGGCCTGTCTCGCCCTTGCGGTGGTGCGAAGTCGGCCAGACAGCAATGGCTGTGCCGACAATAGTCGTGGGAAGGCAACGCAAAGCAGGAGATGAAAGAAGACCGGTAACATCTGGGAAGAGAAAAAAAGCTTGAGCATAGGCAAAGTGAAGAAGTACCTAACAGTGTGCTGGAGAGAATGGAGTGCTAAAGACTTTAAAAAAAGATTTTTGGAGATTTGTTTACAAAAAGGAAAAAGAAAAGTCGGAAATGGAAACGTAGTGGCTGCTTAACAATGGAGGCGTGCAGCAAAAACTACGATTCAACAAATTGCCCAATATTTTCTCTTCTGCTTGGAAGAGCTTTAAAGGCTATGTAAAATTTGGAACTTGGCTTCGATTTGATTTGATTTGGATGATATTTGGACTTTTTTTGGGTTCTTTTTCTTGTCAGAATTATTTCCCTTGTATTTAAGGAAGTAACGTATTGGTGTGGATTTGGTCTGCCATCTTTTTGTTTTGAGGAGCTACTGCATTGTGATTCAAGATTTGCATATCTATAGGTAAAAGAAGCTAACAGAGGATTAACAAATGGTTGTTTATTGGTGGTGTATCTTGCAAGGATGGACTCTCTTTGTAATCTTCAGAGAGAGGCAGCATACAAATCTAATAAATTATTATTATTATTGTTAATCTTCTTAACTTCATGAAGAGAGGAGGACATTGGCATCTAAGTTTGTATACATTGGATTCTATTTGGTAGAGACACTTTTGAATTCACATCTGTAGTTACAGTGGGAGCGGAAACAATGTTCCCTTTAAAAAAATTTTGGGGTGGGCGGAAAAGTTTAGTGTCTGAGTGGCAGTCCCCTTGGGACTGGGCGGCATAGAAGTATAAATAAATAAATAAATAAATAAATAAATAAATAAATAAATAAATAAATAAATATAATAATAAATCCCTTCTTTTTTATTAAAAGAAATTAATAATACAACAAAACCAAACTCTATTACTATTAAAACTAAAACAACCAGCAAATCCAAAAACATAACTATTAATAAAAACAGGTGAGGGCTGGGGTTTTTTCTCTCTGTTATTATTTAAGTGCTTTTACCATATGCTTTAAATCAAGAGTCACTTCTCTCTCTGTTTCTCTCTCTTTCCTGTCATTCTCTGCCTCAATCATTTTCTCATTTCTCTTTTTTCTATCATTTCTCTCTCGCTCTCTCTTCCTTCCACTCCTCTCTCTCTCTTGCTGTCTTCCTCTCTCTCACTCTCTCTCTCTCTCTTTCTTCTCTCTCCTCTCTCACTCTTTCTTTCTTGCTCTCTCTCACTCTCTCTTCCTTCCTATCTTCTCTCTCTCTCTCTGTCTCTCCTTTTCTTTCTTTCTTTCTTTCTTTCTCTCTTCCTTCCACTTTTTTCTCTTTCTCTCTCTCTTTTCCTTCTTTCCCCTCTTCCCCTCCCTCTCCCTCTCTTTCTCCCTCTCTCCCTTTATATTTATCTCTTCCTTCCTCTCTTCCTCCCTTTCTCTCTCCCTCTCATTCACTTTTCTCTCCCTTCCTTCCCTCCCTCCCTACTTCTTTCCTCTCCTCTTTCCCTCCCTGTCTATCCCTTCTTTCTCTCCACGTCTCCGGCGGGCAGCCAGCTTTGCTGACCAGCACAAGGCTCAAGCCAGCTGCCCGGGAAAGCCAGGAAGGTCCTCCTGCTCCCCCGCAGCCGAAAACACAATGGAGGTCTGCCGCCACCAGCTTTAGCCTCCCGTTGCTCCACCCCGCTTCACCCTGCCTGTCTCCGTTGTGTTTTCGGGGGGGAGCGGCAGGAAAGCCCTGTGCTGGCAAGGAAAGCCGGCTTTCCGGCAAAGCAGTGCGCTTTTCAAATGCGCTGCTTTCCTGCAACTCTTTCCTGGGCGGGGGGGAGTCACTCTCCCCCCCAGGAAAGAGGTGCAGGAAAGCAGCGTGTTTAAAAGGCGTGCTGCTTTCCTGGAAAGCCGGCTTTCCTGGCCGGCACATGGCTTTCCCGCCGCTCCCCCCCGAAAACACAACGGAGACAGGCAGGGCGAAGCGGCGCCGGGAGGCTCAAGCAGGCAGCCTCCGCGCTTTTCTTGGAAGAGGAGGAGAGGGGGCGGATCGGGCGGGTGGGGGCAGCGCCGAGAGGCCAGGGGCACGAGGGGGCGGGAGGCATGATGGGGAGGCAGGGGCGGCCGCGGCTCCCTTTCCTTCTACTGCCGGCGCCTCTCTGCCCCCGCCCCCCGCAGGATGCCAGGGTGATGGGGAGCACACGCCTGTGGAAAAGGGTGCACGGGGGGGATTTTGGGGCGCGCACGTGCTCACACGCGCAGCTTATGGGAAATGGCGAGCGGAAACATGAAAGATAACACCAACAGCAATCGTGGAGTAAGGAATTTTGCAGAGACATGGTTACATAATTTGGTTATATAGTTCAGCAAGAAACTCAACTTTTACAAAAACTGCTTCTTTTATAATTGGATCGGAGCTACAAATAGATTTATATTTGGAGAAAGGTTTATGGACTTGAAATATGTTTGATAACAACAATGGCACCTTTAAGGAAAATCATCTTTCTAAAAAAATTTAAACAATGCAAAGATGGCAACTACCTTAACTAAAATTAGATTTTAAGGAAACTTTAAGATTAGAGGGATTGTATTTTGATTGGGAGATAGAAGGGCTTGATGGAAGGGGAATTTACTATTGGGAAAAAAGATAATTATGTTGTGAATACAGTAGAACCCCGACTTACGAGACTAATTGGTTCCGGAAGGAGGCTCGTAAGTCAGAACGCTCGTATGACGAAACATTGTTTCCCATAGGAAACAATGTAAAGTCAATTAATCCGTGCAACAACAAAAAAAACCGCTGCCGCCGAAAACGGAAGTTAGCGTTCAGAGACAGCTGCAAAGTGGTGCGCGTGTTTTAAAACGTCAGAGCCGGCCTGGGGGGCTCGGGGGGAAGCCCCCGAGCCCCCCAGGCCGGCTCTGACGTTTTAAAACACGCGCGCTGCTTCGCAGCTCTCTGCTGAATCCGGAACGCTAACTTCCGCGTTCGGATTCAGCAGACAGCTGCGAAGCGGCTTCCCCCCGAGCCCCCCAGGCCGGCTGCCACGTTTTAAAATATGCGCGCTGCTTCGCAGCTGTCTGCTGAATCCGAACGTGGAAGTTAGCGTTCCGGATTCAGCAGAGAGCTGCGAAGCGGCGCACATGTTTTAAAACGTCACAGCCGGCCTGGGGGGCTTGCCAGCACCCCCCCAGCCCCCCAGGCCGGCTGCAACCTTTTAAAACACGCGGGATACGAGCGCCAAGGAGCTGTCTCCTGAAGCCGAAAGCGGAAGTTAGTGTTCGGCTTCAGGAGACAGCTCCTTGGCGCTCGTATCCCAAATGTGAGCTCGGGAGGCGAACAAAAATGTCGCTCCCCTCCCAGCTCTTATCTCGAGTAGCTCGTAAGTAGAGCTGCTCGTATGTCGAGGTTCCACTGTAATATATAATTAAGATGTTTTTGCTTGAATCTATAAAACTATGTTTTGGATAAAACTTAAAACATAAATTTTTGAAATTTGGAAACAAGGAAATGATACAAATGGGGGTGAGCTATATTTTTTCTTGGAGGAAAATTTATATTAAGGTGTAATACAATCATATTGTTTTAAATATTCAGAGAAGGGGAGGTGGAGTAGAGCTAGCATGTGGAAAAATGTAAGGAAAATATATTAAGATAATAATTGGTATTCAGGGCACTGTCATCAGATTTTTGTTATGTATAATCAATATGGAACATAAAAGGATTATGAAATTAATAATGGACTTAATAATGGAATTAATTGAGGTGACTTAGTAATGAACTGAATTATTACAGATAATATTTGGAGATTGAATTAAAATATATTTAAGAAATTTGGAAATAGAAGATTATGTTGGTAATATTGGGACATTGAATTAAGATATATAATTTACTGATTTAAACTATAAGAAACCTGGAAACAGAAGATCATGCTTGATTTCTTTTTCTTTTTTAAAGGAAAGGAAATCTTGCTAGTGGTAATCATTGAATTTTAGAACTTACAGAATTATAGATTTTACAGATCACAATTTAGAAGAAGGTTGGATTGAGGAAGGGGAACTTTCTTTTAATATATTTGGATCAATACAATTAGAGTTATGCTGGGCTTATGCTGGGTAACCAGCGACAAAATTAGGGTAGGGCATGAAGATTCAGCTGGGTATACAGCGTTATAGTGAGAAATTGATTTCAGTGGGTTATTGGAGTTTTTTCTTTCTTCTCCTCTTTTCTTTTTTGTTTATATATAAAGAAGGAGAAATTATTTTAGTGGTAATTACTGAAAATAGAATTTATGGAATTATAGAAAATACAGATCATAAATTTCGAAAGGTGTTTTAATTTATGGAAGGCTATAACTTTAAATTGGACCAAGCAAGGGGAACTTCTTCTTTTATCTATTGGGGCCAACACTCTTAGATTAGGGCATGATGATTCCGCTGGGTTTGCAGCGATAAAATTAGAGTAGGGCATGAAGAGTCCGCTGGGTATGCAGGGATATATTTAGATTGATTTCAATGGGTCATCAGGAGTTTCTTTTTCTTTTCCTCTCTCCTTTTTTATTTTCTTTTTTGTTAAGGAATAGGGCAGGAGGTTTTTTGGTTTGATTTATCTCTTTCTTTTTTCTATTTTTTTAGTAGTACTTTTCTCATTCTCCTTTTTTTCTTTTTACATATACTTTCCTCTTTTTCTCAACACATTTTTTTTCCTCTTTAAATTCTACTTTATTTTTTAAATTCTTGCACATTTTTTATGATTCCTATAAAGGAATTAGTACTAATTAGGTTTTACAATATGGCTAACTTGGTGAATTATTGAGATTTTAATTGGTCTTTCCCCCCTTGATTTGTATATTGGAAGGTGTTGGTGTTTTTATCTTTATTTTTTTTAAAAATCCTTTTATTTTTTTAAATTCCTTTTTAATGAGCATTTACTAATAAAAAGGTTAATAAATATATATGAAAATTGAAATGGAAGAGATGTGGAGAAATTTGGAATGGTACAGCCTAATTAACTTGAGGCATTTAAAATTTGGATCAGCTTAAAAGATGTATTAGTGAATATTATTATTATTATGATTATTATGATTATTATTATTTATTAGATTTGTATGCCGCCCCTCTCCGAAGACTCGGGGCGGCTCACTACAGTAATACAAAAACAATATAACAGTGAGACAAATCTAATATTAAAATAAAACATATCTAAAACCCCAACAATTTAAAACCATACAATACATACATAACAAACATAAAATATAAAAGCCTGGAGGAGGATGTCTCAGTTCCCCCATGCCTGGCGATAAAGGTGGGTCTTTGCGAAAGACAAGGAGGGTGGGGGCCATTCCAATTCCAGAGGGCCGGGGCCGCCACAGAGAAGGCTCTTCCCCTGGGGCCCACCAAACGACATTGTTTGGTCAATGGGACCCGGAGAAGGCCAACTCTGTGGGACCTTATCGGCCGCTGGGATTCGTGCGATAGAAGACGGTTCTGGATGTATTCTGGTCCAATGCCATGGAGGGCTTTAAGGGTCATTACCAACACTTTGAATTGTGATTGGAAACCGATCGACAGCTAGTGCAAGCCACGGAGTGTTGAAGAAACGTGGGCGAATCTAGGGAGTCCCACGATGGCCCTCGCGGCCGCGTTCTGCATGATCTGAAGTTTCCAAACACTTTTCAAGGGTAGCCCCATGTAGAGAGCATTGCAGTAATCAAACCTCGAGGTGATGAGGGCATGAGTGACTGTGAGCAATGACTCCCCATCCAGGTAGGGCCGCAACTGGTGCACCAGCCAGACCTGGATGAATGCCCTCCTCGCAACAGCGGAAAGATGATGTTCCAATGTCAGCTGTGGATCGAGGATGTTGTGATTCAGCCTGAGGCTCCTCACGGACTGGCTGGATCTCTGTCAGATCCATGCCCAGAGGAGGAGGACAGTGAACAGGAGGGGGAGGACCAGGTAGACGGGGGAGAGGAATGTCAGGAAGAGGAGGAGGGAGAGCAGCCTGAGACCCCCGGGGGGGGGCTCTTCCCAGCTAGTAGCCTGGATTCATTGGATGAAGACGCACAGGCTATAATAGACATGAGGCAGAGACGTTCAGCTCAAAGACGGGACCAATTAGAAAGGTATTTACGTCCCTGAATTGGCAACAGCTGGGTTTGGGTGTGGTTCTCCTCAGCAGGGTTGAAAAGGCAAGCCCGCCCTTACAGTCTTGTGTAGCGTTATCAACTGGGAGTCCTGTGACCTTGCTTCGATTCTCGGCGTCTCTGATCTTGGCTTGTGGCCTAGAAGTCTGGAAGACTTGGGGGAGGCGTGGGTTTTATTATCTCCAGCGTTGTTTTTGCCAGCAAGAATTCTGTTTTATTGCCTGGCCTTCGTGAAACCTCTGTGAAGCTTCAGAGTGTTCCTGTCTGTAAGAACAGTTTTTGTTACCTGTGTTTGCTTTGAATTATATAAACTGCTTTTGCTTTTTACCAGTGTGTCTGGTTACTCTTTTTGGTTGGTGTTGGCTTCTGGGGGGGACCCAGACAGAACAATATAACGCTCCACCAACCACCAGACACGTGGTTCACAGTTTGGGGGGTGGTTTGTTTGTTTTTTCTTCCTGCTCTCTGCTGCTGGTTCCTTGTTTGGCATTTTTGCTTTTTGGGTTCCTGTTTTTGCCTTCCACCATGGCAGTTTCTGCAGCTGACATGCAGGCTGTGTTTGATGAGTTGCGCAGGGACATTGCGCACTTGACCCAGACGGTCCTGGTGTTACAACGCCAGGTGGAGGATTTGTCCCAGCCGGCCCCACCCCAGGCGCCCCCTGTGGTACCTCCTCCAGCGCCTTTGCCCAGGAGGAAATGTTTCGTGGCGATGCCGGAAAAGTTCTGGGGGGACCGGCGGCTGTTTTCTGCGTTCCTGAGCCAAGTGCAGCTGTTTATAAATGCCCAGATGATGCACTTTCCTGGAGATGACCACAAGGTGGTGTTTCTTTGTAGCTTGTTGGCTGGCCCTGCAGCGTCGTGGGTGGCACCTGACCTGGCTCGGGATGACCCTCTACTTCAGAACTTTGCTGCTTTCTGTGACCAGCTGCGTCACCAATTCGCGGACCCGGTGAAAGAGCAGACGGCTGAAGCAACTGCGGACCTGGTGAAAGAGCAAAAGCGGACCCGGTGAAAGAGCAGACGGCTGAAGCAACTGCGCCAGGGTTCGCGTCCCCTGGCGGACTACATGGCTGACTTTCGGTCTCTGGCTGGGCAAGTCCAATGGAATGAGGCTGCCCTGATCGAGGCCTTTCAGGATGGACTATCGGACACTATGTTGGATGAACTGGTGCATGAGGTGCTGCCCGGCACTCTGGACGCTTTGGAGCGGCATTGCCTGGCAATAGAGGCCAGGCTGTTGGCCAGGGAAGTCCGTCGAGCAGGACGGTCCAACCCCCGTGCGTCAGGCGTCCCGCTGTCGACCGTAGGAACCCCGGCTCCGGTCCCTGCACCCCGACGTTTTCAACCAGCGCTGCCTCCACGCCTGATGGATCATGTTGCCGCCAGGGAACCGATGGACGTGAGTTACGCACGACCCCGCCAGACCCCGGAGGAACGGGGGCATCGGCAGGCAGCCGGGTTGTGTTTTTATTGCGGGGCCCCGGGACATTTTGCTGTGGTTTGTCCCCACAAGAGGCAGAGCATGGTGGCTGCAGCCGTTCCAGTACCCTCCAGCTCTCCCGTGCTTCCAATGGCGTCCCTCGTGCAGTTCCAGGAGACAACCCCTTGTGTCCCTGTCCCTG
The DNA here is from genome assembly GCF_031021105.1 of Erythrolamprus reginae. Taxonomy (NCBI): domain Eukaryota; kingdom Metazoa; phylum Chordata; class Lepidosauria; order Squamata; family Dipsadidae; genus Erythrolamprus; species Erythrolamprus reginae. Next base: position 39,597,134 of record NC_091956.1, on the reverse strand, counting down.
TCATGTGCTCTCTGATGGGGCCTTCGTCTGGACGTCCTCAGTCGCCGGAACGGTCGGGAAACGAGGGAGGCCCGGCTTGGTGGCAACACTAGGTCGGGCGGGGATCCCACTTTCTCCTGACTCCACGGCTACCGACTCTGGACCGCTTCGACACCTGACGCTCGCTGTGACTCTGCATATTGCTCAACGGACTCGGACTTATCCAGTGTTGGCCCTTGTGGATTCAGGGGCAACGACGAATTTCTTGAACGAAGCCTTTGCCCACCGCCATTCCTTGACCCTTTGTCCTGTCATCCCGCCATTAACTGTGGAGACCATCGATGGGCGCGGGTGTTGCTGGCTGGTCCCATCCATTTCCAGACCCTGCCGGTGCAGATGTGCATCGGAACTCATGAGGAGGCCCTGCAGTTTTATGTCACCAAGGGGCTTCATTTTCCCCTCGTGCTGGGGTTGTCGTGGCTGCGCGCCCATGACCCACATGTGGTGTGGTCCCAGAACCTGGTAACATTCTCCAGTTTGCAGTGTGTGGACCACCACCGACATGTGTGCGCAGCCCACAGCCCAGTAGTTCCCGCGATCCAGTTACCCCGTTGCCTCGAGGAGTTCGCCGATGTTTTTAACGAGAAAGAGGCGGATCGGCTACCACCACATCGAACGTACGACTGTGCCATAGACCTGATCCCTGATGCCAAGCTCCAGGCTGGTCATTTGTACTCCATGTCAGAGCCGGAGCTTGTGGCTCTCAAGGAGTTTATTGAGAAGAATTTGGCCAAGGGATTTATTCGGCCATCCAAGTCCCCTTTGTCTGCCCCTGTTTTGTTCGTGAAAAAGAAAACGGGCGATCTTCGCCTCTGCTGTGACCATCGGCGCCTTAACGCCATCACGGTGTGGAATAGGTACCCCTTGCCCTAGGTCCCTGAACTCATGGACCGGTTGCAGACGGCAACAGTGTTCACCAAAATTGATTTGCACAGTGCGTACAATTTGGTCCGGGTGCGGGCCGGGGATGAGTGGAAGACAGCGTTCGGCACTCGTTACGGCCACTTTGAATACACCGTGATGTCCTTTGGCCTCACCAACGCCCCGGCCGTGTTTCAACATCTGATGAATGACGTGTTCCGGGACATGTTGGACCATTTCGTTGTGATTTACCTTGATGACATTTTAGTGTATTCCCCGAACCATGCCATGCACTTGGGCTATTTGCGCCGGGTCCTGCTCCGGTTGCGGGAGCAGCATTTGTATGCCAAGCTGGAGAAGTGCCAATTCTTCCAGACTACCGTAGAATTCCTTGGGCACATTTTGTCTCCAGGTGGCATTTCCATGGACCCGGGCAAAGTGGGCCGCACTTCAGTCTTGGCAACCTCCACGATGGGTGAAAGACATACAACGTCTTTTGCGGTTTGCGAACTACTATCAAGCTTTTATTCCGGGGTATGCCACGTTAACCACGCCCTTGACTCGGTTGTTACAAAAACAAGTCCCGTTTGGTTGGGGAGAGGCCCTGAAAGCGGCGTTCATGGCGGAACTGCTTCTGCGCCATCCTGATCCCGCTCGGCCGTTTGTGTTGGAAACAGACGCCTCGGACGTAGCGGTTGGCGCAGTGCTCCTCCAAGCCCATCGTCCTGGTGACGTGATGTTTCCGTGTGCCTACTTCTCCCGCAAATTGTCACCCTCGGATTGAAATTATACTATTTGGGAGAAGGAATTCTTAGCGGTGAAGGCCACCTTTGAGCATTGGCGGCATTACCTGGAGGGGGCCCATCTCCAGATTGAAGTACGGACGGACCACCGGAACCTCGAGTATCTTCAGACGGCTCGGAAATTGAACCAGAGACAGATCTGCTGGTCCTTCTTTTTCGCGCGGTTCAATTTCCGCATCAGGTACACTCCCAGCGCCCAGAACCCTCGAGCGGACGCCTTGTCTCGCAAGCCGGAGTACACGCACCCGAAGGAGCCGGCACCTCTGCAGACGGTTCTACCCCATGCAGCTTTGGCTGCGACCCAGGACCCAGTGGACTTGCGTCTCCGTTCACGGGAGGCGCAGCGGGAGGATGGGTTTGTAGCGCAGAGGGTGCGGGAGTTAACACCCAATTCCCCCTGGACGTTCCAAGACGGTCTGCTCCGGTACCGGGGGCAGCTGTATGTTCCCGCTGGCCTAGTGAGGGGCCTGATTATGGCCCAGTGTCATGACTGTCCAGTGGTGGGGCATTTTGGCCTGTTCAAAACATTAGAGCTGGTCACTCGGACATTCTGGTGGCCACGCATCCAAGATGATGTGCATTCCTATGTGGCCACCTGTGTCCGGTGTCGTACGGCCAAGGGGGTGACTGGAGCCCTGCCAGGATTACTGCAACCTTTGCCCACGCCCGAGAGACCCTGGGGTGCCGTGTCCATTGACTTTGTGACCCATTTGCCTTCCTCTGCTCGCTTCACGGTAGTCATGGTAGTGATGGACATGCTCACCAAGATGGTTCATTTTGTACCTTGCACTAGGGTGCCCACTGCCCAACTCATGGCCCAAATGTTTATCAGCCATGTGTTTAGGTTACATGGGCTTCCGCATCGGGTGGTCTCTGACAGGGGAACACAATTCACAGCCCGGTTCTGGCGGGAATTGATGTCGGCCCTGAATGTGTCCGTGTGCCTCACATCGACGCAGCACCCCTAGACCGATGGAGGCACAGAAAAGGTCATAGGGATACTGGAGCAATACCTGAGGTGTGTAGTGGCGGATCGCCAGTCTGATTGGTCCAGGTTCCTCCCTGTAGCGGAGTTTGCTTTTAACAACTCCCGCCACTCCTCGACCCGACTCACGCCCTTTTTTGCAAATTATGGCTTCCATCCTCGCTTCTTTCCCTTGACCCTCCTAGATTCCCCGGTGCCTGCTGCCGAGGACTTCCTCTCGGAGATGCAGGCGGTCCACAAGATGGTAAAAAGGTACCTGAATAAGGCCAAGGAGGACTATAAGAGAGTGGCTGACCACTCCAGACGGGATGTGCCCCCCTTGGTGGTGGGGGATCAGGTGTGGCTGTCCACAAAATACATAGCCTCCGAATTACCCAGACACAAATTAGATCCCCGGTTCCTGGGCCCTTTTCCCGTTGAAAGGGTGATCAACCCAGTGGCCTACCGGCTCACCTTGCCGGCCAACTTGTGGGTCCACCCTGTGTTTCACCGTTCGCTGTTAGTCCCTGTCCCTCCCGATTGTCTGCTGTGTCCCACCGTTCCCATGTTTCCTGCCCCGTGTGTTCGTGACCACCTCCCTGAGGCTATGGTACATGCCATTCTGGATTCCCGTTGGGTGGACGCTTGCTTCCACTACAAGGTGCAATGGGTGGAGGGGGACCCTGATGATTGCTCCTGGGTGGAAGCTGCATTGTTGGACGCTCCTGACCTTATTCGGGATTTTCACGCCTGGTTTCCCCAGAAACCACGTCCTCTCCGCTGGCAGGTGAGGAGGGGCCTTCCGAGGGGGGATGGTGTTGTGATTCAGCCTGAGGCTCCTCAGGGACCGGCTGGATCTCTGCCGGATCCATGCCCAGAGGAGAAGGACAGTGAACAGGAGGGGGAGGACCAGGCAGACAGGGGAGAGGAACGTCAGGAAGAGGAGGAGGGAGAGCAGCCTGAGACCCCCGGGGGGGCTCTCCCCAGCTAGTAGCCTGGATTCATTGGATGAAGACGCACAGGCTATAATAGACATGAGGCAGATACGTGCAGCTCAAAGACGGGACCAATTAGAAAGGTATTTACATCCCTGAATTGGCAACAGCTGGGTTTGGGTGTGGTTCTCCTCAGCAGGGTTGAAAAGGCAGGCCCGCCCTTACAGTCTTGTGGAGCGTTATCAACTGGGAGTCCTGTGACCTTGCTTCGATTCTCGGTGTCTCTGATCTTGGCTTCTGGCCTAGAGGTCTGGAAGACTTGGGGGAGGCGTGGGTTTTATTATCTCCAGCGTTGTTTTTGCCAGCAAGAATCCTGTTTTATTGCCTGGCCTTCGTGAAACCTCTGTGAAGCTTCAGAGTGTTCCTGTCTGTAAGAACAGTTTTTGTTACCTGTGTTTGCTTTGAATTATATAAACTGCTTTTGCTTTTTACCAGTGTGTCTGGTTACTCTTTTTGGTTGGTGTTGGCTTCTGGGGGGGACCCAGACAGAACAGAGGAGGACGCCCAAGTTGCCAAACCTCTCTGAGGGGGTCAATAGTTTCCCCCCCAGGGTAATGGATGGACAGATGGAATTGTCCTTGGGAGGCAAGACCCACAGCCACTCCGTCTTGTCTGGGTTGAGTTTGAGTTTGTTGACACCCATCCAGGCCCCAACAGCCCCCAGGCACCAGCACATCACTTCCACTGCTTCGTTGACTGGACATGGGGTGGAGATGTATAACTGGGTATTATCGGCGTATTGATGATACCTCACCCCATGCCCTTGGATGATCTCACCCAGCGGTTTCATGTAGATATTAAATAGCAGGGGGGAGAGGACCGACCCATGAGGCACCCCACAAGGGAGAGACCTAGAGGTCGACCTCTGACCCCCCACTAACACTGACTGCGACCGACCGGAGAGGTAGGAGGAGAACCACTGAAGAACAGTGCCTCCCACTCCCAACCTTTCCAGCCGGCGCAGAAGGCTACCATGGTTGATGGTATCGAAAGCCGCTGAGAGGTCAAGAAGCACCAGGACAGAGGACAAGCCCCTGTCCTGGGCCCGCCAGAGATCATCCATCAATGCGACCAAAGCACTTTCCATGCTGTAGCCGGGGCTGAATCCAGACTGTTGAGGACCTAGAGTTGGAGCGCCACCACCTTCTCAACAACCTTCCCCATAAAGGGAAGGTTGGAGACTGGACAGTAGTTATTAAGCATGGCTGGGTCCAGGGAAGGCTTCTTGAGGAGGGAGATCACAAGTGCCTCCTTATAAGGAGCAGGAAAGGACCCCCTCCCCAAGGAGGCGTTGACAATCTCCTGGACCCAGCTCCGTGTCACCTCTCGACTGGCCAAAACCAACCAAGAGGGACACGGATCCAGTAGACAGGTGGCGGAACTCACAGCTCCAATGGCCTTGTCCACTTCATCAGGTAGCATATTAATAGCATATTAATATAACATATGAAATCTGAGCAGCTATTTATTATCTAGATATCAAAAGAAAGGAGGTAGCATTGGATTTGTATACCATTAAATTATTGATGTATTTAAACAAATTGATGTTGTTGGTACTTTACATTGTACTGTGATTGGTGAGAAAATAAAAAAATTCTGTGAAAAAAAGAGAAAAGAAATAATACTATCAAGCTTCAATACTAACCATGATCAAAGATTGGGTAATGTTGAAAAACATAAGACTATTAACCTTAGAGGGTTTTCATCTGCAGTCCGAATAGCATTCGTTCTTAATGGTGGACATACACAGAATTCCACAATACTTCAAACACCACTATTTAAGAAAGGCCTTAATAACAACATGACAACATATTTTAAAAAATCATTATTACTCCATTCCGAACTGGATATCACCTAACGAATTAATCACTTACTCAAATCTTTTCTCCCCTCTGAAAATCCTAACCTATCAACAACTAGTGGACGAAAATGATAACTTATTAACAAATCAACAACTTCATGAAAAAGGGATAATGCTCAATTGGTTAACATACTTACAAATTAACTCTAAATACAATGATACCTCATCTTATGAACTTAATTTGTTCTGGGACGAGGTTTGTAAGTTGAAAGGTTCGTAAGATAAAACAATGTTTCCCATAGGAATCAATGTAAAAGCGAATAATGCGTGCAAACTGTTGAGGGATGGATTTTTAATTAGACTCGGCAGGCAGGAATCAAAGTAAACAAACTTTATTTAGTAAACAGAGAAAATAAATTGTGCCACGAGGGACACTTGTAAAACAGCCGGAACATGGCTGCAGGGAGGCAAAAGAGTTAGAATGGAATGCTTGCTATGTAAGCAGGCGGATATGATATGATATGATGTGTGGGAAATGATGTATGAGGGGGTGTGATCAGAGGGAAGGCACACATTAACTCTTTAACTACTGAATGTCTCTGTGGCTGGCAATTCTCAGCGTGACACCCCTTCTTTGGTAGTCATCAGGGACATTGGTTCACATAAGGCACATTTTCTCAGAGAGGTATTTGTGTTGGTCAGCTGGCAGTGGTTTATTCAGCACGTCAGCGATCTGTTCATTTGTAGGCACATATTGTAGTTTCACAAATCCTTGTTGCACATATTTTCTTGCATTCTTATATCTTAAGTCGATGTGCCGTGAACGGACTCCCACATATTCAGCTTCAGCAATGAATTTTACTCAAGTATTGTTCTCCATAATAACAATTGGCTTCATTGGATCAGCCCAGATACTATTAATGAGAGCAGAAACATTGATTAAATCATTACAACAGTCAGAAACACAAGCATATTCGGACTCAGTGGAGGAACAAGAAATAAATTTCTGCTTTCTAACTTTCCAATAAATTGGACAACCATTCAAAAACATTATAAAACCAGAAGTACTTTGATGAGTTTCAATATCACTCGCCCAATCAGAATCTGCATAGCAAATCAATTCAGGATACTTGTTGTGTTCTGGTTCCAGGAACAACTTCGTGTCCATCGTGTGCTTCATGTATCTGAGCAATCTCTTTATGCATGTCCAATGAAATGTAGTTGCGTTGCCTACGTGTCGTGATAACAAATTCACACTAAGTGAAATGTTGGGTCTTGTCCAACTGCTAAAGGATTGTTTTGGTATGTCAACTTGTAAAAGTCTGTCTGCATTGGAGACCGACATGGGCGTGCATCAGCCATGTTGCATTGTTGCAAAAGTTGATCAATCTTGTTTGCTTGTGAGAGGCTAAACCCCTTCTGAGTTTTCTGAATCTCAACTCCTAAGTAATCATGAATGTGTCCTAAGCTTTTCAGTGTAAAGTGTTTTTCTAAACTTTTTGCAAAAATCTCACTCATACGTTGATTTGGACCAATGTAAACAATATCATCAACATAAACAAGAACAATTTCATAAACATTACCTTGCCCTTTTGTAAACACGCATTGATCAGAGTCGGACTTAATAAAGCCCATTGAATTTAGCTTGTCAATGAGACATCTGTGCCACATTAAACTAGATTGTTTCAATCCGTACAGACTCCTTTGCAGGCGCCAGACATGTCCTTCCTGGTCCTGGAATCCGGGTGCACCTTTCACGTAGATTTCTTCATCTAGATCAGCATTCAGATAGGCAGTTTCGACATCGAACTGGAAAACTTCTAAATTCAGGGCAGCGGCTGTTGTTAAGGCGATTTTGACACTTTCATTTCTGACAGTAGGTGAATAAGTATCGATGTAATCATCTGGAAAAGTCTGAGAGTAGCCTTGTGCTACTAATCTTGCTTTGTATAGTTCCTCACCATTTGGCTTTCACTTAATTCTGTAGACCCATCGTGTACCAATAACTCTCTTGTCTTCTGGAGGGTCAACGTGTTTGTACACCTTAAGTTTCTTTAAACGGTCAAGTTCAGCTTGCATGGCATCATACCATTTTTCTTGTTCAGGTTCAGGTAAATATCTTATTTGATAAAAATTATCGGGAGGAAGTAAAACATTGTTGCAAATAACAGGAAACAATTTTTGAGTTACTTGCGCTTGATATCTCTGAGGAGGAACTCCTTTTGTGGTTCTCCTGGAACGTCTTAGAACCGTGGTCCATTCATTTTGGTCATCTGCGTCTTCATTTACATCGCTAGTAACATCATCTGTGACTGGTGAAGACTGTACATCAGGAACAGCTGGAACAGCTGGAACAGCTAGAACAGCTGGAACAGCTAGAACAGCTATCTGAGAATCAGGTTGCGCTGTACCTTGGACATCTTTAGGAAAATAAACTGAAGTATCATTACTGTGTATTCTGGACCAATTTGTATCTTCCTCAAATTTAGCTGAATTGGAAATAATACCTCTGTAGTTAGAGTCAGTAAATTTGTAGTACTTGGAACTTTCATCAAAACCTATAAATCTCAGTCTTTCTGCCACTGGACCACCCTTCTTTCTCTGGGCCAGTGGAATGTTAACCATGGCATATGAGCCAAAAATGTGAAGGTTTTGAATGTCGGGTTTCTTCCCATAGAACATGTAGTACGGAGTTTGTTTTAAAACACTGCTCCAAGTACAATTAACAAGGTAGTTTACATACCTTAGTGCTTCACCCGAGTAGGAATTGTCGAGATCAGCGTCTTCTAGGAGACAGCGATACGTAGTCTGTAAAACACCTTGTTTTCGTTCAACAATCCCGTTGTGCTGAGGAGTGTAAGGGGCTGAAGCTTGGTGCCGTATTCCTTTGCGTCTCATCCAGTCCTGGAATCGCTGAGACATGAATTCTCCGCCACGATCACTTTGGATTCTTCTGATACGGACACCGAATTGATTGAAGACCTGTGCAGCAAAGTCTGTAAAGATCTGAAACGTCTCTGATTTCTGTTTCATAAGAAATACAAAACCATATCTAGAAAAACTATCAACAATTGTTAAGAAATACTTATTGTTACCCCTAGTAGGCCGAAATGGACCGACAATGTCGGTATGAACCAAATCGAAAATGCGTGAAGACAAATGAAGGGCATGCTTAGCAATGGGGGCAGCTTTTGATTTAGATTTGTTACAAACAAAACAGTCAAGGTAAATAGGACAATTACTATCGACTTTGAAACTGTTCATGCATTCGGGCATCTTGGATAAGACATCATATGAAGCATGGCCCAAACGACGATGTCAACGGTGGATGCACCTGGAATGAAAAGGTTTATTTGTTAGTACAGGTTTAGCATTTGCAACATTATGCGGAACACCTTGGGGTACATTGGCTTTATGAGCCTCTGATTTTATATTAGCAGCAGGTTTTCTCTCTGCGCCTGCACTTTCATGATTTGGAACGCTCACATCTACCAGTGAACGAAAATTTGGCTTCAGATAGAAAACACCACCAATCGGAATGGCATATGCGACAACAGTTCCATTTCTAATAATGTGGATATCATAGTTCAGGAGCATAGCTTTGTAGCCTAAGTCTTTATTTAGGCGGTGAAGGATGAGTATGTTGCTTTCAATGTCCGGAATGTAGAGAACGTGTGGAATCATCTGGTCCAGTTCATCTATGTAGATAGTTCCTTCTCCTTCAACTTGGGATAGGTGATTTGAGAATCCATACACCTCCTTTATGTTAGATTCATGTAATTCAGTAAAAAGTTCCTTTTGGTGAGTAATCTGAAAAGCAGCTCCACTATCTAAAGTCCATAAATGTTTTGTGCTGTACTCATAATTTGAATCAGGAACTTTTTTTAGAAGCACGGTATTGATTGTAGAGTGTGATTCGCTTCCGGAATCTCATTGAGCTGATTTGGAGTTACTGGGACTCCTGCGTTCCAAATTGATTGTAGAATGTGATCCGCTTTCGGAATCTCGTTGAGCTGATTTGGAGTTACTGGGACTCCTGCGTTCCAAATTGATTGTAGAATGTGATCCGCTTTCGGAATCTCGTTGAGCTGATTTGGAGTTACTGGGACTCCTGCGTTCCAAAATGACTTCATCTTCTTTTAATGGCGGTAAGGCAGAAAATTGCTCTTGAGTTGCAGCCAGCATTTGTTGCTGTAGTTGAGGACGTGGTGCCAATAATGGCTGAGCCGACTGGAGTGGAATTTGCGCCGGTTGCACGGGCGTAGCAGGAACTTGTAGTGATTGTACCTGTGAGAATTGCACCCCTTGACTTGGTTGGGGTACTTGTGGCAAAAATGTCTGTTGAGGTACAAACCTTTCTTTGTCTGCAGAATAGAATTGTTCTGCTGAAGCTTCTTTGTTCATTTCGAAATCTACAAAGAAATCCTTCTGGCGCAAATCAACATTTTTCTGGCCATCTAAATTTTCTGGTGACCTGTATTGCTTAAAACGGTCACTGGATGGTGCTCCTGAGCTTTCTGGCAATAAAATAACATTTTGGTGCATTTGGTGCAATTGCTTAATTTGGCCACCAGGTGGCACATTTTGGATCTGGCTTGGAAATGAGCCAGATTCCTGAAAATAAGTTGAGCTGGGTATTTTCTCAGTTTGGCCACTGGGTGGTGCTGCACCTAGTTCCTTGAGTGCTAAGGAATGCATGACATCATTATTGCTTTTCAAAAGAACAGACTGTTTTTGGACAGACGCTATTTTCTTCTTTTGTTCTGATAAACCACATATTTCTCCTTGGTAATATATTAACTGCATGCTTGTTATCTGATCAAGCTTGAGCTCTTTTCTCATTAATTCAGTACAATAGAATTCTATAAGATCCTGTTCAGGCTGTGTTAAATCACATGCTTTCTTGTCTAGCTTCAATTTTGATAAACATTTCTGCATTGCATTAATATCATGTCTTAAATCACCAGCTAAAAAAATTACAGTCTGCATATTAATGTGTTCTAGGAAAAACTGACATCATTTTGGAGCTGGCTCGGAAAGCTTTATTAATATCTGGTTCTCATTAGGTTGGAGCTGTGGCTGAGCTCCAAGAATATTTGGCATATTTCCTTGCTGATAAGGATTCGTAGCGGCTTCTGTGACTTCAATAGGGTATTTTAAAATAGCTTGCTTGCTTTGCTCAAGATTCAAAACATTTGCTTTCATTTCAGAGTTCTCCAGGAACACATACGGTTTATTATAACATCCTGCTTTCTGCATTGCCACTGAATTAATATTGCTTGTATAATCCTTCAGAGGACATTGTTTTTCACAGAGAAATACTTCTGCTTCTTTATGAGAGTTAGGAATATCAGAGACATTTTGACTGTCTTGCAAGCTATCAATTATAATAGGAATGTAATTGTTACTCACTGTTTGCAGTGCTCTATCTGGAGCTAGAGATAAGATTCTTTGAGAAGGAATTTCTTGTGCGTTCGCTGGAGTTGTAAATCTTTCTGTGGAGGCGTCTCCTGCCGAGGTCTGCATTTTTGTTTTCAAAAGACAGAGAAGTTGTCTGCACTTTATTTTGCAGGCTTTCCAGCCTGGTTAATTAGGGTAAACAGAACCATCTATGCTTACCATGTCAAGGGATGGATTTTTAATTAGACTCGGCAGGCAGGAATCAAAGTAAACAAACTTTATTTAGTAAACAGAGAAAATAAATTGTGCCACGAGGGACACTTGTAAAACAGCCGGAACATGGCTGCAGGGAGGCAAAAGAGTTAGAATGGAATGCTTGCTACGTAAGCAGGCGGATATGATATGATATGATGTGTGGGAAATGATGTATGAGGGGGTGTGATCAGAGGAAAGGCACACATTAACTCTTTAACTACTGAATGTCTCTGTGGCTGGCAATTCTCAGCGTGACCATCCCCAAACTCACCCCTTTTGCTTTATTACCGCCGGCATTCTAATCCTTGTTTGGGGGCAGGTGGAGGAGGCAGTGTGGGGGGGAGACAGTGGAGGCTGCCCGGAGGGAGCCTCCTGGGTGATTAACATGTGCGCAAAGTTGCCTGGCAGCTTGTCAGCCGGTGGGGCTTCCACCCTCCTTGAAAGTGTTTTCAGAGGTGGTGGCAGGCAAAGGGGAATATGGCACTTTGGCCTCAGTGAAGGCTCCCTAGCTCTCACTCCAAGCTTGGCACCTGCTTCCTCCTGGGGAGTCCCTTTAAGGCACGCAAAACAGCTGGCTTTAACTCCCCCCTCCCCCCACAGGCTTGAGTACTGTCTTAATTGGAAGTGTCTGACTGCCTCTTGCAGCCCCATTTTTCCCCCACTCCAGATGTGCAAGGTGTGTGCGCTCGGGGGCTCTGCCTCTCTCATCCCGCTGCTTTGCACCAATGTCTGCGCAACCCCCGGGCTGCAACCTGAATAAGTGACGATGGAGTTGCTGAAGAGGGGCGGCTGCCACCGCTCTTCCTCCTCCTCTTCTTCCTGTCCCCATCTCATCTGCCTGCCACCCCTTGCCCTGCGCCACCTCCACCGCCCAGCCTCGCCAGCCCAGCAGCTCCGGAGAGCAAGATCCCAGCCTTTGTTGAGAGAGAGAGTGCAAGGTCAGCCCATTCTTTCTCTCCCCGCCCCATGTTAATGCGTGGGGGAGTTGGGTTGGGGTCCACATCTTCCAAGAACTGACCAAAGCATTGGATGCCTTTTCCTCGTGCTGACTACTTGGGACCTGCATCCTTAACCAGGGATCTCCCCATCTCCCACCCACCCTCCAGTTTCCCTCTGCTGCAGACTCACATGGGGAGGGGACGGGCGTCACCCTGCCTGCCTTTCTGGCCACTGCAGGTGTGGAGAAGGAGGGAGGGGGAGAGGGTGGAAGGCACTCTACTTTTCCAAGCTGGCAAAGTTTCCTGTTTCCCTTGCACTCACGATCCCCTTTTTGGTGAGGCAGGTTTGGGCGGGTGGGGGGGGCATGAAAAAGCAGTTCACTCCCATCCTCCCAGCATCACCTCCAACACCATTCTCTCGATAGGACCCCTCCCTAGATACCTGAGCCCCCCCAACTCTTTGCATCTTCGCCTCCTTTGTCAGATAAGTTGATCGTGCCATGCAAAGGAAACAGGAAACTTAGCCAGCTTGGAGCAATAGAGCGCCTTCCACCATCTACACCTCCCTCCTTCTCCACACCTGCAGCAACCAGAAAGGCAGGCAGGGAGACCCCCGTCCCCTCCCCACGTGAGTCTACAGCAGAGGGAGACTGGAGGGTGGGTGAGAGATGAGGAGTTCCCCGGTTAAGGACGCGGGTGCCAAGAGAGTGTGCAAGGTCAGCCCTTTCTTTGTCTCCCCACCCCATGTTAATGCATGGGGGGGTTGGGTTGGGGGGCCACATCTTCCAAGAGCCAACCAAAGCATCGGATGCCTTTTCCCCGTGCTGACCTTGCTCTGAGGAAGAAGGTGCCCTCCCACCCCAGAGAAAGCAAAGGGATAAAACGTTCCATTTCTCTGTGGGGCTCGAAGGAAGAAGGTGCTCCTCCCACCCCAGAGAAAGCAAAGGGATAAAATGTTCCATTTCTCTGGGGTGCTCTGAGGAAGAAGGTGCTCCCTGCACCCCAGATAAAGCAAAGGGATAAAAGGTTCCATTTCTCTGGAGTGCTCTGAGGAATAAAGTGCTCCTCCCACCCCAGATAAAGCAAAGGGATAAAGCGCTCGGTTTCTCTGGGGTGCTCTGAGGAATAAAGTGCTCCCTCCACCCCAGAGAAAGCAAAGGGATAAAACGTTCCAATTCTCTGGGGTGCACCCAAAAACAACCCCCCATGCAGCCTTTCACAAGGCTGCACAGCAGAGCCAGGTGCCAGAGTTGGGGGCGGGCAGGGAGCCACAAGGAAAGTGCGGGGAAATCTTCCGCTAGTGAAGGTTTTTCTCCTTCGAATGTCGTGGACAAGAGAGAGCTCCCCATTCCGCTGCCAGCCTACCATGCACCTCTGGGGGGGTGGAGGCTGAGCGCTCCACCACGAGCTTTAAAGAAAAAGGCGGAGAGAGGGCAAGAGCTCTGGTTTGGGCAGCGCCGCAGGAGTGTGTGTGTGTGTGTGTGTGTCCTGTGGTGAAAAAAGTGGTGGTTGTTTTCATTGCTTGGCTGATGGCACTGTCCAAACCAGAGCTCTCTCCTTGCCCTATCTCCGCCTTTCTCTTTAAAGCTTGCGGTGGAGCACTCAGCCTCCCCCACAAAGGCCCATGGTGGGCTGGCAGCGGAACGGGGAGCTCGTGCGCAAGACAGCCACAATTCCTGCCACCTCCCTCAGGGCTTTCTTTTTCAATCTGGGTCCTCATTTAACCGACCTTGGAAGAATGGAAGACTGAGTCAACCAAAGATGCTTTGCCTCTTGAAGAAGCACCTTTAGGACTCATTTCTCTTACCTGCCCAACTCGTCCTATAGTCTGGGCAGTGCAGAGAATTCAGTGTAGTTCCCAAACTGTAGGTCAGCTTTCTGGAAAACACTGCAGATCATGGGGTGCTCCAGGCACGATATGATCCAGACCCAACCAGCTCTTTGAAAAGTTGATTGCTTTCCAAGTGCAACCCATGTAAGATATATTTCAGTAGGTACACAGAACTGAGAGAGGCCTGGAGGGAGAGAATGAGAGAGAATGAGAGTGAGGGAAAAGAGAGAGAGAGAAAAATGGAGAGAAAGAAAGAAAAGGGAAAGAGGGAGGGAAAGAGAAGTGGAGAGGAAGGAAGGAGGGAGGGAAGGGAGGGAATGAGGGAGGGAGGGAGAAAGGAAGGAAGGGGTTATGACTTTTGAGGAGCCCCACAATTGTGTGATCAAAACTTGGCTGCCGTTTCATATTTATGACTTATGATCTTAAAAATTGCTGTTTTGTGCTTAAAACAGCTATGGAGTAGTTAAAGTCACTGTTTCTAACTCAAAGCTTTGCACACACCATTCTACCTCCAATATTGGTTTAGGCCCTCCTTGAAAAATGTTCAGATATTTCCAACTTTGTTCTCGGGCTTGAATAAACCAATTACTGTACTTTGTCCAAACCAATATCAAGTATTTGTGAAGGATTTTTAATCTTGGCCCCAACCAAGGAAAAGAACCAGGGAAAAGAATAGAGTGCATTATATGTCAATAAAAAGGCAGCTTTTTAAGTAAAGGAAATTTGAAATGTCTGAATTAACACTTTGTATGGTGTGTGTTTAACTGATTATCTAAATGATGACAAATGCCAGCTTTTTATAGATTATGTTTGTTAAAGAATTAGAATTTTTTTCAGGTAACCAATTTATAATTAATGGCAGAAAAGAGAAAAAGAGAAGAGAAACTAAAAAAGAAACTTTATTCTCTGGAGTAAAGTTTAATATATATTTGAACCTGCATAAGTATCTTTTTCAAAGACATAAAAGCAGTATCATTGCTTTTGACACAACTGCTGTGCTGTACACCCCTGGGGATTTAACTCCCTGTATTAGTGTTTCTCAGCCTTGGCAAACCTAAAATGAATGGACTATCTGAATTCCGCAGCCAGCATATTAATGAAATTCAGACATTTTAAAGGCTGAAGTTGAGAAAAACTGTCCTAGATAAAGTATATTTAGAAAAAACATTTAAACTCAAGTAGTGTTTTTCTATTTATTTCTATAGGATGATTAAAAAAGGAATGAAATGTGTTGTACTTCTGCCCTCAAAGCTAAAAAAATACAATAATTTATATGCTAATGATAAATAGTTCTGCTGAGGGATTCAATTTGAAATAAAAATTTTTTTAAATGCAGCCTGTACCAAGAGGCAGCTAATTCTCTTAGTGGGGCAGGAACAAATTAAATGTCAGTTAAGTGTTAAAATCCAAAGATATTTCACTTTGTCATTTGCATTCACATTTGCTTTTTAAATACTGGATTCACTTAATCACTTAATTATTCCTTGCTGTTTTTACTTGAATTTGGTAGCTGCATAAATTCTGTGAATGCTTGATTTATTGTTCACATGCTTTCTTTTTATTCCTGCTGCTCTGTACATCATTTTCCTCTGGTTTCCACAGCCCGAAAATATTGTATTGACTCTTCAGGTAAAACTTTTTGTTATTACGTCACACAGCGTTTCTTCTAGAATACCATGCATTGATTCTTAACCTCATCCAGCAGTGTTCTTTTCAACATCCTATAATGAAAGAAAAAAATATTTTAGCAAATATTGTATTTAAAGTATTTCTATATCTCTCAAAATTCCAAATCATACCCAAAACTAACATTAGGGTATTGATATTAACACTGCATATTATTTATGCTGGAAACTGTTTGCTTTGAGGAACTGGAATCTTTCATATTGGGTTTACTGGAGTGTAATCATATGAAAGTGGCTTAGGAGAGTTTGTGACACACTTTTCATGCTGTGGTTAGTATAGGATGGGGTATCCAACTTGGCAATTTTGAGACTTGTAGACTTTATCTTCAAGAGATGGTATGTGTGTTCACCCCACGCCCATTCTTGAACTGTTTTTCAAGTTTGTACTTGAAAAATACTGAACTGCAGTACTTTTTAAATAGTGCCTCTATTCTGTTGTATTTTTGCCATGGATATGTACTAAGTATATGGCAAGTTTAGTCTTATTGTAGGCCACCATTGCATATTGTATGGTGTGCATCTTCTTGTTTCCAACTATGATCAGGCAAAAACGTCAGAGAATTCTGCCTCTCAGCATGTTTATTTCCCTGCTGCAGCTAATAACTATTAACAAATGTCATTCTCCATGGTTATCAGTTACCCTTTTGAAAGCTAGGAGCTGACCACACTTAGTATTGACAGATTTTTTTAAAATGCTAAGCGAGGTCAGATTTGCTTAACCAGTTCCAATTCAACCCTGACTAGTACTGTAGGCTAGAGTGGGAAATAGGAACAAGCATTGCAATAGAACGTGAGGCCAAGGAAACCATTCATTCATCAATAAATTTCTGTAGCTACCCACTCATAAAAATTTGGCTTCAAGTCACTGTACACAATAAACACAAAAACACAATAAATTCCAGGAGAATGAACTATAAATTACAACAAGATGGCAGGTGGTTTTGAGTACACCAATGTACAGTATTACCTGTTATGGGACAAGCTCATCTCACACAGGCCCATGAATGATGTTGCTGCAGGGAATCCAATCTCCTTTTTTCAGAGTTCCTTCTCAGTTGAAGTTTGCAATGCTTGAACTTAGTATTCTGAGATCTTATGGAAACAACTTTTACTTTGTTTGGATCCAAACTGTACTATATACATGATGTATGTATGTATGTATGTATTGGATTTATATGTGGCTCCACTCCGAGGAGCATTTACTTTATGATGGTTATCTTGAAGTCCCAAGAAGGTTCAAATATTTCATCCCCCTATCTTTTTTTTGGGGGGGGGGGGAGGGGAAGATCCAAGTCAGGTCAGAGGTAGAATAAGAGTGATCTATTTGACTGGAATCCTTTCACCTATATATTGATGCTGCTGAAATGTACACTTTTGGAAAATGGTGAAATTATTAGGGATTCATCTACCCCAATTTCAAATGTGCTCCTGCCCTGATATATCTGTGTATTCTGTCGCAGAATTGCCATAGGAGAGAGGGGCTAGTAGCATCTTCTGCCTCTCCTGTCTGGAGCTCAAGAGAGGGTTGCATCCAACAGATGGTAGTTCCTATCAAGACCTTCCATGAGACAATTGTGTCGAGAATGTCCAACAGCTGTTGTATTCTGAATCAGCATTACTAGCCTCACTTTCAAGTTGTAACAAATTCTGCTTTTCTCTAAACTGCAGGCAGTTTACTATGAAATCGGCTTCATAATCTCAGCAGCCCTGGGAGTCTTATTTGTCCTGTTGCTTCCACTGATTGGTCTCTGTTTCTGCATGTGCCGATGCTGCGACAATTGTGGTGGGGAAATGCACCAGAGACAGAAAAAGAACACCAACTGTCGCAGGGGCTGCTTTGCTAGCCTCCTCTTGGTAACTACATTGCTAAGCAGGTGAGCTAAACACAATAAATTTGGGGTGACTACCAAAGAATTAAATCTATTTATTATTCCTGGAGAATTGATTAGATACCCATGTATTTAGAGACTTCTATTTTTTTTCATGATATCAGATACTTTGTCTTCATGATAGACATGAAGCATTCCAAATGTTATTATTAAGTTGGATTCAATTATTATTAAGTTGGATTCAGCGGAAGTATAGAGTTTATTGTACGCCATTTTCTCTTGATCTTTTCTAAATTTATTTTTGGTAAACTACATATATATTTATCCCAAGGCAATACAGAAAAGCTCTCTAAGACATCCTCAAAGAAACATCTTGATTAAAGATTAAAGAAGAAAAAAGCCCTGCAACAGTCTGAACAAATGAAACTATGTATTGATTTCTTGTTAAGGACATAGAACAATATGGCTGGAAGGGACCTCAAAAGTCTTCTATTCCAACCACTGGTTCCCTCAACCAGGGGGTTCTATACCAGTGATGGCTAACCTTTTTTTTCTTGCGTGCCAAAAAAGCGCATATGCGTGCAACAGTATGTGCGTGCATGCTGCCCCCTCTATTGCATTGCTACTTTGCAGGGCCCCCAATGTATGTACAGTGACCCCGGGCTCCCCCTGCCCTTCAATCATGTATGGGTGACCCCCACAAGGGTGTGCTGCATTCTCCACACCCCATTTTTAGTCCCAAGAAGGGAGGCCTACTAGCACCAAAAACGGGCATGGAGGTGGGAAATCCCCGATCTCCCCAATTTATTTCCCCAGCACACACTAATTTCCTCCTAGATTCCTCCCTCTCATGCCTCCTCCAATCTCTTCCAATTTCTTTCCCCAGTACAGTGCGTGGAAATGCCCTGCCCTGGTGCATGCGAGGCAGAGACCTGGTGGGAGGTGCACACATGTGCAGTGTAGCAGGGCTGGATGATGGCTGGTATGCTGGCAGAGGGGGCTTTGCATATCACCTGTGACACACGTGTCATAAGTTTACCATCGCAGTCCTACACCATTGGATGCAAATAGTTGTGCAGTCACTTCTTTAAAAATCCCAGTGATAGAGAACCCACAACTTCTGGAGGCAATTAATCACTGGTTAATTGTTCTCATTGTCAGAAAATTTATCCTAAGTTCTAGGTTGTTTTTCTCCTTAATTAGTTTCCATCTGTTGCTTTTTAACCTGCATTCAGGTGTTTTGGAAACAGAATAACAGAGATGGAAGATACCTAGGAGGTCTTCTAGTTGATGGGTCCCCAATCTTTTGGACCTTAGGGATCACCAAGGTCATAATTTTAAATCCTGCAGACCATCAAATTCATAATTTTAAATCCCAGGGACCCCAATTCATAATTTAAAGTCCTGCAGACCAGTGGTGAAATCTAAAAATTTTCCCTATCGATTTTGTGGGTGTGGCTTATTTTGTGAGTGTGGATTCAGGTGGGCCTGGCTTGGTGGTCAGATAACCAGACGGACATGGCCAATTTGCAAAATGTGGTGAAACTCGCTTAACAACGCTTTTGCTTAGCAACTAAATAGCCATAGGTTTTCTTTCTTTCTTTCCTTTCTTTCTTTCTTTCTCTTTTTTCTTTCTTTCCTTTCCTTTCCATCTTTCCTTTCCTTCCTTCTTTTCCTTCTTTCCTTCTTCTCTCTCTCTCTCTCTCTCTCTCCCTTTCCAAGAAGAACCATTTATTTGATCATGGCTAAAAGCCAGCACTTTGTGCAATACACCTCCCTTAGGCTACATCACAGCTAGGCTCCTGTCACTGCCAGAGATCTCGCTGAAAAGCCTCTTCCCCAGGCTGCAGTTGCTCAGCAACACATCACCGCATCCACCTCATGCATTGTGCATATCACCTTTTCCAGGGCCATCCTGATAGCATTACTGGCTGGGCCACCAACAGAATCTCACTTCAGCTGGCCACTTCCACTGAACAGAGTGCCTGCTTTGCCTGCCCTTTTGAGGCTGAGCCAGTGCAGCCTCCCAAGACTTTTCCCTCCTCCCACCAGAAACCCTGTCTGGTTGGTGACCAACCTTCTCCCTCTCTCCCCTGTTGCCTTTCTCTTCCTTCCCCACTTCCTCAAAGGCCAGCCTGCCTGCCCCAGGAGGTAGCATAGAGAAGGGTACAGAGGAGCTATTTTTGGAGGCAATGGTTGGTGGAGTTTCCCTTCTCCTTCCAGGAGCCCCATATGGTTGGCAGCTGACCTCCTCCTTCTCCCCACTTCCACCTTTCTCTTCCTTTCCTGTCTCTTCAGAGGCTAGGGCCACAGAAGGGTGCTGTGGACCTAGTTTTGGACATAGTTTGCTGTCCATTGCCAATGCAAACTCTGCCTAATCAGCATTCCTTAGATAACCAATCCATTTATCGGGTATAATTTTTTCCCCTCCACCTTAAGATAAAACATATATAAATAATAAAACGCAATACCAATATCCAACCATATACATATGCCAAATTTCCATATTTCCGTGCTTTAGGAAGTTTCTTTACTTTCTACCTTCCCCCTCCCCTCCCATAACTCCATCTCTCTAACCTTAAAAGTAGTACTAAACTTTAAAATCAAGAACAAAGAAAAAGAGAGAGAGAAAAAAAGAAAAACAAAAACAAAACCTCAGTACAGTATCTAACATTTTATAAATCCCATATTCATCATTATTTACGGAGAAAGGGAGAAAGGAGAGAGAGAGAGAGAGAAATAAAGTAGAAAAATCCCCCTCACTCCAACATTTAACTAATTCCCTAAGAAAAATACTGTAGTTAGAATAATATCAAACATAAACTATCTGGAATTTGTGTTACATTAATAACTAGTGCTGCCACCATTTCTTTTCTTTTTTATCTGGGTATCTACCTGCTATTTTTTCAATCTTTTACTTCATTTTTTAAAAAAATTATTCATATTTCTCTTTCTGTTGGTATCCTGTTCAATTTCCAGTTTTGTGTGTAAACAATTCTAGCCTCCATTACTATATGAACAATTAATAGATTTCTTCTCTATTAAACTTTTCTGGTGGACTTCCGGCTTGGACCGGGGCTGCCGCGGAGGCTTCAGGGCAGGGCTCTGTCTCTGAAGTCCCCTTTACCCCTCCAAAGGTCGCCCCCAGCGATCAGATTGGGCCCGGATGGACCAATCCTAGAAAAGGGAGTTCTCCTGTCCTCAAGGGCCGTCGCCGGGGTCCCGAAAGGGGTAGGAATATCCCGCAGCTTTGGAGTGTGGGAAACCGAACCTCTAACCAGGAGGTATCGGCCATAGCAGCCTGACCTCACTAGTGGGAAGCAAAGAAGATAAAAGGAGAAATAAATCTAATTTCATCATTGCAGGAAAAGGAGACACTAGAAAAGAAGAATCCAAGGTATAAATTTATTTACATGATAAATCTTTTGTAGAATGAAAGAATAAGATAAATTTTAAAATAGAAGGCGAAAATAAAAGTTTGTAAAGAAAAGAAATCATATCCATACGTTGACAAGTCTTTGCGGCTAGATCTAGTTTTTTCCACTTTCGTTTCTTCGAATATCAGAGAAAAAATTAAGATTTAAAGACTTTGAGACCGGAAAGAACAGAATCCCACCCTGAAGAGGCTTCGAGGGGGTGAGAATGTAAGGCTCTAAGATTTTAGAAATTTTAAATTGGCTGTGAGAAGAAAATGAAGTTAGAAATCTATGCTCTCTTTTTTGGACTCTGCAGCGGAAGGATTACGATCTACGTCCTTATTTTCGGAGATAATTAAAGGGAAAACTGATCGAAATTGGTGAATAAGTGAATTTTATACTGATTGATTTCTTTGTTTCCTGCACCTCTACTTTTAATTAATTGAAATATTTGTGATATCACCAGCATTTTCACCTGAAGAAAAGGGGGGAAAGGGAAAGGTTCTTTTTTCCTTGCCTTGCCATTTATGTCACTCGGGGGGTTATATTTTTAAAACGGATTTATTGGATTTCAACTTGGAACAGGACCACAAGTAATTATTTTATCACAGATGGATTATTGGATTGGATTATAAATATTTTAATTACAAACATTATACCTGAACTTTGATGGATTAATTACCTTTAATTTTTTGCTTTGGAATTTGGAATACTTCTCTCTTTCCTCGGGACTAATTTACAGTATCACAAACTAGAGAATTGATGGACTTTAGAAGAAAATTTCATATCTAACCTGCAATTAACAAGTGACCCGTCTCATTTTGGAACTCATAAGTATAATCTATAAGTATAATATTGATATATTGGTTTCCTTTTTTTAGTTTCTTTTAATATACTGATTGGAGGATTTTATTACTGTATTATTATTAATATAATGAATTGCTAATAACTTCCTTTTCTTTCCCCCTCCCCTTGGTGTGGTGTTTTTATGATCCCTAATTGTATTTTGAATATATTCCTTTTTGCATAAATTTTGATATTCTTTTTGGTATAAATTTAGATAAGGTATTTTAAAGAAATTAATTAAGGGGGTGACAGAGTGAATAATCTCTTTCTCTTTTTCTAGATTTTTTTGTGTGCCTAAGATACATTGGCTCTTCCTTCCCTTTATTTCTTTATTTCTTTTCTCTTTTATTTTTCTTTTCTCCTTTCATAACTACTATTACAAATATAATCTATTGAGTTTTTAGTATTATGCACCTAAAGTATATTGATTGATAATTATAAAATAAGCTGTTTTTCTTTTTTCTTTTTTAATTATTTCACTAGTATGTTGTTTAAATACCATATCCATAGATTTTAAAATTAGACATTAAGATTTTACTTTGGATGAATTATTGTCGTTGAATTTTTTTCTAAAATTAAGGTGACTTAATAATTAATTTAGTATTAATTACGAAATTTTTAATTGATTCGGAGTTTATTGGATTTTAGTAAATTTTTAAAACAAGATTTATAATATTGGTGAATTTCTTGGAGGAAAGATCACATGTATTTGACTCCTATACACAATTAAAATAACATCAAACAGATATCAACCATTTTCAAAATAGGATATTGAGTACTTCTACATACACAAAGACAATCAAAAAAACAAACATTAACTTCATCAACATCTCCACAAGTTTCTCCTTTGGCATCACCTGTACATCAAAGTGTAACTGCAAGCATGTCCGCTAAAGAAAAAGAGAGAGAGAAGGCACAAGCACAACCATCACTTCAGATGATCCAAGAAACACTAAATGCAATGAAGGATTTTATGTTAAAGTCCCAAAATGATGCCAATCAACGGCGTGAAGAATTAAAGGCTGAAATCACAGAATTAAAAGTATATACAGGTGAGATGAAAGTGAAGATGAAAGAAGTTAATGAGAAAATGGCTTAAATACAACAGACATTGAAAGAAAATGAACAAAGAATTAAGACTGCTGAAGCGAAAATTGACAAAGTTGAACAAAGAATGGATGACTATGAAGACAGATCAGACTCTTTTAACAAAAGATATGATGAATCCATCACACATCTAGAAATACAACAGGCTTCCTACAGTTTGAGATTCCAGAATATAA
Organism: Erythrolamprus reginae; assembly: GCF_031021105.1. Taxonomy (NCBI): domain Eukaryota; kingdom Metazoa; phylum Chordata; class Lepidosauria; order Squamata; family Dipsadidae; genus Erythrolamprus; species Erythrolamprus reginae. Next base: position 39,574,188 of record NC_091956.1, on the reverse strand, counting down.
CAGAAGAAAAAGAAGAAGACTTACAAACAAAGATGGCAGAAATAATTAGAGGCATTCTGCAGATGGATCCTACAGAATTAGCAAAAGAGATAGACGAAGTTTTCAGAGTGCAAACAAGCTATGTCCGAAGGAATAATCTACCGAGAGAAGTTCATATTAAATTTGTAAGGAAGACCATAAGAGATGACATCCTGAGATGGACAAGAAATGAAAAATTACAAGACAAAGGAAAAAAAATTACGATATTGAAGCAAGTCCCAAGGAGAGTGAGAGAAAGCAGGAAGGATTACTATTTCTTAACCAAAATTTTAATTAAAGAAAATATTACCTTCTGTTGGCTTATACCAGAGGGACTTTCTTTGTACTGGCAGGCACAAAGAGTAAAAATAGAAAACATTGAACAAGCCAGAAAATTTTATGAAACAAGTGGAATTCGCAATTTTGAGCAACCAATGCAGGAAATAACCATAAGGAGAGAAGAAGAGACAAGTAGCACCGCCCAGGGGAGGGAGGAGGAACAAGGAGCAAGAAGAAAATAGCGCGAATCCAAGGATCCCAAGAAATATTATAAATGACAGTACCAGGAGATTTGAAAATCTTCTCAGTAAATGTAAGTGGACTTAATGAACCGAGGAAAAGAAATCAAATATTTTCTAAACTTAAAAAACAAAAAGCACAAGTTGTGATTTTACAAGAAGTACATATTAAGAAGACAAATAGAAAACTATTATTAAATTCTAAAATTGGGAATATGTATACAAGTTTGGCGAACTAAAGAAAAAGAGGTATCGCAATATACATTGAAAATTCAATAAACTCTAAACAATTATATGCAGATCAGGAGGGAAGAATATTAATTGTACAGGTGAATACAGATACAAAACCTCTTGTTATTGTTTCTATTTATGCCCCGAATGAAAACCAAATGAAATTTTATAAACAATTACACCAAAAAATAAATGAATTAAATATTGAAAATATGATCATAATTGGGGACTTTAATGCCATCTCAGATAGGTTTTTAGACTATTCCGGGAAGAAAAAAGATAAGAAAAAGAAAAATATTTTACCAACTACTTTTCAGGAAATGAGATCAGAGTTATTACTAAATGATATTTGGAGGGAAAGACATCCTTTAACTAGGCAATATACATTCTACTCTAATCCCCATAAAATTTGGACTAGAATAGATATGGCCTGGGCTTCTAAAACAACTGCAGAACAAATTAGAGAAATTGAGATTGATATCAATACTTGGGCTGATCACAGTCCTATAGTGATATATTGGAAGAATAAAAAGAGACAGATGAATTGGCAGATGAACAGGAATATTATAAGGGATAAACAATATAAAGAATGGATAGAAAAAGAATTAGAATTTTTTTTTTAATGTAATAAAAATTCAGAGACTTCTTTTCAAAATTTGTGGGATACAGCCAAAGCATATACTACAGGATTAACAATCTCTTATACAGTAAAGAAAAATAAAGAACAAAGGATAGAATATGAACAATTGATTAGTGAGTTGAAACAACTTGAGCTAGTATCGCAACATAATTCTAAAGACTATGAGATTAAGAGAAAAATGGAGCTAACTAAGCATAAAATAAAACTTATTGAACAAAAGCGAATAGCAGAAAAGATTAAAAGGGCCAAACAGCAGTATTTTGAACATGCTAATAAATCAGGAAGATGGCTCGCATATAAACTAAGAAAGTATAGACAATCAAAAATAAGTAAAGAACTAGTAGATGATAAAGGCATTGAAAATATAGAAATGATGAAAAGGCAAGAATAGTACAAGACTTTTACAAAGAACTATATAAGAAAGAAGGTATTAAAGAAGATGAGATTTTTAGGTATTTAAATTCATTAGACTTACCACAATTAACGGAAGAACAACAAGCAAGGTTAGATAGTTTAATTATAATACAAGAACTGCAGTCAACCATTAAAAAACAAAAGAATAATAAAGCTACAGGGCCGACACTATTCCGGTGGAATGGTACAAAATAGAAAGTGATGTAATAATAAATAACATGTTGGAAATTTTTAACGAAAGCGTTATGGACAGTAAAATACCAAAATCTTGGTCAGAATCGTTAATAACGTTAATTCATAAGTCTGGGACAGACAAAGATAAAATACAAAATTATAGACCTATATCACTATTAAATGTTGATTATAAAATATTTACTTCAATCTACGCAGAAAGATTAAAAAAGATTTTAGAAGAGATAATACATCAGGATCAAAATGGATTTTTATCGGGTAGGCAAATTAAAAACAACCTTAGAATGATTATTAATTCACTGGAATATTATGAACAACATCCAGAGAAACAAATGTCCTTGATGTTTTTGGACACTAAAAAAGCATTTGATAATTTAGACTGGACATTTATTAAAATGCAATTGAACCAAATGAGATTTGGTACTAAATTTGTGAACTTGATTGACGCCATATATTCTAAACAGACAACGAAAATTATACTAAAAAATGAACAAATGGAAAAATTTGAAATTTTCAAAGGAGTGAGACAAGGATGTCCGATCTCACCCTTATTGTTTATCTTATCCTTCGAAGCATTATTAATTAAAATTAGGGCTAATAGTAAAATACAAGGAATAATTATTGGGAAAGAATCATATAAAATACAAGCATATGCTGATGATATGACTTTTATAACAGAAAATCCATTGACAACATTACCAATCTTTATTGCTATGATAGAAGAATATGGTAAGGTAGCTGGTTTAAAAATTAATAAAAATAAGACACAACTTATAGTTAAAAATATGACAGAAATGCAGGAAAGAAGATTAGAAACTATTACAGATATGAAGATAGTTAAAAAAGTAAAATATTTAGAAATCTGGATTACAGCCAAAACTATATCATTAAAAAAATGACAATTACATTAAAGTAATTGAAGAAATTAAAAAAGATTTAGAAATATGGAATAACTTAAAAATATCCTTTATGGGAAGAATAGCAAGTATCAAGATGAATGTCTTACCAAAGATATTGTTTTTGTTTCAAGTATAACCTATAAACCCAGGGGGGGATTTTTTAAAGATTTAACAATAATTGTCAAAAAATTCTGTGAGAATAAAGTTAAGCATTCTAGAAGATATAAAGGAAAAAGGTGGGTTTGCTCTACCTAACTGGAAATTGTATTATAAAGCAGCTGCATTAATTTGGATTAAGGAGTGGGTCACCGTAGAAAATAGAATATTAATTCTGGAAGGGCATGACCTGATGCTTGGATGGCATGCCTTCCTCTGGTATGATAAAGAAAAAACACATTCTTATTTCAAAAGACATACAATAAGAAAGTATTTACTAGAGGTTTGGAAAGACATTAATAAAGATCACTTCTTAAATGTGCCTGACTGGATATCCCCATTAGAGGCAATATCCCACGCTAATTTGATATCGGATAGGAAGATACCAAAGTATAAACAATTATTAGATGAACAAATGAATTTAAAAACAAGAGATAAATTGCAAGAAGAAGGGTTCAAAATAGATTGGTGGCAATATACACAGATACAGTCGAGATTTCAAAAAAGATAGCAAAATATAAGAGCAAAAGTTTTTGAGTAGTTTATTGACCATAAACTCAAAGAAATTAATAGGGAAAGCATATAATATATCATTGAACATAAAAATATAGACTTGACTCTCAAAGATAATATGATAACTTGGTGTAAAAATTTAGGCAAAGAGTTTGATGTAGACACATGGGAGAAAGTTTGGATAACAAATTGGAAGATGACAAAATCAGTCTCATTAAAAGAAAACCAAATTAAGATGTTTTACAGATGGCACCTTCCTCCGAATAGAATTGCTAAGATGTTCCCAAATATTTCCCCAAATTGTTGGAAATGCAAATATGAAATAGGTTCCTATTATCTTCAATGGTGGACCTGTAATAAAGTTAGGACATATTGGAGAATGATAGAAAAAATGATAAAAGAGATTACATTACATGAAATAGAAAAATCCTCAGAATTTTATCTTTTAGGTATAGCCAAACAGAAATATAAAAAAGATATTTTTTATCTGGTTGTGCATATTTTAACAGCAGCCAGGATAATTTATGCACAAAATTGGAAAGGGAAAGATGTTCCCAAAAAAGAAGATGTAGTTAAAAAAAATATTGGATTGTGCAGAGATGGATATTATGACAAGAAGGCTGAATGATCAAGAAGAATCTGACTTTTGTATTATTTGGAATAAAGTTTATACATGGATAGACAAGAATAAAGTTGAAATTAAGGTTATGGAAACTGCATGAATATAACCAAATGTTATTGATATTTTTTGTTGTTGTTATTGCTGTTGGCTTTTCTTTTTTATTAATTTAATTCTATGTTTATTAGAATGTGTAAACAAAATTCTTCTTTTCACTTAGAACATTATGTTGACTTAAAGATTTAAGAATTTATCCTTTTTTCTGTATTAAAAATTGACTTCAAGAAAAGAGGGGCAATTGTAACCCCTACTATGTGTTTAAATGTTTGTGAGTTTGTATGTTGCAAATGTGGTTGAAAAATTAATAAAGTATATTAAAAAAAAACTTTTCTGGTAAAATTCCCAACAAGAATGTCTCTGGTTTTAACTCAATAGTCCTTTTCAGTATCTTCTCAATCCAATGCTGAATTTCTTTCCAAAATCTTTGTGCTTCCGTACAAGTCCACCACATGTGATAAAATGAACCAGGTACACAACCACATTTGCAACATTTCATCGAACTATTCTTAAACATTTTTGCTAATGTCTCTGGTGATGTGTGCCATCTATAAAACATCTTATACATATTTTCTTTAAATACTGTTGACATTATCATTTTATAATTTTTCTCCCATAATTGCTGCCACGTATCTATATCTATTATATGATCTATATTCCTCATCTACTTAGTCATTGTATCTTTAACTTTTTCACAATCTAATTCAATTGTTAACAGATAATTATAAAAAAAATTAATCAAATTTTCATCTGGACCAAAAATAATTTCATCCAATTTTGTTTTTTGAGAATTAATACTTTTTGTTTTCAAGTCTTTGTTGTATCCAACTTGTAACTGAATATATCTATACCAATCTCTCTTTATGCATTCTTTATCTAATTCTTCCATTGATTTTAGCTTTTTTGTCTCTACTATTATATCATTATATCTTACAATATTATTCCAATCTGTTCTACTGGGGTGAGTCAAGGCTTCTGTTGGTGATATCCAAAAAGGTACTTTAAAATAGTGTTTATTTTTCAATTTTTCCCAAATTGCAAACAAGTTTCTTATACTATGTCTCTGGAAGCACCCATGTATTTTTTGTTTTTCTTACCACACAAATGCGTCCTATTGGTAAATCATGTTCTTCTAGCATTCATATAAGTCTTTTATTTCTCAATATAATCCATTCTTTATTCTAAGTCATTGCTGTAGCTTGTTAATAAAGCTTCCAATTTGGCAGTCCAAAGCCCCCTCTCATTCTGACAACTTGTAACATTTTTAAACTAATTCTCGGTCTTTTCCCTTGCCAAATAAACTTTGTTGTAATTTTATTCATCTCATTAAAAAAGGTTTTATCAATTTTAATTGGAATTGTTGAGAATAGGAAAATCAAACGTGGTAATATATTTATCTTAATTAATCCTATTCTACCCATCAAAGATAGCTGGAGAGTTTTCCATTTCTCCAAGTCCTTTTCGATCTGTTTCTTCACTTTTATATAATTATCTTCCTTTAATGATGAACCTGTTGCTGACATCTGGATCCCCAGATATCTTACTTTTTTCACAATCTGTATATTCAAAAGTCCTCTAAGTTTCATTTTTTGAGTTTCTGTCATGTTCTTTACGGTCACATTTGTCTTGTCTTTGTTGATTTAAGCCCAGTAACTTCTCCATAACTTTCAATTTGCAATAAAAGTTTTGAGCCTGATATAATTGGGTCCTCAAGTATGAAGACCAAATCATCTGCAAATACTTATAATTTATATTTTCCTCGCGTATTTTAAGTCATGTAATCTCCTTGTCTGCTCTTACATTTCTTTTTAATACTTCCAATGTCAAAATGAATAATAGAGGTGACAATGGACACCCTTGCCTTGTTCCTATAGTAATATCCAATTTTCCAGTCATGTCTCCATTTATTAATATCCTTGTTCATATATTGCTTCTACAACATGTAAGAATCTCATCCCAAAGTTCATATATTGTAGCTGTCTATTCAAAAACTGCCAGTTTACCTTGTCAAATGCTTTTTATAAATCCAAAAACATCAACGCCATTTGTTTCTCTGGATGTTGTTCATAATACTCTATGGTATTAAGAATTATTTGCATATTATCTCTTATTTGTCTTTTGGGAAGAAACACATTTTGATCAATATGAATAAATTCATTTTTCATCTTTTACGTCTATTAGCTATTATTGTAACAAATATCTTATAGTCCGCATTTGGAATCGATATTGGTCTATAATTCTTCACTTTCAAAATATCTGTTCCTTCTTTTAGTATCAAAGATATATAAGCCTCTGCCCAGGAATTTGGAATTTTAGCTTCTGATATAACTTTATTAAATAGTTCCAACCAGTGTTCCCTCTAATTTTTTTTGGGGGGTGGGCGGAAAAGTATAGTGTCTGAGCGGCAGTCCCTTCAGGACTGGGCGGCACAGAAATAATTAATAAATGAATGAATGAATAAACAAACAAACAAACAAACAAACAAACAAATAAATAAAAAACCCACCCTGTTTTGCCTCAGAAAATTTCAAAATAAAATACTGTACTGTGTGTCTATAACAGTGAGCTCATAATAGGGCAACTCTATCAATGTCAAAATGCCACTTAAATAGTTGACCTAGTTTCAAACTAGATTTTGATTTTCTTTCTCTCTTCCTTACTCCCATTCTTTTTCTTTCTCTTTTCCTTCCTCTCTTTTTTCTATCTGTTTCTCTCTCTTCCGCTCTTCCTCTCTCTCTCCTTCCCTCTCACTCTTTCACTCTTGGCTTCTGGGCAGGTTTGGAAAACTCTGAGTTGATGATGATTTTTAAGTGAGCAATTGCTCACTGCTCAGCTTAGAGGGAACTATGGTTCCAACAACAATAAAGCAAATGTTTCCTCAAACGTTTTATATACTTCAGCTGCTAGAACATCCGGTCCCAGAGTCCTTCCATTTTTCTGTTTTTAATAGCTTCTGACAATTCCATCATTGTAATGTTACTATCAAGTGTTTTTGTAGGATTCTGAAATATTTGGTAAATTTGCTTTCACTAAATATCTTTTTATCATTGATTATCTCTTGTTTATATACCGTATTTTTCGGTGTATAAGACGCACCTTTTTACCTCAAAAAGGTGCTTTAAAAATTGGGTGTGTCTTCTACACCGAGGTTGCCTGCCAGTGCCCAGTGGCAAGCCGGCACCACGGTGCTGGGGATGAGCAGAAGCCTGCCTTTTCATGGTGGCAGCGGCGGCAACAGTCTGGAGGCTGAATGAGCCCGTATCCCAGGACCTGCCCCTCCTGCCATGGAAAGGCAGCCAAAGTGGAGTCTGGCAAGTACTGGAGGGAGGGCTCGTTCAGTCTCCCAAACACCACCGCCACCGCTCCTGACATAGAAAGGCAGCAAAGGGGAAAATAAGCCTGTCCCCCGCAGCTGCCTTTCCATGGCAGCAGCAACAGCAGCAGTGCTCGGGAGACAGGACCTGCCACAGAAGGAAACAAGGGAACTTCACACTGTCATAGAGAAAAGTGCAAAGCCCGCACCATTCCATGCACTTCTGGTCCGAAACCAGCCAGTTTTCTCACCCGAGTCGCCCAACCGAAACTGTGGATTGTCATAGGAATGGAAAGAGGCAAATAGATAAGAATAGATAAGGGGGGGACAACGGAACAAGATGTATTCTAACTTCCTGGTAAATCTTGCAACTTCTTAAACCTTCTCTCTCTTAAGGAAAACGGGAATTTAGCTGAATCTTTAGTGCTCTAAAATGGGGTTTCCAACCTTGGTAACTTTAAGATTTGTGGACTTCAACTCCCAAAGTTCCTCAGCTAGTAAAGGTGGCTGAGGAAATCTGGGAGTTGTAGTCCACAACTCTTAAAAGTTGCCAAGGTTGAAGATCCCTGCTCTAAAAATACTCCTTATAAGGAGTATTTTAGGTTTATCATCATCACCATATATTTCCATGCACTTCTGTTGTGAAAATTGGAGTAGTCAAAGAGGTGTCTTTGAAAACCTCATGGTATAATAGTAATATTAAGGCAACCTCAACAGGGAACTGTAATTGTAAATGATTCTATCACTAGCCATTTCTGTGACTAAAGGAACAAGTAATAAAGTGAATTGTCCTTGTTTGTTTTGTTTATTTGTTTGAGTTAGGGGTTAGGAGGGCAAGAGTTTTCAAATCTGGCAAGTTTAAGACTTGTAGACTTCAATTCCCATTTGTGAGCTGACATGACTGGTGGAGGAATTCTGGGAGTTGAAATCCACAAGTCTTGAAGCTGTCAAGTTTGAAGTTTGTAAAAAGTGTACATGGTTTTAAAAAGTATCCATGGTTGTAAAATGTATTCTGCTACACTGGTATTTTATTAAACAATATAACACTACACTATTTGGTTCAAAATACTTTTTTCCTTGGTTTCCTCCTCTAAAATCTAGTTGCGTCTTATACACCAGTGTGTCTTATACACCAAAAAATACGGTATTTTTTAAATAATATTTCCATACTAGTTCCTTCTTTTCTTCTTCTTCTTTATGATATGATTGTCCATTCTCATTTTCTAGCGATTTTATCCATTTTCTCTCTCTTTCCTTCCTCATTTTATATGCCAACCATCTTCCTGGTTTATTTGCATGTTCAAAAAAAATTGTCTTGTTGCTTTAATTTTCTGAGCTACTTCCTCACTTACTAAATTTAATTTATGTTTAATTAAATCCAGCCTCTCTCGTGTTTTTAAATCTTGTGGCTATAATTGTAACTTTTCTTCTAAGCTTCTATGTCTTACTTCTAAATTTCTTTTGTACTCCATATTTTCTCTATTCCTCTTGGCCATGTAAGTCGACACTAAGCCTCTAAAATATGCTTTAGCAGTGTCCCAAAGTATTTGTAAAGATACTTTGTATTTATTTCCTTGAAAGAAAAAAACTCTTTTTTTACAAATAGTTCAAAATCTTTCTCTTAAAGTATTTCTCGTTTTAGAATCCATCTCAGTCTTTTGATTTTGCTTTTCCAAATAAAACTAATAGGATTATGATCTGCCCACACATTAGTTTCAATGTCAACTCAATTGTTGACAAGATCATATCTAATCTTGACCATGATTTGTGTCTATCAGAGCAGAAGGTAAATTTCCTTGATTGCAAGTTTCTTTCTCTCCAGCTGTCTTTGAGTTTAAATTCTATAATTAATTCTAAAAAATAATTTGGGAGAGTTCTTTTATTTTGTTTTCTGTTGGCACCATTTTTATAATCTAATTCTTTATTAATGATTCCGTTAAAGTCACCCATCATACAAATATTGTCTTTTGCAAATTCCCTAATTTTGTTTTGTAATTTTTAATAAGATTTCTCTTGGTCCTCATTTGGGGCATATATATTAATCAGGATTATAGATTCTTGACTTTTCTGCATCTCCACCATTAAAATCCTCCCTTCAGTATCTCTATATATCAAATTTGGTTTAATATTTGCATTTATATAAAAGATCACCCCTCTTTTTTCTTGTGCTAAAGAAGTGAATAAATTCCCCATTTTATTTCTTTTAAGTAAATACAGTGAACCCTCGAGTTTCGCGTCCTCGAGCATCGCGAAAGGGCTATTTCGCGTGTTTTCAACCCGGAAGTAAACTCCACCATCTGCGCATGCGTGCCTTTTTTTCTATGGCCACGCATGCGTAGATGGTGGAGTTCCCCAGCTGGGAAGCTGGGCGGCTTCCCTGGGTCTTCCCCCTCTTGCCCCGGTAAGACCCCAGCGGCAGCGCGAGCAACGGCGTGGGCGGGCGGGTGGCACGCGCGGGGACACCCCAGCTCCGCTCCCCAGCTGGGAAGCGGCCCCAGCAACAGCGTGGGCGGGCGGGCGGTGCGCGCGCGCTTGGGGAAACCCCAGCTCCGCTCCCCAGCTGGGAAGCGGCCCCAGCAACGCGCGCGCGCTTGGGGAAACCCCAGCTCCGCTCCCCAGCTGGGAAGCGGCCCCAGCAACGCGCGCGCGCTTGGGGAAACCCCAGCTCTGCTCCCCAGCTGGGAAGCGGCCCCAGCAACAGCGTGGGCGGGCGGTGCGCGCGCGCTTGGGGACACCCCAGCTCCGCTCCCCAGCTGGGAAGCGGCCCCAGCAACGGGGTGGGTGGGCGAAGGGCGGGCGGCGGTGGAAGTAAAAACACCATCTGCGCATGCGCAGATGGTGTTTTTACTTCCGCACCGCTACTTCGCGAAAAATCGATCATCGCTTGGGGTCCTGGAACGGAACCCTCGCGATGATCGAGGGACCACTGTATTCAAATTTTTCTTTTATGTGAACCTCTTGTGGGGCTATTGTATCAGGAATATTTTTGCTTAATTTATTGAGAAATCTATTCTTTTTTAGGGGGGCATATAGGCCATTTATGTTTACCGAATAAAGTTCTTTCCCTAGATTTTTCTTTTTTGGTGTACTTGTTTTACTTGTATTTAGATCTGGCTGCTCTTGTATTTCTGACTTCTCTTGGTTCTTCTGTATAACCGACCCTTTCATCCAGTTTCCTTATCCTATCTACTATCTCTTCCTGTCGTTTCCATTCTTGACCTTATCTGCCATCTTGCCTTTCTGTGTCTGTTCTATGTATCTCTCTCGACTCTTTTTGATTTTTATCTTCTAAAGTTTGCTCATTGTTGAAGTTTTTCTTGTAAAATTTTCTCATGCCAAGTAACCAAGATTCCTTCCGGGATCAACCACCCAAAATTTATATTATGCCTAGTTATTATTCTTATTATTGTTATTGTTGTTATTGTTATTATTGTTGTTGTTGTTGTTGTTGTTGTTGTTGTTGTTATTATTATTATTATTATATTTGTATGCCACCCCTCTCCAAAGGCTCGGAGTGGCTCACAACAACAAAACACAGTACAAATCCAATGATTAAAAAACCATTTAAAACCCTTAATATAAAAATAGTCATGCATCCCAGACAAACCATACATAAAGCGGAAATGGCTCAGGGGAATCAATTTCCCCATGCCTGACAGCAGAGGTGGGTTTTAAGGAGTTTGCAAAAGGCAAGGAGGGTGGGGGCAATCCTAATCTCTGGAGGGAGTCGGGGCCGCCACAGAGAAGGCTCTTCCTCTGGGTCCCACCAGACGACATTGTTTTGTCGACAGGACCCAGAGAAGGCCAACTCTGTGGGACCTAACCGGTCACTGGGATTCGTGCTGCATAAGGTGGTCCCAGAGATATTCTGGCCTGATGCCATGAAGGGCTTTATAAGTCAAAACCAACACTTTGAATTGTGACCAGAAACTGATCGGCAACCAATGCAGACTGCGGAGTGTTGGTGTGACATGGGCATATCTGGGAAAGCCCATGATTGCTCTCGCAGCTGCATTCTGCACAATCTGAAGTTTCCAAACACTCTTCAAAGGTAGCCCCATGTAGAGAGCATTACAGTAGTCGAATCTCGAGGTGATGAGGGCATGAGTGACTGTGAACAGTGACTCCCAGTCCAGGTAGGGCCGCAACTGGTGCACCAGGCAAACCTGGGCAAACACCCCCCTCGCCACAGCTGAAAGATGGTTCTCTAATGTTAGCTGTGGATCGAGGAGGACACCCAAGTTGTGAACCCTCTCTGAGGGGATCACTGATTCCCCTCCCAGGGTAATGGATGGACAGATGGAATTGTCCTTGGGAGGCAAAACCCACAGCCACTCCGTCTTATCAGGGTTGAGTTTGAGTCTGTAGACACCCATCCAGACCCTAACAGTCTCCAGGCACTGGCACATAACTTCCACTGCTTCGTTGACTAGACATGGGGTGGAGATGTACAACTGGGTATCATCAGCATACTGATGATACCTCACCGCATGCTCCTGGATGATCTCGCCCAGCGGTTTCATGTAGATATTAAATAGCAGGGGGGGGGAGGACTGACCCCTGAGGCACCCTACAAGTGAGAAACCTAGAGGTCGACCTCTGACCCCCCACTAACACTGACTGCAACTGACCGGAGAGGTAGGAGGAGAACCACTGAAGGACAGTGCCTCCCAATCCCTTCAGCCGGCGCAGAAGGATACCATGGAAAGCCACTGAGAGGTCGGTCCTCTGCACTAGAATTGCTATCTTCTGGGCTGAGATTTTAAATCTCCTGCGCTACAGTGCACAACTCAGCTTAGAGGGAACACTGGTCCCGGGCTCACCAGAGATCATCCATCAATGCAACCAAAGCAGTTTCCGTGCTGTAGCTGGGCCTGAAACCCGACTGTTGAGGGCCTAGATAATCGGCTGGAGCACAACCAACTTCTCAACAACCGTCCCCATAAAGGGAAGTTTGGAGACTGGACAATAGTTGTTGAGAAGGGCTGGGTCCAGGGAAGGCTTCTTCAGAAGGGGGCTACAAGTGCCTCCTTGTAGGGAGCCGGGAAGAATCCCCTCCCCAAAGAAGCATTGACAATCTCCTGGACCCAGCTCCATGTCACCTCCCTGCTGGCCAAGACCAGCCAGGAGGGATATGGATCCAGCAAACAGGTGGGGGAACTCACAGCTTCAATGGCCTTGTCCACTTCATCAGGTGTTACCAGATAAAACTCTTCCCAGACAGATGGACAAGGATGGGCCCCAGTCACCTCAACTGACTCATTGTCAGTCAACACTATTATCCAATCAGAGTCGAGGTCCGCCCAGATCTGAGTGACTTTATCAGCAAAAAATGTGTTAAAATCCTCGGCACTGCACTGCAAGGGCTCCCTAACTCACCACTGGTTACGAAGGGAGCAGATCACCCCAAACAGATCGGCCGGGCAAGATTCCCCTGATGCAATGAATGCGGCATGATACGCGCATCTTGCCGCCTTGAGCGCCACTTTGTAAGTCTTACAAAGCTCTTACAAGTGTTCAGTCAGATTTGGACTTACTCTTCATCCATCGCTTCTCTAGATGTCTCTTCTGGCATTTCAACTCCCGGAGCTCCTCAGTAAACCAAAGAGCTCTCCAGGGTCTAATGCCACAGAGAGGTCGCAATGGCACAATCCGGTCAAGAACCTCCATTGCAGCCTTAATCCAGGCCATGGCAAGAGACTCTGCCAAACTGTGGATGAGTGCATCTGGTATAACCCCAAGTGCCCTTTGAAAGCCCTCTGGGTCCATTAGGCATCTGGGGCGGAACTGCCTAGTTGGTTCTGCCTCCCTGCAAGGGAGGATTGGAGCCAGGAAGTCAAGCCGCAGTAGAAAATGGTCTGACCATGACAATGGCAACACTTCTAAGCCACTTAGTCTCAGACCATTACTCAATTGCTCAGAGAGGAATACCATGTTGGGTGCGTGTCCCCCCTCATGAGTCAGTCCCGTACTACTTGAGTCAGGTTCATGGCTGTCATGGTGGCCATGAACTCCTGTGCTAGCCCAGAAGTTTCACCGAGCAATGGTAAGTTAAAGTCCTTCAAGACAATAAGTCTGGGGAACCCTACCGCCAACCCGTCTACCTCCTCGAGCAGCACAGGCATGGCTGTTGACACGCAGCTGGGAGGCAGGTACATGAGCAACAAGCCCACCTGAACCCCTAAGTCCAACTTCACAACCCTCACAACCCGCAATCTCTGGAGCAGGCAAAGACTCTCCCTGGCTATAATAGCCACTACTCCCCCCCCTTCCCTGGGGTCATGCTGATGTCATACCTGAAACCCGACTGGGCAAATTTCAGAGAGAGGAACTCCTTCTGGGCCCAGCCAGGTTTCAGTCACACATACCAGGTCGGCCTCCTTCTCCAGGATCAAATCCCGGATGAGAAGAGCTTTATTTACCACTGACCTGGCATTGAGTAGCAGCAGCCTGAGCCCAGGGCCAGGATTACACTCATCACCAGTACCCTGGGTTGAGCTCACGGAGCCGGAACAAGGGATCGCTATTAAGCATTGATCTCTCCTTCCCCTGGAATGGCTAGTTCCATGGCTCCCACCATATCTGCCTCTCCCGAGCAGCACTGGGATATTCTGGGTTTATTATTATTATTATTATTATTATTTACAAATATAAATATAATACACAGAAAGGAAGAAAAAGAAAAGAAAACGTATATAAAAAAAGAAAGAAAGAAAGAAAAGACAGTACATCAAAAATACAGGATCAGTCTATAAATTCTTCCAAAACTATGTAGATTTTCTTTAGCCAGTTACAGTTATTATCAAAATTCAATTTGTCTCTTTTAAATAACATATAAAAGAAAATAAAAGCAGTATATATAAGTAACATAGAAATCAGATGTTCGTCTAATTTAGAAGTTCATACCTTTATCTTATTTACTCTGTTTGCTTTCATCAGGTATAATTTTTTTAAATTACATGTTCATAGTGTACTTAGCAAGAATTTTTCCTATTTTCTAACCAGTGGTAGAGTAGATTTCAACATTCATAAAATTGTGAGTCATCTTTGCCTTTAATTTTGAGGGTCAATTTAGACATTTCTGCGCATTGAGTTATTTTTTCTAGTACTAACTCGTCTTTTGGGGTTTCTGTTTTTTTCCATGTTTGAGCAAAAGCAAGTATTGCTGCAGTGGTGATATGAATATTCAGATAGATATAATTTTGATAAAGCTGTTGGTGGATAATCCCTAATAGGAAGCACTGTGGGGGTTTTTCTAGGTTTATCTCTAGAATTTCATCCCGATTTTTTTCCAGAAAGTCTGGGCTTTTTCGCACTGCCACCATGTGTGGTAGTATGTTCCGTACTCTTTTCGACACTTCCAGCAGAGGGGTTAATTTTTGCTAGTTTAGCTGGCGTAATGTGCCATCTGTAGAACTTTTTGATTAAATTTTCTTTATAGGATGATGCCATAGTTAATCTATAGTTCTTACTCCATAGTAGTTGCCATTATTCCGTTTTTATCTCTGATTTGAAATTCTTTTTTTTCCCCAATATTTTTTTATTAATTTTCTTAAAATAACACACAGACTTACAAACATTCAACATAAAATGTGGGGATGTATCTTCCCCGCTTCTCTCAAAAGTATAAATGCAGATACAGAAAAAGGAATACATAGTTAAATGCATAGTTCAATACTACTCATACAAAATATAAGGAAAAAGTGATATTATAAAAAAGAAAGATAGTTATAACTAATATAAAACCAAACAATCTTATCAATTCTATGTATATAAACTAATTCTAATATTATTCTTAATAAAAGAAAAAGAAAGATTTAAACCAAAACATCTATACTTATTATTAATCTTCTGTTGTTGTTGTTTTCTTATCTATCCATACATAAACATTGTTCCATGTTTCATAAAATTTCGTTTCTTCTTGATCATTTAAGCGTCTTGTCATCATATCCATCTCCGCGCAATCTAATATTTTTGTGATAACTTCCTCTTCTTTGGGGATATTTTCCCCTTTCCAATTTTGCGCGTAAATAATCCTTGCCGCTGTAAAAATATGTATAATTAAGTACAAAATTTCTTTTTTGTAATTTTGGTTAGTAATTCCTAGTAAACAGAACTCCAGGGTAATTTCTATGTTTTGCTTTGTAATCTCTTTTGTCATTTTCTCTATCATTCTCCAGTACATTTTAGCTTTATTACATGTCCACCATTGGTGGTAGTAGGATCCTATTTCTTTCTTACATTTCCAACACAAAGGTGATGTCTTGGGAAACATTTTTGCTATTCTACTTGGTGGGAGATGCCATCTATAGAACATTTTAATTTGATTCTCTTTTAAAGAAACTGATTTTGTCATCTTCCAATTGTGCATCCAAACTTTCTCCCATGTGTCTAAATCTATTTCTTTGCCTATATTTCTACACCACAGTATCATACTATCTTTTAATGTTAAATCAATATTCTTGTGAGCAATCAAGTATTTGTATATTTTCCCAATTACCCTGTTTTGATTTTTAGTAATTAAATCACTTAATAGATTTTTATTTTTATTAAATATATAAAGTATACTGTCTTTCTGGTATCTAGATCTAATCTGTGCATAGTGCCACCAATCGATTTGTATCCCTACGTCTTGTAATTTAATTCTAGTTTTTAATTTCATTTGATCATCTAACAAATCTTTATATCTTATTATTCTTGTATCCTTAATAGAATTTGGATGTATTATTGCTTCTAATGGGGCAACCCAGTCCGGAATTGTTAAGAAGTGGTTTTTTTTAATGTCTTTCCATACATCAAATAAGTATTTTCTTAGTGTATGTCTTTTAAAATAAGAATGATTTTTGTCTTTATCATACCATACAAAGGCATGCCAGCCAAGCATAAGATCATGTCCTTCTAATTTTAATGTTCTCGTATCCTCTAAGGTTATCCAATTTTTAATCCATGTTAAGGCGGCTGCCTGGTAATATAATTTCCAATTTGGGAGGGCAAAACCTCCCCTCTCTTTTATATCTTCTAACATGTTTATCTTGATTCTTGCCTTTTTGCCTTGCCATAGAAATTTTCTAACCACATTTGTTAAATTTTTAAAAAAATTTGCCCCTGGATTTATTGGGATCACTTGAAATAAAAATAAAACCTTGGGTAAGATATTCATCTTAATTGTGGCAATTCTTCCCAGAAAAGATATTTTTAAGTTATTCCATATTTCTAAATCCTTTTTAATTTCATTAATTAATTTTATATAATTATCATTTTTTAATGTTATTGTTTTTGCTGTTAGCCATATTCCCAAGTACTTTACTTTTTTAACTATTTGTATTCCAGTAATACATTCTAAATTGCTTTCTTGTGATTTATTCATGTTTTTTGTTATAAATTGTGTTTTATTTTTATTTATTTTCAAACCTGCTACCTTACCACAGTGTTTTTCAACCGGTGTGCCGCGGCACACTAGTGTGCCGCGAGACATGGTCAGGTGTGCTGCGAGGCGGTTCGCCCCCCCCCGCTATTGCCCCCCCGCCGCTGCTATTGGCACCCTCCCACGGGAGGCCGGCAAAGGTTGCTTTGAAAGTCGGCCCCCTCGCGCCCATGGCTTCTCGTCGCTTCCCCAAAGCACCGTCGCTTCCCCGAAAGCGCGCTCCTCATCTCCCTGCCAGCCCGCGGGGGGGGGGGGCGGGGAGGCGCCGGCAGCAGAAGGAAAGGGAGCCGCGGCCGCCCCTGCCTCCCCACGGTGCCTCCGGCCCCCTCGGCCTTTTGGCGCTGCCCCCGCCCGCCCCCTCTCCTCCTCCGTTGTCTCCTGCCTTTCGGCGTGGCTCCTCCCGCACCCGGAACGCAGGAGACAAAAAATGGCCCAACTCTCGTTCTCTCTCCGTTCTCAGCGGAGGCCAGCGAAGGTAATATTCAATGTCGGGAGTGCGCGGGCGGTTGCGCGCGCTCCCTACCCCCCTGCTAGCCGCTCGGAATATTCAAAATAAAAAAAACCTTCGCCGGTGAAGGCTTTTCTTATTTTGAATATTCCGAGCGGCTAGCAGGGGGGTAGGGAGCACGCGCAACCGCCCGCGCGCTCCCGACATTGAATATCACCTTCGCTGGCCTCCGCTGAGAAGAACGTAGAGAGAACGAGAGTGAGTGACAGCAACAGACAGCAAGATAGAGAGAAAGTGAGAAAGAGAGAGAGAAAGGGGGGAGAGAAAGAAATAGCAAGAGAGAGAACAAGAGAGAGAAAGAGTGTGAGAAAGAAAACAAGAGAGAGAGAGAAAGCAAGAGAGAGAGAGAAAACAAGAGAGAAAGTGAGAAAAAGAGAGAAAGAGGGAGGGAGAGAGAAAGAGAGAGAGAGAAAGAACAAGAGAGAGAGAAAGAAAATAAGAGAGAACAAGAGAGAGAGAGAGAGAGAAAATAAGAGAAAAAGAGATAGCAAGAGAGAGAGAAAGCAAGAGAGACAGATAGGGAGAGGAAAGGAGAGAGAGAAATGAGAACAAAAAGGGGAGAAAAAAGGAGAAATGATTGAGGCAGAGAATGAGAGGAGAGAGAAACAAAAGAGAGAGAGGGGGGGTGATTCTTGAAGCATATGGTAAAAAGCACCCAAATAATAAGAAATGCCCCCCAGCCCACACCTCTTTTTGAAAAGAATAAAAGAGAAAAAACCCCAGCCCTCAACTGGTTTTGGAAATGGTTCCAGTGTGTATACACACACACGCATAAGGGGCGGAGAGAGACAGGGATGGAAAAAGAGGAGAAGTGAGAGGGAAAAGGAATGAGGGAAAAAGGGAGGAAGAGAGAGAAATGACAAACATGAGAGAGAAAAGGGGGAAAGACAGGAGAAGTACCCAGAAATGAGATATAAATTTGAGTAGGGATGATTGATGATTGACTGTATTTATAAGGGGATGTTACATGGGATTGTATATATGATGGGGTTATGTATGTATGTATGTATGTATGTATGTATGTATGTATGTATGTATGTATGTATTTATTTATTTATTTATTTATTTATTTAATTTGTGTCATTTTGGTTGGTGGTGTGCCCCAGGATTTTGTAAATGTAAAAAATGTGCCGCGGCTCAAAAAAGGTTGAAAATCACTGCCTTACCATATTGTTCTATTGTCTGGATTAATCTTGGTGCTGTAACTATCGGATCTTCCATTATAAAGGTCAGAACATCTGCAAAAGCCTGGACTTTATATATCTCTTTTCTAACTGTTAACCCTTTTATCTTTGAATCTGCTCTTATTTTTATTAATAGTGTTTCTAAAGTCATAATGAACAGGAGGGGTGAAATAGGACATCCTTGTCGAACTCCTTTATTTATTTTAAACGCTTCCAATTGCTCATAATATTCTAATACATTAATAATTGTTCTAAGGTTATTTTTAATTTGTCTGCCTGGCAGGAAACCATTTTGGTCTGAGTGGATTTTACTATTTATTACCGTTTTCAACCTATCTGCATATATTGCAATAAATATTTTATAGTCTACATTTAATAATGATATTGGTCTATAGTTTTTAATTTTTTCCATTGCTGTATCCGATTTGTGAATTAAAGTTATCAAAGATTCAGACCATGATTTAGGAATTTTACCATCTAACCTGCATTCATTAAAGATTTGCAACATATTATTTCTTAATGTTTCATTTTCTATTTTATACCACTCTGCTGGGATAGCGTCTGGTCCTGTGGCTTTGTTATTTTTTTGCTTCTTAATAGTTGTAAGGAGTTCTTCCATTGTTATAGGACTCTCCATCCTCTCCTGTTGTTCTTCTGTTAATTGTGGTAACTCTGAACTTTCTAAATATTTAAATACTTCATCTTCCTCAATATTATCATCTTTATACAATTCTTTAAAAAAACTTTGTACTATATTTGCTTTTCCTTCTGTGTCATATGTTATTATTCCATCTTTGTCTTCTAATTGTTTAATTAATTTAGATTGTCTCTGTTTTCTCAGTTTATATGCTAACCATCTACCTGGTTTATTGGCATGTTCAAAATATTGTTGCTTAGCTCTTTTTATTTTTTCCAGTATTTGATTTTGTTCTTCCAGTCTAATTTTATATTTAATTAAATTTATTTTTTTTCCCAAATCCTTATTTTTCATATTTTGTTGTGATATAAATTCTAATTGTTTTAATTCATTCGTTAATTGTTCATATTTTCTTTTCTTTTCTTTGTTGTATTTTACTGTGTAGGATATTGTTAATCCTCTTATGTATGCTTTAGTTGCATCCCATAAATTTTGGGGAGTAGTATCTGTATTTTTATTAATTTCAAAAAATATTTTTAATTCCTTCTCAATCCATTCTTTATATTCTTTCTCTTTCAAAATATTTCTATTCATTTGCCAGTTATAATGCTTTTTACTATTTCTCATATAGACTATAACTGGGTTATGATACGCCCAAGTATTAACATCTATTTCCACCTCTTGTATATACTCTGCTGTTGTTTTGGGAGCCCACACCATATCTATTCTAGTCCAAATTTTGTGGGGGTTTGAGTAGAAAGTATATTGCCTTCTTTTGGGATGTCTTTCCCTCCAAATATCATTCAATAGTAATTCTGCTTTCATTTTTTGAAAAGTGGAGGGTAATAAATTCTTTTTTTTCTTTTTACTATTTTTCTTCTCCCCCGAGCGGTCTAATTGCCTATTTGTTATGGCATTAAAATCTCCAATAATTAACATATTTTCCAAATTTAACTCTATAATTTTTTGATGTAATTTTTTATAAAATGCAACTTGATCATCATTTGGGGCATATATAGAAACAATAGCAAGAGGTCTAGGTTCAATATTAACCTGGACAATCAAAATTCTACCTTCGTTGTCACTAAATAATTGTTTGGAATTTATAGAACTCTCAACATACATTGCTACTCCTCTTTTCCTTTGATCTGCTAATGCAGCATTCATATTTCCAATTTTAGTATTTAGCAATAAATTCCGATTACTTTTTTTTTATATGTACTTCTTGAAGTATAACAATTTGAGCCTTTTGGTTCTTAATTTTAGAAAATATTTGTTTTCTTTTTTTTGGTTCGTTTAGTCCATTAACATTTACTGAGAAAATTTTTAAGTCTCTCGATGTGGTCATTTATTGTACTTCTTGGTTTCCCGCTGGGGTTGCTTTCTTCTGGCCCCGTGGTCCTGCTCCTCCACTTGTGCAGATGCCCCCATGGCTTCCGCCTGCATTGCTTCCAGTTCTCTTGTTAGCTGTTCCATTTCGCTTATTCCACTATTTTCATAAAAGTCTCTTGCTTGATCCAAATTCTCCAACTTGTATCTTGTTGATTTCCATGTCAGTGACAGTCCTTGTGGAATAAGCCAGCGAAAAGTTATATTCTCTTTGATCAAGAGTTTGGTCAAAAAATGGTAATCTCTTCTGTTCTCTCGGACACGTCTTGGAATTTGTTTTAATATTTTTATTTCTTTACCTTTGTGTTGTAATTGACCAGTTCTTGACCAATGCAATATGTCATCTCTCAAAGTTTTTCTTACAAATTTGATGTGAATCTCTCGTGGAAGGTTGAAACGACGTATGTAGCTATTCGAAGTTCTGAAAACTTCATCGATTTCTTTTATTATTTCAAGTGGGTCTATCTTGAGGATTTTCCCAATAATGTCAGCCATAATGGCCTTTAAATCTTCATCCTTTTCTTCTATTATATTTTGAAATCGTAGCCCATATGACGCACGTTGCATTTCCAGATGTGTAATTGATTCATCATGTCTTCTGTAGCGTGAATCTGCTCTGTCCTCAAGGTGATCAATTCTTTTCTCCATTTTCTCCGCCTTTTCTTCAGCTGCTTTCATTCGGTCTTCACTGTCTTTCAAGGTTTGTTTGATCTCCTTCATCTGGTCTTTCATCTCTCCTGTGTCTACTTTCATTTCAGCCATCTCTGCTTTTATTTCATCTCTCTGCTGAGTTGCATCGCGTTGAGATTGAAGCATAAATTCATTTAATGCAGTTAGTGTCTCTTGAATTGAGGCAAGTGAAGGTTGTTGTGGTTTCTCTTTCTCCTTCTCCTTGGTAAACATAGTTGCTGATAAGACCGGCTGTGCGGGGGAGGGATGAGGCGAGCCTTGAGGGGACGATGCAACAGATGTTTGCTTCTTAATTGTTTTAGTATAAGTAGAAGTACTTGACATTTTGAAATTTAAAATTAGTATTATTTTATGTTAGCAGTGTGTAGAAAATCGCTATAAATTCCAAACCTACGCAATTAATTACCCTAAGCAAACCACAGTAAAAATTCAAATACACACTGAAATTTGAAATATAGTTCAAGTACAAATGCAATTAAAATTCAATATTCAAAATATGACTCATAAACTCTTATTACTCTAAGTATCAAGAAAAAAGAAATTGGTTTGGCACAGCAGGAGAAGAGAAAAAAAAAGGAAAACCAAAGGAGGAGGAAGGAGGAAGAAAATAGAGAGAAAGAGAAAAAGAGAGTAAGGGAAAATGTAAAGCCTCTCCGCTACGAATCCAACAGAACCGCCGTTAATCCAAACGAAATGATCCAACGAAGTAATCCAAATAGGGTCAATCAGATAATCCAAATATAAGAAATCCCAAATAGGAGAAAAATATTTTTTATATATTTATTCAAGTTTTGTGACTAGATAGTAAGCAGTCTTGATCCTTCCGCTAGAAAAATCCGAGCCCGGACTTCATTTTCTAATATTTTTTGTAACCAATTGCTTCAAAAGGGGAGAAAAATATTCAGCCAAATAATGTCATTTTATATATGTTAAACCTTTTAGTGTCTCATTTTGAAATCCTTTAAATTCCCCTTGTTTTCAAGCATTTGACAGTTCAAGTCGAAATTCAAGACAATAAGTGAAAGTAGTGAAAGTAAGTTCCGGCTGTTATTTTGCGCCTGGATACAATGTTTTTAGACAACTTTCTCTTTCGCCTTCTTTTAAAACTTTTTTATTCTCCGCTTTCTTTTACTTCGATCTTCTTATTTAACATGAAACATAGGAAAAAAAACTTTTTACCTTGATTGTATTTTCTTTAGTGTATTCCTTTTTCAATAAGAGTAGCTTTAATCTCTGCTTTCACTTTTCTGATTCTTTCTTGCTTCCCGCTGGTTTGGTGGGATCGCAATGGCCGAGTCCTCTTGTGAGAGGACCGGTGCTCCCTGTTCCAGAGCTGCAGGACAGACCCCCTGCCTCCGGAGCCTCAGCGATGGCCCCTCGGACAGAGGGAAATCCCCTTTTCTAGGATCGAGCCATCCGGACTCGATCCGATCGCGTTGGGGCGACCTCTGGAAGGGTGAAAGGAATCTCAAGGCAGAGCCCTGCCAAGAGACTCCGCTGCGGTCCTCAACGAAACCGGGAGTCGCCCTGATTTGAAATTCAAATTCCAATTTTTCATATTTATTTTTATTTCGGGAAGGTTTGTTTTATTATTTAAAAGACAGCTGTATAGTTTTTTAATTAATTTATCTTGTGTCCCTAGTAAGACTTTGTCTAGAGGTTTTTCTTTCTCTATACCAGTTAAATTTTTATCATTAGCAATTATAGAAACATAGAAACATAGAAGTCTGACGGCAGAAAAAGACCCCATGGTCCATCTAGTCTGCCCTTATACTATTTTCTGTATTTTATCTTAGGATGGATATATGTTTATCCCAGGCATGTTTAAATTCAGTTACTGTGGATTTATCTACCACGTCTGCTGGAAGTTTGTTCCAAGGATCTACTACTCTTTCAGTAAAATAATATTTTCTCATGTTGCTTTTGATCTTTCCCCCAACTAACCTCAGATTGTGTCCCCTTGTTCTTGTGTTCACTTTCCTATTAAAAACACTTCCCTCCTGGACCTTATTTAACCCTTTAATATATTTAAATGTTTCGATCATGTCCCCCCTTTTCCTTCTGTCCTCCAGACTATACAGATTGAGTTCATTAAGTCTTTCCTGATACGTTTTATACTTAAGA
The DNA here is from genome assembly GCF_031021105.1 of Erythrolamprus reginae. NCBI lineage: Eukaryota > Metazoa > Chordata > Lepidosauria > Squamata > Dipsadidae > Erythrolamprus > Erythrolamprus reginae. The sequence continues at coordinate 39,550,662 of NC_091956.1, read as the reverse complement.
CCTTCCACCATTCTTGTAGCCCGTCTTTGGACCCGTTCAATTTTGTCAATATCTTTTTGTAGGTGAGGTCTCCAGAACTGAACACAGTATTCCAAATGTGGTCTCACCAGCATTCTATATAGCGGGATCATAATCTCCCTCTTCCTGCTTGTTATACCTCTAGCTATGCAGCCAAGCATCCTACTTGCTTTCCCTACTGCCTGACTGCACTGTTCACCCATTTTGAGACTGTCAGAAATCACTACGCCTAAATCCTTTTCTTTTGAAGTATTTGCTAACACAGAACTGCCAATACAATAGTCAGATTGAGGATTCCTTTTCCCCAAGTGCATTATTTTACATTTGGAAACATTAAACTGCAGTTTCCATTGCTTTGACCATTTATCTAGTAAAGCTAAATCATTTACCATATTGCCGACGCCTCCAGGAATATCAACCCTATTGCACACTTTAGAGTCATCGGCAAATAGGCAAACCTTCCCTACCAGACCTTCCCCTATGTCACTCACAAACATATTAAAAAGAATAGGACCCAGAACAGACCCTTGTGGCACACCGCTTGTAACCTGACTCTGCTCAGAATACTCGCCATTCACAACAACCCTGTGGTGTCTATGCTTCAGCCAGCTGCAAATCCATTGAACTATCCAGGGATTAAGTCCAATCTTCACTAATTTATCTATCAGCTCTTTATGTGGAACCGTATCAAAGGCTTTGCTGAAGTCCAGGTAGGCAATATCCACGGCACCACCTTGATCCAACACCTTTGTGACATAGTCAAAGAAATCAATGAGATTAGTCTGACATGATTTGCCTTCAGTAAAGCCATGCTGATTTGGGTCCAATAATTTATTGTTTTTTAGGTGCTGATTTATCCTCTTTTTCAGTAGAGTCTCCATCATTTTAACGACAACTGATGTCAAGCTAACTGGCCTGTAGTTACCAGCTTCTTCTCTACTGCCCTTCTTGTGGATAGGCACAACACTTGCCATTCTCCAATCCTCAGGAACATCTCCTGTTAACAAGGATTGGTTAAACAAATCAGTCAGGGGGGTAGCAATGACAGATCTGAGTTCTTTAAGAACTCTGGGGTGGATGCCATCTGGACCCATTGCCTTATTTATCTTTAATCGTTCAAGTTCTTCTAAGACATCGGCTTCTAAGATCACTGGAGCTGAATCCGTACAGTTGCAGGCAATGCTATATCCCTCTATAGTATTATTTTGTAAGGTGTCTTTTGAGAAAACTGAACAGAAGTAGCTATTGAAATGGTCAGCGATCTCCTTATTCCCATTAATGCATGTATTTTTCCCGGTACTAAGCTTCGTGATGCCGCAGTTTTTCTTCTTCTTATCACTAATATATCTGAAGAAGGTTTTATCCCCCTTCTTTAGAGATTTGGCAATTTCTTCCTCTTTTGAGGCTTTAGCAGCATATATTATCTGTTTCGCCTCCTTCTGTCTCATTTTATACACCTCCCTATCAGCTATACTTCCAGACTCTTTATACCTCCTATAGGCAGCCCTTTTTTTCATTGACTATAGTCCTTACATCATTGCTAAACCATAGCGGTTTCTTCTTCCTTTTACCTTTAGTTATTTGTCTTACATACAGTCCAGTGGCTTTTAAGATGGCCTTTTTAAATACAGTCCACTGGGTGCTCGCTCCTGCCATTTTATCCCTCCCCTTTAATTCATTATCTAAATATTCCCCCATTGCATTAAAATTTGTTTTTCTGAAATCCAATACTTTGGTTGCATTATAGGATTGCTCACAATGAGTTTTTACATCAAACCACAAACATAGATGGTCACTGCAACCTAAATTTTCTCCCACCTTGACATCTGAAACCCAATTCCCATTCGTAAAAACTAAATCTAGAATATTCTCCCCTCTAGTTGGTGTCTTAACCAGCTGTGCCAGAGCTGCTCCTGTAAAGGCCTCTACTATATTCTTACTTTTGCATGTAAGGGCACTGGGGATATTCCAGTCAACATCAGGCATGTTGAAATCACCCATAACCACAATATCTGCCTTTACTGCCATTTGGGTAATTTCATCCACCATCTTGTTGTCATATTCCTCAGATTGCCCTGGAGGCCTATAGATCACCCCAATTCTAATGACAGAACCGTCTTTATTTTGCATGCAAATCCAGAGGGTCTCTAGATCTTGACATGTATTTTGAATTAGTGTTGTTTTTAGAGTTTCTTTAACATAAATGGCTACTCCACCTCCCCTTCTCTCTATTCTATCCTTCCTATACAGTGTATATCCTGGTATGGATATTTCCCATTCATTAGAATCCTTAAACCATGTCTCAGTTATGGCAACCAGGTCCAAATTATCTCTAGATATTATGGCCATTAATTCACAGAGCTTGTTGCTTAAGCTTCGAGCATTCGTGCACATTACACGAAGAACATTATTTTCATTATTAGTTTGCCCCTTATCATCAACAACTACATCTATTTTATTTGCAGCTCCCTTTTCATAAGCTTCCAAAAACTGATTTATCCTCATTGGTCGGGGACAGAAATCACCCACATCAGTTACATCTCTGTCCCCTTTACCTAGTTTAAATGCCTGTCCAAAAAAGTTCTGAATTCCTCACCGAGTACCTGGGTACCTCTGTATGATGGATGCAAACCATCCCTCTTAAACAACTCCCTATTAGACCACCTACTGACATCATGACTTACATAGCCAAAACCTTCAGCTTTACACCACTGCTTTAACCACACATTAAACTCTATGATACACGTTGTTTTATCCTCTTGGCCACAAACCGGTAACACCTCTGAGAAAGTCACTGAATCTGCTATTTTACCCAGCTCCACACTTAGACATTGAAAATCTCTTTTTACTACATTGACATTTCTCTGGGACAAATCATTTGTGCCAAGATGCACCACCACATCAATGTTATTACCTTTACTCACAGCCTTGACAATGTTTGTAATCCTCCTCCTGTCCCTGCTGGCTGTGGCCCCTGGGAGACACCTCAGCACCTTCACCACGTCCTTACTCTGTCCCAAATCAACACCTCTAACAGTCGAATCACCCACAAGAAAATGTGTCCTCTTTATATTTCTACTAACTGCACTTGATGGTTTGGTGACATTTACAACAACTTCCCCTTTGAATATCCCCTCATTCTCTGCCTGAGGGGCCTTGCTAATATCTCCAACATCCTTACTATTTAAATCCGCAAGAACAGTATAGAACAATTATGGAACAATACGCCCATATTATAATAAACGATGACGCCTCGACAAAAATTAACATTCAAAAAGGCACAAGACAAGGCTGCCCACTATCGCCACTTCTTTTTATCTTGACTCTAGAAGTCTTAACCAGAATAATTAGAAACAATGAAGAAATAATTGGGTTAAGATGCAAAAAGGAAATCTATAAACTCCAGGCCATCGCCGACGATTTAGTATTTATACTAGAAGACCCGATAGAATCAGGACCAAATCTTTTAAAAGAATTAGAAGAATTTGGCAAAGTGACAGGCTTAAAAATTAACAAAAACAAAATGAAAATGATTGTAAAAAATATGAACAATACACAAAAAACAACTCTCGTTAAAAAATTAAACTTAAAAATAACTAAAAAGATCAAATACCTAGGAATAAACATAACAGCGAAGGTCTGAAGCCTGAAAGAGGATAATTATGATAATTTGATAATCAAATTTAAAAAGATTTAGAGAAGTGGGATAAATTGTAAATTTCCTTTCTTGGAAGAATTGCAACAATCAAAATGAACATTCTCCCAAAATTAAATTTCCTCTTCCAAACAATACCTTTATATATACATTTAACACAAGATTTCTTCAAAAAAATAAAAAAATTAACAAATTCATCTGGCAAAATAAACGTCCCAGAATACGCCTAAAATACATGCTAGATAAAAAAGAGGACGGAGGTCTGGCAATTCCAAATTGGGAAGACTATTACTATGCCTCATCCCTCGCTTGGATACAACTATCCAAGAAGTGTTTACTCATTCTTGAAGGACATGACCTCCAATTCGGTTGGTATTTTTACCTATGGGAGAACAAAACAACAATCCACAAATATTTTAAAAACCATCTTATAAGAAAATCCTTGCTAATATCCTGGCTAAAAATTAAACATCAATTCTACAACGGTATACCATTTTGGTATGCACCACTAGAGGCTCTCGTTCACCCGAATTTGTTTTCAAAAAGTAGTATGATTAGATACAAAGATATAATTTTAAAAAACAGAGAAATAAAAACAAGACAAGAAATAATAGAAGAAGGGTTCAATACAGAATGGTGGGAATACTAGCACTGGGATATTCTGACTCTCTGCCATACTTGGCACCCCCTCCCCCCTGCCTCTCCAATGTCAGGTGGGCCAAGTATGTCATTCATACCATTCCCATTCACCTCATCCATACCATAATCCCATCCACCCCACCCATCCCATCCATCCCAATTATTCATTCCATACACATTACTCCACCCACCCCAATTATCCATCAATTAACCTCCCCCAATAATTTAATTAAAATATTAAATTAATGATTGTTAAAACTCACTAATAAAAATAAAAAATATACATAATATAGGGTAAAATACAATAAATCAGTTCATTAAAATAGATAAGTTATCTTTGCTGACGAGAACAGGTATGGTTTACGGAGGTCTCTTACTCTTTTAGGGACCTGTTTTAACACCACAAGTTGTCAACCTCTATACTCAATAGGGTCCTCACGTGCTCTGTGTAAAATCTCATCTCTCACAGATTTTTTGATTAGTTTAATGTGCACCTCTTTAGGAAGGTTAGTATTAGTGTTGATTCAATAAACCTCGTCTAACTCATTTAGCGTTTCCTCCTTTCCTGTGTCTAGTGCTTTCGATAGAATATCTGCCATAACATCAGGAAGCTCTTCGCTTTTTTCTTCCCTTGAGTTTTGGAAACGAAGATAATGATTGGCTTTTTCCATTTCCAATTGGATCAATGTGTTTTCTAGGTCTCTGTTGGTCTGTATTTTTCATTCATCTCATCCATGCATTTGTGGTCATGCTCTATTCTATTTTCTAACTCTTGAAGCTTTTGTTCATGTTTAAGTATCTGTTGTTGGAAAATCTCGTGTTTTGTATCCATATTTTGTATTCTCTCCTTCAATTCACTCATGTCATTTTTTACTTCCCCAATTTCCTTTTTAATATCATCATGATTTTTAGTCATCATCTCCTGCATTTGCAACAGCATCGATTGTAAGTCCTTAAACGAATGTCCCCAAGGCTCCTTCTACCCCTCCAAAGGTCGCTATTTGCGATCAGATCGGGCCTGGATGGTCTGACCACAGAACAGGTGGTTTCCCTGAACCCGAGGAGCTATTGCTGAAGCTCCGGAGGGAAGGGACCACCCCACAGCTTTGGAGACGGGAGAACCGATCCTCGTCTCCTCGAGGATTCGGCCATTGCAGTCCGACTTTACAAGTGGGAAGTGAAGAAAACTAGAAAAAGAATCAAAATTCTGAAAATAATCTAGCAAAGCAGAAAAGGAAGACAAACAGAAAAGAAGAATCTAAGGTACAAATTTTTTATACGATAATTCTGAAAATAACGAGAAAAATAAACTTTTAAAAATAAAAGGCAAAAAGGAACGTTTTGTAAGAGAAAAAAATTATATCCTTGGGCCAAAGAGATCATACGGCCAGAACTACTTTTCTTCTCATTACATTCAATTCTATAAAAGTGGAATTTAAGATTTTTTACAATTGTGACTTGATACAAAACTCTCATCTCTGAAGAGGATTCTATAAAGATTAAAACTTTAAAAAGCTTAAAAACTATTGCGAAGAGGAAACTCAATATAACGACAAATTCCGGGTTCTTCTTTCTTGTACTATCAGTGGAAGGATTACATCTTACGTCTTTAGCTTTGGGGAAAAAAGAAAAGAAAAGAATAAAATTTGCGATCGTAGTTGAAGAATGAAATAAAGAAGAGTTTTATTGATTGACTATTTTTGTTGCCATCGGATTTGGGGGATATTTTCTGAAAAAGACTAAATTGGACTGAATTATTGGATTACACTTATTGCAGATGGTTTCCAAGGATTAACTGGCATATAAAGAATTTGCTATAGAAGACAAATTGTTGGATTGGTATTATCGGTTTTGAAACCCTTTTGGAATATAATTGCATTCTGGCCTTGTGATTTGACTTGGAACTATTATTGGATTATAACTAACTTGGATTAAATTGCTATATTTTGGATCAGGAATTAAATGGATTCTAGAAGAGAACTTTAAATCTAAATCTTCAATCAACAAAAAGACCCTCATACCTAACTTGAAAATTAGAAGTACAATATTGGTATCCTTTTCTTCTTTCTTTCTTTCCTTCTTCCTTTTTAGTGGTTGGTTCCTTTTTGAGATATTATAGCATAAAATTAATTGAAACAATGAATTGTTAATTTTAAACTTCCTTTTTCCCCTGGTGTGGTGTCTTTTAACACTTAAATTGTAGTAAATAAAATTTATTTACTTGTGATAAACTTTTTAATAGAAGTAAAATAAATTACAGTGTTAAGCTACTTAAATTTATATGAGATATTTTAAATACAGCTTAATTAAGTTTTTTTTAGTTTGAACAGCATTGATTAAAAGTTTTCTTTTCTTTCTTTATCCTTTGCTATTTCTTTTTTCCCTTTTTCCCCCTAGTAATTTTATATACTTATTATTATAAACTATATAACAATAATTAAGTCTATATTTTTATTTATTTATTTATTTTTGTAAGAGTGAAATATAAAAATAAGTTTCCTTTCAAAATATTGATTTATAACTATACAAGAAGCTTCTTTTTTGTATTATTTTAAATTAGATTATAATTGGTTTGGAGATTAACTTTGTATATTCATATAGATTTAATAATTAGAACCAAGCTTTTATTCTTGTTAAGGTGCTAAAAAGTTAAAGTGACACAACTATTATTTTTTTAAGGGGGCAATATATATATAAGCTTTTTATTTCTCTAATCTTGATATACAATTAGCCTTTTTGGTATCTTGAATTTAAAAATTTTAAATTAGATATAAAGTTGTAAATTTTGACTGATTTGGAGTTTATTTGGATTTATTAAAATTATAAAAAAAAGGCTAGGGAAACTTAGAAGAAGATATTTATTCCATCTTTATTCCCTCTTTCTTCACATAACAACACACTAACGATATTAAAAATATCATAAGACATTATAGAAGAGTGAGAAAATAAGAACTACCATAAATAAACACCACCTTGAGACATAAATAGGATGTCGAGTACATCCACCTTCACAAAGACTATTAAAAAACAAACTTTAACCTCTTCAACATCTCCACAAGTGTCACCTTTGCCATCACCTGTACACCAAAGCACAGCCGCATGTATGCTAGCTTAGGAAAAAGAGAAAGAGAAATCGCAAACACAGCGTACGCTCCAAACAATTCAGGAAACATTGAATGCAATGAAAGACTTTATGTTAAAATCTCAAAATGAAGTAAATCAACAACGTGAAGGATTAAAGGTGGAAATAGGGGAATTAAAAGCAGATACTGGAGAGGTGAAAGAGAAGATGAAAGAAGTTGATGAGAAAGTTGCTGAAATGCAACAGACCATGAAAGAAAATGAACAAAGAATTAAGACGGTAGAAGGGAAAATCGATAAAATAGAACAAAGAATGGATGACTTTGAAGATAGATCGGATTTTCCAAATAAAAGATATGACGAATCAATTACACATTTTGGAATACAACATGCATATTACGGCTTGAGGTTTCAGAATATAACAGAAGGAAAATATGAAGACTTACAAGCAAAAATGGCAGAAATTATTGGAGGAATCCTACAGGTGAAATGATATTGAATATAGAAGGGTATGAATTGTTATATGGCTGGCATGCATATTTGGTTTATAATCAAAAGGTGGACAGGACTTTCAAGAGCCATGTACTAAGGAATGCTCTGTTGCGTGTCTGGAGAAAATATCAAGGGATAATGGATTATAAAGTACCTATATGGGTGGCGCCCAGACACACAATAGAGAATACTAGTACAGAACAAAGGCAAGATGTTGTAACATATAAGGAATTACTGAAATTAAACGAAGGAGTATTACAATTAAAATCTTTGAATGATTTAAAAGAAGAAGGATTAGTGCAAACATGGTTTCAATACGCACAGTTGAAGGATAGATGGCAAAAGGATCAAAGACTTGGTATGGAACAACAGGAAGGACAATTAATAAAACAAATTAAGGACCAAGGTCCAATGCACATAAAAAGAATATATAACATACTTATAGAAAAAGACTCTGAAACAGAACTAATTAAGGATTGTATGATAAAATGGTCACAGAATTTTGAGGAAACGATTACATTAGATACATGGGAAGTAATTTGGGTAAGAAATGTTAAATTCACACAAGCTCAAAATTTGAGAGAAAACTTTTATAAAATGCTTTATAGATGGCACTTGGACCCTAAAAAGTTGGCTAGTATGTATCCTGATATACAGCCTAAATGCTGGCGATGTGATTGTATGGACGCTACTTATTTTCATGTGTGGTGGACATGTGTAAAAGTAAAAGCATTTTGGATAAAAATATGGTGGATTATGCAAAATGTTCTTAAGAAAAAACTGAAGTTTATTCCACAGTTGTTCTTATTAGGTATTACCACAGACTGTACAAGTATAGAGACTAAATTGATACTGAATCTAATAACAGCAGCGAGACTCTTGATCGCCCAATATTGGAAGAAGGAAGAGTTACCCACAATTCAAGAATGGACATTAAAGGTCATGAATCTAGCAGAGATGGCGAAGATATCGGCCTACATGAAGGATCACTCGAATGAAAAATATATATTGGACTGGAAAAAATGGATTGATTATATTCAAATTAAATATCACTCAAAAAAACTTCAAATAGTATATGAATAGTTTAGGATTTTTTAGTAGTATAAAGAGCCTAAATGGATTTGGGTGTGAAAGTAGTAGAGTTAGGGAGAGATAATAGTTAATATAGAATTTAAGTATGTATGATTTTGATTTTGAGGGAATTGAAAATTTGATTTCACTCTGGGAAGTTCGAGGAGGGGGGGAGGTTGGGGGGGGAAAGAGATTAGTGTAATTGTTATGGGGGAAAACTTTTATACATATCTTTTCGACTTATTTTATGTTTCTTATATAACCTTGAGTGGTCGTGGTTTGTAATATGAGAAATAATGTTTGAAAAGTTTCCCATTATTTCAGTTTGTATAACTTTGATAAAAACTAATAAAACTTTTTTTCAAAAAAAAAAAAAGACGCAGTTTTTTTTCCTCCCAAAGTAGGATGAAAAATCAGCCCCGTCTTATGGAGCGAAGATGCAGGCAGGGAGGGGGGGGAGGCTGCGAACTCGGAAGCGCCATCCCGCCGGCTGGCTGGCTAGCTGCTGCCTGGCCCCCTCCCTCCCGGAGGAGGCTCTCCCTCCGCACCACCAGCGGCGCTCCCCCCGCCAGCCAGCCAGCCAAGCCCCGCGCCCGCCAGAACTGGCTCCTCGCTCTCCCCCCGCTGCCCGCCGCGTTTGCAGGAGGTGGGGAGGGTCGGGCGGCCCGCCAAGGCCAGGAGGGACGCCGCTGCCCCCCCTCCCTCTCTCCGCCCGCCGCTGCGCCTCCTTGACGCCGAGAGGAAATGCCGGCAAAGGCTTTTCTCAGCGGAGGCCGGCGAAGGCGATATTCAATGTCGGGGGCGCATGGGCGGTTGCACGCGCTCCCTATCTCCCTGCTAGCCCACTCGGAATATTCAAAATAAGAAAAGCCTTTGCTGGTGAAGGTTTTTCTTATTTTGAATATTCCGAGTGGGCTAGCAGGGATATAGGGAGCGCGTGCAACCGCCCGTGCGCCCCCGACATTGAATATCACCTTTGCCGCCGGCCCCACCTCTCCTACAACCCCCTTGCTGAGAGCCCGGGACGAAAGTGCTCTCGGCAAAGGTGAGGCGGGCAGGGCGTGCGCACGTCACCGCTGAGAAGAACGGAGAGAGAACGAGAGTGAGTGAGAGCACCAGACAGCAAGATAGTGAGAAAGAGAGAGTGAGAGAAAGGGGGGAAAGAGAGAGAGGGGGGGAGAGAGAGAAAGAGAGGGAGAGGGAGAAAGAGAGTGGGAGAGGGGGGAGAGATAGCAAGAGAGGGAGAGAGAGAAAGAGAGAGGGAAAGGGGGGAGAGAAAGAGAGAGGGAGAGGGGGGAGAGATAGCAAGAGAGGGAGAGAGAGAAAGAGAGAGGGAAAGGGGGAGAGAGGGGGGAGAGAAAGAGAGAGGGAGGGAGAGAGAGGAGATAAAGGGAGAGGAGAGAGAGAAAGGAAGAGAAAGAAAGAAAGAGGGATAGAAAGAGAGAGAGTGAGAGATGCTCAGTGAGCCTTTCTTTGAAGTTGCCTTTCTTTCTTTCTTTTTCTCTCTTGCTCTCTTGCTCTTTCATTCTTTTTTCTTTCTCTTTCTTTCTTTCTCTTGCTTTTTCTCCTTCCTTCCCTCCTTCCATTTCTTTCATTCCCCCTCTCTATTTTTATTTCTCTTTCATTTTCTTTCTTTCTCTCTTTCTTGCTCTTTTTCTTTCTCTCTTTTACCTTCCCTTCCTCTATTTCTTCTTTTCTTTCTCCTTCCTACCTTCTTCCCTCCCTCCCTTCCTCTCTTACTCTCCCCTTTCATAAGTTTCCTTGCTTCGTTCCTCTGTTCCTGTTCCTTCCCCCTTTCTTTCTTTCTTTCTTTCTTTCTTTCTTTCTTTCTTTCTTTCTTTCTTTCCTTCCTTCCTTCCTTCCTTTCCTCCCTCCATTTCTTGCTTTCCTTTTCCTCCCTCCCTTCTTTCCTCCCTCACTCCCTTCTTTCACTCCTTCCTCTCTTCCTCTCCCTTTTTTGGCTCAAAATATTTTTTTTCTATTTTCCTCCTCTAAAATCTAGGTGCGTCTTATCAGCAGGTGCGTCTTATAGAGCGAAAAATACGGTATATAAAAAAGAGGAAATAAAAGAAGATGAGATTTTTAAGTACCTGGACTCTTCAGATTTACCGCAATTAACAGAAGAACAACAGACAGGATTAGATAGTCCAATTACAATAAAGGAATTACAAATAACCATTAAAAAGCAAAAAAATAACAAAGCAATCGGACCTGACGCCATACCGGCAGAATGGTACAAAATAGAAAGTGAAGTCATAATGAATAATATGTTGGAAATTTTTAATTAAATGGATGGTAAAATCCCCAAATCCTGGTCAGAGTCTTTAATAACATTAATTCATAAATCTGGAACCGATAAAGAAAAGATACAAAACTATACATCCATATCACTATTAAACATGGATTATAAAATATTTACTTCCATTTATGCAGAAAGACTTAAAAAGATTTTAGATAAGAAAATATATTACCAGGCAGACAAATAAAAAATAACCTTAGAACGATTATTAATACATTAGAATACTATGAACAACATCCAGGAAAACAAATGTCATTAATGTTCCTAGATGCTAAAAAAGCTTTTGATAATGTAGATTGGACATTTATTAAAATGCAATTAAATAAAATGAGATTTGGTACAAAATTTGTAAACCTAATTGATGCTATATATTCAAAACAAACAACAAAAATTATATTAAATAATGAACAATTGGAAAAAATTGAAATTTTTAAAGGAGTGAGACAGGGATGCCTGATCAAAACCTTACTGTTTATTTTATCCCTGGAAGTTTTGTTGATAAAGATAAGAGCAAATAATAAAATACAGGGACTAACTATTGGGAAAGAGACATACAAAGTACAAGCTTTTGCAGATGATTTGACTTTTATAATAGAAAATCCTATGACAACAATACCAACCTTGATCGAAACGATAGAAGAATATGGTAAAGTTGCAGGCCTAAAAATAAATAGAAGTAAGACACAATTTATAGTTAAAAATATGACAGAATCGCAAGAAAGACAATTAGAAAGTTTTACAGATATAAAGATAGTGAAGAAAGTAAAGTATCTGGGAATTTGGATTACATCTAAAACTATATCTTTAAAAAATGACAATTATATAAAATTTATTGAAGAAATTAAAAAAGATTTAAAAATTTGGAATAATTTGAAATTATCTTTCATGGAGAGAATTGCAACGATTAAGATGAATGTTCTACCTAAGATTCTGTTCCTATTTCAGGTTTTACCTATAAATCCAGGGGGGGGGATTTTTAAGAATCTAACAACTATAGTTAGAAAATTTCTATGGCAAGGTAAGAAGGCAAGAATAAAGTTAAGTATAGAAAGAAAGAGGAGGGTTTGCACTACCCAATTGGAAGCTATACTATCAGGCAGCCACCTTAACTTGGATTAAAGAATGGATAACATTAGAAAACAGAAGAATATTAAATTTGGAAGGTCATGATCTTATGCTTGGTTGGCATGCCTTTATTTGGTATGATAAAGATAAAACACATTCTTATTTCAAAAAATATACAATAAGAAAGTATTTATTAGAAGTTTGGAAAGATATAGAGAAAGATCATTTTTTAACTATTCCTGACTGGATGTCTCCATTAGAGGCAATTAGCCACCCCAATTTGATGCAGGAAAGAAATATATTAAAATATAAAGAATTATTAGATGACCAAATGAAATTAAAATCAAGATACAATTTACAGGAAGAGGGGATAAAAATAGATTGGTGGCAATATATTCAGATACAGTCTAGATTCCAAAAGACAGTAAGATATATATTTTTAATAAGAGTAAAAACCTTTTAGGTATCTTGCTAACCACAAATCAAAGTAAATTAATAGGGAAAGCATATAAATATATGATTGGATATAAAAATATAGATTTGACTTTAAAGGACAATATGATAAGCTGGTGTAAAAATATAGGCAGAGAAATTGATGTAGAAACCTGGGAGAAAGTTTGGATTACAAATTGGAAAATGACAAAATCAGTTTCATTAAAAGAAAATCAAATTAAGATGTTTTATAGGTGGCATCTCCCGCCAAACAGAATCGTCAAGATATTTCCCAACATGTCCCCCAACTGCTGGAAATGTAAAAAAGAAATAGGTTCTTATTATCATCAATGGTGGGCTTGTAATAAAGCCAAGTTATATTGGAAAATGATAGAAAAATTGATGAAAGAAATGACATCACAAAAGATAGAACCCCCCCCAGAATTTTACTTATTAAGTATAACAAAGCAGAAATATCAGAAATATATTTTTTATTTAGTTATCCATATTTTGACAGTGGCCAGGATAGTTTACCCACAAAATTGGAAGGGAGAAAATACTCCCAAGGAAGAAGAGGTAATAAAGAAAATTTTAGATTGCGCAGAGATGGATATGGTTGATGGTTGAAAAATCAAGAAGAATCAGAATTTTATATTATTTGGAATAAAGTGTATATATGGATAAACAAAAATAAAAATAAAATATAAATACAATGGAAAAGTGTACATATATTAAAATGATTTTCTTTTTTCATTCTCTTTATTATAATGTCTGAACAAAATTCTTCTTTTCATTTAAATTAGTATGTTGACTTAATGAATTAATAGTGTATTCTTTTTCTTTATAAAAATAGACTTCTAAGATGAGAAGGGTAATTGTAACCCCAACTATATGTTAAATGTTTGTATGTTTGTCTTTTAATTTTATGAAAATGAATAAAGTTTAATATTAAAAAAATAAAAAAAATAAAAATCAACAATCAGTGTTTCTATGTATCAAAATCAATAGTCAAAACTCTTATGCACCAGATATATATAAATCAAAACTTAATCCTACTATATTTATAAATCAATGCTTAGTCCTACTATATGTCAATATGTCAATAATAATAAAAGGAAGAAAGAATTCATTTTTTTCAGTTCATAGATTAGTTAATCAGGTAATCAGATAGTCAATAATTAATCAATTAATTAATATTCAATACAATTAAGAATGAAATTGAAAAACTTATATTTATAAATATTTTGAAGTTAATTAAATATGTTTAAATCAATTGTTATAATACTAATACTAAATCACAAAATGAAAAAGGGAGGAGGGAGAGAAAAAAGTCAGGTTTAGTCAAAGTTTGCCAATCACTTTTGGTTGCCTAATCAGATATTAGTTATTTAATCCAAATCAATTCATTCAGTTCTTGCAAGTCATTACTTCCTTATTTCAATAATTTTTATAAATCAGTCTATAGATAACAAAAAGTAGAAGGTGAGAGAAGGTGAAAGTTTCTGAAATAGTCTTTGTCTTTTAAATCTTCTTAATATAAAATACAAAATCTCACGTTCCCTTTGTGGAGATCTTAATCTATCAGATCTTTCTCAGCGGTGTCCATAAACATACACAAATGACGTAAAGTCAGAAGGAAGTCAATCTTGAGTCAGTGTGTCCAAAGATATTTAGATTCACAGTCTGCTGTCTGTTGCTTCTTTATGTTTCCTTCCCTTGGAAAGGAGCCTGATCTTTCGGTGCTACTGTTGATCGCTCAAAGGTATTTAGATACTACTATTAGATATGTATATAAGTGTATATTTTTGAATCTTTCAATGTCCAATCTCCAATTTAATTGCCACTAGCAGAGGGGGAAAGATGACAACTTCCTCCCTCCTCCCTCACTAGTCCCTTAAAGCAGATAAACAGGCCAAAAGGCTCTTTTTCCAAGGAACTCCCCATCGATCTCTATGTCAAAAAGATATTCAGAGTCCTGGTGAGATTCCAATCAGATCCTATCATCATGATCGCCCTGCCAATTTACAGCTTTTAGATTCTCCAGCTGGGAGCTCAGCAGGTCGCCATGACGCTCCCTTTTCTGCGACGTTCGTTCTTTCCGAAGGATTGTTTGATCCGCCGACCAGGCCGCCGCTCCAAAAATCGGCTATCAGCATCCCTCTATCTTTGGATCTCTCCTCATGAGATCTGCAACCCTCCAGAGGCCAACGAACGTCTGAAAAGCAGCAGAATGTAGTGGAGATCCGCTCCACACCAACTTCACAGCTCTGCAGCTGGCTCCACCCCCAATATCTTCATTTATTTGTACCACAAGGATTCTCCCTTCATTGTTGTAATATAACAACTTTGGGTTTAGATATTCCTTGATATAAATTGCTATTCCCCTCTTTTTAACTGGAGCTAAGTTGAAAAAGAGTTTGTAAGTGATATCCTGGTTTTGTTTTCTTAATTTATAAAGTATTCTGTTTCTTTTTTGAGAGAGAGAATTTGGACCATTTATATTTACTGATAGTAATCTTACATTATCCTTTGTTGTTTTTATCTGCTGTTTTTTTCATTTCTGTTCTCTTTCCGCTGATTGTGATCTAGTAGTGGCTCCTTTTTTGCCATTTTTCTCCTGTTTATCCTTAATCTCTTTATCCAAAAGGTTTTCCTCGGAGCTTTGTTTTTCTCTGCTTTCTCCACTTCTATTTCTCCTTCGCCCTGTTTCTCTACCTTCTTGATATGTTCTCAAGAAATTCCTTTGCTTCTTATATTGTATTGATTCTGTATTTCTTTTCCATTAAAGTGATTATCAGGCTTTCTAGTAGTAGCCATCGAAATGGCACTCTATGTCTGTTTAATTTAGAGGTCAGAAAATGGTACAGTTGGCACTTTTCTCTTATCCATCTTGATGTCTGTTCCAGAACAATGATCTCCTTGTCTTGAAAAGTAATTGTATTGTGCCTTTCATGATTGTACACTTCATCCCTTGCTATCTTTTTAATAAATCGCACATGGACCTCTTTTGGCAGTCTATTTCTTCATGCATATCTGATATAAACTCTATATATTTCATCCAGTTCTTTAAAGATAGATATATAGATGATAGATAGATAGATAGATAGATGATAGATAGATAGATAGATAGATAGATAGATAGATAGATAGATAGATTAATTCACAGTGTCTCAGGCTGTTCGTGTGTGTATCAGACTATAGTTTGAAAAAAAAGAACAAATTACTACGCACACTGCACATATCTTATTTCTAATGAAAAACCTATGAAATAATAACACATTATTATGTGTGTTGTGATTGGCTCTGGGCCAGCTCCTGCAGCAGGAAATTTGGACGTTGATTTAGGGGAATCCTCGGGTTATCAGAGACTTGTTTTATTGCGAGCAGAATCAGACAGCTCCAATTAGTGAATCATCAGAATCAGAGGAGGACACACTTGTGGATGCCCGTGTGCACAGGCTTATGGCAAGAAGGGAGCAGTTGTGCAGGTGTTTCAGAAGATAAGTGAGCACACCTGTTCAAGGGGTAATTATGTTAATGTGTTTTGTGATAAATTATGGGTGTTGGAAAGCATGGGCTGTGGGCATTTATACATTTGAGAAAGAGACTCCTGAAAGTTCGTATTATTCAAGGATTTCTACTGAACTTTGGACACTTCATAGTTAAAGAACTCTTGAGGATTTTTGGCATGGGTGGCTGTGGAGATTTACAGCCGTCTTATGTGCTCTTTTGTTTTGGCACACTGCTGCATTCAAGGACTTTTTTGGGTGAGAGTAATTTGACTCCTCTCCGAGTTTGTGCTTTCAATATTGTTTGATAAAATTTCGTGTGTGTGTGTGTGTGTGTTTGAAATTCATTCTAAACTCACTGGGGGCTAATTGCCAAAGGCCCGGCATAACAATGTGTATAACTTACTAGTATTTCAGTAGGCAGTGTGGGCCTGCTTTTGGCTGATGTCAATGTCTGGTTCCATAAAGGGGGTGGCTGGAGAGTGGGGAAAAGGGAGAATTGCCAAATAAAACAATAATAACACCAATCAACCCTTCAAATATCTGTCAGCAACCTCTCCAGAGGAGATTTCCCCCAATTGCCTTTACCCTTCTTCATAAGCATTTGCAGTCCTTGCTATCCAAAGACAGGCATCTAGGAAACCTGGCGCAGTTCTGCTGGTTCGGCTTCCTGAAGTGCTCAAATTGGACTATGAACCTGGGGGAGGAAGAGACTTCTTTGCCTCACTTGAAAACTTTTCAGAGTCCTCGCCCAGCATGGAGGCAGGGGAGAAAAGTTGAAGAAATGTTGCAGGGAAGGGGAGGGTACACTCTGCTGTCTTCCCCCAAAAAATGAGTCTTAGGCAGGGGGCTGTTGGGGTGAGGTGAGAACACATGAGGAAATCACTTTACTTTCCCTCATTGATTCTGAACCAGCATGTTAATTTCCTCCCTTTGCTTGGAGTGTACTCTGGCTGACTGAGCGCATGGAGAGGGTGGATGAGCCACTCGGAGAGTGTGGGTACTTGCATGCCCAGGGTGGGGACGAATCTGTATGGAGTTGGGAGAAAGTTACCCAGATGAAGGGAGGGAATATTATTAATATAAGGAAGAAATTAAGACCACATTTTATGCTTCAATAATGGGCAACATGACAGAGAAACATAACTTCCTTTTCAGTTTCTCTGGCATTGTCTAAACATGTTGGGGGGGGGGTTAATAATACATTTGTATTGATCTTTTTATAATAATAACACATACACACTACGTATAGCACAGTGCTCAGTGATCGGTGCTCCCACCACCCAAGAACATTCAAACCCCTCCACCAAAATGAGGGTGTAACTTATTTATAACATTTTAAACTAAGAACATTACAATATTTACATATTATAGAGTGATTCCAATTTATTATTTATACCTTGGTCTCGAATTCTACTGACCATATAACCTTTAACCCTGTCTCATTGTCCCATCAGTTCCTGCAATTTATTTTCATTAATCATATTCATCTTTATATCCATAATTTCAAACTGAATGTGTTCCACCATATACCGGTACCAGTTTTGTATTGTCCATTTTGTTGCATCTTTCCAACCCAAAAACTATTACCGCTTGGGCACTTTCTATAGCTCCTTCTTTAATTTATCTAAATTCTCCCATATCAGTCCTTTTTGCTAACACTGCCATTTCCTTTGTAATCTGAGATTTGAGACGAGAGCAGTAACAGCAGCAGCCAAGCGCCCAAGTAACTCTGAAAGTGATATATGGAGCATGGAGGGAGAGGTTGATGTGGACGACTGTTGGAGAGGAGTAAATTAGCCATCTTTTGAACAATGATATCAGGATGAATTTGGACTCCAAGGGGTTAATTAAACAACAAATGAGTATGGAGAGAGGAGGACTGAACTTAGACCATTGGATAATGAGAACTTACACCCAATTAGTGTAGAACTAGTCCCAATTCTTGAGACTAGGATCATTCCAGATCATGACTATCATACTAGTGAACTTTTGCTTTCTTGGAATTTCAGCCTTTATTGCTACGGTGACTTCAGACATAGAGAGGAGGAATTCTGGCAGGGGATTCTTTTATTTTTCAGGCTTGTGTCTAGCATTGGTGAGATTATTAACGCAGGAACAAAACTGACTGATTTAACATCAACTCTGGTGAACTATATGATTTTAACAACCTTTTCAGCTGATGCAACCTGGACTAGAGTCTACCTTGGAAGAGCCCAGATTATCCTTGGGACATATTCTTTTTTAGAAATATGCTTTTGTGTTTACATCAATTATTAGATTGCGAAAAAGGACAATGCAGATTATTTTAATGTTTTATACTTTTATAGGTCATTTATATCAGCTAGTTACGGTTTTAATGTGGTTTTATATTGTATTTATATTTTATCTTGTATGACTGGATGTATATATGTAGGAATGTGGAGAAATAGTGGTGAATGGAAGGACTGACTGGTTAGCTAGAATGAGACCACCGGGGATGAAAGTCAGTGCTCTCCCTGTTTAGTGGACTTACAGTAACTGTACATTGTAAGTCCACTAAATACCCTGGCGTGATATGAATGCATGGGTCCTGCTGGGGGAGGGAGAGACCTGTGGAGATGGAGAGGCAATCTCTGGGGAGCACAAGGGCTGGGGCATTAGTCATAATGGGGAGAGGAAGGTACGATGAGAGCTGCGGGGTAGGCTGCTCACAGTGAACTCGGTCTTGCTAGTTCAGTGATCTCTTGTTCTAGCCCCTTGAGTTCAACCCATATATCTGGTGACAGGGAATGTCAGGGAATGTCTCAGGCTGCTGCTGCTGAATGCCAGGTCAGTAACTAGTAAGGCCCCTCTGATCCGGGACATGCTCCTGGAGGAGGCAGCTGACCTGGCATGTATAACTGAGACCTGACTGGAACACGAGGGGGTGTTCCCCTCTCGGAAATGTGCCCAGACAGGTTTCAGGGGTGGAGGAGTGGTTATTATAGTCCAGAAGACCTTTAATCCTCACAGGATCCCTGCACTCAGGATTGTCGATTGTGAGTCTCTCTGCCTGAAGTTGGACCCTAGGGGTTCAGGTGGGCGTGTTGCAAATGTACCTGCCTCCCAGCTGCATTGCAACAGCCCTGCCTGCACTGCTCGAAGCAGTAGCCGAGTTGGCGGTAGAGTTCCCCAGACTAATCTGCTGTTGCTCGGTGAATCCTCAGGGGCAGCACAGGAGTTCATGGCTTCTTCTTCTTTCTTTTTTTTAAAATAAATTTTATTGATTTTTTAAAATTTTAACAAAAAGATAAAACATGAATTCAAAACATAAATGTGTGTACCATCACCAAACAAAATCATATATCTCTCCACCAAGGAAGATTCAATTCTATATCATTCATTTACCTCAGCTCCGGGTTACATTGCTCATTCTTTATAGAGTGATTGAATTTTATTTTTTACATTTGCATTGCTTACTAATATTGATATATGATTTTTAACCTTTTCCCACCGCCTCATTGTTGCTGCTAATTTCTCTTCATTATAATTATGTAATCTAATTTCCATAATTTCGTAGTGAATGTACCTGCACCAATTTTTTATCGTCCATTTATTAGCATCTTTCCACCCAAGCACTATAGTTGCTTGGGCACTTTCTATTGCTGCAATTTTAATTTCTTCATATTCTTTTACCTCACTATTTTTTATCAATAGTGCTGCTTCCTTGGTTAATTTCCAGTCACTATTCGTAATTCTATTCACTTCCGTTTGTATTTGCTTCCAAAATTTTTGGACTTTACTGCATTCCCAAAACATATGCATAAATACTCCTTTTTCCTTACATCCATGCCAACAATTTCCTTTCATCATCGTTTGAAAGCGTGCTATTTGTACTGGTGTATAATACCATTTATGTAAAATTTTTCTTCTCATCTCTCTTATCCTTGTATTTTTAATTCTTTTAATATTTTCAATTATGCCTTCCATATCCCATTCATCAATTTCTAACTCCTGCCAATATTTCGTCAGTCCTTTTATTACTTGTTCCTCTGCTTGTAATAATTTCCTATATATATTACCTGCTTCTGCTTTTATATTCTTACTCTTTTCCCTTAATATCTTCTCTAAATTTGTTTCTTCTTTGTGGAATATTTCTATATTTTCCTTTTTACTTAAATACGTACTTATTGCATTAACTTGTAACCAATTTTGTTGTCCAAGGCATCTCTCTATTTCGTTTCTATTGATCCTTCCATCCTTTTCATATAACTGTTCTATTCTCTGTATACCTTTTTCCCTTAATTTCCATATTATCTTTGTGAGGTTACTTTCTTTCTTTATATTTATCACATGCAGCGTTGCTAATTTAGAATTTGTCATTTTTAATTTACCTTGCCATTTCATCCAACTTTCTATAATCGCTTTAGTTGGGTCTATTAATCTATTTATTTCTATCTTATTCCATTTCCTAAATAATAATTCTTGATTCTTAATATCATTAATTTCTTTCTCTAATTCTACCCATGATTTCTCTTCTAATAATTGTAATTCCATTAATCTATCTATTTGATATGCATCCCTATAATACTCCAGACTTGGATTTCCCCAACCTCCCTTGCCTTCCGTGGCTGTCAACCATTTTTAAAAAATTCTTGATCTTTATTACTTTCTATCCAAGCATTTAATTTAGTATCTCATTCTTTTAGTTTCCTTATTGGGAAGGTTCCATGCATTACCTGTAAAATATATAACATTTTTGGGATAAAGATCATTATCTTACTCTAGCCAATCTTCTCAAATTTTTATTTCCCCAATTCTTAATTTGTTTCTGATTTTTTTTCCATATTAAATTATAATTAAATTCCACCATTTTTCCCGGGTTCTTTAATAACCATACTCCTAAATATTTCATTTTCTTATTCCCCAGTTTTAAACCTGATACCTTCCGTATTTCAATTTGTTCTTTAGGCCCGGTATTTAAACAAATGATTTCTGATTTTTCCATATTTACTCAACCCTGATTGGTCTTTGAACTCCTGAAGTATTATAATCATTCTCTTAATCATATCTACTGGTGTTTCTGTAATTATTATAGCATCATCTGCAAATAGGTTTAATTTTAATTCCATGTTCCCTATTTGATATCCCTTCCATTGTTTATCTTTTCTAAGTTTATTAGCTAATGTTTCAATTGACATTGCAAAAAGCATGGGGGAAATCCTTGTTTGGTTCCATTATTTATTTCTATCTTCTCCGTTCTATTTCCATTCACTCTAACATAGGCTATATTTTCCTTCTATATTTCTTTTATTACTTGACAAAACCTTTTCCCCATATTCAAACTATTACATAATTGGAATAAATAGTCATGATTTATTTTATCAAAAGCTTTATAAACATCTAACTTTAATAGTCCCATTTTCCTTTTAGTTCTAGTAGCATGGTGCAGCACATTCACTATATTTCTAATGGGTTCGTATATTCTTCTTCCTTTTATAAATCCATACTGATCCTTTCCAATTATTCTTGGTAGTATATTTTCCAATCTGTTTGCTAAAATTTTCATAAAAATTTTATAATCTTGATTTAATAGACTAATTGGGCGGTAGGAACCGGGTATTTTTAAATCTCGATCTGGTTTAGGAATTGTTACAATTTCAGAGCTCTTCCATGTTTGTAGAACATCTAATGTTGTGAGGACATTATTATACAATCTCTCCAAATGTGGTAGTAAAATTTCTATATATGTTTTGTAATATTCTCCTGTAAATCCATCCGGGCCTGGTGCTTTACCAGGTTTTAACCCTTTTACCACTTTAATTATTTCATCCCTTGTTATATTTGCATTTAACATTTGTCTTTCTTCTTCATTCAGCCTTTCTTTAACCTCTATATCTTGTAACATAACATGTTCTTTTTCATACAATTTTGCATAAAATTATCTCATTACACTTTCTAGCTCTCTATTACTATATTTCATTACTCCATTTTTGTCTCTTAGACCATTTATTATTAATTTTTCTTTTCTCATTTTGAGATAATTCACCATTTGTTTTGCTGATTCCCCCCCCATATTTCTATTCTCTGTTTTACCGTCATCCTCATATTATCCCATTGTTGTTCCTCTATATCCTTTAATTGTCTTTGTTTAAGTTTTAACAAATCATTCCATTCTTTATTTCTTGTTATTCTTAAATCTTCTCTTATTAATTATATTTCCCTTTTTTCCCCCCTTTCCATTCCCCAACTTTTTTTAATATAAGACTCCATACTGATTAAATTACCCCTAATAACTGCTTTCTTCGTGTCCCAAATAATTGATTGCCTCATTCCACCATTTTATTTTATATTATAAAATTCCTGAATATCTCTCTGAATTTTTTCCTTATTTTTTTCGCTTACTGAAATAATTGTATTATATCTCCAAATACTTTGTCTACTAATGGAGTCTATTTTTATGACTTATGTCTTACAGAATAATATGTTCCTCTATTTAAATTATCAGCATGTAGGTCTGTCATATTTAACCTATTTAAATTTAGTTGTTTCTTTTCTTTATTATTAGCCATTATTTCTACATTGAAATCCCCAGCAAATATCACCGTCCCTTCTGAAAATAAATCCAATTTATGTTTTGCGTTCATAATAAATTTTTTAGCATTTACATTTGGAGTGTATATTACCGTTAGTGTTATTGTCATTTGATTTATTTTTCCTTTTACAAATAATAATCTTCCTTCTTTGTCCCCTTTTGTTTGTATCACCTGAAATGGGTTCCTTTGATTTATTAATATGGCTACTCCCCTACTATTTGTTTTTCCTCTAGATTCAAAAATACCTTGCCATTCATTGCTATCAATCAGTTTATCCGTTCTTTTCCGTCCCTTATGGGTTTCAGTGAGAAATAAAAAATCCACATGATTTTCTTTCGCTAATTTCAATAGTCTGTGCCTTTTTAGAGGCGATGCAAGACCGTTTATATTTAATGCCATAATTGTTCGATCACTCATATTTCCATTTAACGTTTCTCCCTCCTGTAACCCAGAGTTCCGTTAAATTCTTCATTTTTATAAAAGAATCTTCCCACCCAGGTGCCTCCCCCCGAATTTCTCTCACAATGAGAGAAAAGCAGAACCCCCCCCCCCCCGCTGTTTTGGTCAGGCACCATTGAGGGCATGGTTCCACCGAAACTGTTGCTCCCCCCTAACACCCTTTCTTAAAAAAGGAAATAAAACCCCACACTCCCCTCCCCAAGTCTCCCTTAATTTGATTAAAGTTAAAACAGATATTAAATTGAATCAGGACCAAACCCTAGCCTTTTTCTTACTATATAAAACAAACAGAACAAAAACATTTTACAAATGTTTCATTTCTTTTTTTGCCTCGTGACTCTCGTCTCCATTTTGGAAGAATCTGGTGGTTCTTTCTCTTTCTCCAAGAGAGCTTGCCTTTTCAGTTCAAACTCCTTAATGGGGAATGTTGATTGCAGAAGTTCAAAAGATTTTTAACCCCCTCTCCTCCTGTTGCACCCCCCTCTTCAATCGCCTCTGTTGCTTTTTCTGCCTGTTGCTTTAAATCTGGATTCAAACCAAGTTTTACCAGCATCTCCTTTCCTTCCTCCAACGACTTTGCTTGGTACATTTTCCCCTCTTGAAAAACCATTATAATTGCCAGATATTGCCAGCTGAAATGAATGTTTCCCTTGAACAAAGCTTCTGCAATCGGACGCATCTGGCTCCTGGCTTGCAAAGTTTGCATCGACAAATCTTTCAAAACCCGGATCGAGGCTCCTTTAAAAGTAAGGTTAGTAATTTTCCTGAGCTCTTTATAAACTGTTTCGGCTGTTTTTTCTGAGAGGAATTTAATTACGATGTCTCGTTGATTCCCGTGTCTTTGCGCTCCGAAAACCCAATGTGCACGTTCTATTTGGTGATCCTGAATTTCAATCTTATACTCCTTAAACCATTGCTGAATATTTTGGATCATATTTCTGCCATCAGCAAAATCTGCTTTAAATCCTCTCAGACGTAAATTTGCTCTTCTTAATCTATCTTCCAGCATATTTATACGTTGGCAGTCCTGTTCCCTTCCTTCTTCTATCTTTAAAACCCTAATACCCTGGGCTTGCTGTTCTTTTTTCACTTCTTGCTGTTCTATTTTCACTTTTTGCAACTCGCTCTCAGTCTTAACCACCACCTCTTGCATTTCTTTCAACTGCTGACCGACCATAACAAAAGTTTTCATCAAAACATCCATTCTCTCTGTGAGTTCTACTCCAACTGCTTCCGCCATTTCCCTCCTCCTCTTAACTTATTGTTTACTCACA
Source organism: Erythrolamprus reginae (assembly GCF_031021105.1). Taxonomy (NCBI): domain Eukaryota; kingdom Metazoa; phylum Chordata; class Lepidosauria; order Squamata; family Dipsadidae; genus Erythrolamprus; species Erythrolamprus reginae. The sequence goes on along the minus strand of NC_091956.1, from coordinate 39,526,111 downwards.
GTTCCGAATGCAGGCTGTTTTCATGTTGTTTCTGCTCTCCTTTGATAAGCCCAAGGTATTTCCAGGTTCCAAAGTTTTAACTTTTTTCTTAGTCCAATTTATTTGAGACTCCAAGAGGTTCAATGGGGTTTAAAATCCAATGTTTATTTTTTCATTTGAGGAGTGTTCAGCGGAGCGTCTACTCTCCTCGACACATGCGTAAAACCCCCAGGAGTTCATGGCTTCCATGACAACCATGGACCTGACCCAAGTAATTGAGGGCCCGACTCATGATGGGGGACACACACTTGACCTTGTTTTTCTTTTGGGGCAGTGGACATATGATCTGAGTTTAAGGAGTATAGATACCTTTCCCTTGTCATGGACAGATCATTTCCTGGTGAGACTTGGCTTTAAGATACCAATCCTTCACCACAGGGAGCCGGAGCCGATTAGGTGGTTCTGCCTCAGGCGCCTAATGGACCCACTCACGTTCCAGAGGGAGCTTGGGGAGATACCTGATTCCCTTGTCTGCAGCCCAGTGGAGTCCTTAGTGTCTGCTTGGAATAAGGGGGGGGTCTAGATTGGATTGCGCCTGCGGGACCTCTCTGCAGCAGTGGATTCCGAAGAGCCTCTTGGTTTACTGAGAAACTTTGGGAGATGAAAAGCCAGAAGAGACATCTAGAGTGAAGCTGGAGGGCCAGTAAATCTGAGTCCAACTGAACACTACTAAGAACTTATATTAGGACTTATCTAGTGGCAACAAGGGCAGCAAAATGTGTCTATTCCTTAATAACCATATTCCCAAATATTTCATTTTCTTTAATCCCAGGAAATGATCCAGACTATCTGTTCTATTTGTTCTCTTGGACCTGTATTTAAACACATAATCTTTGATTTTATCATATTAACTGATAACCCCGATTGCTGTTTAAACTCTTGTAATGTAATCTTTATTACTTTAATCATTTCTACCGGAATCTGAGTCAATATAATTGCATTGTCTGCAAATAAGTTTAATTTTATTTCTAATTCTCCAATTTTATATCCTTCCCAATTTTTATCCTGTCTTATTTTATTGGCTAGGGTCTCTATTGCCATTGCAAATAACATTGGAGGTAATGGGCAGCCCTGCTTAGTGCCATTTTGAATTTTGCGTTCTTTGTCCATTAACTCTTACATATGCTGCATTGTCACCATATATTGCTTTTATAATCTCACAAAATGTATGTCCCGTATTTAACTGCCTACATAATTTATATAAATAACTATGATTACCTTTATCAAAGGCTTTATACACATCTAATTTCAAAATTCCCAATTTCCTCTTAATAACAGTAGTGTGGTGTATTGTCAGGCCGAAGCCATCATGTGGAGTTAGAAACTTTGGCCTGCCACAGTAGAATAGTATTAGGGGAACTGGGAGGGGTAATTGCATGAGAGGGAAAGATACTAGCCGCAACAAATTCTTTTCTTAGAGTCCAAGGTCATCTTTTGTTCTGCAGAAAAGAGGAAGTCGGTGAACTCCCTGCACTCGGACTGGTCCTTGTGATGAACTTGTGGTTGTGGAGATGTGGGATGAGCCTTAACCTGGGTGGGGTACTGGAAGGAAGTTAGTATCAGGATGGCAATGGCATGACCAACATGGTTCTGCTAATAAATTGAGCCTTGGATGAGATAATCGGAATCCGATTTATTTCTCAGATGCAATTTGGGTCGCTGACATCAATCCCGATACTCCTTTTTCCTTGGGGACCTGAGCTCCCTTCCCTCCGATTCCAGCCAAGGGTGGAGAGTAAACTCAGGAGAAATGGAAGAGAAAGGGTTAACCAAAAAGCCTACTGTGAAAGGGCTTAGAGTTTCCAAACCCCCTCCCCCAGATGGATCAACAAGAATTAAAAGCACAGGAAGGGCCCGGCAAAAAAGGGCTGCTTATGAGACAATCCCACCTCAGGATCTGTCTCTTCTTGGAGCTCTGGGAGGCCAGGAGCCTCTGACCAGAGAAAGTGAGGCCCAAATGGGGGCTACCTGGTCACCCCACTCTGATTGGAAATCTCTGAGAAGCCAAGTTGTTGACCGGTTGGAAATTGGGAATTCCTGGTTTGTGTCTAGGAGCCAACCTTTAGCAAATCTTCTTGATTATTTTGGATACCTAACCTATGTTCACTCTAAGGTGTGCGGCCACACAGCCGTGCACCCAAAAACCCCCCGCACACACTTTTCCAAGGCCGTGCAAGGAGCTGGGCGTTGGAGTTGGGGGTGGAGAGCAACAAAAGTGCGGAGGCCGGTGAAGGTTAACTTTAAATGTCAGCCGCCCCCCCAGCACCTCTGGCCCCCTCGCGCCCCTGGCTTCTCGCTGCTGCCCCCCACCTGCCCAATCTGCCCCTCTCTCCGGCTTTCTTGGGGTGCAGCTCCTCCTGCAGTGGTGGCTGCAGCGGCGCTGGTGGTTGCGGCTTCTCATCCTCCTGATCTGGCCGTTAGCCGTTCCGAGTGCTTTGGGAACGCCCGCCCTTCCCCTCTCACAGTACCTTCGCTGAGAGTGCTTTCATCCCGGCTGTTATTGAAGGGGCTGCAGGAGAGGCTGGGCAGGCGTTCTTCTCACAGCGGAGGCTGGCGAAGGTTAGTTTGAATGTTGGGCACGTGTGCGCGCACACTTCCCATTCCCCTGCCAGCCCGCCCAGAACATTCAAACTAAGCAAAACCTTTGATGGCCTCCACAGAGAAGAAATGAAGAGAGAGAAAGAGAGAACAAGAGAGAGAGAGCAACAGACAGAGTGAGATAGAGAGAAAGTGAGAAAGAGAGAGAGAGAAAGAGGGGGGAGAGAAAGAGAGATAGCAAGAGAGAAAGAAGAGAGGAAGGAAGAGAGAGTGAGAGAAAGCAACAGATAGAGCGAGATAGAGAGAAAGTGAGAAAGAGAGAGAGAGAAAGAGGGGGGAGAGAAATCAAGAGAGAGAGAAAGAGAGATAGAGAGAAAGTGAGAAAGAGAGAGAGAAAGAGGGGGGAGAGAAAGAGAGATAGCAAGAGAGAAAGAAGAGAGGAAGGAAGAGAGAGTGAGAGAAAGCAACAGATAGAGCGAGATAGAGAGAAAGTGAGAAAGAGAGAGAGAGAAAGAGGGGGGAGAGAAAGAAAGAGAGAGAGAGAGGGAAAGAAAGAGAGAGAGAAAAGTGGAAGGAAGAGAGAGAGAAATGATAGAAAAAAGGGAAGAAAAAAAGAGAAATGAGAAAATGATTGAGGCAGGGAATTTTTATTTTATTTATTTATTTTGTCCAATACACAAGGGGTTTTTAGTGGAGATATATATGTATATATATATACACACACACACACACACACACAGTAAAATACATGATGAAGGTTATAGAGGAGATACTCATCGTAAAATATATCTAAGAAAGAATAGAAAAGAAGATATAGTAATAGAACATATCAATGAAAGAATAAAAGAAGAGATATAGGAATAGAAGAAAGGTTTAGGAGATATAGGAGAGCAATAGGACAGGGGATGGAAGGCACTCTAGTGCACTTGTACGCCTCTTAGGAATGTGGATAGGTCAACCGTGGATAATCTAAGGGTAAAGTGTTGGGGGTTTGGGGATGACACTATGGAGTCCGGTAATGAGTTCCACGCTTCGACAACTCGGTTACTGAAGTCATATTTTTTACAGTCAAGTTTGGAGCGCTTAATATTAAGTTTAAATCTGTTGTGTGCTCTTGTGTTGTTGTGGTTGAAGTTGAAATAGTCGCCGACAGGCAGGACGTTACAGCATATGATCTTATGGGCAATACTTAGATCTTGTTTAAGGCGTCTTAGTTCTAAGCTTTCTAGGCCCAGGATTGAAAGTCTAGTCTCGTAGGGTATTCTATTTTGAGTGGAGGAGTAAAGGGCTCTTCTGGTGAAGTATCTTTGGACATTTTCAATGGTGTTAATGTCTGAGATGCGATATGGGTTCCAAACAGATGAGCTGTATTCGAGGATGGGTCTGGCAAAAGTTTTGTAAGCTCTGGTAAGTAGTGTGAGATTGCCAGAGCAGAAGCTACGTAGGATTAGGTTTACAACTCTTGAAGCCTTCTTGGCTTTGATGTTGCAGTGGGCTTTGGCACTTAAATCTTTTGTTATTAGTATACCGAGGTCTTTAACCGAGTGGGCATTATCTGTGATAACTGGGACAGGGGTGGATATGGTGCTTCCTACTTTGACCACTTGTTGTCTGTTTGACAGGAATGCTGTAATCCAGCTACGGAGGGATCCTGAGATGCCATAGGATTTGAGTTTTAGGAGTAGTTTTTCGTGGACCACTGAATCAAAGGCTTTGCAGAAGTCGATATAAATTGCATCTATGGATTTCCCTTGATCTAGATGAGTTGTCCATATATTTTTGCAGTGGAGGAGCTGCAGGTTGCAGGATAGTTTTTTTCTGAAACCAAATTTTTTGTTAGAGAGCAAATTATTAGTTTCTAGATGGAGAGTAATTGATTTGTTTATAATTGATTCCATGACTTTGCATGGGACGCAGCATAGTGAAATTGGTCTGTAGTTATCGACAAGAGAGGAGTCTCCTTTTTTGAAGATGGTGATGACCATTGCTTTTGACCATAGCTTAGGAAGTGTGCTGGTTCTGAAGGATTTTTCAAAAATTATGCTTATTGGCTCAGCTATGGCAGAAGAGAGCTTTTTTAGGAAGTAAGCACATAGACCATCTGGTCCGACTGATAGAGAAGGTTTAAGGTCACGTAATGCTTTTTCAACTCAGTCTTCAGTGAAATCTACTTGGGTTAGGTCGTTGAGGGAGTCCCTCTGTTCTTCCTTAAGGCAAAGATTAAAATAATAACCACGGGGAGGAAATACAGGCCTTGATAGATATAGGGTGCTTGAGATGCCATATCAGCAAAGCAGTAGTAGCAAAATTAAGAATCCAAACCAGACTTTTAGCCAACCCCATCCGTTTCCAACAAGTGGATGTTTCACTAGTAGGCGGTTGAATTTTGGTGGTTCATAGTCGCCCCAAAGATGTCAGAAGCAGTCATATTGGGTCTGCCTAGTTGGACAAATGGACCCCCACCATTAGGTAGGAGGATGGATATCACAAGCTTGCCCTCCACATCGGGCCTACCCCTCGCTCAGAGGCTACTTGTGATGTACATCACTTACAGATGCCATTTCAAAACACTGCTGCAGCTACGCTCTCTGTTTGAAGAAACCAGGGTGGTGCATCAGGAAGAGTGCTGTACTGCAGGCCATGGAAGCTGACTGTAGATCTGTAGGTCAGCGGTTCAAATCTCATCACTGGCTCAAGGTTGACTCAGCTTCCATCCTTCCGAGGTGGGTAAAATGAGGACCCAGATTGTGGGGGCAATATGCTGGTGCTATTGCTAATATGTTGTAAGCTGCCTTGAGTCTAAGGAGAAGGGTGGCATAAAAATCGAATAAATGAATGAATGAATGAATGAATGAATAAATGCAAAATTTACACATGCACTCCTGACAATTCAAATAATGTATATCTAAAGTTTTGCATTTGTACCATTACTCTAGGCTGAGAAGAAAATGTGGTGCATTACTTTCTGGGCGACCCTTATATTCTAAAATATTCATGTAATTCTGTTTGTAATGTAAGTTTATCATGTTCATTTGAGTTTACAACCATATTATATCTCCAAATTCTTTGATTTCTTTCTGAACCATTCTCCACTTGCACTGCTTCGGAGAGTCCAACATGGGTTAATCTTCAGCCTTGCTGGAAGGGACTGAGTTAAAAATTAGCATAAATAACTGGTCCAACCCCCATGCTGCCCTTCCTGGGTCAGTCTAAAAAACTCAGTCATAGTGAAGGGACACATGAGTTTTCCTCCTAGGACTCTTATAGTCTAGGAGTAGTTTTATTGGTATTTTTTTTTAATTAATAAATTATGCCTTGTTTACTAATGATTTTTCTTTTTCTGTTTGTTTTTCAGATCCATGGAGCAGCTCACCTCAGCGGGATTGGGCCCCTGCTCTGCGGAGTATTGCCCTTAAAACGTCTTTCCCAGGTTGGAGCCTCTTCCCTGCATGGGTACAGCTCCCGAGACCGGGTGTCACCAGCGAAAGAGGTCCCCGGCCTGCGCAGCCATACCGTCTTTCGGAGCGATTTCCAGGACAAGCAGGACGAGATTCGAATTTCCCGCCAGAAACCGCCAGCGAAGGAGGTCCCCGGCCTGCGCGGCCATACCTCTAGGCGAGGCAATTTTCGCAATATTGGCCAGGACATAAGCGGAAACTTTAAATTTCCCGCCAACAATGCCGCCTAGGAACGGAGCAGCCCGGGCGATCCCCGTTGCCGTCTGAAACGGCCAATTTAAGGGCACGGCCATTAAAAACATGGAGCACCACACAGGGAGCCGCCATTTTGGGCAGCCCTGCAGAGGGGTCGACTTCCGCCCGCCAGGCTTTAAGGGCTAACGGACAGCCCGATTCATCCCTAGAGAGGCAGGAAGAGACCGGATATCCTGTCCCACAGAGGAAAAGACTGCTCTCAATCGGCGGTGGCCATCTTTTCGCTCGGTAAAACTTGTTACAAACACAGCAAAGAAAGTTTCTCTGATCTTAGCATTATTGGAGGCTCGGAATCATCCCCAATGGCCGATCTTCCGCAGCAGGGGACAGCAGAGCCCTCAACTGTAAAGGCCAAGGAGAAAGCACACTCCTCAAAGACAAAGTCAAAAACCTCTCAGTCCTCATCTGGGTTAAGAGAGGCCGAGCGTCGAATTAAGGCATTGGAGGAGCAATTAGAAGCTCAGAAGCAAAGCAATGCCTCTTTGTCAACAGTGCCAGGTCAGAGTGTGGGCATGATAACTGGGACCCCCCCCCCCAAGGCTCCCAGAGGGAATTGGGTTGGCCACAGACAAGGACTGGTTGCCAGATAGGTTTGGGGGCCCATCCCAGGTGGCGGAACCAATAAGACCTGAAATTACCAGGCCATCTTCTGCTTCTCCCGCATGGCACATGGCACCCCAACCATTGCCTACAGCCACGTTTACCCCAACAGCTGCAGGGCTCAGATCCTCCCCAGATACCTGGCAACGCTTACCACCAGCCTTGCAGGATATGATCGCTTCAGCATACTCGCATGGCATAGCAGCTGGGGTGCAACAATACACAGCAAGTGCTCCCCCTGCCTCTCCACACCCTCCTCCTCCTCCTTCCCTGCAAAGGAATATCTGGGCAGCCCCAGCTCCCCCGTCACCTGCTCATGATTCATTTCTAGAGGATCCTGCATTCAGAGGGCAGGGCTCAGAGCCAGATGATGGCCTATCTGAGGATGAGGGGGCACACTCGGAACCACCAGCATATACAGGTCTCTTTAGGCCCTCTATATTTCGTGTACTGCTGAATAAGGCGAAGATGGCTGTTGCCTTGGGCACCCCTGAGAAGCCCACAGATCCAGCATCGGTCCCTCAACCGGCCTCAAGGGTGCTCACGGAGCTCCAAAGGGATGCTGACCTTATACCGGCTCCTAAGCTTTTCTTGGACAATGTTAAGAGGCCTTGTCAATATCCAGCAGCCGCTCTGGGCCCAACAGCCTCTGAGCATAAGTTTTACGCATTCGAGCCAGAATTGGAGAATTTGCTGGAATTTCCATTGGTAGATGCTCCAATTGCAGCCCTAGTATCTAATGCACTAGTCCCCTCCGACGTGGCAGATGGCCTAAAGCCGGAGGACCGGAGGGCAGAAGGAATAAATAAAAAAGCTCACCAGATGACCGCATGGGCCCTTAAAGCAGCCTCAGCAGCGTCATTTTTTAACAGGGCTTCGGTCCTATGGCTCCAGGAGATGCTGACGAAGCTGGGATCTGAGGAGGGCTGCCTAAGGCAAGACCTTAACAAGTTGCTAGCTGCTGCGGAATTCTCGGCGGACGCCACTCTGTCAGCATCTCGTTTCTCCTCACGAGCCCTAGCAGCAAACCAATCGTCCCGTCGCTTACTCTGGCTCCGGACCTGGCAAGTGGACGCCAAATCTAAAGGGCGTTTAGCCTCGGCCCCATTTGATGGGGCAAAATTGTTCGGGGAATCTCTTGACAAAGTCCTCGTGGAGGACAAAGACAAAAAGAAAATCATGCCTAGAACCTACAGACGTCAGGAAAGATGCACCGCTCCGTATTTTAGACGCCAGCCCTTTCGGGCTGAATCTTCCTCCACTGCACCCCAGGCTGGAAGATCGTATACCCAGGGGTCTTACTCCCAATCGTCCTACAGAGTAGACAGAGGTAACTTCGGAGACAGGAACAGGCAGTTCCAACAAACAAGGAAGGCCTATAGAGGTTCCAATAGGGGAGGCTTTCGAAGAAACAAATGACTTTACCAAGACACTCCCCATAGGAGGACGGCTGCAGCACTTCACCGCCTCCTGGGCGTCTATATCCACAGACACTTGGGCTTTAAATATTATAGCTCAGGGACTTACCCTGGAGTTTACCCAGAAACCTCCAAACAGATTCCTACAGTGCCCGGTGCTCTCCAACGACCACAAGCGCAACCTCCTTTACCAAGAGATTTATCATCTATTTCAAATCGGTGCCATCGAGAAGGTTCCACCGCACCAGGAGGGGCAAGGGTATTATTCCATCGTGTTCATAGTACCCAAGGCCTCGGGGGGTTGCCGCCTCATACTCAATCTGAAGCAATTGAACCTATACATAAAATACCGCAGGTTCAAAATGCACTCTCTAAGGACTATACTGGCTGCAATACGTCAACAGGACTGGTTGACGTCAATAGACCTCAAAGAGGCATACCTACATGTCCCAGTGCATCCGGATTACAGGAAATACCTCCGGTTTTGTTTCAAAAACCATCATTTCCAGTACAGAGCCATGCCCTTTGGCCTATCGTCAGCACCCAGGACATTCACAAAGTTATTGGACATACTCACCGCAGAGCTCAGGACACGTCCACTACGCCTTATGGCGTATTTGGACGATATCATCATATTGTCCAGCAGCCCCAGTCGAGCACATCACGACCTGACAGAGACTATGGAAACCTTGGAGAGTATGGGTTTCTCAATCAATTACCAAAAGAGTCACCTCATACCAACCAGGTACTTGCCCCATCTGGGTACCAATATAGACACCATGACCAGCAGAGTCTTCCTGTCGTCAGAACGCCAGGACAAGGTCAGAGCATTGATCACAGAATTGCAACACAGCCGTACAACAACACTGGCATTCCTATCCCAACTGTTGGGAGTTCTCATATCCTGCATAGACATTGTACCCTGGGCCAGGCTTCATGCCAGGCCACTACAGTGGTTCCTCATTCCTTTTCAGCAGAACCGAACCAGCCACTCTTCCAGATTGGTAACGATTTCACCAGAGGTACGCCAATCACTCCCATGGTGGAAGTCATCAGCCCTACAACAGGGGTCGCCGTTCCTACTACAACAAGAGGTAACCGTAACAACGGACGCGAGCCTCTCAGGTTGGGGAGCTCACTCCAATGTAGGAGTGGCCCAGGGACTATGGAGTCCAGAGGAGCTCGCATGTCACAACATCAATTACTTGGAACTCAGAGCGGTTCACCTGGCTCTCAGGCACTTGAAAGGACTGGTGAGGGGCCGGAATGTGCTGATACTTACAGACAATGTGGCGACAAGGGTGCACATCAATCATCAAGGCGGCACGAAATCAGGTCGCCTGATGAGAGAATCTCAGTCTCTGTTCAGGTGGGCAGAGCAACATCTCGCATCCCTACGGGCGGAACACATATCCGGCACCTCAAACATACAAGCGGATTGGCTCAGTCGGACTACCATAGACCCGACAGAGTGGAGCCTGAGCACAGATCTATTCCTGGACATTGTGCACAAGTACGGGACTCCGGAAGTGGACTTATTTGCCACCTGCCACAACAGTCACTTACCAAGGTTTTTCTCAAGGTTCCCATCACCAGGAGCAGAACAGATCAATGCACTAACCTGCCCGTGGCCGGAAGGACTGCTGTATGCATTCCCCCCTGTATGCCTAATACCGAGAGTAATACACAAACTGCTACAAGAACAGGCAGAGATACTTCTGGTGGCCCCACATTGGCCCAGATGCCCTTGGTTTGCGGACCTCATGGACCTCTCAATTTCTCCCCCTTGGCGCATCCCACACCACAAGGTGGTACTGAAGCAGGGGTCAATTTGCCACCCAGACCCCCAGTGGTGGAGTCTTGCCGTGTGGCACTTGAGGGGGAGAGATTAAGGAAGGAACGGGTCCCAGATAAAGTGATAAACACCATCCAAGCAGCACGCCGTCCCTCCACGACGCGAATTTACCAGGCAACCTGGAGGGCATACTGTTCCTTCCGCAGAGGTCGCAATCAGGATCCTCAGTCACCATCAGTGGTCCAGATCCTGGAGTTCTTGCAAGCAGGCTTGGACAAGGGATTGGCTCCGAATACACTTCGCAGACAGACGGCGGCAATTGCCACGATACTTAAGACGGATTTTTCTACTCCAATCTCCCAGCACCCATGGATTCGGGACTTTATTAGAGGGGCAGCGAACATCAGACCCCCTACTGTACACCGTTTCCCCACATGGGATCTACCCCTTGTATTGCAAGCCCTCACGGAGCCTCCCTTTGAACCCTTACGGGAGATACCGCTACATCTGCTATCACTAAAAACGGCTTTCCTAACAGCAATCACATCAGGAAGGAGGGCCTCCGAGCTCTCAGCTCTATCAGTAAGACCGGACTTATGCATATTCCACACCAACAGAGTGGTCCTCCGGCCAGACCCCTCCTTTCTACCTAAAATGAACACGGTTTTTCACAGATCTCAAGACATTGTGTTGCCGGACTTTTGTACCCAGGGGTCTCACCCACTGGAACTGAAATGGCACAAGTTAGATGTTAGAAGGGCCATCAAAATTTATATACGACGGACTAACACTTTTAGGAAAACGGAAGCTCTGTTCGTTTCATATTTTTCAGCATCTATGGGGAATAAAGTATCACCCAAGACAATTAGTTGCTGGATCCGTTCCTGTATCATCACCGCCTACAAATCAGGGCCTACACCGATACCAAAAGGCATCACAGCACACTCAACGAGGAGTGTGGCCACCTCAGCGGCCTGGGCAACACAGGCCCCGATCGATGATATTTGCCATGCGGCAACCTGGGCCGCGCCTAATACATTCATTAGACATTATCGATTGGACACTTTCGCTTCTGCCGAAGCGGCTTTTGGACGCAGAGTACTGCAGAGAGTTTGCAACGATACTGCGCCCCTGGTCCAGCCTTCCCCCCCCTAATAAGTTGAGCTTGGGTATATCCCACGTTGGACTCTCCGAAGCAGTGCAAGTGGAGAAGAACCGTTGCACTTACCTGAACGGTCTTCTCGCTGCACTGCAATGAGAGTCCAAACCCACCCGGCTGTTTGGCCCAGGGTCACAGGTTTGTCATAGTTTGAGTTTAATTCCAGTTCAGTTGGTTTAATGAAGTTCTTTGGTTTACTATCACTATGACTTCATTTTATTATAAGACTGACCCAGGAAGGGCAGCATGGGGGTTGGACCAGTTATTTATGCTAATTTTTAACTCAGTCCCTTCCAGCAAGGCTGAAGATTAACCCATGTTGGACTCTCCTTGCAGTGCAGTGAGAAGACCGTTCAGGTAAGTGCAACGGTTCTTCTAACCACCACTAGTAGTGGGGCATGATCCAACAACTATATGCTTTTAATTTCTGATTTTTTAACTTGTACATTCCCCATCCTATTCATTAGAATATAATCAATACAGCTGAATGTGTTATGTCTTGCTGAGGAATAAGTACACCTATTTGGTGCATCTGCATGAAGATCAACCATATTAAGTCTGTTTAAATGTAATGTTCTTCTATTTGCTATTCTCATTGTTAATTGCATATTAAAATCTCTTGCCAGAAACACTGTGCCCTCCACAAAATTATCCAGCTTTCTCTTTGTATTTATTATGAATTGTTTCATATTCGCATTTGGAGCATAAATTGCTGCCAATTTTGATTTATTTTCCCTTTAACAAATAACCATCTCCCTTCCCTATCCCTTTGAACTCCCACTTCCTCAAATGGAACCCTCTGATGGACAAGAATTGCCACACCTCTACTATTTTGGTTGCCCTGAGACTCATATATCGATTTCCAATTATCAATTATAAGTTTAGCCATTCTTCGACATCGTTTATTCATTTCTGTTAAAACCATAATATCCACCCTATTATCCCTGGCCATCCTTAATACTCTATAACATTTCAAATTCAATCCCAGTCCATTCACATTTAAAGCCATAATAGTCCAATCACTCATCATATATAATCTTAATCCCCTTTCCCATTTGTACTGTTCCTAATTTACTTATTTTTCTCCTCTTTACCCTACTCACCTCCTCAAGTTCCTCCCACCATGATCCCCCCCTAAGGAAGAAAGACAAGTTAAATACTTGTCCTTCCATGAAGGCACCAATCCTCATTACAATCCCACCTTTCTGGCTCCCCTTACAACAACTTTTTAAAAGTCCCCCCTCTACCCCCCCGCCTTAATTCCCCCTTAATATTCATATCTTGTTGTATTATACTCATCCCTTCCTCCATAAAGAGAAAGAAGGAAAACCTGGCATAAAAAAAGGTTTTGAAAAGCAATTCCAAGAAAGAAAGAATGGTTAGCAAAACTTCACTTCATCAATTTCTTCACTCCTGGCTGTCTTGGGTTCTTCCTCTGCTCTTTTCTTAAAGCTGCAATCTGTGCCTTCAAGGTGCTCAACTGCTCTTCTCTTTCCTTCTCCTTCAGCACTGCTTGGAAGCCATCCTCAGGGGTTCCCCGTTGTTGTGGTTAGCTCTGGCCCAGCTCCTGCCCCAAGGAATGTGCAGGTGGATGTGGGGGAGACATCCACATGCAGCAGGCCTGTTTTGCTCCCGATGGAATCTGCCGATGAAGCCTCCTCTGACCAAGACAGCATGAGTGACAGGGAAGAGGGGAGCTTGGCAGACAGCCCAGGAGGAGATCAATCATCTGTATCATCTTTGGATTCTGAACAAGAATTAATGACACATCCACGCATGCGTAGAGTGATGCATAGGAGACAACAACTAAAGGATTGTTACAAGAGAAAATGAGTCCACCTGTGGTTGGGTGGGGCTCCAGTAATTAGGGCTGCTGCTATAAATAGCAGCGTGTGGGTTTGGCCGTTGTGAAAAAGTATCTGATCGCAGTTCTTCAGGAATCATGTGTTGCTGTTTTCTGGACTTTGTTGATTTTTCACGCCTTTGAAACCAAAGTAGAGCAACGTGTATGTGTGTGTGTGTGTCTCCCTTCGTTGGAAGAAGAAGGGGTGTGAAGTTCTGCTAGCTAAGTACTTAATGACTGGTTAAGGTTAATTGTACAGACTACCCGGTTGTTTTGGGACGAGTGCTCTTTGCAATAAAAAAAGAGTGCTTAGTTTATTTTGAATTTTCTGATAAAAAACATTGTTTTGAATTTTCAAACGTGTGTGTGTCTGCAATTTGTACCCTTGAATTTTCGGGAGGCTCCTGCCAGAGAGCCCGGCCGAACACCCGTCCAGTTGAATCAGTTGCTATATCGGTCCTTCCTTCAACACCTCCAGATGCTGCTTCAATTAATTCTCTGCCTTCTCCTCTTATCTCTCCGTTCTTCAAACTCTATGCCCAATTGTTGCAATAAATCTCTTCCTTCTTCATATGTACGTGCTCTATACATCACATTTCCTTGATACACCAAAATGGCTGTAGGAAATTCCCAAGTAAATTTGACACCATTCTAGAACAAAAGAGTTGTAATTGGTCTCAATGCAACTCTGTCTTGCAGAGTTTGGCGAGAGAGGTCTCTTAGGACCTTTATCTCATTTCCATCTTGTTTAAGATCTGTGATGCTTCCCAAGTATTTATAAAGCTTTTCAGCCTTTCTTTCACTTACAAATGCAACAACAATGTCTCTTTCTCTTTGCGGGTCTCTGCGGCCGATGCTCCAGTGGGCTCTCTCTATATCGTCTATATCAATGTCTATATCAATGTTCCCTCTATTTTTTTTCCGGTGTGGGTGGGAAAGTATAACGTCTGAGCGGCACATTTTCATGCCTGGGAATGGATTGGTTAGAAACAAAAGGGGGTCACATGACCTCAGGACACACAGCAATGGTCATAAATATGAAATGGCGGCCAAGTTTTGATCATGCGATCATGCGAAGATCCTAAGTGTGAAAGTGTGAAAAGGGTGCATAAGTCACTTTTTTTCAGGCTGTTGCAACTTTGAATGGTCAGTAAATGAACCATTGAAAGTCAAGGACAACCTGCCTTTCCCCTTAGATGTTTTCTGTGGAGCTTCAAAATGGACTCCTGATCTGCTGATCTGCTTCTAAAAGAGTGCACTGGTCAGACAGATAATCCTCGACTTCTGTTCTGACCCCGATGGAGGCCAACATTTCTATTTCCTCAGTAAGACAGTTATTAAGTGAGTTGTGCTTCACTTCACCACCTTTCTTGTCACAGTCATTAAGTGAATCCCTGCAGTTGCTTGTCAGAAGATCCCAAAACATGTTCAAATAACCCTGGGACATTGCCACCATCATAACTACTTTGTTAAGTGTCCAAAGTTTGATCCAATAACCCCTTTATTTTTCTAACAAAGTCTTTCCTTCCTAGAAGGAAGAATAGAAAGAATAAAATGGAAAAGAAGATTAAAAGGGGATACAAAAAAATAAAAAAGGCTTCAGTTCAAAGTTCTGCTCAGATTAAAGAAATTGGAGTTTGAGAAAGATTGATTAAGCTTGGAGTATTGTTTTGTTTGCTCTTTTTAAACTTTAATTATTTTTTCTTTTTATATATATATGAATTTAGGAATTGCTGATCTATTTTAATAAAGTTAGAAGTATTGATTATAATAAGCTATGTAGTAGGTGATACTGATTTGTATTAATGCATAAATGGAATTGAATTTAGAATTGTTGGGGAGCTTAATGATATTAATGATTTTTAATTGATTGAAAATACGGAATATTTAGAATTTTTTCGCTTTTCTTCTTTTCTCAATTTGACTGAAATGTAAGATTAATAATTAAGTAAGAAATGTAGATAAGTATTAATTGGCTAAATGTTAGATGGGCTGAAAGTTTTTAAAATTTTGGATTAGAGGGGGGAAGATGTCTGAAATTTGTATATGTTTATGTTTTTTTTAAATTGTCTGATTGGCTATACAAGGTTTTCTTGGTTTATAGATAAATGTATAAAGAAAGAAGGAAGCACTTTGGCATAATGGTTAATAAGTTAGAAATATAATTGGTGTTGTACTTTTTGAAGGAACATTAAGGAGGGAATTTAATTAAATGTATGTACCTGGATGAGAACATTAGAAAAAAAAACTTTTGCAACTTTTTTGATGATTGGTATTAGTTACTAACAAAATACCGCATTTTATTCATGGAAAATTAGATAGTACACTGTATTGTTTGAATGTACGTTGAGAGAAAAATTTAAAAAAATATACACCTCCCAAAAAATGTCCTTCCTTCTTCCGTCCCTCCATTCATTTCATCCTTCCTTCCTTCCTTCCTTCCTTCCTTCCTTCCTTTTCCCTCCATTTCTCCTTCCTTCCTTTCCTCCTTCCATCCCTCCTTCCTTCCTCTCCTTTTCTCTCTCTCTCTCTTGCTTTCTTTCTCTCTCTCTCTTGCTTTCTCTCTCTCTCTTGCTATCTCTCTTTCTCCCTCTCTCCCTCTCTCTTTCTCTCTGTCTGTTTCTTTCTCTCTCTGTTGCTCTCTCTCTCTCTTGCTTTCTCTCTGTCTCTGTCTCACCCCTCTCTCCTTATCCTCTCTATCTCTGTCTCTATCATCTATCATCCCTCACTATCATCTCTCTCTCTCTCTTGCTTTCTCTCTCTCTCTTGCTTTCTCTTTCTCTCTCTTCCTTTTTGTTAGCTCACTCAGTTACTCAAAAAGCGGCTGACCCATATTTTGCCTTTTCCTTTGCTACAGCCTCTGCTGGCTCAATAGGGAGCAGCCACTCAATCACCCCCAATGGACAATTGGTGGCAATACCCTACCACAATTGGCTATTCCAGAAGCAGTCTTTTCTCTCCTCACAGCACTGCAGGATGCACAGATCTTGGTCCGTTGGGTGACTTTGACCCCAGGACAGAGTGAAGATTGCAATTTCCTCTCTCTCTCTCTCTCTCTCTCTCCACCTGCTTCCCCATCCCCTCTATCTCTGTATCTATCATCTATCATCCCTCATTATCATCTCTCTCTCTCTTGCTTTCTCTCTCTTGTTCTCTCTCTTCCTTTCTTCTCCGTCTCTCTCTCTCCATTGGTGGCAGGCACTTGCCCTGCCTCTCTTACCTGCTTTCAAGGTGGTGCCGACCTAGAGGCAGAAGCAGAGTGTGCTCAGTCGCTCCATTGGTGGCACCAGAGCGAATGCTGGTCCGGGATGGAGCCATCTCTCTTTGCCGGGCTAGCTAGGAAGAAGCGGATAGGTTTTTCTGCCTGTCGCAAATGCCGCTCCGCCCGCTTGCCTCCAAGCACAGTAGATGGGCTGTCGGAAGAGGAAGGGGACGAATGCCTCGGCCGTGATTCCCTTTCCTTCCCCCACCTTTGCTATGGCAGCCAGCAAGCCCTCCTGCCTAGGTGGCTTAGCCCCACATCAGTGGCCACAGGAAGGTATATTTTCTTTGCGTTTCTTTGTATCTACTCATTGTTTTCTATTTCAGAACCTTTTCCAAACATTTTTCTTCACCTCTCTTTATTCTCCTTTAATTCCCCTTCCTTTCTGTCCACTTTTTAAGGAGTTTAAGGGAGTTTTTCAGGGTTTCTATCAACTTTTCTAATCCACTTCTGAGAGCCCCCCTGTGGAGCATCTAAAATCCTCAGCAATGCATGCATAATCAGCCGTCTATACATGTTGTTAATATTTATGCGTCTATTGACTTGTCAAGAATGCCAGACTTCTAGAAATGCCCTGGTGGTTTTTGACTTGGCTTGGTCTAGAATTGTCACATTTTTGCAATTGAAACTATGGTTAAATATTTATTGATCTGATCTGATCTGTATGCCGCACCTCTCCATAGACTCGGGGAGTATCTCTCTATATGTTGTGAAATTAAAGAATTTTCATCATGTCTTCTGGCTGCTAATTGGTGTTCATGGATGTGTTCTGCCAGTCTTCTGCCTGTTTGTCCTATATAACAAAACAGCAAAAAAATAACATATCCCAACAAGATATCCACACAACTTTATCAAATAGTCCCTGAGCACTCAATCCTATACAGCACAATCAACACAAACACATGGAATCAGCATAGCACAAAGGCAACCAAAGCTCTTTAAAACATCCTAAGCAGACCAAAAGACCCATTGTTCCCAGAAAACAAAATAGTCATCTATTACAGTTGTGGGATTCAATTTTCCCCCCTGCCGGTTCTGTGTGCATTGCTTGGTGGGCATTACTTGACATCACTCATTTGCCATGCCCACTCAGTCACATGACTTCCCCACAAACCACACTCATAGAACCCAGTAGGAATGGGTTTTTTTGAATTTACAGCTATTATTATCTTATAGTATTATTTTCTGTTCAGGCCTGGCATAATCTATCAGAGGCCTCCTCCTGCTTTCTGCCTGTTCTCCCTTTGCCAGTCCCACAAGTCACCCCATTTTCCCTCCTTCAAAGGTCCCGATTTTAGCTCTGCTTCTTCCCCCATGATCGCGTCTTTCTTCGGGCTTACCTTCCTCCCACTGGTGGTGGCAGACGGGAAGGCAAGCTCTCTTTTTTGATATGACTGACAGAAGCCTCCCAGCTGTTGCCTCTTTGCTAGCCACTTTATGGCAGCGGTGACTGGCTGGAGACCAACAAAAACTATCAGAGGTCTTGAACGTGCCAAAAAAGCTTCTGAGAACAGGCAGCAATGACATGGTGGTGGCTTTTTGGGTGTGTTCAAATCTCCGGTAGTAATCGGCCTCCAGTCAGGCGCCACTGCTAGGAGGTGGTCGGCAAAGAGGTGGCATCTGAGAGGCTTCTTGCAATCACACCAAAAAGAGAGAGCTTGCTGAATGCCACCAGCTGCTGCAGGAGGAAGGTAAGTCCAAATAAAGAGGCAGACATTGTTCTGGACCAGCTGTGCTGCTCCAAAAATACTCTCTTTACAGGCTTGGATTTTCAAAATAATACTTTATTTTTTCTTCCACACTAGAATTCGTCAATGTACATCTACAGTAGGCTAAGTAAATTCCAATCTCACGGGCTGAGTTACAAAGTCATAAATCCTCTCTAATGAGCAGATTTTTGGCTTCTAGCATCTCCTTATCTCTGAGTCAGGTTCAAGCTAATATCAAACAGTTTTATCATGCAATGTTAAAAACTTACTATGCCGGAGAAATGGCAGACATCCATCTTGTCTCCTTCACTTTGCACAAAAGCGTCCCTCATTTCCGGCCACCTCCGGGTATGACGTATTAATTAATTTGCACATTCTGAATTAGCAGATTCAAAACCTATTCCCCAAAAGTTCATCTTTTCTTTTCTCTAACCTCCTAAATCTGGCACTTAACCTATTATCTACATTGTCTGAAGAAGCACTGCTATCCATGCTAATGTCGGATGGATTTTCTACTAAGCTCTCAACTCCACTTCTCTTAAATCAGGGTACATTACAGCTTCTGCGTCTTCCTCCTCCTCTGAATCCAACATTTCCAAAGGCTGACAGGGAACACTCACAACAGTCGTGGGTGAGGAAGCCGAGCTAGGGCCAGGGTTTGTGAAGGAAGGGAAATGGGACGATGCATGTGACTGATGAAGGGAGTGGGTGGCAGCTCTGGAGCAAGGCTGGAGCCAGGAAATAGTGCATTCCCCAACCCAACCAAGGTGGGCAGCAGCTCCAGGGCCTTGGGGAATGGTGCATCCCTGGGATCCCAGCCTCTGAGCCAAGACGAAGGGCAAGCAGGTGGCATGCATTGCTTACCTTTGGTGAGCTGAACTGAACAGGCATCGGCAACTGGTGAAATGATTAGCTGGGCTGTGTGACAAAGGCAACATATACAAGGTGGGGCAGGGCAGGGCAAGCATTGAATGGATGGGTGGGGTGAGCAAACAGCAGGTGGGGCAGGGCAACTTGGTGGTGGGGCAGTGCCACCCAGAGGTGGTATTTACCGGTTCGGTGAACCAGTGCAAATTGCCACTACCGGTTCACCCGATCTGGTCAAATACCACCTCTTCATTTACAGCATACAACCACCACTATGTAGGACAAACAGGCAGAAAGCTAGCAGAGCACATCCACAAACATCAATTAGCAGTCAGAAGCAAGATCAGAGAGTAGCAAGGGCCCTTCAATCCCACAAGAAATAGAAGGCTGCTGTTGTGCATACTCCCTTTCAGCCTGGGGAATGCTCAGATTCAGAGGAAGTGAGTGATTTAGAACTGGTCAGTTTACCTGATTTAGAGATGGGGGGAATGTCAGTGAAGAAGAAGAAGGTGATGAATCAAATGGGCTTCAGACGCCACCAGAGACGATTAGAAGAAGTCAGAGGGAGGAGTTTTAAAAATATTGTAGAGAGTGAGGAATTAATTAATTAATTACCTCACATCTGGGAATGAACGGAAAAGACACTTTAATTGTGTCAGTCTTGTTCCACCAAGATGGATTCGCCCCGTTTGGTTCCGGCATGTAAGCTACTGATCGTGTGATTTATAACCTGTTTTATGGCTTGTTTCACTAGCACTGATTAGGCCATAAATTTTAGAATGACTTGTGGAATGCATTGAAGTAATTGCTGAGATAAACTGCCTAACTGTTTAAGAGGGAAATGAGAATGAATTGCACTGTGCAATAGCAACTGTTTAATGAAGAGTGAAGGAAAATAAAGAGAAGCTTTGCTGTGTTTTACAAAATAAACATCTAGCAGTCAATTATTCCAAATCTTATCTGAATTAGTCTGAAACCAGAACAGTATTGACACAATCCAAACAAAAACAAACCAGCCAGCATGCAGGTTAGCCAATTTACAGCACAAATTTATTGCTTTGATGCAAATGGTCATGGCTTTGCAGGTGCAAGTGATAACCTTGCAGCAGAATCAGGCCGCAGCAACCGCCCCGCCCTCCCCAGATCATAGTTCAACCGAGGCCAAAGATTTATTTAGCCAAGAGATCAAGTCACCACATTCTTGCCATGAAAGTTTCTTTTATTATAAGCCTGTGCAGAGGTGCTGCATCGCATGGGCATCACCTTTACTGGAACGTCAGGACCCAATCCTACAAAATTATAACAATTTTTGCCAGTGGCTTGAACAAGAATTTGAGGATCCCATGCACTATTCCCTTCACTGTTCCCGCGAATTTTGAATTCTGGCACAGAGGTCTCAAACCTCTTTTTTCCCTGGGCCAGTGGCCGGTGGCCGGAAAAATTTGGAAGGCGCAAAGAAGGAAGCTCAGCTTCCAGTCCTGCAACTTTTTGCTGAGGGCACGAAGAGCAAAAAGTTGCGAGACCAGAAGCTGAGCTTCCTTCTTCGGCCCTTCCAAGTTAGGAGCAAACGCACGCATAGCCCTTCCATAGAGGCGCTGAGCTTCAGCTCTGAGGCAACTTCTCCTACAGCTGCAGCACCCCGCCCGGCTGGAGCTTTCCTGGCAGGAACGGCAGGTAAGCTTTGCAGCTCTCGGACACAAGAAGGGCTTGGAATGAGAGGAAAAGGGAGGAAGTGGGAGAAATGAGAAACAAATGAGAGAGAAAGGGGGGAGAGACAGGCAGCCAGAAATGAGACAGTGGTGGAAATTTGAGGAGGGATGATTGATTATTAAATATGGATTGACTATGGAATGATGGTAAAAGATATATTTAGATGTTGTTTAATATTAGGATGTATTAATTCGTAAAATTGGATTAGAATTTTAGAACCATATAGAATTACATAGGTAAAATTAATGGAAGATACATATGATAAATAAGGGGTTTATGATATGTACTGTATGATTTTATGAGTTTGCATTATGAATTTAAAATATACTTGGAAATGTAGAAGATTGATGAAAGTTAATAATAGTAAATGCAAAGTGCCTGAAAATTAATTGAGCTTGGAGGTATTGAATGAAATTTTATAGAAAAGTAAATATGGAAATATATTAATTGATGCATTGGTGTTCAGATAGATTTTGATAGTATTATTACATTACTATAATACTATGATAAATATTTAAGAAATGAAGATTTTAAAACATGGATTTATTAATAGTTGTGGTTTGGTTTTGCTGGTTGTTTTAGTTTTAATAGTAATAGATTTTGTTTTTGTTTTATTAATTTCTTTTAATAAAAAAGAAGGGAATTTTTTCTCCTAATTAGGAAAAAGTTGTATAAGGGTTTTTTGTTTCTTTTAAGAAGAATGTATAAGAAGGAGGAGTAGGCATGATGGCGTATCTGGATTTATAAGAGGATAATGATATTAATTGAAATATAAAATAACAGAATAACATAGTGGGAAGGGACCTTATTCTGCCCCAGCACCAAGCCCCAAATAATTATGTAATAAGTTGTCTTGGGTGACATCTGTGAAAAAAAATCAGGCATGAAAATTTATTTATTTGTTTGTTTGATTGTTTATTTATTTATATGTTCGTTCGTTCATTCATTCATTCATTTTGATTTCTATGCCGCCCAGTCCCAGAGGGACTGCCGCTCAGACACTATACTTTTCTGCCCACACCGAAAAAAAATTAGAGGGAACATTGATCCCATGCGTGTGCAGAATGCCATTATCCAGTTGCGCCAGTTACGATTTGGCACCAAGACCATCTCTGAGTATATCTCCGACTTTCGGAAATTAGTAACACCCCTGAATTGGGATGAGGGAGCCCTGATGGAACTGTTCCAGGATGGCCTGTCACCCAAGTTTGTGAACGAGCTGATGCACCAACCAACTTCTAACACACTAAACGAACTCTACCAGACGTGTTTGACTATCGAAACTAAAATGCTATTTGCCCAGAACTGTGTCACCGGATATGAAAGCCAATTTGGACAAAAACCCAGACCAGTGCCAGCTCCATGCCAAAGATTTCAAAACAACAGTTTTAACCCAGTGCCAAGATGTGTCTTTCAGATGGCAGCAGACACCAGAAACAATCCAGCTGCCATTGCTCAAGAGGAACCAATGGATCTAGGCACAGCCAGACCTCGCCTGAGTGAAGCCGAGAAAGCCAGATGTTGAGCAGAAGGCCTCTGCATGTATTGTGGAGAAGCTGGACACCTTCTGCCTGCTTGCCCTCAGAAAAGACGTGGCACTCCCACTCCTACTCCAGTCTCGAACAGCCCAGCGTTCCAGGCCCAGGCCAGCTTGCTGGGAAACAACCAGAGCCCAGCCTAAAAGAAACATTAGGCCAGGCAGGCACCAAACCGAAATCCAATACTACGGCAGATGACCCGAGACCTTCAAGACACCTGACCTTAGCCACTGAGGTAAACTTAAAAAACACACCCAAAAACCTCCTTGCTACTGCTTTAGTAGATTCCAGAGCTACTACCAACTTTATGGATGAGACTTTCGCTCGTTTTTACGCCATACCATTGTGCCCAGTCACACCTCCTATTGTAGTTGAAACTCTTGACGGTCACGTTCTGTTGTCCGGACCAATCAAATTTCAGACCCAACCAATCACCTTAACCATCGTGCACCATGAATAACCTATTCAATTTTATGTAACGAAAGGCCTCCACTTTCCTATAGTCCTTGGCATAGCATGGCTCAGAACCCACGACCCCCACATCGTGTGGTCCCAAAATCGTATTTCCTTTCCTAGTCTACAATGTGTAGACCACAACCATCCACCTTTTGCCACTTGGCTTCCAGCCCAGTTTGCCAGCACTGTCCCACCAGACATTTCGGACTTTGCTAATGTTTTCAACAAAAAAGAAGCAGACCAATTACCCCACCACCACCACCAATCTTATGACTATGCCATTGATCTTTTACCCAACACCAAACTTCCTGGGGGATGCCTCTACTCAATGTCTCAACCCGAATTGGCCACCTTAAAAGACTTTCTTGAGAAAAACCTGGCAAGTGGCTTCATCCGACCCTCCTCTTCACCACTCTGCTCTAGTACTTTTTGTCAAAAAGAAAACTAGAGATCTAAGACTCTACTGTGATTATCATAAACTCAACTCCATTACCGTCCATAACCGCTACCCCTTATCTTTGATCTCCAAACTCATGGAACGCCTTCGCACAGCAACCATCTTCACCAAAATCAATTTGTGAGGTGCTTACAACCTCATTTGCATCCAAGAAGGTGACAAATGGAAGACCACCTTCAGCACTCGCTACAGCCATTTTGAGTTCACCATAATACCTTTTGGACTCACAAATGATCCAGCAGTATTTCAACATTATATGAATGATATCTTCAAAAACTTTATTGACCACTTCATGGTCGTTTACCTTGATGACAGTTTGATATTCTCTCTTTCTAAAGAGACCCACTTACACCACTTTTGACAAGTACTTTACTCCAACGCCTCCGAAAAAATCATCTTTATGCCAAGTTAGAAAAATGCCAATTTTTCCAAACTTCCATTGACTTCTTAGGACATGTGATTTCCTCCCAGAGCATCACCATGAACACTGGAAAACTCGATGCGTTGCAAACTTGGCAACCTCCAGCTCGAGCCAAAGATGTCCAACAATTTTGGGGATTTGTCAATTACTACCGAACCTTCATTCCCAACTTCGCCACCTTGACTGCACCCATCACCCATCTTATCCAGAAAGGAGTTCCATTTCAATGGGGCAATGCACAGCGACAAGCTTTTCTCAATCTCAAAAAAGCTTTCATGCAAGAACCTATTCTCCAGTACCCAGACCTCGCTTGGCCATTTATCGTCAAAGCTGACGGCTCCGATGTTGGAGTGGGGCCGTACTTCTTCAACAACGCCAAGATGACGGACCTTTATTCCCCTGTGCCTATTATTCCAGAAAATTAAAACCTGCTGAATGCAACTATACCATTTGGGAAAAAGAACTTTTAGCCATCAAGACTGCCTTTTGAGACCTTGTGACATCACCTGGAAGGAACCCTTCACCAGACCGACCTAGATGGACCATGAGGTCTTTGTCTGCCGTCAGACTTCTATGTTTCTATGAAAAATGTGGAATTTCTCCAAACTGCCAGGAAGTTGAGCCAGAGACAGATCCCATGGTCTTTTTTCTTCACCAGATTCGACTTTCGCATTACCTACATTTCCAAGTGGGACAACAAACAAGCCGATGCATTGTCTCGCAAACCTGAATACACCCAAACCAAAGAACCTGCGCTGCTTCGTACCATTCTACTTCTCACGTCAATTGCAGCCATTCACGATACAGTACACCTTTCAGAACAAATTCAGGAAGTGCAATGCCAGGGCACCTTTGTAGACCAAAGAAAGCAAGAAATAGAACCTGATTCTCCATGGACTGTCTCTGATGACTTGCTACGCTACTGTGACCTGCTCTACATTCCAGACGGCCAACTCCGAGGTCTCATCCTCAACCAGTGCCATGATAACCTGGCAGCCGGCCACTTTGGCCTTTTCAAAACACTACACCTCATCTCTCAAACCTTTTGGTGGCCCAGACTTTGCCATGATGTCCATGCCTATGTAAACTCCTGCATCCGTTGTTGCCAAGCCAAGGCAGCCACCGGACTCCCTCTGGGATTATTACACCCTTTGCCCACACCTAAGAGACCCTGGGTTACCATTTCCATGGACTTCCTCACCTGTTTACCTGTCTCCGCTGGTTTTACTGCTGTGCTTGTAGTAGTGGACACGTTAACCAAGATGGCACACTTCATCCCTTGTCGCCGAATACCTATGGCAAAGATCACAACTCAACTATTCATCCAGCACATTTTCCACCTATACAGCTTACCTGACACCATCGTCTCTGATCGCGGTCCCCAATTCACCGCCCAGTTTTGGAAAGAATTCATTACCGCCCTCCAAGTCAAAGTTTCCTTAGCTTCCACCCATCACCCCCAAACCGACGGGGGCATTGAAAAAGTTATTGGCATCCTGCAACAATACCTCCGCTGTTTCGTTCACGACCGACAACAAGATTGGGTGAAATATCTTCCCTTAGCTAAGTTTGCCTTCAATAACTCTGAGCATACTTCCACGCAAACCACACCATTCTGCGCTAATTATGGGTTCCATACCCGACTTCTTCCACTCATGCCCTCTGATTCTCCAGTTCCACTTGCCGGCAAATTTCTTACTGAGCTACGTGCAGTTCACGAACTCGTCCAGCATTCTTTGACTAAAGCCAAGGAAGACTACAAAGGTTTTGTGGACTGTTCCCACAAAGACACTCCCCCATTGACCATTGGTGATCAAGTTTGGCTTTCTACAAAATACCTTTCTTCTGAACCTCACCGCAAGCCTGACCAACATTTCATCAGACCTTTTCCTGTTGAAAAGGTCATCAATCCAGTAACCTACCATTTGACATTGCTCACTTCCATGCATGTGCATCCCGTTTTTCATTGCTCACTACTTGTTCCAGTCACACCTGACTCTCCACTTCGACCACCAGTTCCCGCCCCTGCTGTTCCTGCTTCTCCACATCCTATGCCCAGACTTTGCATTCCGTTGCTCCACTTGAACATTACTGGCATCTGAGACTCTCGCTAGCTCGATGACTGATTCCAGTACCTGATGGGGAGGCAGGACTGATAACACTGTCTGGATGGATGCCCAGGACTTTGAAGCTCATGAATCTACTTTTTGACTTTCATGTCCATTTTCCTTCTAAACTTAACCCCATTTATCCGCTGGGGGAGGAGAGAGGCCATGAGGAGAAGGATGGTGTTATGTATACTCCCTTTCATCCTGGGGAATGTTTGGATTCAGAGGGAGAGAGTGATTTAGAACTGGCCAGTTTACCTTTTTTATATATATATTTTATTGGTGTTTGCACACACATAACGCAATACAAACAACATACAACAGTGCTCTGTGCATGTGTCCCATTACCCGACTAAACATACATTCCCCACCACCAATTGGGGGGTTTCAATTATTTATGAGTATATATTCTGTTATTTCCTCAGCTCTGATTTGCATTTATTTATAATTCAAAGAGTGATTTGAGTTTATTTTTCACCTTTTCATTGCAAATTTTACTCAACATATAATCCCTCACCTTGTCCCATTGCTCCATCAGTTTCTCCAGTTTGTTTTCATTAAAGTTGTTTAATCTTATTTCCATAATTTCAAAGTGAATGTGATCCACCATGTACCAGTACCAATTCTGTAATGTCCATTTTTTAGCCTCTTTCCAACCCAATACCACTACTGCTTGAGCACTTTCCAGTGCTGCAGTTTTAATTTCTTTAAAATCTCTCAGTTCTCTTTGTTTAACTAATACCGCTATTTCTTTTGTAATGATCCACTTAATGTTTAACATCTTGTTTATTTCATTCTGCACTTCCTTCCAGAATTTCTGAACTTCAGCACACTCCCAGAACATATGCATGAAAACTCCTTTCTTTTGACACCCAACAATTACCTTTCCCTTTCCTCTGGAAGTGTGCAAGTTGTGATGGTGTATAATACCATTTATGTAAAATTTTCCTTCTGCAAGCGGAAGAGGGAGTGATAAAAGGCCTGACAAGATGTTGGCAAAATGAATTACAAATTGACGAAAGAGAGATGAAAGATATAGTAGAAAACATTTAAAAAATAAAGAATACAAGGAGGAGAGGGATGGTGGTATGTATATTCCCTTTCATCCTGGGGAATGCTTGGATTCAGAGGGAGAGAGTGATTTAGAACTGGCCAGTTTACCTGATTTAGAGATAGGTGAGAATGCCATTGAAGAAGAAGAACGTGACATACACATGAGTTCAGATGTATCAAATGGGCAGAATTGGAAATGAGTTAATCCCTGCTTCAGACGCCACCAGAGACAATTAGAAGAAGTTGGAGGGAGGAGATTTTAAAGTATTTTAGAGAGTGAGGAATTAATTAATTACCTCACATCCAGGAGTGAATGGAAAAGATGCTTTGATTGCATCAATCTTGTTCCACCAAGATGGATTTGCCCCATTTGAATCTGGCACATAAGCTACTGATCATGTGATTTATAACCTGTTTTATGGCTTGTTTCGCTAACACTGATTGGGCCATAAATTTTAGGATGACTTGTGGAATGCATTGAAGTAATTACTGAGATAAACTGCCTAACTGTTTAAGAGGGAAATGAGAATGAATTGCACTGCGCAATAGCAACTGTTTAATGAAGAGTGAAGGAAAATAAAGAGAAGCTTTGTTGTGTTTTACAAAATAAACGTCTAGCAGTCAATTATTCCAAATCTTATCTGAATTAGTCTGAAACCAGAACAGCTGCTACCAATACTTTCCCTTGATCTTTTATTTATTTATTAATAGAGTTGAAAGGGACCGTTAGGTCATCGAGTCCAACCCCCTGCCTGAGCAGGAAACCCTACAGCACCCCAGCCAAATGGAAGTCCAATCTCCTCTTGAAGGTGTCCAGAGTTGGGGAGTTCACCACCTCCCCTGGCAGACAGTTCCATTGGTTGATCGCTCTGACCGTCAGGAAGTTCTTCCTTATTTCCAGGTTGAATCTCTCCTTGGTCAGCTTCCAACCATTGTTCCTCATCCAGCCCTCTGGTGCCCTGGGGAATAAAGAGACCCCCTCCTCACCGTGGCAACCCCTCAAGTATCTGTAAACTGCTATCATGTCCCCTCTAGACCTTCTTTTTTCTAGGCTGTCCATGCGCAGTTCGCTCAATCTCTCTTCGTAAGTCTTGGTTTCGAGTCCCCTAATCATTTTGGTTGCTCTTTTTTGCACCTTCTCCAGAGTTTCGATGTCTTTTTTGTAGTGAGGTGACCAGAATTGGATGCAGTACTCCAGGTGGGGTCTGACCAGGGCATAGTAGAGTGGTATTAGTACTTCCCTGGTCTTGGAGCGTATTCCTCTGTTGATGCAGCTTAGGATTGAGTTGGCTTTTTTGGCGGCTGCTGCACATTGCTGACTCATGTTTAGTTGATTGTCCACCAAGACTCCAAGATCTCTTTCGCAGTCACTACTGCTGAGTGGGGTATCTCCCAGGCTGTATGTATGTCTAGGGTTCTTTTTGCCGAGGTGGAGGACTCTGCATTTGTCGGTGTTGAACCTCATTTGGTTGGTATGGGCCCACTGTGATAGTCTGTCTAGGTCTTTTTGTACTCTGAGCCTGTCCTCAAGGGTGTTGGCTACCCCCGCCAGCTTGGTGTCATCTGCAAATTTTATTAGTTCCCCTTTTATTCCCTCATCCAGGTCGTTGATGAAGATGTTAAAGAGTACAGGACCCAGGACAGAGCCCTGTGGTACTCCACTGTCTACTTTTTTCCATGTGGATTTGGTGCCGTTGAGGACAACTTGTTGGGTGCGGTTGGTCAGCCAACTGTTTATCCATCTACATGTGTAGTAATCTACTCCATTTTTTTCTAGTTTGTGGATTAGGAGATTGTGGTCGACTTTATCGAAAGCCTTACTGAAGTCCAAGTATATGAGGTCCACTGAGTTGCGTTGGTCAACTGACTTGGTTATGGTGTTGAAAAATGATATGAGATTGGTTTGGCATGATTTATTTCTGATGAATCCGTGCTGGCTATTGGATATGATCTTGTTTGTTTCTAGGAAGTGGGTAAGTTGTTTTTTGATTATTTTCTCCAGTATTTTTCCAGGTATAGAGGTCAGACTGATTGGTCTGTAGTTACCTGGCTCGGTCTTTTTGCCTTTTTTGTGGATGGGGACTACGTCAGCTCGCTTCCAGTCTTCCGGTAGGTCTCCAGTGATCCAGGATATTTGGTAGATGAGGAGGAGTGTTTCGTCCCACCAGGTTTCTGTGATTCCAATTAGATCATATTGGCCCTCGTGTATTAATAATTCCAGTTCGTCCTGTTTGTTTCCCAAGCTTTGTGCGTTCGTGTACAGGCATTTTAGATGTTTGTGTTTGTTTGCAGGTAGACATTTTTTAATCTCAGGTTTGTTTGTAGGCTTGTCCCGTTCCCCTTCCTTGTTTTGTTCAGTGTTTTGTCGTATAGTTTGGTCACCCTCCCCTCTCAGAGCTAGTTTAAAGCCCACCTGATGAGTTGGGCTAGTCGGTTGCCTAGGAGGTTCTTCCCCGCTCTAGTGAGGTGTAGCCCGTCACTTGCTAGAAGCCCTTCTTGGAGATAGTGCAGGCCATGGTCGAGGAAGCCGAAGTTCTTATGGCGACACCATCTTTTAAGCCAGTGATTTATCTGCGGGATTTTGCGTTCTCTGGCAGGGTGTCGTCCTCTAGTGGGGAGGATGGAGGAAAAAACAACCTGAGCACCTGTTTTTCTGATTGTGTTGCCCAAGTGGTCATAGTCTTTCATAATTTGGTTCATGTCTTTCCCTGTGTCGTTGATTCCCGCATGAATCACCAATAGTGGGTAGTAGTCTGTGGGTTTGAGTATTTTGGTGAGGTTTTCAGTTATGTCAGAGATTTTAGCTCCGGGGAGGCAGCACACCTCTCTAGATTGGTTGTCTGGTCTGCAGATGGGAGGCTCAGTTCCCCTGAGGATTGAGTCTCCAATTACCAGTACTCTCCTTTTCTTTTTGGCTGGCTTGGGGTGAGGGAGGTTAGCTTCTGTTGTTGAGGCTTTTGGTGGAGTTGTGTTGTGCTTGGTTCTTGGTGGTTCTTTGTCAGATGTTTGCAGGTTTTCTTGTTCCGAGAGTACTGAATATTTGTTGCTTGTAGGCAGTGGGGTTGGGAGGAGGAGGGTTGGAGTTGGTGGAGGCTTGTTTTTTCGTCTTAGGGTGATGTGTGTCCAGCTATTTACTGCTTCTGAGGCGTGGATTCGGCTTAGCTCCTCTGGGGTGTTGGTTTTGTTGGGAGTCTGATGGATTTTCTCGTTGTGATGTTGGTGCTTCAGGGTTGTTAGGTTTTTCTCTAGGTTTTCGATTTTTTCCTCAAGTAGCTGGATGAGTTTGCATTTGTTGCAGGTAAAGTTTTGGAGGTTCGAGGGGAGGAGTGAGTACATGGAGCACAAACTGCAGCACACCATGGATTCAGTTCCGTCTTCATCTATGCTTGTTCGGGGAGTGACTTCTGTGTGCATGGTTGGTGTATCTTCACTCTCACTCTCTGTGTTGTTCTTTATGTGTGTAGTAGGTTGCAGGGTGGGTGTGGGAGAGTGCAGAGGTGACATGTCTGCTCTTGTTGCTGGGTTGGTGATTTCCTCTGCTTCCCTGGTCAGCAAACCCGGTGTTCTTTTGCCTCGCGGTGAGCTTTTAGCTTCTTCCCAGCATGCACCAGGAGTATGCAAATTACCCCCTGAAGCTCAGATTCCTGGGTGGTGAGTTCCTCTGCTTCCCTGGTCAGCAAACCCGGTGTTCTTTTGCCTCGCGGTGAGCTTTTAGCTTCTTCCCAGCATGCACCAGGAGTATGCAAATTACCCTCTGAAGCTCAGATTCCATGATCTTGATGCTGTCCCTCTCTCATACAGCAATTAATTAAAATGCAGTCCTAAAAATCAGAATCAGAAATAATGCTATTTTTCTAGCTATATCAAGTGCTGGAATACTAGTTCTCACTGTCACATATCAGGGTATAATTATCCCATCATCTTCTTTAACATAGTTGTATGCCAGAGAAACAAAACATTATGCTGTAATTATGACTTGCATCTTCCCTTCCAGTAAGTCATATTTAAAGTTATCAGGCCTCTGAACATAGATACTTC
Source organism: Erythrolamprus reginae (assembly GCF_031021105.1). Taxonomy (NCBI): domain Eukaryota; kingdom Metazoa; phylum Chordata; class Lepidosauria; order Squamata; family Dipsadidae; genus Erythrolamprus; species Erythrolamprus reginae. Next base: position 39,495,387 of record NC_091956.1, on the reverse strand, counting down.
ATGTATCTAATGTCACAAGTCTAAGCCATCTAGGCTAAAGAGGAGATCTGGGAAAAGATGAGAATCCTTCCTAAGTAACACATTTTAGTTCCAAATTAGCTGCCTAGTTGATAAGGAATCATACAATCAGAACTTCTCAAACTCCAAGTCCTACCCAATCATATTTCTTATGGTTGCCCAAAGTCTTTTGAAGTAGGTGGTCAAAATAATTTAATAAAATGGATAAATTAAATAAAAAATCTCTGGCAACTAACTAAATCCCAATGAAGATGTCCCGCTCTTATCCTTTCCCTGGGTGTTATTGGCTCTTGAGAAAATGGCAAAATACAGTGGTGACACAGTGACTGAAGGGACCTCTTGAAGGATTGTCTCCATTCTTCCTCATTCCTCATCCAGTTCCAGTTGGAGTAGCAGGAGGAAGCTTGGAGACGATGCTCCAACGGGCTACGGCAGAAACATCTTAAAATAGGGGACTTGCAGTTAAGATTAGCAGCTTCTTTTTACAGCCCCAGGGAGAGAAGAAGTCACTGCATTTAATGATCCTGTCAATCTGCGTTTCTGGTAACCCTCTGTGGCTCTGTGAGAACTGAGAGCCGACCAACTGATCAGCTAGGCTCAGGAAATGGTGACCGCTAGCATTCCTTGAATGCCGAAGCCGAGGGAACTGCCGGAGTTGCTTGCCGCTTGTTATTTAACCATCTGTGTGCCTGCCTTTTCCAGAGTGGTGAGAAGTCCTGTCCTTTGGAGACCCTGAAATAGCGTCTCTCCATAGTGGTTTAGATCTGCTGTGGCCACAGACACATCGGGAGCCAGTCAGCTGGGGAGCGGAGGATGGCGGCTGCCTTTGAAGCTGACGCCGAGGACCTGATTAAGACCTAAGCTGCATTGCCGAAAGACCAAACACAGCTGAAACTTGGAATTCCAGGAGTCGGCTTGTCCCAGCCCAGGAGGTTTTCGCTGCCCCCCCCGCTCCGCCAATTAGACCAAAACCACCTGCAGCCCTTTTCTCTTCTTCTCTTTTGCTGAGCTACAACTTTCAGAGGCTGAGAGGCTGAGCTGAACTATCAAGCCAGCCAAATTGAAACAGCCAGACCCACTAGACATACTAACTGTCCTGAGACGCGGGAACACTGAATGGTGGGGGTGTTCGGCGTCAGAAGACCAGCCAGGTGGGGAGCTGCAGGAGGAGGAGAGAGAGGAGACAGAGGACTATGGGAAAACAAAGAGGCCAAGGAGGAGAATACTATTATGACCATCAAAGGAACATACTGTGGCTGCATGGAGGCTATGAATGTCTGGAGGTCTGGAGGTACTGTAAGAGTGGATGGGACAAGAGAGAAGGAAGATCTGGAAACATCGACATCAAGGAGTTTGAGAGACAGGGAAATTAATTTAACAACCAGCATACTTGGGATAAGGACACTCTACCCCCCCCTTCTTTGAGGAGGGAGGTAGATATAGAATGACTCTTGACTCTGAACAATCTTTGACTTTACCACCTGAGACATTGGCTCTTTTGTCATTTGCTGCTGACTGGATCTATTTTAACCAACTGAATTGCTGCATTATTACCTATATTTTATATATTCTATTTTTTCTATTTGTATCTATTATCTTTTTATTAGTATTTTAATCTTAGTATTTTTAATTATAAATTGATTCATATTTTAACTAAATTATTGGGGGGGGTTAGTGATGGATAATTGGGGTGGGTGTAGTGTGTATGGAGCGAATGATTGGTATGGATGGGATGGGTGGGATGGGTGAGATGAATGGGAAGGATGTAAATAATATATTTGGCCTACCTGGCACTGGAGAGGCAGGAGGGGGAGGGACATCTATCTCTGGGGTGACAGAGGGTCAGGATATTTTAGTGTTGCTGGGGAGAGGCAGATATGGTGGGAGCCACGGTGCTAGCCGTTCCAGGGGAAGGAGGGATCGTTGCTTAATAATGATCCCTTGTTCCGGCTCCGTGAGCTCAACCCAGAATACTGGTGACGAGTGTAAGTCTGGCCCTGGGCTCAGGTTGCTGCTACTCAATGCCAGGTCGGTGGTAAATAAAGCTCTCCTCATCCGGGATTTAATCCTGGATGAGGAGGCCGACCTGGCATGTGTAACTGAAACCTGGCTGGGCCCAGAGGGAGGAGTTCCTCTCTCTGAAATTTGCAAAGACGGGTTTCAGATATGGCATCAACCTCGACCCCAGGGAAGGGGGGGAGGAGTGGCTATTATAGCCAGGGAGAGCCTTTGCCTGCGTAGACTCGTTGCTCCAGAGATTGCGGGTTGCGAATCTCTCTTGATGAAGTTGGACTTAGGGGTTCAGGTGGGCTTGTTTCTCACATACCTGCCTCCCAGCTGCGTGGCACAAGCCCTGCCTGTGCTACTCGAGGAGGTAGCCGGGCTGACAGTGGGGTTCCCTAGACTTATTGTCTTGGGGGACCTCAACCTGCCGTCGCTCGGCGAATCCTCTGGACTGGCACAGGAGTTCCTGGCCACCATGGCAGCCATGGACATGACTCAAGTAGTACAGGGTCCGACTCATGAGGGGGGACATGCACCCGACATGGTATTCCTCTCTGAGCAACTGAGTAATGGTCTGAGGCTAAGGGGCTTAGAAGTGTTGCCTTTGTCATGGTCAGACCATTTTCTACTGCGGCTTGACTTCCTGGCTCCAATCCTCCCCCGCAGGGAGGCGGAACCGATTAAGTTGTTTCGCCCCAGGTGCCTGATGGATCCAGATGGTTTTCAGAAGGCGCTTGGGGTTCTTCCAGATACACTCGTCCGCAGTTCGGCAGAGTCTCTGGCTGAGGCCTGGAACAAGGCTGCAGCGGAGGCCCTTGACCGAATTGCGCCGCTGCGACCTCTCCGTGGTGCTAGACCCCGTAGAGCTCCATGGTTCAACGAGGAGCTCCGGGAGTTGAAACGCCAGAAGAGACGTCTAGAGAAGCGGTGGAGGAAGAGTAAGTCTGAATCCGATCGAACACTTGTAAGAGCTCATATTAAGACTTACAAAGTGGCGCTCAAGGCGGCAAGATGCGCGTATCATGCCGCCTTGATTGCATCAGCAGAATCCCGCCCGGCTGCTCTGTTTAGGGTGACCCACTCACTTCTTAATCAGGGGCCCTTACAGAGCAGTGCTGAGGACTTTAACACATTTTTTGCTGATAAAATCGCTCAGCTCCGAGCTGACCTCGACTCCAATTGTAAAACAGAGTCGACTGACAACGAGTCAGTCGAGGTGACTGGGGCTAAACATCTTTGTCCATCTGTCTGGGAGGAGTTTGACTTGGTGACACCTGATGAAGTGGACAAGGCCATTGGAGCTGTGAGCTCCGCCACCTGTTTACTGGATCCGTGTCCCTCTTGGTTGGTTTCGGCCAGTCGAGAGGTGACACGGAGCTGGGCCCAGGAGATTGTCAACGCCTCCTTGGGGAGGTGGTCCTTTCCGGCCCTTTATAAGGAGGCACTTGTGCGCCCCCTCCTCAAGAAGCCTTCCCTGGACCCAGCCGTGCTTAATAACTACCGTCCAGTCTCCAACCTTCCCTTTATGGGGAAGGTTGTCGAGAAGGTGGTGGCACTCCAACTCCAGCGGTCCTTGGAAGAAGCCGATTATCTAGGTCCTCAGCAGTCTGGATTCAGGCCCGGCTACAGCACGGAACCTGCTTTGGTCACGTTGATGGATGATCTCTGGCGGGCCCGGGACAGGGGCTTGTCCTCTGTCCTGGTGCTTCTTGACCTCTCAGCGGCTTTCGATACCATCGACCATGGTATCCTTCTGCGCCGGCTGGAGGGGTTGGGAGTGAGAGGCACTGTCCTTCAGTGGTTCTCCTCCTTCCTCTCCGGTCGGTCGCAGTCGGTGTTAGTGGGGGGTCAGAGGTTTCTCCCTTGTGGGGTGCCTCAGGGGTCGGTCCTCTCCCCCCTGCTATTTAACATCTACATGAAACCGCTGGGTGAGATCATCCAAAGGCATGGGGTAAGGTATCATCAATATGCCGATGATACTCAGCTATACATCTCCACCCCATATCCAGTCAGCGAAGCAGTGGAAGTGATGTGCCGGTGCCTGGAGGCTGTTGGGGCCTGGATGGGTGTCAACAAACTCAAACTCAACCCAGACAAGACGGAGTGGCTGTGGGTCTTGCCTCCCAAGGACAATTCCATCTGTCCGTCCATCACCCTGGGGGGAGAATCACTGACCCCCTCAGAGAGGGTTCACAACTTGGGTGTCCTCCTCGATCCACAGCTCACATTAGAGAAACATCTTTCAGCTGTGGCGAGGGGGGCGTTTGTCCAGGTTCGCCTGGTGCATCAGTTGCGACCCTATCTGGACCGGGAGTCACTGCTCACAGTCACTCATGCCCTCATCACCTCGAGGCTCGACTACTGTAACGCTCTCTACATGGGGCTACCTTTGAAAAGTGTTCGGAAACTTCAGATCGTGCAGAATGCAGCTGCGAGAGCAATCATGGGCTTCCCTAAATACGCCTATGTCACACCAACACTCCGCAGTCTGCATTGGTTGCCGATCAGTTTCCGGTCACAATTCAAAGTGTTGGTTATGACCTATAAAGCCCTTCATGGCACCGGACCAGATTACCTCAGGGACCGCCTTCTGCCGCACGAATCCCAGCGGCCAGTTAGGTCCCACAGAGTGGGTCTTCTCCGGGTCCCGTCAACTAAACAATGCCGCTTGGCGGGACCCAGGAGAAGAGCCTTCTCTGTGGCGGCCCCGACCCTCTGGAACCAACTCCCCCCAGAGATTAGAATTGCCCCCACCCTCCTTGCCTTTCATAAGCTACTTAAAACCCACCTCTGCCGCCAGGCATGGGGGAATTAAGACTTTTTTCTCCCCCTAGGCCGTTACAACTGTATACATGGTATGTTTGTATGTATGTTTGGTTTTTATATATTAAGGGGTTTTAATTTGCTTTTAGTATTGGATTTTATTGTATATTTTCATGATTGTTGTTAGCTGCCCCGAGTTTTCGGAGCGGGGTGGCATATAAATCCAATAAAACGTGAAACTTGAACAGATTTAAAGGCATTCTCCAATTCAGGAAGCTTCATCTGCATCTTTGAAGGTCTTGAATCTTGGGTGTTTCCTTATTAAGGTGATTCCATTCCATTCTGTTCTTTTTAATGTTTACCCTTTGCATTCTGCTTTTAGCTCCTTAAAATACCTATTTGCTAGGAACATCATAGGTACTGGTATATCTATCAATTTTCTTTTAAAGTCACAACTGTTTATTTGTAAAACTTGTGAAGCCTTTTCCTCCAGAAGTACCTGAAAGAAGATTGTGGATGCTGAATTAACAATATGAAACAACTCAGATGTATTGAATATTATTAATTTTTGTTGACTAAGCAACAGTAGCTTTCAGAATCTCCCTAAATTCTCACTTCTTTTATTCAGCACAACAGATTAGTTGGACCCTGCCCAAAGTCATTAACTTAAAACCATTCCTTAGTGTTATCATAAGATTAAATCATTACAGGTAGTTCTCAACTTACAACCATTCATTTAGTGACCATTTGAAGTTATAATAGCACTGTTGACTTACGACAGTGATGACGAATCTTTTTTCCCTTGGGTGCCGAAAGTGTGCGTGCTATTACACATGCTCGAGTGCCAATACCCATCATTCAGTGCTGCCCCACCACCCATGCATGAGCACATGATCCATCCCCTAGCTCCCCCATTTCCTGACTTTGGGTGGGCTCTGGAGGTCTGTTTTTACCCTCCCCAGGCTCTAGAGCATTCTCTAGAGCCTGGGGAGTCCTCTCTCCCAGAGGCTGAAAATGCCCTCCCAGAGCCTCTAATTGAGCCAAAAATCAGCTGGCCAGTGCACACATGTATGCTGGAGCTGAGCTAGGGTAACAACTCACGGGTTGGCAGATATGGCTCCGTGTTCCACCTGTGGCCCATGTGCCATAGATTTGCCATCGCTGACTTATGACTTACAGCCATTGCAGCATCCTTGTGGTGGTGATCAAAATATTGATCCCTGGGAGGTATAGGGCAGGAGACGGTCCTGTAAATAGTCTGGCCCTGAGCCATGTAAGGCTTTATAGGTAATAACCAACACCTTGAATTGTGCCCGGAGACTAATAGGAAGCCAGTGCAGCTCGTGGAGCAAAGGTGTTATATGGGTGTACCAAGGTGCACCCATAACAGCTCTCGTGGCTGCATTCTGGACTATTTGCAGTCTTTTTTTAAAAAAAATAAATTTTTTATTGATTTTTATAAAATAGTTACATAAAACAAACATATAACAGTGCACAGTGCGTGTGCCCATCACCTAACAAACAAGACACCCCCCTTCACCACCACCACCCATACAAGAGGATTCAAAGGTTTTGATTTGTTTATCTATAATTCCTTGGCTCTATCTTGCATTGAATATTACTAAAAGAGTGATTGCAGTTTATTTTTCACATTTACATCACAGATTCTACTCAACATATAATCTTTCACCTTATTCCATCGTACCATCAGCTTCTCCAATTTGTTCTCGTCAAAATTATTTAATCTTATTTCCATAATTTCAAAGTGTATGTGGTCCACCATGTACCAGTACCAATTTTGTAATGTCCATTTTGTGGAATCTTTCCAACCCAATACCACCACCGCTTGAGCACTTTCCAATGCTGCAGATTTTATTTCCTTGAATTCTCCTAATTTTCTTTGTTTAATTAAAATCGCTATTTCTTTTGTAATTATCCAGTTAATATTTAACATTTTATTAATTTCGTTCTGTACTTCATTCCAGAATGTCTGAATTTCTGCACACTCCCAGAACATATGCATAAAGATTCCCTTTTTTTGACAACCATGCCAACAATTACCCTTCTCTTTCCCCTGGAAGTGTGCAAGTTGTGCTGGAGTATAGTACCATTTATGTAAAATTTTCCTTCTCATCTCTTTAACTCTCGTATTTTTGATCTTATATATATTTTCTACTATTTCTTTCATTTCACTTTCATCTATTTGTAAATCATTTTGCCAGAATCTTGTCAAACTTTTTGTTACTTCCTCTTCCACCTGCAGTAACATTCTATATATAGTACCAGCTTGTGCTTTACTCTCATTAATCTTTTCTCTTATTATTTTTTCTAAACAATTTTCTTCTTGTAAAAGAGCTTCTTTATTCTCACTTTTATTTAAATGTGTGCTTATTGCATTAATCTGCAGCCATTTCTGTTGACCAATCCACCATTCCAATCGAGTTCTGCTAACTCTTCCATCCTTCTCATATAATTGTTCAATTCTCGTTATTCCTTTGCTATTTAATACTTTAATGATTCTGCTTAAGTTAACATCATCCCCTATATTCAATACGTATAACGTTGATAGCTTGGAATTCCTAGTTCCATATTTTCTCTGCCATTTAGACCATATTTCTAAACATGCTTTGAGAGGTTCGATTAAATTACTGATTTCTGTTCTACTCCAATTTTTAAATAATAACTCTTTATTATTTATATTATTAATTTCTTTTTCTAAATTTACCCATTTCTTCCCCCCCCCCCATAACTGTAATTCCATTAATCTTTCTATTTGAAATGCTTCTCTATATAGTACTAAGCACGGGCTACCCCCCCCCTCTTTCTGTTGTGCAAACTGCCAATGTTTTTTTATTCTAGGCTTTTTGTTTCCTTCAATCCAAAAGTTTAATTTACTATCCCATTCTCTCAGTTTTGCCCCCGGGAAGATACCCGGTAGAACCTGAGATAAATACATCATTTTTGGTATTATCATCATTTTAAGGGCCCCAATCTTGGCAATTCTTCCCAACTTTTTCCCCTTCCAATTTTTTATCTGCTTCTGAATTTTTTTCCATATTAAATTATACTTGGCCGTCACAATTTTTATCGGATTCTTAAACAACCAAATTCCTAGATATTTCATTTTTTTACAACCTAATTTCAATCCTGATATTTTTTGTATCTCAATTTGCTCTTTGGGGCCAATGTTTAAACAAATTATCTCAGATTTCTCTATATTAACCATAAGTCCCGATTGGTCTTTAAATTCCTAGAGCAATATCATTATTCTTTTCATCATTTCGATTGGGGTTTCAGACATCACTATAGCATCATCTGCAAACAAATTTAATTTCAATTCGAATTTTCCTATTTGGTAACCTCTCCATTCCTTATCATTTCTAATTTTATTTGCTAAAGTCTCAATTGCCAGTGCAAATAACATTGGGGATAGTGGACAACCCTGCTTAGTTCCATTCTGAATTTTAATCGTTTCTGTTCTGTTACCATTTACTCTGATATGAGCTATATTATCCTTATAAATTGTTTCTATAGTTCTACAGAATGAATCTCCCATATTTAAATCTTTACATAATTGAAATAGGTAATCATGATTAACTTTATCAAAGGCTTTGTACACATCTAACTTTAATATACTTAGTTTTCTTTTGGTATTGGTAGCATGGTTTTTTAACATTGACCACGTTTCTAATTGGTTCATAAATCTTTCTTCCTTTAACAAATCCATATTGGTCTTCTCCAATTACTTTTGGTAAAATATTCTCCACCCTGTTTGCCAATATTTTCATAAATATTTTATAATCCTGATTTAATAAGCTGATAGGGTGATAAGAACTTGGATCCATTAAATCACGATCCGGCTTTGGGATAGTTATAATTTCTGAGATTTTCCACGTCTGTGGAGTTTCAGAAGTCTTAATTACATTATTAAACAATTTTTCCATATGCGGTAATAATTCATTCATATAAGTCTTATAATTTTCAGCAGTAAAACCATCTGGACCTGGGGCTTTAGCAGGTTTCAACCCTTTAATAACTCTAGATTATCTCATCATTTGTAATTTTTGCATTTAGCATTTGTCTATCTTCTTCCGTTAATTTCTCATTAACCTCTATGGTTTGCAATGTAATATGTTCTTTTTTATATAAATTCCCATAAAAGTCACTCATTTCTTTTTCCATTTCTGCATTACTACGTTTAATTACACCTTCCTTATCCTTTAAAGCAGAGATATGGGATTTCTCTTTTCTTTTTTTCAAATAATGTACCATTTGTTTCATTGATTTGTTCCCCCGTCCCCTAATTCTCTGTTTTATAATCATCTTCATTTTATTCCATCTTTCTTCATCAAGTGATTGTAATTTCTTTTTCTTAAATAATAATAGTGTATTCCAAGCTCTATTTCTTGTAATTTTTAAAGTTTCTTGGATTAAATCTATTTCTTTTAATAGGTTTTCTCTTTCAACTTCCCAGGATTTCCTAATAAAAGCTTCAGTACTAATACAATTACTCCTCATGACAGCCTTATGTGTATCCCAAACTATTGTTTGCTTAATTTCGCCTGTTGCGTTAATACAAAAAAATCCACTCAGTTCCTTTTGTAATTTAATTCTATTTTCCTCATTAGCTGAAACCACAGGATTATATCTCCAAATCCTTTGTTGCCTGCCAGCCTCTAACTCAATCACTGCTAATAATGGAGCATGGTCTGATAACCAAATGCTTTTCACTTCCACTTTCTTGAGCTGTGCCTCAGCTGTTTTATTAATTAACATATAATCAATGCAACTAAATTTATTATGTCTTGCTGAATAAAATGTGTCCCTGTTTACTATATTTTCATGTAAATCCATCATATTAATTTTATTTAAGTGTAATTTTTTCTTTTCACCCCTCCCTGCTGTTAATTCCAAATTGAAATCGCCTGCTAAAATCACTGTGCCTTCCGCAAAATTATCTAGTCTACGCTTTACATTCATTATGAATTGTTTTGCATTTACATTGGGGGCATAAATTACTGCTAAGGTTACTAGCTTATTATTTATTTTCCCCTTAATAAATAGCATTCTACCGTCTTTGTCTCTTTTAATATTAGTTAATTGAAATAAAAATCTTCGGTTAATCAAGATAGCGACTCCTCTGGATTTTGCTGTCCCTCTCGACTCATAAACCTGTTGCCACTCGCTATTTGTAACTAATTTATCTGTTTTTTCCCTTCCTTTATGAGTTTCTGATAAAAATAAGATATCAGCTTAACTGTCCCTAGCTAGCTTCATGATTCTATAACGTTTTTTCTGTGATGAAAGACCATTTACATTCAACGACAATAACACTGTCTCACCCATTTACATAATTTTAAATACATTTCCCCCTCCTGCAAAACAGAGCCTGCTGGAAGAATGCTTATTAATTACCATGAATCCCCACCCTAGTGCCTCTTCCCTAGCACCCCCCCAAGGGGAGGCAATGAAAAAACCTTTCGTTATCTGTTCTGTCTGGGTTTTCCCAGACCTCCACACCCACTGAAAAATAGCCAGACACTCTGGTAAAAGCCAAAAGTAATTTATAGCAGGAAAAAATAAGCACAAAGGAAAACCTGTCTTCACAGCAGACAGGTTACAATACTTTACAACAGGGTCCTGATGTCCAGTCAATTCCAAAAGCTTCTTGCTGGCACACCCCCCCAAGGTTTCAAGAGTCCAAGGCACAAACCAGGATTGTAGCCACCAAAGTTCACAAACAGGTCTCACGAATCTCCAAGATAAAACTCCACAAGCCAGGAAGGGTGGGGCCGCCTTTTATCCTTTCCCAAGCACCACACCCAAACCCAGCTGCAACCCCTAATGCTGGAAATATCTGGCCAATTGCGTTCTTCTCTCGTTAGCTCTCCTCTGTCGCATATCTATGAAGTCACTAGCATCTTCCCCCAGGGAATCCAGGCTGCTTGCTGGGGAGAGCTCCCCCTGGTGGAACTCTGGCTGTCCTTCATCTTCAGCCTGGGATTCAGCTTCTTCATCAGTCTGCCCCTCCTGGTCCTCAGCCTCTGAGCCGGACACCGACAGCAAATCAGCCATTCCCGGAGGGGTCCCAGGCTGAACCACAACATTATCCAAGAGGCACTCCTGGATTTGCGTTCCACTAGAAAGCTCCCCCGTCTCTCCCCATTTAGTACCATATAAAAAGATTCCCCCCTCCTTCCCTCTTTTCCCCTTATTGGTTAGCAAGAAAAAAAGAAAAATACACAAAGAAGAGGTTAATTAGTTGAAAACCATAATACCATATTAGCAAATCAACTCAGTTCAGTTCATTATTTCTTCTTCTGGCGCGTAACTCTTGGCTCTTCTCTTTTCTCTTTCTCCTGAAGAAATTCCAGTTCCTTTTGCAGAGCTGCAATTTTTTCCTCCTTACTTTGTTCTGCTGCACGAATCGGTTGAAGCATAAACAAATCATCTTCCCTTCTTCCATGTCTCGCATCCCCGTCTCCTACTTCTGGCTGGCTCTTCGATGTCGATGCCTGGGAAATTTCCTTCAAATCAATCCCCAGCTGTTGAAGCAGTTTCTTCCCCTCCTTCAGAGATCTCGCCTGGAAAACTTTGGAGTCTTTGAAAACAATTACTGTAGCAGGATAACGCCATGAGAACCGGATTCCATTTTCGTAAAGTTGGGAGGTGACTTCTCTCATCTGATTTCTCATCTTGAGGGTTTCTGCAGACAAGCCCCATGTAGAGCGCATTGCAATAATCAAGAGGGGCCTGAGTGACTGTGCGAGAGCCTCCTGGTCCAAGTAGGGCCGCAACTGGTGTACCAGGTGAACCTGAGCAAAGGTTTCCCTGGCCACAGCTGAAATGTGATGGTCAAACTCAGCCGTGGGTCCAGGAGAATACCCAAGTTGTGGACCCTATCTGAGGGGGACAATATTCCCCCCCCACAGAGCAATGGACGGACAGATCTAAAAGTCCTTAGGAGGGAAAGCCCACAGCCACTTGGTCTTGTCTGGGTTGAATCTGAGCCTGTTGGCCCCCATCCAGATCCTCACAGCTTCCAGGCACCGGCACATCACATCCACCGCTTGACTGAATTGGCATGTGGTGGAGATGTATAACTGAGTACCATCAGCGAACTGATGATTCCTCATCCCATGTGGACCTCTGCCCCCCCCCCACTAACACCATATGCGAACGACCAGAGAGATAGGAGGAGAACCACCATAAAATGGTGCCTCCCACTCCCAATCCCTCCCACTCCCAATCCCTCCAGTCGTTGCAGAAGGATACCATGGTAGATGGTATCGAAGGCCACGGAAAGGTCAAGGAGCACCAGGATAGTGGAATGTCCCCTATCCCGGGCCTTCCATCAGCATGACCAATGCGGTTTCCATGCTGTGACCGGTCCTGAAACCAGACTGGAAGGAATCAGTTGCAGTGTCCCAGGGTCACGTGATCACCTTTTGTAATTTTGCTGATAAGCAAAGTCAATGGAAAAGCCAGATTCACTTAACAACCCTTTTAGCAACTTAACAAGTGCAGCTATTCATTTAACTGGCAGAAAAGATTGCAAAATTCACTTAACAACCATCTCACTCAAAAACAGAAGATTGGGGCTCAGCTGTAAATGTAAGTTTAGGACTACCTGCATTACATACACTAAGTTGGTTCTCTAAAACAAATATTGATGGACAGCATCATATATGGCCACTTCAATATCAGAAAATACTTCCTTGATAATTTTACTTTGGAGTCAGATATCTAACAATTATATTTAATTCTATAAAAGTAAGAATAAGTCTTTCTTCTGTATTGTCTTTTGCTACCTAGTATTGGGGTATTTTTTGCCTACGCCGCTAACCAGCATCTCACAAGCCAAGTCCGAGGAGCCAGGGGACTCATGAACAATAATTTCAGAGACCTTCAGATGTTCCTGAATGGAACTCCCGGGGTAATGTACCATTTTTCTTTGAGTGATTTAATGTGGTATTAGGAAAGTAGACATGCAATGATTTCATAACTGGATTCAATTTTACATTAGCATTGTAGTACGAGATATAAAAAACATTATTAAAAGCATGCCACTTAAAACTGAACTCATACTTGACAATTGATTTTGTATATTGTAATGTGCACCATTAGTTACAATATTTCACAGCATTTTGTTTTTAACATTCTTCCAGTAAGTGTGGGAATCTTCCATAATAAAAATTGACATCTAAACTTTTGAGGGGCATATGGCTTGCAGTAGAAGATCTGTTTGATCATACATTTCCCTCAGATGCCTCTATAAAACACAAAATAGTGTAACCCCAGACTTCTACTCAAGTTCACCAGCAGTTAATATTAAGAGTTTATATAGTCATTATGATTAGGAGAAAAATTCCCAATTAGGCTGTGAAGTAAACTGGGTATTGAATAATAATAATAATAATAATAATAATAATAATTAATAATAATTTATTAGATTTGTATCCCACTCCTCTCTGAGGACTTGGAACGGCTCACAACAAAGGGTTATCTACCTCATAAAGCTAGAATTCAAGAGCTTTTGTGATGCTGTAAGATGATTTCAAGAAACAACAGTGTTTAAAGTTATGTGACTAATACAGCCTTGGTATATGAGGCTATGTTGTTAATCCTATGTTTGTTTGTTTGTTTGTTTGTTTGTTTTTAGCAAATCAACTATTTGGTGAATCAGTATAATACTACAAAAAAAAAAGCACTTTCTGATCTTAACAGTAAGTATATGTTTAAGAGACTCGCATCAGATAGAGTTTGTTCTCTTAGTTTTTGCTCTTCACTTTGCTAAGGATTACAATATCCTCATTATATATGAAGCATGTTATTTAAATGCTACCATGTTTTCCTGAAAATAAAACCCGGTCTTATTTTCCTTTGGGTCCCCAAATCAGCACTTGGGCTTATTTTTGGGGAAGTCCTATTTTGTTTTGTTTTGTTTTATTTTGTTTTATTTATTTTTATTTATTTTTATTTTATTGATTGATTGATTGATTGATTGATTGATTGATTAGATTTGTATGCCGCCCCTCTCCATAGACTCGGGGGGGCTCACAACACAATAAAACAGTTCATAACAAATCTAATAATTTACAATTTAAAATATTTTTAAAAACCCATTATTAAGCAGACATACATACAAACATACCATACATAAATTGTATAGGCCTGGGGGAGATATCTCAATTCCCCCATGCCTGACGACAAAGGTGGGTTTTGAGGAGTTTACAAAAGGCAAGGAGGGTAGGGGCAGTTCTAATCTCTGGGGGGAGCTGGTTCCAGAAAGTTGGGGCCACCACTGGCTGCCGATCAATTTCCGGTCACAATTCAAAGTGCTGGTTATGACCTTTAAAGCCCTTCATGGCACTGGACCAGAATATCTCCGAGACCGCCTCCTGCCGCACGAATCCCAGCGACCGATTAGGTCCCACAGAGTGGGCCTTCTCCGGGTCCCGTCAACTAAACAATGTCGGTTGGCGGGCCCCAGGGGAAGAGCCTTCTCTGTGGTGGCACCGGCTCTCTGGAACCAACTCCCCCCAGAGATTAGAACTGCCCTTACTCTTCCTGCCTTCCGTAAACTCCTTAAAACCCACCTTTGCCGTCAGGCATGGGGGAATTGAAACACCTCCCCCGGGCATGTTCAATTTATACATGGTATGCTTGTGTGTGTGTCTGTTAGTATATGGGGTACTTTTAAATCTTTAAATATTTTAAAGTTATTTGGATTATTTATGATTTGTTCTATCTTGTTGTGAGCCGCCCTGGGTCTTCGGAGAGGGGCGGCATACAAATCTAAATAATAATAAATAAATTAATAAATACTAATAAATTAAATCGATCTGGGCTCCATTACTACTCAAATACACACATGTAAATTAGAAACAGATAGATCAGCTCCTTTAGTAGCTAGAAGTAATCCATCGGCACTAATCACCAAAGTGATAAAATACATATAATAAAATATCTTTCTCCCCTGTTTACCATAATTGTAAGTCTCCAACAAAGCATGAGTAACAGGCCCGCGCCCTGCGGAGGCTGCAGTATAAAGAACGCGTTAATTGCATTCCGATTCCAAAAGGAAGGGAGATTAGTATCGAGGAACTCTGTTAGCTTCCGCCCCCCAAAATAACCAGGCGCGGCCTGCACAAAGCCAGCGCAAACCACTAAAATGATGCCTGCTGTCGAACGAGGTAAGATTCCTCCCAGCGCCGCCTGTCAAAGGCCTGCGCCATGCGGATTCCCTCGTTGGTGGACACCGAGACGTGTCCGCTTCTTCATGAGCCGGGGGCAAAGGAAGAATGCCTATGGCGTAGCACTATTTATAGGGCTCGCCCAGCACGCCCCCGGCAACAACGGGCAAAGCCAGCGCGCGCAGCCCGGCAACAGCGATCTCGCAGTCCCTCATGAGATTGCGACCTATTTCTCGGGCTCACCAAGCACTCCCCCGGCAACAAAGGGCAGAGCAAGCGCGCGCAGCCCGGCAACAGCGATCTCGCAGTCCCCTGCGAGATCGCAAATGCCAATCAGGCATTTACTTTGCTGTGTTCCTCCTGGCCATGGGGCAATTTCCGCTGGCCACTAAATGCGGCCAACTGGCATTTTTTATTAGAAGGTCTGGCCTGGCCAGGTGCCACACCTCCCCATGCATGCACAGGAGGCGGCAACCACGTGGAGGCTGACTGCAGCAGGAGATAGAGGGAGGCAGATGCCCAAAGGGCATTGGCCTGTTTGCCTTAGATCACCTGGAGGCTGCCATGGAGAGTATGACTACTGCTGCTGCAATGAGGTGAGCAGTGAGAGAATGATCTGATCATACCTATGTGTGAGAAAGAGAGTGAGAGAGAGCACACATGCACACAGGTTGGATTGGAATGTTCTCTTGTGCAATCTCTCACTCTTCCCCCCCCTCCGCCTGGCCTAGAAGTGAACCACTGGCTAAAGTGTTGGTGTCTCAAAAAAAAAAAACCTTTGGATTCCATGGTATATACTCTCTCTGTGATGAGCTTTTGTCAAGGGATGGGCTGCACCTCACAAGGACTGGGAATGTTTCAGAAAATGATTGGCTCAACTTTTCAGGAGGGCTTAATTTGAGGAGGAGGGTGACCAATCATTAGGATCTCCAGGACCTAATTCCAAACAAAAACCCATAGAAAGCAAGTCAAATAATGAAGTAAGGAGGGATGGGAAGGAAGACAAGCTCAAACATCAATTAAGAGACATATCTTGAGTCAGACATAAAAATCTCAAGTGCCTGTATACAAATGCAGAAGGTCTGTGGAACAAACAGGGTGAACTTGAACTATGAATGCATGAAGGTAGATATGATATAGTTGGAAACGTGATAAGATAAAATTCATGACTGGAACTTACTGATAGAAGGATACAAACTGTTAAAAACCTCAGACCCGATAAAAGAGAAGGTGGAGTTGCACTGAATGTAATATTACTAAAGAAATGCATGAAACCAAAGATGAAAACCACCTAGAATGCATATAGGTTAATAAAAGAAAAAAAGAGTGACATGGCCACAGGTGTATGCTATGGGACACCCAATCAAGCAAAAAAACAGATGTCCCTTTTTCTAATCAACTAACAAATATATATACGAAAAATATTACAATAGTAATGGGGGTCTTCAATTTCTCTGATGTCAATTGGAAGACTAATTCTGCACCAAGTGAAAAATCAAGTAAGTACCTAACCAACCTAGCTGACAACATTGTTGTCCAAAAGGTAGAGGAGGGAACTAGATGGACAGCCATACTATATTTAATTCTTATAAACAGAGAAGAAGTGATAGAGGGAGTTCAAACTGCAAGAACCTTGAGTGACAGTGACCATGTCATACTAGAATTCAACATAATGCAAATACAAGCAATAGAACATGATGATATCAGAGTCTTAGATTTTAAAAGAGTTTATTTTAATAAACTCTGAGAGAAGTTGGAAAAGGTCATTTGGATTAAAATCCTAAAGGGAAAAACAACTCAAGAATCTTGAGAAACTCTGAAAAATAAGATCATAAAGGCCCAGACCAACAAAATACCACTGAAAAAGAAAATCAAGAAATCCAAGATAAAACCAGCATGGCTGCACAAATATCTCTATGACAAATTGAAAGACAAAAAGGACAAGTACAAAAAATGGAAAGAGTGACACACAACTAAGGCAGATTATCAGCAGATAGCCAGAATCTGCAAAGACAAAGTCAGGAAAGTAAAGGCTCAGAATGAACAGAGATTTGCAACAAAAGTCAAAGATAAGAGCTGCTTATCTCATTCTTTGCATTGGTCTTCATGCAAAAAGAAACTATAGCCCAATCTGCCAAAAATGTAACTGTAAAAGAGAGACTAGAAATAAAAGTTAAAATAAGCAAAGAGAAAGGGAGGGGGGATACCTTTTTGATCTTGACGAATACAAATCACCGGAACCTGACGGATTATTCCTAGAATTCTAAAGGAGCTGGCAGATGCCATCTCAGAACCTTTCAAAAATCTTGGTGCCCCGGGAACTACCAGATGACTGGAAAAGAGCTGATATGGTTCCCATCCTCAAAAAAGGGGCGGGGGGGGGGAAACATAGCCAGAAAGCTGCAGACCAATCATCCTAACATCAATACCAGGGAAGATACTGTGGAGCTGGGCAGACGGTAGGGAGCGGAGCTCCAGGAAAACCTAATGCCTGCAGCCAATCAATAAGCTTCACAGAAGCCGTGGACACCTTGGAGGGAGTTTGGAAGATTGGGGGATTCCTGGTAGCTGTTTTGGATGGCGATCCGAGCGGTGGACTAGAGAAATTCTGGGTGAAGATCGACAGGCTGGAAATGACGGTGCGTAATGCAACTGAGTGAGCTCCTAGCTGGCAAAAGAAACAATGAGTGAATAGTGGGTCAGATTTGAACCGTGACCTGTGATTTGTTTAAGGCAAGAAACTCTAGGGAGTACCTGAAACGCAAAGTGAGATCTGATCTGGAAAGAAACCTTGGAAGTGAATGATTTTAGAGAATGAGGCCAGCACGAGAAGGAGGGAGGAAGTTGCTATCTTTTCCCCTCCAAGAAGCGGCGAGTAGAAGCGGAGCCAAAAAAGGGGAATACATAGAGCTGGTGAGATGCTTATATGAGTGTGGAGAGAGCAGGTGAATTTCCAGAGATTGCAAATAATAGGGTATAATTTTTTAGAATTTTTCTTCACCTTAAAATAAAACATATGTACCATATCTTTCTGTGTATAAGATGCACCAGTATATAAGACACACTGAGATTTTAGAGGAGGAAGACAAGGAAAAAGTATTCTGAATCAAATGGTGTAGTATTATATTATTTAATAAAATACCAGTGTATTTTACAAACTTCAAACTTGACAGCTTCAAGACTTGTGGACTTCAGCTCCCAGAATTCCTCCATCAGTTCTGCTCCCTTATGAATGGAAGTTGAAGTCCACAAGCCTTAAACTTGCCAGGTTTGAAGACCAAAATCAAGTTTCACCCAAACCCAGCTTATTTAACCTCTATGACAATCATTAAGTGTTGTACCTCATGATTCTTGACAAGTGTATCTTTTCTTTTATGTATATTGAGAGCATAGGCACTAATGACAAATTCCTTGTGTGTCCAATCACACTTGGCCAATAAAGATTTCTATTCTACTCTACTCTCTCCTCTCCTCTCCTCTCCTCTACTTTATTCTGAAACCCTGTGTAAAGCCTTAGATGATCTGGAAAAAGCTAAACAGGGTTAGATGATATTCTGCTGCTTATTTGGATGGGACACTACAGGGGAAACTCTAAATACAGCCCCCCACCGGAAAAGAACACATAAGCCAGAAGAAGTTAATGAAAAAACTCCCCAATTTTTCCATTGTTTCCAAGAAAATAACCTAAACCCATCCATATGATCCTTCCTAGACGTGGTGCCCCATTTTGAAGCTTTGTCTACTTTTAACTACAGGCATTCCCAGGCGCTTATTTTCTTTGACCAAATTCATGGAAAATGCTTCATTTGAACTAGCTGAAACCCACTGCAATTCTCCCATATCCCCAATGCCTTCAGATCCCAGTCCAACTGGAACAATTTGGAGCCGTGGGAAAACCACCCCGAGAAAAGCCTAGCCACTTTTTGGCAGAAGTGGGCAAAACATGGAAATGTATCTCCCTGGGATTCCCTTGCCAATTCTCCCAAGGCTCCCAGGCTTACCTTTCCCAACCCGGCTTGGCCCGCCTTTCCCCTCCACTCTCTCGTCTGCGTGTGCATGTGTGTGTGTATGTGCAAGAGAGACACAGAGAGAGAGAGCACCAGATGGGTGCAATTACCTGAACACAAGCGGCGTCTGTGCCAATTTCAAAACCTCCTGCATGACCGATTCTCTGTCTGGGAGCTCTGTTCCCCCCTGCCTGTGCGCCCCCCATTTCAACCTGCCTTTCAAAAGCGCTTTTCCCACCATTTAGGATCCAGTGCTCCTCTCTCGGAATTGGGACAACGGAACCCCAAGCGCTGCCTTCAAGCTCCATGGCCACATTCTTCACCTAGGCAAAAGATGAGGAGGGGAGGTTCTCAGGCCTCCTCCTCCGCCGCCGCCATGTTTTTTGCCTGGGTGAAGAATTCCGGAGGTGCCTATGGCCACGGAGCTTGAAGGCAGCAATTGAGGCTTTTGGAGTGCAGGCTGCAACGAGGGGCGCAAAGGGCGGGAGGGGAATGTGGCTCCCAGACAGAGAATCAGTCATGCAGGAAGCTTTGAAAGTGGCACAGATGCCGCTTGTGTTCTCCCTGATGCCGAAGCAAAGGACAGAAGGAGTTCCTCATAGTCGGCCCCTGCCCAGCCCCTGCCACAGCCACTCACCTGAGCCACTTTTCGGCCAGCTGGGAGGGCTCCTCGGCCAATGCCTGCTGGTCTCCCATGAGGAGGGAAGCAGCCAAGGGCTGCTGGACGGCCTTGGGTACAGCCACCGAAGCACGGGAAGGCTGCCGCTGCTGAACATTGCTCAACTCCCCCATGCAGCATTCGATGTATAAGACGCACCCAGTTTTGATGCAGTTTTTTGAAGTAAAATGGTGCGTCTTGTACACCGAAAAATACGGTAAATAAAAAAAATACCAATATCCAACCATATACATGTGCCATGTTTCTATATCATTAATGTGCTTTCAGGAGTTTCTTTACTTTCCACCTTCTCCCTCTCCTTCCATAACTCCATCTCTCCAACATTAAAAGTAGTACCAATGGTGACGTGGGGTATAGCAGCTGGAAGAGAGCAACCTCTGCTCTCTAAGGCTGCTTTATTTTCCGTTTTTGGAGACCCTTCGAGGCATGGAGACTGAAGGTTGAAGTGGGAAAAGAGGAGCAACCCGGGCGACAGTGGGGGTGAATGCATTCACCCGCTGGAGCGGAGGGCACCCTCCCTATCCAAGATGGAAACATCTGCCTGATCTGTCATGGTCTGAAGTCACACAGATCCACTGAAGAAGGAAGCTTTTATGAATCCAGGTGAATCGCATTGGAGAATGATCTTAAAAACCATTTAATTAATCACTGGGGAGACCTGTCTGCAGCAGCCTGAAAAAATTCCAAAATCTGGAAAAGAGGCGGTGATTGTGAGGTGGAGGCAAGAGGACGTGTTGGAGAGTTGAAAGCCCGAGATCGAAAGGAAAAGGTGAGTGAAAGTTACTTTAAAGAAACCTGGGGTGGAGAAACTGTTATGCGAGTTATTTTAGTGTGGTAAATCGCTACAGAAGGTACAGAAATACAGTTTTGTTCAGATTTGTTTGGATTTAAAAACTAAAAGACTACAACAATGTGATACTTTGAAGAAAGATTTCTTTGAGAGAAAGAGGAAGTGACTTCACAAAAAGAAAGACAGCAGACATTTCAACAGGAGAAGTAAATGCTGAATAATTTGTAAGACATGAGGAAACACGATCCTTTTATTTTTATAAATCCAAGACACTTTAATTTCTATTAACTACTAGTGACATTACTATACATCTAAGCCATTTTTGTATATTTAAAACCCTGCTGTTCTGTTTCGGGTCTATTTGACCCGAAGCCAAGTTTGAGTCCCTGTAAAAAATTTTCCGTGCATATCTGAAACTTGAAATTTCATGACTATTCATCATTTCAGGGGTTCTCTCTATGAGAATTTTTTTTGGGGGGGGGTGGGGGGCTTAGTTTTTGCTGGGCAAAAAAAGTTGTTCCCGGGTCACCCTGACCCGGACCGAAAACTCTTCATTTGCAGTGCTTATGTTTGGTCTTTTTGAAAGCTTTTTTCACTTGGAAAGTAGTCTGAACATTTCTGCACACAATGATATGAAAATTGAAATGAAAAAAGTAAATCTTATTGGTTTATTTTGCTGATATAATGCACGCCCCCCCATTTTTGTGAAAGTTTTTTCAATTTATGGATAGTTTTGCTTGCAAAATGCATTCTATTTTACTGAAGTTGGTGTGGGATTGGTAGCTTGAACATTTCTGAATATAAGAAAAATATAAAGGAACTGAAAAAAATGATTCTTACTGGTTTTTTAACATCAGAAATAAGGCCTTCCCCCCCCCCCTCAGCTGCTTGCAACCATTTTCACTTTTTATTTTTTTATGCTCCAAATCCGAAATATTCTTTAAAATCTTAGGCATTCATTTACTCAATTTAACAATGCTGATCATCAAAAAAATATTTGTGGGGGTGGGGGAAAAATTTTTTTCCTGGGCAAAAAAAAAGTCACGTTTAGTCTGTTCGGGTCATATAGACCCGGACCAAAATGATTTTTTTTAGGTACTTGAATTTGGTCTTTTTGAAAACTTTTTCAACTGGAAAACTAGTTTGAACATTTATGAACATAATGATATGAAAATTGAACTGGAAAAATTGAGACTTATATTTTTATTTTGATCAAAAAGCCCCTCCCCCCATCCTTTCTGAATTTCGTGTCAATTTCTATTTTTTAAGGCTACAAATCCCCAAGGAATTTTCCCCCAAAAGGTTTGATATACTAAATTGAACATTTATGAATATAAGAAAAATATAAATGAACTGGAAAAAATGGTTCTTATTGGTTTATTTTTGCCACAAAAGGGCCACCACCACCCCTCGGCCTTGCTGTGTGCCATTATTGTCACTTTTTATACATATTTGGCTAGAAATATTTGGAATATCCTTTTTAAAATCAACCACATTGTAGCCAGAGAACTAATTTTATGAAACAAATCCATTTTACCAAAAAAAAGTATGTAAGTTTGAAATTAACAGCATAATTTTTATATAAATTGAAATAATTGAACATGGGGGGAGGCATACATTTATGTGCAAAATAAACCAATATGCATCAATTTTTCCAGTTCAATTTTCATATCATTATGTTCAGAAATGTTCAAGCTACCAATCCCACACCAACTTTAGTAAAATAGAATGTATTTTGCTAGCAAAACTATCCATAAAGTGAAGACTATTTTAAAAAAACGGGGGGCGTGCATTTCATCAACAAAATAAACCAATATGCATCAATTTTTCCAGTTCAATTTTCATATCATTATGTTCAGAAATGTTCAAGCTACCAATCCCACACCAACTTTAGTAAAATAGAATGTATTTTGCAGGCATAATTATCAATAAACCTAAAAAAAAATCACAAAAATGGGGGGGAGGCATATTTATGTGCAAAATAAACCAATAAGGATTAATTTCTTCAGTTCAATTTTCATATCATTGTGTGCAGAAATGTTCAGACTACTTTCCAAGTGAAAAAAGTATTCAAATTGACCAAACATAAGCACTGCAAATGAAGAGTTTTCGGTCCGGGTCAGGGTGACCCGGGAACAGAAGATTTGTAACTTTTTTTAAACAGAACAGCAGGGTTAAGACTTTTATTAATCTCAAGAGACAGCAAAGAGGACATTTGACACCTGTCAGATTTTAAGCAAAGAAACCACTATAAAGTATTCCAGCCCACATGCTGATATAACTGTTACTATATAACTGACTACTTATTTACATAGATACAGTGAAACCTCGTCTTACGAACCCCTCATCATACGAACTTTTCAAGATACGAACCCAAGGTTTCAGATTTCTTTGCCTCGTCTTAAAAACCCTTTCCATCTTACGAACCTGAGCCCGGGTCCGTGGGGTCTCTTACTGCGCCTTGCGTTCTCTGACTGCTGAAGGGATTCCCTGCCTTATGACTGTCACCGCCGGGATTTCCCATTTGATTACAATGCCTGGTGGGATTGGGGGGGGGAGAGCTGCACCTGAACCTGGAGCCCGCTTAGGAGCTGCCCTTCTTGGAGGACAAGCCGCAGCTGCCACTGCCGCTGTAGCCACCACGAAGCGGCTGCGAGAGCGCTTTCTCCAGATTGTTGTCAGCCAAAGCACCTGGGGTTTTTCCTTTGCTTTCCAGCGGCTGGGCGAGATCCTCCCTCCGCCTCCTCCTCCTCCAGGGACAAACGTGCGCTCCTCTTTGTCTTCACGGCCAAAGAAGCGGCGGCCAGTTGAAGTAGCAGCTGCTTCTCCTCCCCCGCTTTGATGCTCGGCAGCCCTGTCCATGAGAAACCGCTCCAAGTCCTACTCCCCACTCTTGCCCATCAGAAAGAGAAAGAGAAGGAGAAAGAGAGGAAGGGAAAGAGAGAGGGGGGAGTGTGTGTGTGTGAGTGAGAGAGAGAGAGAGAGAGAGAGAGGCTGACCTCCTCTCCTTTGCAATGACATCAGAAGCTGCCTGTCTGCTGTGCTGGGCTCACCCCCTAGATGTGCCCGGCGGCTTTGCCTGAAGACAAGAGAGCAGCTGAGGGACTGGCGAACATGGGTTTCTTTCTTTATTTCTCTACCCTTCAACCTTCTCCTCAGAGGCTTCCTCCCATATGCGGCTCATGTTTCCCTGGAAGGGTTTGTGTATGAACGGGGGGGGGGGGGGCTTCCTTGTCTTTATCGGAGCTGTCCCCCCCTCCGTCTGAGCTTGTTTTTGTGTGTTGGGCTGGCAATGGGCTGGCCCTCACGAAACCCGGGTGGGGGCTTTCTATCTATCTATCTATCTATCTATCTATCTATCTATCTATCTATCTATCTATCTATCTGTCTGTCTGTCTATTTATCTATCCTCTATCTCTCTATCTATCCTCCATCTATCTAGCCATCCATCCATCTATCCATTATCTATCTATCTATCTATCTATCTATCCATCCATTATCTATCTATCTATCTATCTATCTATCTATCTATCTATCCTCTATCTATCTATCATCTATCTATCTATCTATCCATCCATCCATCCATCCATCCATCTATCTATCCATTATCTATCTTTCTTTCTTTCTATCTTTCTTTCTATCTATCTATATCTATCTTTCTATCTTTCTATCTATCTATCTATCTATCCATCCATTATCTATCTATCTATCTATCTATCTATCTATCTATCTATCTATCCATCTACCTATCTATCCACCCACCCATCCACCCACCCATCCATCCATCCAGAGGCTTGCCTTAGAAGGGAATAGAAACAGTTTGATCCTCGGCAGCCGGGCGAGTTTACGCGGCTTCTACACCATCCTCATCCCTCTTGCCCATCAGAAAGACAAAGAGAAGGAGAAAGAGAGGAAGGAAAAGAGAGGTGTGTGTGTGTGTGTGTGTGTGTGTGTGAGAGAGAGAGAGAGAGAGAGGCTGACTGCCTCTCCTTTGCAATGATACCCGAAGCTGCCTAGCTGCTTCATCCCAATCCTAGGTGAAAGTCCCGTCCCCCCCCCCCAATTTTCGTTACGTATCCAGGATTGGCAACTGTTTCAGTTTTCTTCGCAGGCAAGCCTCTAGATGGATGGATGGATGGATAAATGGATGGGTGGGTGGATGGATGGATAGATAGATAGATGGATGGATAGATAGATAGATAGATAGATAGATAGAAACATAGATATATAGAGAGATAATGGATGGATGGATGGATGGATGGATAGATATATAGATAAATGATGGATAGATAGATAGAAAAATAGATAGATAGATAGATAGATAGATAGATAGATAGATAGATAGAAAGCCCCCACCCGGGTTTCGTGAGGGCCAGCCCATTGCCGGCCCTGCATACCATGAAAACACGCTCAGTCAGAGGGGGGAAACAGCTCCGGGAAAGACAGGGAAGCCCCCACCCCCATCCACACACGAACACCTCCAGGGAAACACGAGGCTGCAAAGCTGCATGAGGCACATATGGTAGGAAGCCTCTGAGGAGAAGGTTGAAGGGTAGAGAAATAAAGAAAGCAACCCGTGTTCGCCAGTCCCTCAGCTGCTCTCTCGTCCTCAGGCAAAGCCGCCGGGCGCGTCCAGTGGGCGAGCCCAGCACAGCAGACAGGCAGCTTCTGGTGTCATTGCAAAGGAGAGGCAGTCAGCCTCTCTCTCTCTCTCTCTCACACACACATACACACAAACACACACTCCCCCCTCTCTCTTTCCCTTCCTCTCTTCTTCTCTTTCTCTTTCCGATCTAGGCATGCAAGGCAAAATCTGATGGTGGCTGCCACTGTAAGGTGACATATCTCAACTGTGCTTTTGTCTTCCTAAGGGCAGATCACCTAAGTAAAGTGCTCAGAGTGAGGCCCACATCTAGGCATCCAAGACAAAATAAGTGAATTTTTTTGGGGGGGGGCAGTCTTGCTGCATCTGGTGGTGGCTGCCACTGTAAGGGTACATATCTCTACTGTACCATTGTCTTCATAAGGCCAGATTATCTAGGCATCCAAGACAAAAAAAAATGAAGATTTTTTGGGGGGGCAATCTTGCTGGATCTGGTGGTGGCTGCCATTGTAAGGGGACATATCTCAATTGTACCATTGTCTTCCTAAGGGCAGATCACCTAAGGAAAGTACTCAGAGTGAGGCCCACATCTAGGCATCCAAGACAAAATAAGTGAAAATTTTTTGGGGGCGGCAGTCTCGCTGCTTCTGGTGGTGGCTGCCACTGTATATACATATCTCAACTGTGCCATTGTCTTCCAGCTGTAAAATTCATGTATGTATATATTTAGGTTTATTTTTATGTAAATATTTGTGTATAGTTTGGTTCAAATTCTGACAATTTGATAACTGCAGCTGCGCATCAATAAAATTAATTTTGACAGAGTTGGTTTCTAAGAGCCAAAATGCATGTTCCTTCCCAAGGGGGTCATCTTGAAAAAGCTGAAATAATTTGCACCAGGCCATTGCCAGCTTCATATCATTAACAGTGTGTGGGCCTCCAGTGTACCCAAACCTCAATGGGCAGTTATCAACAGTTGTGGCCCTGGAGTGGGCCTAGACTTGAATGCTCAGTTAACAATTGTTGTGGACCTAACCTAAATGCCCAGATATGAACTGTTGTGGCCCTGGAGTAGACCTATATGTCAAAGCCCAATTAACAAAAGTTGTGGACCTCCACTGGACCTAGAATAAAAGCAAAACAAAATGAGCCTTCCTGAATCCCCCACCCCTCTAACTGGGTGTCCTACCCCTTACATAAGGAGGTAATTTCTCACGTGAACTGTCCTCCCAAATTTGCCCCCTTCAGTGGAGTTCGGGTTCAGCAAACCTACCCGAACTCCGACGGCAAGTTCGGCCGAACCTGCCGAACCCGAACTTCAACGGGCTTGCCCAACACTAGCCACCACCTAAAAAAAAAAATTAGCAAAAGGGGAAAGAAAGAAAGAAAAAAAGAACCAAAAAAGAATAAAAAAGAACTAAAAAGCAGACATCACCACCAGAAAGCATCAAAAACACAAAAATTAAAGATGAATAAATGCACATAAGAAAAGTAAAAAGTAAAAAAATCAAAAAGAGGCCATCTATAATTTTAAAAAGAGCCAAAAATTGGATATTCAAATATAGCAAAACGGAAGTGGACTTTTCTGCTGCCTCCGTGCCTCTTTTCCATGCCAATTCTTCTCAGAAAATAATATAAGGAACTCCCATTGCTTCCAAAATCCAAATTTCCAATTCAAATACCCCCAAAAAAGATTCTTCTCACTCAGATGACATCACTTTTGCTGTTTTCCTTCCTGTTGCTGCTTTGCTACCTGAAGCTTTGGGTAACAAATTACTTTTCCATGACTGCTGGTCAGGGGAACTGGTTTTCAGCAGGGTTTTGCATTAACCCTGCGGTGCACCAGACTCTCCCCTCTCCCCCTTGATACTCCAGGTCAAGATTGACCCCCTAAATGGGTCCCAAAACTGCCGTGGAACAGCTGGCTATCCCAGACTCCTGGAAAAATCACTGTTTTTGCTCTGGCTTGCAGCTCCACCCCTAGATTGCGAATAATAGACTCAAAGACTAAATTTGATAAGAGCTTTCCTTTTTCTTTTCCTGATCAGACAAAAAAGAGGACTTTGAAACTAAAAAAAGAGCGGAAGAATACTAGGCAACATTTTTGAAAGGTATCAGTAAACAGGACTAATAACAAAAAGAATATAATTGATCTGATTGAAGATATTGGATAATAAGGAACTGAATAAAATAAAGAACTTGGTTGAACATTTGATTAGATTTGAATTGAAATGAATTGACCTGGAAGTGGAACTCAGTTAACTTGATCTGAATGAACTGATCTCATCTATGCTAAAGGATAAATAAACATTCTTCACTGTCTACTTTTTAATAATTTACAACAAACAATTTGGATTGGGACTTGATATATATAACTGGATTGAGTAATTTGGACTTTTTAAAGAAAATTTGAATTTATTCTGATTGAAAAAGTGGGGGAACATTGGGAAAAAAGAGGTATTTAACTCTAGAGTTTTGATAATATTTTGATTGCATTGATAAAAGTTGATACTTTGAGGTAATAGATAATTCAGATTGGGATTTGGAATATATAATCTAGATTGAATAATTTGGGTCCTTAATTTGATTGACAAAAAAGGGGGAGTGTTTAACTTTAAGTGCATTGACAATATCTTTTTGGGGTTTTGAGATTCTAGACATAGTACATATAAAGTAATATCTACACATTTAAATATTTATATAATTAAGTATATTTTTATTAAGGTTTATTAGAAAACTAGTGTGATTGAAAATTGAAAATGTTAATGTGATTTAAGCATTGAGATTTTACAGTAACAGAGGAATTGTGGAGGGCGGTGAAAATAAGGTGGCTAAGTGGAAAGTGTGGTGGAAAAAGTGGAAAATGACAAGTATGTCAAATTTATCTAGAATAGGGTCAGGGAGAAGGCCCATTAACCAATCAACATCTGTGATCCCAAACCCTTCAACACAAATTACATGGACATTAAAAAGGAAATAGGAGAAGTAAGAATGATACGGGAAAGCTAAAAGAAAGAATGGAAGCCATGGATATAAAGTATGAAGCTTTTTAACAACAAATGATTAAAAATGAACAAAGATTGCAGGATATAGAAGAAAAAAGGGAAGCAGAACAGAAAAGGATGGACCAAATAAATGAGAGATTGACCCAAGCTAACAAAGAGTTGGAAAATATTGTGATTCTTTTAGTCTGAGAAAGCTAATCATTATTTAAGAATTCAAAATCTAAAAGAAGAAAAAGATGAAGATTTGTCAGATATAATGGAGGACATTTTAGCTAATGCATTGGGTTTTGAGAAAGAAGAAATGTTGACAGAGATTGGTGAAATTTACCGGATTCATACAAATTATGCGAGAAGATATAATCTGCCTAAAGAAGTTCATGTGAGAATGGTTAAAAAATCGATTAGGGATGAAGTTTTACATAGGGCAAGGGAAGAATCGACAGAATATAAAGGGAGACAATTGGTGGTTCTTAAACAGATACATAAGAGGTTTAGAGGTCTTAGGAAAACATATCTCTTTTTAACTTCAAAACTAATGAGACATAATGTGAACTTTCAATGGTTGACCCCAGAAGGTATTTTGATAGCATGGTAAGATAAAAGGATAAGAGTAGATACGATTGAAAAAGCAGAAGAGTTCTATTATAAAAATTTTGCTGGAGAGGAAGAAATAGAGGGTAGGGAGATCAGGGAAGAAGGAGAGATAAGTGAAGCAAAGACAAAGGATTTGGGACAGAAAGAAATACAAGGAAGGGAGAGATGGGAGGAGGTAACTAAGGAGATGGAAAAGAGAAATATTGATGATGGCAGAGTGGAAGTACAAAAGGAAATTAGAAGTACCAGAACTGTTAGGCCAAAATACAAGTAACGTAGGGGAATCAAAAATAGAAATATACTCAGTGAACATTAATAGTTTAAATTCCCAATATAAAAGGAGGAAAGTCTTAAATAAACTGTGCAGAAAGCATTATGATATAGTAGCTCTTCAAGAAGTGCACATAGAAGGAAAACATGAATATTTGCTAAAAAAAGAAAACTAGGAATATGATATGCTTCCCTTTCAAAAGAAAAAAATGGGTTATTTTTTATATAAAGGAAACCATCCAGGAAAAATAACTATACAAAGATTCAGAAGGCGAATCTTAACGGCGGAACTTGTTTTGAATAATACGCCAATAACATTCGTAAATATTTATGCTCCAAATGAAGGTCAAGAGAAACTTTATAAGAATTAAATTATATTAAACTTTTAAATAGAACCAAAGAAGACTTAGAAAAATGATCCAAATTAAATGTATCTTTAATGGGAAGGATTAACACTATAAAATCTAATATACTTCTGAGATGGTTGTACCTCTTTCAAACAGCACCAATACAATTGGATAAAAAAAATTCTCAAATGTAAATAGAACAATCTCTAAATTTATTTGGCACAACAAAAAACCAAGAATAAGTATAAAAGCACTGCAGGATTCGAGACTGAGAGGAGGATTTGGTCATCCGAACTTAGAATTATATTATTAGGCTACAATATTACTGTGGATTAAAGAATGGATTAAATTGGACAACAACATAATTTTAGTGAGGGATGGCATGCACACCTGTGGGAAAGAGAGTACATCAAAATTCACAATTTATACAACACCAGATACGGAATATCTTACTTGAACATTGGAGAAAAGTAAGGAAAAAACATTACAGAGAAGTGCCTAGATGGCTATCTACATTGGAAGCTCAAATACATCCGAATACAATTAATAAAAACTAAATTAATACATATGAAGAACTTTTAGATCCCAAGGGATTTTTAAAACCCAGAGAAAAACTCAAAAGTGAAGGCGTGGAGTTAGATTGGTTACCATATTTTCAGGTACAAAGTAGATATAAAAAATATGTAATTGAATTTGGAATATGTAAAAACCCTAGTAAAATAGATAAAATCTTAATAGGATCAAATAAAAAATTAATTTCCAAAATGTACAATTATTTACTAAATTATGAAAATACAGAGGAAGTAGTTAAACATAATATGATAGCAGGGATGACAAATTTTGGTTATTCTATTCAGTTAGACGATTGGGAAAAATTATGGAAAATTAATTATAAGATGACATTGTCGGTATCGTATAAAGAAAGTTTACATAAGATGTTTTATCGGTGGCATTATGCTCCAACACGTTTAGCCAAAATTCATCCAAACATAAGTAATAAGTGCTGGAAATGCAAATCTGCCATAGGTATGTATAATCATATTTGGTGGTTAATTCCGGAAGCAGAAAAATTTTGGTCTAGGATTCAAAACTGGTTGAAAGAAACGTTAAATTATCAATTAGAAATGAAACCGGAAATGTATCTTTTGGAAATAATTAGAGGACAGCATAGTAAGGAAGACTACTACTTGATAACACATATATTAACATCAGCAAGGTTGGTGTTTGCACAAACTTGGAAAAAGGAAAATATTCCAAATGAAGAAATGGTGATTAGGAAAATGCTAGATTGTGCTAAATTAAGCAAATTAACATATGAATTACAGAATAAACAAAATAAAGACTACTATATAGTTTGGGGGAAATTATATAGCTGGATAGAAAAGAAAAAAGAATTGAACTAACGTTTAAGAAAAAGAATGAATCAATGGAAACAGAATTGTAAAGTATTAAGCAAATTCATTTTGTGTTATATATATATATATATAAAAATATATATACAAATATATATATATTTGTTTTCGTAGATTTTCATGGGTATATGTATGTAGATTGTTCTGAGTTCGGGTTTGGCCCCATGTAATATTTTGAGTGTCTATGCGACGTTTCGGTGAAATCACATTCACCATCATCAGGCTGAAGTTGTAAGCTTCGTGCTGCTGTAGATATATGCTGTAGATAAGGAAGAACGTGCACAGCAAATTAAGTAAAATAAATAAAATTTCTTCGAAAATGCTACTGGAAAATGGCTTGCAAATAAAATTAAAAATCAAAGAGAAAAAAGTCTGATCAGCACTCTCAAAAAAGAAGACAGAGTTGTTTGTTATAAATTAGAGGAAAAGAAATAAATAATTCAAGATTTTTATAAAACATTATATAAAAGGGAAAATTCGGTCAATGTAAGGAAAATACAAGAAATCTTTAAGATTTTTACTAACATTCCAGAGGATACAAAACAGATGTTAAACACAGACATTTCAATTAGAGAACTAAGGGAAGCATTTAAAAACAGAAAGATAATAAATCACCTGGCTCAGACAGTCTTCCGATATAAATCGATAAAGGAATGCAGGAACAGTTGGAAGAACATCTATTAGAAATACAGTGGTACCTCTACCTAAGAATGCCTCTACTTAAGAACTTTTCTAGATAAGAAATTGGGTGTTCAAAATTTTTTGCCTCTTCTTAAGAACCATTTTCTACTTAAGAACCCGAGCCTGGAAAAATTTCCCAGAAAATTTGAGAGCGGCACGAAGGCCCGGCATCTTGCCATCCCCCCTGGATTTCTCGCTCTGGTGTAGTGTATGGGAGGCAGCCTCGCACTGGGTGTATGGGAGGCACGTGCTCCTCCTCGCCGCCTCAGAGTCCCTCTTTTTTTTTTAAGCCTTAAAGTTTTGGATTTTTTTGATTCTCCTCACCTCACCTTCTTCCTTCGCCAGTGGCTGTCCTCCTCCTCTTCTTCCTCCTCCTCCTCCCACCCAAATTCTGAGCTTTTATTTCTTTCCTAATGGGTTTGCATGCATTATTTGCTTTTACATTGATTCCTATGGGAAAAATTGCTTCTACAGTAATACCTCATGATACGAACTTAATTGGTGAAAGGAGGAGGTTCGTAAGGTGAAAAGTTCGTAACACGAAACAAAGTTTCCCATAGGAATCAATGGAAAAGCGATTAATCCGTGCAAGCCCAAAATTCACCCCTTTTGCCTCATTTCCGCCGGCATTCGGATTTTGTTCGGGTGTGGGTGGAGGGGGGGGAGACGGGGGGAGACAGCGCAGGCTGCCCGGAGGGAGCCTCGTGGGTGGATTAACGGAAAAGTCAACAGTTACTGTCCGGCTTGCAATGACTGGAAGGGAAGGGAGGGAAACGCACGGGCGGTTTGTACGTGCGTCTTCTCTGATTTCCTCCCTCCCTCCTTCCCCCTCTCCCTCCTGGCCTCCCTCCTCCTCCTCCTGTATTCCGCCTCCCTCCCAGCCTCCGAGCCACATTCTCCGCGCCGCCGGCAGGCTGTCATCTTCTAAAGAAGCAAGAAGAGGAGCAGGAGCTGGGCGCCTTCCTCCACCACCACCGGCGCCCAGCTCCTCCTCCTCTTCTTGCTTCTTTAGAAGATGACAGCCAACCGGCGGCACGGAGGGTGGGGATGGTGTGCGTGTGTGGAAAGGGTCAGCGGGAGAACTGGGGGGAGCCGTGGCCACTGCCCCGTGGAAGGGACCCGGCTGGGAAGCTCCCAAAGGTGTGGGCTGGGGTCTTTCTGGGAGAGCAAGCAGCAGGCGTGGGCTGGGGTCCCCTCAGTTCTCCCGCGGACCTCTTCCACACATCCCGACTCCTGCAGCCTCCGCGTTTTTCTTTCGGCCTCGGGCTGGAAAGGGGGAGTTAAGCCAGCCCAGCGGCTTTTTACATTGGGGAGATGTTACCAGCCCCACCGCTTAGCTCCTCCCATCCACCCAGAAGCCGAAAGTTCTGGCCTTTGTTCACCAGCCTCCACGTTTTTCTTTCGGCTTCAGGCTGGACAGGAGGAGCTAAGCCAGCCCAGCGGCTTTTTACATTGGGGAGATGTTACCAGCCCAGCGGCATTGATTCCTCCCACCGCTTAGCTCCTCCCATCCACCCAGAAGCCGAAAGTTCTGGCCTTTGTTCACCAGCCTCCACGTTTTTCATGTTTGCATCCTGGGCGGGCGGGCGAGGAGGCGCGACCGGCCGGCTAGGACAGGGCAGGTAGCGGCTGGGCGCAGCGGCGAGGGTGCGTCCGACTCGGGGCTGGCGGCACCCGACGCACCGGGGAACATCAGTTCAGCGGATCAAGCCCGGCTCCTTTCGGCCCAGCATCCCGGGCCAAGCGGCTGCCTTCCGTCACTGAGCCTGGCTCGCCCGGAAGATCGTAGCGTGCGTTGGCTGCGCCGGCTAGGGAAGCCAAGCCGGCAGCAACGTCACCGCCGCCGCAGCCAACGCGCGCTACGATCTTCCGGGTCAGCCAGGCTCAGTGACGGAAGGCAGCCGCTTGGCCCGGGATGCTGGGCCGAAAGGAGCCGGGCTTGATCCGCTGAGCCTGGCCGGCTTGGCTTCCCTCGCCGGTGCAGGCAACACGCGCTGCCATCTTCCGGGCGAGCCAGGCTCAGCGGATCAAGCCCGGATCCTTTCGGCCCAGCATCCCGGGCCAAGCGGCTGCCGCCGCAGCCAACGCACACTACAATCTTCCGGGCGAGCCAGGCTCAGCGGATCAAGCCCGGATCCTTTCGGCCCAGCATCCCTTGCCAAGCGGCTGCCGCTGCAGCCAATGCACGCTATGATCTTCCGGGCGAGCCAGGCTCAGCGGATCAAGACTGGCTCCTTTCGGCCCAGCATCCCGGGCCAAGCGGCTGCCGCCGCAGCCAACGCGCACTACGATCTTCCAGGCGAGCCAGGCTCAGCGGATCAAGCCCGGCTCCTTTTGGCCCAGCATCCCGGGCCAAGCGGCTGCCGCCGCAGCCAACGCGCACTACGATCTTCCGGGCGAGCCAGGCTCAGTGACGGAAGGCAGCCGCTTGCCCCGGGATGCTGGGCCGAAAGGAGCTGGGCTTGAAGATCGCAGCGCACGTTGGCTGCGGTGGCGAGGGCTTGCGATGGAGGGTGGAGGAAGCGGCCATGGGAGGACGAGCTGCCTCAGGGAGGAGGATCGGGCGGGACCAGGTGGGGGCTGGAATTTCTCCGCTGGGAAGAAGCGGCGATGGATCCTCCGTCTACCTCTGTCGGCTGCTCCGGGCCACAGGGGCGTGGGGCGCTGCTTCTCCGGTCGCCCGGTCCTCTCCTGCCTCCCGCGCCGATCGAAAGGGGCTGGAGCGGCAGAGCCGAGCACGCCTTCTGCCCTTTCATCCTCGCCCTGGTGGCCTGGAGCAGCCGACAGAGGTAGATGGAGGATCCATCGCCGCTTCTTCCAAGCGGAGAAATTCCAGCCCCCACCTGGTCCCGCCCGATCCTCCTCCTCCCTGAGGCAGCTCGCCCTCCCATGGCTGCTTCTGGGAGCGGCCCGGAGCAGCCGACAATGTTGCCCGCTGCGTCGGGCGCCACCAGCCGCGAGTCGGACACAGCATCGCCACCACCGCCGCCGCCCCCAGTCGCTGCCCGCCCCGTCTCGCTGCCCGCCCCGTCTCACTCGGCCGTGCCTCCTCGCCCGCTGCCCGCCCGCCCAGGATGCAGACCTGCTGCCTCGCCTCACACCCGCCGCCGGCCCAATCCTGCGCCTCCTGCTCCCCCCCAGCCAAAAATACAAAGGCGGTTTCAGACTCCCTTTGCTCCAGGCTGCTCCGCCCTGCCTGTCATGCGGCGGCAGACCGTCTTTGTGGTTTTTTGCTGGGGGGGGGAGCAGGAGGACCTTCCTGACTCCCTCCCCCAGCGCCGGACCTCCTGCCCTCCCTCCCAGACAAAAACCCAAAGTGGCCTCCCGAACCCGAACGTTTTCCGTCTTACCAACCTGCCACCGCCGCCGAGAAAGCCGCCCGGCTGTCACCTTTTAAAACAGCCGGGGGGATTCCCAGAAGCCTCCCGAAGCCGAATGCCAAACCCGAACATCCGGGTTCGGCTTCGGGAGGCTGCTGGGAAGCCCCCTGGCTGTTTTAAAAGGTGACAGCCAGGCGAACGCCGAACCCGGAAGTTCGGGTTTGGTGTTCGTAACATGAAAAAAGTTCGTAACAAGAGGCAAAAATTTTAAGAACCCCGGGTTCGTATCTCGGGTTGTTCGTAAGACGAGGGGTTCGTATCTTGAGGTACCACTGTACTTGCAAACTTTTCTTCTTAAGAACCTGGTCACGGAACAAATTAAGTAGAGGTACCACTGTATATATTTTCAATAAAACTTTTTTTTTTAAAACCCTTTTGGTGTGACAGTTCTGGTACTGCCTGTGCCAGACTATGCACCCCACCATCATTTTTGTGGAATTTTCTGTGATTTTTTGTTTTGTTTTGGATGGCTTCTCCTCATCCTCTGCCCGCTCGCCCCCTGGGTTAATACCGACTTTTATTTCTTTGTCCGAAACACAGCTGAGCAGCTGCTCAGCTGTGCTTTGAGCTGAAATGTCCTTCTGAGCATGCATGGAAGTAAAATCGCAGAAGGGGACACCCACACACAAGCGGAGTGAGGGCCCATGCACAAAAAGTCGTGCAGTGCTCTGGTAGCAAAGGTAACTTGAACCCAACCCTGCTACAAAATCCAATAGGGAAATTTCCATGCTAAATTCTAGAATTCTCATGAGTCACTTTTTAAGTAAAAGGTGGTTCTAAAAATTTGATTTGATCTGATCTAATTTGACTTTTATGCCACCCAATCCCATGGGACTGAGGGTAACTTACAACAATAAAAATATGATACAGTATTATAAAAAGTCAAATATAAATAATAAAAACAATATAAAAAAAACTTATACTAATAATAAAAATCCTAACAATCTCTCTGGTCAAACATACAAATTTAATTCAATTCAATTCAATTTTATTTTATATACTTCTTCCTCCTCCTCCTCCCATGCAAATTCCGAGCTTTTATTTCTTTCCTAATGAGTTTGCATGCATTATTTGCTTTTACATTGATTCCTATGGGAAAAATTGCTTCTACTTACAAACTTGTCTACTTAAGAATCTGGTCACAGAATGAATTAAATTCTTAAGTAGAGGTATCGTTGTATACAATGCTGTGTTGAAAGAGGGGAAAATACCCATGTCTTGGAAAGAATCCAATATAGCCCTAATACATAAAAAAAAGATATAGATCATACTTTGATTTCAAACTACAGATCCATCTCACTTTCAAATGTTGACTACAAAATTTTCAGTTCGATAATGTCGAGGCTGCCAATCAGAATTCAGACAAATAAAACTCAGAGTCCTTTTTTAAAGGTTCAAAGTGAATTTATCAAAATCAGAACTTGAAGCATCGAAAGCAAGCAAAGTCTGAGGGAAAATGGCACATTACACACATATCAAAAAACCCCTATCCACCCCCTGTTGGGCATTCGCCCAATCTCCAGTGTCCAGATGCATCAGGTGTCCCAATGTTGCTCCTCCTGTCACATTTCAGGAATTCCATCTAACGGGCTCCTCCTGGCACCTGGGAAATCGAAAGTTAACTCTCCTCCTGCACACTTCCCAAACCCTGTCCTTGAAACTACCCCTCCCCATCTCTATGACAACCAAGCGAAAGAATGCAGTAGCACAGTGAAGGTTGACATTCGCCCCCCCTGGAAAAAAGGGACTTCAGTCCTGAAAAAGAAAAGAAAAACAAAGAACACCAATACAGTGGTCCCCCGAGTTTCGCGATCCCGATCTTCGCTAAACACTATTTCGCGATTTTTCCACCCGGAAGTAAAAACACCATCTGCGCATGCGCGCCCCTTTTTTCTATGGCCACGCATGCGTAGATGGTGGAGTTTGCGTTCCCCCGGCAGATCAGCTGCTGGGCGGCTTCCCTGGGTCTTCCCCCTCTTGCTGGCGGGAGGGCGAGCGGCGGGCATCAGCGAGGAGCCGGGGTTTCCCCTTTGCGTGGGCGGCCGGTAAGACCCCAGCGCCGCTTCCCAGCTGAGTCCCGAAGCCAAACGCGGAAGTTCGCCTTTGCCTTCTGGCTTCAGGACTCAGCTGGGAAGCGGCGCGAGCGAACGGCGTGGGCGGGCGAAGGGCGGGCGAGCGGCGGGCGCACGGGCAGGCAGGCGGCGGACAAGCGGCGGGCGGACAAGCGGCGGGCGGACAAGCGGCGGGCGCGGCAGCAGCGAGCAGTTTGCGTGGGCGGCGGGGGAAACCCCAATCTTCGGCTCCTCGCTGCTGCGGCGGAAGTAAAAACACCATCTGCGCATGCGCAGATGGTGTTTTTACTTCCGCACCGCTACTTCGCGAAGAATCGATTGTCGCGAGGGGTCCTGGAACGGAACCCTCGCGATAATCGGGGGACCACTGTATATACATTTCATCATCAAGGCTTATCAGGGTATTTCATCCTAAAATGATCAATTTCCCTCTGGGCATTCATGTGTTTTTCATCAACCCATTCAGCATGAGACACAGGGAAATGTTTCCAAGCAACCAAATATTGGGTTTTCCTTCTGGTTTTCCTAGAATCCAACACCTCTTTAATCTCAAAATGTTGCTCACCTTCAATGAGTAACGGGACGGGGGGATCTGGTTGTGGCGGCCGCAAATCACTTGTCCGTTCTGGTTTTAGTAAGCTTACATGGAAAACTGGGTGGACTTTCCTTAGTTCTTTTGGCAATTCCAACTTCATTGCCACTGAATTCTCAACCTGTACAATTGGAAAAGGTCCCACATACTTAGCTCCCAATTTCTTTGATTGTTGCGTGGTCCTCAAGAACTTAGTTGAAAGATAAACCCTATCCCCCACCCTATAATCCACTGCGGCCATCCTTTTCTTATCAGCCTGGGCCTTATGAGTACGTTGAGCCTCGTCCAGCACCTTCCGCGCTATGGGCCAAGCTGCCTTAAGTTGAATTACCCAATCCTTTAAAGATGGGTGATGAGGCTCATTCTGGAGTAATTTTGGGATTGGTACAAATTCCTGTCCACTCACTAATTTAAAAGGAGTGAATCCTGTACTACTATGTAGTGAATTGTTATAGGCCACCTCTGCGAATGGTAAGAGATCATGACAGTTATCTTGCTGATAATTCAAGTAACACCTAAGCCTTAGGTCCTAAGGTATTGCTCTAGTACAGAGTTAGCCCTCTCACACACACCCATTGGTTTGAGGGTGATGGCTCGAACTCAGGCCCTGTTTTGTACCCAGCAATGCTAAAAACTACTTCCAGAATTTAGAGGTAAATTGTACCCCTCAGTCTGATATTCTCTCAGGAACTCTGTGCAGACAATATACATGTTGTATAAATGCCACAAAATGAACCTGTTTGGAAAAAAGGTCAGTAACAACCCAAATTACAGTATTCCCCCCACTCTCAGGCAGGTCCACGATAAAATCCATTGAAATTTCCTTCCATGGTGCTCCAGGTCTCGCCACTGATTGTAACAGTCCTTGGGGATGACCTAGGGCCCACTTTGCTGCCGCACACACTGGACAGCTTGCTACATAAGTCTCAATATCCTTCTTCATGGAGGGCCACCAGAACTGCCTTCTCAATAAATGCAATGTTTTCAAAAAAGCAAAATGCCCAGCCACTTTGGAGTCGTGTCCCCTCTCCAGTATCAATGACCTCAAGGCTTGGGGAACGTACAGGCGGGACCCAAACCAGGCCAGACCGTTTTTCTTGCTGCAATCTCCCTGATGAGACAGGAACCAGTCATCGGTTTCTAGTGCTTTTTGAAGTTCCGCCACCAGGCTGTCAGGAAGCTCTGTCTTCTTTGAACTCTGCTGTCGAGTAAGTGCCGGGCACACTGTTTGTGAGGCCTGAAACACCTGTTGGATTAATTCCAGTCTCCCGCTATTATATTGTGGCATTCTCGACAGCGCATCTGCCATGAAATTGTTTTCCCCCCGGTATATAGCGCAGTGAAAAATCAAACCAACTAAAATGCTGTGCCCATCTAGCTTGCTTTGGGGACAATTTCCGTTGCCAAGTTAGCATACTATTCTGCCACTTTCAGTTTTTTGAGAACCTCTCTGACTAGAGCTACGTGCTCTTCTAAAGTCTCTGAATATATTAGAATATCATCCAAGTAGATCAAGCACCCTTTAAACAAATGCTCACGTAGTACCTCGTTGATTAGTTGCATAAAAACCCCTGGCACCCTCTGTAGGCCAAAAGGGAGCACCCTGAATTGAAAGCATCCAAGCGGAGTGTTAAACGCAGTTTTCCACTCATCTCCTTCCTTTATGTGCATCCGGTAGTATGCTTCACGTAAGTCCAGTTTTGTGAAAAATTTCCCTTTCGCCAAATAGGTCAACATGTCCTTCATTAGTGGTAGGTCAACATGTCCTTCATTATGCATGCAAATTGTATTTAGGGCACGAAAGTCCACCACCATCCTCAGAGACCCATCTTTCTTTTCTCTGAACATTTTAGGGGCCGCCATTTGAGGCCTCGCTGGCTGTATGAAACCCCTTGCCAAATTCTTGTCAATGAACCTGCGCAGCTCACCCAATTCCAAAGGGGTTAAAGAGTACATCCTGGGTTTTGGCAGTTTTGCCGGGCACAATGTCAATGCTACAGTCGTGACCCTGTGGGGTGGCAATTTGTCAGCTTCCCTTTCACTGAAAACTGTTTTCAAATCCCAATATTCCCTGGTGATTTTTTCTTCGCCTGCAATTTTCTCCACCGGGGGGGGGCTTCCTCCCCAGTTCTGCTAGCATAAACCCCAGTTCCTCCTGTCCTTTGTAGGTGATAGTGACTGCCCTGGTACGCCAGTTAATTCCGGGGTTCCATTTCTGCAACCAGGGTAGCCCCAAAATAACTGTACTATCAGGCAAAGGACCCACAATAAATTGTATAGTCTCTTGGTGGGAGCCCATTGTCATAATGAGAGTTCCTGTCTCATTGATGGCCGGTTTACCCCCTGCCATGGATCTATCCAATTGGGTAAAAGAAATGGGGTCCCTCAAATTTCTGAGTTTGAGGCCCAAACTCTCTGCCACCTCAGGGGACATTAGGTTCCTGGTACAGCCTGAATCCAAAAGGGCTAACATGTTTCCCCTTGTTCCCCCTGTTGGGTCTCTTAAAGTTAAGGGAATGTATACACAGCCAGGAGGGGGACTTACCGAGAAAGCTTCTTCCAGTTCACTTTCCAGGATGTTAGGACGATCTGGAGATCCCAACTCCTCCCCTTTTGGGGGGCAACCTCTACGGTTTCCTTTCCCACTTGGGCAGTCTCTGGGGATTTCTTGATCCGTTGCTCTGACTTTTTTCCGCCACTAGGTGTCACCCTCGGCACAGGCTTGGCCAAGCACTCCGCAGCTCGGTGACCTACTTTCCCACAGTGGAAACATACTGTAGATTTTGGTTTCTCTGGAAAACTCCGTGGCGTTTTCTTCAGGGCCCTCTCTCCCCTGTGGGGGGACTTTTCTCCCATTGATTTCTCAGGAGGCCTATCTCTACTTCTGCCGCCAACTCAAACCATCTGCTGAGGTTTCTAGGGGTTGATCTGGCTGTGCCGGTAGACCTCATCATCCAACCCATCCATGAAGTATTCCATCAGAATATTCATTGGGTATGAGCTAACGTAAGCCATCAGTTCCCTGAACTCCTGTGTGTATTCGGTAACTGATCTCCCTCCCTGTTTCAGGGTTTTCAGCTTTGATCTAGCTTTCCTCTCTGCCTGGAGATCCTCAAAGCGCGCTCTGAGGGCCATCATAAATTGATCAAAATTCCTAAGGACGGGGTCTCTCCTCTCATGCAATGACACCATCCAATCCGCGGCTTTTGCGTCTAACGCCCGGGTCACCACTCTCACCCAGGCTGGGTCATTGGGAAACTCATCCTCATAATCTTCCATGTATTGATTCACTTGGGCCAGGAAATACCTCAACCCCACTGGCGCTCCATCGTAATGCTGGGTGAAGGGAGGGGTGGTTGGAGCCTTGCTTCTGCGGGCTGCCCCCCCTTTGTGGAGACCGTCTTGGAATCACAGGGCTCAGGTCTCTTCCAGGGGGAGGGCCTTGGGCGACTGCACTTTGCTGCTGTTGTCCCTGCCCCGAGGGTCCCGGCATCTGGTCCTCCCCCCCTCTTCCTCACTTGGAACAGCCCTAAGGGCTTTCTGGCTCTTCTTTTCCACCAGGGCTTCCCTAATTCCTGACATCAATTCTGCCAACAGACTTTCTTCCTGGCCGGCCACCCACTTCTCCTTACTTTTTCTTCCCCGGTGGGTCACATTTGCATCAGAATCCTTCATTAGATCTCCAAGGAGGCCACTTGAGCCAACCCCAGTCAACCATCATGGGGCCTGCCTGGCTGGTTCGTCTCCGCTGGGATCCGATGCTCCCTCTTTCTCCAGGATCGGGGGGGCGGACTTATGAGGGCAACTTTTTCTTTGGAAGATTCTCCCTCACTTTCACTTCGAGACATCTTTTGCCAGTCCCTCGTAGAATGCTCTCCAGGTGTGACTGTTAAGGCAGACTTTGCTTAATGTCAAGGCTGCCAGTCAGAATTCAGACAAATATAACTCAGAGTCCTTTTTTAAAGGTTCAAAGTGAATTTATCAAAATCAGAACTTGAAGCGTCGAAAGCAAAGCAAAGTCTGAGGGAAAATGGTACACACATATCAAAAAACCCCTATTCACCCCCTGTTGGGCATTCGCCCAATTTCCAGTGTCCAGATGCATCAGGTGCCCCAATGTTGCTCCTCCCGTCACATTTCAGGAATTCCATCTAACGGGCTCCTCCTGGCACCTGGGAAATCGAAAGTTAACTCTCCTCCTGCACACTTCCCAAAACCCCCTCCTTGAAACTACCCCTCCTCGTCTCTATGACAACCAGGCAAAAGAATGCAGTAGCACAGTGGAGGTTGACAGATAATGTCTCAGAGATTAAAAGGGTATTTCATCCACATAAATCAGAATGGCTTCTTGCCCAAAAGATACTTGCAGAACAATCTAAGAATAATAATGAATGTAATCAAATATTATGAAATCCACAATGAAAAACAGCTTGCATTAATTTTCCTAGATGACCACAAGGCGTTTGATAATATAAATTGGGATTTCATCTTAAATCAATTAAAATACTGTATATGGAATTTGGAACTAATTTTATAAGGGCAGTAGAAACAATATATTCACAACAGTCAGCCAAAGTGACAATAAATGGAGAGTTAACACCACAAATTGAAATACAAAAAGAACAAAACAAAGCTGTCCCCTATCACCCGTTATTCATTCTGACACTGGAAAAACTGGCATGAATAATAATAAAAATAAATAAATAAATAATAATAATAATAATTAATAATAACAACAACAACAACAACAATTTATTAGATTTGTATGCCACCCCTCTCCGAAGACTCGGGGCAGCTCACAACAATTGTGAACAATATATGCCAAATTCAATAATTAAAAACTCTGTCTAAAAACACTTATCATTAAAATAACCACACAACCCAAACATACCATACATAAATCTTATTAGCAGCTAACCCGTGCTTGGCGATAATAGTGGGTTTTCAGAAATTTATGAAAGATGAGGAGGGGGGGCAGTTCTAATCCCCGGGGGGAGTTGATTCCAGAGGGCCAGGGAAGGCTCACAGAGAAGGCTCTTCCCCTGAGTCCTGCCAGATGACATTGTTTAGTCGACAAGACCTGGAGAAGGCCAAATCTGTGGGACCTAATCAGTCGCTGGGATTCGTGCGGCAGAAGATGTTCCCGAAAGTATTCTGGTCCGATGCCATGTAGGGCTTTATAGGTCATTACCAACACTTTGAATTGTGATGGGAAACTAATCAGCAACCAGTGCAGGCTGAGGAGTGTTGACGAGACATGGGCATATCTAGGAAAGCCCATGATTGCTCTCGCGGCCGTGTTCTGCACGATCTGGAGTTTCCGAACAGTCTTCAGAGGTAGCCCCATGTAGAGAGCGTTGCAGTAGTCGGGAGGGGTACGGCAGAAGAGAGGTGCTGCTGAAACAACCCCCCCCCCTCAGGAATTGTCTCTTCTTGGAGCCGTGAGAGGCCAGGACCCTCTGACCAAGAGAACTGAGACACAATTCAGTGCCGGCTGGTCACCCCCCGCAGATTGGAGATCGCTGACAAGCCAAGTTGTCAACCAGCCTGAATTTGGGAGCCTGCAATCGGTGTCCAGGAGCCAGTCCTTGGTAGATCTCCCTGACTATTTTGGACGTCTGACTGTAAGTGGAACAACCCCTAAACAAAACCCCCAGATGGGCCTTAAAAGCCCCAGGGGATTTTAATGCTGGGTTAGGGAAGGAGACCCTGCGAAGTGAAGAAACCCTTTCTTTCCACATGGCTGCGAGTGAAACCCCTAAAGGTGCTGCAGCAGAATTGAAAACTACCTGGGTGACCCTTCCTTCTGAGCCCAGGCTGGCACCCAGATCTGATGGAGGAGGCCTCAAGCAAGGGAGACAAGAGCCTGGGAAACTCCCTGAGATGAAGATGCCTGGGACTGTGTATATTCCAGGGATAGGATGGGCCCAGTGCCAGTGGGGCCCTTACCTCCCCCCTGCTCAGGAAATCCAGCAGCCAAGCCTTTTGAGTGAAACTGTGAGAACAACTGCCATTTCTTTTCCTGCCCAGCCTCCTCCTCCTGTTCTTCCCCCTGCCAGCTGAATGAGACAGACAGGAGCCCCCTTCTCAGAGGGGGGGTATACCAGTGAGGAGGATGCATCCATTGGTTAACACCCCTTTGCATGCTGCTTGGCCTGCTGCAGCCCCCCCTGGTTTGGCCGGCC
The DNA here is from genome assembly GCF_031021105.1 of Erythrolamprus reginae. Taxonomy (NCBI): domain Eukaryota; kingdom Metazoa; phylum Chordata; class Lepidosauria; order Squamata; family Dipsadidae; genus Erythrolamprus; species Erythrolamprus reginae. The sequence goes on along the minus strand of NC_091956.1, from coordinate 39,451,789 downwards.
CACCTTCCTTTCAGGCAAAATATGATGGGTGTCCGATGAAACTTAATTACTTTCTCTACAGAGTGGGAGCATTTGTAAGGCAACATGGACATTTGTTACCAACAGATCGCGAAGTGATTGAGGCCATTTCTGAGGGTTTAAATGAAGGGGAAGCAGCTGAGTTTATAGCTGAACTATTTGATGAAGCTGCTCCTGAGATAAATGATGTGGCGAGCTTTGTTGAGTTAATGAGGTTGAGATTTCAAGACGTTGCAAGCCAGGTAGATGCAGAAAAGCAGATTGGGTTGCTAAAACAAGCAGGCCGACCAGTAAAGGAACTGGTGTGGGAATTCAGAAGAGTTGCTGGTAAATTAAGAGACTGGCCCGAAAGATTATTAGTTCATACTTTCAAAAATGCTCTTGACCCAGAATTAAGAAGGGCATGTGAAATCCAGGGAATCCCTCGGGCCATTCAGAATTGGTACACCACAGCGATTACCTTGGATGAGGTGGTTCGCACTAAAAAGAACGCCCCCCCCCCCCGAGCCTCTAAAAAACCTCCAGGACGCCGCCCTTTCTTTTGCCAGCTGGGCCCTTCTCATTCAGAGTCCATGAGGGGAGTAACCTGCTACCGGTGCGGTAAACAAGGGCACAGAGTGTCTGAGGGCCTGGCACCAGCCCCCCTCTCTCTCCCAACGGTAAGGAAGAGACCTGGAAGACCCCCTGAACCAGGGCATTGGGCTTTTCAAACAACAGAACTGTTCCCTCCCTTGGGCCCGAAGAAGCCATCCCTTCAGGACCCAGCCCCAACTGGAACGAGGAACCAGCTGGAGGAGACGATTCAATGGTGAGCGAACCCATTCCTCCTTAAAGCGAAGATTAAAGTAATCACCATGGGGGAGGAGGGGGAAGTAAAGGCCCTGCTTGACACAGGATGCTCCAGATGTCTAATCAGCAAAGCAGTAGTGCAAAGTTTAAAAATCCAAACCAAACCTTTAGCCAAACCCATTCGGTTCCAACAAGTGGATGGTTCCCTAGCAGGCGGGGTGCTGGCCACACTCCTGACAGAATTAGTTGAGTTACAAATAGGTCGACACCATGAGTTCCTGCAGTTCATAGTTGCCCCCCAACTGTCAGAAGCCATCATCCTGGGTTTGGTTTGATTGGATAAATGGACCCCCACTATAAAGTGGGAGGATGGATATTACAAGCTTTTCCTCCGCATAGGGTCTACTCCTCCCACAGAAAATGACAGGAAAAGTCCTTTCCCCTAAGAGAGAGCAGATGCGCCCTCAGTAGCAGCAACGATGAAGGAAAGGACACTGCCAGGTCTCCAAAAGGTACCCCTTGAATACAGAGACTTGGAGAGAGTTTTCAGTGAGGAAGATTGCAATGAATTGCCACCTCACAGACCCACAGACTGTGCAATAAAACTTCAGCCAGGGGCAGCTCTCCCAAGACCTAGAATGTATGAAATGTCACCAGGGAGATGGAAGAGCTGAGAAAGTACATAGACACCAACCTGAGAAGGGGATTCATTCAGCCTGCAAATTCCAAAATAGCAGCCCCAGTGCTCTTTAAGGAGAAAAAAGATGGTGGCATTCATTTGGTAGCAGATTTTCGCAATGTAAATGCAGTGTGCATACAGAACACTTATCCCCTCCCCCTTATGAAGGATCTACTCAATAATTTAGCAAAGGGGAAAATATTCACCAAGCTGGATTTAAGAGAGGCTTATTATTGCATCAGAATAAAGGAAGGGGACGAGTGGAAGACAGCTTTTAACTGCCCATTGGGGAGTTTCCAATTCCGTGTCATGCCATTTGGCCTAAAAGGAGCCCCCGGGGTATTCATGCAGTACATCAATGAAGTATTACATGCCCACCTTTACAAGGGTGTCCTCGTGTATCTAGATGATATTCTTATCTATAGTCAGAACCTGCCTGACCACGTCAAATTGGTGAGGCAAGTCTTGAAAAAACTTTTGGCTGCTAAGCTCTATATGAAACTTTCCAAATGCGAATTTCACAAAACTTCAGTAGACTATGTGGGATATCGCATCTCAACCAAAGGCATAGAGATGGACCTAGCCAAGATGAAGGCTGTGCTTGACTGGCAAGCTCCCCGCACACGCAAACAACTGCAGAGTTTCTTAGGATTCGCAAACTTCTATCGACAGTTAATTCCAGCTTTTGCTGAAGTTGCTTTGCCTTTAACTGAACTCCTAAAAACCGGGTCCACTCCTACTAAGCCCAAACCTTCTCAGCCAATTAGGTGGACAATGGAATGCCAAAAGGCTTTTGAAGGCCTAAAAAGACTTTTTGCAAAGGAACCAATCCTGCAACATCTGGACTCAACAAGAAAGTTTGTGATTCAGTCAGATGCCAGTGATGTAGCAGTAGCGGCTGTGTTGCTACAAGAGAATGGTGAAGGACAGCTGTTGCCATGTGCATACCTTTCCAAAAAGCTGAACCCCACCGAAAGGAGATGGGCCATATGGGAGAAGGAAGCTTTTGCTATTTGAGTGGCATTGGAGGCATGGAGACATTTCTTAGAGGGTGGACCAATTCCTTTCGAGGTGTGGACTGATCATCAAAACCTCGAGGTGTTAAAAACCCCCCGAAAGCTTTCTCCTAGGCAAGTACAATGGGATCAATACTTCAAACGATTCGACTTCACACTGAAGCATATCCTGGCTGGGAAGAATCTTCTTGCGGATGCCTTGTCGCACAAACCCCAGTATAACAGCCGAAGAGAAGAAGAAATCCACCCAATCATCCCATGTTCCCCTTCATCTTCGGAACCTAATGAGAAAGTTGCTCCTGTTCACACTTGAGGCCAGATGAGGAGACGATCATCACCCAAAGACAAGGAGTGGGAAACCAGATTGAAGTCTGCCTTAATGACTGACCAGTGGTTCAACAACCACAAGGAAATCCTGACACTGAGGGAAGGCTTGGCTTGGAAGGGAGCCAAATTATATGTGCCTTTCAGCCTGCAAATAGAAGTTCTCCAACGGAGTCATGACTCCAGACTTGGGGGGTCACTTCGGGTTCCTGAAAACATTGCACCTAGTGCGAAGACAATTCTGGTGGCCTAGGATGCGAGCAGAAGTTGAAGATTATATGAAAAGTTGTGCCACCTGCGCCACCAGGAAACATAGGCCTGGTAAACCCTCAGGGTTGTTAGAGCAAGTCGCCAACCCTAGCAGGCCTTGGGAGGAGATAGCCATGGATTTTATTGTAGAACTACTTGAGAGCAAGGGAAACACCGTTATTTGGACTGTTATCGATTTGTTTTCCCAACAAGCTAATTTCATCGCTTGTTCAGGACTGCCCACAGCCAGACATCTGGCTAAGTTATTCTTAAAACACATTTACACATTGCATGGAGTTCCCCATAAGATTATATCAGATCGAGGGGTCCAATTCACCGGCATGTTCTGGAGAGAATTCGTCCATACCATTGGTTCCACCCAAGGACTGAGTTCTGCGTTCCACCCTTCCACAAATGGAGCAGTAGAAAGAGCTAACGTCCTAGTGGAACAGTACCTTAGATGTTATGTGAGTTACCAACAAACCAATTGGGCTGAACTACTGCCTTTTGCAGAAGTAGCGTACAACAACTCTGTACACAGCAGTAAGGGACTAACTCCATTCCAGGTCACCAGTGGACAAGATTTTGTTCCCATGCTGGAACTACCTATTGAACCTCCTTTGTCCATCACGTTGGTGGAGTGGATGGAGAAACTGAAGAGAGGATGGGAGGACACCAAGATGGCGCTAACAGAGGCCTCAAAAGCTTACGAGAATCAAGCGGACAAACACCGATCTCCTCAACCCCCCTTTTTTTTTTTGCAAATCTTTTTATTGTTTTATAGATACATATATCACAATTTGTTTATACAGTTTACAGGTCTTATCCAACTTTTTTACCGGTTACAGTTGTTATATGGATAATATTAACTTAATACTATGCAATGCAAAACAGGGTAAAAACATTCAAATGGTATTTTCATTTTTTTTAAGGTCTGTACTGCTCTTTTGTATAAGGTTATACAAATCTTTTCCTTTGAATCCACTCGTGCCAATTGTTCCACATGCTTTTAGTTTCGTTGATTCTGTTTCCCTTAAGTAGGTTTGTCAATTTATCCATTTCTGCACATGTATATATTTTTTCTATTATTAAATTTACATTGGGGGTCTGTTTGTTCTTCCATGTTTGCGCAATTGCAATTCTTGTAGCTGTATTTATGTGAGTCACTAAAAAAAGGGTTTGTTTCGAGTAAGATTTTTTCCAAATTCCGAGGAGCATCCCCTCCGGTGAGTACTCTATTTCCTCCTTCGTGATTTCCTTTAACCATTTGTAAATTGTTTCCCAAATTTTTTGGATTTTAGGGCAGGACCACCACATATGGAAGAAAGTTCCTTTTTCTTTATTGCATTTCCAACATACATTTTGTAGTGCTGGGTAAATTTTGGCAAGTCTTGCCGGTGGTAGATACCACCTGTAAAATAGTTTGTAATAGTTTTCTTTATAGGCTGATGATAGGGTGATTTTGGTTATTGTATTCCATGTTTTCTCCCATTCTGCTATATGGGTTATTCTTTGTAGGTTTTTCTCCCAGGCTACCATTGGATTTTTAATCATCTCTTTTTCTTTCTCGTGTTCTAGTAAAATCTGGTATAGTTTGGTTATCTGTTTTTCAGCGTTTCCTGTTAAGATCTTGTCTAGAGTTTGGGTGGAATTTGCTACACCTGGTATTTGTTTATCCTTATTATATCTTGATTTTATTTGTATATATGTCCACTCGTCCATCCTATAATTTTGTATTTCCAATTCTTGTTTAGTTTTAAGTTCTCCATTTGGATGTAAAATATCTTTATATTTTATGGTCTTGGTAGGGTCTATTAAATTTGGATATACTATGGCTTCCATGGTAGATAGCCATCTAGGAATTTTGTTGTAAAATTTTCTTTTAATCTCATACCAGGTTTTAAGGAGAGATTTTCTTATCATGTGTTTGTTAAAGACAGTTTGTTTTTGTTTATCGTCTTTCCATAAATAGGCATGCCACCCCAACTGTAGATCATGGCCCTCAAGTACCAGTATTCTTTTATTAGTAAGATTAATCCACTCTTTTAGCCATGTTAGGCACGCTGCAGTGTAATACTGTTTCAGATCGGGGAGTCCTAATCCTCCTCTGTTTTTGGTGTCTTGGAGGTATCTGAATTGAATTCTGGGTTTTTTATTTTGCCAAATAAATTTTGAAAAAGTTTTATTAATCTCTTTAAAAAAAATTTGTTCGATATTAATAGGGGCAGTTTGGAAAAGGTAGAGGAATTTGGGTAAGATGTCCATTTTAATCACCGCGATTCTACCTAACATGGATAGTTGCAAATCTTTCCATTTTTCTAAGTTTTTATTACTTTCTTGTATGAGTTTGTTATAGTTATCTTTTTTAAGAGATGAAGTTTTATTTGATAGTATTAGTCCTAATACCATCACGTTGGTGGAGTGGATGGAGAAACTGAAGAGAGGATGGGAGGACACCAAGATGGCGCTAACAGAGGCCTCAAAAGCTTACAAGAATCAAGCGGACAAACACCGATCTCCTCAACCCCCTTTTAAAGTGGGCGATAAAGTTTTCCTGTTAACAAAATATATCCGGCTAAGTCTGCCTAGCAAAAAACTAGGCCCAAAATTTTTAGGCCCTTTCCCAATTGTGAAAGTAGTCAACCCAGTCATGGTGCAGCTCGCATTGCCTAGAATCCTAGGAAGGATTCACCCGTATTTCACTGCAGCCTGCTGAAGCCTGTGATCGGGTCCAACATTAGGCCATGTGCACAGCCGCCTCCCCCCCACCAGTGATTCAGGGGGAGACTCACTACGAAGTCAAAAAAAAATTTAGATTCCCACATTTTCCGAGGAAAACTGCAGTACCTGATTCATTGGAAAGGGTATCCCCAGTCGGAAGCAACCTGGGTTAAGAGCCGGGATGTCAAAGCCGATAGATTAATTAAACGGTTTCATGAAACTTACCCAAGTAAACTGAAAGGTCTTAACTGATACTAATCCCTATGTGTTTATTATAATTTCCCAAGACATGGTTCTTTGTGAAGGAGGGCTGCCTGTCAGGCTGAAGTCTTCATGTGGAGTTAGAGAGTTCAGCCTGACACAACACAAGGGGGGATGGGAGGGGTAGTGACTAGTCTGAGGGGAAAGTTACTAAACACAATCAAAGATTCCTTTCTCCATGCCAAGGCCACCGTTTGTTCTGCCTCAACTGAAGAGAAGAGGAAGTTGATAAGCTCCTGCACACAGACTGGCTCTTCTGATGAACTTGTGGTTGTGGGGGATGTAAGATGAACCTTAACCTAGGTGGGATTCTGGGAAGTATTCAGAATCAGAATGACAATGGCGTAGCTAACATGGTTCTGTTAATAAATCAAGCTCTGATTGAGAGAAATGGACTGGGACTTGTTTTATTTCTCAGATGCTATTTAGAATGCTGACAGAGGGTTTTAGTGAGTATACACATAGTAAAATACATAATGAAGGTTATAGAGGATATACTCATAGTAAAATATATCTAAGAAAGAATAGAAGAGAAGATACCAGAGGATAAAAAATGTCCACCCAGAATCAGACACAAACACCTAGAATGCCTGTACTCTAATGCACAAAGCCTGGGGAACAAACAAGACATGAGGGCCAATAGGATCTAATTGGTATTACAGAAACATGGTGGGATGAATCACATGACTGGAACACACAGATAAAGGGCTACAATCTCTTCAAGAAAAACAGGTCAAAGAAGAAAGGAGGTGGAGTTGCACTATACGTAAAAGACCACTATACTGCCACAGAGCTATACCAATCCAAAGAAGATTGCCCCCTAGAAATCATATGGGTTAGTATAAAAGAAAAGAAGTGCAACACTACAATTGGAGTATACTACAGACCACCAAACCAATCAGATACAATGGATAACCTCTTTACAACCCAACTATCAGCAATATGCAACAAGCACAGCACAACAATAATGGGGGACTTTAACTACCCCAACATTAATTGGAAAACAAACTCAGCACCAAGTGGAAAGTCTGACAGATTTCTCACCAGCCTCGCCGACAACTTGCTAACTCAAAAAGTGGGAACAGCAACCAGAGGGATTGCAATACTAGACCTAATTCTAACAAACAGGGAAGAAATGATAGAGGGAATAGAAGGAGAAGGGACGCTAGGTGAGAGTGACCACATCATCCTCAAATTCAACACTGTGCAATCACTAACTACAACACCCAACTCCATTACAGTCCCAGACTTCAGAAAAGCAGACTTTAACATGCTCAGAGCGAAACTGAAAAATAAACCTTGGAAGGAACTTCTAAAGAATAAATCCACACAGGAAGCCTGGGAAGCCCAAAAAACACTATCATTGAGGCCCAAATCAATTCAGTCCCCATGAAAAAGAAAATCAGAAAAATTAAAATGAAACCAGCATGGCTAAACAAGGACCTCATAGACAACGTAAATGAAAAAAGAGCCAAATACAATAAATGGAAAGAAGGACTCATAACCAAGGTGGAATATCAGCAAACAGCGAGAACCTGCAAACAAAAAATAAGAACAGCAAAAGCTCAACACGAACAATACCTCGCAATGAAAGTTAATGACAACAAAAAAAGTTTCTCCAGTCTGCGGAGAGGGGCGGCATACAAATCTAAATAATAAATAAATAAATAAATAAATAAACAACAAGAAGAAAATCAAGGAAACAGTCACTATACTAAAAAACAAAAATGGTAATGAAATCACAGACAACAAAGATAAAGCACAGCTGCTCAATGCCTACTTTACATCAGTCTTCACACGTAAAGGAACCAATCAACCAAGCTACAACTTAACTGCAGTAAACAGCCCCGGAATCAAACTCAATGCAGATAAAGCTACTATTAGGGACTACTTGTGGGAGCTCAATGAGTACAAATCACCGGGACCTGACGGACTTCACCCCAAAGTCCGAAAAGAACTGGCAGATACCATAGCGGAACCTCTTCTCCTCATCTACCAAAACTCTTGGGCCACTGGAGATCTACCAGATGACTGGAAACGTGATTTAGTTCCCATCCACAAAAAAGTAAAAAGACGGATCCAGACAACTACAGACCTATTAGTCTGACTTCAATACCTGGAAAAATACTGGAGAAAATAATAAAAAAACAGCTTTTCCACTACCTGGAAACAAACAGGATAATATCCAACAACCAGCATGGGTTTGTCAGAAACAAATCATGCCAAACCTATCTCATATCCTTTTTCAACACCATAATCAAATCAGTTGACCAGCGCAACATAGTGGACCTCATATACTTAGACTTCAGCAAAGCTTTCGTTAAAGTTGACCACAATCTCCTAATCAACAAATTAGAAAAAAGCGGGGTACATTACAACACATGCAGATGGACTAACAGTTGGCTGCCCGACCGCACCCAACGAGTTGTCCTCAATGGTTCCAAATCCACATGGAAGAAAGTAGGCAGCGGGGTACCACAGGGTTCTGTCCTGGACCCTGTGCTCTTCAACATTTTCATCAAGGACCTGGACGAGGGAATAGAAGGGCAACTAATCAAATTCGCAGACGACATGAAGCTGGCAGGGGTAGCCAACACCCTTGAAGACAGGCTCAAATTACAGAAAGACCTGGACAGATTAACACAGTGGACCGACACCAACAAAATGATGTTCAACATCGACAAGAGCAAAGTCCTTCACCTAGGTAAAAAAAAAACCTGGACACACATACAGCCTGGGAGAAACTCCTCTCAGCAGTAGCGACAGCGAAAGAGATCTTGGAGTCTTGGTGGATAATCAACTAAACATGAGCCAACAATGTGCAGCAGCAGCCAAAAAAGCCAATACAATCCTAAGCTGCATCAACAGGGGAATACACTCCAAGACCAGGGAACTTTTAATACCAATCTACTACGCCTTGGTCTGACCACATCTGGAGTACTGTGTTCAGTTCTGGTCACCACACTTCAAAAAAGACATTGAAACTCTGGAGAAGGTGCAGAAAAGAGCAACCAAAATGATCAGGGGTCTAGAAACCAAGACTTATGAAGAGAGACTGTGGGAACTGGGCATGGATAGCCTAGAGAAAAGGAGGGCCAGAGCGGACATGATAGCAGTCTACAGGTATACGAGGGGTTGCCACAGAGAGGAGGGGATCACTTTATTCTCCAGGGCACCGGAGGGGCAGATGAGGAACAACGACTGGAAGCTGACCAAGGAGAGATTCAACCTGGAAATAAGGAAGAACTTCCTGACAGTCAGAACGATCAACCAGTGGAACAACCTACCAGCGGACGTTGTGAACTCCAATACTCTGGACATTTTAAAGAGGAAATTGGACTGCCATTTGGCTAGGATGCTATAGGGTTCCTGCTTAGGCAGGGGGTTGGACTTGATGGCCCGCATGGTCCCTTCCAACTCTAACAATAAATAAATAAATAAATAAATAAAAATAAATATAGGAATAAAACATAGCAATGAAAGAATAGAAGAAGAGATATAGGAATAGAAGAAAGGTATAGGAGATATAGGAGAGCAATAGGACAGGGGACGGAAGGCACTCTAGTACACTTGTACTCGCTCCTTACTGACCTATTAGGAATCTGGATAGGTCAACCGTAGATAATCTAAGGGTAAAGTGTTGGGGGTTTGGGGATGACACTATGGAGTCCCGTAATGAGTTCCACGCTTCGACAACTCGGTTACTGAAGTCATATTTTTTACAGTCAGGTTTGGAGCGGTTAATATTAAGCTTGTATCTGTTGTGTACTCTTGTGTTGTTGTGGTTGAAGTAGTCGCCGACAGGCAGGACATTGCAGCATATGATCTTGTGGGCAATACTTAGATTATGTTTAAGGCGTCTTAGTTCTAGGCTTTCTAGGCCCAGGATTGAAAGTCTAGTCTCGTAGGGTATTCTGTTTCGAGTGGAGGAGTGAAGTGCTCTTCTGGTGAAGTATCTTTGGACATTTTCAAGGGTGTTGATGTCTGAGATGCGATATGGGTTCCAAACAGATGAGCTGTGTTCCAGGATGGGTCTGGCGAAAATTTTGTAAGCTGTGTTATCGGTGGTGCTAAAGAGTTTTACATTGTCAGCGAAGAGGACACCGTTGCTTGTGATGTAACCGCAAATGTCATTGATGTAGAGAATGAAGAGCATTGGTCCCAGTACACTTCCTTGGGGAACACCGCTTTTAACGGGGGGAGGATATGGTGCTTCCTATTTTGACCACTTGTTGTCTGTTTGACAGGAATGCTGTAATCCAGCTGTGGAGGGATCCTGAGATGCCATAGGATTTGAGTTTTAGGAGTAGTTTGTCGTGGACCACTGAATTGAACGCTTTGCAGAAGTCGATATAAAATGCATCTATAGATTTCCCTTGATGAGTTTATTTATTTATTTATTTTTATTTATTTATTGTTAGAGTTGAAAGGGACCATGCAGGTCATCAAGTCCAACCCCCTGCCTGAGCAGGAATCCTAAAGCACCCCAGCCAAATGGCAGTCCAATCTCCTCTTGAAAGTGTCCAGTGTTGGGGACTTCACAACATCCGCAGGCAGGTTGTTCCACTGGTTGATCGCTCTGACCGTCAGGAAGTTCTTCCTTACTTCTAGGTTGAATCTCTCCTTGGTCAGCTTCCAGCCATTGTTCCTCATCCGGCCCTCTGATGCTCTGGAGAATAGAGTGGCTCCCTCCTCTCTGTGGCAACCCCTCATATACCTGTATACAGCTATCATGTCCCCTCTGTCCCTCCTTTTCTCTAGGCTATCCATGCCCAGTTCCTGCAATCTCTCTTCGTAAGTCTTGGTTTCAAGTCCCCTAATCATTTTGGTTGCCCTTTTCTGCACCTTCTCCAGAGTTTTAATGTCTCTTTTGAAGTGTGGTGACCAGAACCCGATGCAATACTCCAGATGTGGTCTGACCAGGGTGTAGTAGAGTGGTATTAATATTTCCCTGGTCTTGGAGTGTATCCCCTGTTGATGCAGCTTAGGATAGTGTTGGCTTTTTTGGCCGCTGCTGCACATTGCTGGCTCATGTTTAGTTGATTATCCACCAAGACTCCAAGATCTCTTTCGCAGTCACTACTGCTAAGTGGGGTTTCTCCCAGGCTGTATGTAAGTCTAGGGTTTTTTATTACCAAAGTGAAGGACTTTGCTCTTGTCGACGTTGAACATCATGTTGTTAGTGTGGGCCCATAGTGTTAATCTGTCTAGATCTTTCTGTATTTTGAGCCTGTCCTCTAGGGTGTTGGCTACCCCTACAAGTTTGGTGTCGTCTGTGAATTTGATTAGTTCCCCTTCTACTCCCTCGTCCAGATCATTGATGAAAATATTGAAGAGTACAGGGCCCAGGACAGAACCCTGTGGTATACCACTGCCTACCTTCTTCCATGTGGATTTGGAACCATTGAGGACAACTTGTTGCGTGCGGTTGGACAGCCAATTGTTTATCCCTCTGCATGTGTTGTAACCGACCCCGTTTTTTTCTAATTTGTGCATTAGGAGGTTGTGGTCAACTTCATCAAAAGCTTTGCTGAAGTCCAAGTATATGAGGTCTGTTATGTTGTGTCGGTCCACTGATCTGGTTATGGTGTTGAAAAATGATATGAGGTTGGTTTGGCATGATTTGTTTCTGACAAACCCATGCTGGCTGTTGGATATAATGTTGTTTGTTTCTAGGTAGTGGCAAAGTTGTTTTTTAATTATTTTCTCCAGTATTTTTCCAGGTATAGAAGTCAGACTGATTGGTCTGTAGTTGCCTGGGTCACTCTTTTTACCTTTTTTGTGGATGGGGATTATGTCAGCTAGTTTCCAGTCTTCCGGAAGGTCTCCAGTGGTCCAGGATTTTTGGTAGATGAGGAGAAGTAGTCCCGCAATGGTGTCTGCCAGTTCTTTTAGGACTCTGGGGTGAAGTCTGTCTGGCCCTGGTGATTTGTACTCGTTGAGCTCCCACAAGTAGTCCCTTATTGTGTTTTTGTCTATGTTGAGTTCGGTTCTGGGGCTATTTGTTGCAGACTTGCAGGTTGGTTGGTAGGTGGTTCCATTTTGTGTGAAGACTGATGCAAAGTAGATGTTGAGCAGCTGTGCTTTGTCTCTGTTGTCTGTGATTTCATTACCGTCTTCATTTTTTAGAGTGACTGTTTCCTTGATTTTCTTCTTGTTGTTTATGTGCTGGAAGAAACCTTTTTTGTTGTCTTTGACTTTTGTTGCAAGGTATTGTTTGTGTTGGGCCTTTGCTGTTTTTATTTTTTGTTTGCAGGTTTTGGCTGTTTGCTGATATTCCACTTTGGTTATGAGTCCTTCTTTCCATTTTTTGTATTTGGCTTTTTTTCCTTTTATGTTGTCTGCGAGTTCTTTGTTTATCCAAGCTGGTTTCATTTTGGTTTTCCTGTTTTTCTTTTTCAGGGGGATTGTATTGTTTGGGCATCTACGATACTGTTTTTTCGGGCCTCCCAGGCTTCCTGTGTGGTTTTACCCTTTAGAAGTTTCTTCCAGGTTTTTTTTTCCAGGTTTGCTCTGAGCTTGTTAAAGTCCACTTTTCTGAAGTCTGGGACTCTGGTGATGTTGGGTACAGCAGTTGGTGATTGTAATATGTTGAATTTGAGGATGACATGGTCACTTTCACCCAGTGTCCCTTCTTCTTCGAGTCCCTCTATCATTTCTTCTCTGTTTGTTAATATTAGGTTGAGTATTGCAATCCCTCTGGATCCTGTTTCCACTTTTTGGGTTAGAAAGTTATCAGCAAGACTGGTGAGAAATCTATCAGACTTTCCAGTTGGTGCTGAGTTTGTTTTCCAGTTAATGTTGGGGTAGTTAAAGTCTCCCATAATTGTTGTGCTGTGCTTGCTGCATATTTCTGCTAGTTGGCTTGTAAAGAGGTTGTCCATTGTATCTGATTGGTTTGGTGGTCTGTAGTATACTCCAATTGTAGTGTTGCACTTCTTTTCTTTTATACTAACCCATATGATTTCTAGGGGTTTACTTCTTTGGATTGGTATAGCTCTGTGGCAGTATAGTGGTCTTTTACGTATAGTGCAACTCCACCTCTTTTCTTATTTGACCTGTTTTTCTTGCAGAGGTTGTAACCCTTTATCTGCATGTTCCAGTCATGTGTTTCGTCCCACCAGGTTTATGTAATACCAATTAGATTGTATTGGCCCTCGTGCATTAGTAATTCCAGTTCGTCCAGTTTGTTCCCTAGACTTTGTGCATTAGTGTACAGGCACTTGAAGTGTCTGTGTCTAAATCTGGGTAGACATTTTTTATCCTCTGATTTATTTGTAGGCTTGACTTGTTCCCTTCCCTTATCTTGTTAGTTGTCCAGTCTCTTACTTTGGTCACCCGCCCCTCTAGGAACTAGTTTAAAGCCCTCCTGATAAGTTGGGCTAGTCGATTACCTAGGAGGTTCTTCCCAGCTCTAGTGAGGTGGAGCCCATCTCTTGCTAGAAGCCCTTCTTGGAGATATTGTAGGCCGTGGTTGAGGAAGCCAAAGTTCCTTTGGTGACACCATCCCCTTAGCCAGTGATTTATTTGTGGGATTTTGTATTCTTTGGCCGGGTGTCGTCCTCTTGTGGGACGAATGGAAGAAAAAACAACCTGTGCACCTGTCTTTTTGGCTGTGTTGCCCAAGTGATCATAGTCTTTCATTATTTGATTCAAGTCTTTCCCTGTGTTGTTGGTTCCCACATGGATCACCAGTAGGGGTAGTAGTCAGTGGGCTTTAATATTTTGGTAAGGTTTTGCGTTATGTCAGAAATTTTAGCTCCAGGGAGGCAGCACACTTCTCTGGATTGATTGTCAGGTCTGCAGATGGCAGGTTCTGTTCCTCTGAGGATTGAGTCTCTGATTACCAGTACTCTCCTTTTCCTTTTGGTTGGGTTAGGGTGGGGGGGGGGGTGTTAGCTTTCGTTGTGGGGGTATTTGGTGGTGTTGTGTTATGCTTGGTTCTTGGTGGTTCCTTATCGGAAGTTTGCTGGTTTTCTTCTGCCAGGAGTACTGAATACTTGTTGCTTGTAGGCAGTGGGGTTGGGAGGAGATGAGTTGGAGTTGGTGGAGGTTTGGTGTTTGGTTTCTTATTTCTTCTTTGGGTGATGTGTGTTCAGCCATTTGCTACCTTGGAGGTGTTGAATCGGCTTTGCTCCTCTGAGGTGTTGGCTTTGTTGGGAGTATGTTGGTCTTTCTCTTTTTGGTGTTGGTGTTTCAAGGTTTTTAGGTTTTTCTCTAAGTTTTTGATTTTTTCTGCAAGTAATTGGATAAGTTTGCATTTATTGCAAGTATAGTTTTGGAGGTTTGAGGGGAGGAGTGTGTACATGGAGCACAATCTACAGCACACAATGGAGTCAGTTCCATCTTCATCTTTGCTTTTGGGGGGTAGGTCTTCCATGTGCATGATTGGTGCATCTTCTCTCTCTGTGTGTAGATAATTCTTCATGTGTGTGGTAAGTTACAGGGTGGGTGTGGTAGAATGCAGTGGTGGCAGTTCTGCTTTTAGTTTGCTAGGCATATTTTCAGGGTGTGTGCAAATGTGGTGTGAGGGGTGTAGGAGTGTGGTCAAGAGTTATATCTTGGTTAGCTGGGGTTTAGTGTCCAGTTGTGTCTGGTGGTGTTCAGGTGGGTGCTGCTGATGTCTCTTTGTTGTGCTTTAGTTGCCTTTTGGTTGTTGTAGATTTATTTGTTGTTAGTTGTTTTTGAACTAGTTGTTATTTGTTTCTTGCTTCTTCTCCTGCTTGTCTTTAGGGGGGCGTGGTGTATGTGTAGCTTGGTTGGGGGGGCCCTGGTGAGTTCAGGACAAGTTTTGCAGGGATTGTGGGTTTCTGATTGGCACTGCTGGGTTCTTTAGCAGGGTCACGTGATCTCTTGTATCCTTGATCGACCACGTGATCTGCTTGCTATAATGGCAATCACTCGGTTTCCTTGGGTCCTTAGGAGTCATGTTGGAGCTGGAGGGAGATCTCTTGGTGCTATGAGGGTGGGGTAATTAGTTGGGCGTCAGGGGCTCTGAGGAGGTTGCTGGAGGGCTCTGAGGCTTAGTGAACTGGATATATATATTAATTAATAGAGCTGAATTAGGATTGAATAGACTTGCTACTATAAAAAAGAAAACTTATCTCAATATATAAAACAAAACAGATTTCTCTTTAAGTATAAATTCATCAATATCTTAGATATCCTTAAATATCTTAAATATCCTACAATTAATAATATAGATTTAATTTAATAAGCAAGTCAGAAACTAATTTTTAATAAGCAAGTCAAAAACTAGTTGTTACATTCTAATATTCTAACACAATAATATGCTTATTCATTCATCAGAGTAAAGAAACAATTCATAACTTTATATATATATAAGTATGTATATAGGTCTATTTACTGTTTACTTTTCTATCAATCCTGAAACAGTCTATATAGTTAGCAAGGAATTTTAACAAAATTGCCAGGGGGGGGGGGGAGAGCCTATTCTAGCAATTCATCCTATTTCAACTCAAGGCAACAAAGAACTAATAATGAGAAGAAGAAAAAAGTTGTCCATATATTTTTGCAGTGGAGGAGCTACAGGTTGCACGATAGTTTTTTTCTGAATCCAAAATTTTTGTTAGAGAGCAAATTATTAGTTTCTAGATGGAGAGTAATTGATTTGTTTCTAATTGATTCCATGACTTTGCATGGGATGCAGCATAGTGATATTGGTCTGTAGTTATCGACAAGAGAGGGGTCTCCTTTTTTGAAGATGGGGATGACCATTGCTTTTGACCATAGCTTAGGAAGTGTGCTGGTTCTGAAGGATTTTTCGAAAATTATGCTTAGTGGTTCAGCTATGAACTCCCAACAACCCCCACCCTTCCTCTTTCTAGGTTGGAGAAGTTTGTACCCACCGGATCCGTTGGGGTTGGACATTTGATCGCACCTTGCAGGGGAACCTCCATCCCCAGCAGATAATTGTCTGTAAAAGCTGAGATGGACAGCCAGAGGAGAGTTGGGGGCAGGGTTAAGATACTACCAGTTTGGACCAGTTCTCCTGAACCGGTACTCATGTTTCCCCAAAAATAAAACCCTGTCTTATATTTTTTTGAACCTTAAAATAAGCACTTGGCCGTATTGCCATGCACTCAAAAGCCTGGCTGGGTTTATTATCACGGGATGTTTTATTTTGGGGGAAACAGGGTAGTAAAAAATTCTATTAGTTCAGGCAAACCAGTATTTCCAATAATCAGCTGTGTAACAATCAACTGTGACACACAATTTATATTAGTTATAATTGTCAAATTTCCTGCTTTCTTAGTAATCTAAATAGTGTAT
This sequence comes from Erythrolamprus reginae, assembly GCF_031021105.1. Classification (NCBI taxonomy): domain Eukaryota; kingdom Metazoa; phylum Chordata; class Lepidosauria; order Squamata; family Dipsadidae; genus Erythrolamprus; species Erythrolamprus reginae. The sequence goes on along the minus strand of NC_091956.1, from coordinate 39,435,439 downwards.
CACAGCAAATCCTCCCCCCTCCACTTGCTGTTCTACTTACCTTTACAGACTTGGAAGGCTTCAAAATGTTCTTTTTTTAGAGCTGCGTGGGCACACCTCAGGTACACATGTGTGTGCGCTTGGCAGCAGACTCACAGAACTGGTAGCAGACCAGAGGATTTCACTGTTGGGTGGGGGAAAGAAGGGAAGGAGAAAACATGAACCTTTCTCGGCATAAAGCTTCACAAAAAGTTAAAATCAAACAGTGATGATTGGGGGCGGTGGATTTTCCTGTGAGTAGGGTGTTAAAATGTTACGTGAGGAGGTCTCCCAGTGCAATGCTGTGCTGCAGCTTCAGAGCAAACTTCACCTTGCCTGTACAGGATTGCAAGGCTGGTGGCTTCTGAGAGAGTATTTTTGGGATGTGTGTCTATTCAAGGCTCCCCAAAGAAAGGACGATATGTACAAGTGTTGCATTTAGCACCAGAATAACCTTTTTTGTATTCCTGTAATTTAGTATTGACTGCTAGCTTCTCTACCTAGACTAGTATCTGAAGTTTTGTTGGCTAGGTTTGGAAGAGATTTGCCATTGCTTTCTTCCTAGGGCTGAGAGAGAGAGTGACTAGCCAAGGTTACCCAGCTAGTTTTCTTTCTAAACAGGAGTAGAACCCATGGCCTACTAACCAGTATATTGAATTGGTTATTAGATTAAACACATATAATGGTGGTAGACTTTAGGAGAAACCCTTCCATCCTTCCACCTCTCACAATACTAGGTTCTATCATATCTCAAGACCTAAAATGGTCATCTAACATCAAAAACATCATCAAACAAGCACAACAAAGAATGTTCTTTCTGTGCCAACTCAGGAAGCTCAAACTGCCCAAGGAGCTGCTGATACAGTTCTACTGAGGAATCATTGAGTTTGTCATCTGCACCTCCATCACTGTCTGGTTTGGTGCTGCAACCCAACAAGACCGACACAGACTTCAGATGATAATCAGAACTGCAGGAAAAACAATTGCTGCCAACCTGCCTTCCATTGAGGACCTGTATACTGCAGGAGTCAGAAAGAGGGTGGGGAAAATATTTACTGACCCCCTCGCATCCTGGACACAAACTGTTTCAACTCCTGCCCTCAAAACGTCGTTACAAAGCATTGCACACCAAGACAACTAGACACAAGAACAGTTTTTTCCCGAATGCCATCACTCTACTAAACAAATAATTCCCTCAACACTGTCAGACTTTCTACTAAATCTGCACTTCTATTCTACTAGTTTTTCTCATCATTCCTATCACCCATTTCCTCCCATGTTGACTGTATGACTGTAACTTGTTGCGTATATCCTAAGATTTTTATTAATATTGCTTCTTCATTGCTTATTTGACCCCTATGACAATCATTAAGTGTTGTATCACATGATTCTTGACAAATGTATATTTTATTTTATGTACGTTGAGAGCATATGCACCAAGACAAATTCCTTGTGTGTCCAATCACACTTGGCCAATAAAAATTCTATTCTATTCTATTCTATTCTATTTCTTATTTGGTCCCTATGACAATCATTAAGTGTTGTACCACATGATTCTTGACAAATGTAACCTTTTCTTTTATGTACACTGAGAGCATATACACCAAGACAAATTCCTTCTGTGTCCAATCACACTTGGCCAATAAAAATTCTATTCTATTCTATTCTATTCTATTTCTTATTTGGTCCCTATGACAATCATTAAGTGTTGTACCACATGATTCTTGACAAATGTAACCTTTTCTTTTATGTACACTAAGAGCATATGCACCAAGACAAATTCCTTCTGTGTCCAATCACACTTGGCCAATAAAATTCTATTCTGTTCTGTTCTGTTGTGTTCTCTTCTCTTCTCTTCTATTCTATTCTAATAAGAAGGTTCAATATTTGGGTGACACCAAAGAAAAATTATCCATGTTGCAAGTTCAAAAAATAATCCTAAATAATTAGTGTTCTTAATAATTAAGATTCTTGAAACTGCCTATTTATTATTTAACTCTAATTTAAACTCAGTGATCAGAATTTGTGTGTGCTTTAATCAAACCAAAATTTAATTTTGGTTATAGTAAGAAAAATAATGGCATGAGTAAGGATTGATAATTTACATGCTGTTTGGATTGTAGCTAACATGGGGTGCTTAAATGCAAAATTGTACACTTAGTTAATTGACAGTTGATTTCCTTCCCATCATTATTTTCTTCAATAGATGTTGGGACTTTGCTTGGCCGTCGAGTGTGGGAACAGCTGGGAAAGGAGGTATACCCTGCTCTTGATGCTGCCCTTACCATGGCAGGAGGTAAAAGAATCACTGCATTTATAAATGTCAAGTTATAGGGATACTGTTGGTTGCAAAAGTTAGATACTGTACATGCAATCATCCAACTGCTGAAATGCCTCATACAGTGTATCCCCAATACCCCAAATGCAATCAATTACAGATGTTTTAGAAAAATAACTCCATAATTTTCTTTGAAAGCTCTGAAGTGATGCAGAGATCCTCTGTTCTTCTCCATATGGTGTTGTCAACCTCTGTTGAAAACTAGGAGCTTTGATATGATGCCAATAAATTTAGATTGATTGGGGACTGAACATTCACAATGCCATGAATAAGTGCACAACCACAAATTGCATAGAATTTGCTAGACAATGCGGGTGCTTGAGGATTCCCCCGGCCATGTATCCACCAACACTTTTTCTAGAGACAGTCCACATGCCAAAATTTCAGCAACTCTGGTTCAATTGTATATTTCAATAAATGCCTAAATGAACAAAATGAACAAAAGCTGGCCAAACTCTGCATGTGAAAATGTCCATATATTTTTTGTCTCTGCTAATTTTGATTTGAGGCAGCTGCATGTAATCAGTAAGCATGCATTAATATTTTCAGAAAAATGTGCTTAGCCCTGCTCTATGCCCCCCTCCCCAGGGAGAAGTAAACATTTCAAGCCCCCCCAACTCTCTGATCTGGGCCCCAATGGAATTTTAGTGTTAATATTTATTTTTTTACTTATAAGCTGAAAGCAAACTATTGCCTGGGGAAGGCTGCTCTACCCACTTACCTGGGAGTAAGTCACACTGGACAAATTGGAGTTCATGGCTACCATGGTGCCTGCTGAAAAAAAGAATCCACGCAGCCGCCCTGCCCCACCTGCCTGGATCCGGTGTCCTCTTTCAGGCTTGGAGCAGCATGCAACTGGGAAAACACTCCCTATCTGGGGAAATTGATCGGGAGGGACCATGCATGTTTCCCAGGTCATACCTGTCCCCCTATGAAATAGTGGCCTGCCCCACTATTAATCGAGAGGGACCATGCATGTTTCCCAGGGTCATACCTGTCCCACTATGAAATAGTGGCCCACACCACTATTTGAGAAGCACTGCCCTATGCAGAGATTATGTTATCTTCTATGTGTTTCTAAATTCATTGAAAGTTAAGAGTTCAATCAGATGTGTCTAAAATTCTGCATTTAATTGGTATGAATGTGACTATCATGGAGAAAAACAGAATGAAAGATAGATGGCAGGGGGAACTATGCAGGCAAGGGTTAAGCATTCCACTTCTATCTGCTGGTCTCCCCACTCTTAGTCCAATACTCTTTGCTTTGCAGCTGTTGGGAGATTTAGCTCCCTAGGTTTGAAATGCTTGTGTGCTTTCAGATGTAATTCTCATAAACCATACCAAGTGCCAAACATCACAGCTGTAAAGCATAGTTAAAAGGACTCCCCTTCTTAATAGTAGAAATTTTATGTTAAATCTGATTGCATTTTTCAATCTTTGTACTGCATTCTTTCTTTTATTTTTCGGTCTTGAAGTCAAGGTGGAAAGGGCCATTAAAGGTAAAATGATATCATTTTACTCATTTTGTGAAGTGCCTCCTCTAGTTTCCATTCTCTGTGACTGTGTCTTGTCATATTTCTCTTTTTTTCAGCAATTCATTGTTTTGCTCCTTGGGCAAACAGTCCAATCCAACAGCATTGCTTGCCTGTTAGTTCTGGCTGCTTTTTGTAACTTATTCATGCCAATCTTCTAAAATCACACAGGGCTGCTCAGGAGCAAAAGGCTATGGATTGACGCTTATAGTGCTTGTTGGTACCTATTGCCAGCACCTCCGGCTAGCAGATAAGCAGAAGTGATGGAAAATGTGCATTAGTAGCAAGCACCTACCATTTGTTTATATTAGATGGGTTCGTTGGTGAAAAGGAATATCAGACAAATAACATTTATAATTTGATTATTAATATTATTTAATTTATTTTTGACCCAATATAGGGTGCATTGCATTTCAAATTTGGGTCATAAAAGAGTACTTTGGAATGTATGGGAATACAGATATCTGCATCTATCAACGTATTATCTTTTCCTGGCATTGCATGGTTCTGATCTGCATTGCTCTCTACAAAAATACAGTTGAAAGAGTAGTAGGTAGATGCTATGTTTGCAATCACATACACTCCAAATAATTATTTTAGAATAAAACCTGAAGCACTGCACCATTTTAGTTGATGTAATACAGTACTTCAAACTTTACAGTAATTAATGTTAAGATAGACAAAACAGTTTGAAATAGAAATGTTCAAACCACAAAGTGTGCTGTTCCAATTGTAGCACAACTGCTACAACATTGGAGTGATCTTCCAGGAAATTTTGCAGTCTTAGACCAGGGGGATTTGACATATCAGGCATTATCTGATCTCAAAATTGAATGTTCCAGTTGCACAGTGGAAGTCTACTTCAGGACTGGGCCACAGGATTCTGTTCTAGGCCCAGTACTCTTCAATATCTTCATAAATGACTTAGATGAGGGAATAGAAGGGCAACTTACCAAATTTGTGGATGATACTAAACTAGCAGGAATAGCCAAGCCTAGAAGATTGGTTCAACATCCAGTTGGATCTTGACAGACTGGTCCTGTCTAACAAAATGAAATTAAATGAAATTAAATTAGGCAAGAAAAATCAAAAGTGTACATATAGACTGGGTGAAATCAAGTTTAATAGCAGTAATTGTGAGAGGGATCTTGGAATCTTAGGGGATAACCAATTAAATATGAGCCAGCACTGTGCAATGGCAGCCAAAAAAGCCAACACAATCCTAAATTGCATTAAGGGATGCAATCAAGCTCAAAGGAGCTACTAATATTACTCTATAAACTGTTAATGAGACTACACCTACAATACTGCATCCAGTATAAAAAAGATGTTGAGACTCTAGAAGAAGTATAGAGAAGAGCAATCAAGATGATTAGGGAGGTAGAGGCTAAAATATACGATGAACAGTTTCAAGAACTGGGAATGGTTAGTCTAATGAAAAGAAGAACCAGGGGAGACATGATACCAGTGTTCCAGTATTTGAGGAGTTGCCACAGAGAGGAGCAGGTCAAGCTATTTTCCAAAGCACCTGAAGGCCAGACAAGGAATAATGGACAGAAACTGAACAAGGAGAGATTCAACCAAAAATAAGAAGAAATTTTCTAACAATGAGAACAATCAACCAATGGAACAGCTTGCCTTCAGAAGTTGTGGGAGTTTTATCACTGGAGGCTTTCAAGAAGAGACTAGACTGCCATGTCTCAAAAATGGTGTAGGGTCTGCTGGAGGCTGGGGGGGTTGCCAAACTAGATGACCTACAATACAAAGTCCCTTCCAACTCTATTAATCTGTTAATTTCCAGGCTGGTGGGTCCAACAAAAGCAGGGATCCTTTATTATTATGAACTTTGTTCAATTAATATATCCATATGTCCAGAGAAATCAGAGGGAAATAACTATGTATCCATGCAATAAAGGATATTCTAAAATGCTTTAGACAAGTGGTTTGAGAGTATCAAACCACCTCAAATATCAGTTTATGGTTCATTCTTACTCCTTCAGAGATAATATTGAACTGTGAGCAAAAAGAATACAGTTTAGACATTTTGAATACAACAATCAGATGTGTATTTGTGCCACTTACTAAAACTAAAATGTATTATGCAGATTGTAATGATTATAATTGTAATAATAATGTAATCGTTTTACCATTGTAGCTATTAGAGAGACAAAAGAGGCACTGGAGAATGTAAGTGGGTGTCTGGAAATGCTACAGGAGGGCACTGAGAAGCTGCACACCAGCCTGATGGATGTGATGGAAGACTTGATAGATACTCTTAATGATTCAGCTTGCATGGCTACACAGGTTGCCTCAACTTGCAACCTTATCAGAAATTCTTTGAATCAGCTGACCATTAATGCTAATTACAACAAGGTAAGCTTTGCTTTCCATTCTTTTCTAAAAAGATTGGCTTCTTCCTCTTTAGAAGAAAGATAGGGCTTACTTGGCTGAACACTGAGAAGATAGAAAATGTGTACACTGGGAAAAAAGTGTAGATTTGCTTCCTGTGCCAAATATTGATGAGATATCTTAAATCAAATGAACTGCCTTCACTGCCATGCTCCTTAGCTTCCCTTCATGTTGCAGAAAAATATGGACTTTTAGAACATCATAACTAATGGCTGACCAACTGTACCCAACGAGTAGTCCTCAATGGGTTCAAGTCCACATGGAAAGAAGTAAACAACAGAGTACCACCTGATTCCTTCGGGATTGGGCAGCATAGAAGAAAGAAAGAAAGGAAGGAAGGAAGGAAGGAAGGAAGGAAGGAAGGACAGACAGATAGATAGCAAACAACCTAAGTGAGGGAATAGAGGGGGAATTAATTAAATTTGCAGATGACACCAAGCTGGCGGGAGTAGCCAATACTCCAGAGGACAGGCTCAAGATATAGATGGATCTTGACAGACTTGTCAAACGGGCTCAACATACTTCTTATTTGAAGGTAGTGAAGCTACATTTAGGATTAATGGATAAACAGAAAAAACCCATGGAAAATTTCTGCAGCAAGATTATTATGCACAGAGATTGAGAGATTCAATACTACCCATTATGGTGGAATGGTTGGTGAAGTTGACAGATTCTGCTCAATGGATAAATTGACTTATTTGATTATAAAAAGATTATCTATATTTATTGGTGGTTGGGAGTCTCCTATGGACTTTTATAAAAATGAAAAAAATGAACCTGTGATGTATGTTTTAGTTAGTTAGGATAGATTATAGAAATAAGAGTAGAGGTTAATTTTTTTTCCTTTGAAATCTTTTTTTTCTTTACCATTAATATGACATTAGAATGTTGCAAAATTTCTGTATTTGTTAAATCATATAGTAAAATTGGCAGGGTAAATTGGGAACATCCCATTGTTTAGCACAATTGCAGAGCACCATAAGCATATCTGTCTGTATTACATATGCAGCTCACATGGAAATCAATTTTACTGATTATAAATTAAACATCAGGGCCAGATGTTCTTCTAATGGAAATTTACAAAAGATTTCAAGATATATTAGAAGGAAAATGGTATAATTGTACAACGAAGCATTGAATAATGTAATCATTAACTGCTGCACCCAACACCACTATGGTCCCAGACTTCAGAAAAGCGGACTTCATGAGGCTCAGAGCGAACCTGGAAAAAATTTCCTGGAAGGAACTTTTAAAGGGTAAATCCACACAGAAAGCCTGGGAGGCCCTAACCCATGAAAAAGAAAAACAGGAAAACTAAAAAGAAACCAGCATGACTAAACAGAGACCTCGCAGACAACATTAAAGAAAAAAAAGTCAAATACAAAAAATGGAAAGAAGGACACATAACCAAGGCAGAATTTCAGCAAACAGTCAGAACCTGCAAACAAAAAAATAAGAACAGCAAAGACCCAACACGAACAATACCTTGTCATAAAAGTCAATGACAACAAAAAAAGCTTCTTCCGGCACATAAACAACAAGAAGAAAATCAAGGAAACAGTCACTACACTAAAAAATGAAGACAGTAATGAAATCACAGACAACAGAGATAAAGCACAGCTGCTCAACGCCTAATAGGCATCAGTCTTCACACAAAAAGGAACCACCAACCAACCAACCTGCAACTCAACTGCAATAAACAGCCCCAGGACCAAACTCAACACAGATATAAACACAATAAGGGACTACTTGTGGGAGCTCAATGAGTACAAATAACCAGGACCAGACGGACTTAACCCCAGAGTCCTAAAATAACTGGCAGACACCATAGCGGAACCACTTCTCCTCATCTACCAAAAATCCTGGACCACTAGAGACCTACCGGAAGACTGGAAATGAGTTGACGTAGTTCCCATCCACAAAAAAAGGTAAAAAGACTGACTACAGATCTATCAGTCTGACTTCTATACCTGAAAAAATACTGGAGAAAATAATAAAAAAAACCAGCTTTGCCACTACCTAGAAACAAACAAGATAATATCCAACAGCCAACATGGGTTTGTCAGAAACAAATCATGCCAAACCAATCTCATATCATTCTTCAACATCATAACCAAATCAGTAGACCAACGCAACGTAGTAGACCTCATATACTTGGACTTCAGCAAACCTTTCAATAAAGTTGACCACAATCTCTTAATCCACAAATTAGAAAAATACAGGGTAGATTGCAACACATGCACATGGATAAACAGTTGGCTGACCAACCACACCCAACGAGTTGTTCTCAATGGCTCCAAATCCACATGGAAGAAGGTAGGCAGTGGGGTATCACAAGGTTCTGTCCTGGGCCCTGTGCTCTTCAACATTTTCATCAATGACCTAGATGAAGGAATAGAAGGAGAACTAATCAAATTTGCAGATGACACCAAGCTTGCGGGGGTAGCCAAAACCCTAGAGGATAGGCTCAAAATACAGAAAGACCTAGATAGATTATCACTATGGGCCCAAACTAACAAAAGGCTGTTCAACGTCGAGAAGAGCAAAGTCCTTCACCTAGGTAGAAAAAACCCTAGACACGCATACAGCCTGGGAGAAACCCCACTTAGCAGTAGTAACTGTGAAAGAGATCTTGGAGTCTTGGTGGATAATCAACTAAACATGAGCCGGCAATGTGCTGCAGTGGCTAAAAAGGCCAACACAATCCTAAACTGCATCAACAGGGGAATACACATACTCCAAGACCAGGGAGCTATTAATACCACTCTACTACGCCCTGGTCAGATCACATCTGGAGTACTGCATTCAGTTCTGATCACCACACTTCAAAAGAGACATTGAAACCCCAGAGAAGGTGCAGAAAAGAGCAACCAAGACTTGCGAAGAGAGATTGCGGGAACCAGGCATGGATAGCCTAGAGGAAAGGAGGGCCAGAGGGGACATGATAGCAGTATACAGGTATTTGAGGGGTTGCCACAGAGAGGAGGGTGCCACTCTATTTTCCAGGGCACCAGAGGGCCGGACAAGGAACAACGGCTGGAAGCTGACCAAGGAGAGATTCAACCTGGAAATAAGGAAGAACTTCCTGACAGTCAGAGCAATCAACCAGTGGAACGGCCTGCCTGTGGAGGTTGTGAACTCCCCAACTCTGGACATTTTCAAGAGGAGATTGGACTGCCATTTGGCTGGGGTGCTATAGGATTTCCTGTTCGGGCTGGGGTTTAGACTTGATGATCTGATGGTCCCTTTCAACTTCAATAAATAAATAAATGAATGAATGAATCAGGCCAAATTACCAAAATCATGGGAAAAAACATTCATAACACTTATCCCCAAAGAAAAAACTGATAAAACTTCAATTCAAAATTACAGACCAATCTCGCTATTAAATTCGGATTATAAAATTTTCACAACAATATCGGTAGAAAGATTAAAGATAATATTAAATCAATTGATACATTCGGACCAAAACGGCTTTCTTCCTAAAAGACAAATTCAAAATAAAACAAGAATAATTATGAATATATTAGAAAACTATGAAATTCATTCAAATCAACAATTGGCTCTAATACTTATTGATGCACAGAAAGCCTTTGATAATTTGGACTGGAAAATTTTTACAATACAATTAGAATACATGAAATTTGGCAACAAATTTATTAAAGCAATAGATACAATATATTCAATACAAAGTGAGAATCCTCATAAACGGGGACATGACAGGAAAAATGGAGGTGATGAGGAGTGTATGACAAGAATGCCCCTTATCTTCTCTATTGTTTATTTTGACATTAGAAACTTTGCTGAACCAAATTAGAAGAAATACAGAAATTAAATATTTAAAAATCCAAAAGGAATAATACAAAACTCAGGCTTTTGCAGATGATATGGTTTTCATTATGAACTCCATACCTGATTTTATTAAAGACTATAACAATCAAAAAATTTGGCTTAATGGCTGGCTTAAAAATTAATAAGGATAGATGCTCTATTCACTCTGGACTGCCCAGAGCGAAGGGAGCATTTCTTTTCTCTGAGTGCTGGCAGAATCCTCTATGCACAATTTTGGAAAACAGACATAATCCCTACAAACACAAGTGAAAGGCTGGCCGCTCGAGCCTGGCTGCCATTTGGGGGCCGGAAGAATACAACCACCGTCACCGAAGTCAGGAAGGAGGTGGTGATTGCGCAGGAATACACGAGATCACCCAGCAAGCCCAGCACCTGGAGCTGGGCAGGAGGGACTAGAGCAGGGGTCCCCAAACATTTTACACAGCGGGCCAGTTCACTGTACCTTGGACTGCTGGAGGGCCGGACTATTAAAAAAGACTATGAACAAATCCCTATGCACACTGCACATGCCTTATTTTAAAGTAAAAAACAAAATGGGAATGTACTATTTAGAGGGGGGAAGAAGTCTGAAATTTATGTTTTGTCTTTAATTTTCTTTTGTTAACATCTGATACAAGGTTTTCTTGGTTTATAGAAAAATGTATAAAGAAAGAAGGAAGCACTTTGGCATAATGGTTAATAGGTTAGAAATATAGTTGGCATTGTACTTTTTGAAGGAACATTAAGGAGGGAATTTAAATTAAAAGAAAAGTATGTACCTGGATGACAACATTAGAAAAAAAAACTTTTGCAATTTTTTTGATGATTGATATTAGTTACTAACAAAATACCATATTTTATTCATGGAAAATTAGATGGTACACTGTATTGTTTGAATGTATGTTGAAAGAATTTTTTTTTAAAATTTACACCTCCCCCTCAAAAAAGTCCTTTCTTCCTCCGTCCCTCCATTCATTTCATTCTTCCTTCCTTCCTTGCTCCCTCCATTTCTTCTTCCTTCCTTCATTTTGTCTCAATTTCTCCTTCCTTCCTTCCCTCCCTCCCTCCTTCCTCTCCTCTCTCTCTATTGCTTTCTCTCTCTCTCCCTCTCTCTTGCTTTCTTTCTCTCCCACTCTCTCTTGCTTTCTTTCTCTCCCACTCTCTCTCTTGCTTTCTTTCTCTCTCTTGCTCTCTCTCTTTCTTTTTCTCCCTCTCTCTTGCTATCTCTCTTCCTCCCTCCCTCCATTTCTCTCTCCCTCTTTCTCCCTCTTCCTTCCTTCCCCCCTTCTTCCTTCCTCTCCACTTCTCTTTCCTTCCCATTTTCCCTTTCTCTTTCCCTTTTCTTTCTTTCTCTCAACCTCTCTGTCTCTCTTTTCCCTCTTTCACCATCCCTCTTCTCTCCCCGCGGAGGACTCGCCCGACAAGCCTCCACCCTCCGACTGCGGACTCCCATTCAATCCCCATTCAGAAAACGGGAGCCGGGAACTCAAAGAGGAGGAGGAGGAGGAGGAGGTGGGTGTGTGTATGTATGTATGTATGTGGGTTGTGCCCGGCTCGGCTTTCGGCAGGCCTTCCTTTACCTCTGGTGAGATGAGATCGAGGGAGACATTCTCACTGCTGTCGCTCTGGCTTTGGATGCAGAGGTGCCTCAGCGAGCAGGAACAGAGACTCACCACCTCCTCCAGGCACAATCCCACCTTGGTGGGAGGCGTCAGCAATAGACACAGGTGGTGGAGAGGGAGAGGGAGCCGCTGCCACCCCCAGCACTGCCCGCCATGGATGGGCCGGTGCCAAGCCTCTTTGAAGTTCATGGCAGAGTGCTCAGCCTCCCCCCCAGGTGCATGGCAGGCTGGCAGTGGAACATGGAGCTTGCGCGCACAGGTGTGCGTGAACCTTCACTGGTGCAAGATTTCCCCACACTTTCCTTGCCGCTCCCCACCCCAACTCTGACACCCAGCTCCCCAGTGCAGCCTTGGAAAAAACCTGCAGGCTGGATAAATGGCCTTAGCAGGCCGCATGCGGCCCATCGGCCATAGTTTGGGGACCGCTGGACTAGAGGATGGAGTGGTGAGCCCCCGTATAAAAAGGGCAGGCTCACAGCTCAGCGCCCTCTTTGTGATCTACTTGTTGGCCCCATTGCAGGCCAATGAGTATTCAGCTGAAGCTGCATGTGGGCGATGATGTCCTCCCACTCCGCTCTTGGGACTGGTGCAATCACCAGGGGCAGAGAGAGGTTTGGCAGGGGATGTGAGAGGGCAACACATTTGGTGGGGCTGGGCCTTTCATCGTCCCGTGGCAGCTGGGGCTCTGTTACACCCCTCAGCACCCCCTGCTGCACCCCTGGGGCCTTGATGGTTGCCGGGGCAGGAATAGGCAGGGGTTGGGAGGGAAGGCGGTGTGCGTTACAGGGCCTGTGAGCGGCAGTGTTTATCTGCTGCATCTCAGCTGGGGCTCTGTTACATCCCCCTACCCCCCTGCTGCACTTTGGTGGTCAGAGCGGTCCCTGGGAGCGGAAGTGGGCATGGAGGAAGGGGGAGAGTGGCGCACGTTAGAGGGCCAGTGAGCGGTGGCCCAGGACAGCTAAAAGGAGGCCATGGGACCTTTGTATGCCCAAACAACAGCTGAGGCTCTGACCCCCATCCCACTCCTGGCATCGATGTGATTGCTGGGGTTGGGGGGAGATTTGGGTGGGTGTATGGGGCATCACGCTCTGTGGGGCCTGGAATCAGCGGGGCTTCTGACACCCGACACAGCACTTGGCAGCTGTGCGGGGCCTGTTTCTCACCTTATGGGTCACCCCCCCCCTCAGGCTCAGCAGGATCCCAGGACAATCTGCTGGGTACGCTACAACTTCAAGGGACTGATGCCCAGAGGGAAACGGTCTTGGCTTCCGGTGAAGCCAGGGATGGTGCAATCATCAATCCAGCTCACACACACCCATCGGAGAGTATGTCAGAGGGTTTTAGAAAGGGCAGGGCCAAGGGAAACTCATTGCTGCTTGTTTAGGTTATTTATTTAATTTTCGAACAAGTATAGGATTGTAATTTGTATAAGCATAACATAAGTAGAAAATAATGATAAAAGACAATAGGACAGCAGGACAGGGATGGTGGGCATGATGGTGCATTCATCCACGCCCCTTGCAGACCTCTTGGAAAGAGGGGAGGTCAGCGATGGACAGTCTGTGGTTGAAGATTTGGGGTTTGAGGAAAAAACCACAGTCAGGTGGTGCGTTCCAGATGTTGATTGCTCTATTGCTGAGGTTGTAGTTTCTGCAGTCTAGTTTGGAGCAGTTTGAGTTAAATTTGAAGCCTCCCACTCACATACTGACCATGTGGTATGCGCCTGGTCCATCCCAATGGGAAGCCAGGGCGACCATCTTCAGGAGGGCAGGAGGCAGCCGCCATCTTTGGCTCACCAAAAACAATGGGAAAGGTGTAAGCATCAATTGGTCAGCACCCCATTTGCTGGTCTTGTGGCAAACATTTAATCATCAGGGCAACAGTCAGACATTCGTATGCTTTGGGAGCCTCGTTACAATCCTTATAGTTTATGGTAACCTGTTTGATGCTATATTCTCCCAAGGGACTCTGCAAGGGCTCAGCATTGGCCTCTGAATGTCAGTACTTAAACTTTCTGGTAAGTTATATGATGCTGCATTCTCCTAAGGAGTCTGCAAGCATCAATGGGTCTGTCCTCTGACAAACATTAATCGGTATTTGCAGTAAGACACACACCGGCTCGGGAAGTCATGTTATTAATTAAGGAATGCAAAACAGCAAATTGGTAATAATAACCAAAATATTGGAATGTGCAGAGATGTGTAAAATGACAATGCAACTACAGGATAAAGAGGACATCGAATTTTATAAAATTTGAGAGAATTGGTATAAATGGTTGGAGTATAAAAAAAACTTTTTATTTGAAGATAGTCAAGCTACATTTAGGATTAATGGATAAACAGAAAAAAGCCATAGAAGATTATTTCAATATATGATTTCATAGGAAGATTATTATATGCACAGAGATTGAGAGATTCAATACTACCCATTATGGTGGAATGGTTGGTGAAGTTGACAGATTCTGCTCAATGGATGAATTGACTTCTTTGATTATAAAAAAAGTTATATTTATTGGCAGTTGGGAGTCTCCTACGGACCTTTATAAAAATGAAAAAAAAAATGAAATTGTGATGTATGTTTTAGTTAGTTAGGATAGCTTATAGAAATAAGAGTAGCGGTTAAAACATTTTTTTCCTTGAAATCTTTTTTTAGTAAAATTGCCAGTGTAAATTTGAAACATCCCATCATTTAGCACAATCTCAGAGCATTATAAGCCTATCTGTCTGTATTATATATGCAGCACACATGAAAATCAATTTTACTGATTAGCTGGAAGACCAGAGAAGTAATCTTTAAAATTTGCTTCTCCCTCAGCAAAACCTGCAACTTAAAACAAAAAACAAAAAATTCAAATGTTTCTAGTGAGATGACTGAAGAATGTCTACATAGGCAAGAATAATGAAGGAAAGTTTAGGATGGGTTTTGGTTTTTTTTGATATTAGGATAATTCAGTAGTGTAATCAGCAAATCTTAAATACTTCTAAAGATTGCAATATTAACCTGAAATTATTTTTCCCTTCTTTTAGTTACCAGGAGTGAACCCTCAGCTTGCCAGAGTTAATGAAGTCCTTAAAATAGACCTTTCCAATCTCATTCAAAAGGTGTGGTTGTGCCTGGTCAAGATGCACATATTTGGCTACATTTCCACATCCCAAATACCATTCTATTGTTTATCATGTTGCTTTGGATATTCATAAATTATTCCAATAAGCAGATATTCAAATGTGGAGGGTGTGCACAAAGTAAACTGTCTCTCTATTAATATTTTTTAGCATTTGGAGTTGAAATACAATAAGAAACACAATTTAATCTTATTTAGCACAAAGCAACTTACACATACATTTTTAAAAAATCATTTATTTAGAGCACCTACAGGTAGTCCTTGACTTACAATCACTTGTTTAGCAACCATTCAAACTTTACAATGGCACTGAATACAATAACCCTCACACTTAATGACTGTTAAGCTGTAGCAGCATCCTCAAGGTCATGTGATCAAAATTCAAGCGCTTGTATTCATCCATCAACGCGACCAAAGCAGTTTCCGTGCTGTAACCGGGCCTGAAACCCGACTGCTGGGGACCTAGATAATCGGCTTCTTCCAAGGATCGCTGGAGCTGGAGTGCCACCACCTTCTCGACAACCTTCCCCATAAAGGGAAGGTTGGAGACTGGCCAGTAGTTATTAAGTACAGCTGGGTCCAGGGAAGGCTTCTTGAGGAGGGGGCGCACGAGCGCCTCTTTATAGGATGATGGGAAGGATCCCCTCCCCAAGGAAGTGTTGATAATCTCCTGGACCCTGCTCCATGTCATCTCCCTGCTGGCCAAAACCAGCCAGGAGGGACACGGATCCAGTAAACAGGTGGCGGAACTCACAGCTCCAATGGCCTTGTCCACTTCATCAGGTGTCACCAGATCAAACTCTTCGCAGACAGATGGACAAGTACGGGCCCCAGTCACCTCAACTGACTCGTTGTCAGCCGACTCTGTTTTCCAATTGGAGTCGAGGTCCGCCCGTCTCTGAGCGATTTTATCAGCGAAAAACGTGTTAAAATCCTCGGCACTATTCTGTAAGGGCTCCCCAACTCCCCTCTGATTAAGAAGGGAGCGGGTCACCCTAAACAGAGTGGCCGGGCGGGATTCCGCTGATGCAATCAAGGCGGCATGATACGCGCATCTTGCCACCTTGAGTGCCACTTTGTAAGTCTTAATAAAAGCTCTTACAAGTGTTCGATCGGATTCAGACTTGTTCTTCCTCCATCGCTTCTCTAGACTTCTCTTCTGGCGTTTCAACTCCCAGAGCTCCTCGTTGAACCATGGAGCTCTAAGGGGTCTAGCGCCATGGAGAGGTCGCAGAGGCGCAATCCGATCGAGAGCCTCCGCTGCAGCCTTGTTCCAGGCTTCCACAAGAGACTCCGCCAAACTCTGGATGAGTGCATCTGGAATAACCCCAAGCGCAGTCTGAAAGCCCTCTGGGTCCATCAGGCGTCTGGGGCGGAACATCTTAGTTGGTTCCGCCTCCCTGCGGGGAAGGATTGGAGCCAGGAAGTCAAGCCATAGTAGAAAATGGTCTGACCATGACAAAGGCAATATTTCTAAGCCCCTTAGTCTCAGACCATTACTCAATTGCTCAGAGAGAAATACCAGGTCGGCTGCGTGCCCTCCCTCGTGAGTTGGACCCTGTATTACTTGAGTCAGGTCCATGGCTGTCATGGTGGCCATGAACTCCTGTGCCAGTCCAGAGGCTTCGCCGAGTGATGGCAGGTTGAAGTCCCCCAAGACAATAAGTCTGGGGAACTCCACCGCCAACCCGGCTACCTCCTCGAGCAGCACAGGCAGGGCTTTTGACACGCAGCTGGGAGGCAGGTATGTGAGAAACAAGCCCACCTGAACCCCTAAGTCCAACTTCATCAAGAGAGATTCGCAACCCGCAATCTCTGGAGCAATGAGTCCACGTAGGCAAAGGCACTCCCTGGCTATAATAGCCACTCCTCCCCCCCCTTCCCTGGGGTCGAGGTTGATGCCATATCTGAAACCCAGCTGGGCAAATTTCAGAGAGAGGAACTCCTCCCTCTGGGCCCAGCCAGGTTTCAGTAATACATGCCAGGTCGGCCTCCTCATCCAGGATTAGATCCCGGATGAGGAGAGCTTTATTTACCACCGACCTGGCATTAAGCAGCAGCAACCTGAGCCCAGGGCCAGAATTACACTCATCACCAGTACCCAAGGTTGACCTCACAGAGCCAGAACAAGGAATCGTTATTACACAACGATCCCTCGTTCCCCTGGAACGGCTAACTCTGTGGCCCCCGCCATATCTGCCTCTCCCCAGCAACACCGGGATGTTCTGACCCTCTGTCCCCCCAGAGATAGGTGCCTCCCCCCCTGGCATCCTCCTCGATCCACAGCTCACCTTGCCCAGGCTCTCCCCTTCCAGCCATTCCTTCCATGCCCCACCCTTAACATATCTGTAATTTTGTAAAAATGTTGTTCACCTTTATTGACTTTATTACCTGCATCTACATACTGTAGATGTACTTTCATGGACCACTGAAAGGAGGAAATGGCTCTAATGCTTTGCCCAAGTGTGTGATAGTCAGGTCACAAAACAGGCTTTTGAAGGATTGTCACAAAGAAAAGGAGGAATATATTTCACAAAGAAGCAGAAGGCAAAATAAGAAGCAGCAGTGGAAACTAAACAAAGAGAGAAGCAACCAAAAACTATGGAGATACTTCCTGACAGTGAGAACAATTAACCATGGAACTACTTGTCTCCAGACGTTCTGGGTGCTCGATCACCGGAAGTTTTTAAGAAAAACTGTACAGCCATTTCTCTGAAATGATATAGGGCCCCCACCCCAAGTGTTATTCTGCTATTCTGACCCTTTCCCAGGGCCTCCACTCAGATTTTGGCACCCTCAGTTTTTGGGTTTTTTTAAATTAGATTTGTATGCCGCCCCTCTCCGTAGACTCGGGGCGGCTCACAACAATAAAACAATTCATGACAAATCTAATAATTTAAAAACATTTAAAAACCCCATTATTAAGCAGACATACACACAAACATACCATACATAAATTGTATAGGCCCGGGGGAGATGTCTCAATTCCCCCATGCCTAGCGGCAAAGGTGGGTTTTAAGGAGTTTACGAAAGGCAAGGAGGGTGGGGGCAGTTCTAATCTCCAGGGGCAGCTGGTTCCAGAGAGTCAGGGCCACCACAGAGAAGGCTCTTCCCCTGGGACCCGCCAAACGACATTGTTTAGTTGATGGGACCCAGAGAAGTCCAACTCTGTTGGACCTAATCGGTCGCTGGGATTCGTGCGGCAGGAGGCGGCATAGTTCCCTCTAAGCTGAGCAGTGAGCAATCGCTCACTTAAAAATCATCATCAACTCAGAGTTTTTCAAACCTGCCCAGAAGCCGAGAGGGAAAGAGTGAGAGGGAAGGAGAGAGAGAGGAAGAGAGGAAGAGAGAGAAACAGATAGAAAAAAGAGAGGAAGAAAAAGAGAAAGAAAAAGAATGGGAGTAAGGAAGAGAGAAAGAAAATCAAAATCTAGTTTGAAACTAGCTCAACTATTTAAGTGGCATTTTGATATTGATAGAGTTGCCCTATTATGAGCTCACTGTTATAGACACACAGTACAGTATTTTATTTTGAAATTCTCTGAGGCAAAACAGGGTGGGGTTTTTTTTGTTTATTTGTTTGTTTGTTTATTTATTTATTTAATATTTCTGTGCGGCCCAGTCCCGAAGGGCCTGCCGCTCAGACACTATACTTTTCCGCCACCTCCAAAAAAAAATATTAGAGGGAACACTGAGAGGCGGTCCCGGAGATATTCTGTTCTGATGCCATGGAGGGCTTTATAGGTCATAATCAACACTTTGAATTGTGACCAGAAATTGATCGGCAACCAATGCAGACTGTGGAGTGTTGGTGTAACATGGGCATACCTAGGGAAGCCCATGATTGGTCTCCCAGCTGCATTCTGCACGACCTGAAGTTTCCGAACACTTTTCAAAGGTAGCCCCAGGTAGAGAGCATTACAGTAGTCAAATCTCGAGAATGCAGAATGCAGCTGCAAAGCAATCATGGGCTTCCCTAAGTATACCCATGTTACACCAACACTCCACAGTCTGCATTGTTTGCCGATCAGTTTCTGGTCACAATTCAAAGTATTGGTTATGACCTATAAAGCCCTTCATGGCATCGGACCAGAATATCTCCGGGATTACCTTCTGCCGCACGAATCCCAGCGACCGGTTAGGTCCCACAGAGTTGACATTCTCCAGGTCCCACCAACTAAACAATGTCGTTTGGCGGGACCCAGGGGAAGAGCCTTCTCTGTAGCGGCCCCGACCCTCTGGAACCAGCTCCCCCCGGAGATTAGAACTGCCCCCACCCTCCTTGCCTTTTGCAAACTCCTTAAAACCCATCTCTGCCATCAGGCATGGGGGAATTGAGACATCTCCCCCGGGCCTATACAAACCCCGGTATGGTTGTTTGTATGTTTGCTTTTAATAATGGGTTTTTTAGTGTTTTTTAAATTATTATATTTGTTGTACATTGTTTTATTGTTGCTGTGAGCCGCCCCGAGTCTATTGATCAATCAATCAATCAATAAACAAACCAAAATTTTTACTACTGGTTCACCCAAACTGCCCCGAACCAGCTGAATCATACCACTGAATCTAGAGTAAGAATGTGCCCTTATTCTGTTTGCAATTTAGTTTAGTTTCTAAAATTAAAATGAAGCGATAATGTACAGAGTTACATTAACAAGGATTAGAAATACAGAAATAAATGCAATGTTTTGTAATTGAGATATTGATGGATGTGTTCATTCCAGGGTTATGCAGCATTTAATGATACTCCTGAACTAGTACGGGATCAAACAAGGAATATTTTATCAGGTAAGGAAGATTAAGGGATTAATTTGTTGATTGCAAAAGTTTGTGATTGGGATACAGCACTGAATGGAAAAATGAGAAATAATGAGAAAGAAACCATTAAAACATAGGCCTATTATTAAATAGATGCTAGATATATTGTGGGGTCCTTGAGCTTGGTTGTTTTCTTGCAGATATTTCATCACCAAAACTAACATCTTTAGCACTGATGATTTTGCCTAGAATGAAGCATCTGCAAAAAAGCAACCAAGCTCAGAGAGCACCAAGGATCCCATAGTTCAATCCTGATCTACAAATATTCTCTTCCATTGATATATCAAAGTTTGATGATTCTGAGTTCTGTATTTTACAATCATAGGCATCAGCATAATCTTTGTTACTTAGAATTTGAGTGTTTTTGCTCATGTGACACATAAAATCATAGCAAAGCTGTGTGAAAAAGCTATCAAGGGTAGCAATAAATAGAGAATAGGGGAGTTTGAAATAGTAATAATTAGTAATAATTTATCTATGTAAATCTGATTCCTGATTTAGTCTGTGAGATTTCCATGGCCTGAAGATTTCCTTTTGAAAAAAATAGTCATAGTGTCTGCTCAGGAATAAGGTGCTCTCATGAGCTCCTAAGATGGAAGTTGCTGAAGAGGCAATAACCAAATATGAACAGTGCTTGGAGCATGGTGATTCACAATATTTCTTAGCAGATTCTTCTATTGATCTCCCTGCTTGATGTGTGTGGTTTATTAGTGCCAGCCTATTTACAATTATTCCCCAAAACAAAGGCCAATCAGAACATTATCCACGAACGACCAGATGGGTTAACAAATGGCTGATTAGCCATACTCAATGAGTAGTCCTCAATGGGTCTAAGAGTACATGGAAGAAAGTATGCAGCAGGGAACCACAAAGTTCTGTCCTAGGCCCAGTACTCTTTAATATCTTCATAAATGACCTAGATGAGGGAATATATGGGGAACTAATCAAATTTGCAGGTGATACTTAGCTGGCAGGAATAGCTAAAAGAGGACAGGCTCAAAATCCAGATGGATTTGGACAGACTTGAACATTAGGCTCTATCTAATAAAATGAAATTCAATGCAGAAAAAAGTAAAGTCCTACACTTAGATAAGAAAAACCCAAAATATACTTATAAACTGGGTGAAACCACACTCAATAGCAGTGATTGCAAGAGGGATCTTGGAGTCCTACTAGAGAACCAGCTAAACATAAGCCAACAGCAGCCAAAAAAGCCAATGCAATCCTAAACTGCATTAATAGAGGGATACAATCTAAGACTAGGAGGTACTAATACCACCCTATAAACCACCTTAGGTAGAGTACTGCATCCAGTTTTAGTCACCACACAACAAAAAAGACATTGAAGCACTAGAGAAAATGCAGAGGAGAGCAACCAGGATGATTAGGGGACTGGAAATTATAACATAAAAAAGTGATTGCAAGAACTGGGCAAGGAGAGCCTAGTAAAGAGAAGGATCAGGGGAGACATGATAGCAGTGTTCCACAGAGAGGAGGTGGTCAGGCTGCTTTCCAGGGTACAAGAAGGCCAGACAAGGAATAATGGATGGAAACTGACCAAGGAGAGATTCAACCTCGAAATAAGGAAAACTTTCTGACAGTGAGAGCGGTCAACCAGTGGAACAGCTTGCCTATGCAGGTTGTGAGAACTCCAACACTTGAGACCTTCAAGAGGAAATTGGACTGCCATCTGTCTGAAATGGTTTAGGGATTCCTACTTGAGTGCAGGGTTGGACTAGATGGCTTACAAGATCCTTTCCAACTCTAGTAATCTGTAATCGGTAAACTCTAAAAATAATATTGTTAAAGAGTGGTATTGATTTACCATAAGTTGTTGCTGAGGTACATGACAATCTAAAGGAAAAAGGTGAAGAAATGTGGTCTATCTTGAGGAGCAAGGCTGATGTAGGGAAAGGTTTGAATAAAGCATATGAAGGCCCTGATATGTCCTTCTCATCTTTCCATGCTTTAACGTAAAAAGTAAAAATAATGTACAAAACTATGGTATAGAATGTATGTAAAATGGTTTATTATAGAATTCTTTATTGGCCAAGTGTGATTGGACACAAGGAATTTGTCTTTGGTGCATATGCTATCAGTGTACATAAAAGAAAAGGGACATTTGTCAAGAATTATGAGGTACAACACTTAATGATTGTCATAGGGGTCAAATAAGCAATGAAAAAACAATTAATATTAATAAAAACCTTAAGGATACAAGCAACAAGTTACAATCATACAGTCATGTGGGAGGAAATGGGTGATAGGAATGATGAGAAAAAAATAGTAGTAATAGTAGTGCAGACTTAGTAAATAGTTTGAAAGTGTTGAGGGAATTTGTTTAGCAGAGTGATGGCGTTTGGGAAAATACTGTCTTTGTGCCTAGTTGTCTTGGTGTGCGATGTTTTGAGGGTAAGAGTTGAAACAGTTTAGGTCCAGGATGCGAGGGGTCAGTAAAAAGTATTGACTCGTGCAGTATTTTATTTTTATTTATTTATTTATTTGTTTATTTGTTTTGTCACATACTGGTGATATACAAAGACATAATATTTATATACATGATACTAGTAAAAGAGAAACATTAGGACAGGGAATGGAAGGCACTCTGGTACACTTATGCACGCCCCTTACTGACCTCTTAGGAATCGGGAGAGGTCATCAGTGAATGAACCTAGGATTTTAAGTCTAGTAGCGTAGAGTATTCTGTTATGAGTGGAGGAGTGGAGGGCTCATCTAGTAAAGTATCTCTGGATATTTTCTAGGGTGTTTATGTCTGAAATGTGGCGCAGGTTCCAGACAGATGAGATGTATTCAAGGATTAGTCTGACGAAAGTTTTGTATGCTCTGGTTAGTAGTGTGAGATTACCGGAGCAGAAGCTACGTAGGATTAGGTTAACAACTCTTGAAGCCTTTTTGGCGATGTTGTTGCAGTGGGCTTTGGCACTTAAGTCATTTGATATGAGTATTCCAAGGTCTTTAACGGAGTGAGAGTTGTCTGCAAGGTCTTGTTTATTCAGCTTGTATTTGGTGTTCTGATTGAGTATACAGGTCCTCAATGGAAGGCAGGTTGGCAGCAATTGTTTTTTCTGCAATTCTGATTATCCTCTGAAGTCTGTGTTGGTCTTGTTGAGTTGCAGAAACAAACCAGACAGTTATAGAGGTGCAGATGACAGACTCAGTGATTCCTCTGTAGAACTGTATCAGCAGCTCCTTATGCAGTTTGAGCTTCCTGAGTTGGTGCAGAAAGAACATTCTTTATTGTGGTTTTTTGGTTCTCTTTATTATCAGTTCTCAGGTATTTCAACTCAAGAAAGGGTTGAATATTGCTTTACACTTTCTATATGAATTAATTTCCTTTCCAGTAAATTTCCTATTCATATAAACTTTTTATATTTATTCCCAAATTAACATTTGAAATCCTTCAAGAACCAGGAAAATTCCTTTTTAGGTTTAGATTTGCCCTGTGAACTGTTGGTTGACCATTCCAGATATAATTTTAGTAATTTATAACTTCTTTTCATGAGCTAAGCCCTTGCATGCTATAACGAAAACCAAAGAAAGTGTTTATTAACAACCTCTTCTATTTTCATTCTTGCATATGGATCCGTTCTGCCATTATAAGCAGCTGTACCTCGTAAGTTTTGAAAGATCATGAAAATAATGTATATGTAAACATATGCATGCTTTGTCAAAAAAAGTGAAATTATTCCCAAAATGTCTTTTTCAACCAGGACGATATTAAAAGCAGAGCAGGACTTCTGCTTAATATACATTACGTAGAAGTCCTATTGCTTTTGTGGAAATTGCATGCCACTTTCTGCCTACTGAAAAAATGTGTTATTTCTCATAGCAAAGTTTTAAAATGCCAGTTATAGGCAGTGCTGATATCCAAATTATTTTTAATTAAAGGGAAACTCTATAATTAGCCTGCCACTAAGGGGAAAAAATCAGATTTTATATCAGCAACCTAATTAATATTGATATACAAGTCAGGTATTGCTTGCAATGTAGATGAAGATGTGGTCAAACACATACACAGTGTGTGTGTGTGTATTGCTGATAATGAAAAGGAAGGGAGACTATCATAGATCTATTTTGGGCTTATTTGCCTTCATCACATAGCCATACCCTTACTGGGATTTGAACCTGGGCCTCTGCCTTGTAAGGCAGTGGCCTTAGCCTCTAGGCTACAGGCTCACCTCCTATATCAACTTGTACCAGGGAAGGGTTATGTGTGATTTTTTTGTTAAGTCACCCTGGTGTACGGGAGGTGTCTGTCTCTGTGTGTGTGTTTGTGTTCTGCAATGTGTGCATTTATTCTTCTTGCGGAACACAAAAATGCAGTAAAAAAAGAAGAAACAACTTCCTTCCTTTTCCAGCACATTAAAAAAACAGGACATGAAATTGACTTCAAAAAACTAAATTAATCTCCAAAACAGAACACCTATAACAAAAGAATAATGATGGAAGCCCTAGAAATAGAAAAACGTCCCCTCAATATGAATAACGTGATGACACATCCCACCTACCAGAAATTTGGAAGCCCGTCCTAACCAAAAAAAATATCACAATCATAACTCTACCAGGTCAATCATCTAACTAAATGTGATTCTACCAACCAATCAAATCATACACAGTCATGCAATCTACTTGCAACATTTGAACCAGAACTCCACCCCCACCACTATTTATAAGGAACAAATGGCAGTTGCAAACAAACCATATTCAGAGCAGCATGAAACCAATAACTTCAGCCTGATGATGGCGAATGTGATTTCGCCAAAATGTCGCAAACACACTCAAAATATTGCATAGGGAAAAACCTGAACTAATACACAATTAAATACATCTAGTTTCATCCCTAAAACTACCAGCTCATTTCTTTCTCATAAGTTCCTGGTAGATTTTCTTGAAGGCAAAAGATAAAAGACTTTGAAGGGCATTCAATTTCACAGAGAGACTTAATACATCACTTTTAGCAGATTCTAGGAACTGATAAGGTTTAAAATTTTACATTTCAATACATATTGACAGTTATGGCCCTTCTTATTATAAAGATTTAGTAGAACTGCCATATTCTTTGCAGCTCCATATTGATATGCAAGTCAGGTATTGCTTGCAATGCAGATGAAGATGCTGGTCACACACACACACATACGTACATGTACATGTAAATGTATACATATATATAAGTATATACAGTGGTACCTGTTGTATCCTTGTAAATAGTTTGGTTCCATGTGGAAACGCTGTCTGAGCGAGAATCAGGAAGTCGCTCCTGATTGGCTCAGACGCGGCTGCTCTCTCTCTGGCGGGAACCGCAAATGTATAAAAGAAGCGGTTTCTCCCAGGTAGAGCAGACGGTATCCGCTGAAGTCACTTACCTTACTGAGCTGAAATAAAGGAACCGTTCTCACCTAACCCTGTCTCTGGGTCTACTTCACTGGCGACGACGGACAGAAGAACCACGTGTGCAGAATGAACAACCTACAGATCGGCCGGGCTCCCGAGTTCTTCGACCCGGAGAAATCCTCCTGGGACGCCTACATAGCCAAGTTCGAGATCTTCCTCGAGGCAGCGGGAATAAGGGACGCCGACGCCGAACGAAAGCGGGCCATCTTCCGGAACTACTGCGGTCCAGAAATCTTCGACCTCGCCCAGACACTCACCGACCCGCTGCCAGCCAAACCCGTCGCTTGGGACGTCCTGCAAGCCAAGCTCGCGAGCCATTTCAAGCCAACGAAACCAGCCGTCGTTTTCCGGCACCAATTTTCCAGAATGGCTCAGCTCGAATTGGAATCCATCAATCAATTCGCAACGCGACTTCGAACGGTGCTTGCAAAATGCAAGTTTGATAACCCGGAAGCTCACCTCACCGATGCCTTAATCTTCGGCATGAGAAATGCCACGGTCAGGAACAAACTCCTCACCGAAGACGAGCCGACCCTACAGGCAGTAATCAAGCTGGCTCAAACCGCAGAGGTCGCCGACGCTGCTGCCAAGGAACTGAAGGAGCACAACAAGCGGGAGGTCATCACCAAGATCGACTCCACGTTTTCCCGCGGCGAGGCCCCAGACGACCTCAGCCCACCAGCTCCCAACGAGGACAGCTGTTTCCTGCTGCAACAGGACCAGCCAAGACATCCCAGGTACCCTCGCCCCGTCGCCCCCTGCGCCGGCTGCCGAGGAAACCATCCGCGCCAACGATGCCCTTTCCGGGACGCCATTTGCCGCCGCTGCAACCGACGCGGCCATATTGCCGAAGCCTGCAGAGCAGCTGTGCCTGAACAAGCCTTCTCCACCCCATGTCCTCACCGTTTCCAGAATCAAACACCTCAACCGCACAAAAACCAGTCCTTCCGGTTTTCCGGCCGCAAGAACTACCCAACCGCTAACCGCAACTACTCAAGAGGTAACAATCAATTTTCCGTGAATAACACGGCAACAAAAAATGGGGGCAAAATTGTAATTTCCCTCTCCAAGCAACCTGCTAGCCTTGCTTTATGCATCCACCACCTCGGGGTGTCTTCAGAGACCTCGGACGCACCATTTTCTAGCAGAAGAGATGGGGGAAAGGTGGAGACCCCACACAACAAAGCCTGGCTCCAATTCCCTTGCAATCATCAGAGCCTGCAAACTTAAAAGCTCTTGTTTTGTCGGAAATGTTTTGTGAGAAGAGGCAAAAAAATCTTGAACGCCCGGTTCGTATCTCAAAAAGTTCGTATGTAGAGGCATTTGTAAGTAGAGGTACCACTGTATACACACACACACACACACACACACACAAACATATACATGCATGCATACATAATACATATATAGATTTAGTAGAACTGCCATATTCTTTGCAAGTCCATATCTCCATAAGAAGACTCTATTACCAACATATAGGTAAAACCAGTAAAGGGCAGCCATTTGCGGCCCTACTGGAATGCTCTGGTGGGGCGGAGTGCACGTGCGTGCATGAACGCACACACACCTTCACCTTCCTGCGCATGCGCAGGATGAATTGGCTGCTGCTTGGAGGGCAAGGAGAGCAGGGCAGACAGAGTGCCCCTCTGGTGAGTGAGATCCTCTCTCCTCCTCACCCAACTCTGCACAGGTATAAGATGTCACAGTCCGGAATGGAATGAGGGAGGGGGCGGGTGGAGGTGATCTTACTTGTGCAGGGAAGATGGAGGATGTTGCTCAGCGGAAGGGCCCTCTGTCTATTCCCCTTGCCCTCCGCTGCTGCAGCCGATTTGTCCAGGCTTGGTGGAGAGTGGCGTGCCGCTGGGCCCGGATCCAAATTAATCAGTTGCAGCAGCGGAGGGCAATGGGAACAGACAGACCACCCCTCCGCCGAGCAACATCCTCCATCCTCCCTGCACAAGTAAGACCACCTCCGCCCACCTCCCTATCTCATTCCATTCCAGACCGCAATGTCTTACCTGTGCAGAAGTGGGCGAGGAGGAGGGAAGATCTTGCTCGGTGGAGGGGTGCCCTGTCTGCTCCCATCACCTGCCGAGCAGCAGCTGATTTGTCTGGGGAGAGCGGTGCTGGGCAAGGCCTCCAGCACTGTGCTCCCGAAGGCCACGACTGGTAGTGATGGAGCTATGCGCGTAGCTCCATTTCTGCCAGTGGAATGGCATTCCATGCCATCCCACCTCTTACCCACCCCGGGTTTCACACCAGAATGTTTGGACCCATTTTATTTTATTTTTATTTTTTGCTATTGAAGATACATATCTCAATTCAGAAGTAGAATTCTTTCCATGTAAATGTAAGACTGTTGAAAAACAAAACAAAACAAATGAACTGGTTTAGACATGCCTAAATATATTAACTTGTGTGGAAATATTTGGATGATTGAAACAGAGTGATTTAGAAGTACAGTTCAATTCATGCCGTATTCTCAGTAAGGTCAAGACCATGAGAATACTCCAAAAAATACTCCTTCTCCTCCTCAAACAGGCACTCATCAAGAACTTAATTATTTTTTTCTTCCTCATGCATATGCTTGATTGGCATTAGACTTCTTGGTCTCATCGCATTGCTCTCAATAGCTCAGATGTTTCATTGCCCAGTTGCCAGTCTTCCTGCTTCCCAGGGTCATCTCACCCTTCCCTTGCTTCAAGGTCCTCCCTCTTATATTATTTTCTTCCTCAAATTTCAAAAGAACTCTTGATTACTCTGGGCTCCAATTAGACTGAAAATATTAAGTAAAGATGAGCAGATTAGAGTTGAGGCCAGAGCATCAAGAGGACAAGTGCTGGAGGCCTGTTTCACTTGAAAATGCTTCTAGCTTTTACATGTTCTGAATAATTTAAAGTAAAATAATAATACCAAGCAGTAAGAAAATAGGTGATCAGAATACTTTGATTTACTAGAAAAGGTAATGAATGAGCAGAATGAATCAGATTCAAATGTTTTAGCCAAATCACTGTAACTATTGAAGTCCCATGTTGAATTGCATTTAGGTTGCAGATGCTGTCATATTTTATTAGGTAGGCTTTTGATCATGGGAGCAGACACAGACTTGTCTCCTTGGTGAGAATAAGGCTGTTGTTTAATTGGAATGAACATTGTGCAGTAGAAAGATTGCACAAACCTAAGCATTGCATCCATATGTGAGTTTGCAATATTAAAGGCTTGCTTTTAGATAATCCAATAAGTCCTTTTTGTTTGTGGCAAATCATTTTGTGGCAAGTATAATTGAAATCCTTAACATGCATTCATCCTTTTCAGATATAAAAAGTGTCCTGGAAAATATTGGTTCAAACATCACAGCCTTTACTAAAAAGCTTCCCATTCAGAAGATTCTAACAGATTTTACAGTATATCTCACTCAGAGTGAAGCATACGTTGAAGATTATTTTCCATTAGTGGAGCAATATGATTTCTACAGGTATGTGCATATTATTTTGATGAAAAAATGCAGAAGTTATTCTACAATACTAGTAAAACTGTTACTTCGAGTGGAAGAAAGAGGATGCCTATTATATAGTGAAAGTGGTTAGTCATACCTAGCTAAGTGGGAGAAATATAGCTGCGAGTATGATGCAAGTACACAATGAACTGTAGAAAAACATGCAAGGCAGCAGTATTCAAAGCCAAAACATTTTAGGTCTGTTTTATACTTCAGATACATTTAAATTAGTATAAACTGCATATAATTTCAGCTGCTTTGTTCTGCCCCATAAACTGGAAGCACTTGAAATTAGACATCTTGGAGTCTAATTCTGAAATAGGCTTCTCATACCCAGTGAAAAGACTAATTAGTAATTTTATCCAGAAAATGGGTAATCATAGTTAGGTTTTCAGTGGAGGGGGAGGCAAAAGAACAATGATCAGGATCCAAGAAGTGAAGAATTATTATTAGTGATGGGCGAACCCAAAGAAGTTTGGGTTCGGCGGATTCGGGCAAACTTTGCAAAAAATTTGGGTGATGTCACCGAACCCCGAACTTTTTAAAAATAGAGCTGCAGAAGGCAGCCCTGTGGTTGCCCACAAATTAAATTTGCAAGAGGGTGAACGGGGACGCAGAGTAGCAGGGGGGGGGGCAACAGCAGCTACCCCCCAGCTTTTACCCAGCAATCCGATATGCGGCAGGCATCACCTTTTTCACAGTAATCCCGTGTGATGGAAGGCCATGCGCTCTGTGGTGCTATCGATCTCTGGCTGCTGTGACCAGTAGTAGCAGCTTGAGGTTTCAGTTTACACAGAAAAAGGAAAGGTAGAGAAAGAAGGTGGCCCTGTGGTTGCCCACAAATTAAATTTGCAAGAGAGTGAACAGGGGGACGCAGAGTAGCAGGAGAATGCAACAGCAGCCACCCAGCAGATTTTCAAAAGTAATCCCATATGCGGCAGCCACCCACCAGCTTTTACCCAGCAATCCAATATGCAGCAGGCTTCACCTTTTTCATAGTAATCCCGTGTGATGGAAGGCCATGCGCTCTGTGGCACTATCGGTCTCTGGCCACTGTGACCAGTAGTAGCAGCTTGAGCCTTCAGGTTATGGGTGATTTCAACATGCCTGATGTTGACTGGAATATCCCCAGTGCCCTTACATGCAAAAGTAAGAATATAGTAGAGGCCTTTACAGGAGCAGCTCTGGCACAGCTGGTTAAGACACCAACTAGAGGGGAGAATATTCTAGATTTAGTTTTTACGAATGGGAATTGGGTTTCAGATGTCAAGGTGGGAGAAAATTTAGGTTGCAGTGACCATCTATGTTTGTGGTTTGA
The DNA here is from genome assembly GCF_031021105.1 of Erythrolamprus reginae. Classification (NCBI taxonomy): domain Eukaryota; kingdom Metazoa; phylum Chordata; class Lepidosauria; order Squamata; family Dipsadidae; genus Erythrolamprus; species Erythrolamprus reginae. Next base: position 39,405,524 of record NC_091956.1, on the reverse strand, counting down.
TGTAAAAACTGATTGTGAGCAATCCTATACTGCAACCAAAGTATTGGATTTCAGAAAAACAAATTTTAATGCAATGGGAGAATATTTAGATAATGAATTAAAGGGGAGGGATAAAATGGCAGGAGCGAGCATCCAGTGGACTGTATTAAAAAAGGCCATCTTAAAAGCCACTGGACTGTATATAAATAACTGTATGTAAATAACTAAAGGTAAAAGGAAGAAGAAACCGCTATGGTTTAGCAATGGATGCTTGGCTGCATAGCTAGAGGTATAACAAGCAGGAAGAGGGAGATTATGATCCCGCTATATAGAATGCTGGTTAGACCACATTTGGAATACTGTGTTCAGTTCTGGAGACCTCACCTACAAAAAGATATTGACAAAATTGAACGGGTCCAAAGACGGGCTACAAGAATGGTGGAAGGTCTTAAGCATAAAACGTATCAGGAAAGACTTAATGAACTCAATCTGTATAGTCTGGAGGACAGAAGGAAAAGGGGGGACATGATCGAAACATTTAAATATATTAAAGGGTTAAATAAGGTCCAGGAGGGAAGTGTTTTTAATAGGAAAGTGAACACAAGAACAAGGGGACACAATCTGAAGTTAGTTGGGGGAAAGATCAAAAGCAACATGAGAAAATATTATTTTACTGAAAGAGTAGTAGATCCTTGGAACAAACTTCCAGCAGATGTGGTAGATAAATCCACAGTAACTGAATTTAAACATGCCTGGGATAAACATATATCCATCCTAAGATAAAATACAGAAAATAGTATAAGGGCAGACTAGATGGACCATGAGGTCTTTTTCTGCCGTCAGACTTCTATGTTTCTATGTTTCTATGTTACACAGAAAAAGGAAAGGCGGAGAACGAAGGCGGCCCTGTGGTTGCCCGCAAATTAAATTGAGAGACAGCTCTAGTGGCCTTGTCTTGCATAGAAAAAGGAAAGGCAGAGAAAGAAGGCGGCCCTGTGGTTGCCCACAAATTAAATTTGCAAGAGGGTGAACAGGGGGATGCAGAGTAGCAGGAGGACGCAACAGCAGCCACCCACCAGATTTTGCACAGCAATCCTGTGTGATTGGAGACTGAACACTGAGGGTTTTCGGTCCATGTGTGATCTAGCACCTTGTCATTATCCCTGGCATCTTCTTCCACCGACTCCTCCCCGCTAGCCTTACTCTCAGACTCTACATTGCAGTAAGCTGCAGGATCGGTGATCTGGGTCTCATCATCCTTCCCAGATGATGCCCTGGGCACCTCCTCTTTCTCTTGTTCTGTTGCCATGGCTGGATGGCTTTGCACACTGGACAAGAATGGCACACTGGCAAATTGCAACTGGTGGAGAGAGAACACAAACTGTGTTTGTCAAACCCAAACCAGAACATTACATCCCATTACTATGAGTCTGCATATCTCAGATTTACAAACGGTGACAGTTCTGGGAGGGAACATAGTTTATAGTTTATTAGAGTTGTATACCGCCCCTCTCCAAAGACTCCCTGCATTTAGGCTCCCTGCAACTATTTTTCCAAAACAATTTTTTTCTTCCTGGCCAGGTGCACAGTATAGCCATTGACTGGATTCGAACTCAGGATACACTAAAAGTTTTCCCATGAAAATACACATGGATATCTCAGATTTTCAATAGGTGACACAACTTGGAAGGAACATCCATTTAGGCTCTCAGAACAAATCTGTGCAAAAAATAGGTTTATTGAACAAACTTTAGTCAAACACAAACTATGCCCAAACTTTCACCATAAAAATATAACTGACTATACACACATAACATGAATTTTACAACTGTGAGGGTGGTGGTGGTGGTGGTGGTGGTAGCGAATGCTCTAACCCTTCACTCAGGTGGTGGCACAGCAATATCCTCTGTGATCCATGCCTGGTTCATTTTAAGAAATGTCAGTATGTCAACGTTGTCTGTGGATAGGCGGATCCTTCTGTCAGTGATGACCCCTCCTGTGGTACTGAACACACGCTCTGACACGACGCTTGCCGTAGAGCAGGCCAGCACTTCCAGGGCATAGAGGGCAAGTTCTGGCCACGTGTTCAATTTACCTACCCAAAAATTGAAATTGGTGGAGCATCGCTAAGAACCATCATGCACATGGACAGGTGCATGTGGGTCACGTGATGCCTTCTGCTATGGGCCATCACATCCAAGGGTGGTGGATCTGTGTGGATGTTGAATATGACATCATGCATATTTGCAATGTCTGACAATGACCACCCCTCTGCGGTGCTGCCAGTGTCCCTGCTGCATTGCTGACTGCATCCTACTCTGCGTGCCACGACTGGGCATTCCAATTGTTGTGGGAACTCTTCCAATAGTCCGTCCACGAGCACACGCTTGTACTCGCGTATTCTGTGCTCCCGCTTGGGCGCTGGTATGAAGGAGGTGATGCTGTCCTTATAACGGGGATCCAGCAGGGCGGTCACCCAGTAACTGGCAGAGTTGAGGATGCGGGCTACCCTGGGGTCATTCCGCAGGCACTGGCCATGTAGTGGCTCATGTGAGCCAGGCTGCCCGGAATCAAGGCGATGTTTTCAGCAACAGATCTCTCCTCCTCCACTTCCTCCTGCTCCCCCCTCCAGCCACGCTCCATTGGTGCCCGTGAGCTGCACTGGGGGATGCCCTGCTGCAAGTCCTCCTCCTCCTCCTCCTGCCCCAAAACTCTACACTGGCTGGACAGCGGAGTACCTGGCTGCTGTCGGCACAGCCGCCCACCCTGCGAGACATGGATTTGCTGGGAAAATGGGCCTTCCTCCTCCTGCTCCTCCTGTTCCGCTTGCTGCTCTGTTTCCTCCTGTCGTACATCCTGCATGGCCTGAAGGGTTTTTTTCAGTAGGAAAAGCATGGGGATGGTAGCACTGACAACGGAATTGTCAGCGCTGACCATATTAGTGACATACTGGAAGCCATGCAGGATGGAACAAATGTCCCTCATGGAGGCCCACTCATTGGGGGTAAAGTGCTGTGGGTCTGCACTTCTACTGGACTGGGGGTTATGAAACTGGTAATCCACTATTGCCTGCTGTTTCTCACATACCCTTTCAAGCATATGCAGCGTGGAATTCCACCTGGTTGGCAAATCGCAGATGAGGCGGTGAGTGGGAAGGCCAAAGTTCTTCTGCAGGGAAGATAGGCGAGCAGCAGCATGGTGGGAACGTCGAAAGTGCACGGACACCACACGCACTTTACTCAGCAGCACCAACATGCCCGGATAATTGGCCAGGAACTTCTGCATCACCAGGTTGACCACATGCACCATGCAAGGGATGTGCGTCAACCCCGGTTGGCCCAAGCCTGCCACAAGGTTCCACCCGTTGTCGCACACCATCTTCCCTGGATTCAGGTTCAGCGGCAACAACCACTCATCTGTGTGCCCCTGGATGCCGGTCCATAGCTCCTGGGCAGTGTGTGGTCTCTTGCCCAAGCAGATGTTTCAGCACCACGTGCTGCCATTTACCTATGGCCATTCTGAAGTAAGAGGTTACCGGGCTGCGCTTACTGGATGTGGAGGAAGAAGATGGGGAAGCAGAGTAGGAGGCAACAGCAGGCACTGACTGATGTCCAGTAATCCTGGGTGGTGGAAGGATATGCGCAGAACTGCTTCCCGCCTCATTCCTGGCCACCACTACATTCACCCAGTGGGCAGTGAGAGAGATGTACCGGCCCTTGCCATGTTTATTGGTCCACATGTCGGTGGTGAGGTAGAGGCAGGAACTGACAACATTTTGCAGTGCACACCGAATTTTCTCCACTACATGTTGGTGCAGGGCCGGGATGGCCTTGCCTGAAGAATAATAGCAGCTGGGAATGGAGTATTGTGGGACAGCCAATTTAACAAATTTCCTGAAACTTGGTGACTCCACCAGGCGGTAGGGTAGCATTTCAAATGCCAGCAGCTGTGAAATGCTGGCATTTAGGGCCAGGGCTCATGGGTGGGATGGGCCGAAAAGTTTGAGGGATGGACAGCTGATGAATGCTTCCCTGGGACGGTGTAGACATACTTGGCGATGGTGCTGCCGGTGTTGGTGGTGCTGGTGCTGCCGTTGGTGTTGGTGGTGATCCATCATTGTCCCTTTGGGGAGAGACAGGTGACCTTGTTGTTGGGGGGGGGCATTGGCAGTGGCTGAGGCAGCCACAGCAGAAGAGGAAGACCCAGGCGTTTGAATACTTTTAAGGTATTGTCTCCACCGAACGTCTTGTTTTGAAATCAGGTGCCTGGTCATGCAGCTGGTGCTGAGATTATTAAGATCTCTCCCTTGCTTCAGGGACTGGTGGCAGAGATTGCAAATGACCTTTTTCTTGTCTTCTGTTAACTGCTTGAAAAAATGCCATGCTGGTCAGATTCTTTGTGACACATGAGGTGTGCTCGGCCCCTGGACACGGTGGGCAGTAGTACCAGCAGACTGAGCGCTGAGGGTTTGCAGCCTTCTCCCTCCATTTCTGCTGGCTGCCTGGGGCTGTGGGACTACCACAGCCTCTTCCTCCTCTGAACTCTGTTGGCCTTCAGTCCACGTGGGATCTAGCACTTAAGTCATCTTCTTCCACTGACTCCTCCCCACTAGCCTTCTTCTCAGACTCTACATTGCAGTAAGCTGCAGGAGCAGGGATCTGGGTCTCATCATCACTGATTGTGGTCTTTCCTGATGATGCCATGGACACCTTCTCTTTCTCTGGCAGAAGTTCCTGGCTATCCGGAAGCCCAAAGTCTGCAACTGCGGATTGGGCAGGTGGACGCCCCATGGCATCCCAGTTGCAAGTTTCAGAGAACAGCATTAAAGACTCCGCTGCTTCTGGGTGAGACGGCCTTGCTGCTTTGGAGGGGGTGATGACTCAGGCATTGAACATGCAAATGTGGTGGAGTGTGTAGAAGGCAATAACAAGAAAAGGTAGTGCTGCATATCATATCATCTCCAACTTCTTCTTGCATCAAACCCAGGCGCCTGCTTGCATCAGAGGAAGGGGTAGGAGATGCAGATGTTACACGCCCCCTACCTGCCCCTGCAGCACTAGCTCCATCACCACCACCACCACCACCACCACCACCACCAGCATGGCCATGTCCCTTTTTCGTGGCTTTCTTCATGTTTGAAGGCCTGCAGTGACACTGGTCCAAGGAACAGATGAAGGTGCAGCGTTCAGGTGGAACTAGAATTAGAGAAACAATGCCCTGTAAAACTTAAATGCCCAGGCAACAGTAGAGCCTTTGTATTAAACAGAAAAACATCAAAATCACAGATACATGAAGTGGCCCCGTGTTTGACCCAAAATTAAATTAATAGAGAGCACTAGAAGCTTCAGATTAGATAGAAGAAAGAGATGCAGAGATAGGAATTGGCCCTAAATTGACAGAGCTCTAGTGGCTTTTTTATATATATAGAAAAAAAGGAAATGCACCGAAAGAAATTGAAAGAAAGTGGCCCAGAGGTGGACCCAAAAATACGAGTGCCAGAGGTCAGTAGCGAGACAAAAGTGTCCGTCCACCCCTTTTTATGTATTTATTTATTTATTCGATTTTTATGCCGCGATTCTACTTAGAGTCTGGGCGGCTTTCAACATGATAGCCATTGTACTTTTTAATTACTGAAATGGCTCGATTTATCACTTCTACATGAACTTTTTCAACCCAACCAATCTGCATGTTGGACAAGTCTCCATCCCTGTGGATACATGATATAGCTTTCGAAGCAGGTGTTGCTTTCCAATCCTAGAAGGACCACAGACCGCACGGGAGACCTTTTCTTCAGATGTCTTTCAAATCTGCACGTACTTTTGTCTGCAAATTAATCACTTAAAGATAAATAAAGCAATGGATCCAGATGGCATCCACTCCAGAGTTCGTAATGAACTCAGATTTGTCATTGCTACCCCCCTGACTGATTTGTTTAACCAATCCCTGTTAACAGGAAATGTTCCTGAGGATTGGAGAATGGCCAGTGTTGTGCCTATCTACAAGAAGGGCAGTAGAGAAGAAGCTGGTAACTACAGGCCAGTTAGCTTGACATCAGTTATAGTTAAAATGATGGAGACTCTACTCAAAAAGAGGATAAATCAGCATCTAAAAAACAACAACTTATTGGACCTAAATCAGCATGGCTTTACTGAAGGCAAATCATGTCAGACTAATCTCATTGATTTCTTTGACTATGTCACAAAGGTGTTGGATGAAGGTGGTGCCGTGGATATTGCCTATCTGAAATTCAGCAAAGCCTTTGATATGGTTCCACATAAAGAGCTGATAGATAAATTAGTGAAGATTGGACTTAATCCCTGGATAGTTCAGTGGATTTGCAGCTGGCTGAAGCGTAGACATCAGAGAGTTATTGTTAATGGCGAGTATTCTGAGCAGAGACAGGTTACAAGCAGTGTACCACAAGGGTCTGTTCTGGGTCCTATTCTTTTTAATATGTTTGTGAGTGACATAGGGGAAAGTTTGGTAGGGAAGGTTTGCCTATTTGCCGATGACTCTAAAGTGTGCAATAGGGTTGATATTCCTGGAGGCGTCTGTAATATGGTAAATGATTTAGCTTTACTAGATAAATGCTCAAAGCAATGGAAACTGCAGTTTAATGTTTCCAAATGTCAAATAATGCACTTGGGAAAAAGTAATCCTTAATCGGAGTACTGTATTGGCAGTTCTGTGTTAGCAAAAACTTCAGAAGAGAAGGATTTAGGGGTAGTGATTTCTGACAGTCTCAAAATGGGTAAACAGTGCAGTCAGGCGGTAGGGAAAGCAAGCTTGGCTGCATAGCTAGAGGTATAACAAGCAGGAAGAGGGAGATTGTGATCCCGCTATATAGAGTGCTGGTGAGACCACATTTGGAATACTGTGTTCAGTTCTGGAGACCTCACCTACAAAAAGATATTGACAAAACTGAACAGGTCCAAAGACAGGCTACAAGAATGGTGGAAGTTCTTAAGCATAAAACGTATCAGGAAAGACTTAATGAACTCAATCTGTATAGTCTGGAGGACAGAAGGAAAAGGGGGGACATGATTGAAACATTTAAATATGTCAAAGGGTTAAATAAGGTTTAGGAGGGAAGTGAATATGAAAGTGAACACAAGAACAAGGGGACATAATCTGAAGTTAGTTAGGGGAACGATCAAAAGCAACATGAGAAAATATTATTTTACTGAAAGAGTATTAGATCCTTGAAACAAACTTCCAGCAGACGTGGTTGGTAAATCCACAGTAACTGAATTTAAACATGCCTGGGATAAACATATATCCATCCTAAGATAAAATACAAAAAATAGTGTAAGGGCAGACTAGATGGATCATGAGGTCTTTTTCTGCCGTCAGTCTTCTATGTTTCTATCTTTCTACTTCTACACAGTCATTTTCTATATCATCCCACTCTTGTGTTATTCCAGATAGAAATTCAGATGGATTAAGATTCCTATCTGTAGTAAGCATTAAATCATCTTGTGTTAATAAGTTCACCTCATGCTGCAATAAACGAGAATTTTTGAGCCATCTATGAGCCTTTTGCATCAACACATTTCTTACCTGGTGAGCACTACTCACCACTAACACCCCTCCAAAAGTCAATTTCCTACTTTCTTCCACTAACAGGGCAGTAGCAGCTACAGCCTGGATGCACCAAGGCCAACCTCTTACCACATCATCCATCAATTTGGATAAAAATGCAATGGGCTTCTTCTTCCCAGCCCATACCTGTGCCAATACCCCTTTAGCTATCCCATCCTCAACTGCTACAAACAAATGAAATGGCTTCTCTAAATCTGGCAAACTTAGCACCGGTGCTTGGATTAATGCTTTCTTTAATTCTTCCAACCCATCCTCATCACCTTTCTTCCATCTTACTTCCCATGGTTCCTCCTCCAATAATATCTCATACAAAAATTTCACCTTATCTGTATATCCATCTATCCATAACCTGCAATAACCCACCAAACCTAATAACCTTCGAACCTCCTTCTTATCCTTCGGTACAGCCTGCCTCATTATACCTTCTATTCTCTCCGGATTTATCTTCTTACTGCCCTGGCTGATTATATGACCTAAATATCTCACTTCCAGCTCCACATATTGTAATTTTTTCTTAGACACTCTCAAGCCCTGCATGCCTAAAAAATTCAATAAGGCATTCGTTCCATTCTCCATATCCCCCTTCTTCTCTCCAGATAGCAATAAATCATCCACATATTTGAGAAGTCTTAATCGCTTAGGTACCTGATAATTAACTAACACTTGTTCCAACATTTACCCAAATAAATTAGGGCTTTCGGAAAACCCCTGAGGCAAAACGCACCATCTAAATTGTTGAATCCTATGTGTATCTGTATCTGTCCACTCAAAAGCAAAAATATCCCTTGATTCCTCAGCCAATGGACATGTCCAAAATGCATCTTTCAAATCAACAACACTGAAGTATGTATGATTATTCGGAATACGACTTAAAAGGGTATATGGATTGGGAACTATAATATGCCAACTAGCAATTAATCTATTAATTTTTCTTAGATCTTCAACTAAGCGATAAGATCCATCAGGTTTACGAACCAGTAAAATAGGTGAATTAAATTGGGACATGGCAGGTTCAATTAAACCATCCTGTAACAAAGTTTCTATCACTGGTTTCAATCCTCTTATACCTTCTATAGGAATTTTATACTGTTTTTCCTGTACTGGCTGTACTCCCTCCTTCAGTTTTAGTGTTAAAGGAGGCATTTTAGCTGGGGTTCAGAAAATGGCGACCGCAAGGTAAAACGGAGCCGCCTATTACCCGCGGCATGTCCCTGTTGCCCGTTGCCTGTTCCTTTTGTAACTGCATTCTGAGAAGAGGAGGGGGATTAGAACCTCCGGAGGAAAGCATCCCTCCCACCCAGCTCGGGAAGAACCCGATGCCCTGCTGCTCCGTGGCATTTTATCCAACTATTTTCACCGTGGAGACCAGCTGGGGCTCAGAAAATGGCGGCTGTCAACTAAAACAGAGCTGCCTGTCATTGGTTTGCTTGCCTGCCTGTTTGCTTGCCGCTGCGAGAACTGAGAACTGAACATAACAACCGGATCTTTGCCACCGAACCAGCCAGTCCCGAGATGCTGTGGTGCTGAATGGTGGGGGCACCTGGCGTTGGAGGGTCCATTGGAACGGAGGCTGATTGCAAGATTGAATCCGGAGTGGCTATTGCAAGCCTACAAAGCATGGAGGGCAGAAAACTGTGTGGGAGAACTGGAGATGCCACCTGAGAAGAGCAGCGGACATTGTGGGGTGACTGGAGTGACTGACAGGAGCCAGAAGGGACGTTAAGATAGAGACAGAGAAGTCCAAGGTAAAAACAGTCAAACCATATGGGCATGGACTGGAGATGCTGGTCGGTGGCAGCGGCCAGTATTGCAGTGGTTATTCTTACCCAGAGATTCAGACATTTGGTTACTTGGACTCCTATGCCGGACTCTACTAGAACTTTTAGACTGTTGACTGTTTTTAGAACTGCTGATTAATTGTACATTGGCATTGGACCTTGTCAGAACCAACCAAAAACTATCAGCCAATTTAATAATTTCCTATACTATTTTTGTCTATGTTTTTATGTTTTATGTTTACTGTTTTAGCTAATTTTAGGGGGATTAGTTATATGTATTATATATTGTCGCTTTTTAAACAATGTTTAGGGGGCTAATTTATGTTATTAGTGAATGGGATTATCTTAGTAATTTTTTATTTATTTATTTTTTAATTAATTACCTTAAAATGGATATCCATAATCACTGGAATGAATGGAATGGTGTGAATGGAAATGAATGGGAGGGGGTGATAGATAGAGGGAATGGGACTTTTTGCCTCCGCCAGTTGGATGAAGTTCTTTCCTCCGCAGCAGCTGATCAGCCTCTGCCTTCACTCCCTCGCCCAAAGGCCCCTAGCTCTTGGCCCCAGCCCTTTGGCCACAAAAATCCAAATTCAGCCACAGCCTTTTGGCCACATGGGACACTTCGCCACCATCCAATCAGAACGGTTGTTACAAAATGCTACTTTTGGAAGGAAAGAATGGGACAGTTTGCTCTTTCATACACAAACACACACATTGAATGATAGAGGGGGAAGGGACCTTGGTGGCCATCTAGTCTGACCCCCTTCTCATTCAGGAGACTTACAGAATGATAGAGAGGGAAGGGACCTTGGTGGTCATCTAGTCTGACCTGACCCACCTTCTCATTCAGGAGACTTACAGAATGATAGAGAGGAAAGGGAACTCAGTGGCCATCTAGTCTGACCCACTTTCTCATTCAGGAGACTCACAGAATGATAGAGAGGAAAGGGACCTTGGTGGCCATCTAGTCTGACCCCCTTCTCATTCAGGAGACTTACAGAATGATAGAGAGGGAAGGGACCTTGGTGGCCATCTAGTCTGACCTGACCCACCTTCTCATTCAGGAGACTTACAGAATGATAGAGAGGAAAGGGACCTTGGTGGTCATCTAGTCTGACCCACTTTCTCATTCAGGAGACTCACAGAATGATAGAGAGGAAAGGGACCTTGGTGGTCATCTAGTCTGACCCACTTTCTCATTCAGGAGACTCACAGAATGATAGAGAGGAAAGGGACCTTGGTGGTCATCTAGTCTGACCCACTTTCTCATTCAGGAGACTCACAGAATGATAGAGAGGAAAGAGACCTTGGTGGTCATCTAGTCTGACCCACTTTCTCATTCAGGAGACTTGCAGAATGATAGAGAGGGAAGGGACCTCGGGGGCCATCTAGTCTGACTTGACCTCCCTTCTCATTCAAGAGACTTGCAGAATGATAGAGAGGGAAGGGACCTTGGTGGCCATCTAATCTGACCCACCTTCTCATTCAGGAGACTCACAGAATGATAGAGAGGAAAGGGACCTTGGTGGCCATCTAGTCTGACCACCCTTCTCATTCAGAAGACTTGCAGAATGATAGAGAGGGAAGGGGCCTCAGTGGCCATCTAGTCTGACCCACCTTCTCATTCAGGAGTTTTACAGAATGATAGAGATGGAAGGAGCCACAGTGGCCATCTAGTCTGACACCTTTCTTGGCTAATGATCTCTCCCTGTTTGCAGAGAGAGAGAGAGAGGTCCGTTCAAGCTGTGGGCATCTAGACGATCCCATGTCCTTTTCACCCCCTCCTCTCTCCATGTGGACAGTCAGCAAAGTGTGTGTGCATGTGGGAAAGATAGGAGGGCTAATGATCCCTCCCTGTTTGCAGAGAGAGAGAAAGAGGTCCGTTCATGCTGCGGGCATCTAGACAATCCCATGCCCTTTTCACCTCCTCCTCTCTCCATGTGGACAGTCCACAAAGTGTGTGTGGGGGGAAGATAGGAGGGCTAATGATCCCTCCCTGTTTGCAGAGAGAGAGAGAGAGAGAGGTCTGCTCATGCTGTGGGCATCTAGACAATCCCCTGCCCTTTTCACCCCCTTCTCTCTCCATGTGGACAGTCCACAAAGTGTATGTGCGTGTGGGAAAGATAGAAGGGCTAATGATCCCTCCCTGTTTGCAGAGAGAGAGAGAGGTCCGTTCATGCTGTGGGCATCTAGACGATCCCATGCCCTTTTCACCCCCTTCTCTGTCCATGTGGACAGTCCACAAAGTGCGGGGGGGAAGAGTGTTGGAAGGGACCCTGAAGAAAAAGAGAGAGAGAGAGAAATGCAAAGGGAGATTTAGAAAGGAGCTTGTAGCAATGTGTTCCCCCAGCCAATGTTCCTTTTGCATCTGCCTCGAGGCATCGTAAAAATTCCACAGATAATCATGACAAGCAGGTCATAAAGGGGCCCCAGACAGCAAATGAGTCTTCCCTTTTGTCATTTGCTAATAGAATCCTACCTATCTCTCTCTCCCACCCACCCGTCTTTTGTGAGGACCAATCTGATTGGCTTCCCAAATTAGCTTGTTGTGAGGCAGGGAGTTCCACCAGCCAATTTAGCACCCCAGAAATTTTACTGGGAGACCAATTCTCCTGCTTGTGAAGAGGGCTGGACTAGATGGCCTCTGAGGTACCATCCATCTCTATGACTCTGTCAGTTTCCTGCTTGAGGAGGGGTCCTGAGTAGAATTGGTATGTGTGGGTGTGGGTGTGTGTTTGTGGGTGTGAAAGCGCTCCCAATGCCCCCTCCCCATCCCACTTCTGGGGACTCTCAAGACAAATGAAGGAGGGGTGAAAAGAGGCATGGGTCCCCAAAGTGGGGGTGGGCAGGGGGCTTTGTGGGAAAAAATTGGGAAGGCTAATGATCCTTTCCTTTTTGCAGAGAGAGAGAGGTCTGTTTATACTCTGGGCATCTAGACGATCCCATGCCTTCTTCTCCGTTCATGTGTAGAGTCCCCAAAGTGTGTGGGGGGCTTTGGTAGACTCCAGAGATTGTGGGATGCGAGTCCCTCCTGGTGAAGTTGGAATTAGGGGTTCGGGTGGGCTTGTTACTCACGTACCTGCCTCCCAGCTGCGTGTCAACAGCCCTGCCTGTGCTGCTCGAGGAGGTAGCCGGGCTGGCGGTGGGGTTTCCCAGACTTATTGTCTTGGGGGACCTCAACCTGCCGTCGCTCAGTGAAACCTCTGGGCTAGCACAGGAGTTCATGGCCACCATGACAGCCATGGACCTGACTCAAGTAGTACAGGGTCCAACTCACGAGGGGGGGCACGCACCCAACATGGTATTCCTATCTGGGCAATTGAGTAATGATCTGAGACTAAGGGGCTTAGAAGTGTTGCCTTGGTCATGGTCAGACCATTTTCTACTGCGACTTAACTTCCTGGCTCCAATCCTTCCCCGCAGGGAGGCGGAACCAATTAGGAGGTTCCGCCCCAGATGCCTGATGGACCCAGAGGGCTTTCAGAGGTCGCTTGGGGTTATTTCAGATACACTCGTCCATAGTTCGGCAGAGTCTCTTGTTGAGGCCTGGAACAAGGATGCAGCAGAGGCTCTTGACCGGATTGCGCCGTTGCGACCTCTCCGCGGCACTACACCCTGTAGAGCTCCATGGTTCAACGAGGAGCTCCGGGAGTTGAAACGCCGGAAGAGATGTCTAGAGAAGCGATGGAGGAAGAGTAAGTCTGAATCCAATCGAACACTTGTAAGAGCTCATATTAAGACTTACAAAGTGGCACTCAAGGTGGCAAGATGCACGTACCATGCCGCCTTGATTGCATCAGCGGAATCTTGCCCGGCTGCTCTGTTTAGGGTGACCCGCTCCCTTCTTAACCAGGGGTTGAGTTGGGGAGCCCTTACAGAGTAGTGCTGAGGACTTTAACACATTTTTCGCTGATAAAATCGCTCGGATCCGGGCGGACCTCGACTCCGATTGGATTGCAGTCGACTGACAATGAGTCAGTCGAGGTGACTGGGGCCTGTACTTGTCCATCTGTCTGGGAAGAGTTTGATCTGGTGACACCTGATGAAGTGGACAAGGCCATTGGAGCTGTGAGTTCCGCCCCCTGTTTACTGGATCCGTGTCCCTCCTGGCTGGTTTTGGCCAGCAGGGAGGTGACACGGAGCTGGGTCCAGGAGATTGTCAATGCCTCCTTGGGGAGGTGGTCCTTTCCGGCTCCCTATAAGGAGGCACTTGTGCACCCCCTCCTCAAGAAGCCTTCCCTGGACCCAGCCGTACTTAATAACTATCGTCCAGTCTCCAACCTTCCCTTTATAGGGAAGGTTGTCTTTTTTTTTTTTAGTAAAGTTTTATTGATTTTTAAAAATTTACATAAAACAAACATATAACAATGACACCCCCCCATCACCCCCCCCCCCACCCATATAAGAGGATTCAAAAAAATTTAATTATTTATCTGTTACTCCTTGGCTCTATCTTGCATCAAGTATTACTAAAAGAGTGATTGCAATTTATTTTTCGTATTTACATCACAGATTCTACTTAACATATAATCTTTTACCTTATTCCATTGCACCATCAACTTCTCCAATTTATTCTCATCAAAATTGTTTAATCTTATTTCCATAATTTCAAAATGTATGTGGTCCACTATGTACCAGTACCAATTTTGTAATGTCCATTTTGTAGAATCTTTCCAACCTAATACCATTACCGCTTGGGCACTTTCCAATGCTGCGGCTTTGATTTCCTTGAATTCTCCTAATTCCCTATATTTAATTAAAATTGCTATTTCTTTTGTAATTATCCAGTTAATGTTTAACATTTTGTTAATTTCGTTCTGCACTACATTCCAAAATTTCTGAATTTCTGCACACTCCCAGAGCATATGTATAAAAATTCCCTTTTCCTGGCACCCATGCCAACATTTACCCTTCTCTTTCCCCTGGAAGTGTGCAATTTGTACTGGTGTATAGTACCATTTATGTAAAATTTTCCTTCTCATCTCTCTAACTCTCGTATTTTTAATCTTATATATATATTCTATTGTTTCTTTCATTTCCCCTTCATCTATTTGTAAATCGTCTTGCCAGCATCTTGTCAAACTTTGTGTTACTTCCTCTTCCATCTGCAATAGCATTCTGTATATATTGCCGGCTTGTGCTTTGCTCTCATTTATCTTTTCTCTTATTATTTTTTCTAAGCAATTTTCTTCTCATAAGAAAGCTTCTTTATTCTCACTTTTATTTAAATATGTACTTATTGCATTAATCTGCAACCATTTCTGTTTACCAATCCACCATTCCAATCGAGTTCTGCTGACTCTTCCATCTTTCTCATATAATTGTTCAATTCTCGTTATCCCTTTACTATTTAATACTTTAATGATTCTACTTAAATTAACATCATCCCCTATATTCAATACATATAACGTTGATAGCCTGGATACCCTTATTCCACTTTTCCTCTGACATTTATACCATATTTCTAAACATGCTTTAAAAGGATCACTTAATTTACTGGTTTCTATTCTACTCCAATTTTTAAATAATAATTCTTTGTTGTTTATATTATTGATTTCTTTTTCTAACTCTACCCATTTCTTTCCCCCCCATAACTGTAGTTCCATTAACCTTTCCATTTGAAACGCATTTCTATATAATACTAAGCACGGACTGCCCCAACCTCCCTCTTTCTCTTGTGCAAACTGCCAATGCTTCCTTATTCTGGGTTTTTTATCTCCTTCAATCCAATAACTTAATTTGTTATCCCATTCTCTTAGTTTTGCCTCAGGAAAACTACCCGGTAGAACCTGAAACAAATACATCATTTTTGGTATAATCATCATCTTAAGGGCCCTAATCTTGGCAATTCTTCCTAACTTTTTACCCTTCCAATTTTTTATCTGCTTCTGGATTTTTTCCATATTAAATTATAATTAGCCGTCACTATTTTTATTGGATTCTTAAACAACCAAATTCCCAAATATTTCATTTTTTTGCAACCTAATTTCAATCCTGATATT
Organism: Erythrolamprus reginae; assembly: GCF_031021105.1. Taxonomy (NCBI): domain Eukaryota; kingdom Metazoa; phylum Chordata; class Lepidosauria; order Squamata; family Dipsadidae; genus Erythrolamprus; species Erythrolamprus reginae. Next base: position 39,390,157 of record NC_091956.1, on the reverse strand, counting down.
TTTTGTATCTCGATTTGCTCTTTAGGGCCAGTATTTAAACATATTATCTCTGATTTCTCTATATTAACCTTAAGTCCAGATTGATCTTTAAATTCCTGGAGCAATATAATTATTCTTTTCATCATTTCTATTGGGGTTTCAGACATCACTATAGCATCATCTGCAAACAAATTTAATTTCAATTCAAATTTCCCTATTTGATAACCTCTCCATTCCTTATCATTTCTAATTTTGTTAGCTAAAGTCTCAATTGCTAATGCAAATAACATTGGGGATAGTGGGCAACCCTGCTTAGTTCCATTCTGAATTTTAATCGTTTCTGTTCTGTTACCATTTACTCTGATTTGAGCTATATTATCCTTATATATTGCTTCTATAATTCTACAGAATGAATCTCCCATATTTAAATCTTTACATAATTGAAATAAGTAATCGTGGTTAACTTTATCAAAAGCTTTATAGACATCTAATTTTAGAATACTTAATTTTCTTTTGGTACTGGTAGCATGGTGTAAAACATTGACCACATTCCTTATTGGTTCATAAATCTTCCTTCCTTTAACAAATCCATATTGATCTTCTCCAATTACTTTCGGTAGAATATTTTCCACCCTGTTTGCCAATATTTGCCAATAGGGAAGGTTGTCGAGAAGCTGGTGGCGCTCCAGCTTCAGCGGTCCTTGGAAGAAGCCGATTATCTAGGTCCTCAACAGTCGGATTTCAGACCCGGTTACAGTACGGAAACTGCTTTGGTCGCGTTGATGGATGATCTCTGGTGGGCCCAGGACAGGGGTTTATCCTCTGTCCTGGTGCTTCTTGACCTCTCAGCGGCTTTCGATACCATCAACCATGGTATCCTTCTGAGCTGCCTGGAGAGGTTGTGAGTGGGAGGCACTGTTCTCCGGTGGTTCTCGTCCTACCTCTCCGGTCAGTCGCAATCAGTGTTAGTGGGGGGTCAGAGGTCGACCCCGAGGTCTCTCCCTTGTGGGGTGCCTCAGGGGTCAGTCCTCTCCCCTCTACTATTTAATATCTACATGAAACCGCTGGGTGAGATCATCCAAAGGCATGGGGTGAGGTATCATCAGTACGCTGATGATACCCAGCTTTACATCTCCACCCCATGTCCAGTCAATGAAGCAGTGGAAATGATATGCCAGTGTCTGGAGGCTGTTGGGGCCTGGATGGGTGTCAACAGACTAAAACTCAACCCTGATAAGACGGAGTGGCTGTGGGTTTTGCCTCCCAAGGACAATTCCATCTCTCCGTCCATCACCTTGGGGGGGGGGGGAAATTATTGACCCCCTCGGAGAGGGTCCGCAACTTGGGCGTTCTCCTCAATCCACAGCTCACATTAGTGGAACAACTTTCAGCTGTGGCGAGGGGGGCATTTGCCCAGGTTCGCCTGGTACACCAGTTGCGGCCCTATTTGGACCGGGAGTCATTGCTCACAGTCACTCATGCCCTCATCACCTTGAGGCTCGACTACTGTAACGCTCTCTACATGGGGCTACCTTTGAAGAATGTTCGGAAACTTCAGATCATGCAGAATGCAGCTGCGAGTGCAATCATGGGCGTTTCCAAATATGCCCATGTTATTCCAACACTCTGCAGTCTGCATTGGTTGCCGATCAGTTTCCGGTCACAATTCAAAGTGTTGGTTATTACTTATAAAGCCCTTCATGGCACCGGACCAGGATATCTGCGAGACCGCCTTCTGCCGCAGAACTCCCAGCGACCGGTCAGGTCCCACAGAGTTGGTCTTCTCCGGGTCCCGTCGACTAAACAATGTTGTCTGGCAGGACCCAGGGGAAGAGCCTTCTCTGTGGTGGCCCTGACCCTCTGGAATCAGCTCCCTCAAGAGATTAGAACTTCCCCCACCCTCCTTGCCTTTCGTAAACTCCTTAAAACCCACCTCTATCATCAAGCATGGGGGAACTGAGACATCTCCCCCTGCCTATGTAATTTTAGTGCATGATATGACTGTATGTATGTTTTTTATATTGGGGTTCCTTGCTTTTAGATTTTGAAATGTACACGTGTTATTTTAGATTTTGAATTATTAGATTTGTCAATGTATATTGTTTTTGTCACTGTTGTGAGTCGCCCCGAGTCTACGGAGAGGGGCGGCATACAAATCTAATAATAATGATAATGATTGATAATGATAATGATAATGATAATGATAATAGTAATTTGCAATATACCCCTATTTCCAGCAGCCTCCCAAACTATTGGGTCTATTTTCTGTTCCTGATCCACCGTTAACACCTTTATCTCACAGGCCTTATTGGTAAATGTCATTTCACAACCCAATAGATATAAGGAATCTCTACCCAATAAATATGACCCAGCATCCGGCACTATAATCACATCCAAAAATAAAACCTTGTCTCCATACCTCATCCTTACATGTTTTACCAATGGCACTTCAAATGTAACACCCTGCACCCCCCTAATTTTAATAGTATCCATGCCTTTTTTCAGTCCCTTAAGCACCTCACAAAGTGATGTTTTCACAGCCCCGGTATCAATTAAAAATGTCTGTTCTTCCTCCTCTGGTCCCACTAAAAGATTTATCAAGGGTTCAGTGTGGGACAATATTTCAACCCCCTGAGCTTGTCAATCATCCCCCATTAAAGAGTACAACCTCTGGTTCCTTCTCTGATTTCTATTCTTTTGAGGACAATTCTGTACAAAATGACCTTCCCGTCCACAGGCAAAGCATTGTTTACTTTCTATACCCAGAGGCTTCTTCCATGAAGGCCTCACTCTACCATTCGGTCCTGATGTTATATTTAACCTCCCCTTCCCAATCTCTTTCTTTTCCTGTAATTTGTCAGCTTTCAAAACTGATGCCATTAATTGTGCTATCTGTCTACTCTTGGTCTCCTCCCTATTCACGTAAACCTTTTGAGCTGCTTTCAGTAATTTTGTAATATCTGCACTTGCCCAATCTTCCAACTTCTGAATCTTTTTTTGTATATCTGGCCATGAATTTGTTACAAACTGCATCTTAAGTAAAGCCTCATACTCTGCACTACTTGGAGCAAGCCCAGAATATTTATTCAAACTATTCTTTATCCTATCTCATGGGGAGTCTCATCCTTATACTGACCCACCTCAAAAGCTTTCTTCAGATTAGTCCCTTGTGGCACTGCAGTTTGCACACCCTCTATTATAATCTTTTTCAAATCCTCTAATTGCCTTCTACCCTCCTGAGTGTTCACATACCACTCAGGATCCACCAAAGGAAACTTGACCTCAGCGGCCACCGGATTTATTATTCCTGTCTGTAATTTAGTCCAATAACTCAGGGCAGCAGTATGAATCTGCGTCCTCTCCTCTGTTGTGAATAAATAACTCAAAATGTACTGCAATTCCGCAAACCTGTACACATTAGGCCCCAGAAACAAATTCAAGGAATCTGCTGTCCCTACAGGGTCACTATTCAAATTTGGCATAACCAATGTATAAGTACGTAAATCAGAGGAGGTCAACGGAACATTGACAAAGGTAGTAACGGCTTCACCTGTGGCATTCAAACCACTCAGTACTTGTCTCAAGGGTAAAACCCTAGCTTTTGACCTAGTGACCCTCTGAGAAGGAGAGGATAATATGATACTAGGATTAACATCTGCCCTTTCAGGGGACCCAGCCACTCCAGCCTGCCCACCAAAACCAGCAGCCTGTCCACAGTCAGAGGGGAGGATGGACAAAGGGGGTATCTTAAAGGATCCCATCCTTTCCTATTTTCTTCCTTTTCATAAAGGACCTTTACACTTCCCCCCCCCCCCAACCCTAACGGTTCTTCCTAAACAACAAAATTCCAGGGGAATTTTTGATCAAGTCACCCTTTTGCTTCCAGCACTCTCCTTAATGCTGTAATCCAATATGGATCAGAATCCCCATATTTATTCCACCTATAATTTGGTTTTATCAATATATGTTTTGGCCATTCTCTAGTAAAATATGTTATCATAAGAACCTTATCCAAATCCGTAGTATAGGGGGACAACCAGGTCTCAACCCATTGTGCCAACAATTCTCCCAAAGGAGATATTGAAGGAATAGTAGGAACCTCTGCCGCTCCCCCAAACTGTTGACACATAGCTGTAAGCCTTGAACCCATTCTGTAATTTACAACATATGGCCCCTGCACAGTGTATGGAACACTTAAACAACACTTTGATGCATCAAAGAAACACAGACACAAAGAAAGAACCCAAAAAAGAAATATGTTCATTCCTGTAGTGCCTCATTCACACACACATCATTTCACTCCAGATGGCTTATACTCACCACCTCACCACCATTGGCCGGCAGCTGCCAATACTCTACTTTGTCCCGGGACCACCTAGATCCATGGAGCTTTCCCCCAGACAGAGAAGGGATAAAAGGAGACAAATCCCCAACAGAGGAGGGAGGGGAAAAGAAAAAAACCCCCACCTCCTTCTCCCCCCCTTCTCTGCCTGTAAAAGAAAAAGTCACTAGACTCCTGCCTGCCCTCGCCAAAATTGATAGAAACCCCCCCCCCAATACACACAGAGCTCTGTATAAAATCAAACAATTTATTGACACAAAAATAAAAGAAAAAAATAGACAAGGAAGTTGTCTATTTTACAGATATGCATATGTGGGATCACAGCTCAGGCTAGCTGATACCGTGATACCTTATGGATAGATACAATGATATATTTATAGTGTTTGATATGATATTGCCTCCCTCTATTCTCTTTTCCAAATATGGTCTTGTTTCTCCAGCTCAACTTCCCTTGTGGCACACCGCTTGTAACCTGTCTCTGCTCAGAATACTCACCATTAACAATAACTCTCTGATGTCTACACTTCAGCCAGCTGCAAATCCACTAAACTATCCAGGGATTAAGTCCAATCTTCACTAATTTATCTATCAGCTCTTTATATGGAACTGTATCAAAGGCTTTGCTGAAGTACAGACAGGCAATATCCACGGCACCACCTTCATCCAACACCTTTGTGACATAGTGAAAGAAATCAATGAGATTATCTGACATGACTTGCCTTCAGTAAAGCCATGCTGATTTGGGTCCAATAAGTTGTTGTTTTTTAGGTGCTGATTTATCCTCTTTTTGAGTAGAGTCTCCATCATTTTAACTATAACTGATGTCAAGCTAACTGGCCTGTAGTTACCAGCTTCTTCTCTACTGCCCTTCTTGTGGATAGGCACAACACTGGCCATTCTCCAATCCTTAGGAACATCTCCTGTTAACAGGGATTGGTTAAACAAATCAGTCAGGGGGGTAGCAATGACAAATCTGAGTTCTTTAAGAACTCTGGGGTGGATGCCATATGGACCCATTGCCTTATTTATCTTTAATTGTTCCAGTTCTTCTAAGACATCGGCTTCTAAGATCACTGGAGCTGAATCCGTACAACTGGAAGCAATGCTATATACATCTATAATATTATATTGTAAGGTGTCTTTTGAGAAAACTGAAAGAGTAGTAGATCCTTGGAACAAACCTCCAGCAGACGTGATTGGTAAATCCACAGTAACTGAATTTAAACATGCCTGGGATAAACATATATCCATCCTAAGATAAAATACAAAAAATAGTATAAGGGCAGACTAGATGGATCACGAGGTCTTTTTCTGCCGTCATTCTTCTATGTTTCTGTTTCCTATTTCTTCAGAACCGTTTATCTTGTTGTTCCCCATTCCTATGAAATTTCCTTGGCTTGAAACATAAGATTTCATCATTCCTGCTTCCTGATAAACATGTTTTCTTCCCCTCTTGTGCAATCCCCTACTTGCAAGGCTCGCCAAGGTTCGAAAGTTCAATAAGCTATGAAAGATACATGGTAAATAGTATATCTAGGACTAAATTTTTCTTACATTCAGACAGGAACAGGAGTCCCGCTCCCTCTGGATACAGGACATAGGTTTGGCCCCAGAAGCAGGTGTTGCTTTTCGGGAAAGAGGTTTTCCAGACCACACCAGATAAACTTTTTTTCAGACAGGAACAGGAGTCCCACTCCCTCTGGATACAGAACATAGCTTTGGCCCCGGAAGCAGGTGTTGCTTTCCAAGACTAGACAGACCACACACCGCACGGGAGACCTTTTCTTTAGACAGGAACAGGAGTCCCCCTCCCTCTGGACACAGGACATAGCTTTGGCCCCGGAAGCAGGTGTTGCTTTCCGGGACAAGAAGTTTCTCAGACAGCACCGGATAACTTATTTTCAGACTGGAACAGGAGTCCCCCTCCCTCTGGATACAGGACATAGCTTTGGCCCCGGAAGCAGGTGTTGTTTTCTGGGACAAGACGTTTCCCAGACTGCACCGGAGAACTTTTTTCAAACAGGAATAGGAGTCCCCCTCCCTCTGGATACAGGAAATAGCTTTCACCCTGGAAGCAGGTGTTGCTTTCCAAGACTAGAAGGACCACAGACCGCACAGGAGACCTTTTCTTCAGACAGGAACAGGAGTCCCCCTCCCTCTGGATGCAGGACATAGCTTTCGCCCTGGAAGCAGGTGTTGCTTTCCAAGACTAGAAGAACCACAGACCGCACGGGAGAACTTTTCTTCAGACAGGAACAGGAGCCCCCCTCCCTCTGGATATAGGAAATAGCTTTGGCCCCAGAAGCAGGTGTTGCTTTCCAGGACAAGAAGTTTCCCAGACCGCACTAGAGAACTTTTTTTCAGACAGGCTTGTTCAGGCTTGTTCAGATTCAGCAACCTTTTTTTTTTTTGGCTTACTGAGTGGCAGTCTTGCCGCCCACAAAATAAAAATGAATGAAAGGAAAAAAAGTCTTTAAAAATTTGAAAGTGGAAGTATAGGATAGAGAAAATAACTCCAAAAATACCCACAAAGTAATATTGTTGTGCCCTAAAATGCATTTGTACACAAAATGAATGAAAGGAAAAAATGGTTTAAAAATTTGAAAGTGGAAGTATAGGATAGAGAAAATAACCCCCCAAATACTCACAAAGTAATATTGTTGTGCCCTTCCATGCATTTGTACACAAAATGAATGAAAGGAAAAAAGTTTTAAAAATGTAAAAGTGGAAGTGTAGCAGAGAGCAACTGGCTCCCTGCCTCCCCCTGTCGTTTTCTTCTTCAGCCCTGCCCTGCCTGGATGCTCACTAAAGTTTTCTTGTCTCTTCAACTTGTATGAAGAGTCTTTGAGGTCAATATCTCTCTTTCTTTGTAGCAGAAACAAAGTGATAGCTAATCTATCTCTCCCTCTCAGTATAAGTAACACAGACTTTCCCTCGCTAACTCTTACAATGGGGCTGGGAAGCAAGGTGCTGCCTTTTATAGAGGCAGGTCAGGTGTCCTTGGGGACCAATCCAAGCCATGCATACTGCTGGCCAATCAGTGGTCAGCAGGACACATGGTCAATCCCAGACTTTCATTTACCTTGATGTCCGGAGACCGCATGACTTCAGGTAAGAAGAAGGCTGTCAATTGGTCTGCCGCTTCGCCACGTTGCCCGAACCGAACCCAAACTTCGGCACGGATTTTAAAAAAACTTTGGGTTCAGGTTCGGTATGCCGAACACCGCAAAATTCAGTACGGACCTGAATTGTGTGAGTTTGGTTCGCCCAACACTAATTATACCAGAGAGATCTTGGTGAGCAGCCAATGCTGGAAGTACAAGAGAAACACATGTTCAGGTTCTCAAAGGGAGATGTTTTTAATCCTGCTCCTCCCCCATGATAAGCTTTAACTTATCATGAAAACTGATAAGTATTAGGAGAAGGAAAGTGAGTTGATATATCAAGTAGATATTTATTTGTTTTATAAACAATTTTAACATTTCCTGTTTGGATAGTTCTAGTCTTGGAAAACTATAAATAAATGTTTTGGCTCTCAAGTTTCCTTTAAATCTTTGAAACTCTATAATATATTTTAAAATCTTTAGTCACACAGCACCGCTAATAGTGTTTGTTGCCGTTAATATGCAAAGCAGAGTTTATTGGCAGGACAGAATATCCATATAACTGCTATTGCTTTATTAGCAGCAAATACTACAAATTTGAAATATGTAGAAGCAGTTATAATCTTCCAAGGGAGAGATCCTCAGCATTCAACTTCCACAAGATAAGCTAAACTTATACTTTTATCTTTGTTCAGGCTTCTCAAATTGAATATATCCCTTTAACTATTTAATTTACAGTGTATTCGTTGATCTACATACCTTTTATTAGAAAGATTCTAAAATGCAAAAAAACTTTAAAAATAATTCTAATACTATTGAATGAGAATAGGAAATTTAGAGAAATGTGGTTGGCTCTTGATTTATCTTGGAATCATCTCTTGTTACTCTGTTTAGGTGGCTAGGCTACTTAATCCTATGCTGCATGGTAATCCTGATACTGGTCTTTTTCTACCTGGGTTTATTATGTGGTACGTGTGGCTATGACAAAAATGCAACACCAACAACCAGAGGCTGTGTTTCAAATACTGGAGGAAATTTCCTGATGGCGTGAGTACTTTTAATCTTTTCCCCAGGTTAAGAGAATTACATTGAAGAAATATACTTGGAAGATAAAATGCAAAATAGAAGACAAGAAGGAAGAAGAAAATTTTGCCTTGGGTTTTACTAAGATTGTTATTATATAACTTTGGAGTTATACTCACTTTCTGTATATATATGCAACTATATATACACTATATAATATATAACTATATATATTGCACACACACATACACAAACATATATGAAACATATTTTTGTTGATAAGAAAACCTATTGATAAAAATTCAACAGAAAACAAACATGTATGTGTGTGACATTTTTGCTGAAGGGAGACTACTATAGATCTATTTTAAGCTTTTTTGCTCTTGTCAGGCAGCCATTGTTGTAAGTGCTCCTTGTCAACTTCTGGTCCTGTCAGATTCTGAGGAGGATGAGCCAGGCCCCTCTGGATATCCTAGGCCAGGGGGGTTGCCAGCTGATGCAGAGAGTGAGGGAGAAAGTGACCAGAGGGAGCCCGAGGAACCACTAGAGGGGGCTGATATGACAATGGGGGGAGTGGTCCTAGTCAGAGGATGAAAAAAACATTAGAATGGATAATTTGTGGATAGATCCTCAATATAGGAGATTGCTGAGAAGGCAAGAGGAGTTGCATAGTAAAAGGTATTAGTTTACAGCTGTAGCCTCTTTGGGGTGTGATGTCACTTCCAGGCAGTATAAAAACAAAGGATTTGGGGTAGTTGGGGTTTCAATGTCATTCAATGGAAGAGGTTTTAGAGTGGGGGTGAACTTGAAAAAGGTTTCAAAACCATGATTTCTGCCTCAGAAAAAGACATTCTCTGCTGGATGATTTTTGCCCAGGACTTCGGTGAGCTGATTTATTTTCTTGAATGATAAATTGTTATCTAAGGAATGCCATTTAGGCCAGGTTTGGCATCTTTCCCAGACTTTGTTGATGCTTCATTCTGGAGAGAGAAATAACTCCCTTTTCCTTGCCATTCAATCTGCTTTACACTGTGTGCTTTTATCAATAAAGAGTGTGATTTTTACCATGAAATAAGGGACTTTTGAGTTAGAGGGGTTCACTCTGTGGGCCATGCACAGAACAGCCATACCCTTATTAGGATTTGAACCTGGGCCTCTGCCTTGTAAGGCAGTGGTTTTAGCCTCTAGGCTACAGGCTTGCCTCCTTATTAGCTTGTACCAGGGAAGGGTTATCTGTGATTTTTTGTTGAGACTGGTATATGGGAAGAGCATACAGCTTCTTTAAGCCTCTGGGCCCCACAAGGGGCCATATTCCAAGGCAGATAAACTTTTTATAGCCGACAACTATATAAATGTAACATATTTTTGCTGATAACGAAAAGGATGGGAGACTACTACAGAACTATTTCAAGCTTATTTGCTCTCATCAGACTGCCATATCCTTACTGGGATTTGAACTTACTGGGATATGTATGTATGTATGTATGTATGTATGTATGTATGTATGTATGCAACTGTCTTCCTGTCAAACAGATAAGAAGTGGTCGCAATGGGGAGCACCCTATCTAACCCCCTTCCTGTTAACAGCAGCCTTCCCCAAGCCAGTGTACTAGAACCAACAGTATCCTCTATATAAATGACCTTTGCAATCACATTACAAGCAACACCACCGATAACACTGCTATCCTCCAAAAAAACCTTGACTTTGTGTCTGAATGGTCAAACATCTGGCAAATCCAAATCTCAACCAACAAATGCTACACATTGGCAAAAAGAATCAAAATACCAAATATAAGCTAAATAAACAAGACCTTGCAGATGACCCTAACTCTGTCAAAAAACTTGGAATACTTGTATCAAATTACCTAAGTGCCAAAGCCTACTGCAACAACATCACCAAAGAGGTTTTAAGAGTTGTAAACCTAATCTTATCTAGCTTCTTCTCTGGTAATATTACACAAGAGCATACAAAACATTCTCCAGACCAATCCTTGAATACAGCTCATCTGTCTGGAAGCCACAGTGCATATTGGACATAAATACATTAGAAAGTGTCCAGAGATACTTTATTAGAAGAGCTGTCCATTCCTTTACTCACAACAGAATACCTTACACAACCAGACTTGAAATCCTGGGCTTAGAAAGCTTAGAACTACATCATCTTTGGAACAACCTAAGTATACTTCATAAAAATTTCTATGATACTATTCTCTCTTTATAATTCTTTAGGTTTCCCCCCGTTAATTCATTTAAACATAAATAATATTTCTTTGCGCCTTGTATTTGTTGTCCCCTACTAAATTACAAATATTTAATATTTTAGAAAAATAATTATTCCACCATAATCTCAATATCCCAAATATCTAGGACTACTAATAAAGCCAATTATTAACAAAATTTAATCAATCCTGGGCATAATCTCAAAATCCCCACAATTTCTAATATTTAAAAGTTTAAATTAACAATATATTTTAACATATTATTAATATTAATAATATAGTTAGATTAACTAATCTTAAACATCTACTAAGGTTAATTTATTTTTAGTTATAATGGATTCTATTTTCTGTTAATATATATGCTACTATTTTCCCTATTTGTATTTCTATTTTTCCATTTTATTAATATATTTTGTCACTAGCCATCATCTCTTAGCCTTTTTGGAGTTCCAGCATTTATTGACTTTTTATTTATTTAATTTGTTTGTTTTGTCAAGTATGTATAGGTGATATACAAAGATAATAATATATATATATATATATATATATATATATATATATATATATATATATAAAATGTTTTTTTAGCTGGAATTTTAAAATTAAGGGAGACTAGGATATATATGATACTAGTAAAAAAAGAAACATTAGGATAGGGAACGGAGGGCACTCTGGTGCACTTATGCACACCCCTTACTGACCTCTTAGGAATGGGGAGAGGTCAACAGTAGATAGCCTAAGGGTAAAGTTTTGGGGGTTAGTTGATGGCACTACAGAGTCAGGTAGTGAGTTCCATGCATCAACTACTCAGTTATAAAAGTCATATTCCCTGCAGTCAAATTTAGAGCGGTTTACTTTAGGTTTGCATCTGTTGTGTGCTCGGGTGTTGTTGTGGCTGAAACTGAAGTAGTTGTTGACAGGAAGGACATTGTAGCAGATGATTTTGTGGGCTATACTTATGTTGTGTTTAAAGCGACATAGTTCTAAGATTTCTAAACCTAGAATTGTAAGTCTAGTAGTGTAGGGTATTCTGTTGCAAGCAGAGGAGTGGAGGGCTCTTCTAGTAAAGTATCTCTGGACATTTTCTAGAGTGTTTATGTCCGAAATGCAGTGTGGGTTCCAGACAGATGAGATGTATTCAACGATTGGTCTGGCGAAAGTTTTGTATGCTCTGATTGAGTGTGAGATTATCAGAGCAGAAGCTATGTAGGATTAGGTTAACAACTCTTGAAGCCTTTTTGGCGATATTGTTGCAGTGGGCTTTGGCACTTAGGTAATTTGATATGAGTATTCCAGAGCTCTTGCCTCACTCTCCCTCTGCCTTTCTCTTTAAAGGTCTCAGTGGAGCACTCAACCTACCCCCCCCCCCCAGGCGCATGGTGGGCTGGCAGCGGAATGAGGAGCTCATGTGCAAGATGGGTGCAATCTCCGCCTCCTCCCTCAAGGCAAACTTCTGCGCCCTGCCATGTGCCTCGGGGGGGGGGAGGCTGAGCGCTCTGCCACAAGCGGTGGGAGGGCGAGACAAAAGCTCTGGTTTGGGCAGCACCATCAGCCGAGCAACAACCGCTGCTTTTCCCCCACAGGATGCACACACACACACGCACACACACTCACACACACTCCTGTAGCGCTGCCCAAACCGGAGCTCTTGCCTCGCCCTCCCTCCACCTTTCTCTTTAAAAGTCACAATGGAGCGCTCAGCCACCCCCCACCCCCCCCCGAGGCACATGGCAGGGCACAGAAGTTCGCCCTGAGGCAGCCCTGAGGGAGGATTGTGCCCGTCTTGCTTAGGGCCATCCTTCCCCTATCTGGTGCCCACCAGGCGCTTGGGGCACCCAATTTCCCCATTGGCTTGCTGCCTGGGGCGATGTTGGGCGGGAAAGGCTCTTCCATACAGGACCCCCCTGAAGGCCTGCAAATTCCTCCTCAGCTTTGGCCGACAGAGCGCTTCTTGGAGTATGAGTGGGCAGTGGTGGCTGTTTGGATAAGGAACTTTGTTCTCCTGCTTATCTTGCTGTCTCTTACACACACAATAGTAATAGATTTTGGTTTTGTTTTATTAGGAATTTCCCCCCTATTAATTAGGAAAAGGTTGTATAAGGGTTTTTAGTTTCTTTTAAGAAGAATGTATAAGAAAGAGGAGTAGGTATGAGCCTCCCGAAAATTCAAGGGTAAAAAATTCAGACACACACACACTTGAAAATTCAAAAACAATGTTTTTTATCACAAAATTCAAAAGAAACAAAGCACCCTTTGTGTATTGCAAAGATTACTCTTCCCAAAACAACCTTGTAGACTGTAAAAACCTCTTAAACAGTCCTAAAGTACTTAGCTAGCAGCTGTGAAGAAACATCACAGCCTTCCTTCTTCCACAAGTTGAAACACACACGCTTTGCTCTGCCTTGGTTTCAAAGTCTTGAAAAATCAACAAACAGGGTCCTGAAACAGCAAGTCACGTCCCAAACCAGTACGATCAGATAATCTCCACACTGCGAGGCCAGCACACTGCCAATTTAACAGCAGCCCTAATTACTTGAACCCCACCCAACCACAGGTGGACTCAATTATCTCCTATAATACCTTTTAAGCTGTTCACTCCTATGCATAGCTCTACACATGCGTGGGTCTATAATTATTTCCTCATCCGAATCTAAGGAAGATAAGGGTGATTGACTTCTTCCTGGGCTGTCTTCCAAGCCCCACTCCTCCATCTCACCGTCACTTCCTTCTGCAGAGGACAATTCATTGCCTGACTCTGTTGGCAGCAAAACAGGCCTATGGCATGTTGATGTTTCCCCCGCATCCACCTCCTCAGTCCTTGGAGCAAGAGCTGGGCCAGAGCTAACCACAACATGTACAATACATTTACAATAAAATTGAAAGGGAATTTGTCATTATCCTGCATAGAAAGATTAAACATGATCAATTTGCTTTTGATTACATACACGGCCTTGTAAATCCCCCACAAAAAGCCTGGATAGCAGATATTCAGATGACAAATACGCTGAGTATCAAAATGCCACTTAAAGATTTGAGCTAGTTTCAAACTAGATTTTGATTTTCTTTCTCTTTTTCTTTCCTTACTCCCTTTCTTTCTTTCTTTCTTTCTTTCTTTCTTTCTTTCCTCCCTCCCTCCCTCCCTCCCTTCTTTCTTTCTTTCTTTCTTTCTCTCCTTTCCTTCCTCTCTCTTTTTTCTATCTGTTTCTCTCTCTCTCTTCCTCCCACCCTCCTCAAGGTGGAAATCAAGTCAGTTTTAAAGCCACGCCACACTTTAGAGTCGGAGGGAGGAGAATGGGGGAAAGGTGCTAGCCGAGCTTCTGTCTCTCTCTCTCTCTCTCTTCCTCCCTTCCTCCCCAAGGTGGAAATCCAGTCAGCTTTAAAGCCACATCTGGCCGGGCTTTTCTCTCTCTCTCTCTCTCTTCCTCCCTCCCTCCCCAAGGTGGAAATCCAGTCAATTTGAAAGTCACGCCGCCCACACACAATGGACGAGACGAAGGGAGGGGGAAAGGAGCCAGCTGGGCCTTTCGGTCTCTCTCTCTTCCTCCCTCCCTCCATAGGATCGAAATAGAGTCAGTTTGAAAGTCATGCTGCCAGCTCTGTCTACCTCTCCAGGGAGCATCCTGGCTCAGTAACAAATCTGCCTCTCTCTCTGCGGTGACCCCTGATGTGGAGTTAGCAAATGGCCACACCGGCTCTTCATTGATTGGCTGGTTGTAGAGGGGGCTTCTCACAGCATCACAGCGCCAGGTCTCCGCCATTGCCTTTGTCCCTCGCCGCGGCTGGAGGTGCTGGGTGAAGACTTGGGAGATAACTGTGGCGGTGACTGTTGCATCAATGGCTACCTCCACGCGGCAGTTGGAAACTGCCACGTGGAGGTCTGTTAACACGTGCGCGGCCACATGGCCGCACAGCTTAGAGGAAACATTGGTAACCATTAACAGTGCATAGCCAGACAAAGAGAAACAGAGCGGGTGACTCAGAGAAATAAGCTGTGAACTCTAGCTTCCCCTTGTGGCAGTCTGCAACACCTGCAGCCAATATATTGCCAACCCAACAGTTATGGACAAAGTCCTAACATACTGCTTCTTTTAATTTCTCCTCTACTTCTTGAATATTATGTTAATCTCTCCCCCCATTGATGTGTGACTTATATACTAATTTCTTTATCTTTAAACAATCCCCTTGTCTCCTTATTGTTCTTTATAGTTTAAAGTATGCTTTTGAGCATCACAATTATTTCTTCATTTACCTCCATTATTCCCTGTAAATTCATTTTGTAACAGTTTAATAAAAATTACCTCTGTGATTCCAGCATCTCAATATTAAGAAAAAATTCCTGTTTAATAGAATTCAATCACTCCCATAGTTATGCCTCCAAATCCCCTAAATTTATAATCTTTAAAATTCTACAGTTATTTATAGCCTTTTGGTTTCCAATTACATATGTTCCCAGTTGTCTAAATATTCGTCTTATTTAACTCTTCTTCTTTTCTCTTTTCTTCTCTCACCTTTCTTCTTTTATCTCATAGAATGTTCCATCAAATAGCATTAATAATCTAATCCAAATTCATCTTCTAGGTTTCTCCAGTCTTTCAAATCCATAAAGCCAGTAGCCAGTTTCAATAAGGTTTAGTTATTTGCAATTTAGCTCATCTTAGAAATATTCAAAAGGAAACAAAAACTCATTAAGTATTTTCAAAATATCCAAGTTGTCTTCTAGCATAGAGTCAAGGTCAGACCACCTTCCAGATATTATTTACTTCTGTGTATTAGATTTTATGTGTATTGAACTTACTTTCACTAAAAATACTGTTGCTGTAGTGCTTCTCTTCTTCCAGTAGATGGCTCTCCTTCTCCCAAGTCCAACATTAAAAGGTCTGTCAAAAATAGCTGATTATCCGATAAATCTAGGGGGGTTAGAAACACAAATGAGCGAAATAATTTCTCCTGAAAATCACCTTTCCAATTATTTAAGCTTTTTTCCTGGCTCTGTATTTTAAAGCTTCCCTTGGGCATTTCTTTCACCTCTTAATTTTTAATTTTTAATCTTCTTCATGTGTCTAATCACTGCTTTCTTAACACTTGAAATTATCTTTTAAAAACGTTATACAGTGGTACCTCGTGATACGAACCCCTCGTGATATGAACCCCTCGTGATACGAATCCGGGGTTCGGAAAAATTTTGCCTCTTCTTGCGAACTTTTTTCGGCTTACAAACCCACAGCAGATCGCAAAATGGCGCTCCGCTGGGCGCCACTGCCCGGTTCTCACCTTTTAAAACAGCCAGGGGGCTTCTCGGCATTCTCCCGAACCTGCACCCGAACTTTTCGGGTTCGGGAGGCCGCCGAGAAGCACCGCTGCCCGGCTGTCACCTTCTGAAACAGCCAGGGGGCTTCTCGGCGTTCTCCCGAATGCCGAACCCGGAAGTTCGGGTTCGGGTTCCGGGGGATGCCGAGAAGCACCCGGCTGTTTCAGAAAGTTACAACCGGGGGGCGCCACTCGGCGGAGCGCCATTTTTGCGATCGGCAGCGGCGTCAAAGCTCCGCCCATGGAATTCCCTATTGGGATTCCCCACCTCCCTTCCAGCCTCCAGATCGACTGAAAACGCCGCCACCAATCACAAAAACGGCGCTCCGCTGAGCGGGGGTGCCCAACTGTAACCTTCTGAAACAGCCGGGCGCTTCTCGGCGGCCCCCGGAACCCGAACCTGAACTTCCAGGTTCAGCATTTGGGAGAACGCCAAGAAGCCTCCCGGCTGTTTCAGAAGGTGACAGCTGGGCGGCGGTGCTTCTCGGCGGCCTCCCGAACCCGAAAAGTTTGGGTTCAGGTTCGGGAGAGTGCCGAGAAACCCCCCAGGTGACAGCTGGGCGGCGGCACCCAGCGGAGCGCCATTTTGCAATTTCTTTTTCTTTTTACATGCATTAATTGCTTTTACATTGTTTCCTACGAAACAATGTTTTGTCTTACAAACTTTTCGCCTTATGAACCTACTTCCGGAACCAATTAAGTTCGTAAGACAAGGTATTACTGTACTTAACTTTTTAGAATAAGAGTTGGCAGTTATCTCACTCAGATTAATGCTCTATCCATGCACCACTCCAGCACAAATCTTGTGGTTCCGGTTGTCCCAGCTTGTGACTGTCAAAAATGGCCGTTATTCAGGAGAGTTTGCTTCAGATCTAACAAGGAAATTTTATTGATTGATTGATTGTACTGTACTGTACTGCGTACAAAATGGACTCAGAGCGGCTAACAAGTTGGATAAATACAACAATATTAAAATATGATCAGAATACACAATAAAATCAGTAATATAATAAAACAATAAAATAATATCCTAAAAAGAACCATGCATACACTACAGTCAATTCCTGAGGTCCCAAAATTGCCAAGCTCAGTCAGCAAAGTTCATCTCCTTCCTTCTCCACCCCTACAGGGCAGTTATGATCCCATAGGGTCTCCCAACAGCAGTTACTGGCTGGACTTTGCAAGGCTTGGCAGAGCCTGCTATTCTCTAGCTGTTCTTATTTATTTATTATTTATTTGGATTTCTAGGCCGCTCTTCTCTGTAGACTCAGGGTGGCTTACAAAACAGGAGTAAATACAAAGGTACATGTAAGAAAACCAAAACATTAAAACTAACCTAGTTCTAATCTAAACCCCCAATTATTAAAAAATAGTCATTCACATTCATTCCATTGGATGTCAATGCTCAATGGCTCCAAGCCTGCTGACAGAGGTGAGTTTTTAAAACCTTATAAAAGACCAGGAGGGTGGGGGCAGCACAAATCTCTGCAGGGAGTTGATTCCAGAGGGCTGGGGCTGCCACAGAGAAGGCTCTACCCCTAGGTCCCGCCAGGTGACATTGCTTAGTTGATGGGACCTGGAGAAGGCTAACTCTGTGGAACCTAACTCGTCACTGGGATTCATGAGGCAGAAGGCAGTCCTGTAAGTAACCTGGCCCTAAGCCATGTAGAGCTTTATATGTCATAACTAACACTTTGTTGCAATATCTTGTTGCAACATCAACCAGAATCTCTGGAATCCATCTTATTTATATATGTAAGATGGACCCCTTAACAATCTTTTGATGAAACCATCATTTCTAAATAGTAATTTCTTAAAAATTATCTTAGGAATTGTAAACAATTAAAAATACTTCTTTAATTTAAAAAATATACTACAG
Organism: Erythrolamprus reginae; assembly: GCF_031021105.1. Classification (NCBI taxonomy): domain Eukaryota; kingdom Metazoa; phylum Chordata; class Lepidosauria; order Squamata; family Dipsadidae; genus Erythrolamprus; species Erythrolamprus reginae. The sequence goes on along the minus strand of NC_091956.1, from coordinate 39,372,304 downwards.
ACTTACATTTCCCTAAAAAACAAGCTTTCAAAATCTACCTGAAGTTCTGATAGAATAAAGAGAGATGCCTTTGAATGCTCTCTCAGAATATAGTAGTGCTTTAATAGAATTGTGGAAGAAATGCTAAACCTTCTCACATCAGACTCAAAATTCATATACTGTATTTTAGAAATTTTGCATTCTGTCCTGCTCCTCTTTTCACAGATTCTCAAGCAAAGCTATTTCAGCAGAGAAGATTTTACATACATTGTTCCCTCTCCTGTACTTGCAGACTTATTTTTGTTCTGAGAAATCATTGCAGAGTTCTGAATTAATAGATGTTCTTAGATGTTGTTTTTCTTGGTCTAAATTGGCTGATAAAATATTCACAAGAGAATGTATTCTTAAAATGCTGTTTCTTGTCTCTCTCCACCACTCAACCACTACCTGTCCTTCCATCAGTGGAGTTACTTTCAGCTTCCTCTTCTCCTGGGTTCTGATGCTGACAGTAGTGGTAACATTCATTGCCGGTGGAAACATGGAGAAGCTGATATGTGAATCATTTGATGACAAGACTTTATTTCAAGTAAGGAACTCCATATAATCATGGATTTCAGTGGTGGGATTCAAATTATTTTACTACCCAGAGCTCAAAACAAGGTCCTACTGCTTTGGAATCACATTAGGTTTAACAAGTAGATCCATTAATGTAGTCTCATGTTTCTCAACCATGACATATTTCAGATGAATGGACTTCAACTCCCAGAATAGCGGACCCGTGTTTGACCCAAAATTAAACTGTGGCCGTGGCTTGGTGGCCATCGCTTGGTGGGTGTGCCAGGGAAGAATACATTCCTTCCCCACTCCATAGGAAGTTTACTGCAATATCCCCATTTCCTCCAGATCCGCTGGGATTTGGGAGACAGGAATATATGTGGGTAGAGCCAGTTAGAGGTGGTATTTAGCAGTTTTCCGACCTACTTTGTACATTGTATTTTTGTACATTGTACATTTAGGTAAGAAAAACAAAATCTATAGATGCAATATATGTGGTACCTTGCTCAACAGTACTAACTGTGAGAGGTATCTTAGAGTCCTAGTGGACAACCATTTATATATGAACCAGCAATGTGCAGCTGCTACCAAAAAAGCCAATGTTCTAGGCTTCATTATCAGAGGGATAGAACCAAGATCACATGAAGTGTTAATATCACTTTATAATGCCTTGGTACGGCCACACTCCAAATACTGCATTCAGCTTTGGTCACCATGATGTAAAAAGAATTTTGAGACTCTAGAAAGAGTGCAGAGAACAACAAAGATGATTAGGGGATTGGATGCTAAAACATATGAAGAACGGTTGCAGGAACTGGATATGTCTGGTTTAATGAAAAGAAGGACTAGAGGAGACATAATATCAGCATTCCAATATCTCATGGGTTGCCACAAAGAAGAGGGAATCAAACTATTCTCCAAAGCACCTGAGGGTAGACGTATAAGTAATGGATGAAAACTAAACGAGAGAAGCAGCTTAGTACTAAGGAGAAATTTCCTGACCATTAGAATAATTAATCAGTGGAACAGCTTGCCTCCAGAAGTTGTGAATGTTCCAACAGTGAAAGTTGTTAAGGTATTGGATAATCATTTGTCTGAAGTGGTGTAAGTTGCCTGCCTAAGAAGGGGGTTGGACTAGAAGACCTCCAAGGTCCCTTTCAACTCTGTTGTTGTTATTATTGTTATTATTACTCAAAATTTCGATTCCAGGTTCTCCAGAACTGGTCAGAACCTACTGAAACCTTTGATATCCATATCTTTTCTGATTATTCTAAGGTTTGTCATGCACTTGTAAAACATTCAAAATACTTTTGAATCCTGGAACATGTGCCAATATGACATCTCTAATAAAATAGAACTTTGAGGAAATGATTGCCTAGGAGTCTTACTTAGTTAGGGTATTACTTGAAACCAGCGGTCCCCAAACTATGGCCCGTGGGCCACATGCGGCCCGCTGAGGCCATTTATCTGGCCCGCGGGTCTTTTCCAAGGCCGCACTAGAAAAGCAGTGAGAACGTCCCCCTCAATCTCATCTCACCCCAGGTAAAGTAAGGCTTGCCGAAAGCCGAGCTGGGCACAACACACACACATATATGCACACACCCCTCCTCCTCTTTGAGTTACTAGCTCCTGTTTTCTGAATGGGGATTGAATGGGAGTCTGGGGTCAGAAGGTCGAGGCTTGTCAGGTGAGTCCTCCACGGGGAGAGAAGAGGGAGGGTAGAAGAGGGAAAAGAGAGAGAGAGAAGTGGAGAGAAAGAAAGAAAAGGGAAAGAGAAGGGGAAAAGAGCGAGGGAAAGAGAAGTGGAGAGGAAGGAAGGAGGGAGGGAAGGAAGGAAGGGGGAGAAAGAGAGGGAGAGAGAAAGGGAGGGAGGGAGGGAGGAAGAGAGATAGCAAGAGAGAGTGAGAAAGAGACAGAGAGAGCAAGAGACAGAAAGAAAGCAAGAGAGAAAGAGAGAAAGCAAGAGAGAGAGAGAGAAAGCAAGAGAGAGAGAGAGAAAGAGAAAGAAATAAAGTATGTGCAGTGTGCATAGGAATCTGTTCATAGGTTTTTTTATAGTCCGGCCCTCCAACAGTCCGAGGGACAGTGAACTGGCCCCCTGTGTAAAAAGTTTGGGGACCCCTGCTTGAAACTATGACATATTCATACAACATGTAAGGCCATAATTTAATTTTGTTGGTTTCTTCCATGAAATTCACAGCTAGAGAATGACAGGTCACTTCTGGGTTATTAACCACTTCATTGCTTCTTCCCTTGGCTTTTTCTGTGAGTGAAACAAGCCCAAGTTCTTGATTCAGAATTATAACCAATCCACAGCAGGAAACCTCTGTGGATTGTTAGCTATACCTGCCCACAAGCCAGCAAGGAGGAGGTGGCAGCATGCCTAACACAGTGGCCAAAATCCATTTGGTACCAAGGACCAGTTCTGTGGAGAGAGGTTTTTCTGCAAACCAGAGGGAGCTGCCTGCATCCCACAGATGGATTTCACTTGTTTGCGTGGCCCAATTGCGGCCTACTGAAACTGGTCCATGGACCGGGTTGGGAACCTCTGCCCTAACACATGATTTATTGTGGTACTAATTTATAGCTTGAGGTAGATGTAAGACAGTCATTATTGTATCATCTTTAAAGTACTCCTGTAAAGTAGATTGTGATAATATTAGCCGTATACTGTATTATAAATGAGGAAACAAGTTTAAAAGAACTTCCTGGAACCAATTAGATACGAACTGGATTCCCCATTTGGTTTTTCAGTCATTCCAAGTTATTACTTAAATAACTCCACTTGATCTAAACTAACTTCCTATTTTGTACTTCAATAAAGGTTAATGAATAACATGGCTTCTGAAACACTATAAAGAAACCACTCTAGGTAATATCATCATTATGTTTAGGAAATGGGTATACAGGTAGTCCTTGACTTACAACAGTTTATTTAGTTGACCATTCAAAGTTACAATGGCACTGAAGAATGTGACTTATGGTTATTTTTCACAGTTAGGACTGTTGCAGCATTCCCATGATCATATGATCAAAAATTAGATGCTTGGTAACATTCATATTTATGATCATAGGTCAGGTGATCACGTTTTGCAAGCTTCTCATAGGCAGAATCAATGGGGAAGCCAGATTCACTTAACTGGGTTAACTTATCAACTGTAGTGATTTACTTAACAACTGTGGTAAGAAAGGTCGTAAAATGGGGCAAAGCTCACTTAACTAATGTTTCACTTAAAACCAGCAATTTGGGGGGCAATTGTGGTGGTAAATGGAGGACTACCTGCATTGTTTGTAGAAGCCAAATTAGATTTATAAGTCAATCTTCTTTAAATTGCATTTTAGATTTTGGACACACCCTACTTGCTTAATCACCAATGGAAACACTATCTATCTGGCATCATTCTGAAAAACCCAGATATTGACTTGACATTTGAAAAGGTTTACAGGTAATTTTTCCCTCTTTTCTGCTCCTATAATTAAGTTTCTTTAAGATTGCATGAAAATGATTGAAATATCTCCCAATTTGCCTCCTTCGCTCTCTGCATCATCTGCTTCCCTCCATAACTAAATCAGCCAGGAATCATTTTCTCTTCTTGATTGTGGTGGTTGAGGGGACTCTTCTTCTCTTTTGTCCATTTTCATTTTCATAGCAATAAAGCATCCAAATGGATGATTGATCTTACCCCTTTTGTCAGACTGGCTGACTTCTCTTCTTCACTTAGAACAGGGAAAACCCTCAGTTTCAATGCAGTCTCTCATTCTCACTTTTGCTCTTTTGGGTAATGAATTCTCTTCCACTTTGGGACTCCCAGAAGTATAAATTCTGGTGATGGTGGACTTTCTTAAATTCAGTGCTCTTCAAGTCCATGGTGGACTTTCTTAAATTCAGTGCTTCTAATAAAAATAAAAGAGTGCAAGGATGTCCTTATGTCAGACTTTTGCACTGGATGCGGAATAACACACGGACATGAGAGCTGGGTAATAAGGGCCACTTTATTAAATATACACATAGAAGACCTGCAGAGGTCACTAAATGGGGTGGAAGTTCCTATGTGTAACATACTTGGGCAACTAAATGGGCGTAACTCCAGCCTGGGCAATGTGAGGCTATCTCTAGCCTATGCCCAGCCCTGTAAGCCACGCCTCAAGCGTGTGGGAGGGCTCACCCCCCCATGACCCGGAACTGGAAATGATGTGAGCCCCAAAGGCACCCCCTCTCCACCACCCCGGTTGTGTAGGCAGCATGAGCTATAGAAAGGGGCAGCCAATCATCTTCCAAAAGATGCCCAATGGAGAACACACAGTTGCTACTGATACCCTTTTCCATTCCGTTACTGCCACAGCAGGGGGTCAGATCTCTATCTTGGCCCCGTGACTCCCCCCTAATCCTGCACCAGCTTTTGCAGGCACCTTTGCAGGCCTTGAAGGAAAATGTCATTCCCGACATCTGATAGGTGAACTCATCATCCTGATAAAGGCTGGTACACTCAAGCATATGCCTGGGAGTCTAATCACTGAGCCACCATTTGCTTTAACATATCTTGCCTCCTGTTCTGCTACCTGTATCCTTGCCATTGGTTTGATGGCATCTCTTCACCCCTTCCTTGAAGGATCTCAAACCACATACAATGTGTGTTGAGCCATATACTCCACAAGACCCGAGGGTCAACAATGGCTTGACACACCAGTGCCAAGCCTGACACAAATCAAGGTGATTGCCACTGAAGTGCAACACCAATCACTTGGGTTTGGCCCATCTGCGGCTCCATATTTCAAACAATTGGAGAAGCCCTGTCTCAACGGAGACCTCTGTGCCCCAGCCATTCCACTATGGCCCAGAGATTCAGCGACAGTTGCATTCCCCAAGATGATGATGCAGCACTTCTTCCAGCCCAAAATGCCACGTTGTGGCTGCAGATCAATACTATGGGCAAACGAAGGGGCAACTCCTTAGCACTTGCATGTAACAATGTGGAACAGAATCAGGACCTGGAGAAATGAGAAAACAAACATCGTTAACTGCCCGGGCCCATACTAGCCCCACTCAGGTGCTCTGAATGAACTCCATGTAGGCCCCCAACTTTCATTTGCTAATGGATACCATTTTCTCCGTTGAGAAACCTGCTGATCCAGCCATTGAACTTGTTTATTATTGGATCACTGGCCTGGGAAGCATTAAATGATTTGTCCCTGCAAGATGATGCCAGCACCTCTCTGACCCAAAATGCTCTAAAAAAACTGTGTAGTGGCCACTGTGTAGAACAGCAGTGCCTACTAAGGCGAAGGGTCAAGTATCTTCCAACCCATGATCCCCAAGTATCTTCCAACCCATGATCCCCAAGTATCTTCCAACCCATGATCCCCAAGTATCTTCCAACCCATGATCCCCAAGTAGTTGGTAAATGGAGGGAGGCTTCCCAAAGCCTCCCCCTTTGAATCCTTTCCCTGGGCCATCTCTCCAGCATTCTCTGTACCCTGAAATCGCCTGATGCGTCCTGGAAGCCATAAGCCTTGGCCAGGAAAGTTAGACCTGCCAGTTGGCTGTCCATAGCTGTGTCCATAGCATGCCTCCCCTTCGGTGAATTAAAATGGTGTTTTTGTTATAGTAGGGTCCTTGACCATGGTACATGGCTACGCTTAATGAGGTTACTTTAAAGGCATTTAAATTTACCTTGATAGCTGCTTTATTTATATATAAAATGTTATAGATTACTTTAAATTACTTTAACCATCCACTTTATGTAATACGTCAATTAGAATAAAACTAACATTCTTCGGCGAATTTGAGTTACTATTCCTTTAAAAGGCATAACTTGGTTATACTCTGCACCCCTCTGCAAAATATCCACGGCCAGCTGACCTGCAACCTATCTACCTCTGCGTATATGTACACCCAGGTGCACTTGCCGCCCGTAGGTGTTGGCTTGATACTGCTTGGTCCCACTGTATCTCCTGTGCTCGAGCTATGGCACCATATCAATGTTTAGTTGGGTCAATGTGTCCATCACTTCTGGATACCATACGCCCTAACCATTTGCCATTTGGGCTGCACTCCGCCTGCCTACATGCACACACTCCCTGTTAACGGACTGGGTGTTTTGTTGCCTTCTCTCTTCCCCAGCCATTGGACAAGTTGTCCAATGCTCTAGTACTACTGTTGGGAAAGCAGAATACTCCTACGTGGTTACTAAGTGCCATTCAATGGAGTGCCTGGCACCCCAGCTTAATAACAATTATGGTAGGCTGCAAGAACTAAAATAAGGTGCTGCACCACCTCAGAGGTGATTGCTTACTGCATCATTTGATTACCGAGTATCAACAATGTTTCTGCTAAGCTGTATTATAATTACAAATCACCCAGTACAAACCCTTATGTTCCTTCATACTGAAACTCTTAGTACATCCCCCAAACTTCATTAGTGAATAAAATTAGGGAAAATCCCATAACCCCAATTCCCAATGTTATAGTGTCACTCTGTTGTGGGGAAAATACCGTCCTTGTCTCTAATGTGATTGTAGAGCCGGTGAAATGTCTGCTTGATTTACTTTTACCTGAGTGCCAGTTTGCCTCTTTAATGGCATGGCCCCTGAGCGGTACTTTGCATGCTATATTGCCGTGTGAATGTCCTCCTAAATGCATCTATTTAAAACTCGAATAAGTAAATGAAGAAAAATAAATACATAACTAAATAATAAACCAAGCTCATTAGCTGGGTGCCAGCATTTATACTCCTTGAAGCATATTCTGTCAATCTATAGCCCTAGTGTCCTAGGTATCCTTTGAAACATGACAGTTGCAGACTGGATTTAATAAGTCATTCAAGCTGGATGCCCTGCGCCCCCATGGAGTTGGAGGGGTCCTAGCACCTGTGTTATCCTCACTCTTAACATAGCTTATTTTTCATTTAATTTGCTCGAAGCACACTCCTTTCAATAGTTATGTAGTTATGTAAGTTCACTCAATCATGAATACATAAATAACTTAGCCAGGGACAAAGTGCAGATTCCATGTTAAAGTCCTTAAAGGATACAGGAAGTTTTGCCTTCAAGTGAAATTAATGATCCCAGCAAATAACAATTAAGCATCCTCTGTGTTTATGTTTCACCTTCATCCTTTCTTTGACTCCTGCTTAAATCTGAGCCCCTCATTACTAGCTTATTAAATGCATCAAACTGTGTAAAGAGAAGACTGCAATTACCCTGTATGAACCTTTTAACAGAATTATAGAGGAAAGCCAAGTAATGGGACCAGCTTGTGAAAATAGCCCAAGGCAAATGGATGACCAGTAAGCTCTTAAAGGTTAAAAGATGGCCTTGATTATCACTAGTAGGCCAAAACCATAAGCATGGCTAAAGGTTAAAGAATAAAGGAAAAACAGCTGAAAAATTCCAATAACGCACCCAAGTAGCATCTATTTACTCTCTCAGAGTGGAAAATAATTGAATGATTTGATTGTTTGTTTTTTGAAGGCAGGTTAAGTGCCATACAAGTCATCAAATGCAAATATTTTACTTAATGCTAGCACATGGGTTAAATTAAAATTATAGCTTACTCAGAAATAAGTTTCTATTTCTCTTTATCTGAACATTACTTTCGAGCTCTGAAAATCCTAGTGCTTAGCTTTTGTTCAATAATTTCTAAAGTTCTGCCACTTTTATTTGTACTTAAAATGTCTTGGTTTCGTTGCCATAGCGTAAAGCCTTGGCTTTCTATTGAAAGTATTCAAAACATAGAATAACAGTTGGAAGGAACTTCAAAAGTCATCTAATCCAACCCTTGCTCAAACAGGAGACTCCATGCCATTTTAGATAAATAGATACTCAGTCTCTTTTGAAAGCATCCATTGATGGAGCACCTACCACTTGGAATTTGTGTCACATCCCTGTAGAGAAGGTACAGCATGGGAGCATTGTATATTAAGAACTATGATTCCAGCCCTTTATAAAATCCTCTATCAACATGAAATAAGAGATGACAGAAAGTAGTGCTCTTTATATCCTGCTTAACATGAAGCAATACTCCAAGATGCCAACATTTTAATGATAAAAAATGAAGTGAAAGTGAACATAAGAATGAGGGGGCACAATCTGAGGTTAGTTGGGGAAAATATCAGAAGCAACATGAGAACATATTATTTTACTGAAAGAGTAGTAGTTGTTGGAACAAATTTCCAGCAGATGTGGTTGGTAAATCCACAGTAACTGAATTTAAACATGCCTGGGATAAACATATATCCATCCTAAGATAAAATGCAGGAAATAGTTTAAGAGCAGACTAGATGGACCATGAGGTCTATTTTCTACCATCAATCTTCTATGTTTCTATAGGATTGGGAATAGTTTACTACTGTAAATTTCTGATAAAATTTACTTTGTTGTATGATAAACATTTTGCCTAATATTAACCCTAACCGCATTTGAAATATATTATTAAAGTTTGATAATCATGAACTTTAGATAATTTTCTTTGTAATATGCAGCAATATATTATTTTATGATTTTTTTCACTTTTTATTCCAGGCAGTTTAAAATGCAGTTATTAATTGCAGACAAACCAGTTTTAGGCAATGTCTATTTCATAAGGAATTTAGCCCAATTCTCATAATATGCAATGAAAGGTTGTACATACATGATTACCATATCGCCTTCCGGAAGATGCACTCAAGTGTCTGTATTGTATGATATACTAGTAGAAATCATTTAAGCAATCTTTCATGAAACAACAGCCTATCACATACCCTTTTTTCTTTTCCTTAGAAAAGATTATCAGCACATATTCTACAATTGTCAGAGCTAATTATTGCTGGTAAATACTTACAGATTTGGACACATTTACCTTGATTTTGCAAAACTCATTTCATAAATGTTCCAATACCACAGATGATATTTAAAACTGGTGGGAATAGGGAAAGTCTGTCCTTCACTGATAGGCTTAGAAAAGATCCTAAACTATAAAAGGAAAAAGGAAACTTCCTACCATCTGCCCATTGAATGATATGTATTATATGGCAGTGTGGATGCATCACTTTTGAGAGGATGCGTGTACTCAGTGCGGGGTCGCCATTTGTGTTGGTGCCGGATCATCACAGCACTGACTTCCTGGCGCACTGGGGTGCTTTTCCAGCGGCGCTCTTCACCCGCGCTTGCACCCCGTTGGAGCTGCAGCTCCCAAACCTCCCCATGCAAAGCACCTGAGGAGCTTCCAAGTAACCTCATGGTTGCAGCTTTAAAACAACGATAGGTTCTCCCTCCCACCTTGCAACTGGAGTTAGCCATCCCCGCTGCCCCTTCCTCATGATCCGAAACTGCTCCTGGCAATCGCTATGATCCCAGGAGCCATTTACCAACTCCATCACTGAGGAGAAGGGAAGCTGTCTATCTTCCTGGCTCCTCGGAGGCTCCATTACCAAATGGCCTCACTGCCTTCCCGTCCACCCCCACTTTCCTTCCCGCAAACCTGTATGTGCCCCTGGTAATCGCTTTGATCCCAGGGCTCTGAAACAGCACTGCCTTCTCCTTTGGCATCATCCAGGAGGTAAAGGAGGGTGGTTCCATGAGCTTTGGTCCTGTCTGCTCAGCAGCAGGAGAAGCTGCAGCAGCAGCAGCAGAGTTTAGGAGGAAGCCTCGGATTTTTGCTCTTGAAGTCTGCACTTGCTAGCAGCCAGGCCAAAGAAGGGAAGAGCTGGGTGGCTTGCAGGCCTTTTAAAAAGGCTGCTCACTAAGCCCAGTCACTTCCACTCTCGTGACCCGCACTAAGCATTCTGGGAGGTCTCGCGCTGCTGCAACCAGGAAATTCATGCCGTGTTGACCAATGCAAATGTCGGCCCCGCGCTTAATGCATGCGGCCTCTCAAATATGGTCAAAAATTATAGAAATATGCTTTTGAATTCTGGGAGTAATCAGGAATTTCTCATTTTTAAAAATTCATTCATTCATTCATTCATTTGACTTCCATGCTGCCCTTCTCAACTGACTCATGTTTTGCAGGAATGATTCAGAGATATCTTATACATACAGCAGTTCTAAGTAAGAAAGAATTTCCAGTACTAGAATCAATCAACTAAGAAAATTGGTTATTTTTGTGAATTTGAAAAAATTGACAAATGAACAGAAAGAAAATACTGAAGCCATTTTCAAACAAAAAGTTTTGATAGATTGTGAGGAAACTTCTTGCTACAGTGTGATGACCCTGATCAGAAAGTATCTTAACTTTCTCCATCTTCATAAACATTCAGCCATTTATTGGGATTAAAATGACACTTTGTCTCTGTTGTGAGTGGTCCTCAGCCCACTCTGGTAATGATAGATTCTGAGGAGGATGAGCCAGGCCGATCTTGGTACCCTGGGCCAGTGGTTTTGCCAGCTGATGCAGAGAGTGATAGTGAGGGAGAGATAGACCTGGATAAACCTGGGTGACCACCAGAGGTGGCATATATGCCAAGGATGGTAATGTCTGACTCAGAGCAGGAGGTAGACCACAGGCCTCTTATTAGATGCTTGCATGGAAAAAGGAAGTAATCTGTAGTTTTTAACTTTAGGGAATTGTGACCACTCCCAATAGGTGTTGTGAGCTCATCCACCTCTGGTAATGTTAGATTCTGAGGAGGATGAGCCAGGCCCCTCTGGATACCCTGGGCCAGTGGGGTTGCCAGCTGATGCAGAGAGTGAAACTGATTGAGAAATAGACCTGGATGAACCCAAGGAACCACCAGAGAGGGCAGATCAGTGATGGGCACAGTATCAGTAGCAAATTTTTGATTTTTTTTCTTTTCCCCCCTTCTGGGCTCTTGATATGTTTTTCCTTTCGCAGTGAATGAGGTTGAATGTGTATAATTTTAGAAGAGCTGTGCATGCGTGCGTGTACACACACTTTATATAGTAGATAGTCAGGGATGGGCTACTGCCTGGACGGGGGAAATGTAGTGGGGTAGCGAAAATGGAGCTCCACCCCAGAGCAGAAATTTGCATTGAAAGATGTTGAAACAAAATGCATATGCCACACCCACAGTGGGGCAGATATATCAATGGGGGATTGGTCCGAGTCAGAGGACGAAGGGGACATTAGAGTGGATGAGCCACTTTTAGATGCTAGATTCAGGAGGTTAGAAAGCAGACAACACACTTGTATGGTAAAAGAAAATAATTTGTAGTTTTAACTCTAGGGGGTTTCGTGACCACTCCCAGCAGGTATAAAAGGGAAGGATCTTGGGTAATTCTGGATGGAGTTTCAATGTTGATTTCATGGATGCTGTGTTGGATTTGGGGTGCCAGAAAATGCTCCCCTAAATACCTGATTTTTGCTCTGCAAAAGTGCTCTGCTAGAAGCTGCCTGCCTGTCAGAATGTGGTGAGCTGAATTTTATACCCTATGGCTCATATTTTGCAGTGACATTTATTCCAGTTGAATGTTGTTTCCTTAAGTTATATTTTTTAATAAGAGAAAGAAGGTCAATGTCAAAATTGAACTACTTTGTTCCTTTCAAACCTTAACACTTTTCTTTTTTAAAAAAAGTTTCTTTATTGTTTTCAAAATAAAAAAGAAAGTATTTCTTACATGTTTTGTTTTTGCAGATCTTAATCCGTTTCTATTGTCTTTTGAATATATCATTTGTGCCAGTGAAATTCTAACTGCGGTGTTTATGTGTGTCATGAGGAAGAGCGTTTGCTTAGAGTAATGTCTTTTCCAGATTCCTAAGAGCATACCTTCTGGTGTATATTCTATCTCCTCTTTTGTAATTTCCGTGAGCCATCTGTGGGTTGTTTTCCATATTTTTTGAATGTTAGGACAGGACCACCACATGTGAAAAAAGGAACCTTTTTGCTTTTTGCATTTCCAACAGGTGTCCTGTAGTGTCGGGTAGATCTTCGCTAACCTTGATGGAGGCATATACCATCTATAAAAGATTTTATAATAATTTTCTTTGTATGCCGCTGACAATGTAATTTTAGAGATTGTGTTCCATGATCTTTCCCAATTCGCTAAATGTATGTTGTGTTGGACATTTTTAGCCCAAGCTATCATAGGGTTTTTGACTATATCTTCTATTCTGTCCTGTTCAAGGAATTGTTGATAGATTTTAGTGATCTGTCTATCCTCGTGTCCTGTTAAGATTTTATCTAAAGTTTTGGTGGAGAGTTCAATGCCGGGAGTTTGTCTATCTTTGTTGTATCTGGATTTTATTTGTGTATAAGTCCACCAATCTATCTTATGGTTATGTGATTCAAGTTCCTGTCTGGTTTTCAGATCCCCATTTAGATGTAAGATGTCTTTATATTTTAGGGTTTTAGTTGGATCTATCAAATTTGGATATATAATGGCTTCCATGGTGGATAACCATCTAGGAATTTTAAAGTAGTATTTCTTTTTAACTTCATACCAGGTTTTTAGCAGAGATTTTCTAATCAGGTGCTTATTGAAAGTGGTTTGCGTTTTTATTTCATCTTTCCAGAGGTGTGCATGCCAACCCATCTGTAGGTCATGGCCTTCCAGTGTTAGGATTCTTTTATTAGTAAGATTGATCCAGTCTTTTATCCATATTAGACTAGCGGCGTTGTAGTATAATTTTAGATCCAGGAGTCCAAGGCCTCCTCTATTTTTGCTATCCTGGAGATATGAAAATTTGATTCTGGGTTTTTTGTTTTGCCAGATGAATTTCGAAAAGTTTTTATTAATTTCTCTGAAAATTTTTTGATCTATATTGATAGGGGCAATTTGAAAAAGATTAAGACATTTTGGGAGAATATTCATTTTTATTATCGCGATTCTGCCTAGTATTGATAATTGTAGATCCCCCCATTTTTCCAGATTTATTTTAGTTTCTTGTGCTAATTTTTCATAATTGTCGTTCTTGATGGATGTAATCTTGTTAGATATGGTTAGTCCCAAATATTTAGTTTTTTTAGTGGTTTGGAGGTTTGTGACATCTTCTAATTTTTTAATTTGCTTCAAAGTCATATTTTTTGTCATGAGCATTGTCTTTTGTTTAGTAATTTTTAATCCTGAGAATTCACCAAATCCCTCTATTTCTTTGAGTAGTTCAGGGCCTGAATTTATAGGGTCTTCCAGAAAGAAAACTACATTATCTGCATATCCCTGCAGTTTATATTCTTCATCCTTTATTTTAATTCCTTTTTTTATTTGTTATTTCGTATTTTGTTTAATAATAATTCTTGTGTTAATATAAATAAAAGAGGTGACATTGGACAACCCTGGCATACCCCCTTTTTTATGGGAAATAGGCTTGTCATATCACTATTAATTATTGCCCGGGCCGCCTGAGAGGTGTATATATTCTGGATGATATTTTCAAATTTATTCCCAAATTTTAATTCTCTAAGTAATTCTAGTAAATATTGCCAACTGATGTTATCAAATGCTTTCTGTGCATCCAGGAAGGCGAGAACTACCTGTCTTCCTTGATGTGCGTCACAGTACTCCAAGATGTCTAATACTGTCTTTGTACAACTAGAAATTTGCCTAAGTGGTAGAAAACTACATTGATCTGTGTTAATAATTTTATTTAGAATTTTTTTTTGTTCTTTCAGCTAGTATAGACATAAAGATCTTGTAGTCTGTGCTCAGCAGCGATATTGGTCTGTAATTTTGTATTTTATTTTTTTCAAGTCCTTCTTTCAAAATTACTGTTATATATGATTCTCTCCATGAATCTGGGTTTTTTGCCTGTTCTAATATTTTATTGTACATTTCCAGTAAGATGGGTTCAAATATTTCATTATTCTTTTTATAGAATTCCCCTGGGAACCCATCTGGGCCTGGGGATTTGTTACTTTTTTGTTTTTTCAGGGCTAGTGGGATTTCCTGTATAGTTATTTTATCATTTAACATTTGTTTATCCGGTTCATCAATTTGTAGTGTATTGTTCTCTAGCATGTATTTTGTTATTTTTGGAGTTTCTGTTAAGTCTTGTTTATATAAATTTTTATAATAATCCTGTATTATTTCTTTTTTTTGTTGTTCCATATATTGAACCATTCCATTTTTGTCTTCTAGTTGATAGATCAGTTTATCGCTTTTGGCTTTTTTGATCTTTTGGGAAAGCCATCTCCCTGGTTTATTGGCTGTTTCAAAATAAATTTGTTTTGTTTGCTTTATATTTCTGATTAGTTCTTGTTGATTGATGGTGTTTATTTTATATCTGGCTTCCCTCAAAAGTTTTAGAGTCTTGCTGTTTGTTGGGTCTTGTTGGAGATTTCTTTCTAAGCTTGTAATTTTATTTATATAATGGTTATATTCTTCTCTTCTTCTTCTTTTTTTTGCTGTGTTATTGTTAATCCTCTAGTGTATGCTTTTAATGTGTCCCAAATTACTTGTATTGAGGTGGGTTGTTTTTTGTAATCTACAAGGAATAATTCTATTTCTTTATTAATCATCTTTGTGTAGTCATCATCTTGAAGCAGGTTTGTGCTTAGTATCCATCTTCTATATTCTTTTCTTTCTCCCTGCCATATAATCTTTAGCAGATTGTGATCAGCCCATGTGTTTGGTTCTATTTCAACTGATTTTATTCTTTTGTACATTCCTTTATTTAACCATATCATATCTATTCTGGAGGAGTTGTGTGGTGCTGAGAAAAAGGTGAATTGTCTCTCTTTTGGATGTCTCAATCTCCAGATAAGATCTAATTCCTCTGCCATTTTATAAAATGTAATAGGTAATGTGGGTCTTTTCATTTTACTTTTATTTCCTGCCATATGATCTATGTTTGGATCTACAATCTTATTGTAGTCTCCTATTACACAGATGTTTCCAGAATTAGTTTGCATTAGAATTTCGTGTATTTTTTTGTAAAATTGTTTTCATTTTTGATTTGGGGCATAAATATTAACTATTATTACTTTCTCACCATTAATCGCAATTTCCGTTATTATATATCTTCCCTTTGGATCTGCTCTTATTTCTTTTGGTTTTAACTCTTTTTTCACATAGGTGGCCACCCCTCTTTTTTTAAATTTTCGTCTAATGATATATAAAGTTCTCCCAACTTGGGGAATTCCAGACATTTTTGTGTGAGAATTTGATATGTACCTCTTGCAAACATATTATTTGGGCTTTTTGGCTCAAGAGTTTGGGAAAGACTTTTCTTCTTTTGTTGCTATTATTAAGACCATTAATGTTTATTGAGATTAATTTAAATTCTGATAACATTTAGTTAAGATATTCTTCTCTTGAATTTAGTTTTGTTTTTGTTTGTTTTTGTTTGTTTTGTTTTGTTACAGTTGGTTGTTTATTTGTTTGCTGCCGCTGCTATTTGTGACCTATTCTTGGTTCCTTCTTCTCTTTCTTTCTCCCTGTCTCTCTCCCCAAGTCTTACTTTCTCTTGCCTAAGTTCTGTTTGTCTTATCTATTTCTATTTCATCTTCTTTGCTGGATTCTAATCTTTCACCATTTTCTGATTCTAGGTCTAGACCAACTATTTGCTCATAAATTTCTTGCACCCTTTCAAGAGTATCAACTTTTACTCTTCTACCGTCTAAATTTATCATCATTCCTTCTGGTACTGTCCACCTAAATGTGATTTCTTTTTTGTTTAGAGGTGAGGCCAGAGTCTTGTAGCCTCTTCTTCATTCTCTTATCCTTCTAGGGATTTGTTTTAAGATATATAATTTCCTCCCTTTGTACGTTAGCTTTCCTTCCCTGGAAGCTGCGTATACCCTGTCCCTTATTTTCTTCCTGGCAAATCTTAGATGGATTTCCGTTGGCAGTTGGTATCTACGGGTGTAGTTTGTGTGAATTCTATAAATTTCGTCCATCTCACTTGTTACTTCTTTTCGACTAATTTGTAGAATCCTAGTTGTCATGATTTCCCCTAAATTTTCATTTTCCATTTCAATTACATTTTGGATCCTCAAGAAATATGAGGATCTCTCTAATTCCAGTTGGATCAAAGAGTTTTCCAACTCTCTATGGGAGTCATTTAATTTTTGGTCTACATGTTCATTTTTTTTTCATTTTGTTCTGTTTTTTTCTCCATAATTGCTATTTTTTGTTCATTTTTTTGTGTTGCCATTTGGGCAGTTTCCAGCCTATTTTCCAGTCTAAGTATATCCGCTTTTAATTCTGTGTGGTTATTTGTAATAAGTTCTTGCAGTTTCAGCATCGTCTCCTACATTGTTTAAGGTGTTATTCATGTTCTCCATTAATGAAGTACCCCCCCTTTTCTTTTTCTAAGTTTAACATCTCGTCAATTTGCCTCTGTGAGGCTGGGGAAGTTGTGTTCACTGGTGTTGTTGAGATTGGTTTTTTACCACCTCTGGGTTGGTAATTGGCCACCTCTTTTATAATTTGGTTTTGTTTTTCTAAAATAGTATAAATCCTATTCCATATAACCATAAGAAATATCTAAAAAAAGAAATATTTAAGTCCACAATTCATAAATATGGTATTCAAAAACTAACCGTTATAAAAATAATAAGATATCACTAGAATCAGTACAATCAGATATTGTTACTAAGACTAACAAAAGGAAGAGAAAATAAGAAAAAAGAAAGAAAGAAGGTGATATAATCCTAGTATTATAGATGTGTTATTGTTGGCTTGTCTCAGTTAGCTAGGCTATGAAACCTTCGACAATACCAAGCAGAGAATTTTAACAGAGCGTGGATGTGTGATAAAGCCAAGACACAGACTTAGTTAAATAAGTATTATTTACATATAAACAAAATATAAACAATCCAAAATAAGCACAAAGCAAATACAGAATAATATGCACTGAGCAATTACAAGATTAGCACAAAGCAAAACACAATATAGATAACAAGCACGAAGCTTATACAAGCACGGAGCTTAGAAAACAACTCCCCAGTCTCAGGCAAAAGTAAAGTAAAGGAAATGACCAAGCAAAATAATGAGCTTTTATAGCTTCAATGAGGAAGTGACGAAAAAGCCTTGAATATTAACTCTTCAAGTACAAGTTAACTCTTTAAGTGCACATTAACTCTTTAAGTACAAGTTTTACAGTAGCAACTGTAACATTTAAAGTGACAGTACAAGTTTACAGTGGCAAACCCTAACACACTATGTACTCCTGTATTAACAATCTCCCCCTTAGGGGTTGACATTTAAACACAGTTCCACTTAAGGTTTCAGGTTATACTAATGCTGTCCTCAGAGTTGCCGCTCTCAAACTTGGAGCAAATACTTCGTCATAGTCACCCTCCATCTGGGAAAAACCCTGCGCTACTAATCTAGCCTTATACTTCAGAGCACCACTGGACTCAGTCTTAACTTTATATACCCACCAAGATCCCACCATATGCTCTCCAGGAGGTAACTGTACTTCTTCATAAACATTAATGGCAGCTTCATGGCAGCTAACTCTTTATCCATAGCAGCATGCCAATGCCTCTTCTCTTTCTCTGGAAACATTTTAGGTTCTCCATAATGTGATGGTTCCAGACCTGCACAAGCTACTAAAGCCTTGTACCTATCCGGCTCTTTCCTAATCCTAGCAGGGAATGGGACTTTTTGCCTCCGCCAGTTGGATAAAGCTCTTTCCTCCACAGCAGCTGATCAGCCACTGCCTTCATTCCCTCGCCCAAAGGCCACTAGCTCTTGGCCCCAGCCGTTTGCCCACAAAAATCCAAAATTCAGCCACAGCCTTTTGGCCACATGGGACACTTTGCCACCATCCAATCAGAACGGTTGTTACAAAATGCTACTTTTGGAAGGAAAGAATGGGACAGTTTGCTCTTTCATACACAAACACACACATTGAATGAAAGAGATGGAAGGGACCTCGGTGGCCATCTAGTCTGACCCCCTTCTCATTCAGGAGACTTACAGAATGATAGAGAGGGAAGGGACCTTGGTGGCCATCTAGTCTGACCTGACTCACCTTCTCATTCAGGAGACTTACAGAATGATAGAGAGGAAAGGGAACTCAGTGGCCATCTAGTCTGACCCACTTTCTCATTCAGGAGACTTACAGAATGATAGAGAGGGAAGGGAACTCAGTGGCCATCTAGTTTGACCCCCTTCTCATTCAGGAGACTGACAGAATGATAGAGAGGGAAGGGACCTTGGTGGCCATCTAGTCTGACCCCACATTCTCATTCAGGAGACTTACAGAATGATAGAGAGGAAAGGGAACTCAGTGGCCATCTATTCTGACCCCCCCCTTTTCATTCAGGAGACTTACAGAGTGATAGAGATGGAAGGGGCCACAGTGGCCATCTAGTCTGACCCCCTTGTCGGCTAATGATTTCTCCCTGTTTGCAGAGCAAGAGAGAGGTCCGTTCATGCTGTGGGCATCAACTGTCTCTACTGTTCTTAAGTACACTAGGGGAGTGGCCAATTAGGCCTCAGTCTTACTCCCAAGGAGACTTCCTCTGGAGTAACCATTCCTGTCTCTTGGCAGCTCTGTGGGCTCTTGCATCAAGAAAAGGAGAAGCCTCTTCTTTCTCATTGCTGCTATGAGGTGCTGGAGGTTCCAAAGGCCCTAGCTGAAACTCAGCCTCTGACACCGAGTCCTCGCCATCCTCCCCACTGTCCGATTTGAGTGACAGCTGCAGAGGCTGCTGGCGCATCACCAAGTCAGTCTCTTCTTGAAAGGGATCCACTATCAGCTCTACAGGCTGCTGGAGGGCCACAATATCTCCCAGACCAGAAGGCAACTATAGAATTTGGAAACATATAAACACAGAAGATTGACAGCAGAGAAAGACTTCATGGTCCATCTAGCCTGCCCTTATACTATTTCCTGTATTTTATCTTAGGATGGATATCTGTTTATCCCAGTCATGTTTAAATTCTGTTACTGTGGATTTACCAACCTGTCTGCTGGAAATTTGTTCCAAGCAACAATACTCAGATTGAGGATTCCTTTTCCCCAAGTGCTTTTTTTTACATTGGGAAACATTAAACTGCAGTTTCCATTGCTTTGACCACTTATCTAGTAAAGGTAAACCATTTGCCATATTACAGATGCTTCCTGGAATATCAATCCTATTGCACACTTTAGAGTCATCGACAAATAGGCAAACCTTCCCTACCAAACCTTCCCCTCTGTCACTCACAAAGATATTAGAAAGAATAGGACCCAGAACAGACCCTTGTGGCACACCGCTTGTAACCAGTCTCTGCTCAGAATTTCTGGGGCTTTGCTATCTTCTATTGCCAATTTATCCCCTCCTTCACACAGATAGCCCTCCCTATCACTGAATTACTAAAAATGGGTGGAGGAGGGGTGAAACCAGCGATGGGCCACCATTCCTGGCACCACTGAAACAGGCTGGGAGCTCACGCGCACGCGCTCATGCACTTTGACCGATAATGGTTTCCCCCACAACCTCTGCAAGGGGACAAGTCGGAAAACTCGCAATATAAAGCAGCCCGGCGGAGAGCGGCTACAAATTCATTAATTGATTCCCCCTCCGCCTGATTCCTCTGGTAAAAGACGTATTGCCGGGCACAGCGGGATGGGGCTGGGGCATAATGATCTTGAAGCGTTGACAGGAACGTCTGCCAAGGCACATCGTGTATAGAGACTGGAGCAAATAAAGCCCTGGCCGTCTCAAACATCTCGGGGCCGCAGAAACCGAGAAAATAAGATCTTTTACGGTCCCCAGAAATCTCGGTATACCCATTTGAGATCAGGAAACAGTCGAACCGGGCGACATAAGAGTCCCAGGTCTCCCCTTGTGGGTTGAAAGGGGGAAAAGTAAGCTGCACAGACATTTTCACTTACTGCAGAGATAGATGCGAGATGGAAATGCAGGGTTGAATTCTCGTCGCCAGTATAATAACTGAGGCCTTTAATCAAAACATGACAGTTTAATCAGAACTTGCCAACCGGGCAGATACAGGCTTGAGAACACAGACATGAGTACACAGGCTTATATACAGCACGCCTTCTGAGGCAGCTACCAATGAAATACCGAGGAAAGTTCCCGCTTACAAGTAACTGGGCTTACGCGCCCAATCAGCACCCTGGAGAGGGATACGCAAGCTAGATTCTGACAGCCGGCTGTTACTATGCGGACACAGCACTCCTGCCCCTTCGGCTGACACAGACATAATCTTTTAAATATGACGGTCTGCGACAGATTCTCTCGGAGCGCCGGGGCTCTGTGGAATGTTCCGAACCAACGATCTCAGCCGGGTGGATCGCTTGGGGAGCCTGAACCACCTCCTCCTCCCTGCTATATGCCGAGGAAGAATTCCCTGAAGTCTCTTCTGCCGTGGGCGGTCCCTGAAAACACTCTCCCTGAAACTCATTGGCTTCCCGGTCTCCACACCTTTCCTCTCTATTAAGTCTGATCTGATCCAGGTGTCTTCTCCAAATTCGCCCGTCCCTTAGCTCTATCTCGAACGAATGAGGCCCCAGTTCCCTGCATACTATACCTTTCTCCCAATTCTTTTGGCCCGAATAGGCACGGGCAAATACCGCGTCTCCTACGGACACCTCCCGTCCGGCTGCTTCAGGCCATTGCACTGCAGCCGTGTACCCTGGGTGCAGCCTGTCAAGTATAATCCGCAACTTGCGACCCATTAAAAGCTCCGCTGGTGCCCTTCCTGTGGTTACACATGGGGTGGTATGTTGGGCTAAGAGCACATCAGCCAACCTGGCTTTCCAAGAGGTCGGGGGCAACCTTTTGAGGGACTCTTTAATTGTCCGAACTGCCCGTTCCGCCTGGCCATTACTGGCCGGATGCCAAGGCGAGGTTAAGGCATGTCTAATACCTGCAGTTGCTAAGAATGACTCGAACAGGACAGATGTGAACTGCGGGCCGTTATCCGAAACTAGTAGGTCCGGAAATCCATGCGTGGCAAATAGGGTCATCAAAGATTCAATAATGACCTGTGACTGAGTGGACTGCAACTGGGCCACCTCCACCCATTTGGAGTATGCATCCACGCTGATTAAAAAAGTTTGCCCCATGAAGGGACCGGCCAAATCAATGTGCAAGCGCGTCCAGGGCTGGCAGGTGGTTCCCAAGTTAAAGGTTCAGCACGGGGGGGCATGGACCTGCTCTCCTGGCATACAGCACAGTTAGCCACACGCTGCTCTACCTCCTTATCTAATGCTGGCCACCAAACGTAATCTCTGGCCAAACCCTTCATTCTTACTATGCCAGGGTGACCCTTGTGCAGCAGAGACAACACCTGGTTCCTCAGCTTGCCTGGTATAACCACTCTGCCACCCCTTAAAAGAACTCCCTTCTCCACTGAGAACTCAGTGCGGCAGCGAAAAAAAGGAATGAATTGGTCAGCTGGGGCAGCGAGTGGCCACCCCCTTAAAACCCATTGCCTTACCTGGGCCAAAATGCGGTCTTTCCCAGTCTCCCTAGACACCTCGGGAGCAGCTAATACTAATGGCCCCTCTGTCAGAGCAAAAACGGAGCTGGCGGGTGCGGGGTCTGTTAATTCCTCATGTACAGGGCACCTGCTGAGTGCGTCGGCGTGCGCAATGTGACGACCCGGTTTATATATTAGGGTGTAGGTGTAATTGGCCAAAAAAACAATCCAGCGTGTCATACGCGGAGACAACACAGCTGGGCTCTGGCGGTTACCTGAGAGTAACCCTAACAAGGGCTGGTGGTCCGTTACTAACTCGAACCTTCTTCCATACAAGTACTCGTGGAAATGGCGGACTCCCGCCACAAGGGCCAATGCCTCCTTATCTATTTGTCCATAGTTTCTTTCCGCCGCGGCCAAGGTCCGAGAAAAAAACGCCAAAGGGGCTTCCGAGCCATTTGGCAATCTATGGCTGAGGACTGCCCCCACTCCGTACCGGGAGGCATCACAGGTGAGAACTAATGGCAGACTCGGGGAATATTGAGCCAGGACACTATTTGAGGTAAGTATCCCTTTGACCCCTCTAAAAGAAGCTTCTTCCCGCTCCCCCCAGTGCCAAGCAGACCGCTTGTCCAGTAGCCTATGCAACGGTTCTGCCACCGAAGCCTTATGCGGGATAAATACCGCATAGAAGTTCAAGAGACCCAGGAAAGCCTGCAGCTCCTCCCTCGACTGGGGTCTGAGGGCATCCCAAATGGCCCTAGTCTTTTCAGGGGTGGGATGGATTCCCTTTTCATCCACCCTGAAACCCAGGAAATCAACCTCTGGAACCCCAAAGACACACTTCTTTGATTTGAGTTTGAGTCCCGCCTCCTGAAACTTAACCAGTACCTTCTTTACCCTGTGAAGTAGTTCGTCCTCGGAACTCCCCGAGACCAGGACATCGTCAAAGTAGGGCACCGTGCCTTCCAGCCCATACAACAAACGCTCCATTAATCCTTGAAACATACCCGGTGCAATAGAGACCCCAAATTGTAGCCTGTGGCACCTGAAGACCCCCCTATGTGTTATAATCGCCTGGGCTTCAGCAGTCATGGGATCTACAGGGAGCTGCTGGTAAGCCTGGGATAGGTCGAGCTTGGCAAAGAGCTTACCATTACCCAGAGTGTGGAGTAAATGCTGCACCACTGGGAGCGGGTACGAGTGGTGAGCCAGAGCCTTATTGACAGTGCATTTATAGTCCCCGCATAATCTCAAACCCCCATCCCCTTTAAAAGCGATGACCAGTGGGGTCTCCCAAACAGCCTTGTCAACCGGCTCTAACACCACTTGGGCAATCAGACGGTCCAATTCAGCATCAACCTTTGGCCTGAGGGGAATGGGCACCCTGCGGGGCTTCAGCCTCACTGCTGGCACCTTGGGGTCGAGGCTAAAAGAAATCGGGGTCCCTGTGTAGCAACCCAGCTTGTCATCGAAGACTGAGGGGAATTCCTTAGTAAGCTCATTAAATACAGACCCCCCTCTCACAGCGTTCACCCCCGAAACAGAAAGCCCCAAGGACTTAAACCAGTCTAAACCCAGGAGGCTGGAAAATGGTCCGTCCACCACCATAAGAGGCAACCTGCCCATGAACGATTTAAATATGACAGGGAATCTCCCTTCCCCCAACACTGGAATGGGCGCCCCTTGGTAGTCCCGTAAAGTCACAGTACATGGCTGTAACCGATTCTTGCTCAAGCCGGGCACGCATCTCTTTATCGTGGCCCAGGAAACCAAGGAATGTGCGGAGCCCGTGTCCACTTGCATGGAGCAATTCACGCCTCCCAGGCGAACTGTCACGGAGATCTTCTCTGTAGAAACTGATGTTTTCCTCACATACGTGCTAGCTGGGCGCGGGCAGCTATAAATGGCATTGCAGTCATCCCTCTTGGTGGAAGAAAATCTCCTCTGCCAGCGGGGATTGAAGCCTTGGAACTCCCTCTGCTCTCTAGGGGCGGCTGGAGGGGACCTCCGGGAACGGCAGACTCTCGCAATGTGGCCTCTAGCCCCACAACGCCGACAAGCCGCTTCTTTAAACGGGCAATTTGACCGATAATGGTTTCCCCCACAACCTCTGCAAGGGGACAGAGGGGGGTGGGGGCGACTAGCAGGAGGATCACGACCCCGAGAAGCCCCCAGCCGGCAGACTTCCTCCTCCTCAGCCTCGCTGCTGTCCTCCTTTTCCGCAGTGGCTTTAGGTTTCTCTGGCACCGCTGGCACTTTAGTCGTAACGTTCACGGAACTGTCCATGGCTGCTAGAGATTGTGTGGAAAGCTCAAAAGCACGAGCTTCAGCTAATGCTGTCTGAAAAGTTAATTCCCGGGTGGCCAACAAGCGGCGTTTAAGGCAGCCATCCTGGACTCCGAATACAAGCCTGTCCAGCAAATAATCATTCAAGTCGGAAAACTCGCAATATAAAGCAGCCCGGCGGAGAGCGGCTACAAATTCATTAATTGATTCCCCCTCCGCCTGATTCCTCTGGTAAAAGACGTATCGCCGGGCACAGCGGGATGGGGCTGGGGCATAATGATCTTGAAGCGTTGACAGGAACGTCTGCCAAGGCACATCGTGTATAGAGACTGAAGCAAATAAAGCCCTGGCCGTCTCAAACATCTCGGGGCCGCAGAAACCGAGAAAATAAGATCTTTTACGGTCCCCAGAAATCTCGGTATACCCATTTGAGATCAGGAAACAGTCGAACCGGGCGACATAAGAGTCCCAGGTCTCCCCTTGTGGGTTGAAAGGGGGAAAAGTAAGCTGCACAGACATTTTCACTTACTGCAGAGATAGATGCGAGATGGAAATGCAGGGTTGAATTCTCGTCGCCAGTATAATAACTGAGGCCTTTAATCAAAACATGACAGTTTAATCAGAACTTGCCAACCGGGCAGATACAGGCTTGAGAACACAGACATGAGTACACAGGCTTATATACAGCACGCCTTCTGAGGCAGCTACCAATGAAATACCGAGGAAAGTTCCCGCTTACAAGTAACTGAGCTTACGCGCCCAATCAGCACCCTGGAGAGGGATACGCGAGCTAGATTCTGACAGCCGGCTGTTACTATGCGGACACAGCATTCAGCTTTTGCATATGCGCAGAAGCCAAATCTCACGTGAGGTCATGCGATTTTCGCCTTTTTTTTTTGCTTCCGTGAATGAGCAGAAGCAAAAAAGCCAAAACCAGTGAAAATCAGGTAAGTTTTGTGGGTAATTTTTTTAAAAAAATTCTCCATACAAACTTTTTCAATACAATTTAAAATAGTTTCATAATACAATAAAAACAGTATCAAGATAGTAAGTCAAATTATAATTAATCACCCCCAAAAGATTTATTAGTTCCCAATTAATTACTTCCTGTGTCAATCCAGCCCCCCCAACCTTGACCTCTAATTTTGTCATCTAGATATCTGATTTTCTTCTAATTGAATTCAACCTTGATTTCCTTTAAACCTTATTAGATTAGTATCTTTATCTTTTAGTAATTCGGGTATGCCCTAGTGCCTACTCCTCCTTCTTATGTATTCTCCAAAACCCTTACAAGAAAAAGAGAAGACTTTATCAACTAAGAATATAAAAAGAAAGTTATAATTCAATAAAAAGAAGAGAAAGAAAAAGAGAAAGGAAAAAAAGAAAAAGAAAAAAATGAAAGAAAAGGGAAAGAACCAAACTCTATTATAACAATGTGAACATTAACCAATCCATTATTTTAAATCTTCAATTAATACTTATCATAATATTATAATCATATTTCATTCCAAATAGTAATCAATTACTATTCAAATATTTATCACTTCGTTGTCATTATCTTTCATTATTTCAATAATCCAATGATCAATCTGTTTCTATATAATTCTATGCTTTAGTAAATTTTCATAAATTGAAATATAGCTTAAAACAACACCCAAATAGATCTAACTACATCATTTCATAATTAGTACATATTTAATAATCTATCATCCCACCTCAAGATACCATCTTTGCCAGGCCTCAGGGCTTTTATGTCTTATCATTTTAAACTCCCATATTTTCTCCTTTCCTCTCTTTTTACCAAAATATAAAATCTTTTTCATTTCCATTCTAATTTCATTCTTACTCTGCCATTTCTGGGTGTCAGTTCAAATCTATTCTTCATTTTATTAGTGCTTGATGTAGTGTTTAAATCATTGAGAATATGACCATCAACCCCATCGATCCCTTCTTCAATCAAACCATTTTCTAATTCATTTGTAAAAACCACTATTTCTTCAGTGTTATGTCCTTTAATCTGTTCCTTTTGAGAATACCCCTCTAATGAGTCTTTTCCATTTCTATTTCTCTGATGCTCAGAGGACACACGATTTCCAGCTTTTTTGCTTCCGCGAATGAGCAGAAGCAAAAATCCAGAAAACAGCAAAAATCAGGTAAGGCTGCCTGCTGCCTGCCTTGCTGCCAGCAGTGGCTCTGCTACCCATTAGCAGTGGTTCTGCTACCCATCGCCTGCCCTGCCGCAAGCAGCAGCTCCACCGCGAGCAGACCGAGTGCTCCACCACTTGCCGCCTGCCTTACCTTTCGCTCCAGTGCTTCTTGCTTCTCTGTGAAGCTGAGAAGATGGCATGCAGCATGGGGAGGAGGCCAGGTGGCCCCGAATTCCAGCCGCACGGCCTGCTCTGTTCTCTCTTGGTGTGGCGATGGTGCCCTGGATGAGTCATGGTCTTTGAGAGCACAGTACTGCTGCTCCCAAAGGCCACAAGTCACTCGGGGTGCCATCACCCCATTGAGAGATACCTGCGGTGCGGGAGAGAACCGAGCAGGCCACACAGCCAGAGCTCAGGCAGCCCGCTGTTGTTGCATGTACAGCAGCCGAAATCTCACATGGACATCCTTTGAGCAATGAGATTTGAGCAAAAATTGCTGATTTCTTTGTTTCCTTGCATGCTTGGATGCAAAAAAACCTGGTAATTTTTATCTGAATCGTGCCAGTTGTGTGTGCATGCACAGCAGTAATGGAGCTACACTATACACTCCATTTCCCCTACTGGAACGGTGTTCCTGCCGTTACGATGCCTTGGCCATCCTTGGGTGAAACCCAAACCTAGCCAGCTGCTTAACTTTACTATGGAATGCCAAGAGGCTTTTGAAAAGCTCAAACAACTTTTTGCTGACAGCCAACCCTTAAACACCCAAATACAGAGGAACCATTCTGCAGAGAAGGGCGGCATACAAATCTGATTAATAAATAAATAAATAAATTTGTGATACAAACCGATGCTAACGATGTGGCAGTGGGTGCCATTTTGCTCCAAGGAAATGTGAAGAGGATGCTGCAAACCTGCATCTACACTTCCCAGAAATTGACTTTACACCAAAAGACTTTGGATAGTATGTGAAAAGGAGGCATATGCTGTTTGATGGACACTGCTGATTTGGGGGCAATTCCTGGAGGGCAGTAAGATCTCTTTCCAAGATCTCTGATCATAAGAACTTAGAAGCCCTAAAAACCTCAAGGAAGCTGTCTCCTAAACAAGTACAATGGGCTCAGTAGTTCAATAGTTTCAGTTTCACTTTTTGGTACTTGATGGGGGGTGGGGAATAATCTCTTTGCTGATGGCTCTCATG
Organism: Erythrolamprus reginae; assembly: GCF_031021105.1. Taxonomy (NCBI): domain Eukaryota; kingdom Metazoa; phylum Chordata; class Lepidosauria; order Squamata; family Dipsadidae; genus Erythrolamprus; species Erythrolamprus reginae. The sequence goes on along the minus strand of NC_091956.1, from coordinate 39,344,878 downwards.
GATTCCCCAATGCAAAACTACCCAGGAGGAAATAGTTAACTCCATTATTCCTTCCTGGCAACTGGCAGTGCAGGACTCCATGAGCCAGCAACCACTAGCCACTCCTCAACCAGCTGATAGTACTCTGACCCAATGGCCAAAGGAAGCCCCGGAAAAACATGCATGGTTCAAGGATCATAAAAATAAGCTGATGAAGAGAGAGGACCTGGCATAGAAGAGAAACAAACTGTATGTTCCAGCCAGCCAGAGGACCCAATTCTTACAAACAACCAGTGAAGGGCTACCAAAATTTTTACTACCATACTGTGGGCGTGGCTTATGCAGGACACACTGCATTTTCTTTCAACGTCTTTCAGTGCAAGTTGGGTGCTTTGTGGTGGAGTTCCATATTCGCTACCCCACTGTGTTCCCTCCTGTCTGGGCAGCAACCCACCCCTGCAAAGAACTTACAACAAAGCTGGCAGACTACTTCAAGTTTGTAAAGACTCTAAGTCTAGAGACTCTAAGGGAAGCCTCTGCCTCCTGTAGTAGTGTGGAGGAGGTGTAATACATGAGGTCAAGGAGATTCTGGACTCAAGGTACAGTACTTTAAGGGGAAATTACAATACTTAGTGCAGTGGAAAGGATATCCCTCAGCTGACACTGAGTGGGTAGGTGCTCATAATATTAGCCCAGACTAGTTAGTAAGGAGGTTCTTTGGAAAATATCCTCAAAGACTGAGTAGATCATTGAAGGCTAAGTCTACCTAGGTAATAGTCTTAATGTATGCTTAATGTTTTCCAGGTACCCTTTTACTTCAGGATTGAGCATGTCAAGGTTAATTCACTTTTCACCTTTCAAACTTCAATGCTTTTCAACTTGCAAATTGAACTGGGGGAGGGAAGGGGAAAATAGAATGCTGAGATTGTGTGCATAGACCATGAAAGCTTGGCAATCATCCAGGTCACCACTGCAGGTGATTGAGAAAGAGATGGGCTGTTTCCATAACAAAAGGATGTCTCATGATTGGAAAATGTGATCACTTAGCAGTTAGGAGAAAGGGAAGATATTGTTTAATTAAGCAAGTATTTATGTGGGAAAACCAGAGCTGGTTTTGATTCTTCAGTGCCAAAATGGTGTATACAATAAAGTTTTACTTTTGTGAATTCAAACTCCTGAGAGAGTTTCCTTCTTTGGGATTCATTAGTTGGACAGTTGACTGTGAGATTATTCTTGCTTTGAAGCAGAAGTAAGAACTCAAATATCAGTAGTAGTATTACTTCCCTTCAATTTTTCATGCCAAAAATTGTCAAGATGTCATCAGATATTTGAATCTTTGAAACAGAAGGTCTAATTTTATAGTTACATGGAAATATCTGATACTTAAGTTGTGTTATTAATTAGATTCCAAAGATTATTTGAAATTTCCAAATCTTTATGTACTTTGGATGAATTGTCTAAAGTTTGCAGAATCATCACAAATTGTCCAAATAATTCTCAACTTCAAATGTGTTTGTGAGGTAAGGTAGTAAGGGTTTGGTTAGCAAATTTGGGAATTTTATAAGCTGCCCAGTTGTTTGTTTGTTTGTTTGTTTGTTTGTTTGTTTGTTTGTTTGTTTGTTTATTTGTTTATTTGTTTATTTGTTTATTTGTTTATTTGTTTATTTGTTTATTTGTTTATTTGTTTATTTGTTTATTTGTTTATTTGTTTATTTGTTTATTTGTTTATTTGTTTATTTGTTTATTTGTTTATTTGTTTATTTGTTTATTTGTTTATTTGTTTATTTGTTTATTTGTTTATTTGTTTATTTGTTTATTTGTTTATTTGTTTATTTGTTTATTTGTTTATTTGTTTATTTGTTTATTTGTTTATTTATTTATTAATAGAGTTGAAAGGGACCGTTAGGTCATCGAGTCCAACCCCCTGCCTGAGCAGGAAACCCTACAGCACCCCAGCCAAATGGAAGTCCAATCTCCTCTTGAAGGTGTCCAGAGTTGGGGAGTTCACCACCTCCCCTGGCAGGCAGTTCCATTGGTTGATCGCTCTGACCGTCAGGAAGTTCTTCCTTAATTGCAGGTTGAATCTCTCCTTGGTCAGATTCCAACCATTGTTCCTCGTCCGGCCCTCTGGTGCCCTGGGGAATAAAGAGACCCCCTCCTCACCGTGGCAACCCCTCAAGTATCTGTAAACTGCTATCATGTCCCCTCTAGACCTTCTTTTTTCTAGGCTGTCCATTCCCAGTTCTCTCAATCTCTCTTCGTAAGTCTTGGTTTCGAGTCCCCTAATCATTTTGGTTGCTCTTTTTTGCACCTTCTCCAGAGTTTCGATGTCTTTTTTGTAGTGAGGTGACCAAAATTGGATGCAGTACTCCAGGTGGGGTCTGACCAGGGCATAGTAGAGTGCTATTAGTACTTCCCTGGTCTTGGAGCGTATTCCTCTGTTGATGCAGCTTAGGATTGAGTTGGCTTTTTTGGCTGCTGCTGCACATTGCTGACTCATGTTTAGTTGATTGTCCACCAAGACTCCAAGATCTTTTTCGCAGTCACTACTGCTGAGTGGGGTATCTCCCAGGCTGTATGTATGTCTAGGGTTCTTTTTGCCGAGGTGGAGAACTCTGCATTTGTCACTGTTGAACCTCATTTTGTTGGTATGGGCCCACTGTGATAGTCTGTCTAGGTCTTCTAGTACTCTGAGCCTGTCCTCAGGGGTGTTGGCTACCCCCGCCAGCTTGGTGTCATCTGCAAATTTTATTAGTTCCCCTTTCATTCCCTTGTCCAGGTCGTTGATGAAGATGTTAAAGAGTACAGGACTCAGGACAGAGCCCTGTGGGGGGTTGTTGTTGGGGGGTTAGCCTTAATAAATATAGTGAAATAAATAATATTTCTAGTTCTTTGAATTCAGACTGATACTGTATTCAGTTAAATTTTGGATGAAAAATACTAGAATCTAAAATTGGAAACAAACTCTTAATTTATCCTTTTTCTATATATCTTTTTAGTGACTGCAAGGAAAATAAAGGCATTTATGCCACACTCCGCTTGGAAAACATCTTTAATATCCATAAAATCCTAAACAGCAGCATGGTGAGTTTAACAGCTAATGAGTATCTTAGTACTTTACTGTGCAATCTTTTGCATTTTGTTCTATTTAGATTTTGCTAGAAAATATGATTATAAGAAGTAAGCTGTTTGTGCATTGTAGTGATTAAATCTATGTCCCAAATTTGAATTTTTATCATTGTTGTAAGGTGGGATTCTGGGATCCTTCATTTGTCCTTCAACACTTCATTCATTCTGTCCCTAGCTGCTTGTCTTTGTTTAAAGTGTTTGGGATCCTCCTTCAGCTCAATTTTGCTTCAGGCCATTTCCTTTCACGGGATTAATTGTGTGTTTTCATTTAATGTTACAGAATTTGAATTACAATATTTAAAAAGCACCTTTAATACAATAAAAAATGATTAAGATACTTCAAATAAAATAGAAGATCCATTCAGAATCTTGCTGTAGCATTGTCAAGCTGCCAGTCAGAATTCAAACAAATAAAACTCAGAGTCCTTTTTTAAAAGTTCAAAAGTGAATTTATCAAAATCAGAACTAGAAGCATCAAAAGAAAAGCAAAGTCTGAGAAAATGGCATGATACAGGCATACAGTGGAACCCCGACATAAGAGCTGCTCTACTTAAGAGCAACTCGAGATAAGAGCTGGGAGGGGAGAGATATTTTTGTTCTACTTACAAGCCCAAATTCGAGATACAAGCGCCAAGGAGCTGTCTCCTGAAGCCAAACGCTAACTTCCGCGTTCGGCTTCAGGAGACAGCTGCGAAGCGGCGCGCGTGTTTTAAAAGGTTGCAGCCGGCCTGGGGGGCTCGGGGGGGGGCTTGCAGCTTTCTTTCTTGCTCTTTTTCTTTCTCTCTTTTACCTTCCCTTCCTCTATTTCTTCTTTTCTTTCTCCTTCCCACCTTCTTCCCTCCCTCCCTCCCTTCACTCATTCCTCTCTTACTCTCCCCTTTCATAAGTTTCCTTGCTTCCTTCCTCTGTTCCTGTCCCTTCCCCCTTTCTTTCTTTCTTTCTTTCTTTCTTTCTTTCTTTCTTTCTTGCTCTTTTTCTTTCTCTCTTTTACCTTCCCTTCCTCTATTTCTTCTTTTCTTTCTCCTTCCCACCTTCTTCCCTCCCTCCCTCCCTTCACTCATTCCTCTCTTACTCTCCCCTTTCATAAGTTTCCTTGCTTCCTTCCTCTGTTCCTGTCCCTTCCCTCTTTCCTTCCTTCCTTCCCACCCTCCGTCCATTCATTCACCCATTCCTCTCTTGATCGCTTAAAGCCGGTCCCTGGTGCAAAAAGGGTTGGGGACCTCTGTCCTACAGGATTGGGTGGCAGAGAAGTTGAACATATGTAAATTTAAAAGTTTAAGAAAGTTTACAAGTTAAGTGAAAGAAACTTCATTATTCATTTATATGTACATGTACATTTCTTCATTAAAAACATGTCTTTCTGCATAATTTAGACTAACTTTGTGAGTTTTTTGAGGGCTGGAACCAATTAAAATTATTTACATTAATTCCTATGGGGAAAAGTCGTTCGAGATAAGAGCTGCTCGACTTAAGAGCCCAGGTCCGGAACGAATTAAACTCGTATCTCGAGGTACCACTGTATATCAAAACCCCTTTTCCACCCCCATTTGGGATTATGCCCAATCCTCATTGTCCATACTCATCAGGTGGCACATGTTGGCCCTCACGTCACTCTTCAGAAATTTTCCCTCTAACGGTCTCCTCCTGGTACCTAGGAAAATGAAACTTAACTCTCCTCCTGTGCTCTTCTCAAACCCCCTTCTTCTCTAACCCACCCCGTACTCTATGACAACCAAGAGAAAGTTTGCAGCAGCATAGTGAAGGTTGACATTCGGCCCCCTGGAACTTCAGTCCTAAAAAACAAAAAGAACAAACAACACCAATATATACATTAAAACATTAAGGCTTATCAGGGTACTTCATTCTAAAGTGATAAATTTCCCTCTGAGCATTCATATGTTTTTCGTCAACCCATTCAGCATGAGATGCAGAGAAATGTTTCTATGCCACTAAATATTGAATCTTCCCCCTGTGTTTCCCTGAATCCAGCCCCTCTTTGACCTCAAAGTGTTGCTCACCCTCAATGAGTAATGGGGCAGGGGGATCTGCTTGCGGCAACCGTAGTTCACTAGTCCGTTCCGGTTTAAGTAAACTTACGTGGAACACCAAGTGAATTTTCCTTAACGTCTTCAGCAGTTCTAATTTCATTGCCACCAAATTCACCTTCTGTACAATTGGGAAAGGACCCACATAGTTAGCCCCTAATTTCTTTGACTTTTGAGTGGTCCTCAAGAACTTTGTGGAGAGATAAACCCTATTCCCCACCTTATAATCCACTGCAGCTCTTCTTTTCTTGTCGACCTGGGTCTTATGTGTATTATGAGCCTCATCTAGCATCTTCTGCGCTATAGGCCAAGTTGCTTTGAGCTGTGTTACTCACTCTATTAATGATGGATGTTTAGGCTCATCCTGGGGGTAGTTCTGGAATTGGCACAAAATCCTGTCCACTCACCAATTTAAATGGAGTGAACCCTGTGCTACTATGTAGCAAATTGTTATAGGCAACCTCTGCGAGTGGTAAAAGATCGCTTCAATTATCTTGCTGATAATTCAAATAACATCTAAGGTACTGTTCCAACACGGAGTTAGCCCTCTCACACACCCCATTGGTCTGAGGGTGGTGGCTCGAACTGAGCCCTTGTTTTGTACCCAGTAACCCTAAAAACTCCTTCCAGGAGTTTGAGGCGAATTGTACTCCTCGGTCTGATATGACTCTCTCAGGAACCCCGTGAAGGCGATACACATGTTGTATGAACATTTTCGCTAAGGCCCTGGGGGTGGGGAGTTTTGAGCATGCCACAAAATGAACCTGTTTGGAAAAAAGGTCAGTTACAACCCAAATAACAGTATTCCCCCCACTCTCAGGTAGGTCCACAATAAAATCCATAGAAATTTCTTTCCAGGGTGCCCCAGGTTTCGCCACAGGTTGCAACAGTCCTTGGGGATGACCTGGGGGCCACTTTGCTGCCACACACACAGGGCAGCTTGCCACATAAGTCTCAATGTCCTTTTTCATGAAAGGCCACCAGAACTGCCTTCTCAACAAATGTAATGTTTTCAGGAGTGTGAAGTGACTAGCCACTTTGGAGTCGTGTCCCCTCTCCAATATCAGTAAGCTCATAGAGACTGGGACATATAAGCGAGATCCGATCCAGGCCAGGCCACTTCTCTTGCTGCAATCGCCTTGATGAGTTAGAAACCAATCATCAGATTCTAGCGCTTTCTAAAGATCCGAAACCAGACTGTCGGGAAGCTCAGTCTTCCCCGAACTTTGTTGTCTGGTAAATGCTGGGCACGCTGTTTGTGAAGCCCGAATCACAGGTTAAATCAGTTCCAGTCTCCCGCTGTTGAATTGCGGCAATCTAGACAGCACATCAGCCAGGAAATTGTTACCCCCCCCCCGGCATGTAGCACAGCGAGAAATTGAATCGACTAAAATGCTGCGCCCACCTAGCCTGTTTTGGGGACAATCTCCTGGGGGGTTTTAGAGCTTCCAAATTCTTGTGATCAGTCCACACTTCAAAAGGTTGCTTGGCACTTTCTAGAAAGTGTCTCCAGGAGAGTAAGGCCCAGCGCACTGCAAACACTTCCTTTTCCCACACAGCCCACCTACGTTCGGTTCAGTTAGCTTTCTAGAAGTGTACGTGCAGGGGCATAGCTCCTGTTCCTCATCCTTTTGTAACAATATTGCTCCCATGGCCATATAACTTGCATCCACTTGTACCACAAAAGGCCATTCTAGATCAGGGTGTTTGAGAATTGGCTCACTCGCAAACAGTCTTTTCAGCTTCTCAAAAGCTGCTTGACACTCCATGGACCATGACAATGAGCCATTGGGCTTGGGCTTACTCTCTCCCTTGGTTTTCGGTAAGCTGGTGATCAGCAGTGCTATCTGAGAAAATGCTGGAATAAATTCTCGGTAGAAGTTAGCGAACCCTAGAAAACTTTGTAACTGTTTCCTAGTGCATGGAGCTTCCCACTCCAAGACTGCCAACACTTTCTCCGGATCCATTTCCACACCTCGGTGTGATATGTGGTAACCCAAGTAGTCAATTTTGCTCTAATGAAACTCACACTTTGCCAAGTTTGCATACAGTTCCACGGCTTTGAGTTTCTTTAAAACCTCCCTGACAGAGCCACATGTTCCTCTAGGGTCTCTGAATATATTAATATGTCATCCAAGTAGATCAAGCATCCTTTAAATAAGTGCTCATGCAGCACTTCATTAATCAGTTGCATGAAAACTCCTGGTGCCCCCTGTAGGCCAAAAGGGAGTACCCTGAAGTGGAAACATCCCAGTGGAGTGTTGAAGGCGGTTTTCCACTCATCTGCCTCTTTTATGCGCACCTGGTAGTACACCTCACGTAAGTCCAATTTTGTGAAAAACCTCCCCTTAGCCAAGTAGGTCAGCATGTCCGTCATTAGTGGCAGGGGTACACATTATGCATGCAAATTGTATTTAAAAACCTATAGTCTACTACTAGGCGGAGAAAGCCGTCTTTCTTCTCTCTGAACATGATAGGGGTCGCCATTTGAGGCCTCGCTGGTTGTATAAAGCCCCTTGCCAAGTTCTTGTCAATGAACCTGCACAGCTCACCATGTTCTTCAGGGGTTAAAGAGTACATCCTAGGTTTAGGCAGTTTCGCCCCAGGTGATATATCAATGCTACAGTCTGTGGCCCTGTGGGGCGGCAGCTTATCATCTTCCCTTTTGCTGAAAACTGCCTTTAGATCCCAATATTCTTTAGGGATTTTCTCCTCTCCTGAGATTTTCTCCAAAACGGGGTGGGGGGGTTCCCCGACCAAGTTCTGCTAAGACAAACCCCAGTTCCTCCTTTCCTTTGTAGGAAATGGTGACAGCACCAGTGCGCCAGTTAATTTCACGATTCCACTTTTGTAACCAGGGCAGTCCCAATAGAACTGCATTATCAGGCAAAGGTCCCACAATAAACTATATAGTCCCTTGCTGGGACCCCATTGTCATGATAAGAGTTGCCGTCTCATGGGTGGCTGGCTTCCCCCCTGCTATCAATCCATCCAACTGGGTAAATGAAATGGGGTCCCTCAGGCCTCTTAATTTGAGGCCCAAACTCACCACCACCTTGGGAGACATCAGGTTCCTCGTACAGCCCGAATCCAAAAGGGCTAGCATGCTTCCCCTTGTCCCTCCTGTCGGGTTCCTTAAGGTGAGAGGAATATATACACATCCGGGGGGGGGGACTTACTGATATAGCTTCTTCCGGCTCGCTGTCTGCAATGGTTGGACGCACTGGAGATCCCAACTCCTCCCTTTTTGGGAGGGCGACCTCAATGGTTTCCTTCTCCACTCGGCCGACATCTGGGGATTTTTGATCCATTGCTCTGGCTTCTTTCCGCCACTAGGTGTCCATTCTCAGCACAGGCTTGGCCAGGCACTCTGCAGCTTGATGACCCTCCTTCCCACATCGGAAGCAAGCTGTAGTTTTGGGTTTCTGTGGAAATGCCCGGGGCCCTTTCTTCAGGGCCTTCCCCCTGGGGGGGGGACTTTTCTCCCGTTGGCTCCTCAGGATGTCCACCTCCACCTCTGCTGCCAACTTGAACCATCTGCTGAGGTTTCTAGGGGTTGCTCTGGCTCGGCAGTGCTGGTAAACCTCATCATCCAGCCCATCCATGAAATACTCCATGAGGATATTCATTGGATATGAACTGGCATAAGCCATCAGCTCCCTGAACTCCTGGGTATATTCAGTGACTGACCTCCCTCCCTGCTTCAAAGTTTTCAGCTTGGTTCTAGCCTTCCTTTTAGTCTGGAGATCCTCAAAGCGTGCTCTGAGGGCGGTCATAAACTGATCAAAATTCCTAAGGACAGGGGTCCCTTCATTCGTGTAATGACACCATCCAATCTGCAGCTTTTGCATCCAGCGTGCGGGTCACCACCCTCACCCGGGCTGGGTCATTAGGAAACTCATCCTTGTAATCTTCCATGTATTGATTCACTTGGGCCAGGAAATATCTCAACCCTCCCAGTGCTCCACCGTATCGCTGGGTGAAAGGGGGGGCAGTCGGGGCCTTGCTCCTGCAGGCTCCACCTCCCCTTTGCTGCGTACATCTTGGGATCAGAGGACTCAGATCTTGTGCCGGAGGGGGGCTTCGGGCGGCTGCACTCCACTGCACTCCCTGCCCTGAGGGCCCGGCCATCTCATGCTCTTCCCCCTTCTCCTCACTCAGGAGGCCAGCTAAGGATTCCTGACTTTTCTTCTCCACCACTGACAGGACTTCCTTAATTCCTGACACCAACTCTGCCAGAAAGCTCCCTTCCTTGTTGACCACCCACTTGTCCCTCTTTTGTTTTTTGCGGTGGGTCACATTAGCATCAGAATCCCTCATTACATCACCAAGGAGACCACTTTTGCCCACCCTGGTTGACCATCGCGGGGCTCTTCTCACCGGCTCATCTTGGAAGCGTTCGTCTCCACTGGGATCCAAACTTCCCTCCTTCTCAAGTATCGGAGGAGCAGGGCTTTTGAGGGCAATGTCCTCTCCAGAAGAATCTCCCTCACTTTCATGTCGGGACATCTTCACCAGTCCCTGGTAGAATTTCTTCTACAAGAGTGACTGTTAAGGCAGACTTTGCTTAATATCAAGCTGCCAGTCAGAATTCAGACAAATAAAACTCAGAGTCCTTTTTTAAAAGTTCAAAAGTGAATTTATCAAAATCAGAACTAGAAGCATCGAATGAAAAGCAAAGTCTGAGAAAATGGTGCGATACAAGCATATATCAAAACCCCTTTTCCACCCCCTTTTGGGATTATGCCCAATCCTCATTGTCCATACTCATCAGGTGGCACATGTTGGCCCTCACGTCACTCTTCTAGAATTTTCCCTCTAACGGTCTCCTCTTGGTACCTAGGAAAATGAAAATTAACTCTCCTCCTGTGCTCTTCCCTACCCCTCTTCTTCTCTAACCCACCCCGTACTCTATGACAACCAAGTGAAAGATTGCAGCAGCATAGCAAAGGTTGACAAGCATCTTATGATGCCAATGTGCTAGGCTGAATTAAAAATGCTTTTTCCATATGCCAAAATTAGTACATGCAAAATGCACGTACTAATGATTGAAAGAGGGCACATTTTTACAGAAGGAGCACCAGAACAGAAAAGACTGTTTGGCTCCCAAGTATTTGGCCCAATATAAGGGATTTATTGTGGCCATTACATGGGTTGACATGAAAAGGGGATTATTTGGAGTATTCTAATCCAGTTGTTTGCAGATTTAGAACATAGCACATAAAATAACAAGTTGGAAAGAACCTTGTAGGTCTTTTAGTCTATCCTTTTGCTTGGACAAGAGACTCTATACCATTCTGGACAAATAGTTGTGCAATCTCTTTTGAAAACCTCCAGTGATGGAGCACCCACAACTTCTAGAGGCAAACCGTTCCACTGATTAATAGTTCTAGGTTGGCTCTTTCTTTACTATTATCCTTGTCCTGCTCTCGGGTGCTTTGGAGAATTTGTCACGTCCCTCTTCTCTGTGAGAAGTTCCTCAAATTTTGGGAGACTATTATCATATCACTCCTAGTCCTCTTCATGAGACCAGTGGTACTTACTTACTTACTTACTTACTTACTTACTTACTTACTTACTTACTTACTTACTTACTTATTTATTTGATTTGTATGCCGCCCCTCTCCGTAGACTCGGGGCGGCTTTGAGGTACCGAACCCACCAGTTTCATATGCACATTCACCAAACCCTTCTTTATTGATAAATCAAATATGGTTTTTTTCCAAATTCAAGACATAGGTATATGTTTTTTTACTGGTACACAAAATGAACCGTGCATGAACATCACCTTGATCAAAGAACAAAACCAACGCAGTGCATGAACTCACAACAAATTACATACCTGCAAATCAGTATGACTTCTGCTGTTGTTTTTGAGAGACCAGTTCAGATATGCATGGCTTCACCTTGGCAAGTGCTATTCTCATGTCATTTTCACAGCAAAGTCTGTTCCTTTTCTTTGTTTTTATGTCCAGCATCCTCGAAAAGGATTGTTCGCAGAGCTATGTTGTAACAAATGGTATAAAAAATTCCAGGGCTTTCTTAGCAATAATTGGGTACTGGCCAATTAATGTAACGTGATCATCTGCAGTAAGTTCGTTTATTTTATTTTATTTTATTTTATTTTATTTTATTTTATTTTATTTTATTTTATTTTATTTTATTTTATTTTATTTTATTTTATTTTATTTTATTTTATTTTATTTTATTTTATTTTATTTTATTTTATTTTATTTATTATTTTATTTATTTTATTTATTTTAAAAGGGTGGGGAGGAAAGAGAGGCAATGGAATGAATCAGTTGCGAAGACTGATTTGATGTCTTTGACTGTCATTCGAGGGAACTCCCTTCCCAGCCCCCCTCTCCCTCTTCCCGGAACAGTCCGGAGTGGCAGCGAAGGACTTAAATGGGTGGGTAAGTAAGTGGATGGTTGAGTGAAGCGAGATTACGGAAGCCAACCCCCCCCCCCCCTTTCGCTTTCTCCTTTTCCCTTGGCGAAATCGCTGGCAATTTATGGTCTGGCATTTTCAAAGCAACAAAAGAAGAAACAGAAAGGGGGAATCACCAGCTCGTTGGGCAGCGTGTACATGCGCCTGGCCATCGCGAGTGATTAAAACAAAAACATCAATTTGCAGAGGTTCTTTACAGTTGTGGTTGACCTACTCCCTTTTTTTCTCCGAAGCTGGAGAGCCATTTGGAGTTGCTTTTGAATTAACACCATGATTTTATTTGATTTTTTTTTTGGCACCTTGGCAATGTCAGATTCCTCTTCTACAAGCTTCCAACTCCAGAATCCCCCCTTTAGAAAAAACAAAATGCTAATTTCCTTATTTCGAATCTAAAGTGAATAGGATTTTTTTTTTTTGACAGTTCCCCTTCTAATGAAAACAGCCAAACTCAAGGCACTGGAGTCTCTGCTCATTCAACCCAGGCCAGCGAGGCTTTGGATTCCCAGGGCAGGCTGCTGTGCATTCTTAAAGACTTCATCCTTTCCTTACCCTGGCTCCTAAGTGTTCCAGCATCTACCCCTTGGAATCGAATTCGTGTCCAGTTTAAAAAAAACTGGAGATGATTGGGAGAAAGAAGTTAATTCAATCCAGCCCAGCCACCTCCCCCTGCCCTGAGTGTCGTAGGGACAACACGAATGGTTCGCTCAAGCCAGCACAGGGAAGCTGACTGGAGCAGCAAGCAGACAGTCAGCAGGAGGCAAGCAAAGCACTGGGGAAAGCAGCAGGAGGAGGTGGAGGAGGCAGAGAGGGGTGTGCGTGTATGGATTCCGACAACCCTGGCTCGGCAATCATGGAAGCCTCCGTGTCTGAAATGGCTGCCAGGAGGGCTGGGTACTGGCCAAGCCAAGCCTCACAGCCAGTTGCTGTGGAGGTGAGGGGGAGGACGCGTCATCAGGAGCTTCTCCCCAAGCTTCTCCCCACCCATCAGGAGGGCAAGGACACTGCGAGGAGAACTCCTGACACCACTCCCCCTCGCCACTACAGCAGTTTCCGCTGGCTGGGGAGCTTGGCTTCGTACGAAGCTTGGGGGGGCAGGGGGGTGACTCCGGATCCGGAGCCTGACATTCCACCCCCCAGAGCTTCATCGCAGAAAACTTTCAAGGAGGCTGGGAGCCAGGCCGGTTGACAAGCCTCAAGGCAGGTTCCCGCGCATGGCAATGCACCCACGAGGCTCCCTCCAGGCAGCCTGCACTGTCTTCCCCCTTCCACCCACCCCTGAACAAGGATCCGAATGCCGGCAGCAAATAGGCAAAAGGGGTGAGTTTTGGCCTTGCAGGCATTATTGGCTTTTATATTGATTCCTATGGGAAACATTGTTTCATCTTACGAACTTTTCAACTTACGAACCTTGTCAGGGAACGAATTAAGTTCGTAAGATGAGGTATCACTGTATTTTATCTTAGGATGGATATATGTTTATCCCAGGCATGTTTAAATTCAGTTACTGTGGATTTACCAACTATATCTGCTGGAAGTTTGTACCAAGCATCTACTACTCTTTCAGTAAAATAATATTTTCTCACATTACTTCTGATCTTTTCCCCAAATAACCTCAGATTGTGCCCCCTTGTTCTTGTGTTCACTTTCCTATGAAAAACACTTCTCTCGTGAATGTTATTTAACCCTTTAACATATTTAAATGTTTCAATCATGTCCCCACTTTCCCTTCTCTTCTCCAGATTATACAGATTGAGTTCATTAAGTCTTTCCTGATATGTTTTATGCTTAAAACTTTCCACTATTTTATCAATATCTTTTTGTAGGTGAGGTCTCCAGAACTGAACACAATATTCCAAATGTGGTCTCACCAGCGCTCTATACAGCGGGATCACTTGTTATACCTCTAGCTATGCAGTCAAGCATTCTACTTGCTTTCCCTACCCTACTTGCTTTCCCTAAGGATTCCTTTTGCCCAAGTGCATTATTTTACATTTGGAAACATTAAACTGCAGTTTCCATTGCTTGGACCACTTATCTAGTAAAGCTAAATCATTTGCCATATTAAAGACACCTCCAGGAATATCAATCCTATTGCACACTTTAGAGTCATCAGCAAACAGGCAAACCTTCCAAACCTTCCCCTATGTCACTCACAAGGATACTAAAAAGAATAGGACCCAGAACAGACCCTTGTGACACACCGCTTGTAACCAGGCTCTGTTCAGAATACTCACCATTAACAACAACCCTCTGATATATACGCTTCAGCCAGCTGCAAATTCTCTGAATTATCCAGGGATTAAGTCCAATCTTCACTAACCTATCTATCAGCTCTTTATATGGAACCATATCGAAGGCTTTGCTGAAGTCCAGAAAGGCAATATCCACGGCATCACCTTCATCTGACACCTTTGTGACATAGTCAAATAAATCAATGTTTTTAATAGGAAAGTGAACACAAGAACAAGGGGACACAATCTGAAGTTAGTTGGGGGAAAGATCAAAAGCAACATGAGAAAATATTATTTCACTGAAAGAGTAGTAGATCCTTGGAACAAACTTCCAGCAGACGTGGTTGGTAAATCCACAGTAACTGAATTTAAACATGCCTGGGATAAACATATATCCATCCTATGATAAAACACAGGAAATAGTATAAGGGCAGACTAGATGGACCATGAGGTCTTTTTCTGCCATCAGTCTTCTATGTTTCTATGTTTCTATACAAGTTTGACATGATTTGCCCTCAGTAAAGCCATGCTGGTTTGGGTCCAATAAGTTATTGGTTTTTAGGTGCTGATTTATCCTCTTTTTGTGGAGAGTCTTCATCATTTTAACTATAGTTGATGTCAAGTTACAGGGGGTGAACAAGAAATTGGAAACACTTGACATTTTGGCACCATAATGTTTGAACATGTTCAAATGAATCAAAACTTGACATATTTTAATTTTTAAAAATTCTGTTATTTGGTATGTTTTTTAAAACTACCTCTTTTTTTTACAGAAATTTAAGAAAATTGGTTCTAACCTTCTAGAAATGGCAGACGTCTTAGACTTTCAAAGAGGCCAAATTGGTGGTGCTCAAATGGCAGGTGCTAGTGTAACAGAAAGTGCCCAAATGTTTGGCGTTTCAAGAGGTAATGTCTCAAAAGTAATGACTGCTTTTGAAAGAGAAGGGAAAACGTCCTCAGCCAAGCACAGGTCTGGTCGAAAGTCGAAGTTGTATGAGAGAGACCATCGGACTCTAAAGCGAATTGTTAGAGTGGATCGCAAGACCACAGCTTCTAAAATCACTGCAGCGTTCAATAGAAATGTACAGAAGCCAGTTTACACAAAAACTGTTTGAAGGCAGCTTCACAAATCTGGACTCCACGGAAGAGCTGCAATTAGAAAACCTCTGCTCTCAAAGACAAATGTTTCAAAGCATTTAGAGTGGTGTAGAAACCACCAGCAATGGTCCCTCGAGCAGTGGCAAAATGTGATTTTCTCTGACGAATCATCGTTTACCATTTTTCCGACTTTTGGCCAGGATTATGTTTGAAGACAACCAAAAGAATCATTTTATCCAGACTGCCTTCTCCCAACCGTCAAACATGGCAGGGGTTGATGATCTGGGGTACTATTTCTTGGAAATCCGCCGGGCCAATGATTTCTCTTCATGGAAGAATTAATCACTATTTAATTAATCACTATTTAGGAATTTTGGCCGACCAAATTCATCCTATGGTTCAAGACCTGTTTCCAGAGGGGGATACCATCTTTCAAGATGATAATGCACCAATCCATAGAGCAAGAATTCTTAAAGAATGGCATGAGGAACATTCTAATCTCATCTGGCCACCACAATCACCAGACCTCAACATTATTGAGCATTTATTGTTGATTTTAGAGATTCAAGTAAGAAGTTGATTTCCACCACCATCGTCTCTAAAACAACTGGGGGGTGCTTTAACGGAAGAATGGGCTAAAATTCCTTTGGAAACAATTCACAATTTGTATGAATCAATACCTTTGAGAATTGAGGCTGTATTTGCCACAAAAGGTGGACCAACATCATATTAAAAGATATTTTGATGATTTTTCAAGGTGTTCCCATTTTTTGTCCACCCCCTGTAACTGGCCTATAGTTACTAGCTTCTTCTCTACTGCCATTCTTGTGGATAGGAACAACACTGGCCATTCTCCAATCATCAGGAACATCTCCTATTAAAAGGGATTGGTTGAACAAATCAGTCAGGGGGTAGCAATCACATATCTGAGTTCTTTAAGAACTCTGGGGTGGATGCCATCTGGACCCATTGCCTTATTTGTCTTTAATCGTTCAAATTCTTCTAAGACATCGGCCTCTGAGATCACTGGAGCTGAATCCCTACAGCTGGAAGCAATGCTATATCCACCCATAGTATTATATTGTAAGCTGCCTTTTCAGAAAACTGAACAGAAGTAGCTATTCAAATGGTCAGCGACCTCCATTAACCAGATTTCTACTCTCTCTGTATCTGACCTGCCAAATTGGCCGGGGGAACACACTGCTACATGGTCCTCTCTCAAACTCCCTTTGCATCTCTCTCTCTCTCTCCAGAGTCCCTTCCAACACTTGTTAATTTATATGGGAATCTGTAGATGTCACCGACTTGAGAAGGGGGTTGGACTACATGACCTCTATGGTCCCTTCCTTTCTTCTGACTGTAGAAATCTGCTTGAGAAGGGGGTTGGACTAGATGATCTCTATGATTCTAGATGACCTCCTTAAGGTCCCATCCAATTCTGTAAGGGTCACCTGCTTGAGAAGGGGGTTGGATTAAATGCCCTCTAGTTTGTTTTGTCATAACCGCTTGTTCCTTTTGCATCTGCCTGGAGGCATCATAAAAATTCCACAGATAATCATGACGAGCAGGTCATAAAGAGGCCCCAGACAGCAACTACCCTTCACTTCTGTCCTTTGCTAAGAGAATGCTACCTAGTTCTCTCTCCCACCCCTCTTTTGTGAGGACCATCTGATTGGAATATGGAATCTGATAGATATGGAATTAAAATCACCAAGTATAGAATTTAATTATTAAAAAAGAGCATGTGGTAAGCTGTTCCCATATCTTCTTGAAATGCTAATTGTTTTAAGAAACTCCTGTTTCTTTGATGTGATATATGGTAAAGGGGTCATGAGGTCTATTGCCCCAACTAAATGTGACCAGGTATGCCAATTTGTAGAATGATAACTCCGATTTTTTACTCACTCTTTTGTTAATTCCCCATCTTTGGGGACTCTCCATATCTGAGGAGAGGGGGTGAAAAAGGCATGGGATCGTCTAGATGCCCACAGCATGCCCCCAGCATGAACGGACCTCTTTCTCTCTCTGCAAACAGGGAGGGATCATTAGCCCTCCAACTCTCTTTCCCCCAAATCCCCCTCTCACCCCACCTTTGGGGACTTTCCACATGAACAGAGAAGGGGGTAAAAAAGGCATGGGAGGAGGACTGTCCCATTCTTTCCTTCCCAAAGTAGCATTTTGTTAGGACCGTTCTGATTGGATGGTGGCGAAGTGTCCCATGTGGCCAAAAGGCTGTGGCTGAATGTGGATTTTTGTGACGAAAGGGCTGGGATGAATAGCTAGGGGCCTTTGGGCGAGGGAGATAAGGCAGCGGAAGATCAGCTGCTGTGGAAGAAAGAGCTTCATCCAACTGGTGGAGGCAAAATGTCCTAAACCCATGCTGAAGATGGACAGATCTAACATTTAGTCTTATTTATTGTATGAGATAGGTATGAGACACTTCCAAGAAAGATTTGTATGACATTTGATAACAAGAGGTATCAAAATTTGAGAATTGTTTCCTTTCACTTCTTTTCCCCCACAGTATGCAGAAGATGTGTCACTTAAAATCAAGCATATCAATATAACTTTAAGCAATATAATTTTACTGAGCAACACTGGGAAAGACAACCTGTTGAATTTTGGTTCCTCTGGAATAAATGAAATAAACTTTGCAGCATACCTATCAGAGGTAAGGGGCTGACTAAACTGAGTGTCCAACTATGTTTCCCATTAGCAAAAATGGGAGGGGGGGAGGGCTGAAACCTATCTGTTTGGGGTTTTACAGGAATCTGAAAGATGCCAATTTGAAAAAGTCCTTTTGAAAGAGAAAGGGGAAGGAGGAGAAGGAAGAAGAGATGAATTAAGGGAAAGTGAATAAAGATAAAACCTGGGAATGGCTTACAACTGGAATTGAAAGAAACTGAAGGGTTGATTTTGATTGGCTAAGTGTAAGCCATTCAAACTGATGGTGTCAAGGCTAGATCTGAAAAAAACCCATCAAACATTCAAAGTTCAGATTGTACAAACAGGCAGAAGAAACAGTTGATCATGTACTCAACTCATGCAAGAAGATAGTACAAACAGACCACAAGCAACTAGATACAATAGCAGTGTTGCCAAAATGATTCACTGGAATGCAAAAATCATCATGTGCCAGTAATGAAAAATTGGCAGGAATGTATAGTTGAAAAAGTAAAAAATGCAAGTTTTTGAAAGATTTCCAAATAGCAACAGCACTTAGACATTAAGACTGCTTCACAGTGCTTTACAGCCCTCTCTAATGAGTTTGTTTACTGAGTCAGCATATTGCCCCCAACAATCTGGGTCCTCATTTTACTGATCTCGGATGGAAGACTGAGTCAACTTTATAAAGTCTGATTTAATTGTGGTTCAAAAGAAGAAAGTGTGAGTAATTGAAGTGGCAAAATCAAGTAATGTAGAATGGAAAAAATAATTAGCGAAGATCATAAAATGAAATGTGAAAAATTATAGTATAGACCAGCAATTATCAACAAAGACACTGGGTACCATACCAAAAAAAACCTTAGATAACACTTAGATCTGGGCATTGAGAAAACTTCCATCTCTCAATTACAAAATCCGTTCTATTTGGATCTGCACATATACTATGCCAATGCATTATGAAAGCCTAGGTTAGTGATGGCGAACCTATGTCACTGTGCCACAGGTGGGACAGGGACCAGTATCTGCTGGCACGCAAGCTGTTGCCATAGTTCAGCTCCAGCACGCATATGCCCACTGGCCAACTGATTTTCAGCTTGCACGGAGGCTGTGGGAGGGTATTTTTGGATTCCAGAGGGCCTCTGGGGGGGACAGGAAAGGGCATTTTTGCCCTTCCCAGGCACCAGAGAAGTCTCTGGAGCCCGAGGAGAGCAAAAAGTGGGCTTACCAGGCCCACCAGAAGTTGGGAAACAGGCTGTTTCTGAGGGAAGCAGGGGAGGTCATTTTTGTCCTCTCCAGGCATTTAATTCTGGGTGTGGGCACTCATGCATGCACACACAGGCTTTCGGTAACCAAGGGAATAAAGGTTCACCACCACTGCCCTATACCATGCCAGACAAGTAGCTGTCCAATCTCTTCTTCAAATATATATTGTATCATCAATTAGTTAAATTAATTTTAACTAATTTATTGTGGGTTCTTAATGATGGATGACTGGGAAGGGTGGAATGGTGGGAATGATATATATGAGATGAGTGAATTGGGGGGAGGGTTAAGGTTGGATGACTCGGGTGGGAGGGCTGATGTATATGAATTAAATGAGTGGGGTGGATGGGATGATATGTATTTGAAAAATGGGGGCAGTATGAATGTAGAATTTAGCCTACCTAGCGATAGAGAGACAGTAGGGATGGGGATATCTATCTCCGGGGTAACAGAGGGCCAGAAGATCCCTGTCTTGCTGGGGAGAGGTAGATATGGCAGGAGTCATGGGCAGTGTTCCCTCTAATTTTTTTTTTTGGGGGGGGCGGAAAAGTATAGTGTCTGAGCAGCAGTGCCTTCGGGACTGGGCGGCACAGAAATATTAAATAAATAAATAAATAAACAAACAAACAAACAAACAAACAAATAAAAAACCCACCCTGTTTTGCCTCAGAGAATTTCAAAATAAAATACTGTACTGTGTGTCTATAACAGTGAGCTCATAATAGGGCAACTCTATCAATATCAAAATGCCACTTAAATAGTTGAGCTAGTTTCAAACTAGATTTTGATTTTCTTTCTCTCTTCCTTACTCCCATTCTTTTTCTTTTTCTTTTCCTTCCTCTCTTTTTTCTATCTGTTTCTCTCTTCCTCTCTCTCTCCTTCCCTCTCGGCTTCTGGGCAGGTTTAGAAAACTCTGAGTTGATGATGATTTTTAAGTGAGCGATTGCTCACTGCTCAGCTTAGAGGGAACTATGGTCATGGGGCTAGCCATCCTGGAAGAAGAAGGGATCGCTGCTTAAAAGCAATCCCCTGTTCCGGTTCCGTGAGCTCAACCCGGGGTACTGGTGGTGAGTGTAATCCAGGCCCTGGGCTCAAGCAGCTGCTACTCCGAGTTTTCGGAGAGGGGCAGCATATAAATCCAATAAATCTAATCTACTCAATGGGCCACTGGAGACCTACCAGAAGACTGGAAACTAGCAGATGTAGTTCCCATCCACAAAAAGGGGAAAAAGACGGATCCAAGCAACTACAGACCTATTAGCTTGACTTAAATACCTGGAAAAATACTGGAGAAAATAATAAAAAAACCAGCTTTGCCACTACCTGGAAACAAACAAGATAATATCCAACAGCCAACACGGGTTTGTCTGAAACAAATCATGCCAAACCAATCTCATATCCTTTTTCAACACCATAACCAAATCAGTAGACCAGCGCAACACGGTGGACCTCATATACTTAGACTTTAGCAAAGCTTTCGACAAAGTCAACCACCATCTCCTAATCAACAAATTAGAAAAAAGTGGAGTAGACTACAACACATGCAGATGGATCAATAGCTGGCTGACCAACCGCACCCAACGAGTTGTCCTCAGCGGTTCCAAATTCACATGGAAGAACATAGGCAGTGGGGTACCACAGGGTTCAGTCCTGGGCCCTGTGCTCTTCAACATTTTCATCAACGACTTGGACAAGGGAATAGAAGGGCAACTGATCAAATTCGCAGACGACACCAAACTGGCGGGGGTAGCCAATACCCTAGAAGACAGGCTCAAATTACAGAAAGACCTAGACAGACTAACACAGTGGGGCCACACCAACAAAATGATGTTTAACATCGACAAGAGCAAAGTCCTTCACCTAGGCAGAAAAAACCCTGGACACACATACAACCTGGGAGAAACCCCTCTTAGCAGTAGCGACTGCGAAAGAGACCTCGGAGTCTTGGTGGACAATCAACAAAATAATGAGCCAAAAATGTGCAGCAGCAGCTAAAAAAGCCAACACAATCCTAAGCTGCATCAACAGGGGAATACACTCCAAGACCAGGGAAGTCTTAATACCACTCTGCTATGCCCTGGTCTGACTACACCTGGAGTACTGTATTCAGTTCTGGTCACCATACTTCAAAAGAGACATTGAAACTCTGGAGAAGGTGCAAAAAAGAGCAACCAAGATGATTACGGGATTGGAAACAAAGACTTACAAAGAGAGACTGAGGGAACTGGGCATGGATAGCCTAGAGAAAAGGAGGGCCAGAGTGGACATGATAGCAGTCTACAAGTATACCAGTCAACGCTAATAAAATCATGGAAGAAAAATACTAATCAATCAGCAACACCAGCTCAGCAACGCCCTGCAGAATCCATCCCATTAGACAAAGCAACTCCTGCACAACCTTCCCAAGTGACTCCAATGATAACACCAAACTCCCTCTTTGAAAAGATGATTAAAATGCAAGATTCAATAGATAGAAATTTTGAATCCTTAAGAGGAACAATGGGAATAATGAAGGAAGATATCAAGAAAATTCAAGATCATGCGGGTCACCTTGATGAACGTAAGGGGAAATTGGATGACCGGATGGAAGGCGTTCAAGGAGCCATAGTCCAAAACTCCCAAAGAATAACAAATGTGGAAGAGATCACTGATAGAATGGATACCAGACTCCAATTCTCTGAAGCCAGAGCGGAATACATCAACAAATCTTTAGAAGAATCCCTCATAAATCTCGAATTAGAAAAATCAGCTTTTTTTCTCCGTTTTCAGAACATAACTGAATCAGAACAACACGATCTCCCCAGCACAATGGCAGAAATATTAGCAAATATCACCAGCAAAACCACCAAAGAAATGATTAACCAAATTGATGAAGTGTACCAAATTTCTACTTCGTACGCTAGAAGAAACAGGCTCCCTAGAGAAGTACATGTTCAGTTTCTTAAAAGAACAACTAAGGATGAAGTTTCTAACATGTCTAAAGAGAACCCAGCAATGCACCAAGGTAGAAACATCGTGGTTTTGCCCCAAATTCTGAGACGGGTGAGAGAAAAACGGAAGCCGTACCAAACACTAGCAAGTAAATTAAACAAAAATAGTATACAATTTAGATGGCTCATACCCGAAGGAATGATGGTTTCCCTTATGGATAAGAAATACAAAATCACCTCGCCCGAAGATGCTAAAGAATTTTATGCTCATATTCTGAAAACAATTGATCAGACCATACCGAAAGAAACCGACAGCAGAGAGATACTTTCAACTGAAGAAATGAGCTCCGATGATAATCTCCCAGATAAAGACAGAGAAGTCAAAAAGTTAGATGGTGAATACTCTAGACAAGGACCAATTACCCAGGCAAGG
The DNA here is from genome assembly GCF_031021105.1 of Erythrolamprus reginae. Classification (NCBI taxonomy): domain Eukaryota; kingdom Metazoa; phylum Chordata; class Lepidosauria; order Squamata; family Dipsadidae; genus Erythrolamprus; species Erythrolamprus reginae. The sequence goes on along the minus strand of NC_091956.1, from coordinate 39,322,652 downwards.
ACCGAAGCACGAACAGAGAAATCCAAGGAATCCATACCCCAACAGTAAACAAAATAAAATTACATTATTTTCCACCAATATAAAGGGTTTGAACTCGCATAAAAAGAGATTGAAAGTATTTCACAAATTGTCTGAATATAATTATGATATAATATCTTTACAAGAAACCCATATCAAAAAAGATGAGACTACCTTATTAATCTTTCCTAAATTTGAACTTTTTTGTACCTGTGCTGCTGAAAAAAAAAGAGGTATAGCTCTATACGTCAAAAAAATGTATTCCCCTAAATTATTATATGCTGATGACAACGGCCAGTTATTGATAGTTCAAGTAAAATTAGAAAATTAAAAAATAACTATAATAACAATATATGCCCCATCTACTAAACAATCTACTTATTTTAACAATTTACATTAAAAAAATTAGAATTGAATCTGACCAACTTCTTAATAATTGGAGACTTCAATGCAATAGTAGACAAGACTAAAGATCATAAAGGCATTACCAAACACCACTCCCGCAATACTCTACCCTCAACGTTTAATCAAATAATATATGAATTTGCTCTAAAAGATATATGGAGATACTATCAGCCAGAAACCATACAATATACCTTCTTTTCTCCCCCTCACAAAACCTGTTCACGCATTGACATGGCTTGGTCTCTTGAAATTATAAACGAAATTACAGATATATAAATATTACATGCAACTTGGGCAGATCATAATCCCTTATTGTTAACATTCAAAGATACCAGTCATAAAACCTTCAATTTCAAGATAAAATACAAAACGATCTTCCTTCATTTTTTAAAATTAATTTTAATGGTGAGATACCTAATCAAATAGCATGGGATGCTACTAAAGCGTATATTCGTGGCATTTATATCTCTTATCCCTTATTCCACAAACAAAACAAGAGAAAAATATGCTCAATTACAAAAATTAAATACATCTTTACAACTTGCCAAAAAAAACATTACACAATGATCCCAAAAATAATACAACTTTACTTGAAATAAAAACAATTAAACATGGAATAAATTTAATAACACAACACATTGCACAAAAAATAAAAACTGCGAAACAAACCTACTTTGAATTCGCTAATAAACCAGGCCGTTGGTTATCTCTTAAACTGACTCACCAAAAGTTTGATAGGAATATAGATGCCCTAGTAGACTCTTCTGGACATATAAAAACAACTAATTCTGATAAAAAAACAAATAATTCAGGACTTTTATCAACAACTCTACAAAACTTCAAATCTGGATGGTGATCTACTATCAAAATATTTACAACAAAATGAACAAAAAACATGAATAAATGATGATCAAAGATCTTCCTTAAATAAGTTAATCACAGAAATTGCAATTGCAATAACAAAGCAAAAAAATAACAAAACTCCAGGTCCTGACGGAATCCCATCTGAATTTTACAAACAACATCTAGAAATAATTACACCTATACTCTTAGATATCTACAATGCACTTATCAATGCAAAACTTCCTACTTCATGGTCCAAAGCATATATAATGCTTATTCCCAAAGATACCCAAAATAAACACCTTTTAGAAAATTATAGACCCATAGCACTACTTAACACAGACTACAAAATATTTACATCAATAATTGCAGACCAATTAAAGAAAATATTAAACAACATTATCCATTCGGATCAAAATGGATTTCTCCCATTAAGAAATATAGCAACAAACACTAGAATGATACTAAACACTATCGAATACTATGATAAACATTATGACAAATCAGTTGCATTAATATTTATGGACTTAAAAAAGGCATTCAATAGTCTTCAGTGGCAGTATTTCATAAAACAAATTGAATATATGAACTTTGGCTCTAAATTTTACAATTTAATTAAAGCTATTTATACAAACCAATCCGCCAGAATTCTTTTCAACAATGATATTACAGATAAAATATCCATAACAAAAGGTGTATGTCAGGGATGCCCATTAGCTCCACTCATCTTTATTCTAGCGATAGAAACATTTTTGAAAAGTATAAGAAATAATATTCTAATTCAGGGCATTACCATCAAAAAGGAACAATACAAACTGCAGGCCTTTGCGGATGATATTGTATTCATAGCACAAGACCCAATACAAACCGCACCCATTTTGTTTAGCGAAATAGATAAGTTCGGAGAAATATCTGGCCTAAAAATTAATAAGACCAAAACTCAAATTCTAACTAAAAACATGACAACAAAACAGGTACTCTTTTTGGAAAATTTAATTAATATAAAAGTCATTAAAAAAATTAATGAGGCATATGGATGACCTCAAACTATAGTACTATAAAAAAAGACAATTACGATCAATTGCTCAAAGAGGTACAAAAAGATCTGTCCAGATGGTCTAAATTGAAACTATCCCTTATGGGGAAAATATTTGCCATTAAATCCAATATTCTCCCAAGATTTCTATACCTATTTCAAGTAGCCCCAACAAATTTAAACAAATCATTTTTCAATTCATTGCACAAAGAAATAAGGAAATTTATCTGGGCCAAAAAAAAGGCCAGAATAAAATTGAAAAACCTTCAGGACCATAGAATTAAAGGTGGCCTTGGACTTCCTGATTTTCATACATACTACCAGGCTACAATTCTATCAATGATAAGAGATTGGGTCATTCTTAAAAATACAAGACTTTTAACTTTAGAGGGCTACGATCTTCTTGCTGGGTGGCATGCATTTTTAACAATGGATTACCATAAAATACCCAAATATTTTAAAAACCATTACCTCCGAAAAACTTTAGTAACAATTTGGTATGCGATTAAGAAGAATTATTACACCTCAACACCTCAGTACCAAATGAATTACTTACCTTTCCTAATCTTTTCTCCCATACCAAAATATTGAGATACCACCAACTACTAGACAAAAGCGATCTTCTCATATCAAAACAATTACAAGACAAAGGGATAAATATGGATTGGCTATCATACTTACAAATTAAATCAAAATACAAAGAACATTTAAAAAAAATGGATTCCAAAACGATAACATAATAGACACAATTTTTTCCGCCCCTCTACCAAAAATGATTTCTAAATTATATAATTATTTATTAATACAGGAAAATTGTGAAGAGCAAGTTAAAGGATGTATGATAGCCTGGGCTCAAAATTTTGGTTACATGATCAATTTAACTGAATGGGAGAAAACTTGGACAATAAATTATAAGATGACCACAGCAATGTCCTATAAAGAAAACCAACTAAAAATGTTCTATCAATGGCATTTGCCCCCAGCAAGATTATCTAAAATGTTTCCTAATTTCCCCCCTAATTGCTGGAAATGCAAAATAAAACCTGGAACATACTACCATGCATGGTGGACCTGCATATATGCGAAAAAATACTGGATAACCATTAAAAACTTAATAGACCAAGTCATGTCATTTAACCTACCATTTAAACCCGAATTATACCTCCTCGGTATATTTAGGCAAAACCTTACACAAACACAAAAATATTTCATCTTACAAATCTTGACTGCTGCAAGAATTTCATTTGCCCTTTTTTGGAAACAGGAAAAAACACCACCACTACTGGTAGTCATCACCAAAATTATAGAGTGCACGGAAATGTCCAAAATAGCAATGGAAACTCAAAATAAAAAAGATTCAGAATATTATAAAATATGGGATAATTGGTACAAATGGGTTTCAGCACAAAAAATCAAACTTTTATATTATGAAAGTAATAACCTTATCTTATTTCTGAACGTTCAAAATTGACTCAAATTAATTTATAAAACAATTCCAAAATCAACTAAATTGTAATCAAATTCGAAAAAGATTCTATATCATATCTCTTTTTATCCGTCTTTAAATTAATAGATTATACACCATATATTACATCAACACAAATACTTACTAATACCTATGTCAACTCTTATATTTTCTTTCTTTACATACAAAAATATACTTACTACATTATACATATACACCTGCATCTCCTTACACAATGTCGTATCACATAAAAACGTCTGTGCCATACGCAGATTTCTGTTTTCACATTTTCTCTTTTTCTCTCTTTCTTTCTTTTTTTTCTCTCTCAACACTAAATCTTTCTATTTATAAATAAACTTTAAAATCTTCTTTGCTCTTATTTTCTTTTTTATAAATCATCTTCATTTATCTATTATTACCCAATACATATATGTATATACATGTATTAGTAATTGATATTTCATTGGAAACGGGACGTAAGATTTACTACTACAATTTAAGATATAATTGGTAATAATAAGAATACTGTTTCTTTACATAGCTTGAGAAATATTATAATGACACTAAGAAATTTACGTACCATGATGTATAACATTATTATCCTTCCAAATTCCTTGATTTTGTATCCCTTTCCCTTACCCCTTTTTTCCTTCTGTTCATACTTCCCTTCCCTCCCCCTTCCCCCCCCCCCCCGTATATATAAATAAATTATTTTTTTAAAAAAAAAGTATACGAGGGGATGTCACAGAGAGAAGGGGATCACTTTATTCTTCAGGGCACCAGAGGGCCGGACGAGGAACAACGGCTGGAAGTTGACCAAGGAGAGATTCAACATGGAGATAAGGAGGAACTTCCTGACGGTCAGAGCGATCAACCAATGGAACAACCTACCAGCGGACGTTGTGAACTCCAACACTCTGGACATTTTAAAGAGAAGATTGAACTGTCACTTGACTGGTGTACTTTAAGGTTCCTGCTTGGGCAGGGGGTTGAACTCGATGGCCTTCATGGTCCCTTTCAACTCTAACAATAAATAAATAAGTAAATAAGTAAATAAATAAATAAATAAATAAGCAAACAAACAAACAAACAAAACAAACATATAAATAAATAAATAAATAAATAAATAAATAAATAAATAAATAAATAAATAAATGGGAAGTTGGGGAGCCCTTGCAGGGCAGTGCTGAGGAATTTAACTCGTTTTTTGCTGATAAAGTCACTCGGATCCGGGCGGACCTCGACTCCAATTGTATAGCAGTATCGGCTGACAATGAGTCAGTTGAGGTGACTGGGGATAAACGTCTTTGTCCATCTGTCTGGGAGGAGTTTGTCTTGGTGACACCTGATGAAGTGGACAAGGCCATTGGAGCTGTGAGCTCTGCCACCTGTTTACTGGATCCGTGTCCCTCTTGGTTGGTTTCGGCCAGCCGAGAGGTGACACAGAGCTGGGTTCAGGAGATTGTCAATGCCTCCTTGGTGAGGGGGTCCTTCCCGGCTCCTTATAACTAGGCACTTGTGCACCCACTCCTCAAGAAGCCTTCCCTGGACCCAGCTGTGCTGAACAACTACCGTCCAGTCTCCAACCTTTCCTTTATGGGGAAGGTTGTTGAGAAGGTGGTGGCGTTCCAGCTCCAGTGGTCCTTGGAAGAAGCCGATTATCTAGGCCCTCAGCAGTCTGGTTTCAGGCCCGGCTATAGCAAGGAAACTGCTTTGGTTGTGTTGATGGATGATCTCTGGCGGGCCTGGGACAGGGGCATGTCCTCTGTCCTGGTGCTTCTTGACCTCTCAGCAGCTTTCGATACCATCGACCATGGTATCCTTCTACGCCGGCTAGAGGGGTTGGGAATGGGAGGCACTGTTCTTCAGTGGTTCTCCTCCTACCTCTCCGGTCAGTCGCAGTCGATGTTAGTGGGGGGTCAGAGGTTGACCTCTAGGTCTCTCCCTTGTGGGGTGCCTCAGGGGTCGGTCCTCTCCCCCCTGATATTTAATATTTACATGAAACCGCTGGGTGAGATCATCCAAGGGTGAGGTATCATCAATATGCTGATGATATCCAGTTATACATCTCCACCCCATGTCCAGTCAATGAAGCAGTGGAAGTGATGTGCCGGTGTCTGGAGGCTGTTGCGGTCTGGATGGGTGTCAACAAGTGTTCGGAAACTTCAGGTCATGCAGAATACGGCCGCGAGAGCTATCGTGGGGCTTCCCAGATTCGCCCACGTTTCTACAACACTCCATGGTCTGCACTGGTTGCTGATCAGTTTCCGGTCACAATTCAAAGTGTTGGTAATGACCTTTAAAGCCCTACAAGGCATTGAACCAGAATAACTCCAGAACCGCCTTCTACCGCACAAATCCCAGCGGCTGATAAGGTCCTTAAGAGTTGGCCTTCTAGGGGTCCCATTGACCAAACAATGTTGTTTGGCGGGCCCCAGGGGAAGAGCCTTTTTGTGGTGGCTCCGGTCCTCTGGAACCAACTCCCCCTGGAGATTAGAATGGCCCCTAACCTTGCCTTTCACAAGGCCGGTTCCGGTGGGGGGAGCAGGAGGGGGGAGGAGACTGCAGCTCCTCGGACGACGGGTGAAACATCTAGAATATAGGGGGGATTTGATTGTGTCAGCGAACTTGTTTCTGGAAATTCTTGTGGGGTGAGTTGTCCCTGCCTTTGGAGCCCCTACTTGACACTTCTGTGTGCCAATTAAGAACTTTACTGGCTATGGAAGAGTCGGATTCTGATCAGCTGGGCTGCGGAAAATGGCGGCCGCCCCTGCGAACTGACTTACATGGAAGGCGGAAAGAACGAGAGGCAAGAGAATGAGGAGCAAGAGAACGAGAAACAAGTGTCGTGGATTGTGCTGGTTGGAGGTGTTGGAGGTGGGCCTGGGTTGCTGGTGCGCTGTTGGTGGGAGCGCCCAGCGCTGGAGGGTCTGCCGATTGAAGGGCCAGCGTGGAGAGGCCTGATCGACTGTCGTTGCTGAGAACGAGGTCTGCGAGGGGAGAGGAGCTGAGGAGGATGTCGGAGCAATGCCCACGAGAGGAGAGGAGTTGGGGAGGATGTCGGGGTGATGCCGAGGCTGTGTTGTGAGCGTTTGGAGCTGTGTAATGAGCGCTTGGAGGTCCTGCAGTGCTGTTTGGCAAAGGGAGATGTGGAAATGTCACTTGGAGTGCAACGACACCAACAGAAAGTGCAGATCAACAACCGACGAGAGCCGGAGGTCCTGGGCGGAGCCAAGGAGCCGGAGGCAGAATCGGGTAACATCAAGAGGAGACGCCTTATCCAGGACTGGGACATTCCCCTACCCCAACCCCCTCTTTTTGCCCTTTTTTTGGGGACATAGAACATACTATTAATCCAGAACTTAGTAACTGAGAACTGATACGACTTTGCTGCTAACCAATTTCCTATATTCCTATATTCTATATATATACACTTTATACACTACTGATTGGATTGGATTTATTTTAATCAACTAAATTATTGCACTATTATCTATATTTTATATATGTTATATTTTTATGTGTATCTATTACCTTTATTAGTATTTTAATCTTTAGTATTTTTAACTATAAATTGATTTATATTTTAACTAAATTATTGGGGGGGTTAACGATGGATAATTGGGGTGGGTGTAGTATGTATGGAGTGAATGATTGGTATGGATGGGATGGGTGGGATGGGTGGGGTTACAATATGGGCAAGATGAATGGGAATGATGTAAATAACATAGTTGGCCCACCTGTCGCTGGAGAGGCAGGAGGGGGGGAGACATCTATCTCTCGGGGGACAGAAGGTCAGGATATTTCGGTGTTGCTGGGGCGAGGCAGATATGGTGGGAGCCACAGAGCTAGCCGTTCCAGGGGAAGGAGGGATCGTTGCTTAATAACGATCCCTTGTTCCGGCTCCGTGAGCTCAACCCAGAATACTGGTGACGAGTGTAAGTCTGGTCCTGGGCTCAGGTTGCTGCTACTCAATGCCAGGTTGGTGGTAAATAAAGCTCTCCTCATCCGGGATTTAATCCTGGATGAGGAGGCCGACCTGGCATGTGTAACTGAAACCTGGCTGGGCCCAGAGGGAGGAGTTCCTCTCTCTGAAATTTGCCCAGCCGGGTTTCAGATATGGCATCAACCTCGACCCCGGGGAAGGGGGGAAGGAGTGGCTATTATAGCCAGGGAGAGCCTTTGCCTGCATAGACTCGTTGCTCCGGAGATTGCGGGTTGCAAGTCCCTCCTGGTGAAGTTGGATTTAGGGGTTCAGGTGGGCTTGTTTCTCACGTACCTGCCTCCCAGCTGCATGGCACAAGCCCTGCCTGTGCTACTCAAGGAGGTAGCCGGGCTGGCGGTGGGGTTCCCTAGACTTATTGTCTTGGGAGACCTCAACCTGCCGTCGCTCGGCGAATCCTCTGGACTGGCACAGGAGTTCATGGCCACCATGGCAGCCATGGACCTGACTCAAGTAGTAAAGATCCGACTCATGAGGGGGGACATGCACCCGACATGGTATTCCTCTCTGAGCAACTGAGTAATGGTCTGAGACTAAGGGGCTTAGAAGTGTTGCCTGTGTCATGGTCAGACCATTTTCTACTGCGGCTTGACTTCCTGGCTCCAATCCTCCCCCGCAGGGAGGCAGAACCGATTAAGTTGTTCTGCCCCAGGCGCCTGATGGATCCAGAAGGTTTTCAGAAGGCGCTTGGGGTTCTTCCAGATATACTCGTCCGCAGTTCGGCAGAGTCTCTGGCTGAGGCCTGGAACAAGGCTGCAGCGGAGGCCCTTGACCGAATTGTGCCGCTGCAACCTCTCCGTGGTGCTAGACCCCGTAGAGCTCCATGGTTCAACGAGGAGCTCTGGGAGTTGAAATGCCAGAAGAGATGTCTAGAGAAGCGATGGAGGAAGAGTAAGTCCGAATCCAATCGAACACTTGTAAGAGCTCATATTAAGACTTACAAAGTGGCGCTCAAGGCGGCAAGATGCGCCGCCTTGATTGCATCAGCAGAATCCTGCCCAGCCGCTCTGTTTAGGGTAACCCGCTCCCTTCTTAATCAGGGGGGAGTTGGGGAGCCCTTACAGAGCAGCGCTGAGAACTTTAACATCGCTTGGATCTGAGCTGACCTCGACTCCAATTGTAAAACAGAGTCGACTGACAACGAGTCAGTCGAGGTGACTGGGGCTAAATGTCTTTGTCCATCTGTCTGGGAGGAGTTTGACTTGGTGACACCTGATGAAGTGGACAAGGCCATTGGAGATGTGAGCTACACCACCTGTTTACTGGATCCGTGTCCCTCTTGGTTGGTTTCAGCCAGTCGAGAGGTGACACAGAGCTGGGCCCAGGAGATTGTCAACGGCTCCTTGGGGAGGGGGTCCTTTCTGGCCCTTTATAAGGAGGCACCTGTGCACCCCCTCCTCAAGAAGCCTTCCCTGGACCCAGCCGTGCTTAATAACTACTGTCCAGTCTCCAACCTTCCCTTTATGGGGAAGGTTGTCGAGAAGGTGGTGGCGCTCCAACTCCAGCGGTCCTTGGAAGAAGCCAATTATCTAGGTCCTCAGCAGTCTGGATTCAGGCCTGGCTACAGCACGGAAACTGCTTTGGTCGCGTTGATGGATGATCTCTGGGGGCCCGGGACAGGGGCTGGTCCTCTGTCCTGGTGCTTCTTGACCTCTCAGCAGCTTTTGATATCATCGACCATGGTATCCTTCTGTGCCAGCTGGAGGGGTTGGGAGTGAGAGGCACTGTCCTTCAGTGGTTTCCTCCTACCTCTCAGGTCGGTCGCGGTCGGTGTTAGTGGGGGGGGTCAGAGGTCGACCTCTAGTTTTCTCCCTTGTGGGGTGCCTCAGGGGTCGGTCCTCTCCCCCCTGCTATTTAACATCTACATGAAACCGCTGGGTGAGATCATCCAAGGACATGGGGTGAGGTATCATCAATACGCCGATGATACCCAGCTATACATCTCCACCCCATATCCAGTCAGCGAAGCAGTGGAAGTGGTGTGCCGGTGCCTGGAGGCTGTTCGGGCCTGGATGGGTGTCAACAAACTCAAACTCAACCCAGACAAGACGGAGTGGCTGTGGGTCTTGCCTCCCAAGGACAATTCCATCTGTCTGTCCATCACCCTGGGGGGAGAATCATTGACCCCCTCAGAGAGGGTTCGCAACTTGGGCGTCCTCCTCGATCCACAGCTCACATTAGAGAAACATCTTTCAGCTGTGGCGAGGGGGGTGTTCGCCCAGGTTCGCCTGGTGCATCAGTTGCGACCCTATCTGGACCGGGAGTCACTGCTCACAGTCACTCATGCCCTCATCACCTCGAGGCTCGACTACTGTAACGCTCTGTACATGGGGCTACCTTTGAAAAGTGTTCGGAAACTTCAGATCGTGCAGAATGCAGCTGCGAGAGCAATCATGGGCTTCCCTAAATATGCCCATGTCACATTGGTTGCCGATCAGTTTCCAGTCACAATTCAAAGTGTTGGTTATGACCTATAAAGCCCTTCATGGCATCGGACCAGATTACCTCAGGGACCACCTTCTGCCGCACGAATCCCAGCGGCCAGTTTGATCCCACAGAGTGGGTCTTCTCCGGGTCCCGTCAACTAAACAATGCCACTTGGCGGGACCCAGGGTTAGAGCCTTCTCTGTGGCGGCCCCGGCCCTCTGGAACCAACTCCCCCCAGAGATTAGAATTGCCCCCACCCTCCTTGCCTTTCGTAAGCTACTTAAAACCCACCTCTGCCGCCAGGCATGGGGGAATTAAGACTTTTTCTCCCCCTAGGCCGTTACAACTGTATACATGGTATGTTTGTATGTATGTTTGGTTTTTATATATTAAGGGGTTTTAATTTGCTTTTAGTATTGGATTTTATTGTATATTGTTTATGATTGTTGTTAGCCGCCCCGAGTTTTCGGAGAGGGGCGGCATATAAATCCAATAAAACTTGAAACTTGAAGTTATTCAAGACCCACCTGTATCGCCAGGCATGGGGGAACTAAGACATCTCCCCCAGGCTTTCTTATATTTCATGTTTGTTATGTATGTGCTATATGGTTTTTAATTGTTGGGGTTTTTATATATTTTTTTATTATTAGATTTGTCCCATTGTTACACTGTTTCTTATTACTGTTGTGAGCTGCCCCGAGTCTTCGGAGAGGGGCGGCATACAAATCTAATAAATAATAATAATAATAATAATAATAATAATAATAATAATAATAAACACATAAAGTAATTTGCTTCATTCTGGAAAAAAAGTAACTACAGGTAATCCTCAGGTTACGAGTGTTCCCTTAGTGAGTGTTCAAAGTTACGCAATAAGTGCTCCCTAGTGTCTGTGAACGTCCCAAAATCATGAATGTTGCAGCACCATAGCAGTTGTTCACCCTTATGAATGACTGCAAAGGCTCTGCAGCATTATCCATTGCTATTTACCACTATCATCCCAGATCTTCACAGGCACTCTGCCTGTGGAGATTCACTTACCTTGTGAAGATCTCCTCTCTGCTACAGTTTTTTTTGCCTATTTCATTGCTTTAAACTTTTGATGCATTTGTAAGCCTTCCCTCCATTTGCAATTTCCTTGCTAAAGCCTGCAAGGGGAGATTGTGTCCCTGTAGGCTTTGGTAGCCCTTTGAAAATAAAGCTTCTGTTGGCACCAGAGAAGCTTATGTGGAGGGGGAGGGAACTCCCTCTGAAGCTCTATTCCTACTGGCAAAGGCTTTTTGCAAAGGGCTGCCAAAGACCATAGGGACACAATCCTCAAGTGCTTTAATGGCAAAAAAGAAGGCCTGGTGGTATGTGTGTGGTCCTCTACAGCTCCTTTTTCATCACTGAAGCCTTCCTCAAGCAGTTCAGATGTGAGAAAGGAGGCCTGAAAGAGCATGGCCCTCCAAAACCATCCTCAAGTGGTTTGGCCATGAGAAAAGAGGTCCAGAATGGTGTGTGTGGCCCTCCGTGCCCCATTATTTGTCACTGAAGCCATTCTCAAGCACTTTGGCAGTGAGAAAGGAGGCCTGTAAAGGTGTGTGTGGCCCTCTATGCCTTCTTTTTTGCCTCTTAAGCCATCCTCAAGTCATTCAACAATGAGAATAGAGGCCTGGAATGTTGCATGTGGACCTCTGTGCCTCCTTTTTTGTCTCTGAAGCCATCCTCAAGTGGTTTGGCAATGAGAAAAGAGGGCTGGGATGACACACGAGTCCCTCCTGGCCTCCTTTTTTCATCACCGAAGCTGTTTCAAGCAGTTCAGTGGAGGCCAGAAAGGCTGCACACACTCCTCCATGTAAGTAACCTGGGGCAGCAGGATGGGGGGAAAGCAAATGTGGGGACCTCAGGGGAAGGAAAATGAGGTGTCTGTGGGTCAGGGAGGCCTTGGTCTGAAGCAGGAGATCTGTTCTTTCACTACTTTTCCCCATGGCCTTCCACACCCCAGAATACCTCATATGCTCTTAATGAGCTGCCCATTTGATTAGAAAATGAAGAGGCAAAAGGAGGGAGTGACCACATTGAAAGCATGAGATTCACTCCTATGAATCCTCAGACAGCCTCCATTACTTTCGTATCTCAAGGACTACCTCTGTTGCTTAGCATGAGCAGGCTGCCAGAATCAGGATGCGAGCAAACACACATGCACTTTTTGACTTTGTCCTATAAAGCCTTGCCAATCTTTGTTGTACTACCAGACTGATTTTTGCTGCTACAAACTAACCTGTTCTCCCTCTACAAAGTTTATTTGTATGTTTGTTTGTTTGACTTCTATGCCGCCCAATCCCATAGGACTCAGGGCGGTTTACAATATAAAAGAAGTCAAGTACAAATTAAAACAAGTTAAAACCCACAACTCAGCAATCCAATCAAAACATATATATCATACAATACAATTTGGCCATGAAAGATGTATAATTCATGACCCCCTGGTCTGCTGGCAAATCCAGGTCTTCGTAGCCTTTTGGAAGGTCAGCAGTATGGACATCGGGGGGGGGGGGGAGTTGGTTCCACAGAGCTGGGGCGGCCACAGAGAAGGCCCTCCCCCATGCCCTCGCCAACCAGCATTGCATAGTCGACGGGACCTGGAGAAGGCCAACCCTGTGCAATCTTATTGATCTCTGGGAGGTATACATCAGGAGACGATCCCCTAAATAGTTTGGCCCTAAGCCTGATCCAGAAAGGGCTGCAACTGGTATACCAGGCGCACATGGGCAAAGGTCCCTCTGGCCACAGCCAAGAGATGGTGATCAAGGCTCAACTGTGGATCTAGGAGGACACCCAAGTTGCAGACCTTATCTGAGGGGATCAAAGTCCCCCTCCCCCAGAATGATTGACAGACAGTTAGAATAGTCCTTAGGAGGAAATTCCCACAGCAACTCACTCTTCTCTGGGTTGAGCTTGAGCCTGTTGGCTCTCATCCCAAAGTTTAATGCTGTGTGATTTTTTTTCTCCCCCCCCCCTCTTTCCAGATTAACAAGAGTATCACCAAAATTGATCTACTGTTATATGCTAATGATTTGGAAGCAAGAGCAGATCAGCTGGTAAGTTGAACGAGCGACATTGTTGTAACTACTGAGTGCCAAGGCTATCTTAAAGCATGCAAAATACAGAACATTCTCTAACAGCTGTTCTGGGGCTCAGAGTTACAGCAAGAGTTCAAAAATGTCTTTTGAAAGTCATGGATATTGCTGGACCCAAAATAAGTAAGCACAGTCTGCAGAATATAATTGTTTAGGAGAAAAGAGACAGGTTCATATTAGAAAACTTGTGCTTCTTTTAAGACCTCACAAGACCATCTAAACAACAGTGGGATTAAAAAAAAATTGCTACCATTCTGTAGGCATGGCTTGGTGGACATGGCTTGGTGGCCGTGGTATTTTATTTGTTTGTTTGTTTGTTTGTTTAGTTAGTTAGTTAGTCCAATACACAATGAGGGTTTTAGTGGGTATATATCTATACACACATAGTAAAATACATGATGAAAGTTATAGAGGAGATACTCGTAGTAAAATATATCTAAGAAATAATAGAAAAGAAGATATAGTAATAGAACATATCAATGAAAGAATAGAAGAAGAGATATAGGAATAGAAGAAAGGTATAGGAGATGTAGGAGAGCAATAGGACAGGGGACGGAAGGCACTCTAGTGCACTTGTACTCGCCCCTTACTGACCTCTTAGGAATCTGGATAGGTCAACTGTAGATAATCTAAGGGTAAAGTGTTGGGGGTTTGGGGATGACACTATGGAGTCCGGTAATGAGTTCCACGCTTCGACAACTCGGTTACTGAAGTCATATTTTTTACAGTCAAGTTTGGAGCGGTTAATATTAAGTTTAAATCTGTTGTGTGCTCTTATGTTGTTGTGGTTGAAGCTGAAGTAGTTGCCGACAGGCAGGACATTGCAGCATATGATCTTGTGGGCAATACTTAGATCTTGTTTAAGGCGTCTTAGTTCTAAACTTTCTAGGCCCAGGATTGAAAGTCTAGTCTCATAGGGTAGTCTATTTCGAGTGGAGGAGTTAAGGGCTCTTCTGGTGAAGTATCTTTGGACATTTTCAAGGGTGTTAATGTCTGAGATGCAATATGGGTTCCAAGCAGATGAGCTGTATTCGAGGATGGGTCTGGCAAAAGTTTTGTAAGCTCTGGTAAGTAGTGTGAGATTGCCAGAGCAGAAGCTACGTAGGATTAGGTTGAAGACTTCTTGGCTATATTGTTGCAGTGGGCTTTGACACTTTAATCTTTTGTTATTAGTATCCCAAGGTCTTTAACCAAGTGGGGATTATCTGTGATAATTTGATTATTCAGTTCGTATTTGGAGTTCAGATTCTTCTTCCCAATGTGTAGGACAGAGCATTTGCTAGTTGAGATTTGGAGTTGCCATGTGTTAGACCACTCAGAAACAGCGTCAAGGTCTTTTTGGAGAGTAGGGGAAGGATACTGTAAAATCTGCATTCCCACCCAATTCCAGCAGAAGGTTACCACAAAATCCCCATTTTCTCCCAATCAGCTGGAACTTGAGAGGCAGAGACTAGATAGGGGTGGGACCAGTAAGAGGTGGTATTTACCAGTTTTCCAGACTACTCAAAATTTATGCTACCGGATCTCTGAACTACTCAAAATATTTGCTACCAATTCTCCAAAACTGGTCAGAACCTGCTGAAACCCATCTCTGCATCTAGAATACTTTTAAGAAGAATGTAGATTTTCATCTTGAACAGGAACATGATAATTTAAGGAAAAAATGTTCCTGTTGTTAATCAGATGCTGGCTTGAAATCTCATATTTCACATTTATAATGAAACTTCTCAGTAGCAGGCATTTGCACTTTTTCGTCTGTTGAAAAAATGGTTGGCTTTGCATCATATGAAAGCATATTTCCCTTGATAATAGATTATTGTAAATGGAGACATGTAGGCAGGAAAAGAAGCAATATCATTTTTCTTTTATGATATTACTGCTTTTCTGCTCTTTAATAAGAACAGAATAACTTATATGTTGGAAACTATACATTTAATTGTTGGCTTGCATTTCCAGCCCAAAGGAGCATTGGAAAACGCATTGAAAGGACATGCAAATACGATTCGGCTGATACATAACCAGCAAGTTATTCCGTTGGAACAAGGAATGGTAAAAAAAAATACAGTGGCTTGGGAAACTGTAATGTATCACATTGATAAACTGGAGCAAATCCAGAGAAGGGCTACAAAAAATTATTCATTGTTTGTTATTTATTTATGTATCAAATTTATATACAGTGGAACCCCGACATAAGAGCTGCTCTACTTAAGAGCAACTCGAGATAAGAGCTGGGAGGGGAGAGATATTTTTGTTCTACTTACAAGCCCAAATTCGAGATACAAGCGCCAAGGAGCTGTCTCCTGAAGCCAAACGCTAACTTCCGCGTTCGGCTTCAGGAGACAGCTGCGAAGCGGCGCGCGTGTTTTAAAAGGTTGCAGCCGGCCTGGGGGGCTCGGGGGGGTGCTTGCAGCTTTCTTTCTTGCTCTTTTTCTTTCTCTCTTTTACCTTCCCTTCCTCTATTTCTTCTTTTCTTTCTCCTTCCCACCTTCTTCCCTCCCTCCCTCCCTTCACTCATTCCTCTCTTACTCTCCCCTTTCATAAGTTTCCTTGCTTCCTTCCTCTGTTCCTGTCCCTTCCCCCTTTCTTTCTTTCTTTCTTTCTTTCTTGCTTTCTTTCTTGCTCTTTTTCTTTCTCTCTTTTACCTTCCCTTCCTCTATTTCTTCTTTTCTTTCTCCTTCCCACCTTCTTCCCTCCCTCCCTCCCTTCACTCATTCCTCTCTTACTCTCCCCTTTCATAAGTTTCCTTGCTTCCTTCCTCTGTTCCTGTCCCTTCCCTCTTTCCTTCCTTCCTTCCCACCCTCCGTCCATTCATTCACCCATTCCTCTCTTGATCGCTTAAAGCCGGTCCCTGGTGCAAAAAGGGTTGGGGACCTCTGTCCTACAGGATTGGGTGGCAGAGAAGTTGAACATATGTAAATTTAAAAGTTTAAGAAAGTTTACAAGTTAAGTGAAAGAAACTTCATTATTCATTTATATGTACATCTACATTTCTTCATTAAAAACATGTCTTTCTGCATAATTTAGACTAACTTTGTGAGTTTTTTGAGGGCTGGAACCAATTAAAATTATTTACATTAATTCCTATGGGGAAAAGTCGTTCGAGATAAGAGCTGCTCGACTTAAGAGCCCAGGTCCGGAACGAATCAAACTCATATCTCGAGGTACCACTGTAGTTGCCCATCTCACAAAACAAATTACTCTGAGCAGCAAAGAAATTATAATTACTAAATGCAAAACAATTATCATTAAAACATTAATATCTATAAAAACAAAACTAAAACTAGGAAATATTGGGTGAAGGAAATATTAGGTGTTAATATTAACACTCAATATTTCATCAGTCCCCTGGGATGCTCAGGGTTGATGGCAGATAGTAAAAAGATCCGGTGTGTTTAGCATATACAGTGGTACCTCATGATACGAACCCCTTGCCATACGAACAATCCGAGATACAAACCCGGGGTTTGGAAATTTTTTGCCTCTTCTTATGAACTTTTTCCATCTTATGAACCCGCCGCCGAGAAGCCCCGCCACCCGGCTGTCGCTTTTTGAAACAGCCGGGGGGCTTCTCAGCGTCCTCCTGAACCCGAACGCCAAACCCGAACTTCTGGGTTCAGCGTTCGGGAGGCCGTTGAGAAGCCCCTCGGCTGTTTCAAAGATGACAGCCGGGTGGCGGGGCTTCTTGGCGGCCTCCCGAATGCCGAACCTGGATGTTCGGCAAAAGTTTGGGTTTGGGAGGCCGCCAACAAGCCCCGCTGCCCGGCTGTCGCTTTTTGAAACAGCTGGGGGGCTTCTCAGCATCCTCCTGAACCTGAACGCCAAACCCAAACTTCTGGGTTCAGCATTCGGGAGGCTGCCGAGAAACCCCCCGGCTGTTTCAAAAGATGACAGCTGGGCGGCAGGGCTTCTCGGCGTCCTCACGAACCTGAGCACCAAACCCGAACTTCCGGGTTCGGCATTCGGGAGGCCGCCGAGAAGCCCCCCGACTGTTTCAAAAGACGACAGCCGGGCGGCGGGGCTTCTCGGCGGCCTCCCGAACGCCGAACCCGGAAGTTCGGCAAAAGTTCGGGTTCGGGAGGCCGCCGAGAAGCCCCGCCGCCTGGTTGTCACTTTTTGAAACAGCCAGGGGGCTTCTCAGCATCCTCCTGAACCTGAATGCCAAACCCAAACTTCTGGGTTCAGCATTCGGGAGGCCGCCGAGAAACCCCCCGGCTGTTTCAAAAGGTGACAGCTGGGCGGCGGGGCTTCTCGGCGTCCTCCCGAACCTGAGCGCCAAACCCGAACTTCCGGGTTTGGCATTCGGGAGGCCGCCGAGAAGCCCCCCGACTGTTTCAAAAGACGACAGCCGGGGGGCGGGGCTTCTCGGCGGCCTCCCGAATGCCGAACCCGGAAGTTCGGCAAAAGTTCGGGTTCGGGAGGCCACCGAGAAGCCCCGCCACCTGGTTGTCACTTTTTGAAACAACCAGGGGGCTTTTCAGCGTCCTCCTGAACCCAAACGCCAAACCCGAACTTCCGGGTTCGGCGTTCGGGAGGCCACCGAGAAGCCCCCCGGCTGTTTCAAAAGGTGACAGCTGGGCGGCGGGGCTTCTTGGCGGCCTCCCGAACCTGAACTTTTGCCGAACTTCCGGGTTCAGCATTGGGAGAACGCTGAGAAGCGCCCGGCTGTTTCAAAAGGTGACAGCCGGGCGGCGGTGGGTTTTTGCGTTTTTTTTTCCGTTGCACGCATTAATTCATTTTATATTGTTTCCCATGGGAAACAATGTTTCGCCTTATGAACTTTTCACCTTACGAACCTCCCCCGGGAACCAATTAGATTCGTAAGACGAGGTATTACTGTAGATGAGAGGTTGGAGAGGGATGTGATGACTATTTTCAAATATCAAGGACAGAGATTTATTCTCACTCGTTCAAGAAGTGAATACTAAAACAAATGGGGCAAAACTTCAAGGATGTAGATATAAAGTAGACTTTAGGAAGAATTTATTAAGAGTGGACAATCAGCAGAACAAATGATTGCATGGTGATTTCTCCTCTGGAAATTTTTAATCAGAGGCTGTATAGGGATGGTATATGCATGGATTTGATGATATCATAGGTCCCTTCCAACACTATGATTTTGTTATTCTGTTCTAATTAGGAGTCAGTGTACATACAAATTAGGTGACTGGGTGAAATTGATGGATAGATATATGGGTTGATGATATTTTTTGAAATTAAACAGCAAATTTTCCTCAAAAATTTAAACATGAACTTAATTCTCATTAAATGATTTCTAGAATAAAATAGTGCTTTTGAACCTGCTAAACCATTTATAGACCTCATTAAACTAGAGGATGCCTTCTTATGTGAACATAGCCTTGGGCTATTATGTTTCCATTTTTTTGTAGCACATTACTGATTGAGAGATTTTTTGTTTGCTTCTTAAATCAAACTTTCTTGTTATGCCAGCATGGAAGTTCTCTAATATTAAGGTGACCAGATGTCCCACTTTCTGCAGGACAGTCCCACTTTTGAGCAATTTTTCCCACGTCCCAGGGCATTTTTTAAAAATCCCAACTTTTTTGAAATAAGCCGCCAACTTGCTGGACCTCTGCATTGGTCGATTTTGAGCAGCGCGGAAGCTAAGCTTCCTTATTCGCAGCTTCCAAGTTTTTTCCTCAGCAGATTTTACTCTCTGGTGCTGGAAAAATAACTTGGAAGCCACAAAGAAGGAAGCTCAGCTTCTGCACTGCTCAAAATCGACCGATGCAGAGGGATTTGCGCATGCGTCGCTCTAGATAGACGCACCGAGAGAAAGCTCCCTCATGTGAAGAAGGAAAAGTAAAAGTTAACCCTCGACAACCCTCTCTAGCTTGGTGAAAGTGCATTGAGAGGAAGCGAATTGAACAAAGCTGTTGAAAACTTTATGAGAAGGAGTTAAAAGTTGAAGCAAGTAATAGTTTTTAACGTGTGTAAGTGGAGAAGCGAGAACAAAGGAAAGATGGCGTCTACTTCGGAGTTGGAAGGAAAGATGGATTCGTTGCTTAAAGCATTTGCTGACATGGGACAGCTGCTCCAAGATATGAAAAAGGAATTATCGGTCGTTGGTGCTGGAATGGCAGACTTGAAAGAACAATCCAAAACACAAGATCAAAGAATTGGGAAACTGGAGGTGGGGAAGTCTCGCCAGGAACTCCGCATCATTAACTTGGAGGACAGACAGCGGAGGGCTAATCTTCGTCTGAGGGGTTTTCCTAAAGACTTTGCGGAGAGTAAACATCTTATTCAAGCAATTCTCCAGTGGTTCAATGAAAACAAGGTTAAATGTGACTTGCAAGAATTTGAAAGAGCGCACTGGGCTTTTGGATCTAGGAACTGAGGGGATTCAAAAGACATTATTGTAAGGTTTGCCTCAGAAAGGAGAGCGGCAGAAATATTCAAAGAGTTGAAGCAGATTTTAAACTTACGCTACAAAGCTATTCCAATACGCGTTTTAAAAGATTTGTCTGCTGAGACCCTCAAGATGAGAAATCAGATGAGAGAAGTGACCTCCCAACTTTATGAAAATGGAATCAGATTTTCATGGCGTTATCCAGCTACAATATTTGTTTTTAAAGATTCCAAGGCTTTCCAGGCGAGATCGTTGGAGGAGGGAAGAAATTTGCTTCACCAGTTGGGGTTAAATCCGGATGGAGCGTCCCAGGCACAGACATCGAAAAACCGGCCAGAAGCAGGAGAGGATGAGTTGTTTATGCTCCAACCGATCCGTGTAGCAGAACAAAGCAAGGCGGAGAAGATCGCAGCACTCCAGAAGGAACTGGATTCTCTCCAGGAGAAAGAGAAGAGGGATGAGCCAAGGGTTACCCGCCAGAAGAAAAAATAAAAAACTGAACTGAGCTGACTTGCTAATATGGTACTATGAGTTTTAACTAACTAATCTCTTTCTTGTGTACTTTTTTTTGGTTTTTTTCGCTAACTAATAAGGGGAGAGGAGGGAAGGAGGGGGGAATCTTTTGATATGCTGTAAAATGGGGAGGAAGGGGGGAGCTTTCTGGTGGAACGCAAATCCAGGGGTGCCTCTCGATAATGAAAGTTTTTTTCATTGCCTCCCCCTGGGGGGGGCAGGGAAGAGGCACTAGGGTGGGGATTCATGGTAACTAAAAAACATTTTTCCGGTAGGCTCTGTTTTGCAGGAGGGGGAAATGTATTTAAAATTATGTAAATGGGTGATATAGGGTTATTATCGTTGAATGTAAATGGTCTTTCATCACAGAAAAAACGTTTTAGAATCATGAAGCTGGCTAGGGACAGTAAAGTTGATGTTTTACTTTTATCAGAAACTCATAAAGGAAGGGAAAAAACAGATAGATTAGTTACAAATAGTGAGTGGCAACAAGTTTATGAGTCGAGAGGGACAATCAAATCAAGAGGAGTAGCCATCTTGTTTAACCGAAGAGTGTACTTTCAATTAATTAATATTAAAAGGGACAAAGATGGCAGAATGTTATTCATTAAGGGGAAAATAAAAAATAAGTTAGTAACCTTAGTGGTAATTTATGCTCCTAATGTAAATGCAAAACAATTTATAATAAATGTAAAACGGAAACTAGATAATTTTGCGGAAGGTATAGTGATTTTAGCAGGCGATTTCAACTTGGAATTAACAGCAGGGAGGGGGAAAAGAAAAAGTTACACTTAAATAAAATCAATATGACGGATTTACATGAAAACATAGTAAACAGAGACACCTTCTACTCTGCAAGACATAATAAATTTAGTTGTATTGATTATATGTTAATTAATAAGACAGATGAGGCAAAGCTTAAGAAAGTGGAAGTGAAAAGTATCTGGTTATCAGACCACGCCCCTCTCTTAGCAGTGATTGAGATAGAGGTCGGCAGGAAACAAAGAATTTGGAGATATAACCCTCTGGTTTCAGCTAATGAGGAGAATAGAATTAAATTACAAAGGGAACTGAATGGATTCTTTTGTATTAATGCAACAGGTGAGATTAAACAAACAATAGTCTGGGATACACATAAGGCTGTTATGAGGGGTAATTGTATTAGTACGGAAGCTTTTATTAGGAAATCCTGGGAAGCTAAAAGGAACAACTTATTAAGAGAAATAGATTTAATCCAAGAAACCTTAAAAATTACAAGAAATAGAGAATGGAATTCACTATTATTACTTAAGAAAAAGAAATTACAATTACTTGATGAAGAAAGATGGAATAAAATGAAGATGATTATAAAACATAGAATTAGGGGATGGGGTAATAAATCAATGAAGCAAATGGTACATTATCTGAAAAAAAGAAAAGAGAAATCCCACATCTCTGTTTTAAAAGATAAGGATGGTGTAATTAAACATAGTAATGTAGAAATGGAAAAAATAATGAGAGATTTTTATGGGAACTTATACAAAAAAGAGTATGTTATTTCGCAAACCACAGAGGTTAAAAAGAAATTAAAGGAAGAGGATAGACAAATGCTAAATGCAAAAATTACAAATGATGAGATATCTAGAGTTATTAAAGGGTTGAAACCTGCTAAAGCCCCAGGTCCAGATGGTTTTACTGCTGAATATTATAAAATGTATATGAATTAATTATTACCGCATATGGAAAAATTGTTTAACAATGTAATGGAGACTTTTGAAACTCCACAGACATGGAAAATGTCAGAAATTATAACTGTCCCAAAACCAGATCGTGATTTAACTGACCCAAGTTCTTATCGCCCTATCAGCTTATTAAATCAGGATTATAAAATATTTATGAAAATATTGGCAAACAGGGTGGAGAATATTTTACCAAAAGTAATTGGAGAAGATCAATATGGATTTGTTAAAGGAAGGAAGATTTATGAACCAATAAGGAATGTGGTCAATGTTTTACACCATGCTACCAATACCAAAAGAAAACTAAGTATTCTAAAATTAGATGTCTACAAAGCTTTTGATAAAGTTAACCATGATTACCTATTTCAACTATGTAAAGATTTAAATATGGGAGATTCATTTTGCAGAATTATAGAAACAATATATAAGGATAATATAGCTCAAATCAGAGTAAATGGTAACAGAACAGAAACGATTAAAATTCAGAATGGAACTAAGCAGGGTTGCCCACTATCCCCAATGTTATTTGCATTAGCAATTGAGACCTTAGCAAACAAAATTAGAAACGATAAGGAATGGAGAGGTTATCAAATAGGGAAATTTGAATTGAAATTAAATTTGTTTGCAGATGATGCTATAGTGATGTCTGAAACCCCAATTGAAATGATGAAAAGAATAATGATATTGCTCCAGGAATTTAAAGATCAATCTGGACTTAAGGTTAATATAGAGAAATCAGAGATAATATGTTTAAATACTGGCCCTAAAGAGCAAATCGAGATTCAAAAAATATCAGGATTGAAATTAGGTTGTAAAAAAATGAAATATTTGGGAATTTGGTTGTTCAAGAATCCAATAAAAATAGTGACGGCCAATTATAACCTAATATGGAAAAAAATCCAGAAGCAGATAAAAAATTGGAAGGGTAAAAAGTTAGGAAGAATTGCCAAGATCAGGGCCCTTAAGATGATGATAATACCAAAAGTGATGTATTTGTTTCAGGTTCTACCGGGTAGTTTTCCTGAGGCAAAACTAAGAGAATGGGACAACAGATTAAATTTTTGGATTGAAGGAGACAAAAAACATAGAATAAGGAAGCATTGGCAGTTTGCACAAGAGAAAGAGGGGGGTTGGGGCAGCCCGTGCCTAGTATTATATAGAAATGCATTTCAAATGGAGCTACAGTTATGGGGGGGAAAGAAATGGGTAGAGTTAGAAAAGGAAATCAATAACATAAATAATAAAGAATTATTATTTAAAAATTGGAGTAGAACAGAAATTAGTAACTTAAGTGATCCTCTTAAAGCATGTTTAGAAATATGGTTTAAATGGCAGAGGAAAAGTGGAATAAGGGTATCCAGGCTATCAACGCTATATGTACTGAATATAGGGGATGATGTTAACTTAAGTAGAATTATCAAAGTATTAAATAGTAAAGGGAGAACAAGAATTGAACAATTATATGAGAAAGATGGAAGAGTCAGTAGAACTTGATTGGAATGGTGGAATGGTAAACAGAAATGGTTGCAGATTAATGCAATAAGCACATATTTAAATAAAAGTGAGAATAAAGAAGCTTTCTTACGAGAAGAAAATTGCTTAGAAAAAATAATAAGAGAAAAGATAAATGAGAGTAAAGCACAAGCCGGTAATATACACAGAATGCTATTGCAGATGGAAGAGGAAGTAACACAAAGTTTGACAAGATGCTGGCAAGATGATTTACAAATAGATGAAAGGGAAATGAAAGAAATAATAGAAAATATATATAAGATTAAAAATACAAGAGTTAGAGAGATGAGAAGAAAAATTTTACATAAATGGTACTATACACCAGTACAAATTGCACACTTCCAGGGGAAAGAGAAGGGTAAATGTTGGCATGGGTGCCAGGAAAAGGGAATTTTTATGCATATGCTCTGGGAGTGTGCAGAAATTCAGAAATTCTGGAATGTAGTGCAGAACGAAATTAATAAAATGTTAAACATTAACTGGATAATTACAAAAGAAATAGCAATCTTAATTAAATACAGGGAACTAGGAGAATTCAAGGAAATTAAAGCCGCAGCATTGGAAAGTGCCCAAGCGGTGATGGTATTAGGTTGGAAAGACTCTACAAAATGGACATTACAAAATTGGTACTGGTACATGGTGGACCACATACATTTTGAAATCATGGAAATAAGATTAAACAATTTCGATGAGAACAAATTGGAGAAGTTGATGGTGCGGTGGAATAAGGTAAAAGATTATATGTTAAGTAGAATCTGTGATGTAAATATGAAAAATAAATTGCAATCACTCTTTTAGTAATACCTTTTTTTAAATAAAGTTTTATTGATTTTTAAAAATTTACATAAAACAAACCTATAACAGTGCACAGTGCATGTGCCCATCACCTAACAATGACACCCCCCCATCACCCCCACATATAAGAGAATTAAAAAAAATTAATTATTTATCTGTTACTCCTTGGCTCTATCTTGCATCAAGTATTACTAAAAGAGTGATTGCAATTTATTTTTCGTATTTACATCACAGATTGAGCTGCCCCCCCCCCCCCAATTGTGATCCATCTGATGGGATGGAGTGGATGGGGCTGCTTCTTTGGAAGAGCTGCCTGAGGTTTCTGACAGGTTCCTTTTTCTCTCACTTTCCCTCCATCTAGTGAACCTATTTCGATCCCTTTTCTAAACGACGCTTGTCAGAAAAGATCTCACGATCTGGTGGTTTACGAGGAAATTAAAAATAAAAATAAATGCCAGGCATACTGAGTTACAAACTTCTGGGCTGCACGCTCTTCGCTGCCTCTTGGGTTCCTATAGAACAGACATGGGCAAATCGATATATAGTATTGGTAGAACTGAGTTAATTATATTAGTCCGGCCATCTAAAACTATCCCAATTTCTCACGCGGCCCCATGGCAAAATTAATTGCCCACCCCTGCTCTTTCCCAATCTGAAAATCTGGTCACTTTATCTAATATAGAAGTTGTGAGCTGAATAGTCATGAAGATTACTGTGGCTTTCTGTATCTTGCTTGATTTATCCACCCTCTCATGTCTATGTATGCTAATTTTCTATTAGTGTTACATTAATTTGTCTTGACTATCTTCCTTTCTGAAAAGTCTATTCTACTTTATTGTTTTTTTAATACGTTTTCATGTTGAGTAATTTTTAATCTTTCTCAATCTTTTATTTAAAAAACTGGCTGTCAAGAAATATGTTAGAGCTAGGGTAAGTGTTTTTTCTTGCTTCAGACCATTGGCTATTCATCTTTATTAAGCATGTAATTAAGCTTGACTTCAGTTGAAGACTAAAAAGCATCAAAGACTACACAATAAATTGCCTTTGCTAATGTTGAATGTTAGTCAATAGCTAGAAGTATTTTTAAAAGCATCAAAACATGTTAAAAAGTATGAACATTAGGTACATAGATTTGTAAAGAAAATAATGTTGAGATATTTTTATTTATTCATTCATTTATTTATATTTCTATATATTTATTGTATTATATCTTTATAATCTTTTGTACCTGAGACATGCAAAGACCTATTTTAATGCTGGCCGTTTATAAATATAAATATCTAGTAGCTGATTAGTTAAATTGCATGATGCACAAACTGGTGTGGTAAGAGACAAGAAAATACTAGAATTATGTGATGCTATAATTGCTGAGCTGCTTCTATAACCTTCAGCCTATATTAAGGTTTGTTAAGGCTTTTCTTCTTGAATTGTAAATTTAAGTATATGCACAACATCCCATCTTAGTTCTTATTCCCCACTGCTGCTAAGAAAATAAATAAGCAGAAAAAATACCCATTATCTGCCCTTGAAATAATTGGGCAAATGGATGAATGCTTGCAAATCCTCAGTATTTTGAATATAGGAGAATTCTAGAAAGTAGACCAAGATGGAATTTCCCCCAACTCTGAAACCTCCACATGCATTGCCAGTAAATGCTTTTTAAACTGTATTCTGCAGCACCCACTGAGTCTATGGAGAGGGGCGGCATACAAATCCAATAAATTATTATTATTATTATTATTATTATTATTATTATTATTATTATTATTATTATTTAGATCTATTTTCCAAACCACATGGTGTTGTGGGATATAAGGATTTTCAATTATTTCTCTATTATTTGTAGCCACACTACAGAACAGCAAGTTGGGAAATCTCGCAGTGCACAATATGGCCTTGTTGTTTGTATAACATGTAATTCTGCACTTTAATAGAAATATTTTGACTTAAATTAGCATGTGATCATATAAAGTATAATCAGTGAGTTTAAAGCAGTGTTTCTAGCTGCCAGTGTTTCTAAAACATGCTGGATTCCCAGGGGGAATTCTGGGGTTTGAAATCCACACATCTTAAAGTTACTGAGGTTGAAAAACATTGTTTTAAAATAATGCTTTTATTCAGTGAACATAAACTTCTCTTTTTGATGCAAACAAGTGCAATTTTAGGACCATCCACCAAAAAGGCAAAATAAATATATGCATTAATTATATTTTGAATACACTTAATCAAACTTATTGTGGTTCTATTGCTGCATATCTTTATTTATACTATTATAACAACTCCCCACACACCTACCTTTATTCTATAGTAAGCATTAAAACCAATGGCATAAGAAGTACCATATTTTTCAGTGTATAAGACACACCTTTTTTTACTTCAAAAAGGTGCTTTAAAAATTGAATGTGTCTTATACATCGAATGTTGCCGAGGCTGCCTGGCAGCCCCCGTCGGGAAGCCGGCAGCTCAGCCCTGGGGATGAGCGGGAGCCTGCCTTTCCATGGCGGGAGTGGCACTGCTGGCGCTCTGAGTGAGCCCGTCCCCCAGGACCTGCCCCTCCAGCCATGGAAAGGCAGCCAAAGGGGAAAGTCTGGCAGGTCCTGGGGGATGGGCTTGTTAAGGCTCCATAGCACTGCCGTTGCCACTGCTGCCATGGCAATGTAGTTGAGGGGAAAATAAACTCGTCTCCCCAGCTGCCTTTCCATGGCAGCAGAGGCGGCGGCGCTCTGGAGCTTGAATGAGCCCATCCTCCAGGACCTGCCACTCCCGCCATGGAAAGGCAGCCAAAGAGGAAAGTCTGGCAAGTCCTGGAGGGTGGGCTCGTTCAGGCTCCCAAGTGCCACCGCCAGTCCCTCAGGACCTGCCAGAGAAGAAAACAAGGGAACCATAGAGAAAAGCACAAAGCCCACACCGTTCCAAGCACTTCCGGTCCGAAGCCCGCTGGTTTTCTCACCCGAGTGGCCCAACCAGAAAAGTGGATTGGCGTGGGAATGGAAAGATGCAAATAGATAAGAATAGATAAGGGGTAGGTGTGTTCCCAGATTTGTGGACTTCAACTCCCAGAGTTCCCCAGCCAGCAAAGGTGGCTGAGGAATTCTGGGAGTTGTAGTCCACAACTCTTAGAAGTTGCCAAGGTTGGAGATCCCTGCTCTAGAAACACTTCTTTTAAGGAGTATTTCAGGTTTATTATCATAACCATATATTTCCATGCACTTCATTTCTAAAAATTAGAGTAGTCAAGAGAGGGATATTTGAAAACCTCATGGTATACTAGTAATATATTAAGTAATAGTAAAATATTAATGCAACCTCAGCAGGGAACTGTCATTGTAAATGATTCTATCACTAGCCATTTTTTGACTAAAGGAACAACTAACAAAATGAATTGTCCTTGTTTGCTTTGTTTATTTGTTTGAATTAGGGGTTAGGAGTGCAAAATCTTCAAATCTGGCAAGCTTAAGGCTGGTGGACTTCAATTCCCATTTCTGAGCTAGCAGGACTGGTGGAGGAATTCTGGGAGTTGAATTCCATAAGTCTTGAAGCTGTCAAGTTTGAAGTTTGTAAAAAGTATACATGGTTTTAAAAAGTATGTGATTGCAAAAAGTATTCTGCTATACTGGTACTACACCATTTGGTTCAGAATACTTTTTTTCTTGTTTTCCCTTATACACCAAAAACTACAGTATATGGCTCAACCTATTACAGATATAATCTTTATTTTCTTTATTTTAAACCAGAGTACTTTAAACCAGAGTATTCGGTTACTACAGAAAACTTCATTAGAACTTCCAGTAAGTTTTTCTTCATTTTTTTCTAGAATAAACAATAAACAAATATTTCCCTCAAAACTGCCAAACTGTTTCCTAAGTCTGCATTACTATTAATCTTTTCATCTTTCCCATCAGACATCTCCTCCCAAAAACGACTGTAACTTTATTGCTTGTATCCTTACAATTTATATTGACTGGTTCCTAATATGATTTCATTGCTTATATGTACCAGGACTATAGGTGTTGTACTTTATGGTTCTTGACAAACTTATATTTTCTTTTATGTACACTGAGAGCATATGCCTCAAGACAAATTCCTTGTGTGTCCAATCACACTTGGCCAATAAAATTCTATTCTATTCTATTCTATTCTATACTATTCTATATTATCCTATCCTATCCTATCCTATCCTATCCTATACTATACTATACTATACTATACTATACTATACGAACATTTATTTCTCAGTGTTTTCTATAATGGGCCAAGTGTATTACCTTTATTTAAAAATTAGCTATTTTTAAATTTTTAACTAAATATAGAATAGAATAGAATTCTTTATTGGCCAAGTGTGATTTGACACACAAGGAATTTGTCTTGGTGCATATGCTCTCAGTGTACATAAAAGAAAAAGATACATTTATCAAGAATCATGTGGTACAACACTTAATGATTGTCATAGGGGTCAAATAAGCAATGAAGAAACAATCAATATTAATAAAAATCTTAGGATACAAGCAACAAGTTACAGTCGTACAGTACTAAGTGGAAGGAAAAGGATGATAGGAATGCTGAGAAAAAACTAATAGAAATAGAAGTGCAGACTTAGTAAAAAGTTTGACAGTGTTGAGGGAATTATTTTTTCAGTAGAGTGATGGCGTTCAGGAAAAAACTGTTCTTGTGTCTAGTTGTCTTGGTGTGCAGTGCTCTATAGCAACATTTTGAGGGTAGGAGTTGAAACAGTTTGTGTCCAGGATGTGATGGTTCAGTAAATATTTTCACCACCCTCTTATTAAAGAATAAGCAGAACATTTTAGTATACATTATCTCCATTTAATAGGAAATTAAGTGAGATAAGTGATCTATCTAGTTTGCTTTTTAAATACCCTGCTATGGGTTTTAATCCTTTTTCTTTAAATATCTATGGAGATCTAGATTTTTTTTAAAAAAATCCAGTGTCTGGATAGGCATCATTTCAAGACTTTAATTCATCAAAATTGGAAGATGGGCTTCACTTAAGGGTCTTTTCTCTGGTTTTTCCAGGAAAAAGTGAGAAGTGTGATCAGTGCCATTGAAGCCACTCAGCTTCTTATAAACAACAATGCTTCATTTATAATTGTCCAGGTAAATTTTTTGTCATAGTAACCCTTCAAACAAATTCTTACACTGAACATAGCTTTTGATTCTATATGCCTCTTAACAATGGTTTCTTTCTTTCAAGGAAGCTAAGAAATATGTGGATACTATCTTAGGTTACTTTGAGCAGTATTCAGTGTGGGTGAAGGATTCGGTAAGATATTTTGGTTTATTGTCTTGTTTTCTCATCAGTTATGAAAATCTAGATCAAATATGGCAGAGGCTGCCAAGAATCAAAATTGAATAAATTTGAATTCATTTCTGTCTTAAGACGGGTGTGGAGAAGCATGCTCATGGACACATTAAAACATCTAATCTGTATCTCATCTCTTGCAGATTACTACACAAGTAGCAACCTGTAAACCAATTGCAAATACAATTGACACAGCTGTTGATATTTTTCTGTGCAGCTATGTAATGGATTCTTTGGTAAGCTGGAAATAGGGGAGTATGTGGGTGTTGGAACAGACTTGTTTAAGCCATCTCTCTGCTGTTTAGAGTGGAGAAGCCAATAAGATAAATGCTTTTCTATTATTAAATTATTATTAAATTATCCTCTGGATTTATGTCACTTTCTGTTGGATTCCTCATAAAACAAACTTATTTGGAAATTGATTCAGATAACCAGCTTTATTCAAAAATATCTTTATCAAGATTAGGGAAAAACTTATAAATAAGAAAAAAATATGCCTGCACAAATGTGTGTGTATTTTAGTTATCTGAAAATATTCAGTCAAATGAATTTTTTTACTACCATTTAAATATGAAAGCAAAGCAGTTTGCTGTCTTTTGAGTTTGATTCATGTAAAATTAGCTGTCCAGCTATTTGTACATCTGAATTTTGATTTGATTTAGAAGTCTTCCTAAATCAGAACTTCACAGCAGAATGATTTTATGATTTCATAAAACTGAAAAGTGTTGTGTAAAAATGGTAGTTTCTGGGAATTGCACATGATTCTTGGAAACTGATGGTGTGTTTGGAGGCCGGGCCTCTATTTGCATGAAATCTTTTGTCCCTGGCATCATCTGCTTATGGTTTTACAATCTGATCTCTGGTTTGGACTACCCTTACCTTCACAGAAGGGTCTCTATTAGGGCTCTGCAGGGGTTCAGATTCCACAGGGAAAGGCTTAATCCTGACTCACCTGGAGGAGCAAAACAAGAAAAAAGTTGAATTCAAGATTAAACTTTCCATGGAAGAAAAGATTGAATGGACTATGATCTTACATGCAGTAAATGCCTTTGCTAATTTGCAGGGCATAGCAACTATACTTGAACAACTGCATCCCTTGAAACACACATTTTCATCCTTCTTAAAACTGAGGTTTTACTTATTTATTGCTAGGATATTCAAGTGACTCTAGTTTGGTGTTTTCACCTAAGTGAAAAAGGATGAATAGCTTTGCAATGAAGCTTACAGCAGGTATGAGGAAAAAGCATTCCAAGCAGCTTGGATTAGGTATGCATTGAATTGTTCTTTTTCCTTTCTGTTAGAATGCCTTCTGGTTTGGACTAGGAGGCTGCTGCATCTTGCTGATCCCTGCCATTATTTGTGCAGTGAAACTAGCCAAATTTTATCGCAGGATGGATACCGAGGATGTCTACGATGAGTAAGTAAAAGTAGAATGAGTCAAAGTAGCAATTGGCAGGATGGGGTGGCCATGGAAATTGAATGAAGAAATAAATTACCAGAAGAAGTTGAAACATTTTAGCTTATAGTGAGCCTTTATGTGATGGTGTAAAAACTCAATGGGATGTCTTTGCTTCAAATTATTATTATTATTATTATTATTATTATTATTATTATTATTATTATTATTATTAATTAGATTTGTATGCCACCCCTCTCCAGAGACTTGGAGCGGCTCACAACAACAAAACACAGTACAAATCCAATGATTAAAAACAGTTAAAACCCTTAATATAAAAACAGTCATACATCCCAGAGAAAACATGCATAAAACGGAACAGCCCAGGGGGGGGGGAGATAGAGAAGCGAAAACCAGCGTTAGAGCTGGGTCTTTCATGATTTGCGGCCTGTAGTTTGAGCTCGTAGTTGGTGTGTTTTACCCTAAGGCTTTATCGATATGTTTTGAATGTAGTTTTTACTGCCAATATATATAGTTCATTTAGGGGTTTATTTTCTTATCCCCCTTCCTTCTATATTTACTTCCCTCCCTTCACAACCCCCTTCTCCCACTCCCCAATTACTACATAAGTAGAGTGTAAAAAATGTACAATATGCATATCTCTTTTGTCTTTCTGTATTTGGTTTTTATTGTATATATTTAATAAATTTATTTTTTTTAAAAAAATGGAACAGCCCGGGGGAGTCAATTTCCCCATGCCTAACGGCAGAGGTGGATTTTAAGGAGTTTGCAAAAGGCAAGGAGGGTGGGGGCAATCCTGATCTCTGGGGGGAGTTGATTCCAGAGGGTTGGGGCCACCACAGATAAGGCTCTTCCCTTGGGTCCCGCCAAATGACATTGTTTAGTCGACGGGACCTGGAGAAGGCCAACTCTGTGGGACCTAATCGGTCACTGGGATTTGTGCTGCAGAAGGCGGTCCCGGAGATATTCTGGTCTGATGCCATGAAGGGCTTTATAGGTCATAACCAACACTTTGAATTGTGACCGGAAACTGATCGGCAACCAATGCAGACTGCGGAGTGTTGGTGTGACATGGGTATATCTGGGAAAGCCCATGATTGCTCTCGCAGCTGCATTCTGCATGATCTGAAGTTTCCGAACACTCTTCAAAGGTAGCCCCATGTAGAGAGCATTACAGTAGTTGAACCTCGAGGTGAGGAGGGCATGAGTGACTCTGAGCAGTGACTCCAGGTCCAGGTAGGGCCGCAACTGGTGCACCAGGAGAACCTGGGCAAATGCCCCCCTTGCCACAGCCGAAAGATGGTTCTCTAATGTTAGCTGTGGATCGAGGAGGACACCCAAGTTGTGGACC
Organism: Erythrolamprus reginae; assembly: GCF_031021105.1. Classification (NCBI taxonomy): domain Eukaryota; kingdom Metazoa; phylum Chordata; class Lepidosauria; order Squamata; family Dipsadidae; genus Erythrolamprus; species Erythrolamprus reginae. Next base: position 39,290,340 of record NC_091956.1, on the reverse strand, counting down.
TTCTCTGAGGGAGTCAGTAATTCCCCCCCCCAAGGTAATGGACGGACAGATGGAATTGTCCTTGGGAGGCAAAACCCACAGTCACTCCGTCTTATCAGGGTTGAGTTTGAGTCTGTTGACACCCATCCAGACCCTACAGCAGTGTTCCCTCTAACGTGAGTTGTGCGCTATAGCGCAGGAGATTTGAGATGTCTGCCCATGAGTTTCCAATTCCAGCGCGGAAGTCTGACCTCTGTGCTGGAATTGACAATTAGAATAAGGTTACCAGACCTTGATAATTTGTCCCGACTCCAAAATGCGGCGTGACTTTAAAACTGACTGGATTGGATTTCCACCCTCAAGAGAAAGAGACAAAAGCCCAGCCGGCTAATTTCCCCCCTCCCTCTAACTCCAAAATGCAGCATTACTTTAAAACTGACTGGATTGGATTTCCACCCTCAAGAGAAAAGCCCAACCGGCTAATTTCCCCCCTCCTTCCAACTCCAAAATGCTGCGTGACTTTAAAACTGACTGAATTGGATTTCCACCCTCGAGAGAAAGAGACAAAAGCCCAGCCGGCTAATTTCCCCCCTCCCTCCAACTCCAAAATGCGGCGTGATTTTAAAACTGATTGGATTGGATTTCCACCATGGGGAATGAGCGGGGAAGAAAGAAGGAGAGAAAAGTATGGCTTTTTCTAATTGGATATTGTATTTTTTAAATTCTCATTGAAGGCATTTGTAATTGCTTCTAAATGATGTTGCTTTTGCTTTTGCAAAAAAAACCTCAAAACAACCTCCTTAGGTGCAAGTCAGCTGAAAGTTCTAGAGAGACTGAAGGTAGATAATTCATTAACAATCAAGGCATGTCAAACTGATCTGTGTTTCCTGAACTAGATACTGGATATTGGATACTAGATATAGAAGTTGTTTATGGTTATTCCCAGTTTCTGGAAGTATTGTCTATGTGGGAAGATGTTCCTCTAAAGAGATGTCTCTTGTCGCTTGTACACATATTTTAAAATGTGAAACATTTTCTAAAACCAAGATGGAAGGGACTTTGGCGATCTTCTAGTCCAACCCCCTGCTTAGGCAGAAAACCCTACAGACAAGTGGGTATCCAACATCTTCTTTAAAACTTCCAGTGTTTGAGCATTCACAACTTCTAGAGGCAAGTAGTTCCATGGATTAATTGTTCTCACATTCACTCTTTGCTTCTAAGTTGCTTCTCTCCTTGATTAGTTTCCATCCACTGCTTCTTGTCCTACAGGTGCTCTGGAGAATAACTTGACTCCCCCTTCTCTGTGGCAGCCTCTTATTTACATTGTAAATAAGCTGTTTCAGACAGTTCTCTTAGAACTCTTATAAAATTGAACATTAAGTAATATCCTAATATACATTTCAAAACTTTGAACTAGAGGAATCAGCAAATGTATGATACTTTAGTGACTGGACAGATATTTAGCAAGATATTTAATAAATTCCACTGCTGGTTGACATTTATAGCCAAAGAAACATGCAAACAATTGTAGCCTTCTGTGAACATAATATACTAGTTGGGAGCAAATATACCTTTGTATTTCCACTCATAAATTAGTTTGATTAACAAAGAAGATAAAAACAAGGTTTTATCATGGTTAACATGGTTTCTTGATGGTAAAAGATATATTTAGGCAGGGGTCCCCAAACCTTTTACACAGGGGCCAATTCACTGTCCCTCAGACTGCTGGAGGGCCGGGCTATAAAAAAAACCTATGAACAAATCCCTATGCACACTGCACATACCTTATTTTAAAGTAAAAAACAAAATGGGAATGTACTATTTAGAGGGGGGGAAGAAGTCTGAAATTCATATATGTTTTGTTTTTAATTTAATTTTGTTGTTTAATATTAGGATGTATTAATTTGTAAAATTGGATTTGAATTTTAGAACTATATAGAATTATATAGGTAAAATTAATGGAAGATACATAGGATAAATAAAGGGTTTATGATATGTACTATATGGTTTTATGACTTTGCATTATGAATTTAAAATATACTTGGAAATGTAGAGGATGGATGAAAGTTAATAATAGTAAATGCTAAGTGCCTGAAAAGTAATTGAGCTTGGAAATATTGAAGGAAATGATAGAAAAGTAAATATGGAAATGTATTAATTGATGCATTGGTGTTCAGATAGATTTTCATAATATTACTAGATTACTATAATGCTATTATAAATATTTAAGAAATGAAGATTTTAAAGCATGGATTTATTAATAGTTGTGTTTTTAGTTTGGCTGGGTTTTTTATTTTTAATAGTAATAGATTTTGGTTTTTTAAAATTATTAATTTCTTTTAATAAAAAAGAAGGGAATATATTTATTTATTTATTTATTTTGGACTTCTATGCCGCCCAGTCCTGAGGGGACTGCTGCTCAGACACTATACTTTTCTGCCCACACCCAAAAAAAATTAGAGGGAACACTGCCTAACAGCCTCCAGGCACTGGCACATCACTTCTACTGCTTCATTGACTGGACATGGGGTGGAAATGTACAACTGGATATCATCAGCATACTGATGATATCTCACCCCATGCACCTGGATGATCTCGCCCAGCGGTTTCATGTAGATATTAAATAGCAGGGGGGAGAGAACCAACCCCTGAGGCACCCCACAAGGGAGAGACCCAGAGGTCGACCTCTGACCCCCCACTAACACCGACTACGACTGACCAGAGAGGTAGGAGGAGAACCACTGAAGGACAGTGCCTCCCACTCCCAACCCCTCCAGCTGACACAGGATACCATGGTCGATGGTATTGAAAGCTGCTGAGAGGTCAAGAAACACCAGGACAGAGGATTAACCCCTGTCCCAGGCCTGCCAAAGATCATCCATCAACGTGACCAAAGCAGTTTCCATGCTGTAGCTGGGCCTGAAACCTGACTGTTGAGGGCCTAGATAGTCGGCTTTTTCCAAGGACCGCTGGAGCTGGAACGCCACCACCTTCTCGACAACCTTCCCCATAAACGGAAGGTTGGAGACTGGACGATAGTTGTTTAGAATGGCTGGGTCCAGGGAAGTCTTCTTGAGGAGGGGGCACACAAGTGCCTCCTTGTAGGGAGCCAGAAAGGCCCCCCTCCCCAAAGAACCATTGACAATCTCCTGGACCCAGCTCTGTGTCACCTCCCTGCTGGCCGAAACCAGCCAGGAGAGACACAGATCCAGTAAACAGGTGACGGAACTCACAGCTCCAATGGCCTTGTCCAGTTCATCAGGTGTCACCAGATCAAACTCTTCCCAGACAGATGGACAAGGACGTGCCCCAGTGACCTCAACTGACTCGTTGTCAGTCGACTCTGTTATCCAATCAGAGCCGAGGTTTTTAAACTTTCCTCTAAAATTGGATGAAAGAATGGGATAGGCCAAGCTATTATATTTGGATGCATATAAGAAAAATTAGGCTCCTAAGAGTTGCAGGATGAACAGGCTTTAAAACATATCTGACGTTTTGGAGTTTAAGGGGGGAAAAATCCATGTTTATCACTACATCTGTACAGATATCCACCAAACAAAGAATGGTGGGAGGTGCCTGGAACAGCGGCGTGTGAGAGCTGCCATTGTCCTGGGGCGGCGCCTTGATAGAGCATGCTGGAGGGGTCTCCTGGCATCACTTTAAAGAGTGGAAGGCGCCAAGAAACACCAGAGGTGCCTGGAACAGCGGCAGGTGAGAGCTGCTGTTGTCCTGGAGCGGTGCCCTGGAGGCTCCTTGATAGAGAGTGCTGGAGGGGTCCTCTGGTGTCATTTTAAAGAGCGGAAGATGCCAAGAAACACTGGAGGCACCCGGAACAGCAGTGGGTGAGAGCTGCCGTTGTCCTGGGGCGGCGCCTGGGAGGCTCCTTGATAGAGCATGCTGGAGGGGTCTGCTGGCATCACTTTAAAGAGTGGAAGACGCCAAGAAACACCGGAGGTGCCTGGAACAGCGGCGGCTGAGAGCTGCTGTTGCCCTGGAATGGCGGCTGGGAGGCTCCTTGATAGAGAGTGCTGGAGAGGTCTGCTGGTGTCATTTTAAAGAGCGGAAGATGCCAAGAAACACTGGAGGCACTCGGAACAACGATACCACAGTTCCAAAACTACAATCAATCCACTAAAATCCATCGCACTAATTCATTATTATAGACCATCGTTAGTTTAACATTATTAGATAGAGGTCATTGAACCTAAACAACATGTTGTTCACCTCCTCCACAACTCTCCAGACCTTTGCTATTTTAATCAATTTTATGGCAGGTTATTGGGACAAACATTATAGTGGGTATAGAAAGAAGCCACCCAGACTGAGAGGACCTTTCTTTATGAATATTATCCACCTCTTTTGTGGGTAGGGAGAGGGGTTTTTTATATGTATATACCTTGGACTTTTTATGCGTCTAATGGATGTTTTTAATAGCCTTAAATTACTTTTTAATTGATTTAAATTAACTATTTTAATTAATCTTAATTAATTTATTTTTAAAACAAGATTGGGTGGAATGGAATGGATGGGATGGGATGTATGAATAGGATGAATGATTGGATGAGTGATTGGGCTGGGCTGGGATGTATTTTTGGCAAATAATTTTTTAATTTTTTCTCTCCAATCACAGTACAATATAGAATACCAACAAAATCAAATTGCTTCACAATAAGTCAATTTTAAAATTACGGTATACAGATCCAATACTGCCTCCTTTACTTTTGACATCTGGACAAAAAATAGCTGCTCCAGTTTCTTATATTATACTAATACGCTATTAACTAATACACCTTTTAAGCTGTTCCAAATTTAAATCCCCTTGCATTAATTATGCTATAGTCATTCAAGTTTCTCCTCCATATCAATTTTCATGTGTATTTATTAACCTTCTAAAATCATACATGCCCATTAAAAAGAGAATCTATAAAAAGAAAGAAAAACCAAAACTTCCAATAACTAAATCAAGGGGGGGGGGGAAGCCGAACAATATCTTACCATATCACCAAATTAGCCAAATTACTAAACCTGGATGGGATGTATTAATGAGATGAATAACTGAATGAGTGCCGGGGTTGGGATGGAATGTATGAATGGGATGAATGATTGGATGAGCAACTGGGGTGAAATGACCAGCCTGCCGGATGATGGAGAAGCCAGGGGTGTGTATGGGTCAATCTCTGGAGAGGAAGAGGGCCAAAATATTCCGGTTCTACTGGAAAAAGGCAGATATGGTGGGAGCCATGGAGTAGGCCACATGCAGGGAACCAGGTCTCGCAGCTTGAAAGCAATCCCTTGTTCTGGCCCCATGAGCCCAACCCAGGGTACTGGTGACAGGCATAATCTGGATCCTGGACTCAAGGTATTGCTGCTTAATGCCAGGTCGGTTGTTAACAAAGCTCTCCTCATCTGGGATTTACTTGTGGAGGAGGAGGCTGACTTGGTGTGTATTACTGAGACCTGGCTGGGCCTAAAGGGAGGATTTCCTTTCTCTGAGATGTACCCAGCCGGGTTTCAGGTGTGGCACCAGCTGCAACACCAGGGAAGGGAGGGGGGAGGATTGGCTATTATAGCCAGAGACTCTTAACCTACTCAGGCTCACTGCTCCTGAGATACCAGGTTGTGAGTCTCTCTTTGTGAAGCTGGATCTAGGAGTACAGGTGGTCTTGTTGCTCACATATCTGCCTCCCAACTGCATGTCAACAGCCCTGCCCGTGCTGCTTGAGGAGGTAGCCGGGCTGGCGGTGGAGTTCCCAAGACTTATTGTTCTTGGGGACTCTAACACACCATCATTTGGTGGATGCTCTGAGTTGGCATGCGAGATCATGGCTCCCATGGCAACCATGGACCTGACTCAAGTAATTCAGGGTCCAACTCACAAAGGAACTGATATGGTATTCCACCCAATATGGTATTCCTCTCGGAGTAGTTGAGCAATGGTCTGAAATTAAGGAGGCTAGACATTTTACCCTTGTCATGGTCAGATCATTTTTGGCTATGGCTTGAGTTTCAGGCTCCAATCCTTCCCCGCAGGGAGTTGGAACCGATTAGGTGGTTCCGCCCCAGATGTCTGATGGACCCAGAGGGCTTGCAGAGGGTGCTTGGGGTTTTACCAGATTCGCTTATACACAATTGGGCAGAGTAATTGGTGTTGGCCTGGAAAACAGCCGCAAGGGGAGCTCTAGACTGAATTGCGCCTTTGCGACCTCTCTGTGGCAGCAGACCACAGAGAGCTCCTTGGGTGATGAAGCACCAGAAGAGATATCTAGAGAAGCATTGGAGGAAAAGTACATCTCAATCTGACCGAACACTTTTAAGAGCTCATATTGAGACTTAGAAAGTGGCACTCAAGGCGGCAAGTTGCACGTATCATACCACCTTGACTGTATCAGCGGAATCTCACCCAGCCACCCTGTTTAGGGTGACTCGCTCCCTCCTTAACCAGGGGGGAGTTGAGGAACCCTTGCAGGGTAGTGCTGAGGATTTTAATGAGTTTTTTGATGATACAATCGCTCAGATGTGGACAGACCTTGACTCCAAATGGAATGCAGTATAGGCTGGCAATGAGCCAGTTGAGGTGACAGAGGCACATCTTAGTCCTGTTGTGTGGGAAAAGTTTGACCTAGTGATGCCTGATGAAGTAGACAAGGCCATTGGAGCTGTGAGTTCAACCACCTGCTTATTGCATCCATGTCCCTCCTGGCTGATTTTGACCAGTGGGGAGGTGACACAGGGCTGGGTCCAGGAGACTGTCAACACTTCCTTGAGGGAGGGGTCCTTTCCGGCTCCCTGCAAGAAGTCACTTGTGTGACCTCTCCTCAAGAAGCCTTCCCTGGACCCAGCTGTTTTAAACAACTATTGTCCTGTCTCCAACCTTCCCTTTAAAGGGAAGATTGTTGAGAAGGTGGTGTCGCTCAAGCTCCAATGGTTCTTGGATTATCTGGGTCCTCGCCAGTCAGGATTCAGGCCCGGCTACTGCACTGAAACTGCTTTGGCCATGCTGATGGATGATCTCTGGTGGGCCCGGGACAGGAGTTTATCCTCTGTCCTGGTGCTTCTTGACCTCTCAGCAGCTTTTGATACCATCAACAATGGTATCCTTCTGTGCCAGTCAGTGTTAGCGGGCGTCCAGGGGTCAACTCTTAGGTACCTCCCTTGTGGGGTTCCTCAGGGGTTGGTCCTCTTGCCCTGCTGTTTAATATCTACATTAAACAGTTGGGTGAGATCATCCAAGGGCACAGGGTGAGTTACTATCAGTATGCTGATGATATGCAGCTATACATTTCCACCCCATGTCCACTCAGTGAAGCAGTGGAGGTAATGTGTCTGGAGGCTGTAAGGGTTTGGATGGGCATTAATAGGCTCAGACTCAACCTTGACAAGATGGAGTGACTGTGGGTTTTTCCTCCCAGAAACAATACCAACTATCAACTATTCTGTGGTGGGAGTCTTTGTCACCTCAGAGAGGGTCCACAATTTGGGTGTCCTTCTCGACCCATAGTTGAGCTTACAAGACCATCTCTCGGCTGTGGCGAGGGTGGCGTTCGCACAGGTATGCTTTGTGCACCAGTTGCGGCCCTATTTGGATAGGGAGTCACTTCTCACAGTCACTCATGCCCTTATCACCTCGAGGTTTGATTACTGCAATGCTCTCTACATGGGGCTGCCTTTGAAGACTGTTTGGAGATTAAAAGGGGCAACAACTCCAGGGGCAACAACTCACCCCCCTCCCCGTATGGCACCAGTGGGTGAGAGCTGCTGGGGCCGAGGGGAGGCTAAAGTGAGGCTGAGGGACTGAGGAGTTGGCAGATATTGGAATAACCCTGCCTCCTTGGAATAACAACAGCTAGAATGATCAGGGGGTGAGAATTGTGGAATTTTTTTTGTTGCTCGGGAACATTATGACCAATCTGGACTGGGAACATTGCCACTGTCTATCACCGCTTGTTGTCCCACCCCCCTCCCCTCCCCCTTCCCCTCTTAATTTTATGTACCATCATAGAAGAACTGTGCCCCTTGTGGATTGACTGAAAAAGACAGTAGATTTAAGACCTTAAGACCTTATGGAAGACCTATAGGAGACATCATACCTGGACTGATTGATTGGCTGATGATTAAATAATGACTAAGACCTGATTTTATACTATCAAAAATTAATTTATATAATCTTTTTCTATTTTCTATTTTCTATTATATATTGTGATACATTTTATTAGTGTTTTTAATTGCTATTAATTTAATCTATTTTTAATTATTGGGGGGTTTCTTAATTAATGGATGATTGGGATGGATGTAATATTGTGCATGAGACGAATGATTGGTATGATTGGGATGGTTGGGGTGGGTGGGGTTACGGTATGGATGAGATGAATGGTAACAGTATGAATGATAGATTTGGCCCACCTGACACTCGAGAGGCGGGAGGGGAACAGGCACCGATCTCTGGGGTGGCAGAGGATCGGAATATTCCGGTATTGCTGGGGAGAGGCAGATATGGCGGGGGCCACGGAGTTAGCCGTTCCAGGGGAACGAGGGACCGTTGCTTAATAACGATTCCTTGTTCTGGCTCCGTGAGCCCAACCTTGGGCACTGGTGATGAGTGTAACTCTGGCCCTGGGCTCAGGTTGCTGCTGCTCAATGCCAGGTCGGTGGTAAATAAAGCTCTCCTTATCCGGGATCTGATCCTGGATGAGGAGGCCGACCTGGCATGTATTACTGAAACCTGGCTGGGCCCAGAGGGAGGAGTTCCTCTCTCTGAAATTTGCCCAGCCGGGTTTCAGATATGGCATCAACCTCGACCCCAGGGAAGGGGGGGAGGAGGGGCTGTTATCAGTGTTCCCTCTAATTTTTTTTTGGGGGGGCGGAAAAGTATAGTGTCTGAGCGGCAGTCCCTTTGGGACTGGGCAGCACAGAAATATTAATTAATTAAAGAAATAAACAAACAAACAAACAAATAAAAAACCCACCCTGTTTTGCCTCAGAGAATTTCAAAATAAAATACTGTACTGTGTGTGTATAACAGTGAGCTCATAATAGGGCAAATCTATCAATATCAAAATGCCATTTAAATAGTTGAGCTAGTTTCAAACTAGATTTTGATTTTCTTTCTCTCTTCCTTACTCCCATTCTTTTTCTTTCTCTTTTCCTTCCTCTCTTTTTTCTATCTGTTTCTCTCTCTTCCTCTCTTCCTCTCTCTCTCCTTCCCTCTCACTCTTTCCCTCTCGGCTTTTGGGCAGGTTTGAAAAACTCTGAGTTGATGATGATTTTTAAGTGAGCGATTGCTCACTGCTCACCTTAGAGGGAACTATGGCTGTTATAGCCAGGGAGAGCCTTTGCCTACGTGGACTCATTGGTCCGGAAATTGCGGGTTGCGAGTCTCTCTTGATAAAGTTGGACTTAGGGGTTCAGGTGGGCTTATTTCTCATGTACCTGCCTCCCAGCTGCGTGTCAAAAGCCCTGCCAGGAGGTAGCTGGGTTGGCGGTGGAGTTCCCTGGACTTATTGTCTTGGGGGACTTCAACCTGCCATCACTCGGCGAAACCTCTGGGTTGGCACAGGAGTTAATGGCCACCATGACAGCCATGGACCTGACTCAAGTAGTACAGGGTCCGACTCACGAGGGAGGACACGCACCTGACATGGTATTCCTCTCCGAGCAATTGAGTAATGGTCTGAGACTAAGGGGCTTAGAAGCATTGCCTTTGTCATGGTCAGACCATTTTCTACTACAGCTTGACTTCCTGGCTCCAATCCTTCCCCGCAGGGAGGCGGAACCAATTAAGATGTTCCGCCCCAAACGCCTGATGGACCCTGAGGGCTTTCAGACGGCGCTTGGGGTTATTCCAGAGGCACTTGTCCACAGTTCGGCGGAGTCTCTTGCGGAGGCCTGGAACAAGGCTGCAGCGGAGGCTCTTGACTGGATTGCACCTTTGCGACCTCTCCGTGGCACTAGACCCCGTAGAGCTCCATGGTTCAACGAGGAGCTCCGGGAGTTGAAACGCCAGAAGAGACGTCTAGAGAAGCGATGGAGGAAGAGTAGGTCTGAATCTGATCGAACACTAGTAAGAGCTTTTATTAAGACTTACAAAGTGGCGCTCAAGGCGGCAAGATGCGCATACCATACCGCCTTGATTGCATCAGCGGAATCCCGCCGGGCCGCTCTGTTTAGGGTGACCCGCTCCCTTCTTAATCGGGGGGAGTTGGGGAACCCTTGCAGAGCAGTGCCGAGGATTTTAACACGTTTTTCGCTGATAAAATCGCTCAGATCCGGGCCGACCTTGACTCCAATTGGAAAACAGAGCCGACTGACAACGAGTCAGTCGAGGTGACTGGGGCCCGTACTTGTCCACCTGTCTGGGAAGAGTTTGATCTGGTGACACCTGATGAAGTGGACAAGGCCATTGGAGCTGTGAGTTCCGCCACCTGTTTACTGGATCCGTGTCCCTCCTGGCTGGTCTCGGCCAGCAGGGAAGTGACACGGAGCTGGGTCCAGGAGATTGTCAACGCTTCTTTGGGGAGGGGATTTTTCCAACACTCTATAACGAGGCGCTCGTGCGCCCCCTCCTCAAGAAGCCTTCCCTGGACCCAGCCGTACTTAATAACTATCGTCCAGTCTCCAACCTTCCCTTTAAGGGGAAGGTTGTTGAGAAGGTGGTGGCACTCCAGCTCCAACAGTCCTTGGAAGAAGCCTATTATCTAGGTCCCCAGCAGTTGGGTTTCAGGCCCGGTTACAGCACGGAAACTGCTTTGGTCGCATTGATGGATGATCTCTGGCAGGCCCAGGACAGGGGTTTATCCTCTGTCCTGGTGTTTCTTGACCTCTCAGCGGCTTTCGATACCATCGACCATGGTATCCTTCTGCACCGGCTGGAGGGGTTGTGGGTTGGGAGGCACTGTTCTCCAGTGGTTCTACTCCTACCTCTCCGGTCGGTCGCAGTCAGTGTTAGTGCGGGGTCAGAGGTCGACTCCGAGGACTCTCCCTTGCGGAGTGCCTCAGGGGTCGGTCCTCTCCCCCCTGCTATTTAATATCTACATGAAACCGCTGGGCGAGATCATCCAAGGGCATGGGGTGAGGTATCATCAGTACGCTGATGATACCCAGCTTTACATCTCCACCCCATGTCCAGTCAACAAAGCAGTGGAAGTGATGTGCCGGTGTCTGGAGGTTGTTGGGGCCTGGATGGGTGTCAACAGACTCAAACTCAACCCGGATAAGATGGAGTGGCTGTGGGTTTTGCCTCCCAAGGACAATCCCATCTGTCCGTCCATCACCCTGGGGGGGGAATTATTGACCCCCTCGGAGACGGTCCGCAACTTGGGCGTTCTCCTCGATCCACAGCTCACATTAGAGAACCATCTTTTAGCTGTGGCGAGGGGAGCGTTTGCCCAGGTTCGCCTGGTGCACCAGTTGCAGCCCTATCTGGACTGGGAGTCATTGCTCACTGTCACTCATGCCCTCATCACCTCGAGGTTCGACTACTGTAATGCTCTCTACATGGGGCTACCTTTGAAAAGTGTTCAGAAACTTCAGATCATGCAGAATGCAGCTGCGAGAGCAGTCATGGGCTTACCTAGGTATGCCCATGTTTCACCAACACTCCGCAGTCTGCATTGGCTGCCGATCAATTTCCGGTCACAATTCAAAGTGTTGGTTATGACCTTTAAAGCCCTTCATGGCACTGGACCAGAATATCTCAGAGACCGCCTTCTGCCGCATGAATCCCAGCGACTGATTAGGTCCCACAGAGTGGGCCTTCTCCGGGTCCCGTCAACTAAACAATGTCGTTTGGCGGCCCCCAGGGGAAGAGCCTTCTCTGTGGTGGCCCCAACTCTCTGGAACCAACTCCCCCCCGAGATTAGAACTGTCCCTACTCTCCCTGCCTTTCGTAAACTGCTTAAAACCCACCTTTGTCGTCAGGCATGGGGGAACTGAATCACCTCCCCCAGGCATGTACAATTTATGCATGGTATGTTTGTGTGTATGTTGGTTTAGTAAATGGGTTTTTTAAAATATTTTAAATTATATTAGATTTGTCATGAATTGTTGTATCCTGCTGTATGCAGAATGCAGCCACGTGAGCTATAGTTGGATTATCAAGGTCTGTCCACATTTCAACATCAGTCCACGAGCTGTATTGGTTGCCAATTTGTCTCCGGGCCCAATTCAAAGTGCTGATTATGACCTATAAAGCCCTACATGTCTTAGGACCAGATTATCTTCAGGACCGTCTGCTGCCTCATACATCCTAGTGGCCAGCTAGGTCCCACAGATTTGGCCTTCTCCAGGTCCCGTCAGCCAGACAATGTCGACTGGTGGGACCTAGGGGAAGAACCTTCTCTGTGGTGGCCCCGGCCCTCTGAAATGAACTCCCTCCGGAGATACATACCGCCCGCTCCCTCCTGGTTTTTAGCAAAGCCTTAAAAACCAACCTTTGCTGGCAGGCATGGGGGCCGTGAGTGATGAGACTGTCTCCGGCCAATATGAGACATGATTGGTTGGATGAGTGTATGCGTGCATGGGGTTTTTATTTTTATTTTTTAAAAATTAATTGATTTTTCAAGACAAAACAAAGACATACACAGAAACATACAACATTAAAAAAAGGAGCCCATACTGCTCCGCTCTTTTCAGAAGTCAAAAAATGGAAATAAAAATCCGATAGATCGTATTACGAAGAGGAAGAAAAACAAGCAAAGGTAAAAAAGAAAAGAAATTTATACTATATATGTTATTGCTAATTACAAGGATTTGCATAGTTTTGTACCATCTAATAAACAATATAATATTTACAATGATATTCTTTTATTCAGCCACTCGTAGAACGTATACCAAATTTTGTAATATTCCAATTCTTCTTGTCCCTTTAACCGCCTTGTCATCATATCCATTTCAGCACAGTCAATAATCTTATTTATTATTTCTTCTTCTTTTGGAATTTCAGTGTCTTTCCATTTTTGTGCATAGGCTAACCTGGCAGCCGTTAAGATATGTGTTAATAGGTATTGGATTTCTTTTTTATATTTCTGGATAGGGATTCCTAGGTAAGAAAAATTCTGGCGTCTTTCCCACTTCCTGTTGAGTTCTTTATTTTAGCCCCTTCTCAATTGGATTCCAATAGTATTTAGCTTTAGAGCAAGTCCACCATTGGTGGTAGTAGATACTTTTTCTTTTCTTTTTTTTGCATTTCCAGCAATTCAGATGCAGGCTCGGATACATTTTAGAAAGTTTGATGGGTGGCAAATGCCATCTGTGGAACATCTTCATCTGGTTTTCTTTAAAGGCTGTGGGGTTTGTTATCTGCCAACTATATGTCCATAGATTTTCCCATTTATCCATATCTATGGAATGCCCAATATTCCTGCACCCGTTGATCATGCTGTCTTTTAATATATTACTTTCTGTTTTAGACCTGATCATGTAGTTATAAATCTTACCTATCATTTCTTTTGATATTTCATGATTATTTTATCAAAAAACAGATTTCCCTTTCTGAAAGATGTAGATCTGTTTATCAGCTAAGAATCTGGCTTGGATCTGTGCATATATCCACCAGTCTCTCTCCCTACCCTCATAATTTAGGTCTTGTCTGGTTTTTAACTCTAAATTAGAATGTAAGATCCTTATACCTCAATACTTCAGTGCTTTTTAGTAAATTTGGGTGTCTTATTGCATCCAGTGATGAGATCCAATCAGGGACAGTTAACACATGGTCTTTCTTAATCTCTAACCATACTTGTAATAGTGATTTCCTAATAATATGATTTTTAAAATACTTATGCACTTTATATTTATCATACCATGCAAATGTGTGCCACCGCAACATTAGATTGGGGGCTTCTAAATTTAGAACTCTACTATTTTCTAGAGTGAGCCAATCTTTTACCCAAAACCCACAGCCACTCCATCTTATCAGGGTTGAGTTTGAGTCTGTTGACACCCATCCAGACCCTAACAGCCTCCAGGCACCAGCACATCACTTCCACTGCTTCATTGACTGGACATGGGGTGGAGATGTATAACTGGGTATCATCAGCATACTGATAATACCTCAACCCATGCCCTTGGATGATCAGATTCAGATTTATTTTTCCTCCACCGCTCCTCTAGACGTCTTTTCTGGTGTTTCAACACCCGGAGTTCCTCGGTAAACCAAGGAGCCCTCCAGGGTCTAGTGCCAGAGAGAGGTCGTAACAGCACAATCCGGTCCAGAGCCTCTGCTGCCGCCTTATTCCAGGCCACAGCAAGAGACTCTACCGAGCTGTGGACGAGTGAGTCTGGTAAAACCCCAAGCGCCCTCTGAAAGCCCTCTGGGTCCATCAGATGCCTGGGGCAGAACCACCTAGTCGGTTCTACCTCCCTTGGGGGGAGGATTGGAGCCTTGAAGTTAAGCCGCAGCAGGAAATGGTCTGACCATGACAAAGGCAAGACATTTAAGCCCCTTAGTCTTTCGAAACCAGTCCTTTCATGGTAAAGATTCCAAATGGCAGAGGAGGTCGTTCATTCAGTTGCATCAAGTGAGTTACCGGCAGATCTAGATCGTCCCATTGGTGGTCGCCTATCCCTTTTTGCAGACCAATGGGAGGAAACCACATCCAATGCGTGGGTCAGGGAGACAGTAAAATTTGACCTCTCCCTAGAATTTCTCTCCACCCCCTCACCCACAATTCTTTATCTGGTGCCCTGTGTCTAACAACTTGGCCAAGAAATGCATCATGAAGGAGGCCATTGACCACCTACTTTGGATTAGTGCCATTCAGCTGATGCCAGATACTGAAGCTGGATCAGGATTTTATTCCCTCCTTTTCTTGGTCCCTAAGGCTTCAGGGGGAGGGGGACAGCCCTTCTTGATCTCAAGAGATTAAACCTCCTGTCCTCAATTAATCTCATGGAGGCCTATCTCCATATTCCCATTCACCCTGATTTCCAGCAGTACCTTTGGTTCTGCTATGGCAGCATCCATTACCTCCAGAGTATTCACTATGGTGTTAGCAGCCGTGGCGGATAATCTGAGGACATTCCGTGCACGCATTCATTGTTACCTGGATGATATATTATTATTGGCTTTCTCCAGGACTCATGCTGTGCATGATATCCAGGTAAAGTTAACAACCTTAGAAAGCCACAGGTTTTTCATCAATGAGGAAAAGAGACATCTTTTTACTTCCTCTTCAATTGTTTACCTGGGAGCTATTATGGACTCCCTGGATTGTAGGGTGTTCCTTTCCCAGGAGCGTCAGGCTACTATTTCTTGAATCTCCAATGACCTACACTAGGGTCCTCTTTGTAGACTTCAGTTCAGCATTCAATATCATCATACCGAACATTCTCTTAACCAAACTAAATCAGCTAGCCGTAAGTGGATCACAAGCTTCCTAACAGACAGAAAGCAGCAAGTGAAGCTAGGAAAAATCACATCAGATACATGTACAATTAGCACAGGTGCCCCCAAAGACTGTGTACTCTCACCACTTCTCTCTATACACTAATGACTGCATCTCAAACAATCCATCTGTTAAATGACTGAAGTTTGCAGACGATACAACAGTGATCGGACTCATTCGAGACAATGATGAATCCGCATACAGATGGGAGGTTGAACAACTATCCTTGTGGTGTGACCAGAACAATCTAGAACTGAACACACTCAAAACCGTAGAAATAGTGGTAGACTTTAGGAGAAACCCTTCCACCTTTCCACTTCTCACAATACTAGACAGTATCAACAGTAGAGACCTTCAAATTTCCAGGTTCTATCATATCTCAAGACCTAAAATGGTCATCTAACATCAAAAACATCATAAAAAAAGCACAACAAAGAATGTTCTTTCTGCGCCAGCTCAGGAAGCTCAAACTGCCCAAGGAGCTGCTGCTACAGAGGAATCATTGAGTCTGTCATGTACACCTCTATAACTGTCTGGTTTGGTGCTGCAACCCAACAGGACCGACACAGACTTCAGAGGATAATCAGAATTGCATAAAAAACAATTGCTGCCAACCTGCCTTCCATTGAGGGATACTGTATACTGCACGAGTCAAAAAGAGGGCGGGGAAAATATTTACTGACCCCTCACATCCTGGACACAAACTGTTTCAACTCCTACCCTCAAAACATTGTTACAGAGCACTGCACACCAAGACAACTAGACACAAGAACAGTTTTTTCCCGAATGCCATCACTCTACTAAACAAATAATTCCCTCAACACTGTCAGACTTTTTACTAAATCTGCACTTCTATTTCTACTAGTTTTTCTCATCATTCCTATCATCCTTTTCTTCCCACTTAGGACTGTATGACTGTAACTTGTTGCTTGTATCCTAAGATTTTTATTAATATTGATGGTTTCTTCATTGCTTAGTTGACCCCTATGACAATCATTAAGTGTTGTACCACATGATTCTTGACAAATGTATCTTTTTCTTTTATGTACACCGAGATCATATGCACCAAGGGAAATTCCTTGTGTGTCCAATCACACTTGGACAATAAAAAATTCTATTCTATTCTATTTTATTCTATTCTCCCTCAAAAGGTCCACAGCTCTCTCCTCTGGTGATCCTCGGAGACTTGAGTCAGGGCTCCTGCTTCCTCGAGCCACTCCGCCTGGTTCTGACCACGGATGCCAGTCTCTCGGGATGGGGAGCTCATATCCACTCAATAGGCCTAGGGCCTATGGTCGGAGCATGAGTCCTCTCTTCCCATCAACATCCTGGAGTTGCATGCAGTCTACCTGGCCCTCTAAGACCTGAGGCGGCTGACAGTGGGGAAGCATATCTTAGTCCTCGCCAACAATACCACAGCCAAGATTCATATCAACAGATGGGGTGAAACTGACCACCTAGCACTTGAATGGCTCACACTAGTCAACCGTCAGGTGCCTACTGTTGCGATGGAGCTGATCCTCAACAGCTGATGGCTGTCCACCCAGATAATCTATAGAAGGTGCACAGGAGCCCACTGCTCCCCTACAGGCTTAACAGTGGGTTAAATACTGGAGTTTCTAAGAGAGGGATTTGACAAGGATTTGGCTTCCAACACTCTCAAACACCAAGTAGCAGCCTTATCATCAATACTGGCCTGTGCAGACCTCTCTCCCTTGTCCCAGCATCCCCTAATTAAGAGACTCCTGAGGGGTGTCTCCCTACGCAGCCCACCAGTTGCTCACCATTTCCCAACCAGGAACCTGACCTGGGCTCCTTAACTAGGTCCCCCTATGAGCCACTCTGAGACTGTTCCATTTGGCACCTTACTCAGAAGGTGGCTTTCCTGGTGTCCATTACCTCGGCCAGGAGAATCTGAATGGACTGTGCTTTTGACTCGCAAGGACCTCTGTCTCTTTCTACCAGACAAAGTAGCTCTAAGGCTTGATCCTTTCTTTCCCCCTAAGATCGATTCCTGGTATCATAGGTCACAAGAGCTCACCCTTCCTTCCTTTTGTTCCTGACCTGTCCATCCATTGGAATGAAAGTGGCACACCTTGGATCAGTGGTTCTCAACCTTTCTATTTTTTTTTTATTTTTTTTATTACAAATATATACACATTTACATACAATATATGTTTTATATTAATACAAGGCTAAATCAACGCGTAACAAATAAACGAACAAACAAACATGACAAACAAACAAACAAAAATTCTTAAAAAAAAGATCTAATTGCTTATTTAAGTACATTAATAACAATAACTATTCACTTAGCATATTTTATAATATTTGTACTTGTATTCCCTTCAGGAGGTAAGTTTTGAATGATTTTTAATTTTAAATTATTTTCTGGTGAAGCATGTTGTGTCCTCAGCGTATACCATTTTCTCTTGTAGGTTGTCACTGTTCTTTAAATCATTTAATTCTTTCTTATCCGCCTTCTTTTATTCATATTCAATTTCTTTAATGTCATACAGATCTTTTTTTATAAAAAGGTTTTTTGTATATATGTCTTTTGTATTTTTTTTTCTATGTAATGAAAAGGATATAAAGTATTGTTAATTTGATTTTTTCTTTTGAATTTTATTTCTTTTCTTAAACCAGTTATAAAGATGTATCCAGGTTTTATCGTGTTCGGAATCCTCTTTATTTTTTAATTTAATTGTTAGTGCGTCAAATTCAGCACAGTCTAATATTTTTTTAATTATCAAATCGTCTTCAGGTGGTTCGGGTTGCTTCCAATTTTGAGCTATCGTTATTCTAATTGCTGTCAATATATGAATTAATAAGTAGTGTTTGTTTTTTTCAATTTTTTGATCTATAATTCCCAGGAGAAAGGCTTCAGGTTTTTTATTTATCTTCATTTGTAAAATCTCTTCTATCCAATTCTGCATTTTGTTCCAGAATTTTTTCATTTTTGAGCAGGTCCACCAAATGTGGTAGTATGTCCCCATTTTTTTACACCTCCAACATTTTGGGCTTGTTCCTTTATACATTTTGGCTAATGTTGCCGGTGGGAGGTGCCACCTATAATACATTTTGTATATGTTTTCCTTATAAGCTGTAGATTTTGTTAATTTATAGTTTTTGGTCCAAATTGATTCCCACTTATCTAAATTTATGCTATAACCAAAATTTTTGCCCCAACTATGTATACTATTTTTAACGATGTGTTCCTCCATTTTATAGTGTAGCATATATTTATATATTTTGGAAATCATTTTTTTTTCTTGGCCTAAAATTATCTTATCTAATTCTATCTCTTTTATTTGTATTTCCTTCTTTTTCCCTTCTTGATATTTTGATTTAATTACGTTATACGCCCACCAGTCGATTTTGATTCCAATTTCTTCTAATTGTTCCCTAGTTTTTAATTCCCCATTTTTTTCTAATGTTTGATAATAATTTAACATTTTGTTTAGTTCTCTTGAGTTTGGATATACCGTCTCCTCTAAGCTCGAGTACCATTTGGGAGTTTCGTGATAGTACATTTTTTTGATTTTTTTCCAAGTTGTGTATAACGAGTTTCTTATTATATGTTGTTTGAAATAACTATGTGTTTGTTCTTTATTTTCCCACAGGATAGCATGCCACCCTATTCTCATATCGTGTCCTTCCAGTATTAGAAGTCTTTTATTTTCCAATTTAAACCAATCTTTCAACCAATCCATAATTGCTGCATTATAATATAATTCGAAATCTGGTAGTGCAAATCCTCCTTGTTTGATATTATCTTGCAGATATTGTATTCTAATTCTAGGTTTTTTTCCGGCCCAGACGAATTTTGTAATCATTCTATTTAATTTTTGAAAAAAGTCTTTTCTTAATATAATTGGAATTGTCCTAAATAGATATAGAATCTTGGGTAAGATGGACATTTTTATTGTTGAGATTCTACCTATGAGCGAAATAGGCAATTTGTTCCATTTTTCTAATTTCTTTTTTATTTCTTTTATTAAAACCGTGTAATTATCTTCCTTTATTGTGATCGCTTTTGCTGTTAATTTTATTCCCAAATACTTAACTGTTTTTACTATTTGTAGGCCTAATCTGTCTTCTAATATTTTCTTCTCTGTATTTGTTAAATTTTTTGTCAGTATTTTGGTTTTTTGTTTATTAATTTTAAGTCCTGCTACTTTTCCGAATTCAGTAATCTCCTTTAATAAAACTTCCCCTGATTCAATTGGATCTTCTATATTGAATACTAGATCATCGGCAAATGCCTGAATTTTGTATTCTTGTCCTTTCAAATTTAATCCTTTAACATTTTTATTTAACCTTATCTGATTTAATAAGATTTCTATAGCCAAAATAAATATTAATGGGGAAAGGGGGCATCCTTGCCGTACTCCCTTTTCTATTTTTATATTTTGCGTTAATTGGTCATTTATTATAACTTTTGCCGATTGTGTAGAGTATATCGTCTTGATTGCTTTTATAAATTTTTCTTTAAATTTCATTTTGGTCAGTTGTTTAATGAAGAAGTTCCAATTCAAATTATCGAATGCTTTTTCCGCATCTAAAAATATTAATGCCAAATTCTTTCCTGGGTTTACCTCATAGTATTCTAAAATATTTATAATGTTTCTCAAATTATTTTTTATATTTCTGTTTGGTAAAAAGCCGTTCTGGTCCGGATGTATGATTTCGTTAATTATCCCTTTAAACCTTTCTGCTAATATTGTTGTAAAGATTTTGTAATCTGAGTTTAGTAATGCAATTGGTCTGTATTGTTTTATTAAATATCTTTGTTCCAAATCTTTTGGTATTAGTGTTATTAACCCTTCCTTCCAGGATTCAGGCATTGCTCCTTTATCTAACACCTCATTCAACATCTGTAGTAATAATTTTTTGACTGGTTCATATATTTCTTTGTAATATTCGGCTGGTATTCCATCTACTCCTGGGGTTTTGTTATTGTTTTGTTTTTTAATTGCTAGCTCTAATTCTGTCATAGTTATGGTTTTATCCATTCTATCAATGTTAGTCTCCGATATTTGGGGTAATTCAATCTCGTTCAAATATTGATCTATTTCTTCCTCTTTTATCTCATCTTTCCTATATAGCTGTTCAAAATAGTTTTGTATTATCTTTTTTTTTTCTTCTATATCAATTTGTTTTTTTCCCTTTTCATCTTCCAGTTGTTGGATATATTTCTTCTCTTTCTGTTTTTTAATTTTATAGGCAAGCCACCTTCCCGGTTTGTTTGCATGTTCGAAGTAATTTTGTTTTACACTTTTGATTTTTTGGGCTATTTCTTCCTGTGCTATCAAGTTTATCTTATGTTTAATTACATCTCTTTTTTCTTTTAGTTCGATTTTTTTTTGGATCTTTTATCCATTCGGCTTCTATTTGTTCTAATTCTTTTTGATTTTCTCTCATCTCCCTATTTTTATCCTTATTTTTTTTACTAGTGTATGCAATGGTTATCCCCCTTATATATGCTTTGGTTGTGTCCCATATATTTTGTATGGTTGTGTCTTCATTCCAATTTTTTTCTAGAAAGATATCTAATTCTTTTTTTGAAAATTCTTTGTATTTGTTTTCTTGTATAATTTTTGTATTCATTGTCCATCTATTTTTTTTGGTTTGGTTTCCTCTAATTATAATACTTACTGGGTTGTGGTCTGCCCAAATGTTGGGTTCTATTTCTGCTGATATTATCTCTTGTTGTAATTCTATGTTTGTCCATATCATGTCCAATCTGGACCATGAGTCATGTGGATGTGAATAATAAGTATACTTACATTCATCTCTGTGTCTTTCCCTCCACGTGTCTTTTAGTTTAAATTCCTCTATAATATCTTTGAGTTTTTCTGGTATTGTTTTTTTCTTTTTACTCTTTTCTTTACCTTTATAGTCTTTGTCGTAATCTATTATTATATTGAAGTCCCCAATCACACAGATGTTTCCTTTTTCAATTTTTATTATTTTTTGGTACAACGTTTTATAAAAAGATTTTTGGTCTTTGTTGGGAGCATAAATCACAATTAAATTTGGGTTCTCAACCTTTCTAATGCCGTGACCCCTTAATACAGTTCCTCATCTTGTGGTGACCCCCAACTATAAGTTTAGCGCCAATTCTTCCAACAGATCTTTAAGCTGATTGGCAAGAGGTCAGAGTGACACCCCCCTGTAAACGCCTGATTGGTTGGATTGAAAAATATGTTCCCAGATGCCAGAATAGAAGCTTTAGTTGCTAACACCATGGGAAATTTGTCTTTTGCCGTGGTCTTAGGCCACCCTTGTGAAATGGTCATTCGACCCCCAAAGGGGTCCCGACCCCAAGGTTGAGAACCACTGCCTTAGATGTCAGGCGGGCTCTACGCATCTACCTGAAGCACACAGAAAGGTGGAGGAAATCCAAAGCTCTTTTCATTTCGTACCTTCCTGCCTCTATGGATAGGAAGGTCCCTTCCAATACCATAGGCAGATGGATCAGAGTGGTCATCACTAAAGCCTACGATTTGTCCTCATTCCCTCATCCTCAGGGCATCACAGCTCATTCCACCAGAAGTACAGCTTTTTCGGCCGCCTGGTCCAAACAGGCTTCTCTGGAGGAGGTATGCAGGGCAGCTACCTGGTCTTCACTGACCAACTTTATCTTTTTTGTTATATTTTTATTATTAATTTTTTGTACATTCACAAACATTACAATGACAAATAAAAAAACATAAAATATTTGGGAAATTGCTTTCCCTACTCATTTAGAATTTTCAATCGGAGAATTTTCAATTTTTTCAATTATTTATTTTTATTTGTTTGTTTGTTTGTTTGTTTGATTGATTGATTTTTATGCCACCCTTGTCCTTAGACTCAGGGCAGCTTACAACATGTTAGCAATATAACTTTTTAACAGAGCCAGCATATTGCCCCCACAATCTGGGTCCTCATTTTACCCACCTCGGAAGGATGGACGGCTGAGTCAACCTTGAGCAGGTGATGAGATTTGAACCGCTGACCTACAGATCTACAGTCAGCTTCAGTGGCCTGCAGTACAGCACTCTACTTGCTGTGCCACCCCGACTCTTTTTTATTATATTCTTTTATATTAAAGTACTGCTTTGCATTTTTACATTTTTGGATATTTATCCTTGAATTTTATTTTATCAAGCATTATAAAATAGACACCTTTGCGTCCTCTGATGCAGTATTTGGTAGGAGGGTCCTCCAGCAGGTAACTTCTGGAATTACTTCAGTTACCTAGACTTTCCCTCCCACGGGACATAGGCTTTGGCAGGTCACAATGACTGTTGTCTCCACCTATCTGGAGAATCAACCATTATTTTCTCTTTACCTGAACGGTGATTCTTCGGTAGAGGTGGTGACAACAGTCAGACCATCCCTCAAATTATTTTCGTTTTTAAAAAAATAATATTTTTATTGATTTTTAAAAATATAACAAAACAAGACAAACAACATTTAACATGTAAAAGGAGCTACCATTGCTCCACTAAGCATAGAAGTCTTCCTAATACAAAAAAGAAAGACTAAATATAGTTTAGATCAATAAAGAAAAGTAAAATTTGTTAGTAAAATATCTCTTGGTATACTACAATAATGCATAAATCTAGACATTCAAACAATTTCATTATATAATTGTAATTAAGATAATTATAATCAAGTAATAAAACTAAACTTATCCATTAAATATCACTATAAAATATATTCAACCGAGTAACTTTAACTATTCCATACATTATCTTAATATCTTTAATAGTCCTTTTTTACATTCCACCAATTGTATACTTTCTCCCAAGTTTTATAAAACTTCGTTTCCACTTGATTGTTCAACCATCTCGTCATCATATCTAATTCTGCACATTCCATAATCTTTCTAAAGACCTCTTCGTCTTTTGGAGTTTCTTTTTCTTTCCATTTTTGTGCAAATGCTATTCTTGCCACTACTAATATATGAATTATTAAGTAGTATATTTCTTTTTTATATTTAACATCAGTAATACCTAATTTAAAAAATTCTGGGGTCTTCTTGATTTCTTGCTTTGTAATTTCCTTTAACCAATTTTCTACCTTATTCCAATAGATCTTAGATTTTGGGCATGTCCACCACGCATGAAAATATGTGCCGATTTCTTTTTTTACATTTCCAGCAAATAGGCGAGGCACTTGGAAACATCTTTGAAATCCTATTTGGTGGGAGATGCCATCTATAAAACATCTTAATTTGATTTTCTTTAAAGGAAATTGATTTAGTTATTTTCCAGTTATATAGCCAAACCTTTTCACATATATCTAAATTTATTTCCTTTGCAAAATTTTTACACCAACTAATCATATTATCTTTCAATATTCAACCTATCATCTTATAATTTATTAAATATTTATATAATTTCCCAATCAATTTTCCTTGGTTTTGGATTAATAATTTCCCGAGTGTATTATTATCCTTCTTGAAAATGAATATTCTCACATCTTTTTGATATCTAGAGTACTGCCACCAATCTATTTCCACCCCTGACTCCTGTAATTCTTGTTTTGTTTTCAGTTTTAATTGATTATCAAGTAAATCTCTATATTTCCATATTTTCCCTTCTTTTAATAAATTAGGATGGAAGATGGCTTCTATTGGTGAGATCCATTCTGGCATTACTAAAAAGTGATTTTTTTTTAATCTCATTCCAAACTTCTATTAATGTCTTCCTAATTATATTACTGTTAAAGTATTAATGGGTTTTGGACTTTTCATACCATACGAAGGCATGCCAGCCTAACATTAAATAGTGGCCCTCTAGGTTTAATAATCTTCTATTTTCCAGGGTTAGCCATTCTTTTATCCATGACAATGCAGATGCTTGGTAATATAATTTCCAATTTGGGAGAGCTAGCCCACATCTCTTTGTTTTATTCTTGGTTTCTTACCCTGCCATATAAATTTTTTAGTAATCTTGTTTAATTCTTTTTAAAAAATCCCACCTGTATTGATTGGGATTACCTGAAATAGAAATAATACTTAGGGCAGAATATTCATTTTAATTGTGGAAATTCTTCCCACTAAAGATAGCTGTAAGTTGTTCCATATTTCCAAGTCTTTTTTAATTTGTTCTAAAAGCTTTATATAGTTATCATTTTGGAAGAAATCCAAATAGCTAGGTATTTTACTTTTTTTGTTATTTTCATATTTGTTAATTTTTCTAGATGTTTTATCTGTGGGTCTGTCATGTTTTTTATAAGTATTTGTGTCTTTTCCTTATTAATTTTCAAACCTGCTACTTTCCCATATTCTTCTATTAGATCTATTAATTTTGATGTTGATGTCAAAGGATCTTCTATTATGAAGGCCACATCATCGGCAAAAGCTTGGACTTTATATGTTTCTTTTTTAATCTTCAAACCTTTTATTTCCTTTTCTGTTCTTATTTTTATTAATAAAGTTTCTAATGTTAAAATAAATAATAATGGTGATATAGGGCAGCCTTGTCTAACTCCTCTTTGTATTTCTAATCTTCCTGTTTGTTCTTTGTTTATTATAATTTTTGCAGATTGGTTGGAATAAATCGCATCAATTATATTAAAAATTTAAAAACTTAGTTCCCACATTCATCTTATTTAGTTGTATTTTCATAAAGGTCCAGTCTACATTGTCAAATGCTTTTTTAGCATCGAGAAATATAAGTGCCATTTGTTTTTCAGGGTGTTGCTCATAATATTCTAAAGTATTTATAATTGTCCCCAAATTATTTTTAATTTGTCTACCTGGTAAAAATCCATTCTGGTCTTCATGTATTATTTCATTTATAATGTTTTTAAACCTAAATGCATATATTGATATAAAGATTTTATAATCTACATTTAATAATGAAATTGGTCTCTAGTTTTCAATTTTTTCTTTTTCTGTTCCCGGTTTATGTATTAATGTTATTAAAGTTTCTGTCCATGCTTTAGGCAATTTACCATCTACTATTATCCCATTAAATATCTCCAACATATTTGAAAAAAGTATTTCACTGCCTAGCTTATAAAATTCTGTGGATATTGCATCAGGGCCGGTAGCTTTATTATTTTTCTGATTTTTAATGGATTGCTGTAATTCTGCTTCTGTAAAGGGTTTATTTAATTTTTGTTGTTGATCTTCAGTTAATTTAGGTATGTCTATAGAACTTAAACAGTCCGAAATTGCCTCTTCGTTTATTTCTTCTTTTTCATATAATTTCCTATAATACTCTAATGCTATTTCCTTCTTTTCATCTATTCTATGTTTTATTATACCTTTACTATCTGTTAATTTTTTAATAATTCTAATTTCTCTTTCTTTCCTTAATTTATAAGCCAGCCATCTTCCTGGTTTGTTTGCATGTTCAAAATATTCTTGTTTCGCTCTTTTTATTTTTTCTGCCATTTATTCTTGTTCTATCAACTTTATTTTATGTTTTAATAGATCTCTCTGGTTTTTAATTTTATCATCATGTTTGTTATGTTGCAGTTCTAATTCTGATTTTTTAAATTCATCCTCTAATTTTTGATATTGGGTCTTTCTCTCTCTTTTTTTTGCCATATACGAGACTGTTAACCCCCGAATATATGCCTTTGTTGTATCCCAAAGGTTTTGTGGGGTTGTGTCATTAGTTTTATTTATTTTAAAGAAAAATTCTAATTCTTTTCCTATCCACTCTTTGTATTCAGGGTCGCGTAATACATTTCTATTTATGTACAAATTATTAGATTTTCCCTTACCTTTCCAATATATAACTAATGGATTATGGTCTGCCCAACAATTTGTTTCTATCTCTATGTCCTTGATCTTTTCCATTATGTGTGCTGGTGCCCAAGCCATATCTATCCTAGTCCAAATTTTATGGGGGTTTGAGTAAAAAGTATATTGTTTGTTTTGTGGGTGACATTCGTGCCATATATCTTTTAGTAATAGTTCTGTACTCATTTTCCAAAATGTTGTTGGTAAAATTACCTTTTTTTCCCCTTTTCTTTCTTTTTCCCTGTATAGTCCATTTGACTATCTGAGATTGCATTAAAGTCACCTACTATTTTCATATTTTCTATTGATAATTCTATTATTTTATTGTGTAGTTCCTTATAGAATTGTTTCTGATTGTCATTTGGTGCATATATTGATATAATAACGAGAGGTTTCGGTTCTAAATCTATTTGTACAATTAAAATTCTGCCTTCACAATCGTTATATATTTGTTTTGATTCTATTGTTTCATCAATATACATTGCTACACCTCTTTTTTTTTGGTTTGCTAGACTCGTGTAGAATTTCCCTAATTTAGATTTATTAAGTAATTTTCTATTTGAATTCTTGATATGAACTTCCTGTAAAATATTTATTTGTGCTCTTTGTTTCTTGAGTTTGGTCAGTATTTGGTTTCTTTTCCTCGGGTTATTCAATCCATTTACGTTAACTGAAAAGATTTTTAAATCTTGTGACATCTCTATTTATAGTATTTTTTGGCTTCTTTAGATTCTCGCAATCTGCTATCTAACACCAATTCTTGTTGAATCTGTGGTTGTTTCTTTTTAACATCTTGCATTTCCTCCCTCTCTTTACCAGCAGCCCCCTTTTCTTCTTCTTTAGGTTCTTTCTGTAGTTCTGTTCTGTTCAATCCATTTTGTGCAAAGAAAGCTCTTGCTTCTTCTACATCCTCTATCTTAATTCTCATTCCTTGCCAAGTCAAGGAGAGGTCTTCTAGTACCAACCATCGGAAAATTACATTTTTTAAAAATTAATACACTTGTAAGAAAGTAGTACTCTCTTCTGGTTTCTCTCACTCTCTTTGGGACTTGCTTTAGAATTGTAATATCTTTCCCTTTATACTTCCAAGTTTGATTTCTTGGCTGTTTTAAGATATCATCTCTGATTATTCTTCTGGAGAACATGATGTGAACCTCTCTTGCTAGGTTGTGCCTTCGTGCATAGCCAGTCTGGACTCTATCAATTTCATTTATCTCTTTTATGAGTTCTTGTGGGTCCATTTGTAAAATTTCTCCTATTATCTCTGCCATCTTTGCTGTTAAGTTTTCATCTTTCTCCTCATTTATATTTTGAAATCTCAGTCCATATATTTTGTCCTACATTCTGGACTTTATCTTCCATTGCTTTCATTCTTTTTTCATTCTCATGTAGATTTTGTTGGATAACTTTCATGTTTCCATCCATCTCCTTCATGCTTTCTTTAACTTCTCCAATTTTAGTTTTGAAGTCTCCCATCTCCATTTTAAGGTCACCCATTTCAACTTTCAAATCTCCCATCTCATTTTTCATTTCTTCTTTCATTTCTTCAAGATATTTTTTTACTTTTTCTCTGTTTGTATCCATTGTGATTTGTGTTTTCTGCATGAAGTCTTGAATAATGGGCAAGGTATCTTGAATAGTCTGAAAATTTGGTTCTGTCGGAGCTTTCTCCTTTTCTTTTTCTTTATCTTTGGCCAACATTGTTGTTATTGATCTTTGTTGTAGTGGGGATGATGTAGGAGATATCTTTGGAGTAGAAGTCGGAGTGGATGTTTGTTTTCTAGCTGTCATTGTAATGGAAGTCACACTTTGAATCCTAGAAGAGCCTTTCATATCTCCAGAAATTTCCAGTCTGCTATGTAATATCTTAAGTTTACTTTCTATTTTAGTTAATAATAAAATTTATATTTTTTGAAATGAGTATAAAACAGGTATAATCAAACTAAGTAATAATATAGTGTAATAAACAAAACAATCAAACCAGCAATGAAGTCAAAAAAGGAATACCAATATTAATACACAGTAAGAAAGCAAAAGGAAATAATAAAAGAAAAAGATTTAATTAAAAGGGCTATGACAATAATTTTTAAAACACACACTAAATCAAATATCTGGCAATATCTTAGCTATGAAATTATTATATATGTATTTAAATCTTAACAAAAAAGGAAAAGGAGAAAAGAAATATGAAATCTATAAAATATACAATATAATCAACAATCAACAATGAGTTGAAAATACAAAAGAAGAGAAAAAGAAAAAAAAGAAAGGAAAGAGAGCAAAAGAGAAAAAGAGAGAAATACTAGTATAAAGCAACCTAGTTATATAAATTTGGGGGGTATACCAGATCAAGAGGAAGGAAACTAAAAATCTAGCATATTATTCTATATCAGAAAAAGAAATAAAAAGAAAAGGAAAGCCTATTTAAAATATAACAAACAAGAAAAAATAAGTAGAGACCTTATATAAAATATAGCAAGAAAAAAAAGGAATGATATAAATATGTAAATGTAAAAATGTAGAAATGTAAATATGAAAGTATGATATGTAAAAAGAAGTTAAAAATCAGAAAATACTTAAGTAATATGTTCAATATAATTAGTTCCAATGATAATAAAGCAAAAAAATAGAAAAGAAAAATTACTTGGATCCTTAAATACTGTGCTTTGTTCTGTTTTTAAGTTCTCAAGTTCACAATTGTTTTTTAATCTTTAAAAAGCAAAGTTCCAAAAATTAATTTAATATTGTACCAAAATCCTCTGTCCAAAATCCACGTTCCACAGTCCACAGGAAAAAAGATGCAGGGAATAAAGTATTAAAAGTAAAGAAAATTCATTAATCCATTTTGTCTATTTGATTCTTACGCGGTTGCCGTTTGTTAAATAGTCCCTCTGCAAATACTTCCAGTTCGGAAAAGTCTGTTTTATACAGAAAAGTTGGGTTGAAGTTGGTTAAAAATTGGAAAATTCATCAAAATTCTTCAAAGTCCAGTATATTGTTCTTAGGATATCTTAAATTTTATTTTTCTTTAATCCAAATAGTGCATATTATTCTTTAAAAATGCATCCTTTTTAAAACCGGAAACATTAGATGCTTGGTATTTTCAATCAATTAGATTCCCCTTTTGTTTAGATTTCATCCCCTATTAAAAAATCAATTCATTCTTTCTTCCAGGGATGTTAGATATTAAAGGGTATATCTTTCTTCAAGTATTATTTAATTATAAAAACTGTAGATAGTTGTTGTGTTTGGGCCTGGGCCAGCCGTTGCTCCCACAGATGGGAGAGACGTGGCACAAAGTGAATGCGAAAGCCTGGCTGACAGCCAGGAAGATGTGGCAGACAGCCAGGAAGATGTGGCAGACAGCCAGGAAGACGTGGCAGACAGCCAGGAGGACAAGGCCACTGGGATGCAGGATTCAGCAGACAGCCCAGGGGATTTGACATGCAGTCCCTCAGACAGTCTTTCGTCCTTGGGTTCTTCTGCAGATCAATATATTGATCTGCGTAGCCGAAGAGCTATGCAAAGAAGGGATCGCTTTCAGGAGTATTACAAGTCATTATAGGAGCACCTGGGCTGGGTGTGGTTCCCTTAATGAGGGCTAAAGGGATAAAAGGGAACAAAGGCCAAGGCAAACTGTGGCTGTTTATCTGTGTTATTTTGTGGTTCCTGCTCTGAAGTTTTTGTTCCGTTACGTTGGAATTTTCAACCCAGCTTTTTCAGACAAGTGGGAGGTGAAAACTCTGGGACTTGCTGTTTGCTCCAAAGATTCAAAAGAACTCCTGAAACGTCTTTGCTCATTCCAGGTTGTCTTTGTTTATTTTTTCCTGTGTTTTTGTATGTGGCTGAAGTAAGCCTTGCACTATCATTGTTTTCAGAAACTAACAACTGTTTTTGAGTAACCCTTTTTTGTTTATCTAATACAAGTTTGCTGATTAGCAGAGCACATGTGTGTTTGATTTCTTTTCCTTGGACTGTTACGCATTGCCTGAACCAGAATAAACAGCCACCTATCAAACACACTGCATTCCAGTTTGGGGTGGTTTGTTTTGGCTTGTTCCTTCATCTTCTCTGCTGCTATTTTTTTTTGTGCTCTTTCTGCCCTTTGGAAGTACCATGGCTGAAGTGATGGCAGAAATTCAGGCTGTTTTTGAAGCTTTGCGTTTGGAGATACACACTCTGACTCAAAAGGTAGAGTCATTGCAGGACCAGGTGAATGTTTTGCCCCAGCAGGAAGCCCCACCCCAGGTGCACCCTGTGGCTCCTCCTCCAGTGCCTCTCCCAAGGAGGAAATGTTTTGTGGCCATGCCCGAAAAGTTTTGGGGCGATCGAAGACTGTTCCCAGCTTTCCTCAGCCAGGTGCAATTGTTCATCAACGCCCAGAGGGTTCATTTTCCTGGCGATGAGGACAAAGTGGCATTTCTGTGCAGCCTCTTGGCCAGTCCTGCTGCTTCGTGGGTGTCTCCTTTGTTGGACCAAGACGACCCTCTCCTGCAGTGGTATGACGTGTTCTGCGCACACCTGAGATGGCAGTTTTCGGATCCGGTGAGGGAACAAACGGCCACGAGAGTGCTCAAGCAGCTGAGACAAGGCTTGCGCCCCCTAGTAGAGTACTTTCGTACGCTAAGCCGATAGGTGTTGTGGAACGAGGCTGCTTTGCTGGAGGCATTCCAGGATGACCTTTCTGAGACTATGCTCGACGAATTGGTGCACGAGGCCTTGCCAGCACTGCTTGTCTATTGAGGCCAGGTTGTGGGCGCGGGAGGTTCGTCGGACAGGATGGTCCCCTCCCCGTGTTTCTGGCACCACACCGATGCCTGCTCCATGGCGGGGGGTGGGGGTGTCGACTGTGCCTGTCTCGAATCCGGTTCCTGCGCCTCGTCGCTTCCTGCCAGCCCTGCCTCCTCGCATGATAGAGCGTGTTTCTGCTGGAGAGCTGATGGAGGTCAATTTCATGAGACCCCGTCAGACTCCGGAGGAGAGACCTCGCCGTCGGGCCACCAGACTGTGTTTCTACTGTGGGGGCTTGGGGCATTTCGCCAATGTTTGCCCGAACATCCGGCGGAGAACGGTTGCTGCTGCTGTCCTGGTTCCTCTCAGCTCTCCTGCAGTCTCCCCGTGTACCGTTGACCGGCGTCCGGAGATGGCTACCTGTGTTCCTGTCCCCATTGTGGATACGTCGATGGCGGATACCACGCCCTTGATTTCGCAGCCGACAGTGCCGCCGGGAAACGAGGGCAGCCCGGCTTGGTGGCAACATTAGGTCGGGCTGGGATGCAACCCTCACAAGATTCTACGGCTCATGACTCTGGACTGTTTCGTCACCTTACGATTTTGGCTCACCTGATTCTTGATCAACTCCCTGTAATTATTCCTGCTATTGCCCTCATTGACTCGGGGGCAACCACGAATTTCATGGATGAGATGTTCACACGGCGACATTCCCTGCCCCTCTGTCCTGTGGATCCTCTATTGAAACTATTGATGGGAGGGTTTTGTTGTCTGGCCCCATTCGTTTCCGGACTCTGCTGGTGCGGATGTGCATTGGAACACACGAAGAGACCCTCCAGTTTTATGTTACAAGGGGTCTCCATTTCCCCCTTGTTTTGGGATTGTCCTGGCTATGGGCTCATGATCCCCATGTGGTGTGGTCCCAGAACCTTGTCACCTTTCCCGGTTTGCCGTGCGTGGAGCATCATCGTCATGTGTGTACGGCTCAAGGACCTGTAGTTCCCGCGGCCCTGCTACCCAAGTGCCTGAGTTTGCAGACGTTTTCAATGAAAAAGAGGCAGATCGGATGCCACCGCATAGACCCTTAACTGCTCAAAGATTGTGGAATCCAAAATTTTCGTTTTCAACACAACTCCCCTGCTTATTCGCTGATACTGTTATTAGTTTTGTTTTTGTTTGTTTGTTTGTTTTTTGTTTTTGTCTTTTTTCTCTTATATGCGATATGCTCTGCAATGTACCATACGTTGTATATATGATGTATATGTCTATATTTTAATAATAAAAAATTTATTAAAAAAAAAAAAAAAGAAAGTTTTTAAAATTGTTCTATCCTTTTCTTTTCTTCTTCTGGGTGGAAGCAGAGCTGCAGCGGGAGGCTGGGGATAGAGCTCTGTCTCCGGTGCTACTTTTTTCCTCACGAAGGTCGCAGTTTGCGATCTGATCGGGCTCGGAGGGCTTGGTCCAGAACAGGGGGTCTCCCGGATCCCAAGGGGCAAAATGCCATTGCCCTGAGGGGAAGGGATTGCCTCACAGCTTCAGGAGTGAAGAACTGTGCCTCAGCTAGCTGGGATGCGGCCATAGGATCATGTCCACGTAAGAGGAAGGGAAGACGTATTATAAGAAGTCATTTGAAAAAGTAAGCGTTATTTCCAATTTAACCAAAGTTCTAACCAGAATCCAGAACAAATCCCAAGGGCACTCCCTCTCCAATTCCCTGGCCGGTTGAGTACCTGGAGCTCCTGGCTAGAGATGGCCCATCATCTTCCAAAAGATGCCCTAAAGGAGAACACGCAGTTTCTACGACTGCCCCTTTTCCACCCCTAACCTGCCACAGAGGGGAGTCAGATCTCTATCTTGGCACATCGACTCCCCCCTCAAACTGCACCAGCTCACGCAGGCACTTCTGCAAATCCCTGAGGAAAAAATTGGCATTCTCCTAGCCTGAGAGGTGTCAGCTCGGTAGAGCCCACACCTGCCAATTCTGAACCGGTGGTGGTGTTGACCATTGCTAAAACCCTTTCCAGCAATCTCCCCACTCTAGGGAGTAATAAGTTGCACTACACCATCCTATAGAGGATCACAGCCCAAAGCTACTTGCAACTGGGCAACCAACATAAAGGGGACCTAAAGGTCTACCCAGGCTAGACAGACCACTGCTCAGCTTCTCATGTTCCAGGGTCATGCCCACTTGGCAAGACCAGCCACTTGGCAAGACCAGCCACTTGGCAAGACCAGCCATTTGGCAAGACCAGCCACTTGGCGCTGCAGCCCACTGAAGAGCTGCAGGTCTTTGCAGGCCTGACTGATCAGATTCAGGCTGTTGTCCAACCAGAGATATTGCCACTGTGTGCAACAACAGCAAACTGGGTGGCAACACAGTAGATAATTGCCCCATATGAAGACTGGGGGAGCCCCTCCATCACAGACCTCTTGGTCAGGCTGGAGCACCATGACCCGCTGGCACAGCATCCGCCGTGATCAAAATTCAGTCTTCGTAGTTCTCTCGGGCTCCTCCCATAAGCAGTGATCTAAAAAAGAACAAGGTGGGTTAACATCACGGCAGTAAGGCCACCCTGTGCATACTGTCAAATGCATGTCTGAAGACCATCCCTGGCTGGTACCATCCTCTATCCAGAACCCGGCAGCTGCTATTGCTGTTAAAGACCAAAGAATGTGGCACCTACTGTTGCAGGGCCTCCCAGCTTGGCCCCGGTGAACAGGGGGTACCCAGTTGATAGGGCAACCATTGTTCAGGCCCTTATGGAGGCACCAAAGTGGTGTGGGGAATCAGTATTAGCCTTACCACTTTCGCCTCCCTAAAATGGGTGGGTGTTTGTCCTGGAAGACCAAGAAGAAACATTGGCATCTTCCATTATACAGTCGAACTGAGCATGGGCACCAAGCCAAAAAGGAGAACTTTGACTGTCAATGATTGAGCCGGGCCATCCTGGTGCAACTTCTAGCGCCAATTAGGACCTTGACTATGGTCAGATAGGGAAAAAATGTAGGGCAGATGAAAAAAGAGTATTGCCTAAGGAAACCTTTGGGATGAAGGGGGGCACGTGGCATTGGTTTTAGCTAAATAAAACTGGGAGCCTTGGAGTAACCGCAGCCGTCAACATATTGTTGTAGTATTGAACTCGCGGCCTATGCCTTGTACAACAAAGGAGTAATCTCAAGCTATATAAGCCCAATTGCTAAGGGAAAACCTAGAGAGATAGTGTGGTGATGTTGGATAGCGTCGTCACCCTCCCATCTATTTATGTCACAAAGCACATAGTGGTATTAAATAATAAGTGTAGTCCCCCGCCCATGTATAGGTACTGTGAAGTAATACTTAATACCAAGCTTTGTCAACCTTCATTTCAATGTCAGTGCAAAACCGCCTTTGATCCCTAGGTGATGTCCTTATTACCTCCTGACGTCCCTTGATGGTCTCACACATTGTGGACGTACTGTTTTTGGTCACAATTTTCATAGCTGGTTGAACTAAAGCTGAGGGAATAAGAGTTCCAACTCGGCTATCTTTGTTACGAATTCGTTCACTACCTGTTTTCTACCTACCTGCTTTAGAGCTTGGCAAAAAATCCCTATGTTGGGAGGGGGAAGTCCTCCTCAATTCACCATCCCCCGGAGGTGAAATTAGCAAACACTGACCACAACCAGTGGTCAGCAGAAGCAGCCTACGCACTGCACTCGAATTGCTGCGTCACCAAGGCTTTCAAAGAAGAAAGGTTAGGAAAATATTTCACACCAATCCGCTCCATCAACTGGCCATATCCTTATCAGGAAACAAATCTGCAGAGTCTGCCCAACAAGGACAAAATAATAACCTCCAAACCGCAAGCTCTCTGATATCAACAACCTGCTCATAAAAATTCCTGCAAGAAACAATGCATAAATTATCCCTGAATGCAGTATTAATAAAAAGGGAGTGCAGGTGCACAGCTTACATCCCCAGTCTTATCAATAATACAAGAGTAACTGCAGGATCTTTGTCTGTGATATTATGATGTCCAAAGTCCTAAACCATTACTTGTAATGGTCAAATTGGTGGAAGGTGGAAAAGAACACCAAACTGCACAAAACGTCTGTAGGAGCAATCGTGATCAGTAACACAATGCAAGTAACCTTTTAGGCTTCTAGCTGAATCACACCATCATAATTGTGGATCCCTTCAAGTGGGGAGTGCTCCCAGGCCAACAGCACGTGTTAATCACTTTCTACGAAGCAACAAACAGATACCTACCTGTTGGCACAAAGGACCATAGAGAACAAAATGTATATACCGTCCTTTATGCATATGCACTGTTAAGCATATGTTGTGTGTCATTGTGACATGCTTAATTATGTCATTTATATTATTTATTCTAAGCATTTATTATTGAATACTGAAAAAAGGGGGTTTAAGGGGCTGGGCCAATGCCATAACCTCTACATCCCGTCCCATCGTAAGTGATTCCCACGCCGAAGCACCCGTCCACAAATACCAAGTATAAGAAACAACCAAATTATTTCCTTATTGCCAAATGACTTATATATATACAAAATACAGCCCATAATGTGAGGGATTGTAATCCAATGCTAAAAATATAATATTTTTAAACTTGCTATATGCATCAAAGCAATTCGAATAGATCTAATCTGGGCCTATTGGCCTTCATCAGGTAGCCTCACCCTTGCTGGGATTTGAACCTGGGGCTCGCCCTGTAAAGCAATAACCTTAGCCTTTAAGCTGCAGGCTCATCTCCAATTAAAAATCCCTTAAATTATGTTGCTTAAGGCATATCACATTCATCTAACGGGTGGTCCTAGAGCCAGTTGCTGCCCTGCAAAATTAAAATTATGACAAAAACAGGTAGCTAAACTGTGTTCAACATGCTGATTTACACTATATACCTATATGCCTATAGGTACCCATACATGTACACAAATGTACACACATATCAACTTATGCAGGATGATACATCCATTGCAAATATATACAATTATTATTGTATGCATTGTGAACTGCATATTTGTGTATACCGTATTTTTCGCTCTATAAGACGCACCTGCTGATAAGACGCACCTAGATTTTAGAGGAGGACAATAGAAAAAAAATATAGTGAGCCAAAAAGGGGAGAGGAAGAGAGGAAGGAGTGAAAGAAGGGAGTGAGGGAGGAAAGAAGGGAGGAAGGAAAAGGAAAGCAAGAAATGGAGGGAGGAAAGGAAGGAAGGAAGGAAAGAAAGAAAGAAAGGGGGAAGGGACAGGAACAGAGGAAGGAAGCAAGGAAACTTATGAAAGGGGAGAGTAAGAGAGGAAGGACTGAAGGGAGGGAGGGAGGGAAGAAGGGAGGAAGGAGAAAGAAAAGAAGAAATAGAGGAAGGGAAGGTAAAAGAGAGAAAGAAAAAGAGCAAGAAAGAAAGAAAGAAAGAGAGAAAGAAAGAAAATGAAAGAGAAATAAAAATAGAGAGGGGGAATGAAAGAAATGGAAGGAGGGAAGGAAGGAGAGAAAGCAAGAGAAAGAAAGAAAGCAAGAGAAAGAAAAAAGAATGAAAGAGCAAGAGAGCAAGAGAGAAAAAGAAAGAGAAAGAAAGAAAGAGAGAAAGAGAGAAAAAGAAAGAGAGAAAGAGAGAAAAAGAAAGAGAGAAAGAGAGAAAAAGAAAGAGAGAAAGAAAGAAAGAAAGAAAGAAAGGCAATTTCAAAGAAAGGCTCACTGAGCATCTCTCACTCTCTCTCTCTTTCTATCCCTCTTTCTTTCTTTCTCTTCCTTTCTCTCTCTCCTCTTCCTTTATCTCCTCTCTCTCCCTCCCTCTCTCTTTCTCTCCCCCCTCTCTCCCCCTTTCCCTCTCTCTTTCTCTCTCTCCCTCTCTTGCTATCTCTCCCCCCTCTCCCTCTCTCTTTCTCTCCCCCTCTCCCTCTCTCTTTCTCCCTCTCCCTCTCTTTCTCTCTCTCCCCCTCTCTTTCTCTCTCTCTCCCCCTCTTTCTCTCTCTTCTTCTCACTTTCTCTCTCTTGTTTTCTTTCTGTCTCTTTTGCTTTCTCTCTCTCTCACTCTTTCTCTCTTTTTTTCTTTCTCACGCTCTTTCTTTCTCTTGTTCTCTCTCTCTTGCTATCTCTTTCTCTCCCCCCCCTTTCTCTCACTCTCTCTTTCTCACTTTCTCTCTATCTTGCTGTCTGTTGCTCTCACTCACTCTCGTTCTCTCTCCGTTCTTCTCAGCGGTGACGGGGCCGGCGAAGGTGATATTCAATGTCGGGGGCGCTCAGGCGGTTGCGCGCACTCCCTATCTCCCTGCTAGCCCACTCGGAATATTCAAAATAAGAAAAACCTTTGCCGGCAAAGGCTTTTCTTATTTTGAATATTCCGAGTGGGCTAGCAGGGAGATAGGGAGCGCGCGCAACCACCCGTGCGCCCCCGACATTGAAGACCTCCTTGGCAGGCCGCCCGACCCTCCCCACCTCCTGCAAATGCGGCGGGCGACGGGGGGAGAGCGAGGAGCCGGTTCTGGCGGGCGCGGGGCTTGGCTGGCTGGCTGGCGGGGGGAGCGCCGCTGGTGGTGCGGAGGGAGACCCTCCTCCGGGAGAGAGGGGGCCAGGCAGCAGCTAGCCAGCCAGCCGGCGGGATGGCGCTTCCGAGTTCGCAGCCTCCCCCCCCTCCCTGCCTGCATCTTCGCTCCATAAGACGGGGCTGATTTTTCTTCCTACTTTGGGAGGAAAAAAACTGCGTCTTATGGAGCAAAAAATACGGTATATAAATCATATACAGCAAATAAATATATACATACGTATATATACACATCTACAAACAAACCTCCATATACACACATACACACCTACATACCTGTATATATAAGCATACATATAAACATATAGCTCATCCAGAAACTCGTATTAATTCTGCTGGATAATTAGAGCTAACTGATTGCAATCTCTACATCCTGTGTGAATCCCCCTTGATTCTAATGTAATAAATGATTTTTCTTTTCTTTCCCTTTTTGGTTATTATTATTATTATTTTTAAAGATTTATTAATAAATCAATCATAATTACAAATACATAATTTATAAATAAATGGATCCTCCATTAAACAATATGCATGAATGATCAGGGACTAGTTCACTATTGATAATAGATTGCATAGCTGCTAAATAAGTTGAATTATCCATTTCTGTAAATGCATGAATAAATCGGGATAATTCCTTATTGGCAATAAATAAATTACAAGTTGTCACTTTCAATTATAATTAATGGGGACTAATTACATAGATCCCATTTAATCACTTCATGCTCCCTGTCCACTCCAAACCATTCACGTGGGCTGAAACACCAGATAGATTAGGTCTTCCAGTAGATGGAAATTATCAGAACTGATCATCTAAGTTCTAACATGACTTATATGCAATATATCTAGGGACAATAAGGCAACATAAATGTAAGCCTATGCCTCCGGGGGGGGGGGGGGATTGAGGCCCGGCCCTTTCAAGCTGGTCCTCACGATGGTGGTGAGATTCAGCCAAGCTATACCATCTTCATCCTGCAATAGGTAACACCTGCCGGTTTTAATCAGAGGCTCATTACATTTCGAAATGGGAAGGAAATGGTTGGAATGCGAGATTGTTTTTTACATGAAGGGATTGAACGCCCGGACATGAGCTAAACAAGGCCCAAGCCTCGTGGAGGCTACGGCGTTGTGAACGCGCCTCCCAAGGTGAGCGAAATACGACAAGCTGATCCCAGGGGCTGCTCAGTGGCGCCGCAGGAACCAGCTAAGGAAATGAAAGGTGGGAGGGGAGGCAGTCAAGGTTCACACAGCAATGGTCATAAATATGAAATGGCAGCAAAGTTTTGATCCTGCATTCATCGGGCTGCTGCAAAGGTCCTAAGTGTGAAAAGGGTGCATAAGTCATTTTTTTCAGGGCCATTGCAACTTTGAACGGTCAGTAAATGAACTATTGTTAGTCGAGGACAACCTACGTTCCCCCCCTAGATGTTTTCTGTGGAGCTTCAAAATGGACTCCTGATCTGCTGATCTGCTTCTAAAAGAGTGCACTGGTCAGACAGATAATCCTTGACTTCTGTTCTGACCCCAATGGAGGCCAATGTTTCTATCACCTGAGTAAGATGGTTATTAAGTGAGTTCTGCCTCACTTTACCATCTTTCTTGCCACAGTCATTAAGTGAATCCCTGCAGTTGCTTGTTAGAAGATCCCAAAAGATGTTCACATAACCCTGGGACATTGCCACCATCATAACTATGTTGTCAAGTGTCCAAAGTTTGATCCAATAACCCCTTTATTTTAATAACAAAGTCCTTCCTTCCTTGATGGAAGAATAGAAGGAATAAAATGGAAAAGAGGATTAAAAGGGGATATAAAAAAATAAAAAAGGAAAGGGTTCAGTTCAAAGTTCTGCTCAGATGAAAGAAATTGGAGTTTGAGAAGGGTTGATTAAGCTTGGAGTATTGTTTTGTTTGCTCTTTTTAAACTTTAATTATTTTTTCTATTTAGATATATGAATTTAGGAATTGCTTATCTGTTTTAATAAAGTTAGAAGTATTGATTATAATAAGATATGTAGTAGGTGATATTGATTTGGATTAATGCATAAATGGAATTGAATTTAGAATTGTTGGGGAGATCACTGATATTAATGATTTTTAATTGATTGAAAATAGAGAATATTTAGAATTCTTTCCCCTTTTTTTCTTTTCTCAAATTGACTGAAATTTAAGATTAACAATTAAGTAAGAAATATAGATAAGTATTAATTGGCTAAATGTTACATGGGCTGAAATAATTTTTAAATTTTGGATTAGGTAAATGTACCTACTTAGAGGGCGGGAAGAAGTCTGAAATTCGTATATGTTTGTTTTGTTTTTAATTTATTTTTGTTAACATCTGATTGGCTATACAAGGTTTTCCTGGTTTATAGAAAAATATATAAAGAAAGAAGGAAACACTTTGGCATAATGTTTAATAAGTTAGAAACATAATTGGTGTTGTACTTTTTGAAGGAACATTAAGGAGGGAATCTAATTAAAAGAAAAGTATGTACCTGGATGACAACATTAGAAAAACACTTTTGCAACTTTTTTGATGATTGATATTAGTTACTAACAAAATACCATATTTTGTTCATGGAAAATTAGATGGCACACTGTATTGTTTGAATGTATGTTGAGACAAAATTTTAAAAAAAGTTTACACCCCCCAAAAAAGACCTTCCTTCCTCCGTTCCTCCATTCATTTCATTCTTCCTTCCTTCCTTGTTCCCTCCATTTCTCCTTCATTTTTTCCTTCCTTCCCTCCCTCATTCCTTCCTCTCCACTTCTCTCTTCCCTCTTCCTCTCTCTCTTGCTCTCTCTTGTTTTCTTTCTCTCTCTCACTTGCTTGCTTTCTCTTTCACTCACTCTCTTTCTCTCTTGTTTTCTTTCTCTCTCTCTTGCTTTCTTTCTCTCTCCCCCTTTTGCTCTCTCTCTCTCTTTCTCTCACTCACTGTCTGTCTCTTGCTCTCTGTCTCTTGCTCTCTCTCTCTTTTTCTCTCTCTCTCGTTCTCTCTTTCTCTCTCTTCCTTTCTTCTCTCTCTCTCTCTGTCGATGGCGGGCACCCGCGCTGCCTCTCTCACCTGCTTCTGAGGCGGCGCCGACCCAGAGGAAGAATAGCGAGCTCAGTCGCTTCATTGGCGGCACCAGGGCAAACACTCCCATTGCCAGCCCGCCATGCGCCTGGGGGGAGGGTGAGAGTCTCCCCAAGCAACCGCAACTGGTGGCAGCAATAATCTCTGCACTTTCTATGGCCACCTGGCTGGGCTGCCCAGAGGGAAGTGGCAGCTCCTGTCCGAGCAACCCACTGCGACGGCCGCCGGCTTGGTGGGAGGTGCCAGTGGTAGACATAGGCAGTGGGAGAAAGAAAGGGAGCTGCCCCCGCCCGCCACGGATGGACCAGTGCCAAGCCTCTTGGTTGTGGCCTCCCCACCCACCCCCAGCAGGCTGGCAGGGGGATGGGGAATGCGCATGCACACACGTGCAACATTATTAACAAGAAAAACCTTCGCCGGCCTCCACACTTTCCTTGTCACTCCCCGCCCCCAACTGCAATGCCCTGCTCCGTTGCGCAGCCTTGGAAAAGATTGTGCGAGCGGTTGTTTTTACGTGCATGGCCGTGTGCACCTTATAGGGAACACTGGCCTCTACTAAAAAGGGCATATTTATACTAAATCTTACATGTACTTCTCTTGGTAGATTGTGCCTCATGGTATATCTTGTGCTCATTCTGAAAGCTTGATCAATATCAATCATATTTTTTTATTTGTCTTCTTCCATTGTTTCTGCTAGAATATGACTTAACATTTCCTGTAAATTCTCGCCTTTTTCTTCTGGAATATTCTGGAAGTCCAAATAAAATTCAGCTCTGTCCACTTCCATGACTATAGAAGTCCTCTCTTGATCTATTTCTTTATTTTTGTATCGTGAAATTGAATCTTTTCTTC
Organism: Erythrolamprus reginae; assembly: GCF_031021105.1. NCBI lineage: Eukaryota > Metazoa > Chordata > Lepidosauria > Squamata > Dipsadidae > Erythrolamprus > Erythrolamprus reginae. Next base: position 39,249,031 of record NC_091956.1, on the reverse strand, counting down.
CACTTTTTGTATACATTGTTCATTTTTGTTGATAGTTTCCTTCATTTGCTTCAACTCAATTTAACTAGATTTAAATTTTTTATTACTTGGTTCAAATTTTCTTTAACTAGATTAAATTCTTGTTTTGTGCTCTCTCTACTCAATTTTATCTCTTCTCTTAAGGCCTGTATTGCATTTTTAATTTCAGCAAACTCCAATTTCTCTGTAATACTTGATGTCTGTGGTGATGTACTAAGATGAGGTGGTTTCTTTGCAGCCATTTTATACTCCAATCAGCCAGTAGTAATCCAAACAGATAATAATCCAAGGTATGGATATACAAACCCAGTGTTAAAAACACCCGATAAAAATCAGCATCCAAAAAGGAAAAAAAGGAAAAAAATATAGATAAGTGAGTAAAGTAAAAAAAACAAACAAACATAAAAACAAAAAATAAAAATAATTATTTTTTTTATTAAAAAAGGATTTAGTAATCAAACAAAGAAACACTCAGATAAAAGTTAAAACCAATACAAAAAGTGAAAAAAGGAATTTAAAAGGAAAAAAAGAAAAAGAATATATATTCCAACACTGAATAAGACTCACCTACATTCAACTCCATTTCTTCACTTCCGTTTAAGTAGTCCAGGCAGCTTCCACAAATCAAGAGCAACTTTATTATTATTTTATTATTATTATTATTATTATTAATCAGATTTGTATGCCGCCCCTCTCCGCAGACTCGGGGCGGCTCACAACAATAATAATACAATGTGAACAATGTAAACTAATATTTAAGTTAATTTTTAAAAAAACCAATTTAGAAACCAATCATACATACTAGCATACCATGCATAAATTTTATAAGCCTAGGGGGAGGGAAAGTGTCAATTCCCCCATGCCTGACGATAGAGGTGGGTTTTAAGGAGCTTACGAAAGGCTAGGAGGGTGGGGGCAACTCTGATATCTGGGGGGAGTTGGTTCCAAAGTGTCGGGGCCACCACAGAGAAGGCTCTTCCCCTGGGTCCCGCCAAACGACATTGTTTAGTTGACGGGACCCGGAGAAGGCCAACTCTGTGGGACCTAACTGGTCGCTGGGATTCGTGCGGCAGAAGGCGGTCCCGGAGATATTCTGGTCCGGTGCCATGAAGGGCTTTATAGGTCATAACCAACACTTTGAATTGTGACCGGAAACTGATCGGCAACCAATGCAGACTGCGGAGTGTTGGTGTGACATGGGCATATTTAGGAAAGCCCATGATAGCTCTCGCAGCTGCATTCTGCACGATCTGAAGTTTCCAAACACTTTTCAAAGGTAGCCCCATGTAGAGAGCATTACAGTAGTCGAGCCTCTAGGTGATGAGGGCATGAGTGACTGTGAGCAGTGACTGCCGGTCCAAATAGGGACCCAACTGGTGCACCAGGCGAACCTGGGCAAATGCCCCCCTCGCCACAGCTGAAAGATGTTTCTCTAATGTGAGCTGTGGATCGAGGAGCATGCCCAAGTTGCGAACCCTCTCTGAGGGGGTTAGTGATTTCCCCCCCCCCCCCAGGGTGAAGGACGGACAGATGGAATTGTCCTTGGGAGGCAAAACCCACAGCCACTCCGTCTTATCCGGGTTGAGTTTGAGTCTGTTGACACCCATCCAGACCCCAACAGCCTCCAGGCACCGGCACATCACTTCCACTTTACTGAAGAGTCTTCCTTATTCTCACAATGGAGGCTCCAGTAATTATAAAGTAGATAATTATAGACAAGTAAGTATCACCACAATTCTCCAGGTGAGTGTTGTTTATTTCTCAAGAATTTTCTGTCTAGTAGGGTTAAGGTATATTTTCCATTCACCAGTAGATGGCACCGTCAGCTTAGGTTTCAGCATTGTTTCAAGCCTGATAAATTGATTAATTCAAATTTAGTTCAATTTATGGAAGCAAAATTTGCAATTCAAGTAGACTAAAGTATATACTTCCATTTTATAATGCCTTTCCAAAACAATGCCTATTCAGTTTAAAAATCCAATTTGCTATGTTTTAAAAGGTCTTTAGCATTTTTTCCTTTAGTTCCTTAGAAAAATCTAGGATTTTTCTCTATCTTTCCTCTCACTGCTTTAAGAAAGTTTTAAGAATCTCTTTTCCTGGGTTTTCCTATCTTTGTTTTCATTTTAAGGTTAGGATCTAAATAACAAAAGAACTTTCTCACCAAGCTCCAGTCACTGTTCATCTGCACTGCTCCGGCACATTTCTTTGTTGCTTCGGCTGTCTCAGCTTTGGGGCAGCTCTGGGTCAAGCAGGAGAGTTGCTGCTCTCCATGACCTGCAGGGTGCCTCTTTTCTTCACCATCCCTTCAGGATGGCTTTAGTTCCTTTCGCAACCCTCCAACAGGGAGAACTCATCACAGGAGCACAGAGACTTGCTCCTCACACTCAATCTCACTGCAACATCAGCCAGAAGTGAATATTTAAAAAAAAAAAAACCTATAACAATGTGCTTTTTTTGGAATTTCAAGTTACTTTTTGCAATGGATGATGAGCATTATAACAAAAAAAAGGAAGAAAAGACAATAACATGTTCTGGAGATATACTGTAGATTGGCATCCAAGGCAATGTAAGCTTTATGTGTTTTAGCAGATGACAGATCAACAGAGTTGGAAGGGATCTTATGGGTCATCTAGTCCAACCCCCTTCACCCACACTCAAACAGGAGATACTACACCGTTTCTGACAAATGGCAGTCCAATTTCTTCTTGAAAGTTTCAAGCCATGAAGCTTCCACAACTTCCAAAAGCAAGCTGTTCCATTGTTGATTGTCCCTACTGTCCCCCTTATTTTTAAGTTGAACCCTTCCTTGATAAGTTTCCATCCATTATTCCTTGTCTAGCCTTCAGGTGCTTTGGAAAATAGTTTGACCCTTTCCTTTCTGTAGCAGCCCCTCAAATATTGGAACATTGTTATCATGTCTCCTCTGGTCCTTCTCTTTTCTAGACTAGTCATGCCCAGTTCCTGTAACCTTTCTTCATAAGTTTTAATCACCAGTCTCCTAATCATCTTGGTTGCTTTCTGCACTTTTTCTAGAGTCTCAACATCTTTTTTTATAGTGTGGTGACAAAAACTGAATACAGTACTCTAGGCGTAGTCTAACTAGGGTTTTATAGAGTGGTATTAGTACCTCACTTGATCTTGATTGTATCACTCTATTAATGCAACAGAATTGCATTGGCTTTTTTGGCTGCTGCTGCACACTGCTGGCTCATATTTAGCTGGTTGTCCACTAAGACTCCAAGATACCTCTCACAGTCACTGCTATAAAGCTTGGTTTCACCCAGTTTGTAAGTATGCTTTTGGGTTTTCTTACCTAAATGTAGGACTTTACTTTTTCGTACATTGAATTTTATTTTGTTAGATAAGGCCCAGTGTTCAAGTCTGTCAAGATCCATCTGGATCTTGAGCCTATCTTCCAGAGGGTTAGCTATTCCTGCCAGCTTAATATCATCTGCAAATTTGGTAAGTTCCCATTCTATTCCCACATCTAAGTCGTTTATGAAGATATTTATTTATTGATTTATTGATTTATTGATTGATTGATTGATTGATTGATTGATTGTTAGAGTTGAAAGGGACCATGAAGGCCATCAAGTTCAACCCCTGCCCAAGCAGGAACCCTATAGTACACCAGTCAAGTGGCAGTTCAAACCTCTCTTAAAAATGTCCAGAGTGTTGGAGTTCACAACGTCCGCTGGTAGGTTGTTCCATTGGTTGATCGCTCTGACCGTCAGGAAGTTCCTCCTTATCTCCATGTTGAATCTCTCCTTGGTCAGCTTCCAGCCGTTGTTCCTTGTCCGGCCTTCTGGTGCCCTGAAGAATAAAGTGATCCCTCCTCTCTGTGACATCCCCTCGTATACTTGTAGACTGCTATCATGTCCGCTCTGGCCCTCCTTTTCTCTAGGCTATCCATGCCCAGTTCCCTCAGCCTCTCTTCGTAAGTCTTGGTTTCCAGTCCCTTAATCATCTTGGTTGCTCTTTTTTGCACCTTCTCCAGAGTTTCAATGTCTCTTTTGAAGTGTGGTGACCAGAACTGAATATAGTACTCCAGGTGTGGTCGTACCTGGGTGTAGTAGAGTGGTATTAAGACTTCCCTGGTCTTGGAGTGTATCCCCTTGTTGATGCAGCTTAGGATTGTGTTGGATTTTTTAGCTGCTGCTGCACATTGTTGGCTCATGTTTAGTTGATTGTCCACCAAGACTCCGAGGTCTCTTTCGCAGTCACTACTGCTAAGAGGGGTTTCTCCCAGGTTGTATGTGTGTCCAGGGTTTTTTCTGCCTAGGTGAAGGACTTTGCTTTTGTCGATGATAAACATCATTTTGTTGGTGTGGCCCCACTGTGTTAGTCTGTCTAGGTCTTTCTGTAATTTGAGCCTGTCTTCTAGGGTATTGGCTACCCCCGCCAGCTTGGTGTCGTCTGCAAATTTGATCAGTTGCCCTTCTATTCCCTCGTCCAAGTCGTTGATGAAAATGTTGAAGAGCACAGGGCCCAGGACTGAACCCTGTGGTATCCCACTGCCTACGTTCTTCCATGTAGATTTGGAATCGCTGAGAACAATTCGTTGGGTGCGGTTGGTCAGCCAGCTATTGATCCATCTGCATGTGTTGTAGTCTACTCTGCTTTTTTCTAATTTGTTGATTAGGAGATGGTGGTCGACTTTGTCGAAAGCTTAGCTGAAGTCTAAGTATATAAGGTCCACCATGTTGCGTTGGTCTACTGATTTGGTTATGGTGTTGAAAAAGGACATGAGATTGGTTTGGCATGATTTGTTTCTGACAAACCCGTGTTGGCTGTTGGATATTATCTTGTTTGTTTCCAGGTAGTGGCAAAGCTGTTTTTAAATTATTTTCTCCAGTATTTTTCCAGGTATTGAAGTCAGGCTAATAGGTCTGTAGTTGCTTGGATCCATCTTTTTCCCCTTTTTGTGGATGGGAACTACGTCCGCTCATTTCCAGTCTTCTGGTAGGTCTCCAGTGGCCCAAGATTTTTGGTAGATGAGGAGAAGAGGTTCTGCTGTGGTGTCTGCCAGTTCTTTTAGGACTCTTGGGTGGAGTCCATCAGGTCCCGGTGATTTGTATTCATTAAGCTCACTCAAGTAATCCCTAATGGTAGCTTGGTCTGTGTTGAGTTCAGTTCCGAGGCTGTTATTTGCAGTTAGGTTGTAGGTTGGTTGGTTGGTAGTTCCTTTATGTATGAAGACTGATGTAAAGTAGGTATTGAGCAGCTGTGCTTTGTCTCTGTTGGTGATTTCGTTACCATCTTTGTTTTTTAGTATGGTGACTGTTTCCTTGATTTTTTTCTTGTTGTTTATGTGGTGGAAGAAGCTTTTTTTGTTGTCGTTAATTTTAGTTGCGAGGTGCTGTTTGTGTTGAGCTTTTGCTGTTCTTATGTTTTGCTTGCAGGTTCTGGCTGTTTGCTGATATTCCATCTTGGTTATGAGTCCTTATTTCCATTTGTTGTATTTGGCTTTTTTTTCTTTTACATTGTCTGCGAGGTCCTTGTTTAGCCATGCTGGTTTCATTTTAGTTTTTCTGCTTTTCTTTTTCGTGGGGATTGAATTGTTTTGGGCCTCAATGATAGTGTTTTTTAGGGCTTCCCAGGCATCCTGTGTGGATTTACTCTTAAGAAGTTCCTTCCAGGGTTTATTCTTCAGGTTCGCTCTGAGCTTGTTAAAGTCCCCTTTTCTGAAGTCTGGGACTGTAGTCGAGTTGGGTGTTGTAGTTAGTGATTGCACAATGTTGAATTTTAGGATGGTATGGTCACTCTCACCTAGCGTCCCTTCTCCTTCTATTCCCTCAATCATTTCTTCCCTGTTTGTTAAAATTAGGTCTAGTATTGCAATCCCTCTGGTTGCTGTTTCCACTTTCCACTTGGTGCTGAGTTTGTTTTCCAGTTAATATCGGGGTAGTTAAGGTCCCCCATTATTATTGTGCTGTGCTTGTTGCATATTGCTGATAGTTGGATTGTAAAGAGGTTGTCTTTACAAGAGTACTGGGCCTAAGATGGAACCTTGTGGTACACCAGTGCTTACTTCTCTCCTTGTAGTCTTAGACCATTAAGGACTATGCATTGAGTATGGTTTGTCAGCCAGTTGTGAATCCATCTGGTGGTGAAGCTGTGTATTCCACTTTTTTCTATCTTACAAAGAAGTAGGTTGTGGTCTACTTTGTCAAATGTTTTGCTGAAGTCTTAAGAGTATTATGTCCACAGTACTTCACTGGTCTACTAATTTAGTCACTGTATTGAAATAACATTGGTTTGGCATGATCTGTTTTTAACAAGCCCATGCTGGCTGCTAGTTATTACTTTACTCATTTCTGGATGTTGGCAGATCTGGTTTTTTATTATCTTTTCCAGTATCTTCCCAGGTATTGATGTTAGGCTGATTGGTCTGTAGCTCCTGGGTCTGTCTCCCCCCCCCTTTTTTTAAATGGGAACCACATCAGCTATTTTCCAGTTCTCTGGTAGTTCCCCAGTGTTCCAGGATTTTTGAAAGATGTGATGCAGTGGTTCTGAGATGACATCTGGCAGCTCCTTTAGAACTCTGGCATGTAACCAGTCTGATCCTGCTGATTTGTATTCATCAAGATCAGACAGGTGTTCTCTTACTATTTTTTTGCTTATTATAACTTTTGTTCCCAATCTGTTTTTTTACAGTTATGTTTCTGGTAGATTGGGCTATAGTTTCTTTTTGTGTGAAGATAGATGTAAAGAATGCATTAAGCACTATCACTCCATCATATTGATCCCCTAATGACTGTTGAAAAATCCTACAGAACAGTAGTTTTTCAGGAATGCAGCTGTTCTTGGGGAATTCCATACATTGTCTTGTTTCTGTTGATCCTCAAATGAGCAATGAGGATAAACAAAGTCAGTAGGGAAGGCACATTTTGCAGAATCTTTTTCCCAGCATCAGTGCTTGATGATATACACAGGTAAGGCCACTGCTGCAAGTTGAAACAGAGGACAATTCTTGTAATTTCTCTGAGAATTGCAGGGAAACCAAGTTGGAGAACTCACTAAGAATAGTCACAATGCAACAGGATCACATGTGGAACCAAAACTGATATAATTGCTAGGAATATATTTGCAAGATGTGGCCAAAACAATCAGAATGGCAGGCACAATCAAGATGACAGCCATAGCAAAAAGGTGGTGAAAAGTCTGGAACTTAAATTCTATACAGACCAGTCGAAGGAACTTGGAATGATTAGCCTTAAGAAAAGAAGGCTGAGGGGAGGCATAATAGCAGCCATCCAAAATTCAAAGAGTCAGCACAGGGAAAAGCATGTGATTTACTCTCCAGAATAAATTTAATGCATAATTTTAAAAACTACCAGCTCTTTGATAGGCCCATCATGGTTGCCATGTTTGTTTGTTTTGGCTAAATCTTGACATTATTCCTGATACTTATTTTCATATTTTCCTTGCTATAGTTCTTAATTTATGCCCTGCTCTGCATAATAGAATTTCTCTTTTTTTGTCATGCAGTTCATCTGTCTCAGGGATTTGGCAGATTATGATAGCTGTTTTTACTGAGGTTTCACTTGTCTCTACTTTTCCTTTTATAAACTATTTTTGGTAGGCTTATCCTGTGCCTTTTCAAATCTGCACCTCCCCCTTTATTCTCAATCTTCAAACACAAAGATTGTGTTTATGTCACGCTTTTGCTATAGGAGAAAAAAAATACTGCTATGCCAATCATTCTCTTTATCAAATAATGTGATAATCCCATCCCCCATTATTTTTGTAGTGTTGAAACTTTGCCCATGAAAAAGAAAGAATTTTTTATTGATCATGTGGCATGTAAAGTGGGAGTGATTGTGATTTTTTTTAATGGACTTTTGGCATTTTCAAACATATTTGGATGGTTGATTTTTTTCTCTATATCACTGCCTTTTTGATCTACATATATAGCTACAAAATTTTACATTCAAAATATCTTAGCATAGAACATTCTGTAGAATTCCCTTCCATTTCATACAGTTCACAGGGTCATCATTTCAAATAATGCCCTTGTTTAATTATCATCTTTGTAACCACAATTTGAATTAAATTGCATTTTATCATTAACCCACTCCTTTACTCATGTATTTATTTTATTACAGTTTGGAAAATGGTAATATTGATTATCATAAAGAACAATTATATGGTATACACACAATCCAGTTATGACAAGGTAAACCAAGGTTAAAACTGCCCACCTTTTAAGTGTTCTTAATATTTCTTGTATTATTCATATACATTTCTGCACATTTTAAAGACAATATATTTTCTTTTTGCATGTTTTTTTTGTTGATATCCCATAAAAATATAATTTTAGTAGTGAAATTAGTTTCATTACTTAGCAACTGCTCTTATTTTGAAACCATTTTTGTCAAAACATTTGTTTGAAGCTGAAAAGCATAACGATTATTACTTTGCAAAAAAGCTATAGTAGTTTGAATTATATATAAAATTAAAACGCAGTGTACATATACCATTAATTTATTTAAAACTAAAGCTATTTTATTTTAGAAATAAAGCTATAAATACATACATACATACATACATACATACATATATACATATGCATATATATATATAACAAAGAACAAAAATGTAGAAAATATTAAGAGAAATATTAAAAACAAAAATGATTGTAAACTAAACAAGAAAATAAATCATATTATCCTGGCTAATAACATAGCTGATTCCAAGGCTTTGGGTTGACAAATTTCATGGTAGTCAACGTTTAGTAACGGATATCATTATTCTTTGATGAGCGTCTGTGATCAGGCTTCTTGCCACAGTCCAATAGCAATATATCCTAAGTACTTTATAGAGTGAAAAATTCCAAACTTTTGGAATAAATTTTAAGAAAACCTTAACTTTTTTTAAACCTTAAATCCCTTCTAGTTTCCCTTAGCAACAATGACTAAACCAATTGCAATATCTCTAACATGTGCCTCAAAGTTCCTCTAGAGCAGAATTTGAAGTAAAATTCCACAAGATATGTGCTAAATAACTAGGGGAAAGTTTGAAAAACAGAAAAAGACCACCCTATTGCACAATTGTCATGGACAATTTTGCAGTTAGGTGCCAATTTCTAAAATTGACAAGAACTCTTCAAACTCCAAATCTACTTCCCTCACAAATTATCAGTATTTCTAATTTTAAAAATTAATACATTGAAAACTTGTCATGGAAATCTGTTGAACACATGCTAGAAAATCATTTAGCATTCTTTCAAGCATCCATTTCCTTTCATCTTTCCATAGTCAAAAATCTTACCATGGACATCTGTGCTGAAGGAGCTTTAAGTCACAAATATTGCAAAGGCCAGATCTTGAACTCCTTTTCTCCTATTCTTCATACCAGAGTTTTATAATCGTCACTCTCTTTCCCTAGTCATTCCTTGTCTTCTTTTTCAATCTGCATGTTCTCAATTCTTAGATTTTAAAAAGCTTTATATTTTTGTTCATGAAAAAAGTTGATGCCTCAATGCCCTGATGCATGACCTCATTGTAGATGCATGACCTCATTGTAGATGCATTCCCAACCTAGCAATCGGAATAAAACTGAGTAATAAAAGCTCCTTTTCATTCTTCAGCTTCTATATTGAATTGTTCATAACTTGTCATATTTATATAGTTATTTCCACACAGACTTATATTTTTGTGGATTTTCCCCCTCTTAGCTCTATGGAACAGTGGTAACTCAGACTGGAATTATTAACTGTAAGTTGCCTGATTTATTTATCTGTTTAAATTTTGATGGCCTTAAAAAGTGGACATCTATGTTCATGTAAATGTTAATAAGGATGAAAATGTTGAGGTGCAAAGCTTTCCAAATGGTTTTCAACTCTTGATAGTGTTGACCGTTTTCATTTGTGTGTGTATTTTCATTTCATGTGTGTGTACATGCACTGGGAAGCTCAGGGCCACCTGCTTAAGCTCTAGATGGAGGAAGAAGAGAGTATTTTAAATTTACCTCCCTGTTGGAGAGGCACTGGGGATGACAATGACAATGAGGATGATCTTCTCCACAGCCCCAGACTCATCCAGACCATCTTTAGACTTACTTTTTTTTTGCATTGACTTTGTCTGCCATGTCAACTTTGGCCCTAGACAAGTCAGTTTTCAGAGGGGGGAGGGAGAGAGGGAGAGAGAGATCATGCTGATCGATGGACAGAGAGATGGATAAGCCTAGGCCTCTTGATATTTTTTTCCAATCTTCTGTTATATTAGAAAGATTAAAAGATCCCTCAGAGGCACCAGTTGTCATGAAGGCCTCTATCATATTCCCTATTACTGACTCTAAACTTGATTGTACCCCAGTTCAGTTATGCTCATGTTTCCACCATCAGTGGAAAGTGATTTTACCTCTGTTCTGTTGTTATGGGACAATCCTGAAAGCTCTGAATTTTGTCTTGTGACTTTTTTTTCCAGCTTCTGGAAACAACAGTTTCTCCTCAAGGAAAGCACATCTGAATGTTTGAAGACAGCACAACAAACTAATATTGCATTAAAAAGAATTACTGAATCTTTGGTCATAAAGTGAAGGCAGGTTAATGACAATTAGGTCACCTGGCCTCAGTTTTTGCAGCTAAGAAACCATTAAAATCTATCTGTTATGAGTTCTCTTCTTGTTTCATAAAATAATTTTCATTTTTTCCCCTTGTACTATATAAATGAAATGGGTCTACACCATGTGCACAATTATTAGGCAAGTGAGTATTTTGACCATATCATCATTTCTGTGCATATTTTACACCTCCAACCTGTATAAACTTTAATGCTTAGTTGGCATAAGCATATCAGATGATGTGTATTTGTGTAATGAAGGAGGGTGTGGCCAAAGGGGATCAACACCCTATATCAAGGTTTGCATAATTATTAGGCAGCTTCTTTTCCTCCTGCAAAATGGCCTAAAAAGAGATTTGACTCTGAAAAGTCAAAAAGTTTACAAAGTCTTTCAGAGGGATGCAGTCCTCTTGAAATTGCTAATATATTGAGGTGTGATCATAGAACCATCAACTATTTTGTTGCAAATAGTCAACACAATTGGAAGAAATGTGTTGAGAGAAAAAGACTAACTGCCAAAGATTTGAGAAGAATCAAATATGAAGCTACAGGGATCCATTTTCCTCCAGTGCTGTCATATTTCAGAACTGCAACCTACCTGGAGTGCCCAGAAATACAAGGTGTTCAGTGCTCAGAGACATGGCCAATGTAAGGAAGGCTGGAATCCAACAACTACTGCACAAGACACATAAGTTGAAATGACAAGACTGGGTCAAGAAATATCAGGAAAGAAAGATTTTGCAAATGTTTTATGGACTGATGAGAATTGAGTGATCCTTGATGGACCAGATGGATAGGCCGGTGGTTGGATCATAGATGGTAGCCTGATAGAGGTTGACTCAGATGGGCACAGAACCTAACAACGTGGAGGTTGACTCAAATACCAGCAAGGTGGAGGTTGTGTACTAGGGACTGGTATTATAGAAGATGAGGTAGTTAGACCTTTTCAGGCTGAAAATGGAGTCAAAATCAACTCCCAAACCTATTACCAGTTTGTAGAAACTTTCATCAAGCTGTAATCCAGGAAAAAGTCTGCATCTTTCAAGAACACAACGATTTTGATGTAGGATAAAACTCCATCGCATGCATCGAAGTAGTCCACTGCATGGCTAGCCAATAAAGGCCTTAAAGATGAAAAAATAATGACATGCTCCCCCCTCTTCACCTGACCTAATCCCTATTGTGAACTTGTGGCCCCTTCTTAAATGGGAAATTTACGGTGAAAGAAAACAGTACACCTCTCTGAACAGTGTCTGTCTGGGAGGCTGTGGTTGCTGCTGCACAAAAAGTTGATCATCAACAAATCAAGAAACTGACAGACTCCATGAATGGATGGCTTATGACTGTTATTGAAAAGAAGGGTGGCTATATTGGTTACTGATATGTTTTTTGACTTGTCAGAAATGTTTATTTGTACATTTTGAGTTGTTTATTATTCTCATTTTAATAGATGGAACTAAATTAACGAGATGGGGAAATTTTCATTTTTCATTTAGTTACATAATAACTAATAATTGCTCAAAAATTGTGCACACATAGATAAAGCCATAAGCTCACTTTTACTTTTTTAAATATTCAGATTTGAGGTTTATTAACATTTTGGATTGACCAAGAAAACTGTAGTTGTTCAATAATAAAAGTAATCCTCAAAAATACAGCTTGCTTAATAATTGTGCACAGATATTGTCCTCATTTTATTTTATTTTTGCTTCAGCTGAATAGCTTGTTCAAAATGAATTGGATTCTTCTTAAAATATCCAATGATGTTTGTACACTATATAAAAATATGTTTACATCAAAATTGCATTTGAATACAAAGACTTTTGTACCTGTTTTTTAAAGATGTCTTGCAAAAGACTTGTAAGCAACATTTGTTATCTTTCATAAGTAAGCTGTTCAGTGATCAACATTTCTCTGATGCTGTTAAAAACAAAGAAGAAAAGCAACTATGGAACTATGAATCCCATCTTGTGCTATTTTCAGAAATATGAATGTAAATGAAAGATTTTTTTAAAAAATTCCTATTTAAAACAGTATTCTTATTTAAGCTGAAACATTTATGTATGTGAGGAGAGCAATGTATGGCTAATTTATCTGTCTCTGAACACACAGACAGATAAATAAGCACTGGGGATCTTTTGTAATATGAGAAGAGATAGTCCCCCAAAAATCTATCTGAAGCTTCAGTAAATTGATTAGATGCATCAGAAGATAACCACTGATTCATTTCGGTGAAACATCTAAATATTTTAAATCTCCATCGTTCCCAATGTGAATAAACCTGATTCACCTATGCATCATTTATCAAACATGGAAACTGTGTTGAGCTTGAATTTGTAATATTGTTTCCCCCCGAAAATAATCCCTATCCCAAAAATAAGCCCTACCAAGTTATTGTGCATATGCCCCAGTATAAGCCCTGACACTTGCCTTGCCTCATGGTAGTAGTTCTGTCAGCCCCGTCCAGCAGGGCCTTGGGTGGCTGCCGGCCCACTTCTGCTTGCTTGTATGACCACAACAGAGCAGAATGCTGAGCAATGTGTTGGTGCCGTGGCCATGAGGCAAAGCAGGTGTCAGGGTGTAGATGGCCTGGTAACTCAGTAGTAGTGGGGGGGCACACAGAAAAGCTCCACCCTCCATCTCACCTTGCGGCCATGACATCATCACACCACTCTGCCTCCTGCTCCATTGTGTTCTGTCAAGCTCTATGGTAGAATCCTCCCGAAAATTCACAGATACAAATTTCACACACACACACGTTTGAAAATTCAAAACAATGTTCTTTATACCGAAAATTCAAATAAACTAAGCACTCTTTTTGTATAGCAAAGAGCTAAGTATCTCAGAACTGATAAGGGACTTGTACAAATTACCAGTTTGTTTGGAGAAAACAAACTGGTAATTTGTACAAGTCCCTTATCAGTTCTGAGATACTTAGCTTGCAGCTGTGAGGCAATTCACAGTCCTTCTTTCACAAAGTGAAACACACTTTGCTCTGGTTTAGTTTCAAGGCAGGGAAAAATCAGCACACAAAGGTCAAAGTCAGCAAGGCAGGCACGAAACACAACGATCAGATAATCTTCCACAATGGCCAAACCCACAGGCTGCTATTTATAGCAGCCTCACTAATTACCACAGCCCCACCCAACCACAGGTGGCCTCATTTTCTTTGATAATAATCTCTCAGTTGTTGCTGCCTATGCATCGCTCTACGCAGCTCTATTCCCTGCCTCACGGTGGTGGCACTGGCATGCTATGCAGCTTCCTGTCCCACTGTGACCAAGTAGAAGAAATGGGCTTCCCATGTACTCTTAAAGCACATAAGGGGAAAAAATAAGATATCCCCTGAAAATAAGCCTGAAAAGAAAATAAGACTAGGACTTATTTTCAGAGAAATTTGGTATTTAAAGGAAAAGCTTCAGAAAATTTCAGAGCTGCTTTGTAGTGGCTGACATTACCAAAGGCATGACTCTTATTTTCCGATGTATAAAGTAATAAACTCTGATTCAGCATTAATTTTGGAATGGAACAGGGTATGAATGATTTGTACAGTTATGAAGAGGGGACAGTAATACTAAATGACAATTGCAGAAAGAATATGAAGAAATATTGTGGTATATGCTAATAATAATGAGAATGTATGAATGTACAGTCATTCATTTTGGAAGATCACCAGATTTTCCAAGCTGGATTTGAATTTTAATAAGAACAGTTCTAAGTTACTTAAAGATTGAGCAGTTAATATTCACGCATCATTTAATTATGCAATCTGTGCAATCAGAATAAACTATGTGATTCAATACTTCTGCCTAACACCAGGATTTAAAAATAGTTTGTATTCCATTTACTCTGTGAAGTTTTTCAATAGTAGGACAATTTTTTAAAGGCATCCAGTATGTAGAATACTTAAGATTGTTAGGTGTATCTGTTAGCGGTGTGTGTGTGTGTGTCCAATTTTGTAGATTTAACACATTCTTTTTAATCTGACAATGTCTTTCAATCATTTAAATAAAGTCTTGATTTATTTATTTCAAATGAGAGAAATTGGTAAACAAGATGAAAACTTGGTTGTGTATCAGAGATAAATGGATTCTGTTTTATTTATTTATTTATTTGATTTATATGCCGCCCCTCTCCACAGACTCTTTTAGCATCTTGTTCCAGTTGTGCTTGTGGGCATTGGCATTCATAATAAACCATGATGGCATATGTGAAATTATTGATCATGCTCAATTATAACATGCCTCAGAAGTCGTTGGCATATGTGAAGGAATGAAGTGCATTCCTAGCTTCATTATTGCTTTCTCTTTCACTTTAGAAAGTCTATTGATTACAAGGGGGTCTTCAGCAGCACCCAGGGAACTGAAGATGAAAAAATGACCAATTACTCCTAATAATCTAGAATACTTAGAGGCAGATTCTGGCCCATGATTCTGAAATAGAGTATTTCTAAGGGCAAATAATAGCACAACTGCCCTTACTACTGAGTTGAATAGCAATTTGGAATATGATTTCATATGAAATCTTCAATAATATATTGAGTTGGTAGTTGGTAGATTTAATGGAATATGCATATATAACATGTAAACTAATCCCCATTACTTGATTGGGAAAGATCAGTATTCATAATACTTTGCATTGTCCCAACCTGGATATGCAAGAATAATAGTCCATTTTCATGTGAAACCACCCAAAAATATTGGCATAAAATTAAAACTATACTAGATCAGATTACCTCCCAGACCATCCAACTAAAACCTGAACTATTTCTATTAGGAATCATAAGACAAAATATTAATAAAGAAAACAAATATATTATAATTCACATTATTACAGCTGCAAGGCTTCTATATGCGCAATACTGGAAACAGGAAAAAAACCCAACCGTTTTATCTCTTTTGATTAAAATAATGGAATGTGCAGAAATGTCCAAGTTAACAATGAAACTGCAAAATAGGGATGAGACAGATTTCTACAAGGCCTGGGACAAATGGTACCATTGGTTAAAAAAAAGAAATTACTTAAAAATTATTCATCAAGAAAAATATCCACCAAAAACAATGTGTAAAACCAGCAATCTACGACACGAATCATAATATCAAATTGAAACGACAAACTGTAAACCCCGATCAACACAAATTTTGAACTACAAAGAAACTGAATGAACAAACCCTTAAATCACTGATACGTGTTGGCACTAGCAACTACATCAAACACATATGGATAAAACTTTAGGGAAATCTACACCACCATATGTTTAAACCACAGGCTGCAAAGCATTGAAGCCCCAGCTCTAACGCTGGCCCTCTACAATCTTCTTACTACTCTTTTTTGCTCTAATTTCCTATCCTTCCTCCCCTCGTATCTCTTCCTCTTCTTCCCCAACTCCCTCCTCTTCTTCTTTTCTCCTTCCCCACTTACACATACTATATAAGTAAATTATAATTGCTAGAATGTACATTATATATATTCCCTTTACTTTTCTGTACCCTGTTTTTAATGTATATAGTCAATAGTCATATTATTTTTTTAAAAAAATAATAGTCTATTTTGTGAATGAATTTTCCAAACTTCATCTGGAGAAATTGCCATTTCTGCATCTCTTCCCAGACTTTCCTCTGGAGGTAACTTTGTTGCTTTTGTCCTTGATGCCCTACTGAAATTCCACATGGTCAGTACAAGCTCTATAAAAGAAGAATAGGCATTTGTAACATACTGTATTTTTCAGAGTATAAGAGGCACCAGAGTATAAGACGCACATAAATTTTAGAGGTGGAAAACAAGGGAAAAAATTCTGAACCAAATGGTGTAGTAATATGTTATTTAATAAAATACCAGTTTAGCAGAATACTTTTAACAAACATGTATACTTTTCACAGCCATATATACCTTTACAAACTTCAAACTTGACAGCTTTAAGACTTGTGGACTTCAACTCCCAAAATTTCTCCTCCAGTCATGGTAACTCAGGAATGGGGGTTGAAGTCCACAAGTCTTAAACCTGCACCCATAATCCCTAACCCAGGGATCTTCAAACTTAACAGCTTTAAGACTAGTGGACTTAAACTCTCAGAATTCCTCCTCCAGCCATGCTAGATGGGATAATTAGAAAGCAAACACAGTCCCACTTTTGCAAAAATTGGGTAGGCAAAAAAGTATGGAAAGCCTGTAGGGAGCTCCTGGTGCTGGGTGTTGTTTTGCACCCATTTTTTCCACAAAAGTAGAGGCAATTTTACCTTCCTCCAGTCCCCACGAGCTCTCTGCAGGCTCCCCAGACCCTTTGCCCACCCCATTTTTGTGGGAAAAAAATTGGCAAAAATGGCCCATTTTTCACAAAAACTGAGATATTTTTGCCATCACCCAGCACCCAAGAGCTCTCTGCTGGTGGGGGGCAGGGCTTTGGGAGCAAAAATGGCTGCATTCAGTGTATAAGAAACACCAACCTTTCCACCCTCTTTTGATGTATGTATAGTCTGTAAACAAAGAAAATAACTGCACTTTCTTTTCTTTTTTCTTTCCTTTCCTTTCTCTTCTTTTTCCCTTTCTCTTTTCTTTTTCTTCTCTTCCTTTTCCTCCCCCCTTCCCTTCTTTCCCTCTTTTATGTTCGCATTGTTTTTTAATGTTTTCTGAATTGTATTGTTGTTTTATATATCAAATTTTTAAGGCAGGTCTGCGGAGAGGGGCGGCATACAAATCCAATAAATAAAATAAATAAATAACACTAAATGGTGACACTACAAAAATATTCCAAATAATGAAAGGAGTACATCAGGGGTATCCATTGTCTCTTTATTTTGACATTAGAAATGTTATTAATTAGAATTAGAGTGAACCAAGAAATAAAAGGAACAAGAATTTAAAAAGAAGAATATAAATTACAGGCCTTCACTGATGATTTGGTATTTTTTATTGATGAGCTATTGGAAACTGGCCCATTTTGCTACAAGAAATAGAAAAATATGGGAAAGTATCAGGCCTCAAAATTAAGGAATCCAAAATGTTTGTTAAAAATTTAACAATCAATCAGAAAAAAGAGCTAGAAAGGGAACTGGGATTACAAATTGCCAGGAAGATCAAACATTTAGGAATTTGGCTAATGGCAAGGTGCTCCTCAATAAAAGATGATAATTATATAGAATTATGTCAACAAATGAAGGATCTGAAAAGGCGGGGAACATTACAAATATCTCTATTAGGAACAATAGCGATTATTAAAATGAATATCTTACCTAAATCTCTATAAAATTGGATAAGAAGTTTTTTACAGACTTAAATAATATAATTTAAAAACATTTCTGGTCAGGTAAAAAAGCACAGATAAAATTAATTTCACTTGAAGATAGTAAAAGTAGAGGTGCCTTGGATGTCTGATGTCGGAACTCTACTACAAGGCAGTGATGTAAGTATGGACATGAGATTGGATAAACCCCAAAAAATAGAATAATTTTAACATTGGAAGAGCATGATTTACAAAAGGGGTGGCATGCATTTCTGTGAGATAGGGGAAATAAGACACATTCATATTTTTATATACATCAGATAAGAGAAGTGCTGATATAAATGTGGGAAGGCATAAAGGAAAAACATTATATAAAGACCACTGGATAACTATCTACCATGGGGGCAATCATTCACCCCAATACGAGTCTACGGAGAGGGGTGGCATACAAATCCAATAAATGAATGAATGAATGAATGAATGAATGAATGAATAAATAAATAAATACTGGATATAGGTAAAGTATTAAGATATAATGAAATTCTAGATTAAAACTAATCAGGAATTAAAAGAACAGGGAATATGTATCGATTGGTGGCCAGACCTGCAGCTATAATTTAGGTTCAAAAAGAACACAGAGCAATATGGATTCAATATCACACCACAACAATTAGATAAACTGTTGGTAGGCCCGGAGGGAAAATTAAAAATCAAAATTTATAATTAGTAATTAAAATTTGATAGAGCAAAGGAGGTGGTGAAGAAACCCATGATTGCCTGGGCCAAAAACTTTGGACACAGTATAAAATTAGAAGATTGGGGGGGGGGGGATTGGAATAAAAATGATAAAATAACCAAATTTGTGGCCTATAAAGAAAACCAATATAAGATGTTTTATTGTTGGCATTTGATGCCAGTGAGGCTGGCCAAGATGTACCCAAATTTAAATCCAAAATATTAGAAATGTAGACAGGACAAAGTACCTTCTTTCATTCATGGTGGTCATGCCTCAAAGTGAAAAAATATTGTTTGTATATATAGAAATGGTTGCAGGACATTAATATCAAATAGAAATCAAACCAGAACTGTTTCTCCTAGGGATATTTAAGGCAAACTATAATAAGAAAATAAAACATCAAGAATTGCCTTTGCACAGTATTGGAAGAAATATAGTATACCGCCACAGGGATTAGTTATTCAAAAAATATTTCACTGCATGGAAATGGACAAACTCACATTAGAATTAAAGGAAAAGGAAGATTCAGAATATTATGCGGTATGGGAGAAATGGTACGAATGGATAAATAATAGAAATAAAAAATGGAAATGTATATAAAGGAGTAGATTGCTTGGAAATAGAATGTATAGAATGTATTGAATATCGATTTTAGTTCTATGAATAATGTCACAGATCTGTTAAATAAATATCAGAGATATGTAAAGAGAAAACTGCAATAAAATATATATTTAAAAAGTTTACTGGACTATGAAGAATAAGTAATAAATGTTTGCCATTAATATCTGATAGAAAAGATAGGAAAATTGTTACAGTAAAGAACTGTGGTAAGGATGAAGAGAAGGGGGGAAATGCTTCTTGAGCTTGTGTCAAACATTCACCTTAGTGACACCCACCTGACCATGGCCACCATGGCCATGGCCACACTCAACTCCAGCCCCTATCCCCGGACCTCCGAAGTCAAACATATCCCTGATGCAGTCCTCAATGAAATCAAGTTTGACACCTCTGGTTTAGAACAAAAGTCCAGAAGCAATTTCAAAGTAGAAAAAAAAACCTAGATAATTTTTTCTGTTTGCTTAAACATTCAATTTTGCCATTCCTGCTTATTCACTCTTCCATTGTATTTTTCATCTTTGTGCATACAAGTTTCTCACTGATGTAATCATATATAATAATAGAACCATTTTCAAGTTCTTTGTCCATCAGTGTAAAAGAAAAGCATCTGATTTCAATTTTATGTGTAATTTAAGTATTTTTTCAATTAGAATAAAAATCTGATTTAAGTATTTCACAAGTTCAGTCATGTTCCACCATAGACAATAAAATAAAATATCCACTTCATAGTTGCATTTCCAACATACATTCTAGATTCTTTTATCTAAATGCAATGTAAGTGTACAGTGTTCCCTCGATTTTCGCGGGTTCGAACTTCGCGGAAAGTCTATACCACGGTTTTAAAAAAATATTAATTAAAAAATACTTTGCGGGTTTTTTCCCTATACCACGGTTTTTCCCACCTGATGACATCATATGTCATCGGCAAACTTTCGTCTGCCTTTAATAAATATTTTTTTAATAAACTTTAATTAATAAACATGGTGAGTAATAATCTGAATGGTTGCTAAGGGAATGGAAAATTGCACTTTAGGGGTTTAAAGTGTTAAGGGAAGGCTTGTGATACTGTTCATAGCCAAAAATAGTGTATTTACTTCTGCATCTCTACTTTGCGGAAATTCAACTTTCACGGGCGGTCTCGGAAGGCATCTCCCGCGAAAAGCGAGGGAACATTGTAATGCTATTATACATTTTTGATGAGTTCTAAGATGTTAGATACCAATGATATATTTTGTCTTATAAACATTTTCTTCTTTCAAATTATAATTCAATATGAATTTCAATGAGTCCTCAGGGAATGGGCAGCTTACAAATTTAATTAAATACATTAAACAAATATATTAATTCATATGTTTCCCCATTGTTCAATCATTATGTTGTAACCAAATTATTACATTGGGATCATACAATCTGCTACATATTCATTTTCTAAATTTAACAACAATTTATTAGCAATAATGCAGTTTCATCATGGCTTTTCTAAATCTCTATCTAAATCTGTCAGGCAATTGATCCTTAGGCCAAAACATTTCTCAAGACAGCAAGGAAGAAAGAGATATCTGCAATTTAAACTTGCAATATATCTATACTTTTTATAGAGCTGCTTGCAGTGAATCTCTTCTTGTATTAGCAGGTCCCAATCCAGAACAATTCATCTTCTATAAGGTTTAATTTTTTCTTGTCTTTCCGCTAAACACTGATGGTCTTTCCCACAACAGCAATCTTATGAAATAGGGTAGACAGGGCTGACAGAATGGGCTGCTGGCCCAGAATGGGCTGCTGGCCCAGAATGGGCTGCTGGCCCATGACTAAGGATGGACTTGAACTGGACAAGGAGCCAATCTGTATTCATAATAAGGCAACAGCAAATATTGAGAAAATGAGATGGTGAGAAGATATTCTAGAACATTCCTTCAAAGTCTTTGTCTTAAGATAATTTTTTGGATGGAAAAAGAATTGGAATGTTCACTATGATCTGACTTTTTTCTGGTAATTATTTCCCAATAGTTCACTAAGTTATGACATCTTCACTCATAAGTCAGGGCAGGTTTTCTAGAAGTTATAAAGACATAGATTGAATGGAAAGCCAATTGTTATATGTACAGTATAATGGTTCTTGCCTAACTAGCTGTTCCCTTCACTACAAGAAGAATAACACAAAAAGGGCTGTGAAAGGGAATACCAAGAAGGAAAATATGTGGATATAGGAATATTACAAATTCTTGCTAAACAGGATAATATACTTACATGAACCCAGTGGTGGGCTACTACCCGGAATGGCAAGAATGCCATTCTGGCAGCGGCAACGGAGCGTGTAGGCCGGCTCTATTGCCGCTGGGCATGCATGCACTGTGCACGAGCAGCTAGCACGGTTCCAGTAAAAATTACTGGGTTTTTTGCTTCTGTGCAATTTTTACCCAAATCTCACTGCCGCAAGGAAGTCAATGTGAGATTTTGGCTGCTGAACATGCGCAGCAGCTGGGGCTTGCAAGCAACAGCTGCCTGCCTGAACCTCAGCTGGGGACCTGCTCTCTGCTCTCCTGCACTGCAGGCATCTCTCAGTGCACGTGGGAGACCACAGAGATTGGGGCTGCCCTGCCTGCTCCCCACACCATGGCCCATCGACCAGGAGATCAAAGGTAAGAGCCGTGGTGCAGTCAAGCAGGCAGGCCACTCATGGTGGTGTCAGGGGACGGCTTGGTAGCGTGGCGGCGGCTGGCAACGGGGTGGGCGGCTGGCAGCTGGCAGCTCCCATCACTCATGCCAGCATCAGGGGCAGGGTGGTGGTGGTTGGCAATGCAGTGTGCCAAAGGAGCAGTTCCCATCGCTCGTGCTGGTGTCAGGTGGTGGGGGCGGCATGATGGTGGCTGGCAACTTGACGCTTCAGGGGGCGGGGGCTGGAGAGTGTGGCTGGCAATGCAGCGGGCCAATGGGAGCTGGCAGCTCCCATTGCTCATGCCAGGGTCAGGGACCGGGGGCAGTGTGGCAGCTGGAACACAGCAGGTGGATGGGTGCTAGCATCAGGGGGTGGGAGCAGTGGGGTGGGGGCTGGCAATGTGGCGGGTGGATGAGAGCCAGCAGCTGCCATTGCTCGTGCCAGTGTCAAGGAGTATGGGCGGTGTGACGGTGACTGGCAATGTGTCGGGCGGATGGGAGTGGGCTGGGGTGCAGGCTGGTGGCCCAGCTCTTACCAGCAGCTCTTGTTTCCAATTTCTGGGGGGGGTTGCTTTCACACATGCGCAAAAGCAAAACCCCCCCAGAAAATAATGCACGCACGTCTTCAAATGAGATTTGGCTTCTGCACACGTACAGGGGTGTGCTCCAGGCATGTTCCGGTGGGGCTGAAATTGGTAGCCCGCCCCTGCATGAACCTTAGTATGACACAATAGCTTATTTGTAATGTAGTGTGAGAGAGACCTTATGTCAGAGTAATGATGATTGAATAGCTGCCAGCTGATATAAGGCTGTAAATTGAAATACTGATGCAACGAGAATGAGTTAGCAGGATTATTGCCACTTTAAAAAGCTGTCTATATAAGGGAGGCCATGAGACAACTTCTCTTTCTCTCTCTTCTGATGTATCTAATGACCTACAAATTCATACATGGCATCGGGTCAGACTATTTAGGAGACCGCCTTCTGCCGTATCAATCTCAGTGGCCAGTTAGGTCCCACAGAGTTGGCCTTCTCACGGCCCTGTCAACCAGACAATGTTGTTTGATTAATTTTAATATACAGTGATACCTCGTCTTACGAACCCCTCTTCATACAAACTTTTCGTGATACGAACCCAGTGTTTAAGATTTTTTTTGCCTCTTCTTCCAAACTATTTCCACCTTACGAACCCGAGCCACTGCTGCTGGGATGCCCTGAAGCACTGGGATTTCCCTGGAAATCCCTGCCTCCAGACTTCCATTGCCAGCCAAAGTGCCCATTTTTCCATTGCTGGGATTTCCCTGAGGCTCCCCTCTCTGGGATTCCCTTCATTTTTCCCAGCGCTGCTTTAAATCGCTTTTACATTGATTCCTAGCGGAAACATTTTTTCATCTTACAAACTTTTCTTCTTACAAACCTCGTCACGGAACGAATTAAGTTCGTACGACAAGGTACCACTGTACTGGGTTTCTAGCTTACATAGTTTTTTAATTAACTAGATTTGTTTTGTATTCACTGTTTTATATCGTATCATGTGAGCCACCCCGAGTCTTCAGAGAGGGGCGTCATACAAATCTAATTCATCATCATCAGCAGCAGCATCATCTCTCCTTGTATATCTGCATACACTATAGTTCTCAGTGTAGAGTTGAATAATAATAATAATAATAATTAATAATAATAATAATAATAATAATAATAATTTATTAGATTTGTATGCTGCCCTTCTCCGAGGACTCAGGGTGGCTCACAACAATAATAAAATACAATAAACAGTGGTACAAATCTAATATTAGTAAAAGCTAGAATTAAAACCCCATAATAATAATAATAATAATAATAATAATAATAATAATAATAATTATTATTATTATTATTATTATTATTATTATTATTATTATTTTTACTATTATTATTTATTAGATTTGTATGCCACCCCTCTCCGAAGACTCGGGGCAGCTCACAACAATAATAAAAAACAATATAACAATGGAACAAATCTAATATTAAAAGAGAAAAGACATATAAAACCCCATCATTTAAAACCATACAACACATACATAACAAACATAAAATATAAAAGCCTGGGGGAGGTGTCTCAGTTCCCCCATGCCTGGCGATATAGGTAGGTCTTGAGTAATTTGCGAAAGACAAGGAGGGTGGGAGCCATTCTAATCTCCAGGGGGAGTTGATTCCAGAGGGTTGGGGCCGCCACAGAGAAGGCTCTTCCCCTGGGGCCCACCAAACGACATTGTTTAGTTGACGGGACCCGGAGAAGGCCAACTCTGTGGGACCTTATCAGCCGCTGGGATTCATGCGGTAGAAAGTGGTTCCGGAGGTATTCTGGTCCAATGCCATGTAGGGCTTTAAAGGTCATTACCAACACTTTGAATTGTGACCAGAAACCGATTGGCAGCTAATGCAGGCCACGGAGTGTTGTAGAAACGTGGGCGAATCTGGGAAGCCCCACGATAGCTCTCGCGGCCGCGTTCTGCATGATCTGAAGTTTCCCAACACTTTTCAAAGGTAGCCCCATGTAGAGAGCATTGCAGTAATCGAACCTCGAGGTGATGAGGGTATGAACGACTGTGAGCAATGACTCCCTGTCCAAGTAGGGCCACAACTGGTGCACCAGGCGAACCTGGGCAAATGCCCTCCTTGCCACAGCCAAAAGATGGTGTTCCAATGTTAGCTGTGGATTGAGGAGGACGCCCAAGTTGCGAACCCTCTCTGAGGGAGTCAGTAATTCCCCCCCTAGGGTAATGGACAGACAGATGAATTGTCCTTGGGAGGCAAAACCCATAGCCACTCCATCTTGTCAGGGTTGAGTTTGAGCTTGTTGACACCCATCCAGACCCCAACAGCCTCCAGGCAACAGCACATCACTTCCACTGCTTCGTTGACTGGACATGGGGTGGAGCTGTATAACTGGGTATCATCGGGATACTGATGATACCTCACCCCATGCCCTTGGATGATCTCACCCAGTGGTTTCATGTAGATATTAAATAGCAGAGGGGAGAGGACCGACCCCTGAGGCACCCCACAAGGGAGATACCTAGAGGTCGACCACTGACCACCCACTAACACCGACTGTGACTGACCAGAGAGGTAGGAGGAGAACCACTGGAGAACAGTGCCTCCCATTCTCAACCCCTCCAGCCAGTGCAGAAGGATACCATGGTCAATGGTATCGAAAGCCGCTGAGAGGTCAAGAAGCATAGGACAGAGGACAAGCTCCTGTCCTGGGCCCGCCAGAGATCATCCATCAATGTGACCAAAGCAGTTTCCGTGCTGTAGCCGAGCCTGAATCCATACTGCTGAGGGCCTAGATAATCGGCTTCTTCCAATGACTGCTGGAGTTGGAGTGCCATCACCTTCTCAACAACCTTTCCCATAAAGGGAAGGTTGGAGACTGGACGGTAGTTATTAAGCACGGCTGGGTCCAGGGAAGGCTTCTTGAGGAGGGGGTGCACAAGTGCCTTCTTATAAGGAGCCAGAAAGGACCCTCTCCCCAAGGAGGCATTGACAATCTCCTGGACCCAGCTCCGTGTCACCTCTCAGCTGGCCGAAACCAACCAAGAGGGACACGAATCCAGTAAACAGGTGGCGGAACTCCCAGCTCCAATGGCCTTGTCCACTTCATCAGGTGTCACCAAGTCAAACTCCTTCCAGACAGATGGACAAGGACCAGCCCCAGTCACATTGACTGACTCGTTGTCAGCCGATACTGCTATACAATTGGAGTCGAGGTCCACCCGGATCCAAGTGACTTTACCAGTGAGTTAAATTCCTTGGCACTGCCCTGCAAGGGCTCCCCAACTCCCCCCTGATTTATTAAAAAACAATCAATACTACACAATCATACCATTCTCAAGTGCTATAGTCAGCAGAGGGGGTGGAATCAGTCCCCCCATGCCTGGTGACATAAGTGAGTCTTTAACATCTTGTGGAAGACGGGGAGGATTGGAGCAATTCGAATCTCTGGAGGGAGATGATTCCAGAGGGCCGGGGCCATCACAGAGAAGGCTCTTCCCCTGGGCCCTGCCAGATGACATTGTTTAGTTGACAGGACCCGGTGAAGGCCAACTCTGTGGAACCTAATCAGCCACTGGGACTTGTGTGGCAGAAGGCGGTCCTGTAGGTATTGTGGTCTGATGCCATGGAAGCCTTTATAGGTCATTACCAACACTTTGAATTGTGACCGGAAACTGATCGGCAGCTAGTGCAAGCCACAGAATGTTGATGAAACATGGGCATACCTACGGAGCCACATAATAACTCGTGCTGCTGCATTCTGCACAATCTGAAGTTTCCAAACACTCTTCAGAGGTAGCCCCATGTAGAGAGTATTCCAGTAGTCGAATCTTGAGGTGATGAGGGCATGAGTGACTATGAGCAGAGACTCCCTGTCCAAATAGGGCCGCAACTAGTGCACCAGGCGGACCTGGGCAAAAGCCTCCCTCGCCACAGCTGAAAAATGATGTTCTAATGTTAAGTGTGGATCAAGGAGGTTGCCCAAGTTGCAGACCCACTCCAAAGGGGTCAGTAATTCCCCACCCTAGGGTAATGGACGGATGGATGAGATTATCCTTGGAAGGCAAAACCCACAGCCACTCCATCTTGTCAGGGTTGAGTTTGAGCCTTTTGACACCCATTCAGACCCTAATAGCCTCCAGACACTGGCATATCATTTCCACCGCTCCACCAACTGGACATGGGGTGGAGATGTACTGCTGGGTGTCATCATCGTACTGATGGCACCTCACCTCATGCCTTTGGATTATCTCACCCAGCAGTTTCATGTAGATATTAAATAGCAGGGGGGTGAAGACCAACCCCTGGGGCACCCCACACGGGAGAAGCCTCGGACCCCCCACTAACACCGACTGCGATCGGCCAGAGAGGTAGGAGGAGAACCATTGCAAAACAGTGCTCCCAACTCCCAACCCCTCTAGTCATCAAAGAAGGATACCATGGTCGATGGTATCAAAATCTGCTGAGAGGTCAAGAAGCATCAGGACAGAAGATAAACCTCTGTCCTGGGCCCACCAGAGATCATCCATCAGCGCGACCAAAACAGTTTCCATGCTGTAGCTGGGCCTGAATAGTGACTGTTGAGGGTCTAGATAATCAGCTTCTTCCAAGGACCACCTTCTCAACAACCTTTCCCCATAAAGGGAAGGTTGGAGACTGGATGATAAGTACAGCTGGGTCCAGGGAAGGCTTCTTGAGGATGGGGCACACAAGTGCCTCCTTGTAGGGAGCCGGGAAGGACCCCCTCCCCAAAGAAGCCTTGACAATCTCCTGGACCCAGCTCCTTGTCACCTCCCTGCTGGCCGAAGCCAACCAGGAGGGACACGGATCCAGTAAACAGGTGGCAGAACTCCCAGCTCCAATGGCCTTGTCCACTTCATCAGGTGTAACTAGGTCAAACTCCTCCCAGACAGATGGACAGGGCGGGCCCTACTCACCTCGACTGACTTGTTGTCAGCTGGTACTGCTTTCCAATTGGAGTTGAGGTCCATCCGGATCTGAGCAATTTTATCAGCGAAAAACGTGTTAAAATCCTCGACACTGCTCTACAAGGGCTCTCCAACTCCCCTCTGATTAAGAAGGGACCAGGTCACCCTAAACAGAGCGGCCGGGCGGGATTCCGCTGATGCAATCAAGGTGGCATGATATGTGCATCTTGCCGTCTTGAGCGCCACTTTTTAAGTCTTAATATGAGCTCTTACAAGTGTTCGATCAGATTCAGATTTATTCTTCTTCCATCGCTTCTCCAGATGTCTCTTCTGGTATTTCAACACCCAGAGTTCCTCAGTAAACCATGGAGCTCTCTGGGGTCTAGTGCCACAGAGAGGTCGCAATGGCGCAATCCGGTCAAGAGCCTCTGCTGCAGCCTTATTCCAGGCCACAGCAACAGACTCTGCCAAACTGTGTATGAGTGAATCCGGTAAAATCCCAAGCGCCTTCTGAAAGCCCTCTGGGTCCATCAGGCATCTGGGGCGGAATCACCTAATCAGTTCTGCCTCCCTGCGGGGGAGGATTGTAGCCTTGAAGTTAAGCCGTAGCATGTGCCTTCTGTATTTATATAGAAGTCTTGTATATAAATCACTGTAAGACAACCTTCTGAGGCTTCCAGAGTTGTTAACCTGATCCTACATAGCTTCTGCTCTGGCAATCTCTCACTACTGACTAGAGCCTACAAAACCTATGCCAGACCCATTCTCGAATACAGCTCATCTGTCTGGAACCCACACCACATCTCAGACATCAACACTCTCGAAAACATCCAAAGGTACTTCACCAGAAGAGCCCTTCACTCCTCCACTCATTACAGAATACCTTACGAAAATAGACTAACTATCCTGGATCTTGAAAGCTTAGAACTGCGACGCCTAAAACATGATTTAAGTATTGCCCACAAGATCATATGCTGCAACGTCCTTCCGGTCAATGACTACTTCAGCTTCAACAGCAACAACACAAGAGCACGCAACAGATTAAAACTTAACATCAGCCGCTCCAAACTTGACTGTAAAAAATATGACTTTAACAATCGAGTTGTCAAAGTGTGGAACTCATTGCCAGACTCAGTGGTGTCAGCCCCCAGCCCCAAACATTTCTCCCTAAGACTCTCCACGATTGACCTCTCCAAGTTCCTAAGAGGCCAGTAAGGGGCGTACATAAGTGCACTGATGTGCCTATCGTCCCCTGTCCAATCTTCTTTCCTTATCTCATATATCATACATTTTCTCTCCTTTCCTCCAACCTCTCTTCTTTCTTACTTTCTATCATTATATATATTACTTAATGTCTATTCTCCTTCATATGTATTGTATATTGGACAAAGAATAAATAAATAAATAAATGAATGAATGAATGAATGAATGAATGAATGAATAAATAAATAAATAAATAAAAGTGCTGTATTTTGCTCCTGGGTTGTCTCAAAATAGCAGTCACACTGTTCACAATCTGGCAGGTTATGGGCTCAGACCAGAGAGAAGGCAGAGTGACTAGAGAGAAGAGAAATCCAGTGAGAGCTTGTACCAGAGCCAGAGGAACTGTGCAACATGGTTTGATAGTGGTTAGTGGCTTGTGAAAGAAAGCAGGCAGCATGGCATCTGTCAGAGTAATGGGAAGCGGTTTTATGTGTCTTGGCTAAATGAGACAAACTACCTCTCCTTGAATGTGAAGATTGAGATGTACCTGCAGAGGTAGGAGTTGTGGCCAATTGTTATTAACACACCAGCAGTTCTGCATGATGGAGACCAGAGAAGAAATGAAAAGGCATTCACTAGAATAATTCTGGCTTTAGAGGACAATTGGCTGATAAACGTGAGGTCGACTCTGCGAAAGAGTTCTGGGAGACTTTGCGCAGTATGTATGTTAGTGAGACTGCATGCAGTAAAGTGTTGCTGACAAGGAGACTGTATAAAGCATTGAAGTTGGGGGAGAGATTGTCCATACATCTGCAAGATATGAGCTCATTGGACAGTTCACGGGATATTCTTGTGATTAGTCTAGAGTCCATACAAGAGTGGGATTTAACCATGGTATATTTGAGTGGTCAATTATTGGAGGAGGAGCAGAAACAGCTGGAGAGGTGACCAGGAAATGCTCAGCACATATCAGCATCTGCACCAGCCCAGGATGCTGGCAGAACAGCTGAGACAGTTTATACAGTAAAGAGTTACTACACATGTGGTTCTGCAGAACATCTCCAGAGATGCTGCCCGGAGAGGAGAAACAGAGGAGCAGTGAGACAAGGGCACAGGACTACTCAACACATGAGGAGCAGTTATCCATCATCATTTTCCCTGGCAATGACAGCATCTGAAAACACCAGGAACATTTGGTTGTTGGACAGTTGGGTGTGGAAATGAACCACAAGTGTTTTCTGTTTTGAAATGAGCTTTGTAAACATTTGTTAGTTTGGCTAATGGTCAAAGAGCTGCTGTAAAAGGGGGAGTTAATGTATATGTGCCTGCATTAGATCATAATCTGTTAAGTATATTCAGGTTAGACAGGCAGGGTCATGAAATACTGTTTGCAGGTGGGCAGTATTCCATTAGGAAAGGTGGAAAGATACGTGCATGAGGGGTTAAGAAGGATGACCTGTATGTTCTCAGAAGGCGTGAGAATAGTTGTGCATATGTACTTATGAATGCTCCCACACATAACTATTGTGTACATTTGTTGCAATTGGGATGCAAGTTTAGATATACTGAAGATGCCAGGCTTAATTGAGGGACTTAGGATAAAGAAATGCAATGTGTATTTAGATTGTGCTGTTTGTAAGGAGTCAAAGTCCAGGGTATATCCTGTAAGTAGGAAAAGCTCAAGGCAAACACAGTATTGAAGTTATTGCATACTGATTTGATTGGCCCTGGCAGTCTCTTTAGGAGGAGCTAGGTATGATTTAGTCATAGTAGATGGCTACAGGAGATGTGGGATTCATTATCTGATTAAAAGCAAGATTGAAGTATTGCAACAATTCAAGCAATGGATGAAACTTGTAGAGTGATGATATTGTTGTAAAGTATCCCAACTGCAAACAGACAAGGGAACAGAGTTTATGTCTGATAATTTCCAAAGATGCGTAAGAGGTTTAGGCATAAGGCATAGATGTATGAATCCATATTCACCCACTGAAAATGGAGTAGTTAAAAGAGAAAATGGTGTGATACATACCATGAAGGACTCATTGCTTGTTAATGTAGGCATGAGTAAAGTTTATTTGGGGAAAGCAATGAAGACAGCAAATTATATAATGAACAGGATATGGAGTGTGGCGATAAAGGAAACACCGTATTTCCTATTGCAGATGTAATATCCTAGGGTGTGAGTAAGTTAGCTGACCTCGGCACCCATTTGCTAGTCACACCAGTGACTGAGCATGATTGGCTAACTCATTTAGTGTAGGTGCATATAGAGTGTCATCATAGTTTGTTGTGTGCTTTTACTTGGATTGTAATAAACTTGTCTTCCTTCAATATGGCTGGTGAGCTTCATTGAGTACATAACACTGGCGATGAAGATTCAAGCCTGATGATTGCACCAAAATGCTAAATGATTATTAGGGGGTATGACTACCATGGATACACCAGCCTCATTTCATCTACCGGCTTTTAATCCTCAAACGGATACGTGGGACACATATCTAGCCAAGTTTGACTATTTTTTAATTGCCCATGATTATACACAGATTTCGGGAGACAGGAAGAGGGCTTTTTTTCTCAGGTTTTGTGGGACTGAAGTTTTAGAAACTGCCCGTGCTTTGTGTGCCCCTACCTCCATTCATTCAGTAAAATGGGAAGACCTTCTTGCAAAATCACAGAACCATTTCACCCCGCTGCCATCCCTCTGCACGTCATTATTTATTTTACCATAGGAACCAAAGTATTATTTATTTTACCATAGGAGTAATGAATATTTATTAATTGGATTTGTATGCTGCCCCTCTCCAAGGATGCAGATAGATAGATGCATTGTAGAAAGCAGCTTTGCACTGTGAATTCCAGAATTTGGAAGATTACTTGCTGGACCGCCTGGTTTTTGGCATATGAGATAGCCAACTTAAAAGGCAGCTGCTAACTATTCATGACTTAACTTCTCCAGTAGCGTTAGCTGAAGTGCGAACAGTTGAGTTATCTACATAGTCATTGGCCCAGAAAGATACAGGCGGGGCTTTGTCCGCTGCCTCCTCAACCCTCAACCCAAAACTGAGTGCTTTGCCAGAACAGCTGCAAAGGGAACTCCAACTTGAAGAGGAAGTCTGTCGTCTTACAAGTAGCACCAGTCACGTGACACCGAAGGAGTGATCAGCCCCACCCCTACAATGCCCAGCTCGGGCAAGGTCTCCATGTGCTGGTTGTGGTAGTAAACATTTCTGTGACCATTGCCCCTTTAAGGAAACTTTCTGCAGACGATGTGGCTGCAAGCAACATATTGCACAAGTTTGCCAGGCCCGGTGAAGCTCCTATGAACCACTGTCCAGAGAGCAGATGACTGCGTCACCAAATTGGACCCCTGCAGTGCAGTTGACTTTCTGTTGCAATTGTTTTGCTGTGTATGACACTCCTAGACATCTTCTAGTTCAACAGACTTGCCTGCCTTTGGCACATAAGATTACAGTTAATGTCACCTTGGTGTGTGTGTGTGTAGAGTGCCCCATGGAAGTTGACAGGGGCTTGGCATTGTCATTAATGTCTTGGAGTACATTGAAACATGTTTTTCCTGGTGTGTCCAAGAGACATTTAGACCCATGCCCAGTACAACTTAGAGACTATCAAGGGACAACAATTCCCATCATTGGAAGGGGATGTTTTCCTGTTAGCTACAAGGAAATCTCTGGGCGTTTGCCTTTGGTAATTGTAAAAGCACCATTGACCAGCCTTTTAGGTCTTGACTGGTTTGAAGCCCTAGGTTCTCTGTTGAAGGCATGGATTCAGTAAACACCTCTACTTGGGAACAATTATTGGTTGAAGAGTTTTCCACAGTTTTTGATGGCCTATTAAACAAATATAAGGGGCACCCATGTTGTCCTTTGATGCCTGCCTGTGATAGCTGCAAAGATCCTCACCATCTACCATTTTTTTCATGGCCATTTGCCACTGTTGCGTGAAATGTGGCCATTTGGAGAAAGTGTGCCATTTGACCCCTTTGTCCAGGGCTGCTTGTAATGCACCTACTTGCCATGCACCTGGAGACCAGGCCAGATGTTTCTTTCTCTGGGGAAGAGGAAGAAGTGTTCTTCGCCTCTGGAGATGGGCACAGAAAACTTTCTGTAACAGTGTCCATTGAGGGGCCCCCCTTGACCATGGAGGTAGATACTGGTTCCTTCTGGAGTTTGGTGTCTTGGCAAACTCTTAAACACCTTGTGCCCACCTTCTCTAAAGACAGGCTGTCCCCCTGTAATGTACTGCTCCATGATTTCCAAGGCAGTACCACCCCCATTATGGGTCAAGCCTCCATGTTTGTGATTAAAGGGAAGTTTGCAGTGGAATGGGACTTTTATCCTTTTCCACTCACCCATGCCTGTTTTGTTCCCAGACTTCTGCCCACCAACCATTCGTTGTTGCCTTTTTTCCGTGGCCCTTTCGCCAAATGGGCTCAAAAGCACTTTTGCTCTGGCCTTTTGGACGCAGGGGACACTTTCCTGTCAGCCAATCAGAGGATGCATTACTTTTCATTCCCTTCCACTCAGCCTGCATGTATGTCTGGAAGCAGCTTTTTTAGGAGAAGCAGCAGGAGGTTTATATTTTAATTTGATTAGAGGAAAGGCAGAAATTGAAATAACAGATGAGCACAGTTTCCGTCTTTATCAAAAAAAATATCTACTTCTTAGAATCTTTTCTGGTTCAGTGATTCTAAAACCAAATTACATCCTCTCCTTAAGAATCCCACCCTGTTCTTCATTCCTTGTGCTTTACAGGAAAAGGAATGGGAGGGGGTACCCCACCTTTTGTGCTCTATGTGTCCCCTAACTTCTGTTTTTCTCCACCTCATTCTGATCAATCCCCCACACCTTCTCGCTCTTTCTGTGCTTTATGGGTCCATTACCTTCTGTTTTTCCCCACCCCACTTTGATCAATCCCTCAATGTACTGCTGCTGACGTAGAGCACCGAGACAAAGATGCATGGATGCATTGAATTTTGGCTGCTGATGTGGTGGATATCTCGGAAGCTCTGGCATAGTCCAAAGAATCCGAAAGCATCAGAGCAGGCCTGATGAGAAGACACCTCTGCTGATGCATATCCCACACTCGGCACACCAGTTGCTCAAGCAATGCTTCATCCAGGTTAGGGAAATTACACTCAAGTGCTGCATGGATGGAGAGAAAGGCTTGAAGGAAACAGCAGGGTGCGACATAATTTACCAGGAGCTGATAGTGGTGTGTAGAAGTGGTGACTTGGCTGTGGTGCACCTTTGAGCAATAGGTGCGCTATACACTATTATTTGGTAGCAGCAATGTAGGGGTTTGCCTGATTTAGTATAATTCACACAATTCCGCTGGTGGCCAGTAGAGGGAGGTGGTGCATGGGGTCTAAGTTTGGGTAAACTTTAAAAGGAGTTTAAAAATTGGCCACCAGGTGGCACTGCTTGTTGCTAGGCTTAGGCTTATTCAAGTGAATGTCAAAACTGGCCACCAAATGGCACTGCTAGGTTGCTAGTTTGCCAGTGGAAGAAGAAGAAAAAAGTGAAATATTCAATACTCAGCTGAGAACTCAGCAAGCAAGTCAGTTTGGGAACTCAGCATCACATGGAACAACAGGAGCCAGGCGGCAAATAGATGAAGAAGTCAGGTGGGAAGCCAAGGCAGCAAGGCAGAAGAAGAGAAAACTCAGCAGCATGTGGAAGCTGCAGGAGCCAGGTGGGATACAGTAGCAGATGGATGAAGGGAATCAGCTGGGAAGCTAGAGCACCTGCAGCAGAAGTGCCTGATGAGAGCAATGGTACAGCGGTGGCAGCGGAGGTAAGCAGGGTGGTAGCGGCAGGATAGCGGGAGCATGCAGCAGCAGTAGGTGGCAATCAGAAGGCAGGATGTGGCAGCAGTAGCAGAAGCAGCTGGGGTGCATGGTGGCAGCAATCGGAAGGCAGCGGGAGGTGGAGGTGGCAATCGGAGGTGGCAGAAAGTGGTGGCGGTGGCAGAAGCAACCGGGACAGCGGCGTGGCAGGAAGAAACCCCCGTGGATCAGAGCCCCGCCTAGCTGCTCCAGCTCTCTGGGCCACGACCACCCATGCTGATCATCCATTTGCTCTTTCTTCTTGGTGGGGGTGCCACACTGGAAAGAAGAGGCGCAGGGAGCCCCTGCCCATCATCCCCAGGCTGAAGGGACTGGAGTGATGTCTGCACTTTTTTCCCCTTCTACATGCTGCTGCTGGCTGCGTGAGGTAAAGAGGTAAAGTGTGGGGGAGTGAGAGAGGGAGGGAACGAGAGAGAGAAAGATAGAAAGAGAGAGAAATGAGAAATTGATAGAAAGAGAGAAAATAGAGGCAAATGAGAGAGAGCGGAGAGAGAAAGAGAAAGATTGAGAGAGAGAGAGAATGAGAGAGGGAGAAAGGAGAGAAAAAAAGGGAGAGGAAAGAGAAAAAACAGAAATGAAAGTGAGAGAAATAAAGCAAAAAGGGAGGAGAAACAAATGAGAGAGAGGGGAGGGGGAGAGGTACACAGAAATGATAGAGACCTGGAGTGCAAGAATGAGAGAAAAGGAAAAGAGGGAAGAGAGAGAGAGAGAGAAGTGAAGAGAAAGAAAGAAAAGGGAGGGAAAGAGAGAAGTGGAGAGGAAGGAAAGAGGGAGGGAGGGAAGGAAAGAGGGAGGAAGGAAATGAAGGGGAAATGGAGGGAACAAGGAAGGAAGGAAGGAAGGAGAAATGGAGGGAACAAGGAAGGAAGGAAGGAGAAATGGGGGGAACAAGGAAGGAAGGAAGAAGAAATGAGGGACGGAGGAAGGAAGGACTTTTGGAGAGGGTAATTATTATTATTTCTCTCAACATACATTCAAACAATACAGTGTACCATCTAATTTTCCATGAATAAAATGAGGTATTTTGTTAGTAACTAATATAAATCATCAAAAAGTTGCAAAAGTTTTTTTCTAATTTAATTTAATTTTTCTAATTTTGTCATCTAATTTTTTCTAATTTTGTTACATACATTTTCTTTTAATTAAATTTTCTCCTTAATGTTCCTTCAAAAAGTACACCAATTATATTATTAACTTATTAACCATTATGCCATAGTGCTGCCTTCTTATACATTTTTCTACAAACCAAGAAAACCTTCTATAGCCAATCAGATGTTAACAAAAGAAAATTAAAAACAAAACATAAGCATATACGAACTTCAGATTTCTTCCCCTGCTCTAAATAGTACATTTAAATAATCCCAAATTTAAAAATTATTTCAGCCCATGTAACATTTACCCAATTAATACTTATCTACATTTCTTACTTAATTATTTATCTTAAATTTCAGTCAATTTGAGAAAAGGGAAAAAAGGGGGGGAATCTAAATATTCTCTATTTACAACCAATAAAAAAGCATTAACATCATTAATCTCCCCAACAATTCTAAATTCAATTCCATTTATGCATTAACACAAATCAGTATCACCTACTCTCTCTCTCTCTCTCTCTCTCTCTCTCTCTCTCTCTCTCTCTCTCTCTCTCTCTCTCTCTCTCTCTCTATCTATCTATCTATCTATATATATATATATATATATATATCAAGAATAGTCCTAAAAATGCGAGTTCCAGGTATATGTGTGAATGATGAGGCAGCAGCCATCTCGATCAGATTTGGACACACATGGAGGAGCAGGATCATGGCTTCGATTTCCAGGGAACTGAGATTCTGGCGCGAGATGAAACCAAGGGAGGTCGCCTCCTAAAAGAAGCCTGGTTCTCCAACGAAAATTCTTTAAATAGACATATTGATATGCCATCAGCATACCAGGCTTTAAGGCACCAACAACGACTTAAAGGAGATAGGTCATTAGGATTGGATAAAGCCCCTAACAGAATTCTCCAGGTCAGGCATAGAAACCAGCTAAATGAGGGTGGAGCAACCCCTAGTGGGAAACAAGGGAACATACTGGAGCAACACGGAGGTAGAGGGGGAGGGGCACAATGCAGGTTTAACGCAGGGGACAAGGGGGGATTAGAACAGTGCAGACCTAGGACGAGGGCATGGGCAAAAAAATTGCAAGAGCAGACATGTACCACCATAGAAAGTAACAACGATAATTGGGGGAAGAAAGAAATATCAAATACCTCCAAAGCATTGCCTCGTAACTCCACCTCCTCCCTTGGGGAGGGAAATAGGCAACAGACACGAGTAAAAGCGGTAGTTCCCCCTTTAACCAGCATGATTAAGCCTACGATTAGGCTTGCTGCAGAGGGGAGGGAAGGGTGTGGCCCAGTGACGCGGGCTATGAGCAGACTGAGTAATGCTTTATAAATGTGATTGTCTCCCATGGCATTTTAATACTCTGACGAAGTTAGCAGCATGCTAACGAAAGCTAAGTTGTTTTATTAAAGTTTTATGTTCCGGTGATCGAGATGGCTGCTGCCTCATCATTCTCATATATATATATATATATATATATATATATATATATATATATATATATATATATATATATATATATATTCATTCGATTTTTATGCCACCCTTCTCCTTAGACTCAGGGCGGCTTACAACATGTTAGCAATAGCACTTTTTAACAGAGCCAGCATATTGCCCCCACAATCTGGGTCCTCATTTTACCCACCTCCAAAGGATGGAAGGCTGAGTCAACCTTGAGCCAGTGATGAGGTTTGAACTGCTGACCTACAGATCTACAGTCATCTTCAGTGGCCTGCAGTACAGCACTCTACCTGCTACGCCACCCCGGCTCATATCTTATTATAATAATGCTTCTAACTTTATTAAAACAGATCAGCAATTCCTAAATTCATATACAGTGTTCCCTCGATTTTCGCGGGTTCGAACTTCGCGGATAGCCTATACCACGGTTTAAAAAAAAATATTAATTTAAAAATACTTCGCGGTTTTTTTCCTATACCATGGTTTTTTCCATTCGATGATGTCATATGTCATCGCCAAACTAATAATTTTTGCAAATAAATAACAAAAAAAATAATTATTGTTAATAAATAATTATGTTTATAAATACCAGGATCACTATTCAATGGTGAGTACCAGTAATAATGATGAGTAAATGATTGTTAAGGGAATGGGAAATGGTAATTTAGGGGTTTAAAGTGTTAAGGGATGGCTTGTGATATTGTCCATAGCCAAAAATGGTGTATTTACTTCCGCATCTCTACTTCGCGGAAATTCAACTTTCGCAGGCGGTCTCGGAACGCATCCCCCGCGGAAATCGAGGGAACACTGTATCTAAATAGAAAAAATAATTAAAGTTAAAAAAAGAGCAAACAAAACAATACTCCAAGCTTAATCAACCCTTCTCAAACTCCAATTTCTTTAATCTGGGCAAAACTTTGAACCGAAGCCTTTTATTTTTAATTTTTTTGTATCTCCTTTTAATCCCCGTTTCCATTTTATTCTTTCTATTCTTCCTTCTAGGAGGGAAGAACTTTTTTAGAAAAATAAAGGGGTTATTGGATCAAACTTTGCACACTTGACAAGTTAATTATGATGGTGGCAATGTCCCGGGGTTATATGAACATCTTTTGGAATCTTGTTGTGAGCCGCCCCGAGTCTTCAGGAGAGGGGCGGCATACAAATCTAATAAATAATAATAATAATAATCTTCTGACAAGCAGCTGCAGGGATTCACTTAACGACTGTGGCAAGAAAGGTGAGGCAGAACTCCCTTAATAACTGTCTTACTCAGGAGATAGAAACATTGGCCTCCATTGGGGTCAGAACAGAAGTTAAGGATTATCTGTCTGACCAATGCACTCTTTTAGAAGCAGATCAGGAGCCCATTTTGAAGCTCCACAAAAAAAACTCTAGGGGGGAAGACAGGTTGTCCTTGACTTACAATGGTTCATTTACTGACCGTTCAAAGTCACAACGGCCCTGAAAAAAGTGACTTATGCCCCCTTTTCACACTTAGGACCTTCGCAGTAGCCCCGTGATCACGTGATCAAAACTTGGCCACTGTTTCATATTTATGACTGTTGCTGTGTCTTGAGGTCATGTGACCCCCTTTTTATTTATTTATTTATTTATTTGATTTTTTTATGCCGCCCTTCTCCTTAGACTCAGGGCGGCTTACAACATGTTAGTAATAGCACTTTTTAACAGAACCAGCATATTGCCCCCACAATCCGGGTCCTCATTTTACCCACCTTGGAAAGATGGAAGGCTGAGTCTACCTTGAGCTGGTGATGAGATTTGAACCGCTGACCTACAGATATACAGTCAGCTTCAGTGGCCTGCAGTACAGCACTCTACCTGCTGCACCACCCCGGCTCTCTTTTGTGACCATCTCACAAGCAAAGACAATGAGGGGGGGGCAGCGAAGCCAGATTTGCTTAACGACTGGGTTTTTAAATTTTCAGGCATGAAAATGTGCCACTCAGACATTCTACAATTCCACCCACACCAAAATAAAATTAGAGGGAACATTGGGTTGGAGTCCGCGGCACGCTGCTGTCTGGCACCTCATCACCAGTGTTAGGTTGCCACAGCTAACAGATACTCAAGGATGAAGGCACAAGGGTGAAGCAAGTATAGCTTTATTGATGCAACACAGAACATAGGACACAGACAATCAGAATGGCTAAAAGCAGCTCAGGCAGGCCCAACTTGAATCTCCTGCCGGAGACTCAAGCATGGGGAGATAGCCAACCCCTGGGCTTGAATCTCCCACCAGTGATTTGTCCTGGCCGAAACCAGGGCATAGCAGGTTGTATTTCTAGATCTGCTAGTTTTGCAAAGCAGAACAATTGGAGTAAGGTGCCCACACTCATAATGCAATGCTCCCCCCCAAGTCTGTGCACAACTCCCATGCTGCCCTCCCACACATGCACACAACCTCCCCCACACACACATGCACACAGGACTCATTGAAGCCTGCAGACTTCCAGTAGAGCTTAGGAAAAGTGAAAAATGGCCAAATGGACCAACCAG
The DNA here is from genome assembly GCF_031021105.1 of Erythrolamprus reginae. Classification (NCBI taxonomy): domain Eukaryota; kingdom Metazoa; phylum Chordata; class Lepidosauria; order Squamata; family Dipsadidae; genus Erythrolamprus; species Erythrolamprus reginae. The sequence continues at coordinate 39,209,602 of NC_091956.1, read as the reverse complement.
AAATTTGGAAACAAATTTCCAGTTGTGCCATTGGGGCATTTTTTTTGCTATCCCCAGGGTTAGCAAAAGCCTGAGGAGAGGGAAAATGGCCGTAAAAAATGCTGAAAATCAGCTGGCCAATGTGGGCATGTGCATTGGAGATGACATAGGGCAACACCTCAGGTGCCCTCAGATATGACTCTGCATGCCACCTGTGGACTTTAGTTATGGATTTTATGTTTGGAAGATTCTGTCAGTGTAGGTTTGTGATAAAGTAAAATTAGTTCATATGATTATGATTTTAATCTAGTTCAGTGATGCTGAACCTATGGCACAGGTGTCGCAGATGGCACACAGAACCATATCTACTGACACGCAAGCCATTGTCTTAGCTCAGCTTCAACATGCATATGTGTGCCAGCCAGCTGATTTTTGGCTCACACAGAGGCTCTGGGAGGGCGTTTTTGGCTTCTAGAGAGCCTTCGGGTAGGATGAGGGAGGGCATTTTTATCCTCTCTCAGCTCCAGGGTAGTTTTGGAGCCTGGAGAGAGCAAAACACAAGCCTACTAGGCCCACCAGAAGTTGGGAAAAAAGCCATTTCCGGCCTCCAGAGGGCTTCTGGGGGGGCAGGGAAGCTGTTTTTGCCCTCCCCAGGTATTGAATGATAGGTGTGGGCACTCGGGCATGCGCGATAGTATGCACGCACGCTCTTTCAGCACCCAAAGGAAAAAAGATTCACCATCACTGATCTAGTTTATTCCATGAGGCCACCATCAATCTTGCAAGTATGAAAATCCAATCACCTCCCCCATTAACTACAGGAACAACCATACTAGATCTAATACTTTCAAACAGAGAAGAACTGATAGAAGGAGTCAAAACTGGAGGAAACTGGGTGAGAGTGACCATGTCATTCTAAAATTCAGCATAACACAAACACAAACAACTGAACGCAACAACACCAAAATCCCAGATTTTAGAAAAGTTGATTTCAATAAATTCAGAGAAATCCTGAGAAAAATCTTTTGGATGAAAGTCCTAAAGGGTAAAACTACTCAATAAGCTTGGGAGACTCTGAAAAACATGATCATAAAAGCCCAGAACAGCACAATTCCAATGAGAAAGAAAAACAAGAAATCCAAAAGGAAACCAGCTTGGCTGTACAAAGACCTCATCAAAAAACTGAATAAAAAAAAGACAAATACAAAAAATGGAAAGAGGGATATATAACTAAGGTGGAGTACCAACAGACAGCCAGAATCTGCATAGAAAAAATCAGGACAGCAAAAGTCCAGAATGAACATAGACTTGCAAGAAAAGTCAAAGATAATTTAAAAACAGTTTATTCCAACACATAAAAAACAAGAAAAAAATCAAGGAAACCAAAGAGATATTCAACCTGGAAATAAGGAGGAACTTTCTGACAGTGAGTGATCAACCAAGGGAACAGCTTGCCTATGGAGGTTGTGAATGCTCTAATACTTGAGGCCTTCAAGGGGAGATTGGACTGCCATTTGTCCGAAATGGTATAGGGGCTCCTGCCTGAGCAGGGGGTTGGACCAGATGACCTATAAGGTCCCTTCCAACTCAATAAATAAATAAATGAATGAATGAATGAACGAACGAACGAACGAACGAACGAACAAACAAACAAACAAACAAACAAACAAACAAACAAACAAATCTCCTTTACAGAGAAGCTAAGCAGGATCCTTTTTGAACCTCTTGCACCACCCACCAACAGTGGGTTGCTCCTGATTTGGCCCAGTTCAGTGAACCGGTAGTGGCAGCGGCAGGAGGCTCTGCCCACCCACCATGGAATTAGCTGGCATCTCAAAGATTTTGTCCAGCGGAGAACTTGAAGCAGAAGTCATAGTCTCCATAGGGAAGCTGTTGCTTGTTTGCAAAATGGCTGCCAAGATGGCTTAGCTAGACAAGATCAGGAGATGCAGTCTGGGAAGAAAGCTATCTCCATCACCAGTGTGCCCATAAACATAACACAGGAAATCTCAGACAAAAGATTTTGTTTGTTGTGGTCTACTAAAGTTCATGATAAGCCAGTTGATATACCGTATCAAGACGCACCGGAATATACGACACACCTTAGTTTTTTAGAAGGAAAACAGGGAAAAGAATCTGCTTACCAGGTATTCATCTGGTTAATGTCCTTAGTCTGTTCAGCTTCAGCACATTATTTTATCCCCTGGTTAAGGGCTTTAAAAAATTTTATTCTGAGAGAGTAACAATGAAAGAGCTTGTAAGCCAGTAAGAGCTGGGAACATCATTAGCACCTGGAAAAAAACAGTCAGAGCAAGTAGAGCAATGGAAAAAACCCTGCAAAGACTTAGGGCTTGGAAAACATTCTTCTTTGCAGAGAGGAATAATGAAAGATCTTGCAAGCTGGTAAGAGCTGGGAGCATTATTAGCACCTGGTTAGGGCTGGAAAGAAATGTTTGGAGTAAATTAGACCAATGGGGAGGGGGAAACCTGCAAAGACTTAGGGCTTGGAAAATATTCTTCGCAGAGAGTAATAATGAAAGAGTTTGGGCACATTAATAGCACCTGGTTAGGACTGGAAAGAAATATCTGGAGCAAGTAAAGCAAAACCCCTACAAAGACAGGGTTTGGAATACATTCTTGGCAGAGCGTAACAATGAAAGAGCTTGCAAGCCAGTAAAAGCTGGGAACATTGTTAGCACCTGGTTAGGGCTGGAAAGAAACATTTAAAACAAATAGAAAATGAAAACAAAATCAAAGACAGGGTTTGGAAAACATTCTTGGCAGAAAGTAACAATGAAAGAGCTTGTAAGCTGGGAAATGCTGGGAACATCATTAGCACCTGGTTAGGGCTGGAAAGAAACTTACTCAGAGCAAGTTAGAGTAATGAAAAAAACTGCAAAGACCTAGAGCTTTGAAAACGTTCTTTGCAGAGAGAAACAATGAAAGAGCCTGCAAGGTAAGAGCTGGAAAGATTGTTAGCAGCTAGTTAGAGCTGGGGGGGAAAGCTACATTCAGAGTATAAGATGCACCCAAATTATCAGCCTCTTTTAGGGAGGAAGAAGTTGCATCTTATACACAAAAAATATGGTATTCACTTTAAGCCTTTAAGCTTTTTCTTTTGGGCCACTGCCTAGCTTTTTTTTTTTGTGGCAATTTGCCCAGATTAAAGATCTCATCTCATCAGCAAAGTCTATTTCTATGTTCAATCAGTGTTGTTACCACATGATTGGCAGGGGAAAGCAAACTCCAAGGCAATGAATGGGACTTCAATTCATTATACTTCGAAAAGTTGATGACAAGAACTTAGTTACACTTGATGGCACCTCATGCCACCACTTTATCATTCTATCCATTGGCAAATCCTTCCCTGCTCTGATCTTGCCATTATCCATTGGAAGTTTTTACTCTTAGCCTCAGACAGGGCCTGGGATAATTTATTATACATCTTCCCTTTCTCAAATCTAACCCTTCACTGCATTGTACTCACCTGTTTTTTTACTGTTGCAAATTTGATTTGGCCTGCTCCAGAAGGTGTGTCTTGGTAAGTGAGTAAACCACACAAATCTGCTACTAGGAAGCTATAGGATACTGAAGTTATGTAGGTGTGTCTGTTGAGTATATAAATAAGCAGATATGTGCCATACTTCAGAGGCATGCCAACCTGATTTTTATAAGACAGCAAAAGGTATGTATACTTGCGTTTTTTAATCAGCAGTGAAAAACTGCTCAGAAGTGCAAGACTAAATTTCTTGCTTGCCTTCTGAAGACCAAACTGTATATTATATGTAGTTGTTTCTGGGCTGTTTTTGACAGTTATCCCCAACCAGAAGTTCCTTCATCCATTCCTCACCATTTCTCTTTCCGTAAAAGTTACCAATTCAATTTTCCCCTGCCCCCCCAGAACAGAAAGGTATAGTAACTTTTCCCCAACAAGTAGGAAACTGTAGAGATTTCTGTGAGTGGGTGGTTAGTATGAAAGTATTAAAAGTATTGAGTCTCCATCATGTTAGCTCCTGATTGCAGCTTCCAAGACTTCTTATCAGTAATCAGTGGTAACCAACAGAAGTATATCAAGATGAACTTTGGCTCTTTGTAATAAATCTGTGGGACTGTACCATAGTACAAAATACCTGAATTCCAATGTCTTTGCACATTGCATGTCCCTTGAGAATTCATTGGGCTATTTAATCCCAGGTAGGTCTGCGTAAGATTGCAGTTTTAATATAACTGTGCAGATTCAACTCTTTGAAGTCTGTGAACTGAGGATTAGGGTGTTAGATTTCCGTCTTCAACAAGGCAGAAAGTTGATTTGCACAAAGTCAATTCCCTTACCAGGAAAGTCAGACTCCAGTCCTCTGAAGTAGAGTCTTCCCACTAAGTAGACTTCACTTTTTGTGATGTAAATTAATTGGTTTACTGTACTCAATAAAAATTAGTTTGAAATTGATTGATTTCATTTATAGTAAATTAGCTCGAATAGTTCTTATCAAGGAAATATGGGACAGATTTGTAAAGGAAATACAATTGCCTTTCACATATATAAAAATATGGCAGATTGACTGCAGGAGATTTTGTTCCATGATCTGAATTGTTGGAACCAGAAAGGAATAATGAAGATGTGACTCATGACTGAGATGATTACTTTAAATTAGGAAGAATGGAGAGTTGTAGGATTCTTTTTAAACAGAGTTTTCCAATGCTATGGAATCATAACTCTGTTTAAATGTATATTTGCTGTTTCCTCTCTGGAACTCTCAATAGTCCTGCCACATGAGGTTTATTCCACAACAAGAGTTTCACATTAGCTGACACTCTAATTGAATTCCTGCTATAGATGCTGTAGAATCCCTCAAATTAGCAAAATAGGTTTCCCTAGTTGTTGATTATCTTCTTGGTCATATTATTCTGTTTTCATTTTTAACATTTCTCAATTTCTCTAGGGTCCGATATCCCTACTTTTGACTATTCTTTAGCTGATAAAGAATTGATATAGTTAAAAATAATATTTTTTTATTCAAATGATGTTTCTTCAGTTCATTTCAGTAGAAAGCAATGTAATATGGGTTAATAATTTCATCTAACCCCATTCCCTTGCTGCTGCTTGACTAGAGTTGGGGGGGGGGATCTATGCCCAAATGTCATCCAACTTCAACAGCAGATTAGTAATTGATGTCACCAAATTCCTATGAATTAACCCTTCAGCTTGTCCCATGTATCTCCACTTAGGAAAATTGTGGTCATGCTATGGCTTTCTAGCAAGGAAGAAAAGGAACAGTTTCACCATTTATCTTAAGCAGTCTTAAGAGTTCATGCTCAAAAATATCATTAGTAGTATCACTGATGTTGTCCTATTTTACAACCTTAGATGATAATAGACAATTGATTATATCAGGGTATGTCTAGCATACATAAGTGTATATACATATTTTTTACAAGGGACTTTTGTTTCTAAAACAGGTTTCAAAAAGCACTAGGAAACATGAAGACCAAACATTTTGCTCTGCTGTGTATTCTCATGATATTCTGTCAACTGCTACAAGCTGACGGTGAAACAATGAAAGAGAGAAAAAGAGAGAGACCGAATAATGGCAGAGGGGGAAGAGTCCAAGCTGGACATAATAAGAATGCCAAGGGCCAGAGAAACAGAGGACAAAGAAGTTCTCCCACAAAAGGGAAGTTTATAACTAAAGAAAAGGCTGAATGTTCCTGGACTGTAAATGAGAAAGAAACCACTCTGCTAAAGGTAGACTGCAAAAAAGGGGAAGATGCTTTCTCCTGTGCTTTTTCTGGTAGTCCAGCTACCTGCCCACGATATGCAGAAAGTCAGAAGATCTTCTGGAAGGAAATCATTCGATCTCTAAAGAAGCAAACGAATCTCTGTAACAACCCCAAGGCCCTTTTAAAATCTAAAGTCTGTAAGACTGGGCCACTTACTGCCCATTTTAGACTGGTTATGGATGCCAAGACAGAGACCCCAACACCCCAACAGCCAAAGAAAGAATCCAGTGATTGTGTGGAAGATATTGATTATGTGGATCAGAGAAAGGTGGCTGAAGAGTATTGCTCTGACATGTGGCAAAATCTTTGCTACTTCGTCATTTCAATGATACAAGATAAAAAGTGCAATTAGAAATACAAGGGAGATGGATCAAAGGCCTCGACTTATTATGGGCACAACTGTCTTACAAACAGTATCAAGAGCAAACAATCTGAATTATTCTCTGGTGCATCCAGTCAAACTCCACTTGTGAAAGTAAATGCAATGTGTTTTGTTTTTTGCTAAAAATATGTGACTGTAACTACTAATCCTCTGCACTGTCACCCGATCCTTCCTTCCTCTGTGTAACTTAGGAGAAAAGTGTCAAATGAAGGGATAAATCTGATGGAAGGGTTGCCAGCAATTGTTTTCTATGTCATAATATGCAATATTAATACAAAGGCACATTTTTATTAGGCCAATTTAATGTTTGTACATCGGTGCCCAAGATTTCTAAGAACATTTTATCAAGCAGGATGAGAAGAAAAGGAAGTCTGGATTGTGAGGGTGATATATTGTATTTAGGAAAGGAAGAGTAAAGAGTAAAAATGACCCTTTTCATCAAAGGTACAATAATACTATTTTTCAATGGATCTTGGGGTGTCTGGTGGTGGTGGTAAAGTATTTAAAAAGTAAAGATGGGGGCCACAGCCATGCAATCAAAGTCTCATTCCCATTGTGGCACATGTAAAAGAGGGCCAGGCTTGGATGAAAATGGATTTGTATAGCGAGCTATGCAAAAGTTACAAAGATGTGAAAAGTTCCATGTATTGCTTTATTCTTTCCTGTATATTGTTAGCCAAAGTGATTATTTCAGTGCTATGCACTTTTTTTTAACCTTTGAATGTGTAGTCCTAAAAATAAAGCCTTTTAAAATTGTTCCCTGGAGTTCCGTCTTCTGCTTGTCCCAATTTTCTTTCCTACGTGTGCAAAATTTACATTCAATCCAAAATGCAGTAGTTTGGAACTAAATTTTTAATGAATCTGATGTCCACCAGCATTTCAATCTAGCAAATGGAATTGAACAGTATAGAAAATTTGGGTGAAGAGAAATCCATAGGACAAAATTGGCAATATTAATGTAGAAATGAACTGCTCTAAAACTGCTATGCAAAATTTGCCTTCCACCCTAATGAAGCAAGGTATCTCTTTCTGTTAAATGGGATCATTATTTTAATGGGGAGCACGGAATAGAGGTTCTGAGAAGCCCCATATTCTTGGATATATTCAAGACTGGGGGTGGAGAGAACAGAACAGAAGTTGGAAGGACCTTGGAGGTCCTTTAGTCCAACCCACTCCTCAAACAGGAAACTATACCAAGCCTTCAGAAAAAAGGTGTGTGTGTGTGTGTAACATATTTTTGCTGATCATGAAAATGAAGGGAGATTGGTATAGATCTATTTCAAGCTATTTTGCTCAAGCTACGGTATTAAACAGGAAAATATCCAAGCTATTTGACAGGAATACACACACACACACACATACATACACACAAACACATTTGAGAAAAGAGACCATTATAAATAGCAGGCTTTGTTTTTTAAGCAAGAGGATTTGCCTTTGATCTGAATACACTAAATTCACCTCACTTAATCATTTGTTTATTTAATATCATTTAAAATGTCAACATTTATCACCCACAGGCAATATGGGCATAAACTCTTTTGAAGATTTAAAACATCTTTAGTCATTTTTCTACTCCAACAACCAAGCGCCATGTGGGTTTGTTACAGCAGCATGTAGTCCCAAATAAATTTTGCTAGTGTAATAAAATTAATTCTAGAACACCTTGAGCTACCAGTCTCTGTAAAGTGGAGCTATTCTATCAGCCTTTCCCCCCAAACACAAAGACCCATGGCTTTCAATGCATGAACATCATTTATTTGGCTCTGTTACAGGTAGGGAGGTAACACAAAAAAGCTCCATAAATATTTTGGGGGTTGTAATCCTGGTCCTATAATATTTTGTCATGGACTGTCATTTCTTGAGAGACAGAGCATTTTCACAAATGACTGGTCTCACCTTTCTTCCCTTGTCTTCCACTTTTGCATTCTAGGCATATTTATTTATTCGATTTTTTATGCCGCCCTTCACCTTAGACTCAGGGAGGCTTACAACATGTTAGCAATAGCACTTTTAAATGGAGCCAGCATATTGCCCCCACAATCCAGGTCCTCATTTTACCCACCTCGGAAGGATGGGAGGCTGAGTCAACCTTGAGCCAGTGATGAGATTTGAACCGCTGACTTGCAGATCTAGCACATGCACGGAAGTTCAAAATAATCCAACTTCCACCTGTGGTCAAGGCTGTCCTCTATACATCCTCAAGTAGAATATCCATCCAATGCTTGTCCATTCAACATCTGAACAGCTGACTACTCAGGCTGACACAATGATTGCATATATAGAACAAAGTAAGGGATAAATTAGATGTAACTCAGACATCATGTTTTGGATTTCTTCTGATTATAGACACAACAGCTGATATTGTAGATGACTATATACAATGGAATGTCATCCTTTGCATTGATAGCATCAAGCAAATGGACTAAGTTATGTGTGTTGTAACTGAAACAGATGATGTAGTTTGAGTTTGGGTTTCAACCATAATAAATAAAATTCCTACAAGAAATGCTGATATCCCCACCTCTCAGGATCATCTTACTTGCATGCCATGCAGATTCTTTCTCCCTCTGTCTCTGGTACTTATTCCCTGATGAGAACATTGGTCTATGCTTTCTTGTCTCCCATATTCAATTGCAGACTTCCCTACCGTGTTTTCACCCAGGATTTCACATCAAGACCTAACATTCCTCTCCTCCAGATAATCCCCATGAAGCTTCAGGTCCTAACACAGACCTTGTTTTTCTTTTCCTTTGGTCACCACAAGCAAAAGGTTCTTTGTCCCCTCCTACAGGGTTATGTGTGTATGTGTGTGTGCATGTGTAGGTGGATGGGTAGGTATGTATGCCTTTGTCTTCTTGTTGACACATGGTTGGGCAAGTCACCGCAGTTTTCTTGGCAAGATTTTGTACATGATTTGCCTTTGCCTTCTTCCTAGGGCTGAAAAAGAGTGACTAGCCCAAGGTTACCCAGTTGGCTTCATGCCTAAGGTCAGACTAGAAATCATAGACTCTCTCTCTCTCTCTCTCCCTCCCTCTCTCTCTCTCTTTCTCTCTCTCTCTCTTTCTCCCCCATCCCCCATTCCTTCCTTGCTTCCTTGGAACATATCAAAGAAAGAACTGCTGTCTACCCACACTGTACACATGAAATCAGAAACATACAGAGGAATAAAGCTCACCATTAAAAGAAAAAGCTTCATCTTGAAGTAGCCTCAGCTGTCCGTCATCTAATTCCAACTGCATTCAAATGAATTTTAGTGTCATAGGGCAAAACTCTTTGAGGAACAGAGCAATTTCTTCTAATATTTACACGACACTTTGGCACAATGGTTAGGGTGCCGTATTGCAAGCTATTTTTGCTGATCACTAGCTGCCAGCAGTTTGGGAGATCAAATCTCATTATGCTCAAGATTGACTCAGCCTTCCATCCTTCCAAGGTTATCCAAGGTTATCCTCCCAAATAAATAGATAGATAGATAGATAGATAGATAGATAGATAGATAGATAGATAGATAGATAAATAAATAAATATTCTGGGTTTAGGGGTTGTTTTCAGTTGATAGCAGCAATCACAAATGCCTTTGACCATTGCACTGTCTTTGGGGTGGAAAACATCTGACTGCTTATTCAAGACTTCATCACCTCTCATTGAGAAGTAATGATGACATTGTGTTTGGAAACAGCTTCTTCCAAATGTAGAAACAGGTTTTGTAAGGCACATTAATTTGCTTGGATTAACTTCCCTGCCCCCCTTCCCATTTTAATTCAAGATTTTGGACTCTGATATAGAAATTGCAGGACACCTGAGAATTTATGTCCTTCTCTTCAAGCATTGTAATGTATCACTGGATATGTCAGCAATGTCTAGAGGGTGTGATTAAAAAAGTCAAAATGATAGCTGCAATATTTTGAGTGAAACTCAGCATATATCAAACCGATGTACCTTTGATTGCATTGTCATGACCATCTTCACTTTTTTTATTATCATAACCCAAGGACACCCACGAATGTGCAAAGGATCTGCCCCATAAGTTTCTGAGACAGACTATATTGATTTCCTCTCTTTCCATGATAGGAAAGACTCTTCTGCGCTACTGAAATGTTCACTCCATGGTTATGTTTAATGTTAATATTTTAGGGTTTGACTCTTCAATTTTACTGGCTTTAGACTTACACCACAACAGCAAGTAAGTAGAGGCTGAAAATAGAGAGTTGGATAGATTGCTGTTGTTTTCTTCAGCAAAGCTCCAAACTTAATCAATGCACTTGCTGGGCTTCCCAAAAAGGTGCCTTAATCATGATGATATGTAATATGTAGCAGTTTACATAATGCCAGATAAGATATTTCCTACACTCTGTGCTCTTAGTTTCCAAGATGAGGTTGCTGCTGCCTTGATTCTCTGTGTTTATAGCATCCCAACTGCAAGCCTTATAGTCCTTTACAAGCTGTGACTAAATCCACCTACAACTTTCCCTCTTTTACTTCTCCCATGGAAACTCAATGTGTACATTTCCATTGCTTTCCTGTTCGACTTTACTAACTCATCTGCTTGGCCCCAGTTCAAACTCCACACCTATCTGAATTGCATAAGAGTTCCTGGGGATATAGGATGAGTCAACTTCTCTTTCTCAGGCAGGGCCAATGAACAGCAACCATCCGATATCTCCTCACTGTCTTTGGCCAACCACATGGCTCATGAATAAGAGCTGCTGCATATATTTTATGCATTATGTTCATTCATAGGGATGATGAATGTGTTCAAATCACAAACTCCACACCCTCAATTGGGTTCAGGGTTGGCTGTTGCTGCCAAAGGCATAATAGCTCTGTACTTGCTGTTCTCTTTCAGTTTGGCTTCATGGAGATAACACAGTTGTTGGCTTCTTTCAGGCTTTCTCCAAGAGTAGCCCTTGATTTTGTGGTAATAAGAAAGTCTTGGATGACTCGGCACTGGGGAAGCTTTTAAAATGACAGGAAATTCATTCTTTTCTCCAGATATGCTAATGATACATGATTCAACTATGTTTTAATCATGACCTCTGTGCTGTACATGAGAATGGGAAATCCTCCATGACCCAACAGCATTTCCAAGTGTCTTTACTTGACTGATGATGGCGAAATCTGGCTCTTGGTTCTGCCTCAGCTTTACCTTTTCCCATAAACAAATAAATCCAAAGATAGTTTAAAAACAATTTATTATTCTGATAAAAATGAGGTCTCCCTATTTGCTTTGTTCATGGAAGCTTGAGAACAGCTAAAAATGAAACTGTTATCTGCCATTGTACTTAACGCTCTATTGCCAGCACTGTTTTCTATAAGAGAGGCTTTCCTGAAGATTAAGGCTTATGGCAAATTATTACCAATACATTTGAAAAAGCAGATTTAAAGTACAAGAAACCCCATGTTAGTTAGCCTGTGGAATACTACTATAAAAACTATGTTTCAAGTATTACCAAGGCCTTCCCTAGCAAAAACAGACCATTGGTGTGACATACATGTCCCTTCCAGCCTCCGTTTTCAGCAGAAAATACTTTTTGCAAAGATGGCAAAATGTTTTGCAAATAGAAGGAAAACTTCAATGTTTCAGGCTTTCCCTGCATTTATAACACCTTTGCTGCAGATCAGGTTGATCTGCAGAGGACAGAAGCCTAAAGTATCATGAGATCGTGCAAAATCAGTAATGTGCGATCTTGTACTACTGATCTCATGTGATCTTGTAATACTTTAGGCCTCCATTCTCTTTATACACACTGAAGGCCTGAAGTGCCGAAACAGGCCAAGAAAGTGAAGACTCTTTAGATCAGTGATGGCGAACCTATGGCACAGGTGCCACAGGTGGCACACAGAACCATATCTGCTGGCACGTGAGCTATTGCCCTAGCTCAGCTCCAATGTACATGTGTGTGCAGTGAAGAGCTACATAAATTTTTACTACCATGCTGTGGGTGTGGCTTATTTTGTGGGTGTGGCTTGCCATTCATGTGACCGGGGGAAGTGGTTTTATGATCATGTGACCACGGGTGGCTTAAAGGTCATGTGACTGGCTTAAAGGTGGCCAACGTGATGTCACTCATGTCAAGGGTTTGGGTAAGGGTTAGGGTTAGGGTGCCTGGCCTTTCCTTGTCTCAAAGAGATACAATTTCCCTATCTATTTACTATTACTGAACATCCAAAATATACTATTTAATTCTACGTATGTATGTCATATGTGTACATGCATATTACATACAGGCACACAAAAATATACATTATCTACTATATACACTTATTTATTTATTTATTATAGTTGAAAAGGACCTTGCAGGTCATCAAGTCCAACCCCCTGCTTAAGCAGGAAATCCTACAGCACCCCAGGCAAATGACAGTCCAAATCTCCTCTTGAAAATGTCCAAAGTTGGGGAGTTCACAACCTTCACTGGTAGGCTGTTCCATTGGTTGATTGCTCTGACTGTCAGGAAGTTCTTCCTTATTTCTAGGTTGAATCTCTCCTTGGTCAGCTTCCAACTGTTGTTCCTCGTCTGGCCCTTTGGTGCCCTGGAAAACAGTGTGACCCCCTCCTCCCTGTGACAACCCCTCAAGTACCTGTAGACTGCTATCATGTCCCCCCGGCCCTTCTTTTCTCTAGGCTATCCATGCCCAGTTCCAGCAATCTCTCTTCATAAGTATTGGTTTCTAGTCCCCTAATCATTTGGTTGCTCTTTTCTGCACCTTCTCCAGAGTTTCTATGTCTCTTTTGAAGTGTGGTGACCAGAACTGAATGCAGTACTCCAGATGTAGTCTGATCAGGGCGTTATAGAGTGGTATTAATACCTCTCTGGTCTTGGAGTGTATCCACCTGTTGATACAAGACTCCATGAAGAAGACATGCCAGAGCTGGAAAACATTGACACCTTCCTAGAGGAACTGAGAGCTAGAAGATGACTCCCAACCCATACAGACTAAAGTAGAAATCCAAGATTTGAAACAGGGCCATCGAGCCACTGGGTACCTGGCACTCACACCCCAGCCAAAAGCAACTCCAGCTATATCGACCATACCAAAAAAGCTTCTGCAGAAAGTCTGGGAAAAGTCAAGCTTGGTGCATCAGACCATTAAGTCTTCTCTCCCTCAAGTGAGGGAAAGGGAAATCCAATGGAGAGAGACAAGCAGCCTGCCTCCTAAAACAGTAAAAACGAGGGTGAAAGTGATCCAATGGTAAAGGAAGCCATCCATCCCCTTGTTATCCCTGCTATAATCATGGTGCCAAAGACAGAAATCAAGGGAGAGGTGGATGCCCTAATAGACTCAGGTTATACCTAGTTCCTATTAGCCTACCGATGGTGCTGAAGCTAGGGATCCAAGCAAAAAGACCATCCCAACCCATGAAATTTGAGCAAGTCAATGGATCATGATAGGAAGGTACTCATTGAGCCAGTGTGGCTAGAGATGGGCCAACACTTGGCAACTATCGATCATTTTCAAAACTATCAGATTCCTGATAGTTTTGAAAATGATCGAATCAGTAATCCTGGGACTATTCTGGCTACACAAATGGAGCCCAATGATCTGGTGGGAAGGGAAAGACAGAAAAATGAGGCTAGGAAGAGGCTCTCTTCCCTCTCAAAGCAGTTACAGGATAAGAACTGTCCAATACTGGGTTGCATCTGAAGGAAACAAATGCCTGAAAGCAGCATTAGAATAAACCCCAGGGATCCAGCTAATCCCCAAAGAGTACCAGAACCTAGTGGTGAGAAAGAATGCTACACGCTATCCCTCCTCCAATCATCCCACAGATTGTGTTATTCAGATCCTTCTGGGAGCAAAACTCTTCAAGCCAAAAATGTACTCCATGACCCCAAAAGAGATGAACGAGCTAAGGGAGTACATTGACAAAAACCTAACCAGGGATTTCATTCAACCAGCAAAGTACCATGTGGCCACTCCTGTACTGTTCAAGGGGTAAAAAAAGGGACAATAAGATTATGCATCAATTTTAGAGGGATAAAAAAACCCTCCCTCTTATGAAGGACATGCTGGCAAAAGGAAAGTTTTTACCAAGCCAGACCCAAGGGAAGAATATTAATAAGTAAGAATTTTTTTTATTTATACTAAATTTAGAAGGCTATGATCTTATGCTTGGCTGGCATGCCTTTATTTGGTATGAAAAGGATAAAACACATTCCTACTTTAAGAGACATATAATAAGAAAATATTTATTAGAAGTTTGGAAAGATATAAAGAAAGATCATTTTTTAATGATTCCAAAATGGATCTCTCCACTAGATGCGATTTGCCACCCTAATTTAATGCAGGAAAAGAAGACACCAAAATATAAAGACTTATTAGATGACCAAATGAAATTAAAATCAAGACAAAAATTACAGGATGAAGGAATAATGATAGATTGGTGGCAATATATACAGATACAGTCTAGACATCAAAAAGATATCAAAATATATTCATTTATGAAGAGTAAAAATTTCCTAGGTAATTTGTTAATAACAAATCAGAGTGAACTAATAGGGAAGGTTATAAAAACATAGATAAGACATTAAAATATAATATTATAAGTTGGTGCAAAAATCTAGGAAGAGATATTGATTTACAAACGTGGGAGAAAGTCTGGACATCTAATTGGAAAATTACAAAATCAGTTTCATTAAAAGAAAATCAAATTAAGATGTTTTATAGGTGGCATTTGCCACCAAATAGAATAGCAAAGATGTTTCCTAACATGTCTCCAAATTGTTGGAAATGTAAGCAAGAAATAGGTTCTTTCTATCATCAGTGGTGGACTTGCCAAAAAACTAAGTCATATTGGAATACAATAGAAAAGTGACTAAAAGAAATTACCCTACAAGACATTAAGAAAACACCAGAATTTTTCTTATTGGGTATAACAAATCAAAAATTTTTAAAGGATATTTTTTTTAAAATTATTCATATCCTAACAGCAGCTAGGATAGTATTCGCACAGAATTGGAAGGGAGGAGATATTCCTAAGGAAGAGGATGTAATAAAAAAAATTATAGAGTGTGCTGAAATGAATATGATGACAAGGTGGTGAAACAATCATGAAGAATCAGAATTTTATGGGATTTGGAATACATTGTATATATGGTTAATTAAAAGAGAAAAAATAAAATTTAAATGATTCAAAATTATGTATAGATATTAGAAATAGCTTTATTTTGCTAACTTTATATGCAACAAGGATACAATAACAAAAATTATTCTTTACATTCGATTTATTATATTAATTTTATAAGTTATTAGTGAACTTTTTTTCTGTATTAGCAAGACTTCAAAAATAAGTGGGGTAACTGTAACCCCAAATAGATGTCACATGTATGTAGGTCATGTTTGCCTTTTTATTAAAATTTAATAAAGTTTATATATACAAAAAATATAATTACAACTATCAATGCTTTAAATGCAATGATCATGATGGTTTCATAAAATGCCAGACTTGCAATCAGTCTGCTCACAACAACTGCCTCAATATTTCTAAACATATTGCCACCTTTCTAAAAGCAAACTCTTCATTTTTTTATATGTGCTCATTCTGCACCCCCAAGCTAAATATACTCAGCAGTTTGTCTGATGAGATTAACACCTTAAAAGAAGCCATCAAAACCCAAACATTCATAGAAAGTATTGAACCAAGACTTCTCAAAACCCAACAAGCATTCACAGAAAGTATTGAAGCAAGACTCTCATTCATGGAGAAAAATATCCAAACACTGATTAATCCAAATCCACCCCACAAAATACCACTCACCACTCCACCACCCCAACCTCAACCTCAACCACTTCCAATACTCCAGAAACCCACTAATTCTACCACTGATATCTCTACCCTAGTCAAGGATGCCATGGAACGTGAACAAAAATACCAGAATGCTATTTGGTCTTGAAGAAAGCCATGAATCAGATATAACAAAAATAAGAAATATCATCCACCTCCATCGCTCACATGCACAAACAATCGCCCAAGAAGACATTTTGGAAGTTACCAGAATTGGACCTGAGCACAAGTATAACAGATGGCTCAATAGCCCCCCGTTTCTGCAAGGTAGTATGCAAAAATGAACAAATAAAACAGCAATTCATCAAGACCACATTGCCAGAAATAACAAGTCCTTCAACAAACTCAGATCCAGACCAGATCTTTCTCTCCTCCAACATATTCGTTCTCGCGAACTACGGGCAGAACTCAAGAGACGCTATGAACTTGGTGAAACAAACCTTTACATAGATTACCGCATGGAAAGCATCAAACCCAAAACCCATAATCCTCCCTACATCTTCCGGTCTAACTTTCAACCTACCATTTCACAACATCAAACTGACACCTGCCAGACCACCATCCCACAACAACAAATGGACAACCCTACCACCTCAAACTAAGAATAGGAAAGTGTGCCCCTTACTTTCTCTAACCACCCCAAAACCAATCCCCAAAACAAGACCAATCTCAAATGTAAACTATTAAATGCTAGAAGTTTAGTCAACAAGATATCTGAATTCCTCCTTCTACTTGACACCTCCAACTTTGATATAATTTTTATATGCGAAACATGGCTAAATGCTTCCTACACAGACTCCATTATCACATCAAAAAATTACCATGTATTCCGCTCAGACCGTGAATCCCGCAGAGGAGGCGGAGTAGCTATATTCTACAAAAAAATTGCTGAACCTAAAAATCCTAAAAGTTGCACAGGATTTATTGGTATCTGAAAATATTGTCTGTGATTTATCCCTAAATACCACAGTTCACTTCTTAGTCTGCTACAGAGACCAGGACTACGACATCGAACATGCTAACCAATTATCTATATTACTAACGTGGGCAACCAATTGCCCATACCCCATTATCTTCCTCGGAGACCTCAACCTACCACACATTAACTGGTCCTTAAATGAATGCAGCATGGAAACCATCCATTCTACTATATATAATACCATCACCTATCTGGGACTCGACCAACTGGTAACTAACAATACCAGACTTGATAACTGTCTGGATCTCATCTTCTGCAACAGCAAAAGTGCAATATATGGCTTACAAATAACAGAACCATTTTCCAACAGCGACCACAGCATGATAAACTTCAGTCTCAACCTAAGGCACACTATGATCCACCAAAATAAAACAACATCAAAATTCAATTTCAAAAAAGTGAACTACGAACTCATTGAAGCCCACTTCTCAACATTAAACTGCAAAACTCTATTCTCTGAATGCTACACTACTGATGACCTCTACAACACATTCCTACTCAAAATGAAAATTATCATCAGACTTCATGTACCTCTAACATGTACCATAAACAAAAAAAATAACCTCCCCATCTCAATAAGAAAATTACAAACAAGAAAAAAATCTCTCTGGAGGAAAAACAAAAAAGGACATGTTTCCAATTTCAAAAGCCGTTATAAAAGCATTTGCAATTAAATAAAAGCAGAATGCCTTAACTACTACAGCAAACAAGAGGAAAACCTCCTACGCACCAAATCTAATAGAGCTTTCTACAACTTTGTCAACAATAAACTCAAAGACTCTAGACCCATCCCACCTCTCAAAGGACCCAACAACAAAGAATACCACGATGATTCATCCAAAGCCAACCTCCTCAACTCTTTCTTTGGCTCTGTCTTTGTTAACAGCAATGGCTCATCCCCCAATTTCATCAATTGCACCTCAAACTCCCTCAACGACCTAACCCAAGTAGATTTCACTGAAGACCGAGTTGAAAAAGCATTACACAACCTTAAACCTTCTCTATCAGTCAGACCAGATGGTCTATGTGCTTACTTCCTAAAAAAGCTTTCTTCTGCCATAGCTGAACCACTAAGCATAATTTTCGAAAAATCCTTCAGAACCAGCACACTTCCTAAGCTATGGTCGAAAGCAATGGTCATCCCCATCTTCGATAACTACAGACCAATTTCACTATGCTGCGTCCCATGCAAAGTCATGGAATCAATTATAAATAAACCAATTACTCTCCATCTAAAAACTAATAATTTTCTCTCTAACAAACAATTTGTATTCAGAAAAAACTATCCTGCAACCTGCAGCTCCTCCACCGCAAAAATATATGGACAACTCATCTAGATGAAGGGAAAACTATAGATGCAATTTATATCGACTTCTGCAAAGCCTTTGATTCAGTGGTCCACGACAAACTACTCCTAAAACTCAAATCCTATGGCATTTCAGGATCCCTCCATAGCTGGATTACAGCATTCCTGTCAAACAGACAACAAGTGGTCAAATTAGGAAGCAACATATCCACCCCCATCCCAGTTAAAAGCGGTGTTCCCCAAGGTAGTGTGAACTGAATAATCAAATTATCACAGATAATCCCCACTCGGTTAAAGACCTCGGTATACTAATAACAAAAGATTTAAGTGCCAAAGCCCACTGCAACAACATAGCCAAGAAGGCTTCAAGAGTTATAAACCTAATCCTACGTAGCTTCTGCTCTGGCAATCTCACTCTGCATACAAGAGCTTACAAAACTTTTGCCAGACCCATCCTCAAATACATCTCATCTGTTTGGAACCCGTATCTCAGACATTGACACCCTTAAAAATGTCCAAAGATACTTCACCAGAAGAGCCCTTCACTCCTCCACTCAAAATAGAATACCCTACGAGACTAGATTTTCAATCCTGGGCCTAGAAAGCCTAGAACTAAGACGCCTTAAACAAGATCTAAGTATTGCCCACAAGATCATATGCTGCAATGTCCTGCCTGTCGGCGACTACTTCAGCTTCACCACAACAACACAAGAGCACACAACAGATTTAAACTTAATATTAACCCCTCCAAACTTGACTGTAAAAAATATGACTTCAGTAACCGAGTTGTCGAAGTGTGGAACTCATTACTGGACTCCATAGCATCATCCCCAAACGCCCAACACTTTACCCTTAGATTATTTTTATTTTATTTTATTTATTGTTAGTGTTGAAAGGGACCATGCAGGTCATCAAGTCCAACCCCCTGCCTGAGCAGGAATCCTAAAGATTATCTACAGTTGACCTATCCAAATTCCTAAGAGGTCAGTAAGGGGCGAGTACAAGTGCACTAGAGTGCCTTCCATCCCTTATCCTATTGCTCTATATCTACTATACCTTTCTTCTATTCCTATATCTCTTCTTCTGTTCTTTCATTGATATGTTCTATTACTCTATCTTCTTTTCTATTCTTTCATACATATATTTTACTATGAGTATCTCCTCTATAACCGTCATCATGTATTTTACTATGTGTGTGTGTGTATGTATATATATGTGTGTGTGTGTGTGTGTGTGTGTGTGTGTGTGAGAGAGAGAGAGAGACATGTTTTTTGCTGAATTTGAAAATTAAGGGAGACTAGGATAGATCTATTTTGGCCTTATTTTGGCCTCATCAGCTAGCCATACCCTCACTGGGACTTGAACCTGCAACCTTTGCCTTGTAAGGCAGAGAATTAGGCTACAGTATCCAATCCCTTCAGCTCTGCACCAGGGAAGGGTTACATATTTTTGTGTCGAATAACCCTGGTGTATGGAAGGAACATCACAGCTCCTTTTTTTTTTGCCTCTGGGCTCAACCCAGGGCCATTTCCAAGGCAGTTAATTTTATTGATAGCCGACAATTTTATCTATATGTGTCACATGTTTTTTGCTGAATTTGAAAATTGAGGGAGACTAGGATAGATCTATTTCGGCCTTATTTTGGCCTCATCAGCTAGCCATACCCACTAAAACTCTCATTGTGTATTGGACAAAATAAATAAATAAAATAAATAAATAAATAGAAGCTTTCACTCAGTTGTTTTGTTACATTTGGCCAGTCACCTCATTTTCCTTCTGCTCCCTTGGACCATGTTGACTCCCGATGGACCCAGGGGGTCTCCCATCTTGTTCATGTTTGTTGCCCAGCAGGGTTTTGTTCTCTGGTATGGGGCATCCTTCTCTCTCTCTCTTGTGCTTGCATGCTGCTGCTTGGATCCCTCAGCCTTTTGTTTGGGTGTGCACCAAATGGATGCATCTTCCTCAGTATTTCTGGAAACTCTCAGGCCAGGATTTCTGCTGGCTTCTTCCTCTCCTCCAAAACTCTGTCTGCCAATATCTTGGGGTTGTTGGCTTCCTAATGGGAGCCAGGCAACCTACTACTATGAGAAATGGCTTAGTCCTCCCATTGGTATATACAGCAAAAGAAACTCCTGGAACATTATTTTACCAAGAGTATAACTTAACTGATAGATCCATATAGGCACAGTAGAAACCAAGCCAGTTCTGAAGTTTTTGCATGAAAAACTGTTTGGTTAAAACCACCCTTTTCCACCCGGGGCCATTCTTTGTCCATTGTCTACATCCAGTGCAATCTCTCTTTTCTGGGAAACAGTCATTTTAGCTCACAAGATTCTCATCATTTGACTTTAAGGTGTTGAGATTCTCACAGCTACGGGATATATGAATTCTAGTAAGTCCGAATCCCATCGAACACTTGTAAGAGCTTTTATTAAGACTTACAAAGTGGCGCTCAAGGCAGCAAGATGCGCGTACCATGCCGCCTTGATTGCATCAGCGGAATCCCGCCTGGCTGCTCTGTTTAGGGTGACCCGCTCCCTTCTAAATCAGGGGGGAGTTGGGGAACCCTTGCAGGGCAGTGCCGAGGAATTTAACTCATTTTTCGCTGATAAAGTCGCTCGGATCTGAGCGGAACTCGACTCCAATTGCATAGCAGTATCGGCTGACAATGAGTCACTCGAGGTGACTGGGGCTTAACATCTTTGTCCATCTGTCTGGGAGGAGTTTGACTTGGTGACACCTGATGAAGTGGACAAAGCCATTGGAGCTGTGAGTTCCGCCACCTGTTTACTGGATCCCTGTCCCTCTTGGTTGGTTTCGGCCAGTCGAGAGGTGACACGGAGCTGGGTCCAGGAGATTGTCACCGCCTCCTTGGGGAGGGGGTCCTTTCTGGCTCCTTATAAGGAGGCACTTGTGCGCCCCCTCCTCAAGAAGCCTTCCCTGGACCCAGCCATGTTTAATAACTACCATCCAGTCTCCAACCTTCCCTTTATGGGGAAGGTTGTTGAGAAGGTGGTGGCGCTCCAACTCCAGCGGGCCTTGGAAGAAGCCGATTATCTAGGTCCTCAGCAGTCTGGATTCAGGCCCGGCTGCAGCACAGAAACTGCTTTCGTCGCGTTGATGGATGATCTCTGGCGGGCCCGGGACAGGGGCTTGTCATTCTGTCTTGGTGCTTCTTGACCTCTCAGTGGCTTTCGATACCATCAACCGTGGTATCCTTCTGCACTGACTGGAGGGGCTGGGAGTAGGAGGCACTGTTCTCCAGTGGTTCTCCTCCTACCTCTCCGGTCGGTCGCAGTCGGTGTTAGTGGGGGGATCAGAGGTCGATCTCTAGGTCTCTCCCTTGTGGCATGCCTCAGGGGTCATTCCTCTCCCCCCTGCTATTTAATATCTACATGAAACCGTAGGGTGAGATCATCCAAGGGCATGGCGTGAGGTATCATCAATATGCGGATGATACCCAGTTGAACATCTCCACCCCATGTCCAGTCAACGAAGCAGTGGAAGTGATGTGCCAGTGCCTGGAGGCTGTTGGGGCCTGGATGAGTGTCAACAAACTCAAACTCAATCCAGACAAGACGGAGTAGCTGTGGGTCTTGCCTCCCAAGGACAATTCCATCTGTCCGCCCATCACCCTGGGGGGGAATTATTGACCCCCTCAGAGAGGGTGCCCAACTTGGGCGTCCTCCTCGATCCACAGCTGACATTGGAACATCATCTTTTGGCTGTGGCGAGGAGGGCGTTTGCCCAGGTTCGCCTGGTGTACCAGTTGCAGCCCTATTTGGACAGGGAGTCATTGCTCACAGTCACTCATGCCCTCATCCCCTCGAGGTTCGATTACTGCAATGCTCTCTACATGGGGGTACCTTTGAAAAGTGTTCGGAAGCTCCAGATCGTG
Organism: Erythrolamprus reginae; assembly: GCF_031021105.1. Taxonomy (NCBI): domain Eukaryota; kingdom Metazoa; phylum Chordata; class Lepidosauria; order Squamata; family Dipsadidae; genus Erythrolamprus; species Erythrolamprus reginae. The sequence goes on along the minus strand of NC_091956.1, from coordinate 39,187,493 downwards.
CAGAACGCAGCTGCGACAGCCATCATGGGGCTTCCCAGATTCTCCCACGTATCTACAACACTCCGTGGCCTGCATTGGATGCCAATCAGTTTCCGGTCACAATTCAAAGTGTTGGTCATGACCTTTAAAGCCCTACATGCCATTGGACCAGAGTACCTCCGGAACCGCCTGCTACTGCACGAATCCCAGCAGCCAATAAGGTCCCACAGAGTTGGTCTTCTCCGGGTCCCGTCAACTAAACAATGTCATCTGGCGGGCCCCAGGGGAAGAGCCTTCTCTGTGGCGGCCCCGGCCCTCTGGAATCAACTCCCCCCAGAGATTAGAACTGCTCCCACCCTCTTTGTCTTCCGTAAACTACTTAGGACCCACCTATACTGCCAGGCATGGGGGATGTGAGACATCTTTCCCCCAGGCTCATTATAATATATGTTTGGTATGTATGTGCTGTTTGGTTTTTAATTATGATAGGGTTTTTAGTTATTTTTAATATTAGATTTGTGCCATTATAATATTGTTTTTATCGTTGTTGTGAGCCGTCCCGAGTCTTCGGAGAGGGGCAGCATACAAATCTAATAAATTGAATTGAATTGGCTGTGAGCAAAAGTACATAACAAATTGACTTTGATACCAAAGGTGGAATAACTTGCACAATCATTAGGGATTTGTTATCAATCAGCAATATTACTTCCCAAGAACATGTCTATTAGATGATAACATTATTTTTTTTCAATCAGTGCCTATGAGGCTTCTGCTCTAAAGAATATTTCTGATGTTCTCCTCTTTCATCAAGTCTCACATTGTCTGAGGTGGAAACCCAGTTGTTCTCAGTCCAATGGGGAAGCATCATAAGCAAGGGAACATCTGTCATCTTAAAATAAAATACATCTTCAGTTTATTAGAAAAAGTGGGGGACAGCTTGCATTATTTATTTATTATTTGTTTATTTATTAATTATTTGTTTGTTTGTGTGTTTGTTTATTTATTTTTCAATTTCTAGGCCACCCTTCTCCGGAGGCTCAGTGTGGCTTACAACATGAAGTATATATAAACATGACAGAGTAAAAATCAAAGCTAAAACTAAATCAATTTAAGGCTAAAATCCATTAAACATTACTAAAATCCAATTAACAAAACTAAAAACCCATGTCATTAAAACTATTCAGTCACAATTATCCATGTCTCTGTCTCTGTCATAACATGGGTTGGAGCAGAGTGTCTATGTTCAACAGCCAGAAGCCTGGCAGCAAAGATGCATCTTCAACATCTTCTGAACATCTTCAACATCTTCTGAACATCTTCAACATCTTCTGAAAGGCCAGGAGAGTGGGAACAGTGCAAATCTCTGAGGGAAGTTGATTCTAAAGGTGTCAGCTGCTTCAATCGGAATTTAAGAAAAATAAAACTCAGAGTCCACTTTGAACTGAAAACATCAAGGGCAAAGCAAAGACTAAAGAAAAAGGCATGACACTAGCTCATATCAAAAAATCCCACTTGCCCCCCTTTGGGAAATAGCCAGTCCCCATTGTCCATTTTTGTCAGGTGGATGCATCTTCACCCCCATGTCATACGTATGGAATGCATCTTCTAATGGACTTTCTTCTCACCTCCTTTCCAGGAAATTGAAAATTATCTGGGCCTTTGCTGGGAAAGGGAAAGTTATCAGGGCCTCCAGAATCTTCCCCTCCCAAATATCCCATAACCCACCCCCTATTACTCATGGCAGCCAAAGCATGTGCAGAAATGAAACATAGTGAGGGTGACATTCAGACCCCCCAGAACAGGGACGTTAGTCCCAAAAGAAAAAAACAAACAGACAAAAATATATAATGTTATGCATTACGGTTTATCAGGGTGTTTTGCTCTAAAGCAATCAATTTCTCTCTGGGCATTCACGTGTGTCTCCTCAACCCATTCTGCAAGAAATGGAGGGAAATGTTTCCAAGACACTAGATATTGCAGTTTCCCTCTGTGTCTCCTAGAATCAAGAACTTCTTTGACTTCAAAATGTTGTTCCTCCTCAATGAGCAAAGGTGGAGGACAGACCATAACTCTGATGTGTGCTCAGACTTGAGTACCGGGTGAATTTTTTGCAGGGTTTTTGGTAAGTCTAGTTTCATCACTACTGAATTCACCACTTGCACAATTGGGAAAGGACCTACATACTTGGGACCCAACCTCTTAGATTTTTGAGTGGTCCGTAAAAACTTGACACGAAAACTCTGTCTCCTACTTTGTAATTCAGTGGCTGAGTCCTCTTTTTGTTAGCTTGCATCTTTCGGGTTATCAGCCAATTTGCCTTTAACTGAGTTACCCATTCTTTTAAAGGGTGTTTAGGCTCGTCCTGTTGCAACTCAGGGATAGGCACAAAATCCTATCCATAAACCAATTTAAATGGAACAAATCCTGTGCTACTGTGTAGGGAATTATTATAGGCCACCTCTGCAAAAGGCAGAAGCTTGCTCCAGTTGTCCTGCTGATAATTTAAATAACATCCAACACTGAGTTGGCCCTCTCACATGCCCCATTAGTTTGGGGAACTTAACCCCTGTTTTGTGCCTAAGAGGCCTAAGAATTCTTTCTAAAAATCCGAAGTGAACTGGACCCCTCGGTTCAAGATGATTCGGTCAGGAAATCCATGAAGTTGGTACATATGCTGTATGAAAAGCTTTGCCAATGCTCTGGAAGAGGGGATTTTTGGGCAACTACAAAATGAACTTGCTTGGAAAAAAGGTCAGTAACAACCCAAATAACTGTATTCCCCCCACTCTCAGGCAAATCCACAATAAAGTCCATAGATATTTCCTTCCATGGTGCCCTGGGTCTTGCCATACCTTGCAACAGTCCTTGTAGTCAGGGGATCGTTTAACAGCAGCACAGATGGGGCAACTGGCCACATTAGTCTCAATGTCATTTTTCATGGAAAGCCACCAAAACTGCCTTCTCAATAAATATAAAGTTTTCAGGAACATAAAGTATCCCACCACTTTAGAATCGTGGCCCCTTTCCAATATTGCCGGCCTTAAGGAAGCTGGGACATAGACGCTGGACCCTATCCATGCTAGCTCATTTCACTGAGTGCAGTCCGCCTGATGAATCAGGAACCGGTCATCTGTTTTTAGGGCCTCTTTTATTCTCGTGTTCAAATCCCTTGGTAGATCAGCCATCTTGGATCTTTGCTCTCTCGTCACTGTGGGACACACCCACTGTTTGGCTGGAATAACCGACTGGATTACCTCCGCCCTTGCGCTATTATATTGAGGTAACCTGGAAAGGGCATAGTCCATAAAATTCCTCTGCCTGGGATGTATCGCAGAAAAAAATTGAACCACTCAAAATGCTACGACCACTGAGCATGCTTGGGGGACAGTTTCCGGGGGGTCTTCAAAGCCTCTAAATTTTTGTGATCAGTCCATACCTTAAAAGGTTGCTTAGCTCCTTCCAGAAAATATATCCAAGTTAGCACTGCAAATGCCTCTTTTTCCCACACTGCCCACCTGCACTCAGTCTCAGTTAATTTCTTAGACGTGTATGCATAGGGGCGGAGGCCCTGCTCCTCATCTCCTTGCAGCAATACTGCTCCCACGGCCACATCACTAGCATCAATTTGGACCACAAACGGACGCTCCAAGTCTGGATGTTTGAGGATGGGCTCACCCGCAAATAGTCTCTTTAGCTTTTCAAATGCTGCCTGACATTCCATAGTCCACTGCAGTGGGCCGCTCAGTTTTAACTTGCCTTCCCCTTTTGTTTTCAAAAGGTTAGCGATTGACAAAACTATCTGAGAAAAGGCTGGAATAAACTGCCGGTAGAAATTGGCGAACCCTAGAAAACTCTGCAAATGTTTTCTGGTATGTGGGGCTTCCCATTCCAAGACAGTCCTCACTTTACCAGGGTCCATCTCCATCCCTTGGTGTGAGATGCAATAGTCCAAATAATCAATCTTGCTCTGGTGGAACTCACACTTAGACAACTTTGCATACAACCCTGCAGCCTTGAGTTTCTTTAACACCTCCCTCTTTAGGGCGACATGTTCTAGAATTTAATCTTATGTAAACAATCAAAAGAGCCAAGAAGCTATTTGATTATCTGGCATTTCAACAATACTGCATGTGATATGACTGGAAGAAAACACTCTAAGATGCCATAGCATTTTTAAATGTTTACAAAATATGTTTTGTTGTACATTGCTCCTGGGTTAAAAGACATAGCAAAATAATTAGTCAATTTTAAAAGATAAAACATTTTTTGCCTGTTTATATCTGCAGGTTGTAGCAGGTTTAACTCACAGCCTATGGGCTGTATGAGTCACAGGCTACCCACAGTCATACCTGATTTAGTGAAGGAAGAAAAAGTCCTTATATGTCACATGACAATGCCATGATAACATCTCTACTTTAGTCAATCATCATTTAAAAAAACCATTTTAATAATCAGAATAAAGTCAAACATGACTGATAAGGACAATTATTTAAAAAATCAGTAAAGTCAAATGTGGTAGTGTAGTCAAGTGACAGCTAAGAGATGGGTTACCCTTCCCTCAGTGCCCTGAGTACAGGCTTATGGTTAAGCACAGGCTTCATGGTTAATCTTAGGTTACAACAGCTGTTCCCCTTTCATAGTAAGTTGAATCACCAATATATCCCATCATGATTGAAATCTAAGTTAGGTCTATACAATGGCAGCCATTTGAAGGTATCTGAATATGGCAAAGAATACCCATTAAGACTGATTGGTTTAACAGATTAACAGATGGAAGGGACCTTGTAGGTCATTTAGTCCAACCACTGTTCAAGCAGGAGACCCTACACCATTTCTGACAAATGGCAGTCCAATCTCTTCTTGAAAGTCTCAAGTGATGAAGCTCCCATAACTTCCGAGGGCAAGCTGTTCCATTGGTTAATTGTTCTCACTGCCCTCCTTATTTCTAGGTTGAACCTCTCCTTGACAAGGTGTTGTACATACTCCTGGTCAGTTGGAGGATGATGAAGAACTTGAGGACTCTGATACAGATAGTGTTTATGAATTAGTGGTGGGCCCGGGGTTACAGGTAGTAGAACAGGTGGGAGGCCAGCCACAGGATGTTGCTATGAGACCAGAATCTAGCGAGGCAAAATCAGACGTTCACTGGGTCGATCCTAAATTCAAAAGGGAACAAGTGTTTGGAAGAAGATATTAAGGGGAGGAATGGGTTAAATACTGGAGTGATGTATCTGGTACGTCAGGGGGTCAGTGGGGAAGAAGGGTGGAGTTTCAATGTTGTAGAACAAAAATGAAAGGTGTTCCCATCCAGCTCCCAAGCAAGCAAACTCATTCTGTGTTATTTTCTAGTCATTTCTGCTGTTTTTGAATCATGCTGTGAGTACATAAATCTTGGTGAACAGAGGAGGCTGGGAGAAATGCAAAAGGAATGTAATTAGGAGAGATAACGGGAGAACAAGAAATGTGCTAGTATGAAGTGCATTTTGAATACGGAAGAAAGAGAATAAAGATGGAGTTTCTTTGTTTATGAAATACTGCATTTAGTAAAAGTTGTTTGTAATAGATAAACTTCTACCAGAAACCAGAACATAAGTTTCCATCCATTATTCCTTGTCTGGCCTTCAGGTGCTTTGGAAAATAATTTGACCCTCTCTTCTCTGTGGCAGCCCCTCAAATATTGGAACACTTCTATTGTGTGGTCCTTCTCTTCACTAGAATATACCCAGTTCCTACAACTGTTTTTCATATGTTTTAGTCTCCAGTCCCCTAATCAGGGGTGGGTTCTTCCCAGTTTGGACCCATTTGCCTGAACTGGTAGTGCCCCACTGGCACTCTTCCCTGTAAGGTGAGTGGGAGTGCAGGCACACAGGCAATAAGAAATCTCCGTGCTGCACTTTCCAAGTGCCACACAGAGTGGTGCAGCCACAGGGAACATGCCTCCCTGCTCGCCTTCCCTCATCCCTCTCAGCCTCCTCCCCTCTTCCAAGAGTCTCCAAGTTTGCCCTTCCGCTGCTGCTGCTGCTCTTCACCTCTCCTGCTCCCTCTACGGGAGCTGTTTCCCCACCCCCACCCAAATTCTTGGATTGAGAGAAATCTTCCTCCACTCCTCCAAAGACCGGCTTTCCCCTCTGCAGCCCTCTGCCTGCCTGCCTGCAGCTTTTCCTGCTCTCAGCTCCTCCCATCTTCCCAAGACCGGCTTTCTCCATCCGTACCTCCCTCTGCGGGTCCTCTGGGGGTGAGGCAGCAGGGCAGGATTGAATGACAGCTGTATGTCTGAATGAGGAGGGAAGGCAGCTGGGTGGCACAGCTGCAGAAGGAGCCTTTTGTCTGGGGGAGGGGCAAGGAATGCCTGGGGAGGGTCTGGGAATTAAAGCCAGATGAAGGATTTTGCCCCTTAAATCACTGAAGATTTAATGCCACCATCAAATAAAAGCCAAATGGGTGACTTGGAGCCAATCAGAGGACTTGAGTTCTAGTCCTGCCTTAGCCATGAAAAATGGGTGACTTTGGGCCAATCATCAGCAGAGTTCCAGTGCCACCTTAATTTTTATTGGAGGGGGAATGTGAAAATTGAAAACACATTAATTTGAGATACCAGAAGGATACTTGTTGAAGAAAGAAAAAAACACAGTGGAAATTTCTTTACACATCATTTTTTAAGGACCCCTGGAGGGACCAATAGGCAAAAAAGAAGCCACGTGTTTCTTCCCTTATTTGGGTATGCCAGGGTGATTCAACAGAAAAAAAAAATATGGCTCTTCCCTGCAACAAGTAAATTGAATGAGATCCTGTGGTCTAGAGGTTAAAGCTACCGCTTTGTAAACACAGATTCAAATCCCGGTGAGATAGCTGCAGAGAGAAAAAAAGCTAGAAATAAACTATAGTAATCTCCCATTTTTTTCATTATCAGCAAAAATACAGGTATTTTAAATTTATTTGGTTGGTTGTTTACGTGTGAAGTACACACCAAAATAAAAACAATCTCAAACTGAAATCCCATACAGCTGTTCTGCTGAACACATTCTGCAAAGTAGGTTTTGCAAAATCAATCACTGATTTTGTTGTTGTCTTGGGTGACATCTGTGAAAAAAATTCAGGGGCTCGTGCATGAAAATGTCCTGCTCAGACACTGTACTTTTCCAGACCCCCCCCCCCCCCCCAAATTAGAAGGAACATTGCCCACTGGTGATGTCAAAATAACGTGACCAAATTGGATCTGTTGGTGTTGGTCTGTGGTTGCTACCATCTTTTTTTTAAGATGGTGGCAACCACAAAACCAAGCAATGTCCACAGAAGGGTAGTAAATTTTTTTGGAACCTACCCCTGCTCCCTAATCCAGGTACCATGTGTTTGAGCAGAATTATGCTTCTGCACATGTGCAGGTAGATGCAGGTGCACCCATATTCCGGTGAGGTTTTCCTGCATGCACGGAAATAAAAACCCTCACCAGAACATGGGCGCACTTGCGTTTCGGTGCACGATTTCACTACCTGCATGGTGCAGAAGCATAATTCAATTTGAACTTACAGTACCTCCAGAGCCATGGAGGCGAGCCCAATTAAGCATTCCGGCTAGCAGCCCACCCCTGCCCTAATCATCCTGGTTGCTCTCCTCTGCACTTTTTCTAGAGTCTCAAAATCTTTTTTATAGTTTGGTGACCAGAATTGGATGCAGTACTAGGTCTTACTAAGGTTCTATAGTGGTATTAGTATCTCACTCAATATTGATTTATCCCTTTGTTAATGCAATTTAGGATTGCATTGGCTTCTTTGGCTGCTGCTGGCTCATATTTAGCTGGTTGTCCACTAAGATTCCAAAATCCCTCTCATGGTCACTGCTATTAAGTCTGGTTTCAACACAGCTCAGGACCCTGAATAGCAATCTTCAGTAAGGAATCTAAGGAAAAACTTTTCTTTTAGGAGAGTTGGAATAATGTCAAATCTCCAAGTAACATGTCCCAAAAAATAAAGTTCAAGGTATCCATCTTCTTTCCAAAGTCTATTTACTAGGTACATATTAAATTGGCAAGGGTTTGGTGTAATTCCAACTCTGAATAGGAATTGGAATTGCACCCAATAAAAGCAAAAGTATGAAACTCCCCCACCCCCGGAGTCACAATATCCAATCAATCCTCAGTCCAACAGTCCGGTGACTACAAACTCTATCTTCATCCAGCTGCAGGCATCTTCTCTGTTCCCACAGGAAAGGGATCAACCTATACAAAACATTGCCCTTTTATCTTTACAACCCCCCCCCCTTCAACAGTTAGAAAATGGTGAGCCTGAAGTATTATTAAATTAATTTACTTGCAAACCTAAAAGCTAATAAAAAGCCATACAGAGGCTACAATAAAATATGGTTACATTTATACCTTCAAAGTTGACAATGCTAGCCATAATAGTTAATGACTGAATAGAACTAAAAATAAATCTAGTTCACATCCAGGGGTGGGCTGCTGCCCGGATGGGGGGAATGCAGTGGGGTAGCAAAAATGGAGCTCCACCCCACAGCAATGTTCCCTGTAGCAACAATTAACTGCCACGCACCGTTTTTCACTTCCACACAATTGTGTGTTCCCCTGTTGGGTTGAGACTGGGAGGTGAGTGGTGGTGAGTGGTGGTGACTGGTGAGCGGTGGTGAGTGGTGGTGAGTGGTGGTGAGTGGTGGTGAGTGGTGGTGAGTGGTGGTGAGTGGTGGCGAGTGGCGGCGGTGCCTGCTCCCTCTTCCTTGCCAAAACCCACCATCCCCGCTTCGCCTAGGAATGAGCAGCTGGGCGGGCACCTTGGACTGGGTCTGGGTTTGGGTGTGCACACCCAGAATTCCCTGCGCTGGTGAGGGAACTGTGGAAGTGAGCTGGAGCTTAAAGATGGAATGGCGGGGGACGAGCTGGAATGCATGCTGCTTCCTTAAAGCCTCAGTTACTGACCACAAAATGAGGGGGGGGGAATAGGGATATTCTGGCGCCTCTTAAATAATCGTTACTGCCACAAAGATTGCCTGCACTAGGAAACTTGGTTAAAAAAAAGAAATGACTGCAGGAAGCAAAATTAAAAGTCCTGTATGAGAGAGTATTGAAAGATAAACTTACTACTCCAAGAAATGGAATGGCATTATCCTTGGCTGTCTCAGACAGAGAGAGCAAGTATGTTGCAGACCCCATCAGTTAAAGAAGTCCAACTGTGGAAATTAGAAAGTCTCTGCTATTTCTCCTGCCCTATGGAACATTCTTCCCCTGAAGGTAAGAGAGGCTCCCATTCTTCTGAAAAGGACCCCACGAGAAACACTTGCCTCTGAGCGGCAGATGGGTGAGTGGAGGAGAGCACGGCTGCGTTGAGGGGAGGAGAGGAGGGGAAAATGCAGGTACGTATGGCAGCCGCTCAGGACCTGCTTGTTCCTCTCCTGGTTCTCTCTGCATCCCTGCTTTGAAGTGATGGAAAAAAACATGGCTTCGGCCATGAAGAGAAGTAGGGTGGCCGACAGCAGTGGCAGGTCCATCCCATCCCACCTCGAGAGGTGGCTGAGAGGAAGGCAACCTTGGCTTGCTTTCCTGCCTCCCTTAGCAGAAGCTTGGCCTTCTCCTCATTCCTCTCAAACTGTGCTTGCCTCGTGCTGCTCCACTGCCACACAAAGCAGTTTAGACAGGGGACAGGGGGGTGTTTATATGTGGAGGTGCTCGTTGTACTCCCCGGTATTTGGCTCTGGTGCAGCCCTGGCATAATGGGCATTTCCTTTCTAATCGCCGAAACCGACAGGGTCTTTCTATGTGCGTGTTGTGTATGTACATGTGCGTGCATTCCTTCCATTGCATAATTGTGCAATGGCTGGAGAGACAGAGGGGAAGAGGGGGGAGTGAGAGGGCGAGGGAATGTGAGAGAAAGAGAAAGAGAAAAATGAGAAAATGATGGAGGGGAAAAAATGAGGGAGAGGAAAAAGAAACAAATGAGATAGAAGAAGAGAGAAGGGAAAAAAAGGAGAGGGAAGAGAGAAGTGGAGGGGAAGGAAGGAAGGAGGGAGGGAGGGAAGGAGGGAGGGAAGGAAGGAGAAATGGAGGGAAAAGGAAGGAAGAAAGGAAAGAAGGAAGAAAGAAGGGAAGAAAAATGGAGAGAACAAGGAAGGAAGAATGAAATGAATGGAGGGACGGGAGGAAGGAAAGAAATTTTTTTTGGGGGGTGTTAATTTTTTTAAATTTTTCTCTCAACATACAGAACATTCAAACATACCATGTATCATCTAATTTTCCATGAATAAAATGCGGTATTTTTTAAATAACTAATATCAATCATCAAAAAAAGTTGCAAAGTTTTTTTCTAATTTTGTCATCCAGGTACATACTTTTCTTTTAATTAAATTCCCTCCTTAATGTTCCTTCAAAAAGTACAACACCAATTATATTTCTAACTTATTAACCATTATACCAAAGTGCTTCCTTCTTTCTTTATACATTTATCTATAATCAAGAAAACTTCATATGTTAACAAAAGAAAATTAAAAACAAAACACATACAAATTTCAGAGTTCTTTCCCCATCTAAATAGTACATTTTCCTAATCCATAATTTAAAAATTATTTCAGCCCATCTAACATTTAGCCAATTAATACTTATCTACATTTCTTACTGAATTTTTAATCTTAAATTTCAGTCAATTTGAGAAAACGAAAAAAAGGAAATATATTCTAAATATTCTCTATTTTTAATCAAATAAAAATCATTAATATCATTAACCTTCTCAACAATTCTAAACTCAATTCCATTTATGCATTAATCCAAATCAGTACTACATACTACATATTTTATTATAATCAAAACTTCTATCTTTATTAAAACAGATTAGCAATTCCTAAATTTATATATCTAAATAGAAAAAATAATTAAAGTTTTAAAAAGTGCAAACAAAACCACACTCCAAGCTTAATCAACCCTTCTCAAACTCCAATTTCTTTAAGCAAAACTTTGAACCGAATCCTTTTCTTTTTTATTTTTTGCCCCTTTTCCATTTTATTCTTTCTATTCTTCCTTCTAGGAAGGTAGGACTTTGTTGGAAAAATAAAGGGGTTATTGGATCAAACTTTGAGGGTTATGTGAACATCTTTTGGGATCTTCTGACAAGCAACTGCAGGGATTCACTTAATGACTCTGGCAAGAAAGGTGGTAGAATGAGGCAGAACTCATTTAATAACCATCTTACTCAGGAGATAGAAACGTTGGCCTCCATTGGGGTCAGAACAGAAGTGGAGGATTATCTGTCTGACCAGTGTACGCTTTTAGAAGCAGATCAGCAGATCAGGAGTCCATTTTGAAGCTCCACAGAAAACATCTAGGGGGGAAGGCAAGTTGTCCTCGACTTACAATGGTTCATTTACTGACAGTTCAAAGTCACAACGGCCCTGAAAAAAGTGACTTATGCATCCTTTTCACACTTAGGACCTTCACAGCAGCCCGATGATCACAGGATCAAAACTTTGCTGCTATTTCATATTTATGACCATTGCTGTGTGTTTTGAGGTCACGTGACTCCCTTTTGTTTTTAACTGATCCACGCCCAGGCATGAAAATGTGCTGCCCAGACATTATACTTTTCCGCCCACACCGAAAAAAATTTGGTGGTGGAAGGGGTTGATTTTTAAGTCCGGACCCTATATTTACACCGCTGCATTCTGGATGGCCTGAGAAGCCCGAGGTTTTTTTTTTTTTTGCAACCCCCCCTTTTTTTTGCAATATTAAGAGACCACCATTCCATGTCTGAAGCCTTTGTGCTTTTTCCTCTTTTTTTTGGCAAGAGTTGCAGTTTTATTTTGCATGAAATAAATCTTGCTTTTGTATTTTTTATTTTTTGGGAAAGGAGAACGTCGCTAGAAATGCATGCTTGGTTTCCTTGTAAATGGTTTATTTATTTTATTATTTATTTATTATTTAGATTTGTATGCCGCCCCTCTCCACAGACTCGGGGCGGCTCACAGCAAGATACAACAATTCATAACAAATCCAAATATATTTTAAAATATTTAAAAAGAACCCCATTTTACTAACAAACATACACACAAACATACCATGCATAAATTGTACATGCCCGGGGGAGGTGTTTCAGTTCCTCCATGCCTGACGACAAAGGTGGGTTTTAAGGAGTTTACGGAAGGCAGGGAGAGTAGGGGCAGTTCTAATCTCTGGGGGGAGCTGGTTCCAGAGTGTCGGGGCCGCCACAGAGAAGGCTCTTCCCCTGGGGCCCGCCAACCGACATTGTTTAGTTGACGGGACCCGGAGAAGGCCCACTCTGTGGGACCTAATTGGTCGCTGGGATTCATGCGGCAGAAGGCGGTCTCAGAGATATTCTGGTCCAGTGCCATGAAGGGCTTTAAAGGTCATAACCAACACTTTGAATTGTGACCGGAAATTGATCGGCAGCCAATGCAGACTGCGGAGTGATGGTGAAACGTGTGCATACCTAGGTAAGCCCATGACTGCTCTCGCAGCTGCATTCTGCACGATCTAAAGTTTCCGAACACTTTTCAAAGGTAGCCCCATGTAGAGAGCATTACAGTAGTCGAACCTCGAGGTGATGAGGGCATGAGTGACTGTGACCAATGAGTCCCATTCCAGATAGGGCCGCAACTGGTGCACCAGGCAAACCTGGGCAAACGCCCCCCTCGCCACAGCTGAAAGATGGTTCTCTAATGTGAGCTGTGGATTGAGGAGGACGCCCAAGTTGCGGACCCTCTCTGAGGGGGTCAATAGTTCCCCCCCCCAGGGTAATGGACGGACAGATGGGACTGTCCTTGGGAGGCAAAACCCACAGCCACTCCGTCTTATCCGGGTTGAGTTTGAGTCTGTTGACACCCATCCAGGCCCCAACAGCCTCCAGACCGGCACATCACTTCCACTGCTTCGTTGACTGGACATGGGGTGGAGATGTAAAGCTGGGTATCATCAGCATACTGATGGTACCTCACCCCATGCCCTTGGATGATCTCACCCAGCGGTTTCATGTAGATATTAAATAGCAGGGGGGAGAGGACCGACCCCTGAGGCACCCCACAAGGGAGAGACCTCGGAGTTGACCTCTGACCCCCCACTAACACCGACTGCGACCGACCAGAGAGGTAGGAGCAGAACCACTGGAGAACAGTGCCTCCCACCCCCAACCCCTCCAGCCGGTGCAGTAGGATACCATGGTCGATGGTACCGAAAGCCGCTGAGAGGTCAAGAAGCACCAGGACAGAGGATAAACCCCTGTCCTGGGCCCGCCAGAGATCATCCATCAACGTGACCAAAGCAGTTTCCGTGCTGTAACCGGGCCTGAAACCCGACTGCTGGGGACCTAGATAATTGGCTTCTTCCAAGGACCATTGGAGCTGGAGTGCCACCACCTTCTCAACAACCTTCCCCATAAAGGGAAGGTTGGAGACTGGACGATAGTTATTAAGTACGGCTGGGTCCAGGGAAGGCTTCTTGAGGAGGTGGCACACGAGCGCCTCTTTATAGAGTGTTGGAAAAACTCCCCTCCCCAAGGAAGCATTGGTAATCTCCTGGACCCAGCTCCGTGTCACCTCCCTGCTGGCCGAGACCAGCCAGGAGGGACATGGATCCAGTAAGCAGGTGGTGGAACTCACAGCTCCAATGGCCTTGTCCACTTCATCAGGTGTCACCAGATCAAACTCTTCCCAGACAGGTGGACAAGTACGTGCCCCAATCACCTCGACTGACTCGTTGTCAGTCGACTCCGTTTTCCAATTGGAGTCGAGGTCGGCCAGGATCTGAGCGATTTTATCAGCGAAAAACATGTTAAAATCCTCGGCACTGCTCTGCAAGGGCTCCCCAACTCCCCCCTGGTTAAGAAGGGAGCGGGTCACCCTAAACAGAACGGCCGGGCGGGATTCCACTGATGCAATCAAGGCGGCATGGTACGCACATCTTGCCGCCTTGAGTGCCACTTTGTAAGTCTTAATAAAAGCTCTTACAAGTGTTCGATCAGATTCAGACCTACTCTTCCTCCATCGCTTCTCTAGACGTCTCTTTTGGCGTTTCAACTCCCGGAGCTCCTTGTTGAACCATGGAGCTCTATGGGGTTGCTTTGGGCTTTGGGGTTTTTTTGTGTGGGTGTGCATGTGTGAGGCCGGGAAGGCTAAAACTCTCCTTTCGTTGGTGGCGTTGCATGGGGGACCCAGGGAAACATTGTAGTGTGCCATAGCTTTTGTGCCATACAAACAGGCCGGGCAGGAGGGTTGCAAAAAAGGTGGCTTGTGATCTTAACTATTGTGGTGGAGATTTCAGTGGGCTTGTTTGGGGATGGGATGGAGGGGAGGGGGCGGTGGGGGGGAGAGGCGAGTGGAGAGACCCACCCACCTCCAAGTGTATCTCATGGGATTTGTGACCATGCAAAAGTGATGCCTTCAGATTGTTTCTCTCCAAGGCTTCTTTTTGTTTGCGTTGCTTTGTTTGGTTTTGTTTGAAATTAAGCTACTGAAAGTTTGCCTTGATCGGGATAAGATTGAAGTTTTGCACCGGAGGCCATTTGAAGGTGCGAGGGAACGAAGGCATAAAAACAAAAATAAGGCCATTTGAATTTTTAATTTTGAACCCCATCCTGCTGCTGATGAGATTTAGTTTTCTTGTATATATCCAGCCCATCTCTCTCCTTTCCTTTACTTTCCTTCCTTCCCTCCCTCTTTCCTTCCTTTTCCTTCTTTCCTTCCTCTTTGTTCCTTTCTCTCTCTTTTCCTTCTTCCCTTCTCCTTCCTTCTCTCTCTTTCTTTTCCTCCCTCTCTCCTTCCTTCCTCCCTCTCTCCCTTCCTCTCTCCCATCCCCTTCATTCCTCCCTCCCTTCCCCTTCCCTCCTTTCTTCCTTCCTCTTTATCTCTTCTTTCTCTCTTTCTTTTCCTCCCTCCCTCCCTTCTCTTTCCTTCCTTCCCTTCCTCTTTATTTATTTATTTATTTTCCTCCTTCCCTCCCTCCCTTCTCTTTCTATCCTTCCTTACTGTAATCTCAGGTTACGACCTTTGCAGGAACCCCATGATCATGTGATCAAAACTTGGCCACCGTTTCATATTTATGACTGTTGCTGTGTCCTGAGGTCACATAACCCCCTTTTACGACCATCTCACAAGCAAAGACAATAGGGGAAGGGGGGACACGGAGAAGCCAGATTTGCTTAACAACCAGGTTTCTAACTGACCCACGTCCAGGCATGAAAATGTGCCACTCAGACATTATACATTTCCACTCACACTGAAAAAAAATTAGAGGGAACATTACCCCAGAGCACCCAATTTGCACTGAAAGATGTTGAAAGAAAATGCAGGGCGTCCTGCATAAGCCATGCTCACAGTGTGGTAGTAAAAAGTTTGGTACCCCGTCACTGTTTACATCCAAATCATTCATTAGAACTTTTGAATACCTTTCCTCTCTTTATTTCCCTATTTTTAAACAGGGATTATTTAACTTTTTTATACTCTGACCCCCTAACATTGATAGTGAGAGTCTGCTCAATGAATCAAAGAAAGTGACACCATAGTTTGCTCTGGGTTAGAGTTGAAACAGAAGAGGACAATGGCTCATCAACAATTAAAGAAAGCTTTGCTCAAATTCAATCTCTCAATTCTCGACTGGCGAACTATATTTTCTAACTGCAACACTATTGATGATTTCTACAACACATTCTTACTACAATTTAAAAGACTTATCAGACTACATGTACTACTAACTTCAACCAGAAGAAAAACAAAAAATAACGTACCTGTCTCAATAAGGAAACTACAAATCAAATAAAGATCTCTCTCTGGCATAAAAATAAAAAAAGCCAAGTAACCAACTTCAAAAGACGCTACAAAAGCATTTGCCAACAAATACTAGCAGAATGTCTCAACTACCATAGCAAACAAGAGGAAAATCTCCTTCACACCAAATCTAACTGAGCCTTCTACAACTTTGTCAACAACAAACTCAAAGACTCTAGACCTATTCCACCTCTCGTTGGACTCAACAGCAAAGATTACCATGATGATCCATCCAAAGCAAACCTCTTCAACTCTTTCTTTGGCTCTGTCTTCGTTAACAGCAATGGCTCATCCCCCATCTTCACAAATCGCACCTCAAACTCTCTCAACGACCTAACACAAGTAAACTTCACTATAGACCGTGTTGAAAAAGCAATCCGAGACCTCAAACCTTCTCTATTAGTCGGACCAGATGGTCTTTGCGCATACTTCCTAAAAAAACTTTCTTCTGCTATAACCGAACCACTAAGCATCATCTTTCAAAATTCCTTCAGGACCAGCACACTCCCCAAGCTATGGTAAAAAGCAGTAGTCATCCCCATCTTCAAAAAAGAAGACACTTCTCTCGTTGAGAACTACAGACCAATTTCGCTATGCTGCATCTCATCTAAAGTCATGGAATCAATTATAAATCAATCAATCACCCTTTACTTAGAATCTAATAACCTATTCTCTAACAAACAATTTGGATTCAGAAAGAAATTATCCTGCAACCTTCAACTGCTTCACTGCAAAAATATGTGGACTATCCACCTAGATCAAGGAAAATCCATAGATGCAATTTATATTGACTTTTGCAAAGCCTTCGATTCAGTGGTCGATGACAAACTACTCCTAAAACTCAAATCTTATGGCATCTCAGGATTCCTCCACAGCTGGATTCCTGTCAAATAGGCAACAAGTTGTCAAAATTGTAAGTGCCATTTCCACCCCTATCCCAGTTTAAAGTGGCGTTCCCCAAGGCAGTGTACTAGGACCTACTCTATTCATACTCTACATCAACGAACTCTGCGATCATATTACAAGCAACTGTGTTCTTTTCACTGATGATGTAAAACTTTTCAACACCACGGACAACACATCTACTCTCCAAAAAGACCTCAACTTTGTTTCAGATTGGCCTAACACCTGGCAACTTCAAATATCAACCAGCAAATATTCTACCCTCCACATCGGCAAAAAGAATCCAAACCTCATATATAAACCGAATAAACAAAATCTCACAGCCAACCCCCACTCAGTAAAAGACCTTGGAATACTAATATCAAATGATCTAAGTGCCAAAGCCCACTGCAACAATATCGCCAAAAAGGCTTCTAGAGTTGTTAACCTGATCCTACGCAGCTTCTGCTCCAGCAATCTCACACTACTCACCAGAGTTTACAAAACTTTTGCCAGACCCATCTTTGAATACAGTTCATCTGTCTGGAACCCATACCATATCTTGGACATCAACACCCTTGAAAATGTCCAAAGATTCTTCACCAGAAGAGCCCTTCACTCCTCCACTCGAAACAGAATACCCTACGAAAGCAGACTATCAATCCTTGGTCTTGAAAGCTTAGAACTACGACACCTAAAACATGATCTAAGTATTGCCCACAAGATTATATGCTGCAACATTCACTACTTCAGCTTCAATCGCAACAACATAAGAGCATGCAACAGATTCAAACTTAATATTAACCGCTCCAAACTTGACTGTAAAAAATATGACTTCAGCAACCGAGTTGTCAAAGCATGGAACTCATTACCTGACTCAGTAGTGTCAACCCCTAACCCCCAACATTTTTCCCTTAGACTATCCACGATTGACCTCTCCAGGTTCCTTAGAGGTCAGTAAGGGGCGAGCATAAGTGCACCAGTGTGCCTTCCATCCCCTGTCCAATTGTCTCTCCTTATCTCATTTATCTTTTCTTCCTTTCAAATTTGTTCACCTATACTTTTATATCTTTTCTTCTATTCGTTTCTTTAGTTATATTACTACATATCTATTCTCTTCAATGTGTATTATGTATTAGACTAAATAAATAAATAAAATAAATAAATAAATAAATAAATAAATAAATGTAGCCTCTCACACATACATAATAATAACCATTCTTGATTGTCTTGCTTGGCACAATTGGGGTCAGAGAAAATGGAATAAAATATAAATGGATATTTTATTAAAATATTTTGTTTCCCTTATTAGCAGCAGCAAACAATGATACACACGATAAAACAGAACAAAATAGTAATAAAATAGAACAAAAACTTGACACTTAGAAAAGCAACTAACATTGAGTGGCATAAAAATTATCTGATTGAAAGAATCTTTCTAAATTGAACAATGATATTAAACTGTTGAGCTTCTTGAATCTGATGACATTCACTCTTCTGTCTTCCACTGTAGAGAAACCAAAAAAATACAAAGGAACAATTATTATTAAAATGATAGAAAATGTGTATTTCACAGAGATGTAAGTTGAAGCTTGTATTAGAAGTCAGACTGAGATTTCTTGCACAATCTGTCTCAATAACACCAAGGAGAAAAATCAAATAAATATTGCCTTCATTAAAGAGCGAGATGGTACAAATAGTCACATTTCTGGCCAGAGAGCCACGAGGGAGGGCCCTTCTATCAAATGGGGAAAACAACCAGATTTTTGCTCCACTATAGCATCAACTAGGCCATCTGGGTTCTTTCCAGGATTCATATCATTAGTGATTAAAATTGTTGATGTTCAAAAATGATTTGGACTTTATGTAAGAACAGAACCTTTCTGCTGTTCACAGGGATCATCAGGAAGGATAAAAAATGTCAGCATAGCATGCATGCCCATGTCATTGAACTCTCACCCTGTTTAACCTGCAGATGTTTGCATGATTCTGACTACCATCTTGACTTATTTGATCTCTACGCAGATGACCCTGCTACTGTTTTTTAAAGCAGGCCTTCTTTGGACAAGCTTCAGCACTTGTTTGAAAAGGAAAAAACATTGCTGTTTTAATTTTAATGAGTGGATTTAATAAAAATCTTTTTAATAACTAGGAAAAATATGCTAGTTTGCAAAATACCCAATGAATTTATTTCAAGTTCTCTATAGGCCTGGCTACTCCATTGGCTGTCCAGTGGTTCTTCTGAAGCCGATTATAGAGACTCTTAATTCTAGAGATTCTTAATTCTTAATTATAGAGATCTATCACTACGTGAAACTATTGTCTGTGATTTATCCCTAAACACCACAATTCACTTCTTACTCTGCTACAGAGACCAGGAGTACGACATCGAACATGCAAACAAATTAATCCACATTACTAACATGGGCAACCAACTGTCCATACTCCATTATCTTCCTCGAAGACCTCAACCTACCACACATTAACTGGACCTTAAATGAATGCAGCACGGAACCCATCCATTCTACTATATATAATATCATCACCTATCTGAGACTAACAAAACTAGACTTGATAACTGTCAGGATCTCATCTTCTGCAACAGCAAAAGTGCAATATATGGCTTACAAATAACAGAACCATTTTCCAACAGCGACCACAGCATGATAAACTTCAGTCTCAACCTAAGGCACACTATGATCCACCAAAATAAAACAACACCAAAATTCAATTTCAAAAAAGCGAACTACGAACTCATTGAAGCCCATCTCTCAACATTAAACTGGCAAATTCTATTCTCTGAATACTACTGATGACCTGTACAACACATTCCTACTCGAAATGAAAATTATTATCAGATTTCATGCACCTCTAACATGTACCATAAACAAAAAAAATAACCTCCCCATCTCAATAAGAAAATTACAAACAAGAAAAAAATATCTCTGGAGGAAAAATAAAAAAGGACAAGTAGCCAACTTCAAAAGCCGATATAAAAGCATATGCAATCAAATAAAAGCAGAATGCCTTAACTACTACAGCAAACAAGAGGAAAACCTCCTACACACCAAATCTAATCGAGCCTTCTACAACTTTGTCAACAACAAACTCAAAGACTCTAGAACTACCCCACCTCTCAAAGGACCTAATAACAAAGAATACCATGATGATTCATCCCAAGCTAACCTCCTCAACTCTTTCTTTGGCTCTGTCTTTGTTAACAGTAACGGCTCATTCCCCAATTTCATCAATTGCACCTCAAATTCCCTCAACCACTTAACCCTAATAGACTTCACTGAAGACCGAGTTGAAAAAGAATACCTTCTCTATCAGTCAGTCCTGACGGTCTATGTGCATACTTCCTAAAAAAAAATCTCTTCTGGTATAGCTGAACCACTAAGCATAATTTTCAAAAAATCCTTCAGAACCAGCACACTTCCTAAGCTATGGTTGAAAGCAATGGTCATCCCCATCTTCAAAAAAGAAGACCATTCTCTTGTCAATAACTACAGACCAATATCACTATGCTATGTCCCATGCAATGTCATGGAATCAATTATAAACAAATCAATTACTTTCCATCTAGAAACTAATAATTTGCTCTCTAACAAACAATTTGGATTGAGAAAAAAACTATCCTGCAACCTGCAGCTCCTCCACTGCAAAAACATATGGACAACTCATCTAGATCAAGGGAAATCTATAGATGCAATTTATATCAACTTCCACAAAGCCTTTGATTCAGTGGTCCAAGACAAACTACTCCTAAAACTCAAATACTATGGCATTTCAGGATCCCTCCACAGCTGGATTACAGCATTCCTGTCAAACAGACAACAATTGGTCAAAATAGGAAGCACCATATCTACCCCTGTCCCAGTTAAAAGCGGTGTTTCCCAAGGTAGCGTACTGGGACCAACACTCTTCATTCTCTATATCAATGACCTTTGCGATTACATCACAAGCAACTGTGTCCTCTTCACCGATGATGTAAAACTCTTCAACACCACTGATAACACAACTACTCTCCAAAAACACCTGGACTCTGTTTCTGAGTGGTCTAACACATGGCAACTCCAAATGTCAACCAGCAAATGCTCTGTCCTACACATGGGCAAAAGTAATCTGAACTCCAAATATGAACTGAATAATCAAATGATCACAGATAACCCCCATTCTGTTAAAGACCTCAGTATACTAATAACAAAAGACTTAAGTGCCAAAGCCCACTGCAACAACATCGCCAATAAGGCTTCAAGAGTTGTAAACCTAATCCTATGTAGCTTTTGCTCTGGCAATCTCACACTACTTACCAGTGCTTATAAAACTTTCGCCAGACCCATCCTCAAATACAGCTCATCTGTTTGGAACCCATATCGCATCTCGGACATTAACACTCTTGAAAATGTTCAAAGATACTTCACCAGAAGAGCCCTTCACTCCTCTACCCGAAACAGAATACCCTATGAGACTAGACTTACAATCCTGGGCCTAGAAAGTTTAGAACTAAGACGCCTTAAACATGATCTAAGAATTGCCCACAAGATTATATGCTGCAACGTCTTGCCTGTCGGTGACTACTTCAGCTTCAACCACAACAACACACAAGCACACAATAGATTTAAACTTAATATTAACCACTCCAAACTGGACTGTAAAAAATATTACTTCAGTAACCCAGTTGTCAAAGCATGGAACACATTACTGGATTCCGTAGTGTCATCCCCAAATTCCCAACACTTTACCCTTAGACCAGTGGTTTTCAACCTTTCTAATGACGTGACCCCTTAATATAGTTCTCATGTTGTGGTGACCACCAACCATAAGTCTAGCACCATTCTCTCAACAGAGCTTTAAGCTGATTGACAGGAAAGTCAGTGGAACACCCCTAGAGTAAATGCCTGATTGGTCGGATTGTAAAAATATGTTCCAAGGCGCCATAATAGAAGCTTTAGTTCCTAACAACATGGGGATTTTTCTTTTCCTATGGTCTTAGGTGACTCCTATGAAGTGATCATTCAACCCCCAAAGGGGTCCTGACCCCCAGGTTGAGAACCACTGCCTTAGACTATCCATGGTTGACCTCTCCAGATTCCTAAGAGGTCATTAAGAGTGTGCCTTCTGTCCCCTGTCCAATTGTCTCTCCTATATCTCCTATATCTTTTCTTACATTCATATATCTCCCTATTTTCTTCATCGATATATTTTATTCCTATATCTTCTCTTCTCTTCTTTCTTAGATCTATTGTATTTTACTATGATTATATCCCCTATAACCTTCATTATGTATTTTACTATGAGTATATCCACTATAACCTTCATTGTGTAATGGGCAAAATCAAATGTAAATGAATGAATGAATGAATGAATGAATGAATGAATGAATGAATGAATAAATAAATAAATAAATAAATAAATAAATGCAGTTATCTTGGTCTGCTTTTTCCTGTTTCTTTCTGGACATCAAATATAACATAAGATGGAAGTAATATGGTTTAGCAGCTTAGAAAATTTCACAGGAAGGCAACAAAGAAGATACATAAATGTGAGTTCATCTCTATGATGGAAATCTGAATTAATTTCAGATGTTCAGCCTGGAGAAAAGAAGACCAATTGCTGGGGTGGGGAACTAAATGGGATATCAGAATTCAGGTGCCGGAGAAGAGATTATCAAGAAGTATTTTCCATTCTCATAGAAATGAGGAGCAGAAACAATGTATCTACACTGAAGTTATTTAAAAAATTACCCAACAGTAACATCTGTATAGCAATGGAATAGTTGAACTGCAAAAGTTGTAGATTCTCCATCTCTGGAGATGCTCTCAAGATGTTTAATTGGTTTTCCACACATTAACAGAATAACAGAGTTAGAAGGGACCTTGGAGATCTATTCCAACCCACTACTGTAATCCATTATAAACAAGTAGCTGTTCTATATCTTCTTGAAAACCTCCAGTGATTGAGCACCACAACTTCTGGAGGCAAGCTGAGAATTGAACATAACAGAACCTTGGAGGTCTTCTAGTCCAATCCCCTACTCAAGGAGGAGACTCTATACCTGTAATGGTAAACCTATGGTACGTGTGCCAGACATGGCACACAGAGCTCTCTCCCAGCCCAGTTCCAATAGCATTTCTCCATCATGTTTCACTCAATCAATTTCAACTTCTCACAAAAGAAAAAGATCATGGGAAGTTGGAATAGATTGAGTGAACATTTTCATTCACATGCTTCACAATGGGGGAGGTGGGATCCCATCCTCCTTCTGAAGCACATTACGATGTGGAGCCACAATGCGACCCATGCAGTTTGCTCACCCCTCTGCTGCAGCTCCCTTTTGCAGCAGAGGGATGAAAGAACTATTGCCTGTTGCTGCAGTGATGATTGGGGGAGCAACAACATTTGTATGGCAACAGCATTCCACCTTCATCATGGTACATTTGCTTTTGCTGCCAGCAAAGAGGGCTCGGAGAGAATGTTGGGGCCATCCCTCAAGCATAGCCTGCCTTCCACCTCATCAGAAGGACCAAGAGAAAGATGGGAGTGGTATGAAGAAGGGCTTCCTTCTTCCAGATGAGCGCTGAGCACAAAAGCCTACCAGGGAGGTGGCTGGCCCAACAGAAGTGCTTCGATTGGCAAGTCAGATGGCGGAGAGGCCTGGCCCAGCTCTCGAAGCTGTCCCATTGTTTGGAACCTCCAGACACAAGCTGACCCCTTTGAAACATGCTTGACGAAGCCAGGCAGCGATTGCTGAGGCCATGGGAGGGGGAAGTGGAGGCAGGGCTGTTCCCCACTCCTCAGCAAACTGGGCCTGGAGGAGCTCAAGAGAGTTGCAGACCAAGCACCAGAGGCACACTCCCACATTGCCCCAACAAGTGTTTCCAGAATAGGCTCCTCTGAAATATGCCTGTGGCCACGTTCATCCCAAATTGGAGACGTCTGCACTTAAAAGTTCCACGGTATGTGAGAATAGTTTGAACCATGGCAGTATCTTTGTTGACCAGGAACTGCTGATATGCCTACACCCAGTTTGGTAATTACCCATTGGCACAGGGTAGGGATTGGGTTGTAAAGCCTTATTGATTGTGCACTTATAGTCAGCACATATCCTAATTGAGCCATTCTGTTTGATTAGGATCACTATGGGAGTTTCCCCAATTAGAATGGTCAATAGCCTGAAGGACCCCTTGGGCTGTCAACTTGTCTAGCTTCTGGTCTACTTTGGGATGAAGCACAAATGCCACTCTTCTAGGTTTCAAGCAGATGGACACTACCTGGGGTCCTACCATGGGGCTCCCCTTATAGTTACCCATGGCGCTGTCAAAGACATCTGCAAACTTGCTGGATAGCCTGTCAAAAGCATCATGACTTGTGGCATGAATGCCGAATACATTGAGGCCGAGTGCAGTAAAACAATCTAGACTGAGGAAACTGGGCAGATTGCCATTTACAATGTTCAGGGGAAGGTGGCTGGAAAAGTAGTTGCAATTGATGTTGAAGGTACCACATCCCACTATTGGAATGGACTTCCCTTGATAGTGTGGCAGGGCACAGTTTGAGGCATTTCTTTGAAATGCCAGGCACCAGTTGCTGAAGTGTGGTGCAAGAGATCAAGGATTTAGATGAGCCTGTGTCCACCTCCATCTTGCAAATGGCCCCTTCTATTTTTTACTGTGAGGTAAAGTTTGTTGTGAGGAGAGGCTGTGATGGTAAGTGGGTGGTTGTCCCTGGAAATAGCGAAGCAGTCTTCATAGCATTTTAGAGGTTTCTTGATTAGTTTTTTATAGTTGCTTGGATGGTAAGTAGTGGTTGGCAGGGCAGCTCGGCAGACCCATGAAAGGTGACTCCTCTGGACAAAGTGGCAGCAGATGTAAGTCTTGAACCTACAGCCTGACCTGTTATGGTTCCCGCCACAACCTAAACAGCTAGCCTGAGGGGATTTGACAGCTAGAGTTCATTTTTTCTTGGTTGTTTTGAGGCAGCTCACTTCCCCCTTGTTATTGGAGGAGTTGTTGTACTCAGCTTCTTCATAGTGGACAGCTTGGTTTTTGGAGGTAGGAGCAGATAATGGCTGGAAGCACTGAATCTCCTCAGTTGACTTGTCCAATATTTTGAATGCCCTGGCTTCATCCAAAGCTATCTGGAGTTTCAGGTCAGTGTGTCACTGAAGCCTCAAATCTCTTATCCCAAATATAAGTTGGTCCAGCAAAAGATCGTTCACATTGCAGAAATCACAACTTAGAGCGGCTGTCCAAAGGGAGGCCATCTATTCATTGATGGACTCCCCTTTCCTCTGCGTCCTTTGCCAAAATGTGTGTCTTCTTGTGATGCATGAGGGAGCCAGAGAATAGTGATTCTTTAACTTCTCCAAGAGAGTCTCCCAAGGCAAGCGTGGAGACAGGCTGAGGGGCAGATAGAGCTCGAGCCATTGCGAACATTTCACAGCCATGTAAGCTGAGGGAATAGCCTCATTTCCTAGCATTGGAAAATTCAGTGAAATCATTTGCCTGCAGGACACACTTGAAGCATTCGATATAGAGATCCCAGGTTTCTGTAGCCAGGTCAAAAACTGTGAATGTGGGTGGAGCAGCAATCCTCATAAGGATGCAATAATCGGGAGGTAACCTTGGTACGACTTCTCAATGCTGGTGACTAAGAAGGCAGCGCTCAGCTCAGCATGCCACAGCTTTGTTAGTGACTTCAGCTAGCTGTCATCTCAGTCCTGATCCCATCCTTATTGCCAGTGTTCTGTATGGAGAACTATACAGACAGGAACTGAGACTAGGCAGGTGAGGAAAAACAACCTTTATTGCTAACAACCAAAACAAGGCAACTCCAAACAGCAACAAGAACACATTTGCTATTTGACAGTTACTTATATAGGAGCTGTCAGACTGGTGGACCAATGCTGGAGCTGCATTCCTCCACTGGCTGGCTGGACATGTTTTGATCAATCAGGACACCCTGCCGTTGGCAAGTCTTCAGGCAGTCATTGTAGCCCCGAGGACTTAACAATTCGGAAGTGGGATTGAGTGAGGGATAGAGAGAAAGAGCAGGGAGCAGGGGGAAGGGTAGGGGGAACTTCTAAGGGGAAAAGCCTGGTTGCCTTTCCTTTTGGCCTGGGGCAGGAGGAAGACCCAATAAAAATCCAAATTCCCCCAATAAATGCTCAGAGAGAAAATCAGTTGAAATCTAGGTGGGGTGGCTATTTTGAGAGGAATATGCCTGGGTCTCTTCTTAGTAGTAGTAGTAGTAGTAGTAGTAGTAGTAGTAATAATAATAATAATAATAATAATAATAATAATAATAATAATAATTTATTAGATTTGTATGCCGCCCCTCTCTGAGGACTCGGAGCAGCTGACAACAACAATACACAGTGTACAAATCCAATGTTTAAAAAAACAATTAAAAAACCCTTATTATAAAATAATCACACAACTCAAACAAACCATACATAAAACCATAGTAGCTAAGGAGTATATCAGTTTCCCCATAGGTGGCGACATAGGTGGGTTTTCAGGAGTTTGCAAAAGGCAAGGAAGGTGGGGGCAGTCCTAATCTCCAGGGGGAGTTGATTCCAGAGGGCCGGGGCCGCCACAGAGAAGGCTCTTCCCCTGGGTCCCACCAGATGACATTGTTTAGTTGATGGGACCCAGAGAAGGCCAACTCTGTGGGCCCTAATCAGTCAATGGGATTCATGCGGCAGAAGGTGGTCCCGAAGATATTCTCATCCGATGCCATGTAGGGCTTTATAGGTCATAACCAACACTTTGAATTGTGACCAGAAACTGATTGGCATCCAGTGCAAGCCGCGGAGTGTTGACGATATCTAGGAAAGCCCATGATTGCTCTCGCGGTCGCATTCTGCACGATCTGAAGTTTCCGAACACTTTTCAAAGGTAGCCCCATGTAGAGAGCGTTGCAGTAGTTGAACCTGTCCTGGGCCTGCCAGAGATCATCCATCTGCACAACCAAAGCAGTTTCCATGCTGTCATTGGGCCTGAATCCAGACTGTTGAGGGCCTAGATGATCAGCTTCTTCCAAGGACCCCTGGAGCTGGAGCACCACTACCTTCTCAACAACCTTCCCCATAAAGGGAAGGTTGGAGACTGGATGATAGTTGTTGAGTACAGCTGGGTCCAGGGAAGTCTTCTTGAGGAGGGAGCACATGAGTGCCTCCTTGTAGGGAGCCGGGAAGGACCCCCCTCCTCAAAGAAGCATTGACAATCTCCTGGACCCAGCTCCATGTCACCTCTCTGCTGGCCGAAACCAGCCAGAAGGGACACGGATCCAGTAAACAGGTGGCAGAACTCACAGCTCCAATGGCCTTGTCCACTTCATCAGGTATCACCAGGTCAAACTCCTCCCAGACAGATGGACAAGGATGGGCCCCAGTCACTTGACTGACTCATTGTCAGCCGACACTGCTATCCAATCGGAGTCAAGGTCCATCTGAATCTGAGCGACTTTATCAGCAAAAAGCAAGTTAAAATCCTCAGTATTGCTCTGCAAGGGTTCCTCCACTCCCCTCTTGTTGAGAAGGGAACGGGTCACCCTGAGCAGAGCAGCCAGGAGGGATTCCACTGATGCAATCAAGGCGGCATGATACATGCATCTTGCCGCCTTGAGCGACACTTTGTAAGTCTTAATATGAACTCTTACAAGTGTTCGATCAGACTCAGACTTACTTTTTCTCTACCGCTTCTCCAGATGTCTCTTCTGGTGTTTCAACACCTGGAGTTCCTCGGTAAAGCAAGTAGTGCTCCGGGGTCTAGTGCCACAGAGAGTTCGCAATGGCACAATCTGGTCAAGAGCCTGCATCACAGCCTTGTTCCAGACCACAGCAAGAGACTCTGCCGAACTGTGTATGAGTGCATCTAGAATAACCCCAAGCGCCCTCTGAAAGCCCTCTGGGTCCATGAGGCATCTGGGGCGGAACCACCTAATTGGCCATAGTAGAAAATGGTCTGACCATGACAAAGGCAAAACATCTAAGCCCCTTAGTCTCAGACCATCACACAATTGCTCCACGAGAAATATCATGTTGGGTGCATGTCTCCTCTCATGAGTTGGACCCTGAACTACTTGAGTCAGGTCCATGGCTGTCATGGTGGTCATGAACTCTTGGTGGCCATGAACTCCAGAGGATTCACCAAGTGATGGCAGACTGAAGTCGTCCAAGACAATGAGTCTGGGGAACTCCACCACCAACCCGGCTACCTCCTCAAGCAACAAAGGCAGGGCTGCTGACACGCAGCTGGGAGGCAGGTACAACAAGCCCACCTGAACCCCTAGGTCTAATTTCATAAGGAGGGACTCACAACCCGCAATATCAGGAGCAATGAGTCTACGTAGGCAAAAAGTCTCCTTGGCTATAATAGCCACTCTGTAGCTGATGCCGTACCTGAAACCCGGCTGGGAAAATTTCAGAGAGAGGAACTCCTCCCTCTGGGCCCAGCCAGGTTTCAGTCACACATACCAGGTCGGCCTCCTCCTCCAGGACCAAATCCCGGATGAGGAGAGCATTGTTAACCACTGACCTGGCATTGAGTAGCAGCAGCTTGAGCCCAGGGCCCAGATTACACTTGTCACCAGTGCCCCAGGTTGAGCTTATGGGGCTGGAACAAGGGATCACTTTCAGGCAGCGATCCCTTCTTCCCCCAGGATGGCTTGCCCCATGGCTCCCACCATATCTGCCTCTCCCCAGCAACACCAGAATATTTTGGCCCTCTACCACCCCAGGGATAGGGTCCCCCAACCCTCCTGCCCTCTGTCGCCAGGTAAGCTAAACATCCCATCTATACTTTATTTCACAGTCATCAATTCCACAAATACAGTCCCATTCATTCCAAATATTACATGTATCCATCACTAAAAAACCCTAACAATTTAGCTAAAAAACAATAAAAACATTAAAAAGTAAACAATCTATCAATTAGCACTATAATTACTAAAGATAGTTACTAAAAAAACTACAGATACTAATTATTGAAATAACAATAATATAGGGAATAATGAATTAACTAGCAATTCTTTAAGCAAATCAGCAGCAAGATGGTGCCAGATTCTAAGTCGGCTGAGTTCTAAAAGAGTCAGAGTCAGTGAGAGTGTCCAAGTCCCTGAGTACGGTGATCTCTTTGATGCCGGCCGCAGTCACTGGCCAACACTCCCCGTTCCTGTCTGTATACTTTGGTTGTTGTTAACTC
Source organism: Erythrolamprus reginae (assembly GCF_031021105.1). Taxonomy (NCBI): domain Eukaryota; kingdom Metazoa; phylum Chordata; class Lepidosauria; order Squamata; family Dipsadidae; genus Erythrolamprus; species Erythrolamprus reginae. Next base: position 39,158,655 of record NC_091956.1, on the reverse strand, counting down.
GAGCTCCTCTGTCTCCACGACGCCCCCAGCTCTTGTCAGTTGCTCCAGTCGCCCTCTGATATCTGTCATTCTTATCGGGCGGCATCTCTGGCTCTCCACGTTCTCCGTGGCTCCACACGACCACCAAACAGCCACCAGACAGCCTCCGCTCAGCCTTCCCCCTTAGATTCCTCCCTCCTGGCTTTCTTCCCTAGTCTCATTTTAAGGAGAGTGGGAAGCAAGGTAGGGCAATAGTAGATAAAAGGCTGTGATAGAGGAGTGGATAGAGAACCTCCTCCATGGGGTCGACTGGCTCTTTGCTTCCCCACCCATTTTTTTCATGGAGAAGTAAAGGCATAGTAGTCCTATGACATTCTCTCCCTCCCTCTCTCTCTTTCCTAGACTTGGGAGTCTAGAGGATACTTGGCCCTGGGTTTCCTAGTTCACGTTTCTGAATCCTGGGGTTTTTTTCCTGGGCAAAACAGAATGTGTGCTTAAATCTCACGCTGGTGCAAAGTCCTGATTATTAAAGATAGGGATGGGGAAAAGGTGCCATTCCTTTCCCAAAGACCAAGGGAAAAGTGGTATAAAAATGTGTGTGTGTGTAAATAAAAGCAAATAACAGCCTGGGATAGCTTCAGTAGATAACAGCTGCTGTTATTTTTGCTAAGCGCTTCTAAGTTACACAGCATTATTTAATAAATACTAACAATAACAAACCATAATATACAGGATTAAAGGAAGGAAGGTGAAATCAGGGGAGGGGGAAAGGGAAGGAAGGAAAGAATAAGGATGTAATGGCCTTCCAGAAGCTACTGCACTACATTCCTGAGTTGTGCTGTTAAAGAAATCCAGTGCCATCAGGGGGTAGTCACGTTGTGAAAGAGTGATTAAAATTCCTTACAGAACCTCACTATTCAAATGTTGGCATCACTGCTGCATACCATTCCAGAGAAATGGCTATCCAGTCTCTACTTATCAGTCTCCACTGATGAAGCACCAACAACTTCTAAAGGCAACCCATTTCACTGGTTAATTGTTCTCACTGTCAGGAAATTTCTCCTTAATTCTAGGTTGCTTCTCGCCTTGATTAATTTCTATCCATTGCTTCTTGTCTTGTCTTCTAGTGCTTTTGAAAATAAGTTGACCCACTCTTCTTTGTGGCAGCTCCTCAAATATTGGAACACAGCTAGTTCTTCTTTTCACTAGACCAGACTTACCCAATTCCTACTTCTTGCAACCGTTCTTCATATGTTTTAGCTTTGTGGCTATTGCCTGCACTCTTTCAGAGTGTAAACATCTTCTTTTTTATTATTATTGCATTGGACAGAACTGACAAACAATTACAATTTTACAAGCAACTGCATTCTCTTCACCAATGATGTCAAACTTTTCAACACCACCGATAAGGACCATTGAACTTACCTGAACGGTCTTCTCGATGCACTGCAAGGAGAGTCCAACATGGGTAATTCTACAGTCTGATTGATAGGGACTGAGTTTAATTTAAATATTAGCCAGGCACCGCCCCCTTAACCCTCCAGTCTAGCAAAAACGAAGGAGCAGTAATTCAAACAAAACAATTTATTGAACAATAAAATTCCAATTAACTCCCAACCAGAACCTTAACCAAACTGAGACCCTGGTCCCGAAGCCGGGCGAGTTTGGACTCTCCTTGCAGTGCATCGAGAAGACCGTTCAGGTAAGTTCAACGGTCCTTCTCCAATGCACTTGCAAGGAGAGTCCAACATGGGATATACACAAGATACCGTTAAAGGGAGGGAGAAGGCTGGACCAGGGGCGCTGAGAAGGAACAAACCCCTTGCAAAACCCTCCTCCCAAATGCAGCTTCCGAAGAAGCAAAGGAGTCAATTCTGTAGTGCTTAATGAATGTGGACGGGGCAACCCACGTTGCCACCCTGCAGATGTCCTCTAACGAAGCCTGCGTCCTCCAGGCCGATGACGTGGCAGCACTACGGGTAGAATGCGCTGTTATCCCCTGTGGGATAGGTGTGCTCTTAGTCCTGTATGCCTCCGATATGCATTCTCTCAGCCATCGGCTGATTGTCTGAGACAATACCTTACGCCCAATGGCTCTGGTCGTGAAAGACACAAACAAGACCTCCGAAACTCTGAACGTCTGAGTCCTGCACACATAAATCTTTAAAGCGCGTCTCACGTCAAGTTTGTGCCACCTCAGCTCCGAAGGGTGAGTCCCATGAGTGCAGAAGTCAGGAACTACGATGTCTTGAGACCTATGAAAGGTGGAGTTAATCTTAGGCATGAAGGCCGGATCCAATCTCAGCACAACTCTGTCAGGATGAAATTGACAGAGATCCTGTCTGGTCGACAAAGCTGAGATCTCGGACACCCTCCTGGCCGACGTGATGGCCACCAAGAAGGCAGTCTTGATGGTCAAGAACCTTAAAGAAATCTGGCGCATAGGCTCGAAAGGAGGGCCTGTCAAAGCGTGAAGAACCAAAGGCAGATCCCACGATGGAAACCGGTGAACCGTGGGCGGCCTAATGTTGGATGCCCCTCTTAGGAAGTCCCTGATCCAAGGATGCCTTGCGAGGGGTCGGGAGTTGTCTTTGACTAGAATGGTCGATAACGCAGCTACATGCCAGCGAAGTGTATTAGGTGCAAGTCCTTTTTCCAGACCTGTTTGTAAAAAAGACAAGACCACCAGAACCGACGCTCCCTGTGGATCTAACTGCCGTTGCTCGCAGAAATTACAGAAGGCCGCCCAAGAGGCTTGATAAACCCGTCTAGTAGAAGGTCTGCGGGCAGCCTGCATAGTGTCTATGACCGCATCAGGCACAAGCTGGTTTTTCAGATGGAACCGCTCAAGTGCCACACGGTCAGTTGCCACCACTGCGGTTCTGGATGGGTCATCGTCCCCTGGCTGAGTGATACCCGATGTTCGGGAATCCTCCAGCGGGGAGATATCGAGAGTTCCGTGAGGTCTGCAAACCAGCTGCGTCGTGGCCAGAACGGAGCTATTAGAAGCACCTCTGCCCTTTCCTCCAGTATCTTACGGATCACCTTCGGTATTATGATGACTGGTGGAAAGGCGTAGAGCAGACCGGATGGCCACCTGTGACATAACGCATTCACTCCCTCCACCCCTGGGGAGGGAAAACGTGAGAGGAAGCGAGGGAGCTGAGTGTTGGAGTATGTGGTGAAGAGATCCATAACCGGAGTCCCAAACCTCCCGACAATCTCCTGGAAGAGAGAGGGGTCCAAGCGCCACTCCCCCGGGTTGAGAGTCTCCCGACTCAACCAGTCCGCACAAACGTTTTCTACCCCTGAAATGTGCTCCACCGAAAGGGAGGCTAAATTGGCCTCCGCCCATGTCAGCAAGGACTCTGCCTCTGTCATTAATCTCCGCGACCGTGTTCCACCCTGCCTGTTTATGTGGGAACATGTCGAGACATTGTCCGTCATGATTAAAACATGCTAACCTCTTACCAAGTGAGCGAAGCTCCGAAGGGCCAGTGAAACTGCTCTCAGCTCCAAAAGATTGATGTTGCAATCCTGCATGTCCCTTGGCTCCCAGAGGCCCTGGGCCATCTGCGAGGAAGAGTGGGCTCCCCACCCCGTTAGGCTCGCGTCCGTCGTCACCGTGAAATGATTCTTCTGTAGGAACGAGGAGCCCTTTTCTAATGCTGGGGAGACCCACCAGTGAAGGGACTTGCGCACTCTTGCCTTGAGGAGCACCTTCCTGTGAAGATGGCTGGACTTTTCCTTCTGAAAGGGGAGCAGGAACCACTGAAGGGGGCGCAAATGATGCCTTGCCCAAGGTAAGATGTCTATGCATGACACCAGAGTCCCTAAGACTTTTGACAAGAAAGAAAGGCGAGGATATCGCTGCTTGTCCAGGTCTCGTAACAGTTTCCGGATGGAGGACTGTCTCTCTTGGGACAGAAAAACCATTCCCAGGGTCGAATCTATGGTGGTCCCTAGGTGGGCAAGACGTGTCGTAGGTGTTAAATGGCTCTTCTCCCAATTCACTGTGAACCCGTGAGCCTGGAGAGTCCAGATGGTCAGGTGTAGATTTCGATATGCCTGCTCCGTTGTCCTTGCCAGAATGACGATGTCGTCGAGGTACGCCATTAGGCGTACCGACCGTTGTCTTAGATAGGCCGTGAGGACGTCCAACAACTTCGTGAATGTCCTTGGCGCCGAGGAAAGTCCGAAGGGCATTGCCCTGTATTGGAAATGAGTGCCCCCCAGACTGAACCGTAAGAAATGTCTGTGTGGTGGAAAAATGGGGACATGGAGATAAGCCTCATTGAGGTCGATAGAGGTCAATACATCCTTGTGCCGCACGGAAGCGAGGATAGATCTGAGCGAGTGCATCTTGAACCTCCGGTATTTGACGTAGAGGTTCAGTTGCTGAAGATTTAAGATCAGTCGGACCCCTCCAGAAGACTTTGGGACAAGGAAAATCACAGAGTAGAACCCCCTGCCCCATTGTCCTGGGGGGACCTCCTCTATGGCCCCTATGTCCAAAAGATGCGAGACCTCTTGGTACAAGAGTGCCCTCTTCTGAGGGTCTGAAGGAACAGGGCATGGAAGAAAGCGCTGAGGTGGAGGGCGAAGGAACTCGAGCCTCAATCCCTGAGCCACTGTTGCGGTTGTCCAAGTGTCCGATGACGTGGACTCCCAGCGGTCTGCGAAGTGTGCCAGCCTGCCGCCCAAGGGAAAGGAGATCAGAGAGTCACTTGTTCTTCCTGAACCCACGATTGGCTCCTCTGAATGGACGACGGCCCTGGTAGGATTTGTTGCGGTCTTGCATAGAGGCCCTGTCCGATCTGAAAAACCCCTGGTTAAAAGAGCCCTGGAAATAAGGCCTCGACGCCTGGGAAGAGCTTGAGGCGGGCTCCGCACGAAAGGGCTGGCGTCTTTGATAAGGTGTGAAGCGCCTGTCCTGCCTCTTATTTGACCTTGGCATTACTTTCTTTTTGTCCTTGTCCTCTATTAATACGTCATCTCCAAAGAGTTTCTTACCCGTAAATGGGGAAGAGGCCAGGGACCACTTCGATTTCACATCCGCCTGCCAGTGGCGGAGCCATATGAGATGGCGAGAGGACACCGATGAAGCCATGGCCCTAGCCGCGAACTTGGCTGCATTGGCCGTGGCGTCTGCAGAGAATTCAGTGGCCGCCAAAAGTTTGTTGAGATCTTGACGGAGGCGGCCATCCTCCGGATTCACTCTCGACTGGATCTCCTGAATCCAGAGGATGGTGGCCCTGTTAAAAAATGAGGCTGCAGAGGCGGCCCGAATGGCCCAAGCCGCCATCTGGTGGGTCTTCCGAACAATATTCTCAGCCCTTTTGTCCTCGGCCTTCAGACCCTCCTGGGACTCGGACGGGACCAGTGCATTAGAGACAAGACTCGTGATAGGCTTGTCCACAGTTGGGAAGACGAGCAGGTCCTCCATTTGTTGATCAAACGAATAGAATTTACGGTCCAGGACCGATGGACCCTGAGCTGCTGCTGGGTTCTCCCAAGGACGTTGGATAGTCTCAATGAACATCTGTGAAGAAGGAATGCTCACAGTCTCTTGTTTTGGGAGAACAAAAAGGCCTCCCGTGGAAGGGGTCGCAGCAGTGGCATCTGCCTGTCTCCCCTCACCCGCTTGATCAATAGTCATTTTAGCCTTGTTGAGCAAGACTTTGTAAAGGGAAGACTTGAACAGACCAGTAAATGAGGGCTGTTCTGGTGGTTGCTCGTCACCAGACAGGTCATCATCCTGGTCACTGAAATCGTTCCTGGGGGATCCTTCCTCCTCCATAGAATCAGCCAATGAATGCGTGGCTGGGGCAATCCATGGATCCCTGAGCCTCAACGGGGGTTGACCCGCTGCTGGCTGGTGTTGATGCGCCCCGGTTGCAAGACCCTGAGAGTAAGCACTAGCAATCAAGTCCTGCAGGGCCTGAGGCATGCTTTGCCAGGTATCCTGAGATCTGTGCAGACCTGCCGCTGTTGGAGTAAAAGTAGCTGACTGTGCTGGGCCATAGATTGGATGTGCAGAGGCCTGAGGTGGTGGGTAGATCCCAGGCCACACGGAGGGCTGTCTCGCGTAGGAGTAGGCCTCAAGAGCAGGGGCAGGAGTAAGCCCTTTCTGAGGCCGAGCCTGCTACCCCTGGTGTAATTAAGGGGGAGGCTGGCATAGGAGTAGGCCCAAAGGACAAGGTTGATAAGGAGGCCTGTTTTTGTGTTGCCTCCAATTGCTTCTCAAGGACCCTGATACGTTTTTCTGCCTCCTTCAGCGAGGCACCTTGAGAAGCCTTAGCCCTCTGGCTCTTCTCCTTGGGGGTACCAGGCTTGTTCAGGACAATAGCCTCCTCCCCTGAATGGGCCGGTGTTTCTGCCATAACGAAATCTGTTATTTGACACTCACGATTGCTGAGAGTAATCAGTGAAAACCGCTCAGCTAGGCACGCGAGAAGAATCAGCAATGACCAACGGTCTTTCCCCCTGGCTCCTGCTGTGGCTGCGTGTCACCGGGCAGATCTAGCTAAACGTCGGCCCTCTGAGCCTGACGTCACGCTGCCCATAGGCCTCCTAATAGGCCTCCTAATAGGCCGCAACACGGTTGCCATGACAACTGCTAAAGCCCACGCCGAGTGCCGGCCTCCTGCAGCTCAATTAAATTGCCGCCGTCTCTGTTGTTATGGAAACGGGCGGGAAGCTCTTTCCCGTTCCCGCCCGACTTCTCCTCAAAAATGGCCGCTGCTCCTAGCTGGCGAGCTCCCTCAGCCTGAGACAATCGCCGAAGAGTTCTTTTTCCTTCACATTGTGGCCAGAGGAGGAGAGGAGGGGGCGCTTGAGCTCCTGAATCCTTCTCGGCGTCTCCGCCACAGGGGGCAGGCCCCCCATAGCGTCAGCCGCATTCACAATCACCGGGCGCTACCGCGGAGGTAGGCAACCCAGGGGCTCTCTTAAAACCCACATAGAGATCTTCCTGAGAGTGGGCAAAAGCGAAGAGGAGCCGCAGCTTAAAGGGTTCACCCCGCGGAGGGTAGGAAACCTATGCTGCCAACAGTGGAGCTGCCCCTGCTGTGCCTGCAAAAGAAAGAAAGGAGAAAAAATTGTCTTTTGCAGGCACAGCAGGGTAAAACTCCAAAAACTTTCTTAATTTACTTTAACCTTTCAAATTAAATCTTAGTTTAAAACAAGAGAGAAAAACTCTGAGTCCCATTACTGCGACTGAGTTTTTTAGACTGGAGGGCTAAGGGGCGGTGCTTGGCTAATATTTAAATTAAACTCAGTCCCTACCAATCAGATTGTAGAATTACCCATGTTGGACTCTCCTTGCAAGTGCATTGGAGAATACAGCTACTCTCCAAAAAGACCTTGACTTTCTGTCTGAATGGTCAAACATCTGGCAACTACAAATCTCAACCAAAAAAATGCTCTGTCCTACACATTGGCAAAAAAAATCAGAACACCAAATACAAGCTGAATAAACAAGACCTTGCAGACAACTCTCACTCCGTTAAAGACCTTGGAATACTCATATCAAATGACCTAAGTGCCAATGCCCACTGCACTAACATCACCAAAAAGGCTTGAAGAGTTGTTAACCTAATCCTACATAGCTTCTGCTCTGGTAATCTCACACTACTAACCAGAGCATACAAAACTTTTGCCAGACCAATCCTTGAATACAGCTCATTTGTCTGGAACCCGCACCACATTTTGGACATAAATACCCCAGAAAATGTTCAGATACTTTACTAGAAGAGCCCTCCACTCCTCCACACCTCCACTTGTAACAGAATACCTTATGCTACTAGACTTACAATCCTAGGTTTAGAACGCTTAGAACTACATTGTCGTAAACACAACCTAAGCATAGTCCATAAAATCATCTGCTACAACATTCTTTCTGTCAACAACTACTTCAGCTTCAACCACAACAACACATGAGCACACAACAGATATAAATTTAAAGTAAACTGCAGGAAACACGACTTTAGTAACCAAGTAGTTGATGCATGGAACTCGCTACTAGACTCTGTAGTGTCATCATCTAACCCTCAAAACGTTACCCTTAGATTATCCACTGTTGACCTCTCCCGATTCCTAAGAGGTCAGTAAGGGGAGTGCATAAGTAAACCAGAGTGCCTTACATCCCCTGTACTAATGTTTCTCTTTTACTAGTATCATGTACATAAATATTATATCTTTGTACACCGCAAATAGGTAAGTGGAAAAACAAACAAATAAAATAAATAAAAATAAAGTAACCTAAATGCAGTATGCCAAAAGTGGTCTTACTAAGGCCTTATAAAGCGGTACTAACACTTCACATGATCTTGATTCTAACCCTCTGTTAATGTAGCTGCATTGACTTTTCCGGCAACTGCACACAAATATGGCTCATATTTAAGCAATTGTCCAGTAGGACTCCAGTTTTCACTGCCACTTGATAATGCATCTTCTTTCCAAAAATATGGCCCCCACCATTGGCCATTGTTTTCCCCCTCTCCCAAAGTTTTTGTGGTTACTGGCTGTATTAGGAGGCAGAGCAATTTTTACGTGCAGCTTTAGATTTTTTTGCTCAAAATGTTCTCTGCAAACATTCCAGGGGCAAAAGGTCAGGAATTCCTATTCCCTAATATCCAACTATTGATGGCCATAGATGAAAGGCAGCCTACTATGATCCCTCAGAATTAAAAACTGAACTGGTTAAACTCATATGTTAATTGATTTAGATGGCAAAGATTGTCTGAAATATTATCAAATGGAAGACTTGTGATGATTCTGATCTCTGATAGACATACTCCTCACATTTGAAGTGGCTGCTAAGAAGAATATTTTTATTATATTTGGAAATATATAAATCATTTCTAATAATTTCCTTCCTATTTTGCAAATGCACACAGCGTATGCAATATTCCTATACAAATGCAAAGATTAGTTAAGATTTTGCTTATTATCATCTTCTACTTCTTCTAGTTTCTTTTTTATAAATTACATGTTATATTCCATTCCATATTATATTTCATTAACAACAATACCATGATTTCAGGAACAAACTGTGCAGGCGGTGTGATTGGGGTTCCTAGTACATTGAAGTAACTGTGCCGGCCTGTTGTAAAACAGTAACAAAATACACATATAAATCAACAGGTACAGTGACAAATTTAATAAATAAAATAAAATAAATAAATATGGTGAATCTACATCCATCCAGAAGATGTAGGATTGATTTATCAATCTATGTACTATTAGAAGACTTTCTAGTTATTGATATAAATAGAATAGGACACGTTAGGCACCCTTACTGAACACAGTTTATAAAAGTTTAATTTTGTAAAAATCTCTACTTTAATAAATAAAGAGCAAACAAGAAACAAGGAAAAAATATAGAACAATCATAAAAACCTACTACCATATTTTTCAGAGTATAAGACACATCTTTTTTCTCCCTAAAAGAGTCTGAAAATTTGGGTGCATCTTATAGTTCAAACATAGCTTTTTCAAAGCTTTCCCCCCCCAGCCCTAACTAGGTGCTAATAATCTTCCCAGCTTCCTATTCCCTCCAAATAATGTTTTTTTCCAGCCCTAAGTCCTTGTAGGTTTGTTTTCATTCCTACTCCCTCTGAAAAAGTGGTGCTTTCAGCCCTAACATGATGCTAATGATCTTCCTGGCTTGCTTCATTTTTAATAATGATAATGACAACAACAACAACAACAACAACAACAACAACAATAACAACAACAGAGTTGGAAGGGACCTTAGAGCTCTTCTAGTCCAATTTCCTGCTTAGGCAGGAAACTCTACAGTACTTCAGACAGATGATCATCCAATATCTTCTTAAAAACTTCCAGTGATGTTCTGATTGTCAGGAAATTTCTCCTTAGTTCTAAGTTACTTCTCTCCGTATTTAGTTTCCACCCATTGCTTCTTGTTCTACCTTCAGGTGCTTTGGAGAATAGCTTGACTCCTTCTTGGTCGCAACCCCCGAGATACTGGAAGACTGCTATCATGTCTCCCCTGGTCCTTCTTTTCATTAAGCTAGCTATGCCCAGTTCCTGCAACCGTTCTTCATATGTTTTAGCCTCCACTCCCCTAATCATCTTTGTTGCTCTGTTGCACTTTTTCTAGAGTCTCAATATCCTTTTTACATTGTGGCAACCAAAACTGAATGCAGTATTCCAAGTGTGGCCTTACCAAGGCCTTATAAAATGGTATTAAGACTTAACGTGATCTTGATTCTATCCCTCTGTTGATGCAGCCTATAACCAGTGTTCTCTCTAATTTTTTTCCGGGGTGGGCGGAAAAGTATAGTGTCTGAGTGGCAGTCCCTTTGGGACTGGGCGGCATAAAAGTATAAATAAATAAATAAATAAATAAATAAATAAATAAATACATACATACATACATACATACATACATACATACATACATACATACATAAATACATAAATACATAAATACATAAATAGAGTAAGTGTGGGCGTGCGCTATCACACATGAGCGAGTTCTTGCAGCCATAATTCTATATTTTTAATAGTTTATTTTCAAATACACAGTAATCATTCAACACTCCAAACTAATTAAGATTAGCCTCTCACAACAGCCATTGCAAATTATAAATCTTTCCCTCTAGAAATACCAAGATGTATTTGAGAACTTTAGGTTTAGTCTGTCAGTGTCAGATTAAAAACATTATCAATATCCAATATATTCATAAATGTATTTAATAAGTCAAAAAAGTCTGGCTCGCATTACAGTTTCTCACATCTGTCTCTCATATTGATGATGACCATTCCATCTTTGTCTTTGTCCATTCTCAAATACATCTTGGTATTTCTAGAGGGAAAGATTTATAATTTGCAATAGCTGTTGTAAGAGGCTAATCTTAGGTAGTTTGCAGTGATTAAGTGGGTGATAGAACAAATCAAATATAATAAATTAACCATACCTATTGGTACATCCAGACTTTCTATCTTTCTCTCCCTGCCTTTCTCCCTCTTTCTCTCCTTTCCTTTTCCCTCTCTCTATCCTATTTCCCCCCTCTCCCTCCTGTCTATATCATCCTCCCTCTTTCCTTTCCCCCTTTCTCTCCCTCTTTTCTTTCTATCTTTCTCTCCCTCTTTCCTTTCTCCCTCTTTCCTTTCTATCTTTCTGTCCCTGCCTTTCTCCCTCTTTGCCTTCATCTCTCCCTCTCTCTTTATCTCAATTCCCTCTTTCTCCCTGGGCTGCTGTGCCTGCCCTGCAGCCCCACCACGGACGGACTGCCTTAGCATCGGTGCCCCCCCCTACACACACACACACACACACACACACACACACTGCAGCTCCCGGACCATCGGCGGCACACACACACACACACATAACACACGCTGCATTTCTCCCGGCCTTTCTCCCTTTCCCTTCATCTCTCCACGCACACGCTGCAGCTCCCGGACCATTGGCGGCACACACACATGCGCACACACACCACACACATGCTGCGTTTCTCCCTGCGTTTCTCCCTCTTTCCTTCATCTCTCCATGCACATGCTGCAGCTCCCGGACCATCGGCGGCACACACACACGCGCAAACACCCCACACACACTGCGTTTCTCCCTCTTTCCCTTCATCTCTCCACGCACACACTGCAGCTCCCGGACCATCGGCGGCACACACACACGCGCACACACCCCACACACGCTGCGTTTCTCGCTCTTTCCCTCTTTCTTTCTTGCTCTCTCACTCTCTCTTCCTTCCTATCTTCTCTCTCTCCCTTCCTTTCATTCCTTCTCTCTTCCTTCCACTTTTTTCTCTTTGTCTCTGTTTTCCTTCCTTCCCCTCTTCCCCTCCCTCTCCCTCTCTTTCTCCCTCTCTCCCTTTATATTTATCTCTACCTTCCTTCCTCTCTTCCTCCCTTTCTCTCTCCCTCTCGTTCACTTTTCTCTCCCTTCCTTCCCTCCCTCCTTCTATCCTCTCCTCTTTCCCTCCCTCTCTTTCCCTTCTTTCTCTCCATGTCTCCAACGTGCGCCTGGCTTTGCTGACCGGCACAAGGCTTAAGCCAGCTGCTTCGGAAAGCCAGGAAGGTCCTCCTGCCCCCCCCCAGCTGAAAACACAACGGAGGTCTGCCGCCACCAGCTTGAGCCTCCCGTTGCTCCACTCGGTTTCGCCTGTCATCCTGGACCTCCGTTGTGTTTTCGGGGGGGAGCGGCGGGAAAGCCCTGTGCCGGCCAGGAAAGCTGGCTTTCCGAGAAAGCAGCGCGCTTTTCAAATGTGCTGCTTTCTTGCAACTCTTTCCTGGGCAGGGGGGAGGAAAGCAGCGTGTTTAAAAGGCGCACTGCTTTATCAGAAAGCCGGCTTTCCTGGCCGGCACAGGGCTTTCCCGCCACTCACCCCCCCCCCCCCCCGAAAACACAACGGAGGATGACAGGCAGGGCGAAGCGGGGTGGAGCTACGGGAGGCTCAAGCAGGCAGTTCGGCGGAAGAGGAGGAGAGGGGGCAGATCTGGCGGGCTGGGGGCAGCGCCTTCTACTGCCGGCACCTCCCCGCCCCCCCCCCGAGGGCTGGCAGGGGGATGGGGATTGCGCTCCCATGGAAAAGAGTGCGCGAGGGGTATTTTGGGGTGCGCGCATGCTCACGCATGCAGCTTACGGGGAACGGTGCCTATAACTGTGTTGGCTTTTTTGACAGCTGCTACACACTGCTGGCTCATATTTAAATGGTTGTCCACTAGGCTAGGGCTCCAAGATCCCTCTCACAGTTACTGTTGAGCAATATACCACATATACTGTACCAGTGCATTTTGTTTTTCTTGCCTAAATGTAGAACCTTACATTTTTCACCATTGAATTTCATTTTGTTAGATAGTACCCATTCTTCAAGTTTGTCAAGATCCTTCTGTATTTTGCACCTATCTTATGGAGTGTTGGCTATTCCTGCCAGTTTGGTGTCATCTGCAAATTTGATAAGTTCCCCATCTATCCCCTCATCCAAGTCATTGATGAAGATGTTGAAGAGTACTGGGACTAAAACAGAGCCTTGGGGTACTCCACTGCATACATCCCTCCATGTAGATGTAGTTCCATTGAGCGCTATATGTGGAGTATGGTTAGTTAGCCAATTTTGAACCCATCTGGAGGTGTTGCTGTCCATCCCACATTTTTCTAGTTTATTTAGTAGTACAGTATATTATTTATTTATTTATTTATTTATTTATTTTATTTTATTTTATTTCTTTTGTCCAATACAAATTGAAAGTTAAAGAGAATAAAAACACGTAGTAGTAAATATCAGGGAAAGGATAGAAGAAAAGATATGAGAATAGAATATGTCAATGAAGAGTAGAGGAAAGGATATATGAATGGGAGAAAAGATATATAAAATATAGGAGAGACAATTGGACAGGGAAAGATATATAAAATATAGGAGAGACAATTGCACAGGGGACGGAAGGCACACTAGTGCACTTATTATGGTCTACTTGGTCAAAAGCCTTACTGAAGATCAAGTAAACCACATCGACAGCATTCCCCTGGTGCACTAATTTTGTCACTTTGTCAAAGAAAGCTATAAGATTAGGCTGGTGTGATCTGTTTTTTACAAACCCATCTTGGCTTTTGGTTATTACTTTGCTTCTTAGGTGATTGCTTGATTATCTTTTCCAAAATCTTCCCTGGTATTGAAATCAGGCTGAAAGGTCTGCAGTTTCCTGGATCTGCTTTTTTTTCTCCTTTCTTGAAGATGGAAACTACATCAACTCTTTTCTAGTCCTCTGGTAATTCCCTGATGCTCCAGGATCTTTGAAAGATATAGTTCACTGGTTCTGAGACCTCGTCTGCCAGTTCCTTCAGAACCTTGGGGTGTAATCCATCTTGTCCCGGAGATTTGAATTCATCTGGGTGGACAGGGGTTCTCTTGGCATTTTCTTCCCTATTTTAGGGAAGATTCCTAACAAGCTTTCTAACAGACAGGAAGCAGCAGGTGAAGCTAGGAACAATCACATCACAATTATCACAGGTGCCCCCCAAGGTTGTGTACTCTCACCACTTCTCTTCTCTCTATATACTAATGATTGCATCTCAAATGATCCATCTGTTAAACTACTAACGTTTGTAGATGATACAACAGCGATTGGACCCATTCGAGACAATGATGAAACCGCATACTGACAGGAGGTTGAACAACTATCCTTGTGGTGGTGACCAGAACAATCTAGAACTGAACACACTCAAAACCGTAGAAATGGTGGTAGACTTTAGAAGAAACCCTTCCACCCTCCCACCTCTCACAATACTAGACAACACAGTATAAACAGTAGAGACCTTCAAATTTCTAGGTTCTATCATATCTCAAAACCTAAAATGGTCACCTAACATCAAAAACATCATCAAAAAAGCACAACAAAGAATGTTCTTTCTGCGCCAGCTCAGGAAGTTCAAACTGCCCAAGGAGCTGCTGATACAGTTCTATAGAGGAAATATTGAGTCTGTCATCTGCACCTCTATAACTGTCTGGTTTGGTGCTGCAACCCAACAGGACCGACACAGACTTCAGAGAATAATCAGAACTGCAGAAAAAACAATTGCTGCCAACCTGCCTTCCATTGAGGCAGGATATACTGCACAAGTCAAAAAGAGGGTGGGGAAAATATTTACTGACCCCTCGCATCCTGGACATAAACTGTTTCAACTCCTACCCTCAAAACATCGCTGCAGAGCACTGCACACCAAGGCTACTAGACACAAGAACAGTTTTTCCCCGAATGCCATTACTCTACTAAACAAATAATTCCCTCAACACTGTCACTTTTTACTAAATCTACCCTTCTATTCTACTAGTTTTTCTCATCATTCCTATCATCCTTTTCCTCCCACTTAGGACTGTATGACTGTAACTTGTTACTTGTATCCTAAGGCATTTATTAATATTGATTGTTTCTTCATTGCTTATTTGACCCCTATGACAATCATTAAGTGTTGTACCACATGATTCTTGAGAAATGTATCTTTTTCTTTTATGTACGCTGAGAGGGGTTTAGGACATTTTGCCTCCGCCAGTTGGATGAAGCTCTTTCCTCCGCAGCGGCTGATCGGCCGCTGCCTTCTCTCCCTCGCCCAAAGGCCCATAGCTCTTCGCCCCAGCCCTTTCATCACAAAAATCTACATTCAGCCACAGCCTTTTGACCACATGGGACACTTTGCCACCATCTAATCAGAACGGTGGTTACAAAATGCTACTTTGGGAAGGAAAGAATGGGACAGTTGGCTCTTTCATACACACACACACACACGTTGAATGATAGAGAGGGAAGGGACCTCAGTGGCCATCTAGTCTGACCCCCCTTCTCATTCAGGAGACTTACAGAATGATAGAGAGGGAAGGGACCTCGGTGGCCATCTAGTCTGACCTGACCCCCCTTCTCATTCAGGAGACTTACAGAATGATAGAGAGGGAAGGGACCTTGGTGGCCATCTAGTCTGATCTGACCTCCCTTCTCATTCAGGAGACTTACAGAATGATAGAGAGGGAAGGGACCTTGGTGGCCATCTAGTCTGACCCCCAGCTCAAGCAGGAGAATGGAGGGGACCGCAGAGGCCATCTAGTCTGGCCCCAGCTCAAGCAGGAGAATGAAACAGAATGATAGAGAGGGAAGGGACCTCGGTGGCCATCTAGGCTGACCCCCAGCTCAAGCAGGAGAATGAAACAGAATGATAGAGAGGGAAGGGACCTTGGTGGCCATCTAGGCTGACCCCCAGCTCAAGCAAGAGAATGGAGGGGACCACAGAGGCCATCTAGTCTGAACCCCCTTCTCATTCTGGAGACTTACAGAATGATAGAAAGGGAAGGGACCTCGGTGGCCATCTAGTCTGACCCCCAGCTCAAGCAGGAGAATGAAACAGAATGATAGAGAGGGAAGGGACCTCGGTGGCCATCTAGTCTGACCCACCTTCTCATTCAGGATACTTACAGAATGATAGAGAGGGAAGGGACCTCGGTGGCCATCTAATCCGACCCCCAGCTCAAGCAGGAGAATGAAACAGAATGATAGAGAGGGAAGGGACCTCAGTGGCCATCTAGTCTGACCCCCCTTCTCATTCAGGAGACTTACAGAATGATATAGAGGGAAGGGACCTCGGTGGCCATCTAGTCTGACCCCCAGCTCAAGCAGGAGAATGGAGGGGACCGCAGAGGCCATCTAGTCTGACCCCCCCTTCTCATTCAGGAGACTTACAGAATGATAGAGAGGGGAAGGACCTTGGTGGCCATCTAGTCTGACCCCCAGCTCAAGCAGCAAAATGGAGGGGACCGCAGAAGCCATCTAGTCTGACCCCCCTTCTCATTCAGGAGACTTACAGAATGATAGCGAGGGAAGGGACCTTGGTGGCCATCTAGTCTGACCCACCTTCTCATTCAGGAGACTTACAGAATGATAGAGAAGGAAGCGACCTCAGTGGCCATCTAGTCTGACCCCCAGCTCAAGCAGGAGAATGAGGGGGACCTTGGTGGCCATCTATTCTCACCCCCAGCTCAAGCCGGAGAATGAAATAGAATGATAGAGATGGAGGGGACCTCAGAGGCCATCTAGTCTGACCCCCAGCTCAAGCAGGAGAATGAAACAGAATGATAGAGAGGGAGGAGACCTCAGAGACCATCTAGTCCAATCCTCTTCGCAAGCAGGAGAATTTGTCTTCTGGTCAAATTCTTGGGCTGCTAAATTGGCTGGTGGAACTCCTTGCCTCACAACAAGCTAATCCTTTAAAATCTAATTTGGGAACCTAAATAGAGCAGTCCTCTCAAAAGAGGGTTGGGAGAGACTGCTAGGTTGCAAAGGACAGAAGTGAAGGCTGGTTGCTGTCTGGGGCCCCTTTATGACCTGCTCCTCATGGTAATCTTTAGAATTTTTACGATGCGTGGAGCATTTATGACAAAAGAAAGTGTTAAGAGAGGCAAAAATTTGGAGGCCCCAGACGTGGGGATAGGGGGCCACCCCTGCTCTCCACCCATACACATTTAACAAGAGTTGGAAGGGACCTTGGTGGTCATCCAGTCCCACCCTGTCCTTCCCATACACATTTGACAAATTCTGACCTGCAAAATTGGCCGGGGAACACACTGCAGCATGATCCTCTCACAAACTCCCTTTGCATTTCTCTCTCTCTCTCTCTCTTTCTCTCTCTACCCCCCCCCCCTCTCTCTCCATGGTCCCTTCCAACACTTGTTAATTTGTTTGGGAATCTGTAGATGTCACAGACTTGAGAAGGGGGTTGGACTAGATGACCTCTGTGGTCCCTTCCATCTCTCTGATTTTGTAGAAATCTGCTTGAGAAGGGGGTTGGACTAGATGATCTCTATAATTCTAGATTACCTCCTTAAGGTCCCATCCAATTCTGTAAGGGTCACCTGCTTGAGAAGGGGGCTGGACTACATGACCTCTGTGGTCCATTCCATCTCTCTGATTTTGTAGAAATCTGCTTGAGAAGGGGGTTGGACTAGATGATCTCTATAATTCTAGATTACCTCCTTAAGGTCCCATCCAATTCTGTAAGGGTCACCTGCTTGAGAAGGGGGTTGGACTAGATGCCCTTTAGTTTGTTTTGTCATAACCACTTGTTCCTCTTGCATCTACCTCGAGGCATTGCAAAAATTCAAAAGATAATCATGATGAGCAGGTCATAAAGGGGCCCCAGACAGCAACCAGCCTTCACTTCTGTCCTTTGCTAAGAGAATGCTACCTAGCCAATTTACCAATCCACCAGCCAATTTAGCAGCCCAGAAATTTCCTGCTTGAAGAGGGGTTCTGAGTAGAATTGTTATGTGTGGGTGTGGGTGTTTGTGTGTGTGAAAGAGCTCCCAAAGCTCCCTCCCTCTCCCACTTCTGGAAACTCTCAAGATGATTGAATGAGGGGTGAAAAGAGGCATGGGTCTCCAATGTGGGGGGGCAGGGGGCTTTGTGGGAAAAAACGTGGGGAAGCTAATGATCCTTTCCTGTTTGAAGAGAGAGAGAGGTCTGTTCATACCCTGGGCATCTAGACGATCCCATGCCTTCTTCTGCGTTCATGTGGAGAGTCCCCAAAGTGTATGGGGGCTTTGGCAGCTCTTTCACACACACACACACACACACACACACACACACACACACACATTATCAGCAGCGATGAACTTTTGTTTTCAACAAAGCTAAACTCCAATAGTTATCCCATCAATAGATATGGAATTAAAATCACCAAAAAGCTCCTCATTCTTCAAAGAAACAGGAATTAACAAAAAATGAGAAAAATATAGGAGTCGTCCTTCTACCAATTGGCATACCTGGTCACATTTAGTTGGGGCAATGGACTAGGTAGCATTCTCTTAGCAAAGGACAGGCTGGTTGCTGTCTGGGGCCCCTTTATGACCTGCTTGTCATTATTTGTGGGATTTCTACGATGCCTCGAGGCAGATGCAAAGGGAACAAGTGGTTATGACAAAACAAACTAGAGGGCATCTAGTCCAACCCCCTTCTCAAGCAGGTGACCCTTATAGAATTGGATGGGACCTTAAGGAGGTCATCTAGAATCATAGAGATCATCTAGTCCAACCCCCTTCTCAAGCAGATTTCTACAGAATCAGAGAGATAGAAGGGGCCACAGAGGTCATGTAGTCCAACCCCCTTCTCAAGCAGGTGACCCTTACAGAATTGGATGGGATCTTAAGGAGGTCATCTAGAATCATAGATATCATCTAGTCCAACTCCCTTCTCAAGCAGATCTCTACAGAATCAGACAGATGGAACTGACCACAGAGGTCATGTACTCCAACCCCCTTCTCAAGCAGGTGACCCTTACAGAATTGGATGGGATCTTAAGGAGGTCATCTAGAATCATAGAGGTCATATAGTCCAACCCCCTTCTCAAACAGATTTCTACAGAATCAGACAGATCATTCTGTTTCATTCTCCTGCTTGAGCTGGCGGTCAGACTAGATGGCCTCTGAGGTCTCCTCCATCTCTATCATTCTATTTCATTCTCCTGCTTGAGCTGGGGGTTAGACTAGATGGCCACTGAGGTCCCCCCCCATTCTCCTGCTTGAGCTGGGGGTTAGACTAGATGGCCACTGAGATCCCTTCCCTCTCTATCATTCTGTAAGTCTCCTGAATGACAAGGTGGGTCAGATTAGATGGCCACCGAGGCCCCTTCCCTCTCTATCATTCTGTAAGTGTCCAAAGTGGGGGGGCAGGAGGCTTTGTGGGGAAAAACTTGGGGAAGCTAATGATCCTTTCCTGTTTGAAGAGAGAGAGAGGTCTGTTCATACTCTGGGCATCAAGATGATCCCATGCCTTCTTCTGCGTTCACGTGGAGAAGGTGGGCCAGACTAGATGGCCACCAAGGTCCCGTCCCTCTCTATCATTCTGTAAGTCTCCTGAATGAGAAGGGGGGTCAGACTAGATGGCTTCTGCGGTCCCCTCCATTCTCCTGCTTGAGCTGGGGGTCAGACTAGTTGGCCACCGAGGTCTCTTCCCTCTCTATCATTCTGTTTCATTCTCCTGCTTGAGCTGGGGGTCAGACTATATGGCCACCGAGGTCCCTTCCCTCTCTATAATTCTGTTTCATTCTCCTGCTTGAGCTGGTGGGTCAGACTAGATGGACACCGAGGTCCCTTCCCTCTCTATCATTCTGTAAGTCTCCTGAATGAGAAGGGGGGTCAAGTCAGAATAGATGGCCACCGAGGTTCCTTCCCTCTCTATCATTCTGTAACTCTCCTGAATGAGAAGGGGGGTCAGGTCAGACTAGATGGCCACTGAGGTCCCTTCCCTCTCTATCATTCTGTAAGTCTCCTGAATGGGAAGGGGGGTCAGACTAGATGGCTTCTGCGGTCCCCTCCATTCTCCTGCTTGAGCAGGATGGCCACCGAGGTCCCTTCCCTCTCTATCATTCTGTTTCATTCTCCTGCTTGAGCTGGGGGTCAGACTAGATGGCCACCGAGGTCCCTTCCCTCTCTATCATTCTGTAAGTCTCCTGAATGAGAAGGGGGTCAGGTCAGACTAGATGGCCACCAAGGTCCCTTCCCTCTCTATCATTCTGTAAGTCTCCTGAATGAGAATGGGGGTCAGGTCAGACTAGATGGCCACCGAGGTCCCTTCCCTCTCTATCATTCTGTAAGTCTCCTGAATGAGAAGGGGGTCAGGTCAGACTAGATGGCCACTGAGGTCCCTTCCCTCTCTATCATTCTGTTTCATTCTCCTGCTTGAGCTGGGGGTCAGACTAGATGGCCACCGAGGTCCCTTCCCTCTCTATCATTCTGTAAGTATCCTGAATGAGAAGGGGGTCAGGTCAGACTAGATGGCCACCAAGGTCCCTTCCCTCTCTATCATTCTGTAAGTCTCCTGAATGAGAATGGGGGTCAGGTCAGACTAGATGGCCACCGAGGTCCCTTCCCTCTCTATCATTCTGTAAGTCTCCTGAATGAGAAGGGGGTCAGATCAGACTAGATGGCCACTGAGGTCCCTTCCCTCTCTATCATTCTGTTTCATTCTCCTGCTTGAGCTGGGGGTCAGATTAGATGGCCACCGAGGTCCCTACCCTCTCTATCATTCTGTAAGTCTCCTGAATGAGAAGGGGGGTCAGGTCAGACTAGATGGCCACTGAGGTCCCTTCCCTCTCTATCATTCTGTAAGTCTCCTGAATGGGAAGGGGGGTCAGACTAGATGGCTTCTGCGGTCCCCTCCATTCTCCTGCTTGAGCAGGATGGCCACCGAGGTCCCTTCCCTCTCTATCATTCTGTTTCATTCTCCTGCTTGAGCTGGGGGTCAGACTAGATGGCCACCGAGGTCCCTTCCCTCTCTATCATTCTGTAAGTCTCCTGAATGAGAAGGGGGGTCAGGTCTGACTAGATGGCCACCGAGGTCCCTTCCCTCTCTATCATTCTGTAAGTCTCCTAAATGAGAAGAGGGGTCAGGTCAGACTAGATGGCCACCGAGGTCCCTTCCCTCTCTATCATTCTGTAAGTCTCCTGAATGAGAAGGGGGTCAGGTCAGACTAGATGGCCACCAAGGTCCCTTCCCTCTCTATCATTCTGTAAGTCTCCTGAATGGGAAGGGGGGTCAGACTAGATGGCTTCTGCGGTCCCCTCCATTCTCCTGCTTGAGCAGGATGGCCACCGAGGTCCCTTCCCTCTCTATCATTCTGTTTCATTCTCCTGCTTGAGCTGGGGGTCAGACTAGATGGCCACCGAGGTCCCTTCCCTCTCTATCATTCTGTAAGTCTCCTGAATGAGAAGGGGGGTCAGGTCTGACTAGATGGCCACCGAGGTCCCTTCCCTCTCTATCATTCTGTAAGTCTCCTAAATGAGAAGAGGGGTCAGGTCAGACTAGATGGCCACCGAGGTCCCTTCCCTCTCTATCATTCTGTAAGTCTCCTGATGAGAAGGGGGTCAGGTCAGACTAGATGGCCACCAAGGTCCCTTCCCTCTCTATCATTCTGTAAGTCTCCTGAATGAGAATGGGGGTCAGGTCAGACTAGATGGCCACCGAGGTCCCTTCCCTCTCTATCATTCTGTAAGTCTCCTGAATGAGAAGGGGGTCAGGTCAGACTACATGGCCACTGAGGTCCCTTCCCTCTCTATCATTCTGTTTCATTCTCCTGCTTGAGCTGGGGGTCAGACTAGATGGCCACCGAGGTCCCTACCCTCTCTATCATTCTGTAAGTCTCCTGAATGAGAAGGGGGTCAGGTCAGACTAGATGGCCACCGAGGTCCCTTCCCTCTCTATCATTCTGTAAGTCTCCTGAATGAGAAGGGGGGTCAGGTCACACTAGATGGCCACCGAGGTCCCTTCCCTCTCTATCATTCTGTAAGGCTCCTGAATGAGAAGGGGGGTCAGGTCAGACTAGATGCCCACTGAGGTCCCTTCCCTCTCTATCATTCTGTAAGTCTCCTGAATGGGACGGGGGTTCAGGTCAGACTAGATGGCCACCGAGGTCCCTTCCCTCTCTATCATTCTGTAAGTCTCCTGAATGAGAAGTGGGTCAGACTAGATGGCTTCTGTGGTCCCCTCCATTCTCCTGCTTGAGCTGGGGGTCATACTACATGGCCACCGAAGTCCCTTCCCTCTCTATCATTCTGTTTCATTCTCCTGCTTGAGCTGGAGGTCAGACTACATGGCCACCCAGATCCCTTCCCTCTCTATCATTCAACTGGTGTGTGTATGAAAGAGCAAACTGCCCCATTCTTTCCTTCCAAAAGTAGCATTTTATAACAACCGTTCTGATTGTATGGTGGCGAAGTGTCCCATGTGGCCCAAAGGCTGTGACTGAATGTGGATTTTTGTGCCAAAAGGCTGGGGCGAAGAGCTAGGCGCCTTTGGGCGAGGGAGAGAAAGAGCTTCATCCAACTGGCGGAGGCAAAAAGTCCCATCCCCGCTGAGAGCATATGCATCAAGACAAATTCCTTGTGTGTCCAATCGCACTTGGCCAATAAAATTCTATTCTATTCTTAATTTGTGTTCCAAATATGTTTTTTGTGATGCTGTTTTTGGCAGGTTGGGCTGTTTTTTTCCCCTTTGTGTAAAGATAGATGCAAAAAGCATGTTGAGTAGCTCTGCTTTCTCCCTGCTGATTGTCACCTTCTTGCTGTTTTCTCCCTGCAATGGAGCAATTGTTTCCTTGACTTTTTTCTTGTTTTTAATATGTTCGAATAAGCTTTTTTGTTACTTTTTACTCTTGTTGCAAGCCTTTGTTCATTGTGAGCTTTAGCTTTCCTCACTTCTTCTTTACAGGCTCAGGCTATTTGCTGGTATTCTGCCTTAGTTATTTCCCCTTCTTTCCACATTTTATACTTGTCCTTTTTGTCTTTCAATTTGTCAGAGAGTTCTTTATGCAGCCATGCTGGTTTCTTTTGTGTCCTATTATTTTTCTTCTTCATTGGCATTAAACTAGTCTGGGCTTTTATAATCTCACTTTTCAAAATTTCCCAAGCTTCTTGAGTTGTTTTCCCCTTGAGGATTCTCATCCATGGAATATTTCCCACGTTCTCTCTGAGTTTATTGAAATTAACTTTCTTTAAGACTCCAATTTGACTTTGTTTCTATTGTTTGTGTTTGCATAATATTGAATTCCAATATTGCATAACCACTTGCCCCCAAGGTTCCTGTAGCTTCAACACCTTCTATCATTTCATCTCCGTTTGTGAGAATTAAGTTTAATATGGCTGATCCCCTTGTTCCCTTCTCTACTTTTTGGGTAACAAAGTTGTCTGCTAGGTTTGTTAGGAACCTGTTGGATCTTCCACTTGGTGCAGAGTTTGTCTCCCAGTTGATGTCAGGGTAGTTAAAATCCCACATTACTATTGTGATGTGTTTCCTACATACCTTGTTTAGCTGACTAGCAAAATGTTCATCTACTTCCTCTGTTTGGTTGGGTGGCCTATAGTATGGCAATGTCATTTCATCCACCCCTTTAATGTTGACCCAAATGCATTCAAGATGATTTTCATTATTGTTGTGCTCTATTTTGTAGAGGTGTCGTTATTCCTTATTTATAGTGCAACTCTGCCTCCTCTTTTATTTGGTCTATTTCTTTTAAATAATTTAAACCCCTCCAGCTGTATATTCCATTTGTCAGTTTCATCCCACGAAGTTTCCATAATGGCAACTATATGATACCTTCCCTCATTTACTTGAATTTCTCATTCACCCTGTTTATTCCTCATACTCTGTGCGTTGGTGTATAGAAATTTAAGTCCATTTTGGTTGACCCTGTCTTTACTGTCTACATAACCTGTCTTGTGCCTGATTGCCCCATCTTTCTTGCCACCTATTTGATTAGTGCACGTGGTGTGGCACTCCCTATTAAATGCTTGGCTTTGTTTGATAGCAGGACTCATAAACGTACCTTATCTTTGTTGTGTGCACTGTTAACCTTATTAATTTTAGATTTTTGGGGACAGAAATGATCTGTATCAGATCATTTTTTAATTCCTACTCCCTCTGAGGTAGATTTTCCTGCCCTAAGTCTTTTCAGGCTTGCTTTCATTCCTACTCCCTCTGAAAAAGGCTTTTTCAGCCCTAACTAGGGGATAAAATAATGTGCTGGAGCTGAACAGACTAAGAACGCTAGCCAGATGAATACCTGTTAGGTAGATTTTCCCTCCCTATTTTCCTCCTCCAAAACTAAGGTGCATTTATACTCCAGTGCATCTTATATTCTGAAAAATACAGTATTTTGCATGAGAAAAATAATTCAAATTACCTTTGAATGTAGCATTAAAGCTTCTCCAAAGACATAAAATTAATATCCATATTTTTTGCACTATAAGATGCTAAGGACCATAAGACATATCTACTTTTGAGGAGGAAAACAAGAAAAAAAAATCTCTGCACTCTCCATTTTCAACCCCCACAAATCCCATTTTTGGCCTGTTCCAGGTGGAGGGGATTGCCATCACCTATCAATGGCAATTTATAGCATAGGCGGCAGCAATAGACAGCAGCAACAATCCCTGCCACCTGGAATGGACTAAAAATGGGATGCGCAGAGGCCAAAAATCGGCTGAAAATGGGGCGTGCTGAGGCAAAAAAAATATGGCACACAGAGGCAAAAAATGGGGTGTGTGGAGGCCAAAAATGGCCAGAGGGTGAGCAGGGTTTCAGCAACATTTGCTTTATAATATGTACAGAGATTTCCACATGCTTTTTTTAGGGGGGAGTGTATTATAGATAAAAAAATATGGCATATCTTTCCATCACATCAATAGAGAGTTCACTGCACTCAAGGTTTAGTTTGGGGGTCACACTATATTTGAATGATTTGTATGAATAGTGATTTGTTTGGCTGTCCCCTTCTTGACAGATCAGTCTATAAATCTTTATGTGATTGGAAGCCTCAGGTTTGGGACAAATTGTTCAAAAACACATTTGAATCTTTAATTTTTTATCTTGATAACATCACTTTGAAAAACTGATGGAATAGCTGTTGACAAAAGCTTTGATTCCTTTATCAATCTACATTTTGTTTATCTGATTCTGCATAGGTTTACATCATAACCATATAATGGAATCATTTTTATAAGATTTATTATAACCTCTGGAAAGCTTGACTGGTGAGGGGAGAACCATGGATATAACCTTTATCTATTTTTTCCTTTTCATTTATTATATTAGCTCTAATTTAAACAGTAACCTTAAAAATTACAGATTGATACTTGTTGATTAAAATACAATAATATCTACCAAGTGATAGGGCAGACATTGTTTTATTGAGGTTTTGAAGATTATAAATTTGCATTATTTCTGTAATTTTATTATTCTGCTGCACAGAAATTACCTGTAATTGTCTTCGCAGGAGACACTTATATTTCGGTTTTCCAAGATCTCTCTCAATTGTGCAATGGATTGCCCTGTGCAAGATTCCCTGGTAAAAGAACCCCATCATATGTTAGTTCCAAGTACATGTTGTCTATGTAAGTCACATAAATTTGCATAGAGAAAAGTGCTAAATCGTTCCAGAAAATAAAAACGTGATTCCTGAATATTTTTTTCCAATAGTTTAAAAATCTTTCTAGTGTTTTTAAGGTAACCTTATTCCTAAACATCCAAATCAGTGTAATCAGTCTTGCTCATAGTACTCACCTTTTAGGCAGATCAAAAGAGGCATCAGTACACAGAGAAGGTTTTTTTATAGCAAGCATTTTTTCTTCTTCTAATACCACGTTGCACACGTACTGTAGACAGGGCCGCCGATAGACGGGTATTACTGGGAGCCCCGTACTGGGCCCGGTGAAATTGACCAATTAGAGGGCCCGCAGTCAACAGCTCCTTGCACATGCACAGACTGTCACCTCAGAAAAGAAAAAGACCGGGCCCTTTTGCGCATGTGCAAGGAGCTGCCAGAAGGCCGGGGCCCCTAATTGTTCAAAAAGTTGTGAGAAGAGGAAGTTGAGCTTCCTTCTTAGCGCCTTTTGAGTTTTCCGGCAACTGCAGCGCCCCGCCCAGCTGGATCTTCCCTGGCGGCTGCAGCAGGTGAGCTTTGGGGCTGGTGGGGTAGGCGAAGGCGGCGTGCTGGCCGGCCAGAGCCGGGATTGGATAAAGCAGAGGTTGTATCTCCTGCCTTCCGTTGTCAACAGTCTCGGTTTCCTCCTCCTCCTCTCTTTCCAACACATGGCTCACGGATGGACGGGGTTGGGGTGGGGAGAGACGAGGAGTTCTTTAGCGCCACTTAGCAAACAATGCTAAAAGGGAGAAGCGTGGGGGAGTTGGCTGGGGGGGAGGAGAGAATCCAGGTGTCATCCATTCACGAGAACAGGCGGGAGAAGCGCGTCAGCTCAACCGACGGACCAGAGCTAGGGTTTGAGGGAGATCAGTCCTGCAGATCAGGCGGTTAAAGCTCCTCCGGCGGAAGGCTTCCCCCCGCAGTCATGTTTCCCTGCCTCTGCCGCGTCCATCTGCCGTGCTTTAAGAGTTGCAGTGGGGGGGGGAGGCACGTTGAGAAGCGTCGAAGCCGATCGGGGTTGTTTTAGACGGGATGGGTTCGCCCTTCCCTCGCTCCTGCTCAAAGGAAAGCCTGGGAGGGAAACTTGAAAATGCAACGGGATGAACGGTTTCTTTGGTGCAACCGGGTTAGGCTTAAAAAGGGGTCATTCTGACTTGTTTTTGTGGCACTCTCAACTCGGATCGACATAATGGGGCAGAGATCCGCTTAAACTCAGGTTAGTGGAGTTGGGCAAAAATAAGGGCCGTGCATATGTACGCCAGTGTGATTCCGTCCCCTGTCTTAATGTTTCTCTTTTACTAATATTGTGCATATATTGTTATCTCTTTGTATGCCACCAATACGTACTTGACAAAATAAATAAATAAAAATGGGCACCACCCCCATGCTGGAAGGAAACCTGAGGGCCCGAATTCTGACTTTTCCCATTCCAGTCCAAAGTAAGTTATACCATGTGATGGTCAACCCTTTCCAATGACAACTGGATACTACACTGCTCAAAAAAATAAAGGGAACACTCAAAGAACACATCCTAGATCTGAATGAATGGAATATTCTCATTGAATACTTTGTACTGTACAAAGTTGAATGGGCTGACAACAAAATGGAATTGATTGTCAATCAGTGTTGCTTCCTAAGTGGACAGTTGGATTTCACAGAAGTTTGACTTACTTGGAGTTATATTCTGTTGTTTAAGTGTTCCCTTTATTTTTTTTTTGAGCAGTATAGAATGTCATGGAAATTGGTTAGGTGGGTTTAAATGTACTGATGTAAAAAAAAACTTGCACATACTGGCAAGAGAGGATTGCAAGAGGTTTTTCAGCTTCTCTGCAGGAACCTTGTTTTTACTTCTCCCTACCCCATCATTTTGTCATCATTAATCAAATGATGCCTGAAGCAGTCAGAAAGTTCTGGGTGTCCATCCTGAAACTTTGGTGGGGATTGATTAGGGCGGGGAAAGGAGTGGAGAGGAGTATCATTCCTGTATTGCAACTTAATGGGAACCCTTATATTTCCTGAGTTTTGCCTCCTTTTAAAAAAGATTTGCTAATGCAGATTTTGATGAATGCAGTTCCTGAGACTTTGTGATTTGGCCTTTCCTGGGGCTGCAGGATGGAAGTCTCTAATTTTTTCTTGATGTGCTGGGGTCTGTTTTGAAAAGTAAATCAGCTTTGGCTGAGGTGGACACAGATGGATGGTCTTTGTTTGAGGCACAGCCTGCCTGTATGCCCTGGTGTGGCCTTTCTCTCAATTGCAGATACTGTTTTTATTGCTTCCTTGCTTCAAAATGCCTTTCTACTTCAGTCATTTTGAATTTATAATTTCTGCTATCCCTTAAGGGCGATGCATAGTAAAGGCAAAGAAGGTTGAGAACTTTTGAAACATGGCATTGTAAGCACATTTTTCCCATATAAATAATGTGAGTGGTCCACATTTTGGCTGGTGGTTTTGAAGTCAAAACCTTATCCCATTTTGTTCAGCATTCCTGCATGCACATCTCTGCAACAGCAGCTTATTCCACTGGTTGTAGCCATTTGTATTTTAACATAAAAATAACACGTTAAATTCAATGCATTCATACATGAAGTCCCAAATTCTAAAGAAACATAATCACATATGCTCAAATTCTGCCTTCTTTACTTCTGCACCTCACAAACCAAATTATAAAAATTATTTTAAAGCCCGTAATCCATCTTTCCTTCCACCATTATCTGAACAACAATAATAATATAAATTTGAGTATAAATTTTTTTCCAAGTAATTGTAAATGCCCTTTTTGGGTTACAAATACAAAGTTTGCTAACAGAGTCAGGGAATCGAGGGCTGTTTAGTGATTGCTGCATCAATCTTTTTTCCATAGCAACTTTTAAGAAACAAATTATCTTTTGGTGCCTGAATTCTAATAGCAACAACCTTGAGAAGAAAGAATGCAGTGTTGTGAATTCCAAGGCAAAGAGATAGTAGCTTGCTAATAGATCATCCAGGTGGTTTTCCTGGTAGAGAAATTATCTCGGTTAAAGATCTTGGTATACTAATAACAAAAGATTTAAGTGCCAAAGCCCACTGCAACAATATAGCCAAGAAGGCTTCAAGAGTTGTAAACCTAATCCTACGTAGCTTCTGCTCTGGCAATCTCACACTACTTACTAGAGCTTACAAAACTTTTGCCAGACCCATCCTCGAATACAGCTCATCTGTTTGGAACCCATATCGCATCTCAGACATTAACACCCTTGAAAATGTTCAAAGATACTTCACCAGAAGAGCCCTTCACTCCTCCACTCGAAATAGAATACCCTACGAGACTAGACTTTCAATCCTGGGCCTAGAAAGTTTAGAACTAAGACGCCTTAAACAAGATCTAAGTATTGCCCACAAGATCATATGCTGCAATGTCCTGCCTGTCGGCGACTACTTCAGCTTCAACCACAACAACACAAGAGCACACAACAGATTTAAACTTAATATTAACCGCTCCAAACTTGACTGTAAAAAATATGACTTCAGTAACCGAGTTGTCGAAGCATGGAACTCATTACCGGACTCCATAGTGTCATCCCCAAACCCCCAACACTTTACCCTTAGATTATCTACGGTTGACCTATCCAGATTCCTAAGAGGTCAGTAAGGGGCGAGTACAAGTGCACTAGAGTGCCTTCCGTCCCCTGTCCTATTACTCTCCTATATCTCCTATATCTCTTCTTCTATTCTTTCATTGATATATTCTATTCCTATATATATATGTATGTGTATGTGTATGTATGTATGTATGTATGTATATGTATGTATGTATGTGTATATATATATATATATATATATATATATATATATATTTATTTATTTTATTACTTAGATTTGTATGCCGCCCCTCTCCGAAGACTCGGGGCGGCTCACAACATGTAAAAACAAATCATAAGCAATCAGACAAATTTAAAATATTTAAATATTTAAAAAACCCCATATGCTAACAGTCACACACACAGACATACCATGCATAAATTAAACGTGCCCAGGGGGAGATGTTTCAGTTCCCCCATGCCTAACGGCAAAGGTGGGTTTTAAGGAGTTTACGGAAGGCAGGAAGAGTAGGGGCAGTTCTAATCTCCGGGGGGAGTTGGTTCCAGAGGGCCGGGGCCGCCACAGAGAAGGCTCTTCCCCTGGGGCCCGCCAACCGACATTGTTTAGTTGACGGGACCCGGAGAAGGCCCACTCTGTGGGACCTAATTGGTCGCTGGGATTCGTGCGGCAGGAGGCGGTCTCGGAGATATTCTGGTCCAGTGCCATGAAGGGCTTTAAAGGTCATAACCAACACTTTGAATTGTGACCGGAAATTGATCGGCAACCAATGCAGACTGCGGAGTGATGGTGAAACATGGGCATACCTAGGTAGGCCCATGACTGCTCTCGCAGCTGCATTTTGCACGATCTGAAGTTTCCGAACACTTTTCAAAGGTAGCCCCATGTAGAGAGCATTACAGTAGTCGAACCTCGAGGTGATGAGGGCATGAGTGACTGTGAGCAATGAGTCCCGGTCCAGATAGGGCCGCAACTGGTGCACCAGGCGAACCTGGGCAAACGCCCCCCTCGCCACAGCTGAAAGATGTTGTTCTAATGTGAGCTGTGGATCGAGGAGGACGCCCAAGTTGTGGACCCTCTCTGAGGGGGTCAATAATTCCCCCCCCAGGGTGATGGACGGACAGATGGGATTGTCCTTGGGAGGCAGAACCCACAGCCACTCCGTCTTATCCGGGTTGAGCTTGAGTCTGTTGACACCCATCCAGGCCCCAACAGCCTCCAGGCACCGGCACATCACTTCCACCGCTTCGTTGACTGGGCATGGGGTGGAGATGTAAAGCTGGGTATCATCCGCATATTGATGATACCTCACCCCATGCCCTTGGATGATCTCGCCCAGCGGTTTCATGTAGATGTTGAATAGCAGGGGGGAGAGGACCGACCCCTGAGGCACCCCACAAGGGAGAAACCTAGGAGTCGACCTCTGGCCCCCCACTAACACCAACTGCGACCGGCCAGAGAGGTAGGAGGAGAACCACTGAAGGACAGTGCCTCCCACTCCCAACCCCTCCAGCCGGTGCAGAAGGATACCATGGTCGATGGTATTGAAAGCCGCTGAGAGGTCAAGGAGCACCAGGACAGAGGATAAACCCCTGTCCCGGGCCCGCCAGAGATCATCCATCAACGCGACCAAAGCGGTTTCCGTGCTGTAACCAGCCCTGAAACCCGACTGCTGGGGACCTAGATAATCGGCTTCTTCCAAGGACCGCTGGAGCTGGAGTGCCACCACCTTCTCGACAACCTTCCCCATAAAGGGAAGGTTGGAGACTGGACGATAGTTGTTAAGTACGGCTGGGTCCAGGGAGGGCTTCTTGAGGAGGGGGCGCACAAGCGCTTCTTTATAGAGTGATGGAAAAACTCCCCTCCCCAAGGAAGCGTTGGTAATCTCCTGGGCCCAGCTCCGTGTCACCTCCCTGCTGGCCGAAACCAACCAGGAGGGACACGGATCCAGTAAACAGGTGGCGGAACTCACAGCTCCAATGGCCTTGTCCACTTCATCAGGTGTCACCAGATCAAACTCTTCCCAGACAGGTGGACAAGTACGTGCCCCAGTCACCTCGACTGACTCGTTGTCAGTCGACTCTGTTTTACAATTGGAGTCGAGGTCGGCCCGAATCCGAGCGACTTTATCAGCGAAAAACGTGTTAAAGTCCTCGGCACTACTCTGCAAGGGCTCCCCAACTCCCCCCTGATTAAGAAGGGAGCGGGTCACCCTAAACAGAGCGGCCGGGCGGGATTCCGCTGATGCAATCAAGGCGGCATGGTACGCGCATCTTGCCGCCTTGAGCGCCACTTTGTAAGTCTTAATAAAAGCTCTTACAAGTGTTCGATCAGATTCAGACCTACTCTTCCTCCATCGCTTCTCTAGACGTCTCTTCTGGCGTTTCAACTCCCGGAGCTCCTCGTTGAACCATGGAGCTCTACGGGGTCTAGCGCCACGGAGAGGTCGCAAAGGCGCAATCCGGTCAAGAGCCTCTGCTGCAGCCTCGTTCCAGGCTTTCGCAAGAGACTCTGCCGAACTGTGGACAAGTGCCTCTGGAATAACCTCAAGCGCCGTCTGAAAGCCCTCTGGGTCCATCAGGCGTCTGGGGCGGAACATCTTAATTGGTTCCGCCTCCCTGCGGGGAAGGATTGGAGCCAGGAAGTCAAGCCGTAGTAGAAAATGGTCTGACCATGACAAAGGCACTGCTTCTAAGCCCCTTAGTCTCAGACCATTACTCAATTGCTCGGAAAGGAATACCATGTCGGGTGCGTGCCCCCCTTCATGAGTCGGACCCTGTACTACTTGAGTCAGGTCCATGGCTGTCATGGTGGCCATGAACTCCTGTGCCAGCCCAGAGGTTTCGCCGAGTGACGGCAGGTTGAAGTCCCCCAAGACAATAAGTCTTGGGAACTCCACCGCCAACCCGGCTACCTCCTCGAGTAGCACAGGCAGGGCTTTTGACACGCAGCTGGGAGGCAGGTACGTGAGAAATAAGCCCACCTGAACCCCTAAGTCCAACTTCATCAAGAGTGACTCGCAACCCGCAATTTCCGGAGCAATGAGTCCACGTAGGCAAAGGCTCTCCCTGGCTATAATAGCCACTCCTCCCCCCCTTCCCTGGGGTCGAGGTTGATGCCATATCTGAAACCCAGCTGGGCAGATTTCAGAGAGAGGAACACCTCCCTCTGGGCCCAGCCAGGTTTCAGTAATACATGCCAGGTCTGCCTCCTCATCCAGGATCAGATCCCGGATGAGGAGAGCTTTATTTACCACCGACCTGGCATTAAGCAGCAGCAACCTGAGCCCAGGGCCAGAGTTACACTCATCACCAGTACCCAAGATTGGGCTCACGGAGCCAGAACAAGGGATCGTTATTAAGCAACGGTCCCTCGTTCCCCTGGAACGGCTAACTCCGCGGCCCCCGCCATATCTGCCTCTCCCCAGCAACACAGGAATATTCTGACCCTCTGTCTCCCCAGAGATTAGTGCCCCCTCCCCTCCCGCCTCTCCGGCGTCAGGTGGGCAAAGTCTATCATTCATACTGCTTCCATTTATCACATTCATACCATAATCCCACCCGCCCCAACCATTGCATTCATACCAATCATTCGTCCCATATTTACCCCAATCATCCATTAATTACAAAACCCCCTAGTGATATTAAAATGAATTAAATTAGTAATAATTAAAATACTAATAATATATATCACAATATAAAATAGGAATAAAAAGTTCATAGATTAATAGTTAATAATATAAAATCAGAGCTTAGCTATTAATTAAAGTTGGTAAAGTGCAAAGTTCTAAAGTGCTAAAAATATAGGAATAATTAAAAATCAACTATCCATCAAGCCAGCAATACTGACACCAGTTCTTAAAGGTGAGTTCTGGGGGGGAAAAGAATTGATCAGGGGAAAAATGTTGTTGAGGGAGAAATCTTGGCATATTGTTGTTAAGTTTTTGGTGCCAGCCACTGCCACTGGCTGGCACTCTCAGGTCTTTCTCTGGGTTCTCAGTCACTTCCTCTCCTCTGCTCTTACAATGCTTCCAGGTCTCCAGACCCTCTGCAGTCTTATGAGGTCTTAATAGAAACTCCATGTGGGCTCAGTGGGGCGAGCTTCAGGCACAGCCTCAGTCTCAGTTCCTCTTTCCTCCTTCCTCTTTCTTTCCTCTTTCTTTCCTCTCCTTCCTCCCACTAGTTCATTCCTCCATAGTCCCTCCGGCGCCGGGTGCTCCCACCATACAGCTCCTTGGCGTCTCGGGTCTATGCAGTGGGGGGAGGGCAATTTCAGACGTCGCCCCTCTTTCTCCCCTCTCTCCTTTCCTCTCGGTGCACGCTCTCTCCTCCCGTCAGCTGTCCTTCCTTGCACACTCGAGATCCCTCCAGGGGACCATCAGCTTCAGGAGACCTCCTCCAAAAAAGACACACATATATATATATATGTATATGTATATATATGTGTGTGTGTGTGTGTGTGTGTGTGTGTATATATTCTATTCCTATATTCTATATAGTCTATATATTCTATTCCTATATATTCTATTCCTATATCTTCTTTTCTATTATTTCTTAGATATATTTTACTATGAGTATCTCCTCTATAACCTTTATCATGTATTTTACTATGTGTACATTGATATATACTCACTAAAACCCTCATTGTGTATTGGACAAAATAAATAAATAAATAAATAAATAAAATTAAACTTGATGGTATTTGCAACACAGCATGGGAGTCAAATGCACAACTTGGATAATGTGTTTAGGATAGTTTGCGGTACTACAGTGGTCCATTTTTCATGAAAATATTAAGCTTTTTTTGCTTTGAATTGTTAATATTTTACTAGAATTTCATTGTAGTTTTAAAATGGCGTGGAGGCCCAGACACTTAGGCTGTATGGGGCCCCAAAATTCCTGATGGCGGCCCTGACTGTAGGTAGCATATTTGGAAGCGGTTTCGCAGTATCATTATTACAATATTTTAAAAATGTAAAATCAGGCTCAAATAGGGGATAGGGAATGGAGAGTCTAGATCCAAAACAAGAAACAGGAAAAACTAAAAAACAATGCATGAAAAAACTATAGATCCTAATATTTAGATGAATAACAAAGCCCCCACCCTGAAGTTTTATACAATTTCAGAATGCAAAAGAGGTTACTATAAATATGTTTTAGATCCTCCCTCTGTGTCTTTTTAAAATGTTTTATTTATTTATCTGAGTTAAAAGGGACATTGTAGGTCATCAAGTCCACCCTCAAAGACTCTGGACCTATCCCACCTCTTGTTGGACCCAACAACAAAGAATACCACGATGATCCATCCAAAGCTAATCTCTTCCACTGTTTCTTTGGCTGTCTTTGTAATGGCTTATCCCCCATCTTCATAAATCACACCTCAAACTCACTCAACAACCTAACCAAAACTGACTTCACTGTAGACCACATTGAAAAAGCAATACAAGACCTCAAACCCTCCCTATAAGTCGGACCAGACGGTCTTTGTGCATACTTCCTAAAAAAGCTTTCTTCTGCAATAGATGAACCTCTAAGCATTATCTTCCAAAAATCCTTTAGGACCAGCACACTCCCCAAGCTATGGTCAAAAGTATTAGTCATCCCCATCTTCAAATAAAGGAGACCCTTTTCTCATTTATAACTACAGACCTATATCACTATGCTGCATCTCATGTAAAGTCATGGAATCAATTATAAATCAAACAATTACTTTTCACTTAGAATCTAATAACTTACTCTCTAACAAACAATTTGGATTCAGAAGGAAATTATCCTGCAACTTGCGACTACTTCACTGCAAAAACCTATGTACCACCCACCAAGATCAAGGAAAATCCATTGATGCAATTTAAATTGACTTCTGCAAAGCCTTTGATTCAGTGATCCATGACAAACTACTCCTAAAACTCAAATCCTATGGCATCTCAGGACTCCTCTACAGCTGGATTACAACATTACTGTCAAACAGACAACAAGTTGTCAAAATTGGAAGCACCAATTCCACCCCCCTCCCTGTTAAAAGTGGCATTCCCCAAGGCAGCGTACTAAGACCTACTCTTTTCATTCTCTACATCAGTGGTTTTCAACCTTTTTTGAGCTGCGGCACATTTTTTTACATTTACAAATTCCTGGGGCACACCATCAACCAAAATGACACACAATGACACTCTAAGACACTCCTCTCTTTTTCCATCCCTGTCTCCTCCCCCACTTATGTGTGTGCATGTGTGTGTGTTTACACTCTTGAACCATTTCCAAAAACAGGTGAGGGCTGGGTTTTTTTTCTCTCTTATACTTTGGGTGCTTTTTATCATGTGCTTTAAATCAAGAGTCACCTCTTTCTCTTTTGTTTCTCTCTTTCCTCTCATTCTCTGCCTCAATCATTTTCTCATTTCTCTTTTTCCTCCCCTTTTTTCTCTTATTTCTCTCTCTCTCCCTTCCTCTCCTTTACTCTCTCTCACTCTCTTGCTTTCTTTCTCTCTCTCTTACTTTCTGTCTCTCTCTTTCTCTCTCTCCCCTCTCTCTTTTTTTCTCTCTCTCTTGCTCTATATCTCTCTTGAGTCTCGCTCTCGCTTTCTCTATCTTGCTATCTCTCTCTTTCTCTCTCATACACCATGCTGGCAACAGCAGCATCGGGCAGTAACCATGGGGCAGTGGAAGGGTGGTCAGCTGCAAGAGGGAGCTCCAGGGTGGAGGCACTGACGGCGGTGGCTGGACGTGTTGCTGGACGTCATACATGCTGACGCTGCACTGGGCACGGGTCCCAACCCAGCCAGCGGGCCATTGCCAGCCCTGCAGCACCGGCATGTATGGCGTCCAGCAACACATCCAGCCGCCGGCATGGTGCACTGCCCGGTGCCACTGCTGCCGGCACCCTCCTGCTCCTGCTGCCGCCACCCTCCCACTAGCCCCCAAAGCTCACCTGCTGCCACCGCC
The DNA here is from genome assembly GCF_031021105.1 of Erythrolamprus reginae. Taxonomy (NCBI): domain Eukaryota; kingdom Metazoa; phylum Chordata; class Lepidosauria; order Squamata; family Dipsadidae; genus Erythrolamprus; species Erythrolamprus reginae. The sequence goes on along the minus strand of NC_091956.1, from coordinate 39,122,730 downwards.
AGGGAAGCTCCAACCGGGCGGGGTGCTGCAGCTGCCAGAAAACTTGGAAGGCGCGAAGAAGGAAGCTCAGGTTCCGGTCTTGCAACTTTTTCCTCTTCGCCCCCTCAGCAAAAAGTTGTGAGACTGGAACCTGAGCTTCCTTCTTCGTGGCACACTCACGGCACACTGGTTGAAAAACACTGCTCTACATCAATGACCTCTACGATCATATCACAGGTAACTGTGTTATTTTTGCCGATGATGTAAAACTCTTCAATGCCACAGACAACACAGCTATTCTCCAAAAAGATCTTGACTTAATCTCAGATTGGTATAACACCTGGCAACTTCAAATATCAACCAGCAAATGCTCTGTCCTCCACATTGGCAAAAAGAATCTGAACCTCATATACAAACTGAATAAACAAAATCTCACAGACAACCCCCACTCAGTAAAAGACCTTGGAATACTAATATCAAATGATTTAAGTGCCAAGGCCCACTGCAACAATATCACCAAAAAGGCTTCTAGAGTTGTTAACCTGATCCTACGTAGCTTCTGCTCCGGCAATCTCACACTACTCACCAGAGCTTTCAAAACTTTCGCCAGACCCATCCTCGAATATAGCTCATCTGTCTGGAACCCATATCACAAATCGGACATCAACACCCTTGAAAATGCCCAAAGATACTTCACCAGAAGAGCCCTTCACTCCTCTACTCAAAACAGAATACCCTATGAAACTAAACTTACAATCCTGGGTCTAGAAAGCTTAGATTATATGTGTATGATATTGGACTGTGTAACTACTATTGATTATTTGCCTATTTGTATATAATAATATTGTTTCATTTTGTACTAAGTCTGATTCATTGACTGACTAACCCACATTGCTACATTAACTCTACTTAAAGTTTGTTGAAGATTTATTACCTAGACATTCTAACAATGGTTATGGGCCCAAGAGTGTATTGAATGTGTGGTTAAGTTGTTCAGCACAATTGTTTTCCAGTTAGTATTTGTGTAACAGTATTATTAAGAGGGCAACGTTCCAGTCCAGTAAGGCTTCCCCAATAATGCAGCTGAATGGGAGCAACTATAATACATGGTCAGCAAAGTGTGCCATGCTGTTCAGATGTGAAGGGCTTTGGGACATTGTTATTAACCCACCTGACCTAACAGCATTAGATTCTGACAATAAAGGTGATGCCAAGAAGATATGTGTGTTTAACCAGGTCAATGGAAAAGCATTGGATGATAAGCATCTAATTCACATTTGTGGAGAACTTTTGGCTGCCAGGTGTTGGGACATTTTGCAGCAGATTTATGTGTGAGACAGTGTTGGAGCACATATACATTTAACAAAGAAATTATTTCACATTCGCTTATCCCAGAATGGAGACATGCTAGCTCATTTAACTAAGAAATACTATCAGAGCTGCATGAAAAGGAACTAATTTTCTCTGAGATACATCAACTATATATTATTTTATCTTCACTTGATGACAGTTACAATGACTATGTTTCATCGTTAGAAGTATTAACCATAGATGAATTGATTTGACCGGAGTGAATGGCCTCTTGCTGGAAAAATCAAGAAGGCAGCATGATCGTTTGATATTGCGAGATAAGAGAAAGCCCCAAGACAAGCCTAGGAGTTGAACCAGTTTGTGTCCCGGATGTAAAGCCTTGTAAATATTTTCACAGCCCTCTTTTTGACTTGTGCAGTGTACAATGAAAGATAGGTTGGCAGCAATTGTTTTTTCTGCAGTTCTAATTATCCTCTGAAGTGTCTGTCTTGTTGGGTTGCAAAACTGAACTAAACGGTTATAGAGGTGCAGATGACAGACTTGTCTTCTTTCATTAGTGAACTGATTGCTTCCTTGACTTTTTCTTGGTTTTTTATGTGTTAAAAACACCTTTTACATTGTTTTTAACATTTGTTGCAAGTCTTACTTTGTTCTGAGCCTTAGCTTTCCTAACCTCATCTTTGCAGATTCAAGCTATTTGTCAGTATTCTGCTTTAATTCTTCAGATATATTAGTGATAGGAAGAAGAAAAACTGCAGCATCACAAAGCTTAGTATTGGGGATAATGCATACATTGATTGGAATAAGGAGGTTGCTGACCATTTGAATAGCTACTTCTGTTCAGTGTTCTCAGAAGACAGCTTACAATATAATACTATGGATGGATATAGCATTGCTTCCAGCTGTAGGGATTCAGCTCCAGTGGTCTCAGAGGCCAATGTCTTAGAAGAACCTGAACGATTAAAGATAAATAAGACAATGGGTCCAGATGGCATCCACCCCAGAGTTATTAAAGAACTCAGATCAGTGATTGCTACCCCCCTGACTGATTTGTTTAACTAATCCCTTTTAACAGGAGATGTTTCTGATGATTGGGAAATGGCCAGTGTTGTGTCTATCCACAAGAAGGGCAGTAGAGAAGAAGCTGGTAACTACAGGCCAGTTAGCTGGACATCAGTTATAGTTAAAATGATAGGGATATCCTCAAATGATATCCTCAAAAAGAGGATAAATCTGTACCTAAAAGCCAATAACTTATTGGACCCAAACCAGCATGGCTTTACTGAGGACAAATCATGTCAGACTAATCTCACTGATTTCTTTGATTACGTCACAAAGGTGTTGGATGAAGGTGGTGCCATGGATATTGCCTATCTGAACTTCAGCACAGCCTTTGATACAGTTCCACATAAAGCGCTGATAGATAAATTAGTGAAGATTGGACGTAATCCCTGGATAGTTCAGTGGATTTGCAGCTGGCTGAAGCATAGATATCAGAAGGTTGTTGTTAATGGCGAGTATTCTGAGCAGAGACTGGTTACAAGCGTTATTGCCACAAGCGCTTGTTCTGGATCCTATTATTTTAATGTTTTTGTGAGTGAGATAGGGGAAGGTTTGGTAGGAAAGGTTTGCCTATTTGCCGATGACTCTAAAGTGTGCAATAGGGTTGATATTCCTGGAGGCATCTGTAATATGGCAAATGATTTAGCTTTACTAGAAAAGTGGTCAAAGCAATGGAAACTGCAGTTTAATGTTTCCAAATGTAAAATAATGCGCTTGGGGAAAAGGAATCCTCAATCTGAGTATTGTATTGGCAGTTCTGTGTTAGCTAAAACTTCAGAAGAGAAGGATTTAGGGGTAGTGATTTCTGACAGTCTCAAAATGGGTGAATGCAGTCAGGCGGTAGGAAAAGCAAGTAGAATACTTGGCTGCATAACTAAAGGTATAACAAGCAGGAAGAGGGAAATTATGATCTTGCTGTATAGAGCACTGGTGAGACAACATTTGGAATATTGTGTTCAGTTCTGGAGACCTCATCTACAAAAAGATATTGATAAAATTGAACGGGTCCAAAGATGGGCTACAAAAATAGTGGAAGGTCTTAAGCATAAAACTTATCAGCAAAGAGTTAATGAACTCAATCTCAATAGTCTGGAGGAGAGAAGGGAAAGCGGGGACATGATCAAAACATTTAAATATATTAAAGGGTTAAATAACGTTCAGGAGGAAAGTGTTTTTAATAGGAAAGTGAAAACAAGAACAAGAGGACACAATCTGAGGTTAGTTGGGGAAAGATTAGAAGTAACATGAGAAAATATTATTTTACTGAAAGAGTAGTAGATGCTTGGAACAAACTTCCAGCAGATATGGTTGGTAAATCCACAGTAACTGAATTTAAACATGCTTGCGATAAACATATATGCATCCTAAGATAAAATGCAAGAAACTAGGCAAACTAGATGGATCATGAGGTCTTTTTTTGCTGTCAATCTTCTATGTTTCTATGTTTAATTATTTGTCTGTCTTTCCAGTTTTTGTACTTATCCTTTCCCCCTCTAGTTGGTAAGAGAATGTTTTTTCTTGGTTTTCTTTTTCAGTAATATTGAGCAGATTGGGTTAATATATAATTAATTATTTTCTACTATTTTAAGATGATTTATATTATTTATACTTATTAAATATGTTGTTGTTTATATTGTTTTATATATTTATATATTATATTATTTATTTATTTATGTATATATATACTTACATATGTAGATTGTTCTGAGTTCGGGTTTTGCCCTGTGTAATATTTTGCATGTCTATGCGACGTTTCGGTGAAATCACATTCACCATCATCAGGCCGAAGTTTTAAGCCTCGTGTTGCTGTAAATATGGAAAATTCCATATTTACAGCAACACGAGGCTTAAAACTTCGTCCTGATGATGGTGAATGTGATTTCACCGAAATGTCGCATAGACATGCAAAATATTACACAGGGCAAAACCCGAACTCAGAACAATCTACATACATATACCCGTGAAAATCTACGAAAACAAATACTTACATATTTATACATAATATATGTATTATATTTATATAATTATATACCCTTTATAAATAACAACCTCTACCTATTCTACAAGGTGCATTCCAAAAGTAATGCAATTTTTAAAAAAGTAATTTATTGAACAGATTTGGGCAAACACTTAAAATTCTTCAAAGTACTGTCCTTGGGCCTCTACACATTTTTTCCAGCGACTCTGCCATGACCGGTATGCACCCTGGAAGGCGTCTTCAGGAACCTCTAGCAAGGTCTTTGTCATGGCTGATTGGATCTCTTCTATGGATGAAAAATGCTCCTTGCCACAACGCGCTATGAGTCCGCGAGTTCCTGGCCAAACACCTGTTGCCAATGCTGCCTCCCCCTATAGTCCTGATGTCGCCCCAGCAGACTTCTTTTTGTTCCCAGCCCTGAAAGGAACCCATTTTTTGTCCATAGAAGAGATCCAATCAGCCGTGACAAAGACCTTGAGAGAGGTCCCCGAAGATGCCTTCCAGGGTGTGTACCGGTCATGGCAGAGTAGCTGGAAAAAATGTGTAGGGGCCCAAGGACAGTACTTTGAAGAATTTTAAGTGATTGTGGAAATCTGTTAAATGGGTTCCAAACAGATGAGCTGCATTTGAGGATGGGTCTGGTGAAAGTTTTATAAGCACTGGTAAGTAGTGTGAGATTGCCAGAGCAGAAGCTACATAGGATTAGGTTTACAACTCTTGAAGCCTTCTTGGCTATGTTGTGGAAGTGGGCTTTGACACTTAAATATTTTGTTATTAGTATACCGAGGTCTTTAACCGAGGTGGGGATTATCTGTGATAATTTGATTATTCAGTTTGTATTTGAAGTTCAGATTCTTCTTCCCAATGGGTAGGACAGAGCATTTGCTAGTTGAGATTTGGAGTTGCCATGTGTTAGACCACTCAGGAACAGAGTTCAGGTCTTTTTGGAGAGTAGTTGTGTTATCGGTGGTGTTGAAGAATTTTACATCGTCGGCGAGAAGGACACAGTTGCTTGTGATGTAATCACAAAGGTCATTGATGTAGAGAATGAAGAGCGTTGGTCCCAGTACACTACCTTGGGGAACACCGCTTTTAACTGGGATGGGGGTGGATATGGTGCTTCCTAATTGACCACTTGTTGTCTGTTTGACAGGAATGCCGTAATCCAGCTATGGAGGGATCCTGAAATGCCATGGGATTTGAGTTTTAGGAATAGTTTGTCGTGGACCACTGAATCAAAGGCTTTGCAGAAGTCGATATAAATTGCATCTATAGATTTCCCTTGATCTAGATGAGTTGCCCATATATTTTTGCAGCGGAGGAGCTGCAGGTTGCAGGATAGTTTTTTTCTGAAACCAAATTGTTTGTTAGAGAGGAAATTATTAGTTTTAGATGGAGAGTAATTGATTTATTTATAATTGATTCCATGACTTTGCATGGGACGCAGCATAGTGAAATTGGTCTGTAGTTATCGACAAGAGAGGGGTCTCCTTTTTTGAAGATGAGGATGACCATTGCTTTCGACCATAGCTTAGGACAGTGATGGGCAACCTTTTGAGCTTGGTGTGTCAAAATTCGCCAAAAAACCAAGCATAACTCGGGTGGTGTGTCACCTTGAGAAAAAAACATAATTTTGTGATATTTATAGTTTAAATCAGTGTTTCCCAACCTTTTTTGAGCTGCGGCACATTATTCAAATTTACAAAATCCTGGGGAACATTGAGCGGTGGGGGGGGGGCAAAAAAAGTTTGGTCAAAAAATATCTCTCTTCCTCCCTTTCGCTCTATTTCTCTCTCTCCCTCATTCTCTCTCCCTTCCTTCCTCTTTCTTTCCCCCTCTCTATCCATCTCTCTTTGTTTCTCCCTTCCTTCCTCCCTTTTTTGCCCTCCTTCTCTCTCCCTCCTTCCCTCCCTCAATGTCTTTCCCTCACCCTCCTTCCCCCCTCTTTCTCTCTCTCTCTTGCTTTCTCTCTCTCTCTTGCTGTCTTTCTCTCTTTCTCTCTCCCCTTCTCTCTCCCTCTCTTTCTCTCTTGCTATCTCTCTTTCTCTCTCTTTTTTTTGCTTTCTCTCTTTCTCTCCCCCTCTCTCTCCTTCTCTTACTATCTCTTTCTCTCTCTCTCCCTCTCTTGCTATCTCTTTCTCTCTCTTTCTCTCCCCCCTCTCCCTCTCTCTCCCTCTCTTGCTATCTCTTTCTCTCTTTCTTTCCCCCCTCTCTCCCTCTCTCTTTCTCTCTCTCCCTCTCTTGCTATCTCTTTCTCTCTTTCTTTCCCCCCTCTCTCCCTCTCTCTTTCTCTCTCTCCCTCTGTTGCTATCTCCCCTCTCTCTTTCTCTCTCCCTCTCTTGCTAACCCCCTCTCTTCCTCTCTCCCTCTCTTGCTATCTCTTTCTCTCCCCCTCTCCCTCTCTTTCTCTCTCCCTCTCTTGCAATCTCTTTCTTTCTCTTTCTCTCCCCTCTCTCCCTCTCTCTTTCTCTCTCTCTCTCCCCCCTCTCTCTTTCTCTCTCTCCCTCTCTTGCTAACCCCCTCTCTCCCTCTCTCCCTCTCTTGCTATCTCTTTCTCTCCCCCTCTCCCTCTCTTTCTCCCTCTCTTGCAATCTCTTTCTTTCTCTTTCTCTCCCCCCTCCCTTTCTCTCTCTCTCCCCCCTCTCTTTCTCTCTCTCCCTCTGTTGCAATCCCCCCTCTCTCTTTCTCTCTGTCCCTCTCTTGCTATCTCCCTCTCTCCCTCTCTTGCTATCTTTCTCTTCCCCCCCTCTCCCTCTCTCTCCCTCTCTTGCTATCTTTCTTTCTCTTTCTCTCCCCCCTCTCCCTCTCCCTTTCTCTCTCTCTCCCCTCTCTCTCTTTCTCTCTCTCCCTCTGTTGCTATCCCCCCTCTCTCTTTCTCTCTCTCCCTCTCTTGCTAACCCCCTCTCTCCCTCTTGCTATCTCTTTCTCTCCCCCCTCTCCCTCTCTTTCTCTCTCCCTCTCTTGCAATCTCTTTCTTTCTCTTTCTCTCCTCCCCTCTCCCTCTCTCTTTCTCTCTCTCTCCCCCTCTCTCTTTCTCTCTCTCCCTCTGTTGCTATCCCCCTCTCTCTTTCTCTCTCTCCCTCTCTTGCTAACCCCCTCTCCCTCTCTCCCTCTCTTGCTATCTTTCTTTCTCTCTCCCCCCCCCTCTCTCTTTCTCTCTCTCCCTCTGTTGCTATCCCCACTCTCTCTTTCTCTGTGCCGCTCTTGCTATCTCTTTCTCTCCCCCCTCTCTCCTTCTCTTTTTCTCTCAGCAGCGGCAGCAGGGTGATCAGCTGTGAGGCAGAGCTCCGGAACCGAGGCACCGACGGCGGCGGCTAGACATGTTGCTAGACGCCGTACATGCTGGCGTTGCGTGGGGCTGGAGCCTCCGTCCCAGCCCAGCCAGCAGGTAAGTGCCAGGCACGCAATTCCAGCATGTCCAGCCGCCGGCGTCGGTGCCTCTGTTCCGGAGCTCCGCCTCACAGCTGACCACCCTGGCGCCTCCCCACGGGTACTGCCCGCTGCCGCCACCCTCCCACCAGCTGAAACGTCCGGCCGTGGCGATTCTTCCCCCGGCCGAACAGGCATGCCTGTGCTGCCAAAGGCAGCGTGTGGGCGAGCCTGCGCTCTGCGCAGACGCGCCCAGCTAGGAGGCGGTGTTCTCGCCCCGCCCCAGCTGAAACTGACATCCGGCCGGGGCGATTCTTCCCCCGTCCGGACAGGCATGCGCGCGCCCAGCTGGGAGGCGGTGTTCTCGGGCCCCCCCAGCTGAAACTGAAGTCCGGCCGGGGCGATTCTTCCCCCGGCCGGACAGGCATGCCTGTGCTGCCAAAGGCAGCGTGTCGGCGAGCCTGCACTCTGCGCAGACGCGCCCAGCTAGGAGGCGGTGTTCTCACATGCCCCCCAGCTGAAACTGACGTCCGGCCGGGGCGATTCTTCCCCCGGCCGGACAGGCATGCGCGCGCCCAGCTGGGAGGCGGTGTTCTCGGGCCCCCCCAGCTGAAACTGAAGTCCGGCCGGGGCGATTCTTCCCCCGGCCGGACAGGCATGCCTGTGCTGCCAAAGGCAGCGTGTCGGCGAGCCTGCGCTCTGCGCAGACGCGCCCAGCTAGGAGGCGGTGTTCTCACACGCGCCCCAGCTGAAACTGACGTCCGGCCGGGGCGATTCTTCCCCCGGCCGGACAGGCATGCGCGCGCCCAGCTGGGAGGCGGTATTCTCGGGCCACCCCAGCTGAAACTGACGTCCGGCCGGGGCGATTCTTCCCCTGGCCGGACAGGTATGCTTGTGCTGCCAAAGGCAGCGTGTGGGCGAGCCTGCGCTCTGCTCTCCCGCATGTCACCTAAAATGGCTACGCGTGTCAGTGCTGACACGCGTGTCATAGGTTCGCCATCACTGGCTTAGGAAGTGTGCTGGTTCTGAAGGATTTTTCGAAAATTATGCTTAGTGGTTCAGCTATGGCAGAAGAGAGCTTTTTTAGGAAGTAAGCACATAGACCATCTGGTCCAACTGATAGAGAAGGTTTAAGGTCACTTAGTGCTTTTTCAACTTGGTCTTCAGTGAAGTCTACTTGGGTTAGGTCATTAAGGGAGTTTGAGGTGCGATTGATGAAATTGGGGGATGAGCCATTGCTATTAACAAAGACAGAGCCAAAGAAAGAGTTGAGGAGGTTGGCTTTGGATGAATCATCGTGGTATTCTTTGTTGTTGGGTCCTTTGAGAGGTGAGATGGGTCTAGAGTCTTTGAGTTTATTGTTGACAAAGTTGTAGAAAGCTCTATTAGATTTGGTGCGTAGGAGGTTTTCCTCTTGTTTGCTGTAGTAGTTAAGGCATTCTGCTTTTATTTGATTGCAAATGCTTTTATATCGGCTCTTTTTTAAAATTATTTTTAACTCTTTTTTTAAAATTGCCATGTAATCCCTTAATTCAGGGTAGAGTCGACAACTGAATATAGCTTAGCTTTTATTTGCCAGATGATGTTCTTGATGCTACAGGAAGTTTGCAGCAGATTTTTTTTTTCTTTATATGCTAGAAAAGAAATATCTGCTGCTATCTAGAATTAAATTCTCAACATTCTAAGTGGAGGCAAGCACTTTCACCCCTAGACCTCATGCAAATATTGACAATAGCTGGATAGAATCAGTGGTGGGATTCAAATAATTTAACAAGTATCTGCCCTAATGATTGGCTGGGTAGGCATGGCTGGGTGGGCACATGACTAGATTGACATGACCAACTCAACGTCACTGACCATGCCCGTCCCCGCCTCCTGGCAGGAAGCGGGGATGGGCATGGTCAGTGTCGTTGAGACCCCAATCAAGGCCTCAATAAAATATAATATTCCTCTCTATTTATTTACTACTACTGAACATCATTTAACAATAGTGGCAAGCAAAATCACAAAATAGAACAAAACGTACTTAAATCTTGCTTAGCAATGGAAATTTTGGCTCAGTTGTTTACCCCTTTCAAGTGACTTTCAAGAAACATTTCATGATTTGAACGATTTTGGGCTTAGGTAGTGGTGTCACCAAAGTGGGTCCACTTCTCTCCTTTGTTGGTGGGGAAGCTGTGCTTGGCTGAGGGCCACCAAAGGGAGGTGGGGAATCTGGAGGAGAACAACACTCCTGGTAAGAAAGCCTTTTGATCGCTTCTCACATGAAGAGACAGGATGCTATAAAGGCTCCACAGCCTTGTGTACTGCTACATTGCTCAGAGGGGGAATAAAGAGGCCAGCCAGCAGGCCAAAGCTTTCTTTGCTCTCCTGCCTCTGTTCTTGCAAGTTTAAAAAATGTCCCACTTTAAAAGATCAACTGTTCTGGAGCTTCAAGGCGGCAAAGGGCTGCTTTCCCAACGAAAGAGCCGACATGGGAGGCAGAGGGAGGAGAACTTCCCAAGCAGCTGGGGCTTATCAAACACCCATTGCAAAAGGCCGGGTGCCCCCCATTGATTGAGCAGGGCCAACGGAGGGACTTCGTGGGGGCAAACCATGCTGGGCGCCGGGGTGGGCACAGGAGCTAAGACAGCTAAGCCCTCCTTTATCTCCTAAATCAGCCCTGAGGTGAGGCAAATGGGGGGGCGGCATGCGCGTGCCCTCTGCAAAGTGTTCCCGTGAGACTGGCCAGGGCTTTGTAAAGGAGGTGAAACAAACAACTTGGCTGCTTTGTGTCCGAAGGGGTGCCATCATTCCAGCCACAGCCTCCCCATCCCCAGTTTAAGAAATGGGACTCCTCTCCCTTATTCAAGGGAGGCTTAGGGTTTATTTGTGGTTTTGAGGGGGGAGAAGGGGGCGGATGTGAGGAAATGGGGACTCAAGGAGCATTTGACTCTTCAACAACCGGCATCTGACAAAACTCTCGGGAGGAGAGAGAGGGCTTCTCAAATGGGCAAGATGGGGGGGATATATTTAAATGTCAAAAAAAGGCATGGGGTGGGGGCGGCGCTGCCAAAACCAAGGATAAAAGGGGGCCATTTTTCCATCTTTCCCTTTTTGCTAGGAAGGAAGGAAAAAGAAAATAGCAATAGCATTTAGACTTATAGACCACTTCGTAGCGTTTTTACAGCCGTCTCTACGCAGTTTAAGGAATCTGGGTAATAAGCATCTTGCCCCCCAACAATCTGGGTAATAGGCATCTTGCCCCCCCCCAACAAGGCATCTTGCCCCTCAACAATAATAAGCATCTTGCCCCCAACAATCTGGGTTATAAGCATCTTGCCCCACAACAAGGCATCTTGCCCCCCAACAATAATAAGCATCTTGCCCCACAACAATCTGGGTCCTCAATTTACCCACCTTGGAAAGATGGAAGGTTGGGGAAAGAAGGGGGAGACAGGGAGGGTATAAGGGGAGTTGTCTTTTGAAAGCAGTATGCAATGAAATTTCATTTTAATGTATGCGGAAGGAAGAGAGAGAAAGAAAAAGGCAGGGAGGAAGAGAGAAAAAAAGAGAAAAAATCCCCCCCCCCCGGTCAATGGTGTCCCTCTTTACCAATGTAAAAATCTGGTCACTACAGAAGCAGCAACTTCACACTCTCCCCTCTCTATAAGTGGCCACCGCCTCCCACTTCTCCCTCTTTCTTTCTGCTGCCAGGTGATTCCATGTGAACAAGGGGGCAGCCACTAGCAGAGAGAGGAGAGTGCAATATTGGTATTTCTGGGGTGAGAGGACATGGGAAGTGTCTGGATCTGGCTCACCTAGCTTTTTTTCTCTTGCAGCCATCTTTCCCATTTAGAGAGCCGCAGTCTCAAAGATCAGGAGGGCCAGGTGGAAAGAGAAGCAAAACTAGCAAGAGTGGAGGAAGGAAAGTAAAGCAAGCAAGTTAACCTTTGGCCTGCCAGCTGGCCTCTTTATTCCCCCTCACTCCTGAGGCAGCCCTCTGGAACAGCAGCAGAAACATGCACAGCTGCAACAGGAAGAGAAACTAGGTGAGCCAGGCCCAGATGCTTCCTTGGTCCCCTTGTCCCAGAAGCACCAACCTTGCACATTCCCCTCTCTGCTAGCAGATGCCCCCTTCTTCATATGGGATTGTCCAGCAGTGGGGAAGGAGAGGAAGAAGAGGACGGCCTCTAGCAGCTCCAAACATAAATGCAGAAAGCAGCATACCACGGGTGGGAGACCTGCTGTGGACCTGCTGCATTTGGCCGAAGGGTCAATGTCAGCAGTGACATTGTAGGGCTTGGCCTCCTTTTGGACCAAGCTCTTGATGTCATCTGCTCACCCTCCCCTCCATTTCAGGTCCCACATCCAACCCGCATTAGGGGGACTCACCATTTCCAAGAGGTAGGCAAGTAAACAGGTGACCCTTGGAGGAGTGTTCCACACTGGGGTGCTGAGTGCTTGGACAAGGTGCTTTCTTTTGGGCCTCCCTCCTGGAGCCAAGCCCAAAAGACAGCCAAGCCTTGCTGTGTACCTCGCCCAGGTGGCCCTTTGGCTAAGCACAGTGGGCCTGGAACTGATCTCCGTCCCCTGCTGTTGGTCTTACCTTGTCAGGCCAGGTGAGAAGTGGCTGGAGGGGAGGGTGAGGGGCACCCACCTGCAGGCCACCACCCATGAAGAGGTTGCCTGGGTAGCTGCACAGTGCCAGCAGCACTCATGGATCATGGTGCCACATGAGAACCAGGCATGAACCCCTCTTTGCAGGAGCCCCAATGATGCCCCCAGCATCCTTACGGCAGAGTCTGCTCCAGGCGCTTAGATCAGCCCCTGCAAAGACCATTGTCTCCTGAGGAGCCTGGCTGAGGCCTTGCTCACCACCCGCTGAGGATCCTAGAGATGGGTTCCTTCAAGCACTTAGCTTGTTTAGTAACTGCAGCCCCTCCCACTGAATGCCCTTGTCAGAGCTGAGTTGTGGTTTTGCCTGTGTGAATGTCACTTGCTTGGAGGGGGAGGGGGGATGATAGTGGAGTACCAAGATGCCAAAATGGCTGAGAGGGGAGGGGCGAGCTGTGAGGCAGGCCCAGGCATGGTGATTCAGCCGAATTGCACACAATGTTAACAATGGGTTCTGCTGTTCAATGTTAACAATGGGTGAAGCAGTTGAATACCACCACTGGATGGAATGAAGGAAATCCATAGAAGGTGGGAGATAAGAAGTTTAAGAAGAAAATGTCCATTGTTGTGGTGGAAGTGAGGCTCATTTGCAACTTTGGAAGATAAATGATGGCCTATTGGTGATATTGGGGTAAGCTAGATGCAGTTCTATTTTCTTTTTTTTACTGCTTGCTTTTAATTGGGGGGGGGAGAGAGAATATTGTTCTTCATCTCCTATTTTTTATTTTAATAATATTGCTTATGTTAAAAGGAAATTGTAATGGATTGGTATGAACGTATAACCAATAATCTGTGTTAAAATGGGCAGCCAAAAATCAAATCAAATCAAATCAAATCAAATTAAAATTCTTTTTAAATAGTGTTTCCATTATATTTCTAAAGAGAAGTTACTATATCTAAGGACAAAGGCCTCATTTTTAGGGAAACTTTCAACGGATACTAGAAGTCATTTTGATATATACTGTTTTCTTTATGAAATTTATATAGCTGCCCATCTCTCATCTATTATCCAGAATAGTGGCATTAAAGCAGTGCTATATTTTCCACGGGCTAATCATACATACCTCTGAGGTCCATCAATGTCATGCATTAGCCAAATCTGCATCTTGGAAACTTTCTCTGGGTTTAAGTTAACAATTTCAACACTGCCAAAAATGCTGAAAGATTAGAAGCAGAGAAAAACATTCAAAACTTTTTCTTGGTTAAACAAATATATCAGGCCAAAATGTTAAAATATTACTCCTTTGTTACTAGATGTATATTTCTATTTTCAGAAGACCCTTATTTCCGAAGACTCTAATTTGGTCTTTCTATATCCTTTTACATTCTGACTCTTCAACAGATGGATCTGTGCTTGCCATACTCAGTTAATGGTGGCTGACGCTTTTCTGCTATTCATCATAAAATTCTCAGCCAAGGGGACAAGCTCATAAAGAAGAAAAGGAACCACAAAATGACAGAGCCAAAAAGGACTTCGCTGAATTTTGGCATTAGCAAAATGAACAGAGTATGGTCCAAAATCTTAAGGGATATCCCCTACTTGCCCCTCCTAGGATTATCTATCCTCTTAATTATGCTGCGATGAATTTTCATGCAAATATTATTATGATTGTAAGCCTCCCAGAGTTATCCTGTGGTAAGATGGGCAGCCAATGAATTTAATAAATAAATATTAACACTTATTTTAAAATTATTATTATGAAATCCTTGCACTTGTTTTGACCCCTTAGATCAATAGGAGGGGTTTTATTTTCAAGAGGGGTATTTCAGTGGAAAGAACCTACTTGGGACCCGCACACCCATGGTGGCTGCTACTGAAGTAAATGGTAAACCGAGCTATGTTTTTGCTCTCCTTTTTTAAAAAAATCTTTAACTCTTTTGGTTTCTTCATTCTTTCATTTCTTTCTTCACTTGAAATCATTTTGAAACGCATTAGAACGTATCATTTATCACCAATCAGGCTGAGAACTGGAAGCCACAGCCCAGTTGCTAGTCCAGCACTAGAAAAGCCACCCCTGGCCCTGGGGGTATCTGCCAGGGTACAGTTGAAATATCAAGATGGTGACACAATGGTGCAATTGAAGCTCCATCCTCTTTAATGTGTGCCATGTATGCCATGTAAATTAAAATTGATAATTGTCAAGCACCAGAGAAATCAGGCGATCCAGGCAGTTTTTTCTTCCTTAATAATTTTTATTGAATTTTTTTAAAATGTAAGACAGACAGAACTAACAATATTTAACATATATAGGAGCTACCATTGGTCCTCTTATTATAGAAGTCTTCCTAATTCAAAAATAAAAAGCTAATTCTATTTTAGATCAATACAGAAAAGTGAACTTATCGATGAAATATCTGTTTGTATACAATATTAATATGCAAAGAAAAATAAATCTAAAATTTCAAACATTTTCTATTAATAATTAATAATAATAATTTATTAGATTTGTATGCCGCCCCTCTCCGAAGAATCGGGGCGGCTCACAACAAGCGATAAAACAATATTGTACAGGCACAAATCTAATATTAAGAAAAAACTAAAAAACCCTATCAATTAAAAACCAAACAGCACATACATACCAAACATAAATTATAATAAGCTTGGGGGAAAGGTGTCTCAAATCCCCCATGCCTGGCGGTATAGATGGGTCTTAAGTAGTTTACGGAAGACGAGGAGGGTGGGAGCAGTTCTAATCTCCGGGGGGAGTTGATTCCAGAGGGCCGGGGCCGCCACAGAGAAGGCTCTTCCCCTGGGGCCCGCCAGACGACATTGTTTAGTCGACGGGACCCGGAGAAGGCCAACTCTGTGGGACCTTATCGGCCGCTGGGATTCGTGCGGTAGTAGGCGGTTCCGGAGGTATTCTGGTCCAATGCCATGTAGGGCTTTAAAGGTCATGACCAACACTTTGAATTGTGACCGGAAACTGATCGGCAGCCAATGCAAGCCACGGAGTGTTGTAGAAACGTGGGCGAATCTAGGAAGCCCCACGATAGCTCTCGCGGCTGCGTTCTGCACAATCTGAAGTTTCCAAACACTTTTCAAAGGTAGCCCCATGTAGAGAGCGTTGCAGTAATCGAACCTCGAGGTGATAAGGGCATGAGTGACTGTGAGCAATGACTCCCTGTCCAAATAGGGCCGCAACTGGTGCACCAGGCGAACCTGGGCAAACGCCCTCCTCGCCACAGCCGAAAGATGATGTTCCAATGTCAGCTGTGGGTCGAGGAGGACGCCCAAGTTGCGCACCCTCTCTGAGGGGGTCAGTAGTTCCCCCCCCCAGGGTAATGGACGGACAGATGGAATTGTCCTTGGGAGGCAACACCCACAGCCACTCCGTCTTGTCTGGATTGAGTTTGAGTTTGTTGACAGTTTGGCCCCAACAGCCTCCAGGCACCGGCACATCACTTCCACTGCTTCGCTGACTGGACATGGGGTGGAGATGTACAACTGGGTATCATCCGCATATTGATGATACCTCACCCCATGCCCTTGGATGATCTCACCCAGCGGTTTCATGTAGATATTAAATAGCAGGGGGGAGAGGACTGACCCCTGAGGTACCCCACAAGGGAGAAACCTAGAGGTCGACCTCTGACCCCCCACTAACACCGACTGTGACCGACCGGAGAGGTAGGAGGAGAACCACTGGAGAACAGTGCCTCCCACTCCCAACCCCTCCAGTCGGCGCAGAAGGATACCATGGTCGATGGTATCGAAAGCCGCTGAGAGGTCAAGAAGCACCAGGACAGAGGACAAGCCCCTGTCCCGGGCCCGCCAGAGATCATCCATCAACACGACCAAAGCAGTTTCCGTGCTGTAGCCGGGCCTGAAACCCGACTGCTGGGGACCTAGATAATCGGCTTCTTCCAAGGACCGCTGGAGCTGGAGTGCCACCACCTTCTCGACAACCTTCCCCATAAAGGGAAGGTTGGAGATTGGACGATAGTTGTTAAGTACGGCTGGGTCCAGGGAGGGCTTCTTGAGGAGGGGGCGCACAAGCGCTTCTTTATAGAGTGATGGAAAAACTCCCCTCCCCAAGGAAGCGTTGGTAATCTCCTGGGCCCAGCTCCGTGTCACCTCCCTGCTGGCCGAAACCAACCAGGAGGGACACGGATCCAGTAAGCAGGTGGCAGAACTCACAGCTCCAATGGCCTTGTCCACTTCATCAGGTGTCACCAAGTCAAACTCCTCCCAGACAGATGGACAAAGACGTTTAGCCCCAGTCACCTCGACTGACTCATTGTCAGCCGATACTGCTATGCAATTGGAGTCGAGTTCAGCTCGGATCCGAGCGACTTTATCAGCGAAAAATGAGTTAAATTCCTCAGCACTGCCCTGCAAGGGTTCCCCAACTCCCCCCTGATTTAGAAGGGAGTGGGTTACCCTAAACAGTGCAGCCGGGCGGGATTCCGCTGATGCAATCAAGGCGGCATGGTACGCGCATCTTGCCGCCTTGAGCGCCACTTTGTAAGTCTTAATAAAAGCTCTTACAAGTGTTCGGTCGGATTCGGACTTACTCTTCCTCCATCGCTTCTCTAGACGTCTCTTCTGGCGTTTCAACTCCCGGAGCTCCTCGTTGAACCATGGAGCTCTACGGGGTCTAGTGCCACAGAGAGGTCGCAGTGGCGCAATTCGGTCAAGAGCCTCCGCTGCAGCCTTGTTCCAGGCCTCAGCAAGAGACTCTGCCGAGCTGTGGATGAGCGAATCTGGTAAAACCCCAAGCGCCTTCTGAAAGCCCTCAGGGTCCATCAGGCGTCTGGGGCGGAACCTCCTAATCGGTTCCGCCTCCCTGCGGGGGAGGATTGGAGCCAGGAAGTTGAGCCGCAGTAGAAAATGGTCTGACCATGACAAAGGCAATTGATTATATAATTATGATTAAATTGTTAAACTCAGGCAGTTCAAATGGATATAAAGATTTATTGCAAGCCTAAACTCTCTACAAGAATCTGAACTAGTAAAAGTAAAAAAAAAAACGGTGATAGATAAGGAATTCAAGTTGGGACTTAGATCTCTTATGATAGGATTCCTGAAGTGAAATTGGGTTCCTTGGGCTCAGCCTGGTTATCTCCTACAGCAGGGGTAGGGAACGTTGGCTCTTCTATGACTTGTGGACTTCAACTCCCAGAATTCCTGAGCCAATCATGCTAGCTCAGGAATTCTGGGAGTTGAAGTCCACAAGTCACAGAAGAGCCAACGTTCCCTACCCCTGTCCTACAGTAATACTTCAATCATACCATTGTGGCTGTCATCTTTATTCCATATCTTGCAGATACCCATGGCTGACATATAGATGCTTGGTCAGAAATATCCACAAATAAATAGTGAAGAAAACCTTCTTTGTTTACTAAAGGAACATTTTAAGTCCATGAGAGGAAAGACAATACCTGTTTTTTCTAAATGCTCCAGTCGCTGTTGACCCATTGAGCATCACTTGGACTGTTCCACAGGATGTTTCTGCAAACTAAAACAAGGAGGAACATTATTTCTTACAACAAGCAAATCATCTATTTTATATTTGGTTACTATTTTGTGTTTCCAAAAATACAATAGATGTTTGAACACCTTATTTCTACAAAATTAATTTCCCTGCCATAATTTGAAAAATATCATAACAAGACATACCCACCTAGATCACTGCTGTCTGAAAATGGTTTCAGGTTTTCACAAAATTCATGGAAGAGGAAAAACTTTAATGGTAATTGTAATAATAAAACCAACAAAGATAGGTAGCCCTCAACTTATGACTGGTTGCTTAACATTCATTCAAAGTTACAATGGATCCATGAAAGCTATTGAATTTCCCTGAAATATGACCTACACCCAAAACAAATTGTAGCTTAATATAAGCCCTATCCCCCAAAATAAACCCTATTTTAAGCCCCTGTTATCATCTGGTTGTAGGAGGGCAGGGTGGACCCGTCCCACACACCACACACCCACTTACCTTAGGACTAATGCAGCCAGGCCTTCCATGCCCCGACACCTGTCACATCACTGCTCGACTTCTACTGCAGCAGCTTGTGGCCACTTGTAGCTGGACACCACATCATGGCATTGTGCCATTGCCACCACTCACAGACAGATACCATGCAGTGCATTGCGCTGGTGTAGTTGCTTATAGCAGAATGCCAAGAGGCTCATCTCACTGGTGCTGACACTTGTGGCAGAACGCTGTGAGGCTCATCACACCTGTGCCACCATTCAGGTAAGCAGCATAGCCTTCTGCTGTAAGCAGTGGCAGTGGCACAATGAGCCTTGTGGGATCCTGCTTGTGAGTAGTGGCAGCAGTGCATTGAGCGACATGGTGTCTGGCTGCAAGTAGCCCAGAAGGCGGCAGTGACATGACATACGTTGGGCCATGGGAGGCATAGCTGCAGTGGTCTTAACATAAGTGGGTAAGACATCCCTCGAAGATAAGACCTGAAAATAAGATCAAGTAAGATCAGATCTTATTTTTGGGGAAGCATGGTACTTACAACCAATTTGAAGTTCTCATGTCTGCCTTCCTCCACCCCACACAGTCACATTCTCCACTGCATCTGGAAGGAGAGTCCAACATGGGTATTTAACCAATCCTATTGGTAGAGACTGAGTAAAAAATTAGCATAATAATAGGTACCGCGCCCTTGCAGTCCCCCATGAGCTCAGTTTTAAAAACTCAGTCCCAGAGTAGAGACATACTGAGTTTTACTTAAAGAAATTTGACTGTTGTTTACCAGTTTAATCTTGTTTCTTTTGTCTCCTTACAGATTTGATCAGCGTTGGAGGAAGGGGTCTCTGTCCTCCGTGGACAACACCCCCAACGATCTCCTTAGGGGCTGCTTCCCCCCGAGGGAACTGCCCCCAAGAGGAGCACCTCAGCCCAGAGTCCCTGGCCCCAGCGGTCAAACAAGGGCTGCGAGCCGAAGGTGGGGGGGTCCGCCCCCCCCCCCACTAGGAGGCTCGAGGAGGACAAATGCCCCCGGAGGGGTTTTCGACCAGCGCCGGAGCCCGGATCAGCTGTTAAGCGGCGAGAGGAAAAAGCCACGGAGGCTACCGCCGCCGCCGCCGCCGCCAGAGATAAAATCGCCACGGCTGGTCGGTGAGAGGTCCATCGAGGACCGGATGACCGAGAACGGGCTGGGTGAGCCCGAATAGGCAGCGAAAGCGGGGGGGTAAGCGCAAAAAGCCCACGAAAACGCTGGGCAGCGCCATTTTGGAAAGACCCCCCCACGGAGCGCAAAGGCGCCAACCGGAAGGGCTTCCGGCAGCTGAGAAGCGCAAATTGGACTTCGGCTCTACTGCGCAACCGCAAGGGTGAGACCAGCAGCAGCAGCCATTTTTACTATTAGTGACGAAGCTGCTGAGAGGCAATTTTCCGGGCAATTCATCTGATACAACCACCGGAGCTGTGAGTACAATGGATGATAAGCCCAGTGCCGAGAAAGCCAGTTCCCCAGTGGTGACCAAGGAAAAGGCTAAGGGGAAGGATAAGGAGAGGTCAAAGCCCTCCCAGTCCCCTGCTTCGGTGGCCCTGCTTCGGTGGCCACCCCTGCTTCGGTGGCCTCATTGAAAGAGGCAGAAAAGTGCATAAAAGCGCTGGAGAAGAAATTGGAGGCAGCATTACACCCCTCCCCCTCGCCAGTACCATTGGCTCAGAGGCAGGCAACCACACCTGAACCTATGACTCCACAGTCAGCCTTTGGACACATGGGGCCCCTTCAAGAGGGTGACTGGTCCCCAGAAGGGCAGTTCATGACATTGCCACAGGCCCCATCTCCAGCATTGTCCTGGACTAGACCTGAACCTTCAGGGCCTCCAAGAAGGGGCGCCCAGGCACCTTCAGCTACGTTTACCCCTACAGCGGCTGGGCTACGATCCCAGACTGGTTCATGGCAACACATGCCTCCAGATCTACAGGAGATGTTCGCAAATGTCTATGCTCAAGGAGTGAATGCCGGGGCAGGTCAGCATGTGAACCGTCCACAGACTCAAGCAAGAAACCTTTGGCCAATAGCGCCCCCCTCGGGCTTGGGGTCTCTTTCAGAGGATCCGGATTTTGGCGAGGACAGTGACAAAGAGTACGAGTTCTCAGAGGATGAGAACACCCCAGAGCAGCAGCCAGTGGCTGGCCTGTTTAAACCTACACTGTTTCGGACCCTACTTTTCAAAGCAAAGCAGGTAATGGACCTGCAGGGAGCTGCCAAGACACCTGAAGCAGAGACCGGCAAGACATCAGCTTCCCTTTTAAGAGAACCCCAACCCGAGTCGGACCACATCCCAGCCTCGCACATTTTTGTTGAGGGAGTTAAAAAGCCCTGGCAGCACCCCGCAGCGGCCCAGGGGCCTTCAAATTTGGAGCGAAAGTTCTACACATTCGACAAGGAGGTGGAAAAACTTTTGGAGTTTCCCCCCATTGACCAGCCGGTAGTCACGCTGGTTTCTAGTGCCCTGGTACCGTCAGAGACGGGGGAAAGCTTGAAACCAGAGGACAGGAAGGCGGAAACCCTATTGCGCAAGACCCACCAGATGGCGGGCTGGGGTTTCCGAGCGGCTGCCGCGGCCTCCTTCTTCAACAGGGCCTCTATCATGTGGCTCCAGGAACTGCAGTCACGCCTCGGCCCGGAGGAGGCCAGACTTCGCCAGGATATCAGTAAACTGCAGGCCGCAGCTGAGTTTTCCGCCGATGCCACCCTACATGCAGCTAAGTTTGCCAGTAGAGGCATGGCTACTACACTGTCGTCACGCCGACTGTTGTGGCTAAGAAATTGGCCAGCGGACTTGAAATCAAAATGGCGCCTGGCATCAGCCCTGCTGCAGGGATCAATGCTCTTCGGCGACATTCTGGATAAAGTCCTCATTGAGGACAAGGACAAGAGGAAGGTCCTCCTTAAGTCCAATAGATGCCAGGACCGTCGCTTTACTCCCTACACTAGACGTCAGAACCCACGTTGGGATTCTTCTACGGGACAGGGACAAGCGCAGAGAGGTTTTCACCAGAACCAATATTCCCAACAATCGTTCAGGAGTGATCGCGGATCCTATCAGGATCGTCCAAGAGGTTTCCAGCAGTCCAGGCGGTCCTTTCGGGGAGGCAACCAGAGGGGATATCGTCGTTCCAAATGACTCATCCAGGCTCCTACCATTAGGGGGGAAGCTGCAACACTTCAGCCCCTCCTGGCTACTCACTTCCTCGGACAAGTGGGTACTAGCCACCGTATCAGAAGGACTTCATCTGGAATTCATGGGACCTCCTCCTCATCGATTTGTAAGTTGCCCAAGGCTTCGGGACCTGCACAAGAGACAGCAGATCCGCAAGGAGATTGCCCATTTATTGGAAATACAAGCCATCGAACAGGTACCTCGGCAAGAAGTAGGCAAGGGATTTTATTCCAGGATCTTCCTGGTACCCAAGTCTTCAGGAGGATACCGGATGATACTGAATTTGAAACAACTCAATATCTACATCAAATACAGGAGATTCCACATGCACTCCTTACAGACTATTCTTCCCTCGATACGCTCCAGGGATCTGTTGACTTCAATAGATTTAAAGGAGGCCTACCTCCACGTGCCTGTGCACCCGACACACCGGGAATTTCTCAGGTTCTGTTCAGAAGGCGTCCATTACCAATACAGGGCAATGCCCTTCGGCCTTTCCTCAGCCCCACGGACTTTTACCAAGTTGCTGGATGCCCTGACGGCCAACCTTCGGTCTCATTCCATCAGACTGATGGCCTACCTGGACGACATAATTATCTTGTCCAGGTCCCCCGGGCAGGCCAGAGAGGACCTAGCCAGAACAATACGGACATTAGAAGCACATGGCTTCACGATAAACGTGGAAAAAAGCCAGCTGTCTCCGGCAACCAGACTACAACACCTGGGTTCCATCATCGATACCTTATCAGGCAAGGTAACCCTTTCTCCCGAGAGACAAGAGAATATTCATCGCCTGGTTTCCAACTTGGTCCGCCTCAGACGGGCCCCACTGGCACGGTTGTCAAAAGTTCTGGGAACGTTGGTGTCGACCATAGGTATAGTTCCCTGGGCCAGGCACCATATAAGAGGCCTCCAGTGGTTTCTCTTACCAGCTCAGAGGGCCAAGGTCAGTCACTCACAAAGGACTATCAACTTACCAAAGAGAGTCAGAGAGTCGTTGAAGTGGTGGCTTACCGAAGCAATTCAGGAAGGCTCCCCCTTTTGCACTCAGGACCGTCTCATTCTCACCACAGACGCCAGTTTATACGGATGGGGTGCCCACCTGGGACGACATATGGCCCAAGGACAATGGACGGTGGAGGAACTGGCTTCGGTCAATATAAACTTCTTAGAACTAAGGACAGTGTTTCTAGCCCTACTGGCCTTTGCCCCCATAGTGGAGGGCAAACACATACTTATCTTAACAGACAATGTAGCGACCAGGGCCCACCTGAATCACCAAGGGGGCACAAGGTCACAACGACTTATGGAGGAAACTACGATGCTTTTCAACTGGGCCGAGACCCATTTAGCATCGCTGAACATATCGCAGGGATCAGCAATTCCACAGCGGATTGGCTCAGCAGGACTACCCTGGACCCGTCAGAGTGGCAACTCGATCCAGACCTGTTCTATCAGTTGACCCAGAGGTTCGGGGTTCCCCTAGTGGACCTATTTGCCAGCAGCCAGAACACCCAGCTCCCGCGGTTTTTCACACGCTTTCCGGACCCAAAGGCAGAAGGGACCAACGCTCTACTGTCATCTTGGCCCCCCGGCCTCCTTTACGCCTTCCCTCCTGTGAATCTCATCCCGAGGGTGGTGGAGAAGATTCTTCAGGAGGAAGCGGAAGTGATCCTACTAGCACCGCACTGACCACATCGGCCGTGGTTCGCGGACTTGGTGGAGCTTTCAGTGTCACCCCCGTGGAAAATCCTGGATCAGATCATCTCGCTGAGCCAGGGGAATCTGCAACACCCAGATCCCCAATGGCTGCACTTGACAGGCTGGCACTTGAAAGGCATAAATTGAAGCAGTTGGACTTACCAGAGAAGGGCATAGATACCATGCAGGCTGCCAGGTGCCCATCGACTTCACGGATTTATCAGGCAACCTGGGCAGCATTTTGTAACTTTTGCAACAAAGATTTACGTGACCCTAGGGAAGCTTCTGTAATTACAGTTTTGGAATTTTTACAAGCAGGGGTGGAGCGTGGCCTAGCCCCTAATACCTTAAGAAGACAGGTGGCAGCCCTAGCCACCATGATTCAAACCCCAGAGTCTCGTTCATTGGCTCAGCATGCTTGGATTAGAGACTTTATTAAGGGAGCCACGAATAAACATTCCCCGCCTGTCAGGAGATTTCCATCCTGGGACCTCACGTGGGTACTTAAGGCCTTAACTAAACCTCCCTTTGAACCATTGAGGTCTATACCAATTAGGTTACTTTCCATCAAGACAGCCTTCCTTGTGGCTATTACATCTGCACGCAGGGTGTCGGAGATATCGGCCCTATCTGTGAGACCTGACCTCTGTGTCTTTTACCCAGATAGGGTGGTTCTTCGGTTGGACCCCACCTTTGTGCCAAAAGTGAACACGGCATTCCACAGGAAGCAGGAACTAATTCTCCCGGATTTCTGTACTCATGGGAGTCATCCGTCGGAGCTGCTGTGGTATAAGGTGGATGTCCGAAGGGCTCTAAAGATTTACATTAGAAGGACGGAGGAGTTCCGTAAGTCTGAAACTCTCTTTATTTCATTTTCTGAATATAGGAAGGGACTTGGACTATCGGAAAAATCCATTAGTCGTTGGATTAAGGACTGTATTTCGGAGGCCTACAGGGCCGGAGGACACACAGTTCCGGAAGGATTGACAGCGCACTCAACCAGGAGTGCGGCGACCTCAGCGGCTTGGTCTACTCAAGCATCAATAGAGGACATTTGTAGGGCTGCAACCTGGGCAGCCCCTACGACGTTTATTAGACATTACAAGTTGGACTCCTTTGCTTCAGCGGAAGCGGCCTTTGGCAGGAGGGTTCTTCAAAGAGTTTGTGTTTCTCCTAAGTCCCTAGCTAGACCTTCTCCCTCCCATGGGCTTTAAAGATCTTTGATATATCCCATGTTGGACTCTCCTTCCAGATGCAGTGGAGAAGACCCGTTGTACCTACCTGAACGGTCTTCTCGAATTGAATTGTTCAATAAAAGTTGGTTATCCTCTTAAGTGCCTTTCGTTTTTAAAACTGAGCTCATGGGGGACTGCAAGGGGGCGGTACCTATTATTATGCTATTTTTTTACTCAGTCTCTACCAATAGGATTTGTTAAATACCCATGTTGGACTCTCCTTCCAGTGCATCGAGAAGACCGTTCAGGTAGGTACAACGGGTCTTTTGGGCACTTGATAACTGGACGCATTCATATAGTTCTGATTTCTAGCAAAAACCACCTTATAGCAAACAATGGGCTTTTCAATTACCATGGCACTTGCTAACTATCTGGCCGATAGCATTTGCTCACATTGAGACTTACAAAATGGCACTCAAGATGACAAGATGGGCAAATCATGTCACCTCGATTGCATCTGTGGAATCCTGCCCAGCCACCCTGTTTAGGGTGACTCGTTCCCTCCTTAATCAGGGGGAAGTTGACACGCCCTTGAAGGATAGTACTGAGGATTTCAATAAGTTTTTTGCAGATACAGTGATCCCCCGCTCGTTGCGAGGGTTCCGTTCCAGGACCCCCCGCAATGAGCGGGTTTTCGCAAAGTAGCGCTGCGGAAGTAAAAACACCATCTGCGCATGTGCAGATGGTGTTTTTAACTTCCGCAGCGCTAGCGAGGAGCCGAAGATTGGGGGTGGCGCGGCTGTTTTAAAATGTCGCCGCCGACATGGGGGGCTCGCTAGCACCCCCCCGAACCCCCAACCTGGGTTTGGGGGGGTGCTAGCAAGCCCCCCATGTCGGTGGCGACGTTTTAAAACACCCGCGCGGCTTTCCAATGAGTCCCGAAGACAAACGTCAAACTTCCGCGTTTGTCTTCGGGACTCATTGGAAAGCCGCGCGGGTGTTTTAAAACGTCGCTGCCGACATGGGGGGCTCGCTAGCACCCCCCGAACCTCCAACCCGGGTTTGGGGGGGTGCTAGCAAGCCCCCCATGTCGGCGGCAACGTTTTAAAACACCCGCGCAGCTTTCCAATGAGTCCCGAAGACAAACGCGGAAGTTTGACGTTTGTCTTCGGGACTCATTGGAAAGCTCCGATCGTTTTAAAACAGGCGCGCCGTTCTCCGCTGACTCCTGGCGAACTTCCCCGCTTTAGGAGTCAGCGGAGAACGGTGCGCCTGCTTTAAAACGATCGGAGCCAGCCGGCTCCGATCGTTTTAAAACAGGCGCGCTGTTCTCCGCTGACTCCTGGCGAACTTCCCTGCTTTAGGAGTCAGCGGAGAACGGCGCGCCTGTTTTAAAATGATCGGAGCCGGCCGGCTCCGATCGTTTTAAAACAGGTGCGTCGTTCTCCGCTGACTCCTGGCGAACTTCCCGGGCGAAGGGCGAAGGGCGGGCGAGCGGGTGCTGGGGGGGCTTCGCCCTCCCGCCAGCAAGAGGGGGAAGACCCAGGGAAGCCGCCCAGCAGCTGATCTGCCCGGCGCCATCTACGCATGCGTGCCCATAGAAAAAAGGGCACGCATGCGCAGATGGTGTTTTGACTTCCGGGTTCAAAAATCGCAAATTACCCTGTTCGCAATGGTCGGGGACGCAATAACCGGGGGATCACTGTAAAATTGCTCAGATCCAGACAGAACTTGACTCTAACTGGAATGCAGTGTCGGCTGACAACAAGTCAGTTGAGGTGACAGGGGCCCATTTTAGTCCTGTTGTGTGGGAGGAGTTTGACTTGATGACACTTGATGAAGTGGACAAGGCCATGGGAGCTGTGGGCTCCACCACCTGTTTTTTGGACTCATGTCCCTCCTGGCTGGTTTCAGCCAGCAGGGAGGTAACACAGAGCTGGGTCCAGGAGATTGTCAATGCTTCTTTGAGGGATGGGTCCTTTCTGGTTCCCTGTAAAGTGGCAGTTGTGCGCCCCTCCTCAAAACGCCTTGCCTGGACCCAGCTGTTTTAAACAACTATCATCCTGTCTCCAACATTCCCTTTATAGGGAAGGTTATTGAGAAGGTGATGTCACTCCAGATTCAATGGTCCTTGGATGAACCAGATTATTTGGGCCCTCAGCAGTCAGGATTCAGGCCTGGCTACAGCACGAAAACTGCTTTGGTCACGCTAACAGGTGATCTTTGGTGGGTCTGGGATAGGGGACTTTCCTCTATCCTCGTGCTTCTTGACCTCTCAACAGCTTTTGCTACCATCAACCAAGGTATGCTTCTCCACCGGCTGGAGGGGTTAGAAGTGAGAGGCACTGTCCTTTGGTGGTTTGCCTTCTACCTCTCCGGTCGGTCGCAGTCAGTGTTAGCAGGAGGGCAGAGGTTGACTCATAGGTGGGGTTCCTCAGAGGTCAGTCCTCTCCTCCCTGTTGTTTAGTATCTACATTAAACTGCTGGGTGAGATCATCCAAGGACATGGGGTGAGTTACCATCAGTATGCTATTGACACTCAACCCATGGAAGTAGTATGCCAGTGTCTGGAGTCTGATAGGGTTTGGATGGGTGTCAACAAGCTCAGACTCAACCCTGACAAGATGGAGTGGCTGTGGTTTTGCCTCCCAAGGACATCTCCATCAGTCCATCCATTACTGGGGGGGAGACTTTTGACCCCCTCAGAGAAGGTCTGCAAGTTGGGTGTCCTCCTCAATCTACAACTGACTTTAGAATGCCATCTTTCCGCTGTGGTGAGGGGGGCATTCATCCAGGTTTGTCTGGTGCACCAGTTGCGGCCCTATCTGGACAGGGAGCCTCTACTCACAGGCACTTATGCCCTTATCAACTCGAGGTTCAACTACTGTAATGCTCTCTACATGGGTCTATGTTTGAAGAGCGTTCAGAAACTGCAAATTGTACAAAATGCAGCCGCACGAGCTGTCATGGGCCTTCCTAGATACGCCCATGTCTCTCCAGCACTCCGCGGGCTGCATTGGCTGCTGATTGGTTTCTGAATGTAATTCAAAGTATTGGTTATGACCTATAAAGCCCTAAATGGCATGGGACCAGATTACTTATGGGACTGCCTTCTGCCACAAGAGCCTTAGAAACTGGTCAGGTCACACAGTGTTGGCCTTCTCCAGATCCCATCAACTAGACAATGTTGTCTGGTGGCGCCTAGGGGAAGAACCTTCTCTGGCCCTCTGGAACAGGTTTCACCCAGAGATTTGTACCGCCCCCATCCTCCTTGCCTTCCACAAGAACCTGAAGACCCATTTATGCCAACAGGCCGGGGGACATTAGATGTTAGTCCCCTGGCTGATGAATGTAATATATGTTTGATTGTTTGAATGGGAGCAATTGATTTTTAAGGAAATTTTAACCTAAAATTGGATTTAGGATAGTTCTATTGTTTTTTTTTCTATATGTTGTAAGCCGCCCCAAGTCTTCAGAGTGGGACAGCATATAAATAAATAAATAAATAAATAAATAAATAAATAAATAAATAAATAAATAGACCACAAGATCCCTTCCAGCTCTATTAATCTAATCTAATATTATCTAATGAGTCATGACATGATAAAAATTGTGGATTCATTTATGGGTTTAAATTGAGGATAACATTTACATAATGAAGAGTTAAAATATTAAAAAGAGGGGAAGAGAGAGGACAATTCAGCAGAGTTTCTTATGTTTTGTTTTTGCAAAGCTGCCCCATTTATTGTTTTAGTGGATGCAAAAATAATACTTTCCCCGCTGCATGATTCCTTGGTTCCTTTTTATTTCTGTACTTTTATACATTTATATATAATATTTTTATACCACCCATGCCTATTGGCTTCAACAGTTTAGTCACAATGTCATCAGGCAGCAGTAGCCAGAGAAGTGTAAAAATAACAACATGATTGAAAATATCAGAATGATACCTGAATAATTGAAAATATCAAGACTTGGGGGACTTCCGGTGGCCGCTCGAGGCACAGAAGTCTCAAGGAGGAAACCTCTCCCTCCTGAGACTGCTTTTTCCTTTGTTTTCTGAGATCCTTCAAGACAAAGATTGTCTGGAGGGCGACGTGGGCAAAGAGGGGATAACCAGGCATCGGAGAGTTAAAGGTATTTGCCCCTGATCAGTGTTCCCTCTAATTTTTTTTCAGTGTGAGCAGAAAAGTATAATGTCTGAGTGGCACATTTCCATGCCTGGGCGTGGATTGGTTAGAAAGAAAAGGGGGTCACATGACCTCAGGACACACAGCAACGGTCCTAAAAATGAAATGGCAGCAAAGTTTTGATCCTCTGATCATCGGGCTGCTGCGAACATTCTAAGTGTGAAAAAGAGGCATAAGTCATTTTTTTCAGGGCTGTTGCAACTTTGAATGGTCAGTAAATGAACCAATGAGGCCAACGTTTCTATCGCCTGAGTAAGACGGTTATTAAGTGAGTTCTGCCTCACTTTACAACCTTTCTTGCCACAGTCGTTAAGTGAATCCCTGCAGCTGCTTGAACATCCCAAAAGATGTTCACATAACCCTGGGACAGGGCCACCATCATAACTAACTTGACAAGTGTCCAAAGTTTGATCCAATAACCCCTTTATTTTTCTAACAAAATCCTTTCTTTCTAGAAGGAACAATAGAAAAAATAAAATGGAAAAGGGGATTAAAAGGGGATACAAAAAAATTAAAAAGAAAAGGATTTGGTTCAAAGTTCTTCTCAGATTGAAGAAATTGGAGTTTGAGAAGGGTTGATTATGCTTGGAGTATTGTTTTGTTTTCTCTTTTTTAACTTCTATTTTTCTATTTAGATATATGAATTTAGGAATTGCTGATCTGTTTTAATAAAGTTAGAAGTATTGATTATAATAAGATATGCAGTAGGTGATACTGATTTGGATTAATGAATAAATAGAATTGAATTTAGCACTTTGGCATACTGGTTAATAAGTTAGAAATATAATTGGTGTTGTACTTTTTGAAGGAACATTAAGGAGGGAATTTAAATAAAAGAAAATGTATGTAACTGGATGACAAAATTAGAAAAAAAAACTTTTGCAACTTTTGGGATGATTGATATTAGTTACTAAGAAAATACTGCATTTTATTCTTGGAAAATTAGATGGTACATTGTATTGTTTGAATGTATGTTGAGAGAGAGAAAAAAATTACCACCACCCCCCAAAAAGTCCTTCCACCCTCTTTCCCTCCATTCATTTCATTCTTCCTCCTCCCTCCCTCCATTTCTCCTTATTTCCTTCCTTCCTCTCCACTTCTCTCTTTCCCTCCCTCTCTTTCCCTTTTCTTTCTTTCTCTCTTTTCCCTCTCTCTCATTCTCTCCTTCCAGGTCTCTCTCATTCCTGCCCCTTCACTCTCTCATTTGTTTATCTCTCCTCCCTTGTGTGTCCAATCACACTTGGCCAATAAAGAAATAAAGGAAGGATCGTCCCAGAGCAGATTCCATTGGCTCCAAAACGGGGGGGGCACGGCCGTGTTGGAGGGAAATGGGGTGGGGAAGAGACATGCTGCCAGGCACTTGGCTCCAGCCCCCCCCCTTTTCGTCCGCCCTCTCCGAAGCTTCGTCCTCCCTCTCCAACCCCCACCCCTCTCTCTGAAGTTTCACAACTCCTCCCATTGCCTCAGCACTCACAATAGACAGCTCGCATCTCTTTTGACTGTCAGATTCTCCATTTCAAAATGCAGTGGGGGGGGGGCAATCTTCCAGGCCCTGCTGTAAACCTTTTGAGACTCCTTCACAGTGATCGGGTGGTTGCTGTCAGCAGCTTTGCTGGCCGTCGCAGGTCTTGACGTCAGGGGGCCCCTGCTGCCCTGACCACCATGCTCACCTTGTGCCATGGGGGGGCATGCAAGCCCCTTGCCTCCACCGCCTCCTCTTCCACCGCCCTGCTGCCTGAACCCATTTACAAGAGGCTGGTGGAAGACCCGATGTTGCTTTTTCTAAAGGTAGGGGGGGAGAGTAAAAGCGGCATTGGATCTTCCACCAGCCCCTTGTAAACAGGCTCAGGCAGCAGGGCGGTAGAAGAGGAGGCGGTGGAGGCAAGGGGCCCGTCGTCGTCAAGGCCGCCTAGGGAAGCAGCAAGCAGCAACAGAGCCAGAGAAGCTGGGTGGGGCTTAGAGCCCATGGGGTGCTGGCTCCATTGCGCTGCCATGGAAAACTCTGGGCTGAGCTTGGTTTTTCCCTGCGCCCCAGTGCGCTGTGCGCATTAGAGGAAACGTTGCCCCTGATGCGAAGGGCATCCTCCCTATTGGGGTCAAAGGCATCCACCGCTGCTGAAAGGCATGGCAGGTCCGAAGCTTTGACAGCCACGAAAAGAGGAAGCAACCCAGATTGACAGATCAACCCATTTTATCATAAGCTGAAAGCTGATTTTTACATCTTTGGGGTTCTTACATAACTGAACATTTTACATAAAATAACAATCTAATAAGTGGTGAACTATAATTGATATAATTGAAGGATTCTGACAGATTCCAAAAAGAAAGTCGAACCAGGTGATGGGAAGAAGGGACCCAAATTCTAGTTAAGTGGCGATAGTGAGTGGCGTGAGAAAGATAACACTCCGATCACACAGAGAGGAGTGGTGTTAAACTTGGTCCGGGTGTTTATGTTATTTGCTCCTTCAGAATCCAGGAATATTACTGTTGGATCAGATTGGACTGAATGAGCCGGGGGCAATGTTCCCTCTAATTTTTTTTCAATGTGGGCGGAAAAGTATAGTGTCTGAGCAGCAGTCCCATTGGGACTGGGCGGCATAGAATAAATAATCGAATCCCAGTGACCAGTTAGATCCCACAGAGTTGGCCTTCTCCGGGTCCCGTCAACTAAACAATGTCATCTGGCGGGACCCAGGGGAAGAGCCTTCTCTGTGGTGGCCCCGACCCTCTGGAACCAGCTCCCCCCAGAGATCAGAATTTCCCCCACCCTCCTCACCTTTCATAAGCTCCTTAAAACCCACCTCTGTCATCAGGCATGGGAGAATTGAGATATTCCTTCCCCCCAGGCCTATACAATTTATGCATGTCCAGTCAACGAAGCAGTGAAAGTGATGTGTCGGTCCCTGGAGGCTGTTGGGGTCTGGATAGGTGTCAACAAGCTCAAACTCAACCGTGACAAAACGGAGTGGCTGTGGGTTTTGCCTCCCAAGGACAATTCTATCTGTCCGTCCTTTACCTTGGGGGGTGTAATTATTGACCCCCTCAGAAAGGGTTCACAATTTGGGCATCCTCCTTGATCCACAGCTAACATTGGAACACCATCTTTCAGCTGTGGCGAGGAGGGCGTTTGCCCAGATTCGCCTTGTGCACCAGTTGCGGCCCTATTTGGACAGGGAGTCATTGCTCACAGTTTTTTTCTCTCTGTTATTATTTAAGTGCTTTTACCATATGCTTTAAATCAAGGGTCTTCCTCTCTCTCACTCTCTCTCACTCTCTCCCTTCCTCTCTCCTCTCTCTCTCTCTCTTTCTTGCTCTCTCTCACTTTCTCTCCCTTCCTCTCTTCTCTCTCTCTTTCTTTCCCTCTCTCTTGCTTTCTTTCTCTCTCTCTCTCTACCCCTCTTGCTCTCTCTCTCTTTTTCTCACTTTCCCTCTCCCTCTCTCCTTTCTATCTCACTTTGTCTGTTGTTCTCTTTCTCTCTCTCTCTTGTTCTCTTTCTCTCTTTTCTTTCTCTCTCTCTTGCTTTCTCTCTTTCGCTCTTTCTCTCTTGTTTTCTCTCTCTCTCTCTTGTTTTCTCTCTCTCTCCCTTGTTTCCTCTCTCTCTCTTGCTTTCTTTCTCTCACACACACTTTCTCTCTCTTGTTCTCTCTCTCTTGCTATCTCTCCCTCTCACCTCCCTCTTTCTCTCTCTCTCTCTCTTGCTTTCTTTCTCTTTCACTCTTTCTCTGTTGTTTTCTCTCTCTCTCTTTCTTGTTCTCACTTTCTCTCTCTTCCTTTCTTCTCTGCGGAGGTTTTTCTTATTTTGAATGTTCCGGGTGGGCTGGCAGGGGGATGGGGAGCGTGCGCATATGCGCCCCTGACATTCCAAAGAACCTTTGCCGGCCTCCACTGTCAGAAGTTTTTTTCCGAGTGCTCGCCACCGCTGCAGCCACCGCTGCGGGAGGAGCCAGAGAAAGGGGCGGATTGGGCGGACGGGCGGCAGCAGCAAGAAGACATGGGTGCAAGGGGGCCGGAGGTAGTGGGGGGTGGAGGCTCTGCACTTTTGTCGCTCCCCACCCCAAACTCCAATGCCCAGCTCCTTGCGTGGCCCTAGAAAAGTGTGCGTGGGGGGTTGTTTTTGGCCTTAGAGGTCACTACCTGGTGCCAGTAATGCTGGTGCCTTCCTGCTGGGCCCCAAAGGAAACTTGGTGCTGCCTCCACTAGGGAAGCTCCAGCTGGGCGGGGCACTGCCGGTGCCTCTGACCTGAAGCTATTTTAAATGTTCCGGGCGGGCTGGCAGGGGGATGGGGAGCGCGCATGCATGCATGCCCAACATTCCAAATCCTGCCTCCACTGTGAGAAGAATGCCTGCCCCGCCTCTCCTGTAGCCCTTTCACTGACAGCCTGGGACAAAAGTGCTCTCAGCGAAAGGGCTGCAAGAGGGGCCGGGTGGGCATTAGCGGCCGCATGAGGAGGACAAGAAGCCGCGGCAGCCACCCCCAATCCCCCCTCCCTGGGCGCCTTCCAAAGGTCCCTGGAAAAAGGCAGGAGGTAGCAACGAGGCGCAAGGACAAGCAGGCAGCTTGGCGGAGGGGAAGCGCTGAGGGGCTCTCCTCCTTCCCCACCCCTGCGCTTCTCTCTTGTCCTGGCTTTTGCTTCACCCTGCAATTTCCCCGCAGTTCAAAAGGAGGCAAAAGGCGGCCTGGATGAAATTGTGGGGAAATCGTGGGGTGAAGTGAAAGCCAGGGTGGACTCGCAAAGGCGGGCTCGGGCTGCATGAGGAAAAAAAGGTGGAGGGAAAGAAGGCGGGACCCGCAGCTCAGTGGGCGTCTCCTCGTGGGAGGGAACCCTCTCCTGTGCGCTAGCTTGAAAAAGGGTGTGCCATCCTTGGAATTTGCCCGCGCCCCAGCTCACTGTGCAGCTGAGAGGGAACTATGGCTGGGGGATTTATTTTTATTTATCAAGTAGCTCAGATTAAACTATGGGACTGACTGAGTACGATTGCGATTGGACTAAGATCGTCCTATGGTTTCCTTACCTGGTGGTTTGGCGGATTGCTATCGAGTTATTAATCGCTAAATCAGAAGGAAAGAGTGATAATCCAGGAGGAAGACAACCCTACGACTCCCTGTGCTGTGCTAAAGGAAAATCAGACAGATGTGCTGAAGGACGCCAGGGTTCACTGCTGTTGCAGAGGAGCTCCGACCCTCCCCCTTCCTGCCATAGATCGATAAAGGAAACCAATGAGGACTGAAGAGGTGATGTGCAGAACTTGTTTGTGAATGCGGTGAGGAGTTGAGAGCGGAGATTCGGGAGATTTGGAGTGTGGCCGGAGGAGGTTTAGAGACCCATTTGTGACTTAGACTGTTAGTTTATTTTTGGCTTTCACTGTCTTTGATTTCCAGCTTCTTCATCTATAACACCTAAATCAAGCAACCCCAACAAACCTGGAAGTGATGCAATGGGAGCACCACAGTTAGGAACTATAGAGAAACCATAGAGAACCCATAGAGACTACAGACCACATAATCTACAGATAATAGAGACTTCAGACCATAGACTTTAGACCGTAGAAAACTCTTTGAATCCTTTTCTTTTCCCAACGGACCGATAAGAGAAATTAACTTGACTGATCTTTAAAAGAATTTAAAAAAAACAATCTAAAGGGGGGAAAAGAAAAAAAATCCTATGAAACAGGAAGATTAAATGAATTTATAAGATTAATTACAGTGGGTATGCCAACTCTTTTTCTTTCTTTTTTCTTTTCTTTCGTACAGTTAAACCCTTAAGGATGAGGAGCTGGAAAGGGAAAAAGCTAAGGAGAATCTCTAAAATAAGAGCTTTAAAAATGATGATAGTTCCCAAAATTATGTACCTATTTCAGGTGCTGCCAGGGGGGCTATCAACATTTAAGTTTAAAGAGTGGGACAAAAAACTTAATTACTCGATTGAAGAAGATAAGAGAGCAAGAATAAGGAAAAAGTGGTTAATTGCGAATGAAAAAGAGGGGGGATGAGGAGTTCCTTGTTTGAAGCTGTATAGGGAAGTTTTTCAAATGGAAAGGTTAATGGAGTTGCAACTATGTGAAAACAAATGGGTGAAATTGGAAAATCAGATAAACGGGATGAAGAATAGAGAATTAATTTTTACAAAGTGGAATAGGAGCAACTTAGGTAAATTAATGGGTCCCATGAAAGGGACTATGGAAATTTGGAAAAAAATGGCAGGGGAAAATATGATTATATCAATCTAAACTGTCATTGCTTTAGGTAATAAATAGAGATAATGAAACAAATTTGAATAGGATTATAGCAGAGTTGAAGGGAAGAGGGATAACTAAGATAGAACAGTTATATGAGAAGGATGACAGGCCAAGTAGAAATCGTATAGAATGGTGATTAGATAAGGAAAAATGGCTACAAATAAATGCAATATGTAAATATCTCAATGAAAGGGAGAATAAAGAAGTAGTATTGAGTGAGGAGACAGGGTTAGAAAAAATAATAAGAGGAAAAAGTGAGGGTATAAAGGTGCAAGCAACCAATATATATAAGTTGTTAGTGCAGTCAGACGAGGATACGATTCAAGGATTGACTAAATGGTGGCAAAATGAGATACAAGTAGAGGTACAAGAGATGGAAAATACAGTAGAAAATATAAGGAAAATTAAGAATACAAGAATTAGAGAAATGATAAGGAAAATATAACATAAGTGGTATTATACTCCCGTTCAACTCGCACACCTTCAGCAGAAGGTCAGGGGTAATTGTTGGCATGGCTGTCAAGATAAAGGAGTGTTTATGCATATGATTTGGGAGTGTCCCATAGTGCAGGAATTTTGGCAAAAAGTGCAAGAGGACATAAATAGAATGTTAAATATACAATGGACAATCACTAAGGAATTGGCAGTATTAGTTAAAAGCAATGTGATGGGAGAATTTAGAGAAATAAAACAAGCAGCAATAGAAAGCGCTCAAGAGGTAATAGTTTTGGGTTGGAAGAATGCGACAAAATGGACAATGCAAAATTGGTACAGGTACATGGTGGACCATATTCAATTTGAAATGATGGATAAAAGGAGAAATTTGGATAATGAAACTGAATTGAGACAATTGATGGGATGGTGGGACAAAGTAAGAAGATATATGACGAGTAGAATCCAAGACCAAGCTATAAGAAATAAATTGGAATCACTCTATAATATGTAAATAGATATATTGCTCTTGGCTTAAAGTGGGTTATATAAGAAACACCCCCGATATGGTGGTGGGGTATGTGTGTGTGTCGGGGTGTGGGCATTTTTCACTATGCACTGTTTTATGTTGTGTGTATATTAAATTTGCAAAAAAAATCAATAAAAATATATTTTAAAAAAAGATTTTTTTGAAAAAAAGAGAAGCTTTATATGTCTTACTGGATTTATATCTATACTTATATCTATACTCAAAATTTATAATTATATTTACATTAATATTCTATATTTATATTGATATTTAACATCTATATTTAACACTCAGATATTTAGCATTTACATTTAGCATTTAAAGTCAGCATATAATAAATAAATATTTATAATCAAATAATTAATTACAGTGATTACAGTGATTTCAAAGATATTAATAGAAGTAGTATAATATATTCAGACAATATCCATAAACTATTGCAGTTTTGTAGTTTTGACAACCAGTGCCATTACAAATCATATAGAGCTTGTTAAAAGTATAAAGTAACAATATAATTATTGCATTCCCTTTTTTATTCTTCTCTTTTGCTCACCCTTCTTATTCTGAAATGTATTTGATATATATTATAATTTGAACTATATTTTATATATATTGCATAACGGAAATTTTATATACTTATATATTTAGAAAGCAACTTTGAAATACAATTTATTGGTATAATTATTGAAAGGAACTTAAGATAATTATCAATCAACTGTAAACCAAAACCTTTGAAACTTATTGAAATTAGTTAAGAGTTTATATTTTACTATTATTACATGGTCATTTGGAATAGAATTTTTAATATTCTTGATAAACAAAACCAGATTATAAAGGAGATGGCCATCTATCAACCAAAAGGTACCAAAATACTAGCAAACACAACCTCAACAAGCACTCCCTCTCTGGCAGCTCAACGACAAATTGACGAGATGCTAGTGGCTGACAAAGAACAGAGTGACATCAACCTCATGCAAAACATGAATAAAACTTTGACTCTAATGCAGGATTTGATGGTCAAGCTACAGGACTCAATTACTAATAACCACACTGAACTGAAGGCAGATATTGCTAGACTTGAAAACAGACTAGAAATGACGGAGATGGCCACAAAAAAACCAAGCAACAGATCATAAAAGTAGAAAAAAGGACTGAACAGAATGAGAAAAAAATAGATTATGTAGAACAAAAACTCACTGATGCCAACAAAAATCTCAAAGATTTGTTAATCCATCTTGAAATGGAGAGGTCTGCCTACTTCTTGAGATTCCAAAGCATATTGGAATCAGAAGGAGGAAATATAGGAGGAATCAGAAGGATGAAATTATGCTGACAATAGTTGCAGGTATCTTGCACAAAAGTTGTGAGGAGGTAGCCAATGAAATTGATGAAGTTTTTAGAATACAAACCAACTATGCCAGAAGATACCACCTCTCTAGACAGGTCCATCTAAGATTCCTAAGGAAGAATATAAGAGATAAAGCCTCCAGAGAAGGAAAACTTACATACAAGGGCACAAGGACATAGAACTTAACATCTTGAAACAAATCCCTAGGAGAGTTTGGGAAAGACGAAGAGAGTATAAACCCCTGGCTAAACTGTTAAATAAAAAAGGAATAAATTTCAAATGGAACATACTGGAGGGTATGACAATCACCTTGGAAGGAAGAAGGATTAAAGTTGAGAACACAGAACAAGTTCAAGAAGTGCTTGAACAGGTTGCAAGAATAGAACTGGAATCAGAAAGCAGAGATAGAATAGAATCAAGTAAAGAAGAAGACTATTACTCAAGACTATTACTCAAATAAACCAGGAAGGTTAGAGGGTGAGCAGAGAATCAGAGGAAGAACTAAACAAGGAAAAGGAACAAGGAACAAGAATTAGAAACAAGTAAAGAAACAACAACAAATCGTTAATCTTTTACAATAGAAATGCAATACGAAATAAAGTTATTTTTAATAAATATCAATGGGTTAAACAGTCCTTACAAAAGAAAGAAAACCTTTTCCAAATTATTATTTCAAAAGGCTAATATAATCTTGTATCCAAGAGACATACATAAAACAAACCCACAGAAAAATGTTAGAATACGACAAATTAGGTGAATTATACACATCATTAGATGAGAAAAAAGGGGGGGTAGCTACATATGTCAAAAAAGAACTCAAGCCTAAAGAAATACTCAAAGACATGAAAGGAACATATATAGTTGTGGAAATTGAATTTATGGGAGAGAAATTGACAATAGCTAATATTTACGCTCCGAATCAAAAGCAAAAAAAATTCTTTAAAAACTTACATGAGAAATTAGTAAACATGGACCAGAAGATCTTATGTTTAGTGGGGGACTTCAATGGAATAATCAATCCAAAAATGGATCATAAAATAGCTGGTAAACAAAAAAAGAAAAGACCAACCCTCCCTGAAACATTTAACAATTTAACAGATGAACTAGACCTACTAGATATACAGTGGAACCTCGACATACGAGCAGCTCTACTTACGAGCTACTCGAGATAAGAGCTGGGAGGGGAGCGACATTTTTGTTCGCCTCCCGAGCTCACATTCGGGATACGAGCGCCAAGGAGCTGTCTCCTGAAGCCGAACACTAACTTCCGCTTTCGGCTTCAGGAGACAGCTCCTTGGCGCTCGTATCCCGCGTGTTTTAAAAGGTTGCAGCCGGCCTGGGGGGCTCGGGGGGTGCTGGCAAGCCCCCCAGGCCGGCTGCGACCTTTTAAAACACGCGCGCCGCTTCGCAGCTCTCTGCTGAATCCGGAACGCTAACTTCCGCGTTTGGATTCAGCAGACAGCTGCGAAGCAGCGCGCGTGTTTTAAAACGTGGCAGCCAGCCTGGGGGGCTCGGGAAGCGGCGCGCGTGTTTTAAAACGTCACAGCCGGCCAGGGGGGCTCGGGGGCTTCCCCCCGAGCCCCCCAGGCCGGCTGCCACATTTTAAAACACGCACGCTGCTTTGCAGCTGTCTGCTGAATCCAAATGCGGAAGTTAGCGTTCCGGATTCAGCAGAGAGCTGCGAAGCGGCGCGCGTGTTTTAAAAGGTTGCAGCCGGCCTGGGGGGCTCGGGGGCTTCCCCCCGAGCCCCCCAGGCCGGCTGCCACATTTTAAAACGCGCGCGCTGCTTCGCAGCTGTCTCTGAACGCTAACTTCCGCGTTCGGCGGCAGCGGGTTTTTTTGTTGTTGCACGGATTAATTGACTTTACATTGTTTCCTATGGGAAACAATGTTTCGTCATACGAGCGTTCCGACTTACGAGCCTCCTTCCGGAACCAATTAGTCTCGTAAGTCGGGGTTCTACTGTATGGTGAAGTAGACACCCAAAAACAAAACAATTTACATTTCACTCAATCCCACATAACTCATTTTCAAGGATTGATATGACATGGATTGACAAAGGGTTAAGTCATAAAATAAAAACCGTAGAAATTGAACCGCATCACTGGGCAGACCACAATCCACTCTATATAACCTTCCTGGGAGAAAAGAAAAGTTTTAGAAGATGGACTTTTAATACTAAATTACTCACAGGCGAAAAATATATTGATTTGATTAAAAAAGAGACAGAATTTTTCTAATAGAAAATAAAAAACAACCTACAAAGATACAAATAATTTGGGATACCCTCAAAGCATACATTAGAGGAAAAAGAATTTCATACCCTGCAGAAAAACTAAAAGAAGAAAGGAAAGAATACAATCATAATTTAAACACAATTACAAAATTAGAAACATCATTACAACGGGAACCTCAAAATAAGAAAATCATATACTCCCTGATTCCAAGAAACATTGTCGAAGGCCTTTTGGGCATCGAGAAAGATTAGAGCCACCTGTTTTTCAGTATGAACTTCGTAATATTCAAGAATGTCTATTATCATCCTTATGTTATTTCTTAGTTGCCTGCCTGGAAGGAAGCCATTTTGGTCCAGATGTATAAAATGATTTAAGTATCTTTTGATCCAATTTGCTAATATGGAGGTAAATATTTTATAGTCCACGTTGAATAACGAAATAGGCCTATAATTTGCAATTTCCATCGGGTCGGTATCTTTTTTTGCTATTAAGGCCAAATTGGCGTCAATCCAGGTCAATGGTATTTTGCCTTTCTCTAAAGCATCATTATATACTTCTAATAATATCGCTATTGCTTTATCAGGTAAAATTTTATATAGTTCAATTGAAAGACCATCCAGACCTGGTGCTTTATTTATATTTTGTTTTTTAATTGTCTCTTTTAGTTCTGTAATTGAGATTTATTTATTTAGTAGTTCTTTAATTTCATTTGAAATCTTAGGGAGATTGGCCTGGTTGAATATCTCTAAAAAAAATTGATTTTGAATTTCATCATTTCCCATTCCTTGATTTTCATATAATTTGCTATAGCAATCTGTGGCAATTTGTTGGGTTTTTTTTTCCAAATCATGGCATGGTTCTCCTTCTTTTGTTTTAAGGCAATTTATTAATTTTTTTTCTTTTTGTTTCTTAAGTTTATAAGACATACCCCCAAAGTAAGACACAGTGGGGCTTTTGGGGATAAAAAGAAAGTAAGACACTTCCTTACTTTCGGGGAAACACGGTATCAAGCAGATTTAGTTGGTGCTTTGTCCAAGACATTTTCTCTTTTATATGACTATTTTGTGGATGTTTTTGAATTCTTCTTCTAGTATTCTATATTCCTCTTCCAAATTTTCGGTTTTAGCACTTTTTCTTTTATAAACCTTGGCCATATATGAGATTGTAATTCCCCTAATCACAGCTTTGGCTGTATCCCATAGATTTTGGAGGTTAGTGTGTTCTTTTAAATTCTCTTGGAAGAAGAAGTTTATTTCTTTTTCTAGTTTTTGTTTGAAGTCCTCATATTTTAAAATCGATTTTTGAAATGTCCATCTATATCCCCTTTTTTGACTTTGCCAGGTTACTCTTAATATGTTATGGTCAGATAGCAAGTTTGGCTCTATCTCAATTGTTTTTATTTTTGTATTAAATACAGTCGTTGCCCAAAACGTATCTACCCTTGCCCATGATTTATGTCTATTAGAGTAATGGGTAAATATTTTTATTTGCCAATTCCTTTCTCTCCAATAATCCTTAAGTTTAAAGTCCTTGATTAATTCAAAAAAAGAGTTTGGGAGAGTTCTCTTATTTTGTTTTGCTTTCCCTCCATTTTTATAGTCCAGATCTTTATTAATTATTCCATTAAAGTCTCCCAGCATGCAAATGTTTTCTATAGCATGTTCTTTGACTATCGTCTGCAGTTTCTTGTAAAATTTATCTTGGCCTTCATTTGGGGCATACAGGTTAATTAAGGTTATAATTTCTTTATCGTTCTGGATTTCGACTATAAGAATCCTTCCTTCTGTATCCTTATAGTTTAAACTAGCTTGCATATTTGGGTTAATATAGAAAATCACACCTCTTTTCTTTTCTTGTGCT
Source organism: Erythrolamprus reginae (assembly GCF_031021105.1). NCBI lineage: Eukaryota > Metazoa > Chordata > Lepidosauria > Squamata > Dipsadidae > Erythrolamprus > Erythrolamprus reginae. The sequence goes on along the minus strand of NC_091956.1, from coordinate 39,081,525 downwards.
AATGATGAAAATAGATTTCCTAATTTATCTCTTTTTAATAGATATTCAAATTTACTTTTTATGTGCACTTCTTGTAGTGCAATTATATCTAAGTTGTTTTTGGATAGTTTATTAAGGAGTTTTTTCCTTTTGCTTGGTGAGTTTAAGCCATTTATGTTAACGGAGTAAAGTTCCAGTCTTGGGTTTTTTTGGGTTTTTTTGCGAAGCATTGTCATGCCTATCTATATTTGGGTCTAGTTGCTCTTGTACTTCTAATTTCTTTTGCACCTTCTGTGTAGCCATCTTTCCTGTCATCTTTTTTCCCTTTGTCAGTTGTCTCATGCTTGTTCCCTTCCTGGTCTTCTAGTCTTTCTAACGTAGTTGAGGGGTCATTTGTTTCAGTTAAATATCTTGTGCCTAGTGCTCGGTTGTTATTAAAATGTTTTCCGTAAAATTCTTCTGCCTTAGCAATCGAGTCAATTTTTATTTTCTTGTCCTGCCATGTCACCAGAATTCCTTCTGGGACTAGCCACCTGAAGATAATATTGTGTCTAGTTAGTTTGGCAGATAAAAAGGCATAGGGTTTGCGTAGATCTCTGGCCCATTTTGGAACCTGTTTTAGGATCACTAATTGTCTTCCTCTATATTCTATGGGGTCTTCTCTGGCCCTATGAAGAATTTCGTCTCTGACTGATTTTTTAATTAATTCAATATGTACTTCTTTGGGTAAGTTATAACGTTTGGCATAGCTAGTATTTATTCTGTACACCTCATCAAGCTCATTAAGCATTTCTTCCTTCTTAGTTCCTAAGGCTTTGGATAAAATGTCTGCCATTATATTAGGAAGGTCCTCACTTTTTTCTTCTTTTAGATTTTGAAATCGAAGGTAATGGTTAGCTTTCTCTGTTTCTAATTGGTTACTGTACTTTCTAGGTCTCTATTCGCCTGTAATAATTTATCATTTATTTCTTCCATGCGTTTATGGTCTTGTTCTAGTTTATCCTCTAATTCCTGGATTTTTTGTTCATGTTTGAGAATCTGTTATTGAAATATTTCATGTTTATTGTCCATGTTTTGCATTCTTTCTTTTAGTTCAGTTGTGTCATTCCTAACTTCTCCAATTTCCTTTTTGATGTCATGATGATTTTTAGTCATCATATCCTGCATTTGTAGCAACATTTGTTATAAATCTTTAAAAGAATTAGATATTTCCCTAGGGAGCATATCCTCTAAGGATCTTTGTGTGGAGGGACTAGGTATAGCAGATGTAGATTGATTTATCGCCCTCCTCCCTGAACCGAGCCTAGCTAGATTAGACAGGCTAGTCATTTTAAATAATTTCCACCACCTGTCCCACTTAAGTAGATCTTTTGTGGGTCCTTCCACAAGTTTAAGAGGAAATATGGTTTAAGTCTTATTCTCAGGATAATATGACTTTAGTAGGAAGTCATATTATTAATGTTGATATTATCACTTTATGGAGTAAGTTCTAGCTCAGTTTTTACATTAAATAGGGAAAAAGAAAAGTCAAAGTGGGAGGAGAGTTGAGAGATAAAGAATTAGAAAAAGAAGTTTATTTACAATCAGGCTTTCAGTAAATGCAATACAGAGAAGAAAAGAGGAAAAGATAAAAGAAAGAAGAAAGGGAAAGAGAAATATTTAAACTTAGAGAAAGACCTCTACAATATAGTATAACAGACTTATTAATTCAATTCTATATCAATCAATTCAAAGGTAGAAGATATATCAACAGTTTTTTAGGTATTTAGAGTAGAGTTAAGATAAATAGACAGTTATATATTAGAGAGAAATTAGACTATTAATTAATTTTTCTAAAATGCTGATATGCAGTTTTAACAATTTATTGTGGGATAGGACTTAAGTAGAGCAAGATAAAATGTTAGTTAATATGTTCTATAAGTAAATTAATAAGCTTAATCTATCTATTAGTCTATTATACTTAAACAATTTCTAAATTACTAGAATATGGCTATTAAGTATATATTCTATCTTATTGTAGTAAATATATAAATCAATTTTACAATTTTACTGACAACAAATACTGATGTTATATAGAGATAAATTTTGTGTTGTATTAATATGTATATGAATTTATAATATATATATGTTGTTAAGATTTTTTTTTATAGGAGTCAGTTCTTACAAATAGTATATGTGTATATATATGATTCAACACAAAAATATGTAACCCTTCCCTGGTGCAGAGCTGAAAGGATTGGATACTGTAGCCTAGAGGATAATTCTCTGCCTTACAAGGCAAAGGTTGCAGGTTCAAGTCCCAGTGGGTATGGCTAGCTGATGAGGCCAAAATAAGGCCGAAATAGATCTATCCTAGTCTCCCTTAATTTTCAAATTCAGCAAAAAAACATGTGACATATATATACACACACACACACACACATACAAAAAATTAATTATTCATACCAGTGCGTGATTTAACAATATTCAGTGATGAAGATAGTCAAAAAAGAAAAAACATAAGCAAAAAAAAGGAAGTGATTAGTTGAAGTAAATATGAAGTAGAACAAAGTCCAGAAGGTTCTAAAGAGTTCCTTCAGGTTCAGTGAATTCTTAAATCTTCTATTATTTAAGGTCTCTTTCAGTTCCTATCTTCTATATGTTAATGCTCAATAGCAGTCCAGGAGTAAAAAGCAGTCCAGGGATAAATAGCAGTTCAGAGATCTACAAGTCCACGATGCACAATAATGTCTACAATCCTTAATGACTAAGTCTAAGAGTTTCTTCAGAAGGATGTAGTAGTTTCTGGTACTTTACATTTAGTCACTTAATTAATTCTGCTGCGTCATAGACCTGCTGTTCTACTAAGAATGGAGTATAAAGAGAAAAAAGAATCTGTGATCTTCTGTAATGTCTTTAACGTTATATTTCTACCGTCAGGGGTTGAGAGAAAGGAAAAAGAGAGCAGTTGTTTTAAATCTTCTTATTTTGCTTTGGGAAAGCGACGGTCTTCTTGTATGAAAGTATAGAAAAGAAAGCCTTTTTTTAAATCTCCAGTTGTCGTTTCAGCTCAAACTCGCCGCTAACGGAGGGGAAAGATGGCAGTTTCTCCCTCCTCCCTCGTAAGACCCTTGTAGCAATACTGAAATTTAAAATATCACAAATTTCCAAAGTTTAACTCACTCGATCTTTTCCGTTTCTATCAGCTCCAGATTAAATCTGTCACCATATTCGCCCTCACTAGGTTGATTGCTCAATCCTCTCCAGCTGGGAGTACTCTAGGCCACCATAACGCTCCTATTCTTGAGGCATACGAACTTTCCAGGAAGAAAATGCCGCTCAGTCCGTCGAGCCGCCGCTCCAAAAACCAGACTGCCGGTACCCCCTATCTTCAGATCCTTTCTCCTTGAATCTGTGGTCCACAAGGAACCGATCGATGCCTGTAGGATGGTGGTGTTGAACGGAGCTCAGCTCCACACCAACCACTCGACTCCACAGTTGGCTCCGCCCCCCAATTCAATTCAATTTATTAGATTTGTATGCCACCCCTCTCCGAAGACTCGGGGCGGCTCACAACAGATTCAGGGCAGCTCACAACAATCGCTGTTAATCAGCGATCAAGATAGAATAATAATTAACAGTGAAATAACCATTCAAGAAGTACATCAAGCTCTAAATAATCAGAAGAATAATAAATCACCAGGCCAGATGGCTTTCTGGGAGAATTTTATAGAAAGTTAAATCACATCTTTGAACCTGTACTATTAGAATTGTATAATGAAACATTTCATCAAGCAGATATACCAGACACTTGGAATCTTATATAAAAATTATCCCAAAGAATGAAACAGAAAGAGATAAAATACAAAATTACAGGCCTATATCACTATTAAATGTGGACTATAAAATCCTAATGACAATCATGGCAGAAAGACTAAAGAAAACTCTAAACAAAATTATTAATCAAGACCAAAATGGGTTTCTCCCACACCGCCAAATTAAACACTGCACCTGAATAGTTCTAGATATCTTAGAATACTGTGATGTACACCCAGGCAAAAAAATAGCATTGGCTTTCCTAGATGTACAAAAGGTTTTTGATAATGTTAATTGGCAATACCTCTTTGATCAAAAAATTAGACTTTGGAAACAATTTCATAAAGATTATGTAAAACATATACTCACAACAAACTTCTAGAGTGATGGTAAACAATGTTTTTACAGAAAAAATCCATATAAACAAAGGGGTCCGCCAAGGATGCCCATTATCACCATTACTTTTTATAACTGCTCAAGAAATTTTGCTAAACAGGATGAGAGGTAACAATGAGATACAGGGTATCAGAATTAAAGACCAGGAATATAAGGTTCAGGCATATGCTGATGATATGGTATTCTTCTTTAAAGACCCATCAGAATCCGGACTGAAATTACTTAGAGAAATAGAAAAAATTGGGGAGTTTTCGGGGTTAAAAATTAATAGACAAAAATGTAAAATTATGACTAAAAATATGACCCAAAAGGATAATACAGAATTGGAGAAAAATTTAAATTTGCAAGTAACAAAATATATTAAATATTTGGGGTTAATTTTAACAATTGCCCCCACCCTCCTCGCCTTTTGTAAGCTCCTTAAAACCCACCTCTGTCATCAGACATGGGGGAACTGAGATACTCTTTCCCCCTAGGCCTTTACAATTTATGCATTGTTTGTATGTTTGGTTTTATAACAAGGTTTTTTTTAGTTGTTTTAATATTTGATTGTTACATGCTGTCTTCTGCCTCATACAGCCCAGTGACCGATTAGGTCGCACAGAGTCGGCCTCCTTCAGGCCCTGTCAGCCAAACAATGTTGGCTTGTGGGTCCCTGGGGGGAACCTTCTCTGTTGCAGCCCCGACCCTCTGGAAGCAACTCCATCCAAAGATTCACACCACCCACACTCTCCTTGCCTTTCAAAAGGCATTAAAAACACATCTATGCTGGCAGGCCTGGGGATCATGAGCTTTGCTCCGACCATTTGTATGTAAGAGGTATGATTGATTTTTTTATAGTGGGTTTTATATATTTTGAAATGTTTTATATTGTATTATTATGTAATGTGTTTATTTTTACTATTGTGAGCACCAAAGAGAAGGGCAGCCTATCAATCGAATAAAATAAATAAAATAAATAAATAAACTTCAATTGCATATTTATGGCTGCTATACTGACATTTTTCCCTCCAGTGCAGGAATAGGGAACGTTGGCTCTTCTATGACTTGTGGACCAACTCTCAGAATTCCTGAGCCAAGCATGCTAGTTCAGGAATTCTGAGAGTTGAAGTCCACCTGTCATAGAAGAGCCAACGTTCCATACCCCTGCTCCAATGGATATCCATCATCACATCAATACAGGCAGTCTTTGACTTGCAGTCACAATTGGGGCCAGAATTTCTGTAACTAAGCTAAGTGAGTTACTAAGCAACATGAGTTGCATCCTATTTTACAACATTTTTGCCTTGGTTATATGAATCTCTGTTATTAAATAAAGCCTGAGATTGTTAAGCGAATCCAGTTTCCCCCACTGATTTTGCTTCGCAGTGGCTGGCTGAAAAGGTTTAAATTGTAATCACATGATCCTGGAATATTGCAACATGCCAATTGCCAAGCGCCTGAATTTTTAACACATGACTACAAGGGTACTACCACCTCATACTTTCGATGGTTGAAAGTATGAGGTGGTACCTTAATTTTTTGGGTGCTGTTGTAACTGCCACTAACTGAATGATTGTAAGTTGTACTTTGTACTTTAATTAGCTAGTTATGTCGTGCTGAAGAAAACTTAAAAAGTAAACTGGTGGAAAATAGAATTGCTGCTGTTAGGGTTCAAAAATACCAGACCTTATTTCTTAATGCAGAATCATTAATTAGCCCCCAAGCAGATCTAGATGGAGTCTGTGCAGAACACAAGCCTGTTCAGCACAGCTTTCAGCATCAGCACCTTGAATCCTGTTATGCCGGGCATCTGAAGTGGAAATTCAAACACACACTCTCTTGTAAAGTAAACAAAGGCAGTTTATCACAAAGACAAAATACGGTCCCAACGCACATTTATCAGCCAAAGTGCTCTCCCACAAGCCACAAACTTTGAAGGCTGTGATAAGGCAAAACAAAAGAAAAACAGATAAAGGCAGCTGTGAAGACGTCACAGCCACTCCCCCTTCAAGAGTCCTCAAGCCAAACTTAACTGTGAATTAGTCCAAGAGTCCTGGTAAAATCCTGAAACAGTTCAAAGAGTCCTTGTAAAATCCTGACGTAAAATACAGTTCTCTCTCTCTCCAAACGGATAAACTCCCACGCCGAGAGGCAACAACATTGGCAATTTATCAGCAGCCCCATTAGCCTAATTGCCCCAGCCACAGGTGTTCTCCCTTATTTCCTATAATACTTGCACAGTTGTTCCTTTCTTGACATCAACCTGCATCTGCGAACATCTATGAATTCCTCCCCTTCTGAATCTAACAATGATAATGATGTTGATGGTTCACTAATGGGGTAATTAGCTAATGGGCTGCCTGTAATTACCTCCTCCATTGATCCTACTTCACTTCCAGAATCTTCCCCTGACACAGACGCTTCACTGTCGGAAGCTGTTGGCAGTAAAACCGGCCTCTGATAATGTGAGGATTCTCCCACATCAACCTCCACAGTCCTTGGAGCAGGAGCTGGCCCAAAGTCAACCACAACAAATCCATTAAGAAATTCTTATTTCTCCCAATGAGAAAATGAAACTACTCAGATTTAATGAACAATAGGAGTTATTTTCTAGATTGGTGATTTGGTTTCATTATGGACATTAAGCATCGGGACTGAAAAGAGATCAGCAAAACATACCATTTTTGAGGCCAATATCCAATATACCGAACTGGGATTATTTTCACACTCAGCCCATTTTGGACAAGATTCATAATTGACTCCTAAAAAAAGATGTTTGGATATAAATATAATGTGGAAAGGATAAAATATATTAATAGTTACCCTCCTTTTATAAATGGCCAACGGCATCCATCAGGGTTCTTTTATCCCTAAATTGGAACACATGCTTTGTTTAAAAAGTAATTATAGACTAAATAAATGCTGTGTTTTTATTTACATTTTCAGTGAAATAACACTTCTAGTTTTCATGAGGCCAATTCTTTTTCTAGTAATGAGACAAATACTGTACAATTTCTTCCTCCCACCATCCCTCCAACCAAGTATTGAGGTAAGAATTTTGCTTTTACTACCTGAATCAGAGGGATTTCCACACCAAGTAATCCCATCTGCTATGTAGCCTAGCAAAGTATCTTCTAAGGTGAGGAAATCATGAGTTGTTTTCGTGTAATGATGTGCCAGGTCATATGTTTTGCTCCAGAATAAGGACTGCAAATAAGAGGAACAAACATTTGTCATTTTTCAACATTAACCAGATGATTTTTATATGCTCACACTTCTTTTTTAAAATGTTATGTATTGATTGAGCTTTTCCAAAATTTGTTTCTGCTGTTTACTTTTCAACTTGAAAAAAATTAGAATTTTCTTCCAAAATTGTCAGGGGAAAAATGTTATTTAAAGAGTATCATGTCCATTTCTAAGATAAATAAATAGATGTATCAATAAATGTGATGGATCCATAGCTCTTGGTATTTTCCTCTCTACATTTCTTCTTTCAAGTTCAAAATGGACTCATGAGTGGGTGGGTTGTTCGCAAAATACTTGGGAAAATATGAAATGGGCACTGATTAAGGCAACAGACTCAGAAAGTGCAAGATGGTAACCCCAGAAACTATTTCACATAGGAGAGAAAGTGTATTTATCCACCAAGTATTGTATCTGAAACAGAAATTGCCCTGCCAAAAGCTGGGTCCAAAGTTTATAGAACCTTTCCCCATAGTGGAAATCATACACCCAGTTACAGTAGAATTAAACTTGCCATGCCTACTGGGAAAAGCGTACCCAGTATTCCATTGCAGTCTGCTTTAGCCAATGGTAGGGTCAGATCTAAAGCCAGTAGCAACAATAGTTCCAGGTCTAATTGTAGTAGAAAGGCAGAAACTCTGCAAGGTTAAAAGGGTCCTGGATTCAGGGTTGTACAAGGGGAAACATCAGTAGTTAGTCCATTGTAAGGGGTACCCAATGTCAGAAGCTAGACAGGTAAAAACACAGAATATGAAGACAGACAGATTAATAAAGAAGTTTCACAAGAAATATAGCCAGAAATCCAAAGGTCCTCCCAAGGGACTTAGGGAATCCGTGAACTCCATTAATGTATATGTGCTTAATATTTTCCAGGTACTTCTCACTTTCTGTTCTGGATTCTGGTTAGAAATTTGGTTAATTGGAAATAAAGCTTACTGAATGCAGAGATTTATAAAGTAAAAACACCATCTTTATTTCTTCTCTCCTCCGTTATCAAACTGCGTTACATGCAGGCAAATTCTTTCATCTCAGTTCTTCATGATAAAAGCCCAAAACCTTCCTCCAGCACTCCTCCCTTATCTTAAGATTTATGGCTAAGCAGGTTCTGGGCAGATGACAAATTAGTCTCGATGGCCAAACAGGTCTGGTAGAGTTCATTTAATGTGTTGGGGGTTGGTTGGCGTGTCATCTCCTGCACAATTTTGGGTTTCCGGCCATCTTGGAACAGTTCCATAAGGGCTTGCTCATTCCAATTCAGGGGTGTGACTAGTTTCCAGAAGTCAGAGATATACTCAGAGAGGGTCTTGTTGCCCATGTGCAATTGGTGTAACTGAATGATAGCATTTTGTATATGCATGGGATCTTGAAATTCTTGTTCAAACCTCTGGCGAAAAGCAGCATAATTTTGCAGGATCAGATCCTGGTGTGCTAAAAAGGGCATTGCCCACTCAAATGCAACACCTTTACACAGGCTTATAATGAAAGAGACTTTCATAACACCTCTATCAAAATCCTCTGGAGATGAGTTGAAGATGTTCTGACATTGTTGGAGGAATACATCAAGTTGATCTTTTGCCCCTGTAAAAACAGATGGCTTAGCTAAATAAATCGTTGGCCTTGGTTGAATGATGACTTGTGGTTGAATGGGGACTGCAACTTGATTTTGTAGTGTGATGATTTGTGCCTGCAACGCAGCCACTGTTTGTGTTAAAGCATGCACATCATTTACTAAATTGGCCATCCTGAACTGGCTGGTTGAATTTCTTATCTAATTCAGAGGGGAGTTTTCAACACTGTTCTGGATTCTGGTTAGAACTTTGATTAATTGGAAATAAAGCTTACTGAATGCAGAGATTTATAAAATAAAAACTGTCACGCTGAGAATTGCCAGCCACAGAGACATTCAGTAGTTAAAGAGTTAATGTGTGCCTTCCCTCTGATCACACCCCCTCATACATCATTTCCCACACATCATATCATATCATATCCGCCTGCTTACGTAACAAGCACATTCCATTCTGTACTCTTCTCCTCCCTGCAGCCATGCTTTCGGCTGTTTTACAAGTGTCCCTCGTGGCACAATTTATTTTCTCTGTTTACTAAATAAAGTTTGTTTACTTTGATTCCTGCCTGCCGAGTCTAATTAAAAATCCGTCCCTCCAACATGGCAGCATCGATGGTTTGTTTATTTTTAAATTAATCAGGCTGGTCTTGGCAGGTGCAGATGTCTCTAGAGAAAGATTTACAACTCCAGCGAACGATATGCCTGATATCCTGGCACAAGAAATTCCTTCTCAAAGAATCTTATCTCTGACTCAAAATGAAGCGCTCCAAAGAGTGAGTAACAATTACATTCCTATTATAATTGATAGCTTGCAAGACAGCCAAACTGTCTCTGATATTTCTAGCTATCCTGCAATGCAAAAAGTATTTTCGTGTGAAAAACAATGTCCTCTGAAGGATTATACAAGCAATATTAATTCAGTGGCAATGCAGAAAGCAGGATGTTATAATAAACCATATGTGTTCCTGGAGAACTCTGAAATGAAAGCAAATGTTTTAAATGTTGAGCAAAGCACACAAGCTAATTTAAAATGCCCTATTGAAGTCACAGAAGCAGCAATGAATTCTTATCAGCAAGCAAGTATGCCAAATATTCTTGGAGTTCAGTCAGAGCTCCAATTTAATGAGAACCAGATGTTAATAAAGCTTTCCGAGCCAGCTCCAAAAGGATGTCAGTTTTTCCTAGAACACATTAATATGCAGACTGTAAATTTTTTAGCTGGTGATTTAAGACATGATATTAATGCAATGCGGAAATGTTTATCAAAATTGAAGCTAGACAAGAAAGCATGTGATTTAACACAGCCTGAAAAGGATTTGATAGAATTCTATTGTACTGAATTAATGAGAAAAGAACTCAAGCTTGATCAGATAACAAGCATGCAGTTAATGTATTGCCAAGGAGAAATATGTGGTTTACCAGAACAAAAGAAGAAAATGGCGTCTGTCCAAAAACAGTCTGTTCTTTTGAAAAGCACAAATGATGTCATGCATTCCTTAGCACTCAAGGAACTAGGTGCAGCACCACCCAGTGGCCAAACTGAGAAAATACCCAGCTCAACTTATTTTCAGGAATCTGGCTCATTTCCAAGCCAGATCCAAAATGCACCACCTGGTGGCCAAATTAAGCAACTGCACCAAAATGTTGTTTTATTGCCAGAAGACTCAGCAGTGCCATCCAGTGGCCATTTTAAACAATGCAGGTCACCAGAAAATTTAGATGGCCAGAAAAATGTTGATTTGCGCCAGAAAGATTTCTTTTTAGATTTCCAAATGAACAAAGGAGCTTCAGCAGGACCACTCTATTCTGCAGACAAAGAAAGGTTTGTACCTCAACAGACTTTTTTTCAACAAGTACCCCAACCAAGTCAAGGGGTGCAATTATCACAGGTACAACCACCTCAAGTCCCTGCTACGCCCATGCAACCGGCGCAAATTCCACTTCAGTCGGCTCAGCCATTATTGGCACCACGTCCTCAACTACAGCAACAGATGCCGGCTGCAACTCAAGAGCAATTTTCTGCCTTACCGCCATTAAAAGAAGATGAAGTCATTTTGGAATGCAGGAGTCCCAGTAACTCCAAATCAGCTCAATGAGATTCTGGAAACGAATCACACTCTACAATCAATACTGTGCTTCTTAAAAATGTTCCTGATTCAAATTATGAGTACAGCACAAAACATTTATGGACTGTAGATAGTGGAGCTGCTTTTCACATTACTCACCAAAAAGAACTTTTTACAGAATTACATGAAACTGACATAAAGGAGGTGTATGGATTCTCAAATCACCTATCCCAAGTCGAAGGAAAAGGAACTATCTACATTGATGAATTGGACCAGATGATTCCACACGTTCTTTACATTCCAGAAGCTGAAAGCAACATACTCAGCCTTCACCGCCTAAACAAAGACTTAGGCTACAAAGCTATACTCCTGAACTATGATATCCACATTATTAGAAATGGAACTGTTGTCGCGTATGCCATTCTGATTGGTGGTGTTTTCTACCTGAAGCCAAATTTTCATTCACTGGTAGATGTAAGTATGTGCGTTCCAAACCATGAAAGCGCAGGCTCAGAGAGAAAACCTGCTGCTACTATAAAATCAGAGGCTCATAAAGCCAATGTACCCCAAGGTGTTCCGCATAATGTTGAAAATGCTAAACCTGTACTAACAAATAAACCTTTTCATTCCAGGTGCATCCACCGTTGGCATCGTCGTTTGGGCCATGCTTCATATGATGTCTTATCCAAGATGCCCGAGTGCGTGAACGGTTTCAAAGTCAATAGTAATTGTCCCATTTACCTCAACTGTTCTGTTTGTAATAAATCTAAATCAAAAGCTGCCCCCATTGCTAAGCATGCCCTTTGTTTGTCTTCACGCCTTTTCGATTTGGTTCATACCGACATTGTCGGTCCATTTCGGCCTACTAGGGGTAACAATAAGTATTTCTTAAAAATTGTTGATAGTTTTTCTAGATATGGTTTTGTATTTCTTATGAAACAGAAATCAGAGACGTTTCAGATCTTTACAGACTTTGCTGCACAGGTCTTCAATCAATTCGGTGTCCGTATCAGAAGAATCCAAAGTGATCGTGGCGGAGAATTCATGTCTCAGCGATTCCAGAACTGGATGAGACGCAAAGGAATACGGCACCAAGCTTCAGCCCCTTACACTCCGGCACACAACAGGATTGTTGAACGACACCAAGGTGTTTTAGAGACTACGTATCGCTGTCTCCTAGAAGACGCTGATCTCGACAATTCCTACTGGGGCGAAGCACTAAGGTATGCAAACTACCTTGTTAATCGTACTTGGAGCAGTGTTTTAAAACAAACTCCGTACTACATGTTCTATGGGAAGAAACCCGACATTCAAAACCTCCACATTTTTGGCTCGTATGCCATGGTTAACATTCCACTGGCCCAGAGAGAGAAGGGTGGTCCAGTGGCAGAAAGACTGAGATTTATAGGTTTTGATGAAAGTTCCAAGTACTACAAATTTACTGACTGAGAGAATTATCTATAGAATCTAGGTATCTAAGGCCTAGATGGATACAAAACACTCTTATTAGAGTACTAAACTTCCGACCTTTTGGACAGCGGACCTTGCCAGAAAAAACAAGAATGTACAAAAACATGTTTACATCCTGTATCAAGTTGAAGAAATCCTATTTTTTAGGCCAAGAAACATTCATAAAAACAGGACTATAACTTGATGGATTAATCTAGAGAGTTCCGAGGAACTATGATGAAATTGGATGCAAGACAACCCCATATATGGATAGGAGGAAGGGGGTGTAAACCAGACATTAAAATACTATAAAATGGTTCTTAAAGTTAGGTACTTTACCTTTTGAGTACACGGGGGGGAAATACCTGTGTCTTCAATTGGTCCTGGTGTGATATTATCACACTGGCATTTTTGGGATATTTATGTTATGTTTGATATATGTTGTGTTTGATAAATGTTTTTATGATATATATATCATGTGGTTAATAAAGACTTTTAGCTTTTATTCTCATGGTCTGGGGAATTTTTCTTACAATTGGCGCCCAACTTTAGGGGCCCGAGAACTTTTTTCCTGGATGGAGGACGGGAGAAACCTGGCAGGGTGCCCTTTCTGGAGTTTTTTCCAGTGGCTGGTTTTCTCTTGCTTCCGTGTCCAGGAATTAGCTTCTTTTTGAACTGAGAGGCCAAGAGAATAAGAGGTTTCCTGGGGACAAGTTGCAGCTGCCGGCGAAAACAAGCGTCCTTGGTGAGTAAAGGTGGCCAAGGGGTCTGATCCTGGGTTGGTGATATGTAGTGGCATGATTGAATACATGTGGGCATGCAGAGCATGTGAGAGGAATGTCTCTATATTTGTGCTGGGTTCTTGTGCACGAGAACTAATTTAAAACACATGTTGGGTGGTGACACCGTTGACTAAAATTTTAAAGGGATCAGAGTGGATATTTACATAGTTGAATATCGGCTTGCTTATGTTTCACTTCAGGGTGAACGTCTATGACATAATGAAACAGGGGTTTTATTATGGAACATAAATATGGGTGTTGACTTTAAACTTAGGACATAGCGTATGCTAGGAATGGGTTTCGTCTACTTAAAACTGACAGCGGATGCTGCAGTGGAGGTTTGTGTTTTGTTTTGTTTTTCTTCTTTCTTTTTCTTTCCCCCCTCTCTAACAAGGGATGTAGGCTGCTTGTAAGTTGTACGTTGAGGAGCAGAACGGTGCCTTTATGGGTTGATAGCAGCTGTGCTATGTAGTATTTTGTCCTTTTGCTGGTATGATTTAAGAAGGTGTAATACATATGGTTATAGTTAGATTGCTGATAGAGCGAAAAGATTATTGCAAGAGGTGTAGGGAAGTCTAACTGATATTCTTGAATTCTTGAGAAATAGAGCTTTTGATAAATGTGATTAATAATTGAAGATAGTTGTTTCGGGTGAGCAGATGGTAAGTACTAAGGGGGTTTTTTGGTTTGATGAATTGGAGTTAAGACTGTATGTGTAGGGTTTATAGTATTGCTTGTTTAAAACAAGGAATGTGAGAATGTGAGGCTGTCTTGAAGTTAAGTGGGTTGACAGGCTATGTTTTCTTTTTGAGGAGGTAAGTTTATAATTGTTGAGGGGCTATTGTTGTTCCTGTGATAGTTTGGTGCAGTAGGTTTGAGGGCGAATTACTGTATTACAGCAGGCTTGGTCTATAAGCAGCTGGAGATGAGGGGATTTGTGGATATTTGTTATGTGAGAGAGTAGAGAATTTAAATATTGTATTGGGATAGATGGCATGTGTTTAATACACAGGCGAAAGGTTTGCAGTTTGGTGGCTGAGTTGTTAAGTTTATTTGTTATGTATATTAAGAGATTGAGGATGAGAAAGAGTTATAAAGGTTTTTTTTTGATGGCTTTATGTGGCAGTTGGAGGGAATTCCATGTTGGTAAATTCCAAGATTAGTGTATAGATGTGGGTATGAAAGGTTTCTTTCATGTATAGTAGGGTGTATGTTTTACATATGAGGAGAATAACTGGCTATTTTCATGTTTTCTGATATAAGTGTTTATCTTGGTTTGAATCAGAGAACTGAGATGGAATGTCAAGCCTACTAAGTTACTAGTAATTACTTATTAAGTTAAAGGAAAAGCTATCACTGTACCTCTAAAACAACCTAGTCAAGATACATAGCAGGAATTGGATTTTCTTTAACAATTGCCTTGTATATTTGTTGGAGGTAATAGTCTCTTATTGTATGCCCATAAAAAATTGCTAGCTGGGATATTTTGAAGGATATCTTGAGGTTCAAGATGAGGGGAATCATTTTTTTTTTTAAAAAAAGCTTTGATTATGAATTATGAATTGAACACCTATCTGATAAATGAAATAAAGTACTGGTAGGGAGTCTTGTGGTGTTATGAAATGAAAATGTTTAATTGTTGCTGTGACAATCGTTGCTAGATTTTACAAATCCTCGTAAGGAAGATAAACATTTTAGGAAGAAATTTCACAATTGAGTAGAATTCAATGATAGACACTTGCTTTCTGGATTAAATCTGTGGCATCATTGAATACAGCTGAGAAGCTCGTGTAGATTTAGATAAATCGGTTCTGTGACAATAGATTTTTGCACTGTATGGTGACGTATTTCTGGATTTGGCTCTGTTTTAAGGGAAGAGAAAGTTGTTTATGAGTGTATGAATGTTGATTGTGCAACATTTTTTTTCCTTTTACACATTATTTTCTCTCTGTGGTTTGTAATCTGAGAGAATGCAGGGAAGTGTAGTTGTTTTGTACAGCATGGTATAAGTGGTGTTTATACATATGTTTGGGATTGTGGTTCTGTGTTTTATACTGTTTATTGATGAAGAAATACTTCTATGTAAAGACGGTTGGAAAATATGATGTGGGATGATACGTATGAGGATGCTGGAGTGCAGCCAGCGATTACATAGTGGAGCGGTTTGCCTGTTGTAAAAGGAGATTGTCATTTTTATGAATTGGTAGAGAGATGTTTGCTGAGGAAGGGGGTTGGATTAGATGACCTTTGAGGTCCCTTCTAACTCTGGCTGTTATAATAGTAGTGTTGGTATTTGGGTTGTTTGTGGTAGTAAATGTTGGGTTAGCTACAGAATGTAATAAAAAGTGTGTAGCTACATTAAATAAACCTGTCGTGATTTAGAAGACAGGTAGTTTTGATAGTTTTGGATTGATGATTTCCTGTGGTGAAGGAAGGTGTTAGAGGCTGAAGGCATTTGAATGGATTAGGATAGACCCGTAGGGTGTCTGTTTATAGTATAATTTTGTTTAGCTGCTAGTAAGTAAAATGGGAAAGGTTTTGTTAAAGGGGAGTGCTTTACAAATGTAACAAAATTGGATAGAAGAGATTTAACAAGCAGTGGTAGCAAACAATTTGTGTGATAAGTAGGGGTTTTTACATGCTGTCTGAAAATAAAGCTGAATGATCAGTGTGATTGATTATAAGAAATGCCTGTATAAGATATGGATTATTGAGAAAAGATGAGGTGCGGTAAAAAAGGCAGTAGGGAAGAAGAAGGACAACTAATAATTTAACTTAGTGTGAGAAATATTATTGTGTGGTGGACATGTGCATGAAAGGATGCATAACTGTTTTCCATTCACTGTAAAAGAAAGTTTGTTTTTGATTAAGTGTGAATGAGTGTATATACTAAAACATGGATATTGGAATAACATAAATAAGGGAATACAGTGGTTGGGATGAATAACCTGATACTGTTGATAACAAAAGTAAATCTGGTGTACCTGGTGAAGAAGGTACCCCAGGACAAGCTGATGCTAGTAGTAGTCGGCCCTGCTGGTCCTAGTGGTGTTGCTGGTTTTTTTTTTTTTTTAATTACTTGGTTTTCCTGTTGACCAGGAACCTCCAGGTGAGCCTGGTGAACCTAGTTAAACAGGGCCTGAAGGTTTTTGTGGTTCAATAGGTCTTTTTGGAGATTCTGGATCTTGTGGTTATCCCGGGGTCTTATGGTAAATAAGGTGGTACAAGGTTTAGGTGGTGCTATTAGTCCCCATTGGTGCACCTGGTCTCATGGGTCTATGAGGTCTTCTAGGCCAATTTGGAAGCCCAGGTCTAGGTCTTCCTGGTTCAACTGGACCTGATGGTTGCCCTGGCCCAGCTGATCCAGCTGGTCCACAAGGTGAACCTGGTAATATTGAATTCCCAGGACCAAAGGGTCTTTAATGGTGAACTTGGAAAATCTGGAGAGAAGGGTATTTCTGGATCTCAGTGTACTGTTTGAATTCGAAGGAATGAGAGGACTAATTGTAGTAGGTAACATGTTGGCTGGCCATTTCAGTGAATTGAGTGAACTACATTAAAAAATGCCAGCAGTTGAGATATATATTTGGGTAAGAATTGAATCCTTTAAGTGGATGGGTGAAAGCATTTTCATTTGTAATGATAAATACTTAAGATGAGAAAATATAATAGTGAAATAAATATGCCTTGGTATGGAAAAGTGTATGTATAGTATATGTATATTAATAATGTATATTAATAATGATATAGGTACACGTTTTATGGTCTATTTAGTAGAATAGGGAACTGAAAAGGATTCCCTTCTGTCTGAGTATATTTGGCAAAGGCTGGGGAGAAAATTGAATCCTAGAAGCAGTATAAAGTTATAATAACTTTGAAACGTTTACCTTTAGCATTTCTATGTGTATAAATGATTGTGCAATGTATATTTAAGTGTGTAATACTGGAACGAGATGCACTGAGATGCTAAATTGTCTCTGGAACAACTAAAAAGAACTTGTCCCAGTTTTTTCTCGTTTAAGGTCTGACGGGCTAGTGGCTTATTTACAAGTGCATAATTTTAAGAGTGATGACTGATTCCTGAGTGAAAACTTAAAAGAACACAAATGGAAGATTATTTGGGAATGTCCATTGAAAAGACTGATAATGATTGAGATGACTGTGCACGCCATGGACACATATGAAGGGTCTGATGCATGAAGGAATGGACTTTGTCAGTTTATCAGTGTCTCCCGAAAGCAGAGTGAGAGAAGAAGGACTGGAAAACCTTTTAATGTTTTTTTTTATAAATGGAACTTTGGAGGGTGGATATATGAATCTGGGTAGGAATGTTTTACTTTGCCATTGTCATTCTCATAGAGAAAAGGATATATCTGAAGAGGTCACATTTATGTTGTGGAAATTTGTGGATGTAAGCCCCTGAATTTCAGAGTGTTAGTGTATAGAATACTGTCACATATACACATGACATACAACTATACGATGGGGGGGGCTAGTACACATAATACGTAGCAGCATGAATGTGATAATAAAGTTGGTGATTGTTTTGTGGAATGTTATACTGTACACAAAGGTAGGGATGGGATCAGAGGCTGTGTTATCTAATCACCTGGTGACATGATAGCTGCTCTGTTTCCATACCGGACAGGATCATTGGTATACACAAACATCATCACTAGCATTAATTGATCCAGATTTGAAAACTGGAATATGCCTCAGATCCACTTTTAGTAGTGGAATGCCAGTAGGAAAATATTCACAGTACAAATGTGGAAGAAAAAGGATTGGGATGAAGCTATGAAGTGGAAGTCATTTATAAGTAATAGTTTTAAAGGTATAGATTACACACCTTTATATAAGAAGTGTAGGATTATAGAAGAATTATTATTATTGCTATATCATGAAACAAAAGCACCTTCCAAACTGGTATTTTTATACAATGTAGCCTTAGCAAAACTGTGCAATAAGCTATGTGAAAGAAATGAAACTAAGTTAAACAAGGGAGATGGGAGACACATTAAGAAAAGGGGAATTAACATATCCAGATACAATGCATATATGTCCCCTATTGTTTGAAGAAGTTGAGATTATTATAAAATCTAACTTGCAAGGGTAATTACTTGGGATGCCCTAAATGGACAGAGTAAAATATGCCTGGTGATTGTAGGGAAATATGTTACCAGCCAATCGGTATGTAATATATAGGCAAGAGGTATGAACACAATTATCCATAGAGTTGCTGGAAAAGGAAAAAGCTAAAGCCCTAGGACAAGTGGGTTTTTAATTTGGTGACTTATATGCTCATGCTTATGCATTCTTGCAACTGGATTAGATGAGCCCTGCACAATAGACAAAGCTAACATTTATGGAGGTAACATTTTTTGTAAACAAATGGGACATTTGTGAAAGGGTGATTGAGAAGCAAAACCATTCTACACTATAACATGATAGTCATGTATTAGCAGGCATTACAATAGAGAAAGGTGAGGTGAAAGGAACAATACATAAACATGTCCCAGAAGGTGGAGAAATGGTATATGTACCCCATTATGAGCATATGCCAAGATAATGATTTATTTAGTGGCCTATATTTACAAATGTTGTTTGATCAAAGCCCAGAGAATAGAATATAATTGGTGACATATTCCACACTCATGAATAAGGTGGGAGTAGTATAATACAAACATATAAGATGATTTGTTGAGTATATGTCCCTGGTGTGCCTTATAGAACTCAACTTAGGCGAATGGGGCATTGAACATGTGCATTAGAAAAGGAGGTAATGAATTTATAATATAAAATAGAGTGGCCATAAAGACGTATAGATATAGACATGGGAGATGAGTTATTCAAGTAGAGATACGGCACAAGAAACCGTAGTTAGGAGTAGAATCATACAATGCTACATCTAGTGACATATGGAACACTCCAACTCTTGGTTGCCAGACTCATTTGTAGGAGTTATCATACACATTGTATTAAGTTATGTATTATGTTCTGTAACCTGTATCTGTATTAAATGTACTTTAGTTTGCATTTTCTGATGGAAGGTCCGCTGGCATAAGGATGAATATCCCCACGAATAGGGTGGTCTGCATTATGATAGAAATATTCTAAGAATTTGAATAATTCTTAGAAGAAATAGAGGGGGGATTGAGAGAATTATCTATAGAATCTAGGTATCTAAGGCCTAGATGGATACAAAACACTCTTATTAGAGTACTAAACTTCTGACCTTTTGGACAGCGGACCTTGCCAGAAAAAACAAGAATGTACAAAAACATGTTTACATCCTGTATCAAGTTGAAGAAATCCTATTTTTAGGCCAAGAATCATTCATAAAAACAGGACTATAACTTGATGGATTAATCTAGAGAGTTCCGAGGAACTATGATGAAATTGGATGCAAGACAACCCCATATATGGACAGGAGGAAGGAGGTGTAAACCAGACATTAAAATACTATAAAATGGTTCTTAAAGTTAGGTACTTTACCTTTTGAGTACACAGGGAAAAAATACCTGTATCTTCAATTGGTCCTGGTGTGATATTATCACACTGGCATTTTTGGGATATTTATGTTATGTTTGATATATGTTGTGTTTGATAAATGTTTTTATGATATATATATCATGTGGCTAATTAAGACTTTTAGCTTTTATTCTCATGGTCTGGGGAATTTTTCTTACACTGACTCTAACTACAGAGGTATTATTTCCAATTCAGCTAAATTTGAGGAAGATACAAATTGGTCTAGAATACACAGTAATGATACTTCAGTTTATTTTCCTAAAGATGTCCAAGGTCCAGTGCAAGGTGTTCCAGTTGTTCCAGGTGTTCCAGTTGTTCCAGATGTTCCAGTTGTTCCAGATGTTCCAGTTGTTCCAGATGTTCCTGATGTACAGTCTTCACCAGTCGCAGATGATGTTACTAGCGATGTAAATGAAGATGGAGATGACCAAAATGAATGGACCATGGTTCTAAGACGTTCCAGGAGAACCACAAAAGGAGTTCCTCCTCAGAGATATCAAGCGCAAGTAACTCAAAAATTGTTTCCTGTTATTTGCAACAATGTTTTACTTCCTCCCGATATTTTTTATCAAATAAGACATTTACCTGAACCTGAACAAGAAAAATGGTATGATGCCATGCAAGCTGAACTTGACAGTTTAAAGAAACTTAAGGTGTACAAACACCTTGACCCTCCAGAAGACAAGAGAGTTATTGGTACACGATGGGTCTACAGAATTAAGCGAAAGCCAAACGGTGAGGAACTATACAAAGCAAGATTAGTAGCACAAGGCTACTCTCAGACTATTCCAGATGATTACACCGATACTTATTCACCTACTATCACCTTAACCACAGCCGCTGCCCTGAATTTAGAAGTTTTCCAGTTTGATGTCGAAACTGCCTATCTGAATGCTGATCTAGATGAAGAAATCTACGTGAAAGGTGCACCCGGATTCCAGAACCAGGAAGGACATGTCTGGCGCCTGCAAAAGAGTCTGTATGGATTGAAACAATCTGGTTTAATGTGGCACAGATGTCTCATTGACAAGCTAAATTCAATGGGCTTTATTAAGTCCGACTCTGATCAATGCGTGTTTACAAAAGGGCAAGGTAATGTTTATGAAATTGTTCTTGTTTATGTTGATGATATTGTTTACATTGGTCCAAATCAACGTATGAGTGAGATTTTTGCAAAAAGTTTAGAAAAACATTTCACAATGAAAAGCTTAGGACACATTCATGATTACTTAGGAGTTCAGATTCAGAAAACTCAGAAGGGGTTTAGCCTCTCACAAGCAAACAAGATTGATCAACTTTTGCAACAATGCAACATGGCTGATGCACGCCCATGTCGGTCTCCAATGCAGACAGACTTTTACAAGTTGACATACCAAAACAGTCCTTTGTTTAAGGACCAAACACTTTATCGCTCAGTCATTGGGTCTCTGTTATACATTAGCAGTTGGACAAGATCCGACATTTCACTTAGTGTGAATTTGTTGTCACGACACGTAGGCAACACAACTACATTTCATTGCTCAGATACATGAAGCACACGATGGACATGAAGTTGTTCCTGGAACCAGAACACAACAAGTATCCTGAATTGATTTGCTATGCAGATTCTGATTGGGCGAGTGACATTGAAACTCGTCAAAGTACTTCTGGTTTTATAATGTTTTTGAATGGTTGTCCAATTTATTGGAAAGTTAGAAAGCAGAAATTTATTTCTTGTTCTTCCACTGAGTCCGAATATGCTTGTGTTTCTGACTGTTGTAATGATTTAATCAATGTTTCTGCTCTCATTAATAGTATCTGGGCTGATCCAATGAAGCCAATTGTTATTATGGAGGACAATACTTCAGTAAAATTCATTGCTGAAGCTGAATATGTGGGAGCCCGATCATGGCACATCGACTTAAGATATAAGAATGCAAGAAAATATGTGCAACAAGGATTTGTGAAACTACAATATGTGCCTACAAATGAACAGATCGCTGACGTGCTGAATAAACCACTGCCAGCTGACCAACATGAATACCTCTCCGAGAAAATGTGCCTTATGTGAACCAATGTCCCTGATGACTACCAAAGAAGAGGTGTCACGCTGAGAATTGCCAGCCACAGAGACATTCAGTAGTTAAAGAGTTAATGTGTGCCTTCCCTCTGATCACACCCCCTCATACATCATTTCCCACACATCATATCATATCATATCTGCCTGCTTACGTAGCAAGCACATTCCATTCTATATCTTCCTCCCTGCAGCCATGCTTTAGGCTG
Organism: Erythrolamprus reginae; assembly: GCF_031021105.1. Classification (NCBI taxonomy): domain Eukaryota; kingdom Metazoa; phylum Chordata; class Lepidosauria; order Squamata; family Dipsadidae; genus Erythrolamprus; species Erythrolamprus reginae. The sequence goes on along the minus strand of NC_091956.1, from coordinate 39,059,473 downwards.
TTTTATAAAGTGTCGGCTGGCACAATTTACTTTTCCTTTCTAAATAAAGTTTTGTTTGTTTTTGATTCCTGCTGTCCGAGTCTAATTAAAAATCCGTCCCTCCAACAGAGGGGAGTTTTCAACACTGTTCTGGATTCTGGTTAGAACTTTGATTAATTGGAAATAAAGCTTACTGAATGCAGAGATTTATAAAGTAAAAACATCATCTTTATTTCTTCTCTCCTCTGTTATCAAACTGTGTTACATGCAGGCAAATTCTTTCATCTCATTTCTTCATGAATCTTATCTTAAGATTTATGGCTAGGCAGCTTTTGTCCAAAGCAATAAAAACAGCTGTTAAATTACAGAGAAAAGACTTAGCTTACTTCGTAGCCACATCATTGCACATCCATTGAATTTATTACAACATTGAAAACTCCGGCCTTCTTCTCCACTGGCACCGGGACATGACGAATCAATCACTTAAGTAATTAACCTGTTCCTCCCCTTAATATTTCTTCCCTGACACTTGTTCTCTCAGTCTTTGCAAACATCTGAAATGCGGATTTAACCATCTATTATCTGTCTCTTTTTCACTGGAGTCTGGGCTCATAGCAACGTCCTGTGGCTGGCCTCCCCCCTGTTCTGCCACCTCTAACCCAAGACCTGCCACTAATTCATAAACAAAATCAGAATCAGAATCTGCAAAATCTTCAAAATCTTCCAACTGACCAGGAGTATATGCAACACTTTCTAGGTAGGTCCAACTATCAACTTCAAAATGGATTCATGCTGCCATCTTTTTGTTTCTCAGCTTGCCAAACAGTATGGGCATGGGGGGGAGAGGGAGAGATTTGAAAGGTCAGATCAGACAATAATATCTCAATATCAGACAATAATATCTATGGGAACCAAAGTCATCTCAACTGATGCTGGCCAAAGACTCGAAGGAGTACCAAGGAGATGCTTGGATACCTGACTGGACAATGTGACCTGTGACAAGGAGGGGAAAGGATATTTATTCCTTAGTTATACAAAAATCACTGGAAATAGTTAGAGTTGGTTTTGCTTTCATGTGTGCCAAAATAATGTACTCAATAAAACAGTTCTTTGAGAAGTCTGATTGGCTTGGAGTGCTGACTTGGTTGGGTTCATCAGTCAGAATAATTGCACATATATTGCATTTTACCAGAGATTGCAAATATTCCTGTAAATATTTCTTATGAGTACATTCAGGATATTTTGCTACGTTGAGTTGAAAATCACTGGTCTTCTATGATGATCTAATTCAACAACCTACAGAGGAGTTCATGTGATATGGGAAAGATGATGATTACAATGGGAAGATCAAAGTTTCATAAGGATATAAAAACCTTTGATTACATATCACAATCACTCTGATAAAGTACTTTCACATTTATCAGACACTTGTAAATAATGGACAGTCCTTCTTTTAATTAGTCCTTGAAAAACAAAACAATTTAATTGTACAATACAATTTAATTGCATTTTTCTGAAGCCACAGCAAACTGGAAACCCCAGAAGAAACCCTTTCTCTGGAAATTTACTGGCACAACAAACCTTGTTGCATGGTATGGAATATCTTGCCAGGTCCATTAAAGGCTGGTAATCTTCTTTGGTCACGTTGCATGGGTCCTTGTACAGAAAAGCCTGTTCAAATAATTTCCATATTCTGAGACAATCTTTATTTCTGCAGAGAGAGGCAAACATGGATTTTAAAAATGGCTGCAAATACACAATGGTATCAAATGGCTGTATCAAAGACATGCAATTGAAGGACCCATTCTTCTGATCCCCAATGTCACCTCATCGTCACCATCATAATTTGACCTCTCAGATTTTATTTTAAAAATACTTCACTTTTGGAATATGTCAGGATGCAAATATTTATTTATTTTATTTATTTATTGGATTTGTATGCCGCCCCTCTCCGTAGACTCGGGGTGGCTAACAACAATGATAAAAACAGCATGTAACAATCCAATACTAAAACAACTAAAAACCCTTATTATAAAACCAAACATACATACACACAAACATACCATGCATAAATTGTAATGGCCTAGGGGGAAGGAATATCTCAACTCCCCCATGCCTGGCGGTATAAGTAAGTCTTGAGTAGTTTACGAAAGACAGGGAGGATGGGTGCAGTTCTAATCTCCGGGGGCAGTTGGTTCCAGAGGGCCAGGGCCGCCACAGAGAAGGCCCTTCCCCTGGGGCCCAGCAAACAACATTGTTTAGTCGACGGGACCCGGAGAAGGCCAACTAGTTGCAGTAATCAAACCTCGAGGTGATGAGGGCATGAGCGACTGTGAGCAATGACTCCCTGTCCAAATAGGGCCGCAACTGGTACACCAGGTGAACCTTGGCAAACGCCCTCCTTGCCACAGCCGAAATATGATGTTCCAATGTCAGCTGTGGATCAAGGAGGATGCCCAAGTTGCGAACCCTCTCTGAGGGGGTCAGTAGTGACCCCCCAGGGTAATGGATGGACAGATGGAATTGCCCTTGGGAGGCAAGACCCACAGCCACTCCGTCTTGTCTGGGTTGAGTTTGAGTTTGTTGACACCCATCCAGGCCCCAACAGCCTCCAGGCACTGGCACATCACTTCCACTGCTTCGTTGACTGGACATGGGGTGGAGATGTATAACTGGGTATTGTTCTGTCTGGGTGCCCCCAGACTTCAACACCAACTGAAAAAAGCAGCCAGACATGCTGGTAAAAGCAAAGGCACTTTATAGTTGGAAAAACAAACACAGAGAAAAACCTGTTCTTCCCAACAGACAGGCTATGAGGCTTCATAGCAGAGTCATGACGGCCAGACAATACAGCAGACTTCTTGCTGGCACACACACCACTGTAGAGAATAAGACCCATGTCTTTCCCCCCAAGGTTTCAGCCTTCAGGGCCACAAGCCAGAGTCAGAAACGCCAAAGATCACAGCCAGGTCCCAGGACTCCCAAAGATAATACTCCACAATACAGGAAGGGTGTGTCTGCCTTTTCAGCCTTTCTGGGGAGAACCACACCCAAACCCAGCTGTTGCCTATTTAGGGCTGGAAATACCTGGCTAATTGTCCCCTTCATTGTGCTGCTCTTCTCTGCCTGAGATCAATGATGGCTTGTGCATTTTCATCCAAGGACTCCAGGCTGCTTGCTGGGGAGAGCTCCACCCCGGGGGACTCAGGCTGTTCTCCCTCTCCCTCGGCCTGATATTCCTCCTCCCCGTCTGCCTGGGCCTCCTCCTCCTCCTCCTGTTCCTCATCCTCCCCCTCTGAGCATGGAGCCGGCAGAGGTTCAGCCGTTCCCTGAGGAGCCTCAGACGGAATCACAACACCATCCCCCCTCGGAAGGCCCCTCCCCATCTGCCAGCGGAGAGGACGCGGTTTCTGGGGAAACCGGGCGTGAAAATCCCGAATAAGGTCGGGAGCATCCAACAATGCTGCTTCCACCCAGGAGCAATCATCAGGGTCCCCCTCCACCCATTGAACCTTGTATTGGAAGGAATCATCCACCCACCGGGAATCCATAAGGGCATGTACCATAGCCTCAGGGAGGTGGTCACGAACACACGGGGCAGGAAACACGGGAACGTTGGGATGGAGCGGACCATCGGGAGGGACAGGGACTAACAGCGAACGGTGAAACACAGGGTGAACCCGCAAGTTGGCCGGCAGGGTGAGCCGGTAGGCCACCGGATTGATCACCCTTTCAACGGGAAAAGGGCCCAGGAACCGGGGATCTAATTTGTGTCTGGGTAATTCGGAGGCTATGTATTTCGTGGACAGCCACACCTGATCCCCCACCACCAAGGGGGGCACATCCCATCTGGAGCGGTCAGCCACTCTCTTGTAGTCCTCCTTGGCCTTATTCAGGTACCTTTTCACCATCTCGTGGACCGCCTGCAGCTCCGAGAGGAAGTCCTCGGCAGCAGGCACCGGAGAATCTAGGAGGGTCAAGGGAAAGAAGCGAGGATGGAAGCCATAATTGGCGAAAAAGGGCGTGAGTCGGGTTGAGGAGTGGCGGGAGTTGTTAAAAGCAAACTCCGCGACAGGGAGGAACCTGGACCAATCAGTCTGGCAATCCGCCACTACACACCTCAGGTATTGCTCCAGTATCCCTATAACCTTTTCTGTGCCTCCATCGGTCTGGGGGTGCTGCGTCGATGCGAGGCATACAGACACATTCAGGGCCGACATCAATTCCCGCCAGAACCGGGCTGTGAATTGTGTTCCCCTGTCAGAGACCACCCGATCCGGAAGCCCATGTAACCTAAACACGTAGCTGATAAACATTTGAGCCGTGAGTTGAGCAGTGGGCACCCTAGTGCAAGGTACAAAATGGACCATCTTGGTGAGCATGTCCATCACCACCATGACTACCGTGAAGCGAGCTAAGGAAGGCAAATGGGTTACAAAGTCAATGGACACAGCACACCAGGGTCTCTCCGGCGTGGGCAATGGTTGCAGTAAGCCTGGCGGGGCTCCAGTCACCCCCTTGGCCGTACGACACCGGACACATGTGGCCACATAGGAACGCACATCATCTTGGATGCGTGGCCACCAGAATGTCCGAGTGACCAGTTCTAATGTTTTGAACAGGCCAAAATGCCCCGCCACTGGACAGTCATGACACTGGGCCATAATCAGGCCCCTCACTGGGCCAGCGGGAACATACAGCTGCCCCCTGTACCGAAGCAGACCGTCTTGAAATGTCCAGGGGGAATTGGGTGTTAACTCCCACACCCTCTGCGCTACAAACCCATCCTCCTGCTGCGCCTCCCGTAAACGGCGACGCAAGTCCACTGGGTCCTGGATCGCAGCCAAAGCTGCAGGAGGTAGAACCGTCTGCAGAGGAGCCGGCTCCTTCGGGTGCGTGTACTCCGGCTTGCGTGACAAGGCGTCCGCTCGAGGGTTCTGAGCGCTGGGAGTGTACCTGACGCGGAAATTGAACCGCGCAAAAAAGAAGGACCAGCGGATCTGTCTCTGGTTCAATTTCCGGGCCATCTGCAGATACTCGAGGTTCCGGTGGTCCGTCCGTACCTCAATCTGGTGACGGGCCCCCTCCAGGTAATGCCGCCAATGCTCAAAGGCGGCCTTCACAGCTAAGAGTTCCTTCTCCCAAATAGTATAATTCCTTTCCGAAGGAGACAATTTGTGGGAGAAGTAGGCACACGGAAACAGCATGTCACCGGGACGATGGGCTTGGAGGAGCACTGCACCAACCGCTACATCCGAGGCGTCTGTTTCCAACACAAACGGCCGAGCGGGATCAGGATGACGCAGAAGCGGTTCCGCCATGAACGCCGCTTTTAGAGCCTCAAAAGCCCGCTGTTCCGCCTCCCCCCAACCAAACGGAACTTGTTTTTGTAACAACCGAGTCAAGGGCGTGGTTAACGTGGCATACCCCAGAATAAAAGCCCGATAGTAGTTCGCAAACCCCAAAAGACGTTGTATGTCCTTCACTCGTCGTGGAGGTTGCCAAGACTGAAGTGCGGCCACTTTGCCCGGATCCATGGAAATGCCACCTGGAGACAAAATGTGCCCAAGGAATTCGACGGTAGTCTGGAAGAATTGGCACTTCTCCCGCTTGGCATACAAATGCTGCTCCCGCAACCGGAGCAGGGCCCGGCACAAAGGGTCCAAATGCAAGGCATGGTTCGGGGAATACACTAAAATGTCATCAAGGTAAATCACCACGAAATGGTCAACATGTCCCGGAACACGTCATTCATTAGATGTTGAAACACGGCCGGGGCGTTAGTGAGGCCAAAGGGCATCACGGTGTATTCCAAGTGGCCATAACGCTTGCCGAATGCTGTCTTCCACTCATCCCCGCCCCGCATCCGGACCAAATTGTACGCACTGCGCAAATCAATTTTGGTGAATACCGTTGCCGTCCGCAACCGGTCCATGAGTTCAGGGATCAAAGGCAAGGGGTACCTATTATGCACCGTGATGGCGTTAAGGCGCCGATAGTCACAACAGAGGCAAAGATCGCCCGTTTTCTTCTTCACGAACAAAACAGGGGCAGACAAAGGGGACTTGGATGGCCAAATAAATCCCTTGGCCAAATTCTTTTCAACAAACTCCTTGAGAGCCACAAGCTCCGGCTCTGACATGGAGTACAAACGACCAGCCGGAAGCTTGGCGTCAGGGATCAAGTCTATGGCACAGTCGTACGTCCGATGCGGTGGTAGCCGATCTGCCTCCTTCTCGTTAAAGACATCGGTGAACTCCTCGAGGCAACGGGGTAACTGGATCGTGGGAACCACGGGGCCATGGGCTGCACACACATGTCGGTGGTGGTCCACGCACTGCGAACTGGAGAAAGTTACCTGGTTCTGGGACCACACCACATGCGGGTCATGTGCGCGCAGCCACGACAACCCCAGCACAAGGGGAAAATGAAGCCCCTTGGTGACATAAAACTGCAGGGCCTCCTCATGAGTTCCGATGTACATCCGCACCGGCAGGGTCTGGAACCGGATGGGACCAGCCAGCAACACCCGCCCATCAATGGTCTCCACGGTTAACGGCGGGATGACAGGACAAAGGGGCAAGGAATGGCGGTGGGCAAAGGCTTCATCCAAGAAATTTGTCGTCGCCCCCGAATCCACAAGGGCCAACGCAGGATACGGCCGAGTCCGTTGCGCAATATGCAGAGTCACAGCGAGCATCAGGTGACGAAACGGGCCGGAGTCGGTAGCCGTGGAATCAGGAGAAAGTGGGATCCCCGCCCGACCTAGTGTTACCACCAAGCCGGGCATCCCTCGTTTCCCGACCGTTCCGGCGACTGAGGACGTCCAGACGAAGGCCCCGCCATCAGAGAGTTCATGACAGGGACAGGGACACAAGGGGTTGTCTCCGGGAACTGCACGGGGGACGCCATTGGAAGCACGGGAGAGCTGGAGGGTACTGGAACGGCGGCAGCCACCGTACTCCGCCTCTTGTGGGGACAAATTACAGCAAAATGTCCCAGGGCCCCGAAATAGAAGCACAACCCAGCCGCCCGCAGACGCCCTCGTTCCTCCGGGGTCTGTCGGGGTCGTGCGTAACTCACGTCCATCGGCTCCCCGACGGCAACACGATCCAACAGGCGTGGAGGCAGCGCTGGTGAAAAACGTCGGGGCGCAGGGACCGGAGCCGGGGTGCCTACGGTCGACAACCCCCGCCGCGGAACAGGTGTCGGTGGAACGCCTGACGCACGGGGGTTGGACCGTCCCGCTCGACGGACTTCCCTGGCCAACAGCCTGGCCTCTATTGCCAAGCAATGCCGCTCCAAAGCGTCCAACGTGCCGGGCATCACCTCATGCACCAGTTCATCTAACATAGTGTCTGATAGTCCGTCCTGAAAGGCCTCGATCAGGGCAGCCTCATTCCACTGGACTTGCCCGGCCAGAGACCGAAAGTCAGCCATGTAGTCCGCCAGGGGGCGCGAACCCTGGCGCAGTTGCTTCAGCGCCCACGTGGCCGTCTGCTCCTGCACCGGATCCGCAAATTGGTGATGCAGCAGGTCACAGAAAGCAGCATAGTTCTGGAGTAGCGGGTCATCCCGAGCCAGGTAAGGTGCCACCCACGACGCTGCAGGGCCAGCCAACAAGCTACACAGAAACGCCACCTTGTGGTCATCCCCCGGGAAGTGCATCATCTGGGCATTGATAAACAGCTGCACCTGGCTCTGGAACGCAGAAAACAGCCACCGGTCCCCCCAGAACTTTTCCGGCATCGCCACAAAACATTTCCTCCTGGGCAAAGGTGCTGGAGGAGGTACCACAGGGGCCGCCTGGGGTGGGGCCAGCTGGGACAAAACCTCCACCTGGCGTTGTAACACCAGGACCTTCTGGGTCAACTGTGCAATGTCCCCTCGCAACTCTGCAAAGACAGCCTGCATGTCAGCTGCAGAAACGTCCATGGTGGCAGGCAAAAACAGGAAGCCAAAAAGCAAAAAATGCCCAACAAGGAACCAGCAGCAGAGAGCAAGAAAAATAAACAACCAAACCACCCCTCCAAAATGAGAACCAGGTGTCTGGTGGTTGGTGGAGTATTATACTGTTCTGTCTGGGTGCCCCCAGACTTCAACACCAACTGAAAAAAGCAGACAGACACGCTGGTAAAAGCAAAGGCACTTTATAGTTGGAAAAACAAACACAGAGAAAAACCTGTTCTTCCCAACAGACAGGCTATGAGGCTTCACAGCAGAGTCATGACGGCCAGACAATACAGCAGACTTCTTGCTGGCACACACACCACTGTAGAGAATAAGACCCACGTCTTTCCCCCCAAGATTTCAGCCTTCAGGACCACAAGCCAGAGTCAGAAACGCCAAAGATCACAGCCAGGTCCCAGGACTCCCAAAGATAATACTCCACAATACAGGAAGGGTGGGTCTGCCTTTTCAGCCTTTCTGGGGAGAACCACACCCAAACCCAGCTGTTGCCTATTTAGGGCTTGAAATACCTGGCTAATTGTCCCCTTCGTTGTGCTGCTCTTCTCTGCCTGAGATCAATGATGGCTTGTGCATTTTCATCCAAGGACTCCAGGCTGCTTGCTGGGGAGAGCTCCACCCCGGGGGACTCAGGCTGTTCTCCCTCTCCCTCGGCCTGATATTCCTCCTCCCCGTCTGCCTGGGCCTCCTCCTCCTCCTCCTGTTCCTCATCCTCCCCCTCTGAGCATGGAGCCGGCAGAGGTTCAGCCGTTCCCTGAGGAGCCTCAGACGGAATCACAACAGGTATCATCGGCGTATTGATGATACCTCACCCCATGCCTTTGGATGATCTCACCCAGCGGTTTCATGTAGATATTAAATAGTAAGGGGGAGAGGACCGACCCCTGAGGCACCCCACAAGGGAGAGACCTAGAGGTCAACCTCTGACCCCCCACTAACACCGACTGCAACCGACCGGAGAGGTAGGGGGAGAACCACTGAAGAACAGCGCCTCCCACTCCCAACCCCTCCAGTGGGCACAGAAGGATACCACGGTTGATGGTATCGAAAGCCACTGAGAAGTCAAGAAGCACCAAGACAGAAGGACAAGCCCCTGTCCTGGGCCCGCCAGAGATCATCCATCAACGCGACAAAAGCAGTTTCTGTGCTGTAGCCGGGCCTGAATCCAGACTGCTGAGGACCTAGATAATCGGCTTCTTCCAAGGCCCGCTGGAGTTGGAGCGCCACCACCTTCTCAACAACCTTCCCCATAAAGGGAAGGTTGGAGACTGGATGGTAGTTATTAAACACGGCTGGATCCAGGGAAGGCTTCTTGAGGAGGGGGCGCACAAGTGCCTCCTTATAAAGGGCTGGAAAGGACCCCTCCCAAAGGAGGTGTTGACAATCTCCTGGGCCCAACTCCGTGTCACCTCTCAGCTGGCCGAAACCAACCAAGAGGGACACGGATCCAGTAGACAGGTGGCCTGACTCACAGCTCCAATGGCCTTGTCCACCTCATCAGGTGTCACCAAGTCAAACTCCTCCCAGGCTGATGGACAAAGACATTTAGCCCCAGTCACCTTGACTGACTCATTGTCAGCCGATACTGCTATGCAATTGGAGTCGAGATCAGCCCAGATCCGAGCAAGTTTATCAGTGAAAAATGGGTTAAATTCCTTGGCACTACCCTGCAAGGGCTCCCCAACTCCCCCCTGATTTAGAAGGGAGCGGGTCACCCTAAACAGAGCAGCCGGGTGGGATTCCGATGATGCAATCAAGGCGGCATGGTACGCGCATCTTGCCACCTTGAGCGCCACTTTGTAGGTCTTAATAAAAGCTCTTACAAGTGTTCAGTCGGACTCAGACTTACTCTTCCTCCATCACTTCTCTAGACGTCTCTTTTGGCATTTCAACTCTCAGAGCTCCTCGTTGAACCATGGAGCTCTACGGGGTCTAGTGCCACAGAGAGGTCACAATGGCGCAATTCGGTCGAGAGCCTCCACTGCAGCCTTGTTCCAGGTCTGAGCAAGAGACTCTGCCGAGCTGTGGACGAGTGAATCTGGTAAAACCCCAAGTGCCCTCTGAAAGCCCTCAGGGTCCATCAGGCATCTGGGGCGGAACCGCCTAATCGGTTCCGCCTCCCTGCAGGGGAGGATTGGAGCCAGAAAATCAAGCTGCAGTAGAAAATGGTCTGACCATGACAAAGGCCATGCTTCTAAGCCCCTTAGTCTCAGACCATTATTCAATTGCTCCAAGAGGAATATCATGTCGGGGGGTGTCCACCCTCATGAGTCAGACCCTGAACTACTTGAGTCAGGTACATGGCTGTCATGGTGGCCATGAACTCCTGTGATAATCCAGAGGAACCGCTGAGTGACGGCAGACAGTAGAATTTGTTAGCAACTTATTAAACAGCTGCCTCTTTATTTGGTATCACATATCTACTTCATGTTCACAGGAAACAAATCAATCAAAAATTAAATGATAAATGTATCAAAATATATCAAAATCTCCTTCCCTCTAAAAAATGTCAACATCCTGGTATCATTTTCCTGGGCATTTTCTTGCATCTCAGAAGCCTTGATTAAAAGTACCAGTGCTGGTGGGATATTGAGACCAAAATAATAGAATAACAGAGTTGGAAGTTGACTTGGAAGTCTTCTAATCTAACTACTTGCTCAAACTGAACACTCTATACCATTTCATACAATGGACTGTCAAATCTCTTAAAAACTTAACTAATGATGAATACTTACAACTTCTTAAGGCAAGCTATTCCAGTGACTAATTGTTCTCACTCTTAGGAAATTTCTCCTTAATTCTAGGTTGGGTCTCTCCTTGATTAAAAGACAACCAGAAAATTAATGCAAAATGGAACATTAGAGAGAGGAAGAGTTAATGAAGGCAGGCAGGTTAGTAAAAAAGTTTCACAAGAAATATACTCAGAAACCCAGTATTTCTGGATACAATACAGTATGGTTGACAGAGGAATTTTGAGAATGAAGGTGCCTGAGATTTGCTTTAAAACTTGAATTTAGCAAGGGAAAGAGATGCTGGAAGAGCTAAAATATACTTCAGCATTTTAGCGGCGGAGGGTGTGATGGATTTATAGCATCCATTTGGATTTTAAAGAAGTGCTTGGAGGAGTTGGAAGCAAAGAGACTAGCAGCTGTTCTGGTTTCTGGTAGAAATTTAGCAATTACAAATAACTCTTATTAAATGCATTATTTCATGAATAAAGAAACTCCATTTATTTCTCTGCTCTTCTGGAATTCAAACACATTTCATACAGGCACTTATCTGTTGGTCCGTTATCTCCCTTAGCGGCATTTCTCACATTCTTTCTCCTTCTCCATTTAACAAGATTTATTTTCCTAACAGCATGATTTCTAAAACAGCAGTCCTGACTGTTAATCAACACAGAATACTTTTGCTTACTTGGGAGCAGCCAGAAAAACCTCAATTTTTCTCTTCGGCAACGTTGAAACTCCATCCTTCTTCCCCACTAACCCCCTGACGTGCCAAATACATCACTACAGTATTTAACCCATTCCTCTCCTTAATATCTTCTTCCAGACACCTGTTCTCTACGTTTTTGGGCCCTTCTGAATTTAGGGTTAACCCAGCGAGCGTCTGATTCTCCCTCCCTAGATCCTGAACTCATAGCCCCATCCTGTGGCTGGCCTCCCACCTGTTCTACTACATGTAACCCCGGTCCCCCCACTAATTCATAAACACTATCTGAATCCGAGTCCTCAGTATCTTCATCATCCTCTAACTGACCAGGAGTATGTACAACAGCAGCTGAAAAATATTTTTGTAAAAAAAGAAAATTGGCTTGCTTTTGAGGGTATTGGATTACTAGATTATTGGATCATTGTTTGATTTTTGTTGACTTTTGAAATAGGAAGAAATACCGTTTATAAAGCCATACACTATGGATTGCCCTATATTCTTACTTTTTTGGGAGAGTACTGCCATCTAGTGGATATGATGAGCGGTTAAGGCTATATTTTAAAGGTTAAGCTTTTATTGCTGCCTTACCAATAACCTTGGGCTGATTAAAATTTTCCATAACAAGTCCGTCTAGTGGGAAAGTAAGAACTCTGTTATTTTGTTGCATTGGGACATTTTGTTATTTTTTTATTAGGACACTGCAAAAGAACCTTTTGGCCTTTATTTATCTTTTTTCTGCCCTTTGGCAATTCTTATTTTTATTTTTAAATTTATTGTTCTTTAGTAATAAGATTTGAAGTTTTTCTTCTTCTTTCATTGTTTTTTCCCCTCCCCTATTTTTCCTTTTTGGATGTGTGGATTTTTCCTGGGACTCTCTTTTTTTTTGGATTTTTTTTTCTTTCCTTGTCTTGTGGGATTTTTTGGTCTTTTTGGTTGCTGGGAGTTTTTCTCTTCAAGATTACTTTTGTGGGTGTTCTTTGGAACAACGGGGTTGTTTCCCCTCTGGATTACTTTTGTAGATGTTCTTTGGGACACCAGGGTTTCTCTCCTTGTGAATTACTTTTGCAGGTGTTCTTCGGGACACCAGGGTTTCTCCCCTTGTGGATTACTTTTGCGAGTGTTCTTTGGGGCACCGAGTTTGTTTGTTTCTGCTTGATCAATTGAATTGAATAATGATGGCAAAGAGATCACCTTCACATTCTACAAGTACACCACCATCATCTTCATCTATTGGGGAAAAGCTGACATAGCAGATATTAAAACTATGTTTCAAACTTTAAATGAAGGTTTCAAATCCCTTAAAGAGGAGTTTCGTTCAACAAACGAAAATTTGAATCAGATGAATGAAAATGTAAATTAGATGAAAGCAGAAAAGAAAAAAAAAGAAAAAATGATCAGCGTTTGCAAAAGATAGAAGAAAAGGTAGAAAGGCATGATTCAAAACCAGGGGAGCTGGCTATGGTTAACAGAATTCAGGAAAAGGCTACTAACATTATAACCCGGTTCCGGTTGAGCAGTGAGGAGAATGGTGGGTCTGCTGCTCCTCTGAAACGACGGTAAATCGTCAGGAAATGGGTCAGTCCAGGTCCGAGACGGTCAGAGATAGGTCAGAGTCCAGTGCCTACTTTGTCCCTCTATTTTTAAGAACTTGAGGGTTGGGAATGTTTCCGCCTGTTGGAGGGACGCCGAGAAAGACCGCGGCAAGGAGAAGTGGCCGATTGAGGCATGGAAATGGCGGCGGCGGCTGGCGGAGCCTTGCGGAAGATGCAGCCTGTGTGGGAGAGGAGAGGACGGAGGAAAGCAGCCTGTGTGGGAGAGGATGGAGGAATGTCTAGCTGCTGCTGCAGGGGTCCGAGGGGAGCCGAGAGAGAGCGTGGCGCTGGAAAAAACATCTAGCCGGTGCGGAGGATGGCGACGGGACCGGGCAGAGGATGGAGGGTCGCGGCACCGAAGGAAGTGTTGAGAGGAATTGAGGGGAGTGAGAGGAGTCGAGCCCCCGTTCAGACTCCCAGCCTGACTCCGGAGGTGAGAGGTCCGGTGTGGACTGGGAACGGCGGACACGACGTGAGGACGAGAAACGGCGGAGGGGATGAAGCCCGTTGGCGGGGAACGACTGCAGACGTGAGGGGCAATGTTTTTGCCCCCCCCCGTATGGCACCAGTGGGTGGGAGCTACTGGGGGCCAGGGGGAGACTATGGTGAGGATTATGCTATCAACCTCCCTCCCCCCCCCTTTTCCCCCTCTCAACCTTAATTCCTGATCTGTTTGTACCATCCTGATCTGTTTGTACCATCACCGAAGAACTATGCCCCCTTGTGGATTATCGATTAATTGAAGAACTATGCCCCCTTGTGGATTGACTTAAAAAGACAACTATAAAGACAGGAGATTAAGACCAAGACTCTTTAAACTAAACTAAATTAAATTTAAGACCTAGACCCAAAGACCAAAAGAACATCATACCTGGACTGATGGATTCCTGATGATTAAAGAATGTTTTAAGATCTGATTTTATAACATCAAAATCAATTTATATATTTATATGATTTTTTATCTTACATTTTATATATTTATAGATATTTTTAATGTTATTGTTTTTTTATTGCTATTACGGCTATTTTATATTGTTATTAATTTAATTGTTTTTTAATATAACGGGGTTCTAAATTAAATGGATGATTGGGATAAATATGCTTGTGGCTATGAGTGGAATGACTGGCATAATGATTGGGTTGGCGGGGGTGGGTGGGGTTATGGTATGGATGAGATGATTGATAGTAGTATGAATGATAGATTTGGCCCACCTGACGCCCGGGAGACAGGAGAGGAGGGGGCACCGATCTCTGGGGTGGCAGAGGGTCGGAATATTCCTGTGTTGCTGGGGAGAGGCAGATACGGCGGGGGTCACAGAGTTAGCCGTTCCAGGGGAACGAGGGACCGTTGCTTAATAACGGTCCCTTGTTCCGGCTCTGTGAACCCAATCTTGGGTACTGGTGATGAGTGTAACTCTGGCCCTGGGCTCAGGTTGCTGCTGTTCAATGCCAGGTCAGTGGTAAATAAAGCTCTCCTCATCCGGGACCTGATCCTGGATGAGGAGGCCGACCTGGCTTGTATTACTGAAACCTGGCTGGGCCCGGAGGGAGGTGTTCCCCTCTCTGAAATTTGCCCAGCCGGGTTTCAGATATGGCATCAACCTCGACCCCAGGGAAGGGGGGGAGGAGTGGCTATTGTTGCCAGGGAGAGCCTTTGCCTGCGTGGACTCATTGCTCCGGAAATTGCGGGTTGCGAGTCTCTCTTGATGAAGTTGGACTTAGGGGTTCAGGTGGGCTTATTTCTCACGTACCTGCCTCCCAGCTGCGTGTCAAAAGCCCTGTCTGTGCTACTCGAGGAGGTAGCCGGGTTGGCGGTGGAGTTCCCCGGACTTATTGTCCTGGGGGACTTCAATCTGCCGTCACTCGGCGAAACCTCTGGGTTGGCACAGGAGTTCATGGCCACCATGACAGCCATGGACCTGACTCAAGTAGTTCAGGGTCCGACTCACGAGGGAGGGCACGCACCTGACATGGTATTCCTTTCTGAGCAACTGAGTAATGGTCTGAGACTAAGGGGCTTAGATGCGTTGCCTTTGTCATGGTCAGACCATTTCCTACTACGGCTTGACTTCCTGGCTCCAATCCTTCCCCGCAGGGAGGCGGAACCAATTAAGATGTTCCGCCCCAGACGCCTGATGGACCCTGAGGGCTTTCAGACGGCGCTTGGGGTTATACCAGAGGCACTTGTCCACAGTTCGGCAGAGTCTCTTGCGGAAGCCTGGAACAAGGCCGCAGCGGAGGCTCTTGACCGGATTGCGCCTTTGCGACCTCTCCGAGGTGCTAGACCCCGTAGAGCTCCATGGTTCAACGAGGAGCTCCGGGAGTTGAAACGCCAGAAGAGACGTCTAGAGAAGCGATGGAGGAAGAGTAGGTCTGAATCCGACCGAACACTTGTAAGAGCTTTTATTAAGACTTACAAAGTGGCGTTCAAGGCGGCAAGATGCGCGTACCATGCCGCCTTGATTGCATCAGCAGAATCCCGCCCGGCCGCTCTGTTTAGGGTGACCCGCTCCCTTCTTAACCAGGGGGGAGTTGGGGAGCCCTTACAGAGTAGTGCCAAGGACTTTAACACGTTTTTCGCTGATAAAGTCGCTCGGATCCGAGCCGACCTCGACTCCAATTGTAAAACAGAGTCGAATGACAACGAGTCAGTCGAGGTGACTGGGGCACGTACTTGTCCACCTGTCTGGGAAGAGTTTGATCTGGTGACACAGGAGATTACCAACGCTTCCTTGGGGAGGGGAGTTTTTCCATCACTCTATAAAGAAGCGCTTGTGCGCCCCCTCCTCAAGAAGCCCTCCCTGGACCCAGCCGTACTTAACAACTATCGTCCAGTCTCCAACCTTCCCTTTATGGGGAAGGTTGTCGAGAAGGTGGTGGCACTCCAGCTCCAGCGGTCCTTGGAAGAAGCCGATTATCTAGGTCCCCAGCAGTCGGGTTTCAGGGCCGGTTACAGCACGGAAACCGCTTTGGTCGCGTTGATGGATGATCTCTGGCGGGCCCGGGACAGGGGTTTATCCTCTGTCCTGGTGCTCCTTGACCTCTCAGCAGCTTTCGATACCATCGACCATGGTATCCTTCTGCACCGGCTGGAGGGGTTGGGAGTGGGAGGCACTGTCCTTCAGTGGTTCTCCTCCTACCTCTCTGGCCGGTCGCAGTCGGTGTTAGTGGGGGGCCAGAGGTCGACTCCTAGGTTTCTCCCTTGTGGGGTGCCTCAGGGGTCGGTCCTCTCCCCCCTGCTATTCAACATCTACATGAAACCGCTGGGCGAGATCATCCAAGGACATGGGGTGAGGTATCATCAATATGCGGATGATACCCAGCTTTACATCTCCACCCCATGCCCAGTCAACGAAGCGGTGGAAGTGATGTGCCGGTGCCTGGAGGCTGTTGGGGCCTGGATGGGTGTCAACAGACTCAAGCTCAACCCGGATAAGACGGAGTGGCTGTGGGTTCTGCCTCCCAAGGACAATCCCATCTGTCCGTCCATCACCCTGGGGGGGGAATTATTGACCCCCTCAGAGAGGGTCCGCAACTTGGGCGTCCTCCTCGATCCACAGCTCACATTAGAACAACATCTTTCAGCTGTGGCGAGGGGGGCGTTTGCCCAGGTTCGCCTGGTGCACCAGTTGCGGCCCTATCTGGACCGGGACTCATTGCTCACAGTCACTCATGCCCTCATCACCTCGAGGTTCGACTACTGTAATGCTCTCTACATGGGGCTACCTTTGAAAAGTGTTCGGAAACTTCAGATCGTGCAAAATGCAGCTGCGAGAGCAGTCATGGGCCTACCTAGGTATGCCCATGTTTCACCATCACTCCGCAGTCTGCATTGGTTGCCGATCAATTTCCGGTCACAATTCAAAGTGTTGGTTATGACCTTTAAAGCCCTTCATGGCATCGGACCAGAATATCTCCGAGACCGCCTCCTGCCGCACGAATCCCAGCGACCGATTAGGTCCCACAGAGTGGGCCTTCTCCGGGTCCCGTCAACTAAACAATGTCGGTTGACGGGCCCCAGGGGAAGAGCCTTCTCTGTGGCGGCCCCGGCCCTCTGGAACCAACTCCCCCCGGAGATTAGAACTGCCCCTACTCTTCCTGCCTTCCGTAAACTCCTTAAAACCCACCTTTGCCGTCAGGCATGGGGAAACTGAAACATCTCCCCCTGGGCACGTTTAATTTATGCATGGTATGTCTGTGTGTGTGACTGTTAGCATATGGGTTTTTTTAAATATTTAAATATTTTAAATTTGCCTGATTGCTTATGATTTGTTTTTACATGTTGTGAGCCGCCCCGAGTCTTCGGAGAGGGGCGGCATACAAATCTAAGTAATAAATAAATAAATAAATTATTTTGGAAGTCATCCATAGTGAATTGTAGCTGTGTTTTCAAAATATTTTGGAAGAAAGAGGTGAAGATTTGTGTGATATAATTGCTGAAGCACTATCAGAACTTTTAGAAGAACAAAAAGAAAAAATACTCAATGATATTGATGAGGTTTACAGGGTAAATAGGAGATTTGCAATGAAGAATAACTTACCGAGAAACGTTCATGTAAGATTTAGTAAAAAGGCATGTAGAACCCAACTACTGCAAACAATGAGAAATATGACACTTAAATATAGAGAAAAGGAAATTACTATTTTGAAACAAGTGCCGAGGAAGGTGAGAGAACTAAGAAGAGAACATCAATTTTTGACAAGAAAACTTAATGAAAAAGGAGTAAATTTCAGATGGCTGGTTCCTGAAGGCATTTTTGTATTTTGATAAGGACAAAGATATAGATTAGATACAGTTAACAAAGCTGAAATAGTATTTAGGCAAAATTTTGTTCAGACAGAATGAGCTGAGAGAGAACTACAAGTTAAAATAAAAGGAACAGAAAAAGTTCAACTATCACAAGCAGCAGGAGAACTACTGGAACTGACTGATGAACATTTATTGGACATAGTGGCAGGGGGCTCTGAACCAATGCCAATACCACCACTTGAAAAAATTGCAATCTCAGAAGAATGGGAAAAGCAACCAACGGCTAAGGAACAGAGAGAAAAAGTCGTGACAAGATCAATAACAGAGAGACAAAAGCCTTAAGAGAGGAAATATAAATAAAGAAATATGGATCAACAGATTAAATGGATGTCAATGAATATTAATGGACTTAAGTCATCGAATAAGAGGAATAAAATATTTACTAAACTTAAAAAATTAAATATCAACATAATCTGCTTACAAGAAGTACATGTTAAAAATCAACATAAAAGGCTTTTGGAAAATAAATCTTTGGGAGAACTGTATTTTCCACTAATTGTCCAGAGCAAAAAAGGAGTTGCAATGTATGTTCAGAAGCATATAGAATCTAAAAACATATACTCCAATCAAGAAGGTAGAATTTTGATGGTTGAAATAAAGATGAATGGTCAAATTATATTATTAGTAGTGATTTACACACCAAATGATAATCAAGAAATGTTTTATATAAAATTGCATAAAAAGATTAATTAATTAAAGTATGATAATATTTGCATACTAGGAGACTTCAATATGATATCAAATATTGACTTGGATCATAAGATTAATAAACAAATTAAAACAAAAATAAAAATACTTCCCAAAGCTTTTGTCAATATGGTAGAGGAATTGAATTTATTTATTTATTTATTTATTATTTAGATTTGTATTGATTTGATTGATCTTTGGAGAAATCGGCATATGAGAGAATAACAATATACCTCTTTTTCGGCTAGACATAGATTTTGGTCTAGAATTGATATGATATGGACTACGTTAGACTTAACAAAGCAAATAGAAAAAGTAGATATTGAAATGAATTTGTGGGCGGACCATAACCCTATCACTATGCAATGGAATGGTAAAATAAAAAGACAAAGATGGATTTTAAAAAGAGAAATTTTACAAGAAAAAGACTTTCAATTATTTATTCTTTCAAGAGAATAAAACAGGAGATACAACTTTACAAATCCTTTGGGATACAGCTAAAGCGTACTATAGAGGCTTAGTTTCGATTTATACAAGCAATCGAAATAGACAAATTTTTGGATATAAAAAAGACTTCGAAAGGAGACATAGAGAACTGGAACAATGTTTACAGTCAGAACCACAAAATATGAAAATTCAGGAAATGTTGGACTTAACAAAACTTAAATTCAATTTGACTGAAAATGAGGTAATAGTTAAAAATATTAAAAAGATAAGACAAAACTTTTTTGAAAAGGCAAATAAACCAGGGAGATGGTTAGCTTATAAAGTAAGGAAAGATAGAGGGGAAAAGTGAATAAAACATCTAGAGGATGAAGAAGGAGGATTGAAATATAAAGAAGAAAAAAAGGCAGTAATATGGAAATTTTATCAAAAATTATATAAGAACTTATTGAGGATGAGAAAATATGTCAATACTTAGAAAAGGCAAATTTACTTAAAATTCCAGAAACTATTAGGGGGAGATTAGATGCTAAGATAACAATAATGGCAGAAGCTATTAAGAAACAAAAAAATGGCAAAGCACTAGGACCTGATGGTTTATAAGGTGTTTGAAGAAGAATTTGGCCTTATTCTCCTGGATCTATTAAATGAAATATTTATAAAAGCTAAAATTCCGGACACTTGGACAGAAGCCTATATATCTTTGATATCGCAAGAGAATAGAATAGAATAGAATAGAATTTTTATTGGCCAAGTGTGATTGGACACACAAGGAATTTGTCTTGGTGCATATGCTCTCAACATACATAAAATAAAATATACATTTGTCAAGAATCATGTGATACAACACTTAATGATTGTCATAGGGGTCAAATAAGCAATGAAGAAGCAATATTAATAAAAATCTTAGGATATACGCAACAAGTTACAGTCATACAGTCAACATGGGAGGAAATGGGTGATAGGAATGATGAGAAAAACTAGTAGAATAGAAGTGCAGATTTAGTAGAAAGTCTGACAGTTTTGAGGGACAGTTTTGTTTAGTAGAGTGATGGCGTTCGGGAAAAAACTGTTCTTGTGTCTAGTTGTCTTGGTGTGCAGTACTCTGTAGCGACGTTTTGAGGGTAGGAGTTGAAACAATTTGTGTCCAGGATGCGAGGGGTCAGTAAATATTTTACCCGCCCTCTTTTTGACTCGTGCAGTATACAGGTCCTCAATGGAAGGCAGATTGGCAGCAATTGTTTTTTCTGCAATTCTGATTATCCTCTGAAGTCTGTGTCGGTCCTGTTGGGTTGCAGCACCAAACCAGACAGTTACAGAGGTGCAGATGACAGACTCAATGATTCCTCTGTAGAACTGAATCAGCAGCTCCTTGGGCAGTTTGAGCTTCCTGAGCTGGTGCAGAAAGAACATTCTTTGTTGTGCTTTTTTGATGATGTTTTTGATGTTAGGTGACCATTTTAGGTCTTGAGATATGATAGAACCTAGAAATTTGAAGGTCTCTACTGTTGATACTGTGTTGTCTAGTATTGTGAGAGGTGGAAGGGTGGAAGGGTTTCTCTTAAAGTCTACCACCATTTCTACAGTTTTGACTGTGTTCAGTTCTAGATTGTTCTGGTCACACCACAAGGATAGTTGTTCAACTTCCCGTCTGTATGCGGATTCATCATTGTCTCGAATGAGTCCAATCACTGTTGTATCATCTGCAAACTTCAGTAGTTTAACAGATGGATCGTATGAGATGCAGTCATTAGTGTATAGAGAGAAGAGAAGTGGTGAGAGTACACAGCCTTGGGGGGCAGCTGTGCTAATTGTACATATATCTGATGTGATTTTTCCTAGCTTCACCTGCTGCTTCCTGATATTCAAAAAGTAAAGAATTACAGACCAATATCTTTGTTAAAAGTGGTTTACAAGATTTTTGCATTAATTATTACAAACAGATTTAAAAGATATTTGAATGAATTTATACACACAGATAAGAATGGATTTTTGCCTAAAAGACAAATAAAGGATAATATGCGTGTAATTTTGAATACTTTAGAGTATTATGAACCGCATCCTGAAAAACAGATGTCATTGATGTCTTTGGATGCACAAAACTCCAGATGCCATGCACAGCGAAATACCCAAACAAAAAAGGCAGGATTTTTGGAAACCATGCTGGTAAACTGCTGCTGCCGGGGCACCAGACACCAATCAAACTCATATCAATCAAACTAACACCTTTTGCAGGAAGAAACTAATCATGATGGTGACCATAGAAGGGGCTCCTTTCGAGATGGAGGCAAGCACTGAAAGCATTCAAAAGTGCCAACTAGAGCAATCTGGTTTAAAGTGGTTAGGGGTTGAAATCCAATTGGTGAGAATTAGAAGGCAGTTAAATGGATTATTAATACACTAATTCTAGAAGAAATTTAGAGAATATGTGCTGTATTTTGTAGAGTATAAGATGCACCTTTTTACTCCCCAAAAAAGGGCCATATTTTGCGGAGTATAAGATGCACCTTTTTACTCCCCAAAAAAGGGCCATATTTTGCGGAGTATAAGATGCACCTTTTACTCCCAAAAAGAGGGTCAAAAACTGGGTGCGTCTTATACACTGGATGCTGCATCAGACCTATTGGGGGAGGGGGAGGGGAGGGGAGGGAGTTGGCGCAACGGCCAGTAATAGCTCTAATTGGTGTCAACAGACAGCTGATTGGTGGTATTCCAGATGATTGATCCATCCGCCAATCAGAAAGGAAGAACAAAGGGGGAGATAGCCAAGTTACAGTACTTCTCTTGACTATTGGAATTGGCAGAACAGAAGTGATCGAAATGGCAGCTTCACCGGAGAAAACGCAAGGCTCAATTTCCAGTGCCTGGGTTGGAGGATAGTGTGCTCCGATCAGCCTCTGCTGACAGCAACCCGGAGCAGTGGGATGGGGAAGCACCTCTGGAGAAGAAAAGCAGGCCAGCCTCAAAGGCCAAGGCTAAACTGCAATGGAAGGCTTTGGGGAATGCTCCCTCCGCTCTCTGGGAAGGATGGGAAAAGCTGTTCTCCCTGTACTCTCCCTGCATGACCCAAGCGCGCTCGCATGAGATTCAGCTTCTGCACAAGCGCAGAAGTCAAATCTCATGCGAACGAGCGAGATTTTCAGGAGTTTTTGGCTTCTGTGCACATGCAGAAGCGAAAACAACCCGGAAATGGGCAAAAGTAAGTGCCTGCTCGCTGCTGCCCACCGCCATTTGCCCTCCCCCACTGCCCGCTTGCCGCCGTTCCCACTACACAGTGGCTTCCCTCCACCACTTGCTCGCCGCTGTTTGTGCTACATGGCGGCTTCCCCCCACTGCCCGCTCACCACTGTTCACGCTACACAGTGGCTTACCACCACCGCCCGCTTGCTACTGTTCGCCCATCCCTGCCTACGCCATGTGCCTCTCATGCTGGCTTCCCCCCCCCCCACTCCCACCCACTGTGCTTCACTGCAAGCAGCCTGCCCAGTCCTTACCTTGCCTGCAGGGGCACCACAGGCATGGTGTTCTCCTGCGCCACAGGCATCTCTCTCCTGTGGCACGAGACAATGTCACGTGGCTGGAGATGGGCAGCAGCCAGAATGGGCAGGTTGTTTTTGGCAGCAGCCGCTCTAAGTGCGCAGCAAGATTCCAGCTGCTGCGCATGTGCAGCCGCCGAAATCTCGCGCGCGGACGTCTTTCCTGCAGCAGAAATTGCTGGTTTCTCTGCTTCTGCACATGCACAGAACCAAAAACCCCAGTAATTTTTTACTGGAATCACTCTGGCTGTCATGCACACACGTGCACAAGCAGCTGGAGCTGGAACGGGCCTAGGCGCTCCACTTCCACAGTGGAACGACGGTTCCAGGCATTCCAGCTGGAGCCCATGACTGCAAATATCTTACCAGACTAAAGCAATTATCTGCAATAACTATAAAGAGTCTCTGTGAATTGCTAAGGATAGTCCAACCATGCTCTCTTCCTGCCAACCAGACATTCTTAGCTCCACTGTCTTTTTGCTCTCTGGGAAAGAGCTCTTGCCTCCTGTGACTCCAGACTACATTGTACCAGAAAAGTAGAGTCCAAATCCAAGGCAGAGGAGAAAGAGCTGGGAATTGTAGACCTGTCAGTAAAGCATTTTAAAATTCCTCTGAACATAAGAGAACTAATAAGACAATGTCCTTAAAAACAACAAATGGATTGTGAATTTTATTTTTCATCTAGGATTCAGTTTATATATTTCTGGTTGTCTTCATCTCATCTCTGATTGCAATTCCTCTCATATGGGTTGAGGGATCAATACTTCTGCCACTCAGGATGTTTTCTATACAATCCTATGGGTTCCTAACTCCTTTTCAGGAATTGGCTTTATAATCATAGTGATAACTCTGAATTATTTGCCCACTCAAGCAATGCAATAAAGGTATGATTTGTGCAATGCACATAAAACATTTTGCACCCCCTCATATTTTGTATTACAAACCCCATTAACTCCAGCCAATTATAGCAATGCCATGGATTCTGAGAATTGTAATCCAAGGCACCTGGAGTAAAGCATGTTGTCTATCTCTATGTTAGAGAAATTAGTCAGGTGAAATCAGTGCAGCTATCCCTGTCAGATTTTGTAGATAAATCACAGCCCGTGTGGACTATAATAAATCAAATCTGGAGGTGATGGATTAAGTTACAGAAACGGCTTTCAAACGAAGTTACTTTTATTAGAAAAATAACGAAAATAGCTAATGCCTGTTTCAGGCATCTTTGAAGGCTAAGAAGGAAGATGGATTCTTTCGAAGAAGAAAGGAAGTGATGCTTGTGTGACAGGCAGGATTTTACATCATAATGGGCGGAGCTAAACTAACATACACACAGTTAACTAATTAATTACTGAATGTCTCTGAATGTCTCTGGGGCTGGCAATACACAGCGTGACAATCCCAGCATTGACAAAATAAATTTCTGGCCTACTTAGCAACACTTGCAGACATATTTTGATTTCACATATACAGCCTGGGAGAAACCTCACTTAGCAGTAGCGACTGCAGGACTTCCAGTTTCGCTGAGGATCGCAGCGGAGTCTCTTGGCAGGGCTCTGCCTCGAGACCCCTCCAACCCTCCCAGAGGTCGCCCCAGCGCGATCGGATCGAGTCCGGATGGCTCGATCCTAGAAAAGGGGATTCCCCTCTGCCCGGGGAGCCATCGCCGAGGCTCCGGGACAGAGGGTTCATCCTGCAGCTCTGGTGCAGGGAGCACCGGTCCTCCTCCAAGAGGACACGGCCATTGCGATCCCACCTAACCAGTGGGAAGCAAGAAACATCAAGAGAGTAAAAAGCAGAGAAACTGAACAACTCTAATTGAAAAGGGAATATCGCCAAGGAAGCTACAATTAAGGTAAAAAAAAATTTCTATGTTCCATGCTAAACAAGAAGTTTGAAAAACAAGAAAATTGAATCGGAGTTTAAACGAAGGCGAAAGAGAAAGTTGTTAAAACAACATTGTATCCAGGCGCGAATTAACAGCCGGAACTTATTCTAACCACTTTCACTTGTTTTGAACTGTTAAATTCTTGCAAACAAGGAGATCCAGAAGATTTTAGAATGAGACATTAAAGGATTTATTATTTACAAAATGATATTATTTGGTTGAAAAAACTTTTTTTCCTTTTTTGAAACATTTTTGAAACATTTGGTTACGGAATATGGTAAAATGAAGTCCGGGCTGGGATTTTTCTAGCGGAAGGACCAGACTGCTCACTATTTACCTACAAATTTTGAATAAATATATATAAAGAAAAAAACTCTTTTCCTACATTTGAGAACTTTAAAATTTGGATTATTTAATCGACGTTTTTTGGATTATTTTGTTGGACTATTTCCATTGGATTTCGTTTGGATTAATAGCGGTTTGTGGATTAACAGCATTTTCGTTGGATTTACTGCGGAGAGATTTCTTCCTGGGCTGTGAGAGACGGACTGACTTCATTTTAACTTCGTGAAATTAAACTGCATTTGCTTGGAAAAAGTTTTCTAAATTTTCTAAAGACTATACCTTTCTTCAAAAAACGGAATACCTTTGCAGTACTCATTAAGGTGTTTCTGACAACAAATTAGATCTTCAATCAATTGTTTTTTTTTGCGTTTTCCCTTTGATAATTTTAATTCTTTAATTTTAATTCTATATTACATTATATTACAATTAATCTTGGTCCTGTTTATGCATTGCTAAATTTTCTTTTGGTCTTTGGTCCCCTGTCCCTCCTAATTGAATAATAGTTTTTAACTCTGATTGCCCCCTTTCTTCACATGTTTTTACCCTCCTTCTCACTTTGCTGATTCTTCCTTCTTATTTTTGCTGCTGTGTTAAACTAACCTTTTCCTCTTTTTCCCCTCTTCTTCTTCACATCTTCTTGATATAAACTTTGACTAGAGTAATAAGAATTAATAAGTTGAGCATTAATTAGATATATTTTAAATTTTAAGTGTATTTGAAATTTAGCCTTTTATTTGAATTAGAACTTTTATTGCTATTAATTAATTGCTATCAATTTAGTATAACTGTTACTGAGGGTTTGGAATTTACAGAATCTCTTTACATATTGCTAACATAAAATAACACTAAATTTAAATCTGAAAATGTCAAGTTCTTCCACCCATACTAAAACAATCAAGAAGCAAACAACTGTTATTTCTTCCCCGCAAAGTTCACCACATCCATCTCCCGCACAGCAGACTTTATCTGCAACCATGTTCACCAAGGAAAAGGACAGGGAGAAACAACCATCTCTGGCTTCAATCCAAGAGACATTAACAACATTAAATGACTTTATGCTAAAATCTCAACAAGATGCCACGCAACAGAGAGATGAAATTAAAGCAGAGATGGCGGAAATGAAAGTTGACACAGGTGAAATGAAAGACCAGATGAAGGAGATCAAGCAAGCCTTGCAAGACAATGAAGTACGAATGAAGGCAGTGGAAGAAAAGGTGGAAAAGGTGGAGAAAAGAATTGGTCACTTGGAGGACAAAGCTGCTTCTCGTTACAGAGGGTATGATGAATCAATCACACATCTGGAAATGCAACGTGCGTCATACGGACTTCGATTTCAAAACGTAATAGAAGAAAAAGATGAAGATTTAAAGGCCATTATGGCTGACATTATTGGGAAAATCCTCCAGATGGACCCAGATGACATAAAAAAAGAAATCGATGAAGTCTTCAGAATTTCTAACAGCTATATTCGCCGTTTTAATCTTCCACGCGAGATTCACATCAAATTTGTAAGAAAAAGCATGAGAGATGATATATTGCATTGGTCAAGAGTGGGACAACTACAACACCAAGGTAGAGAAATAAAAATATTAAAACAAATTCCGAGACGTGTTCGAGAGACTAGAAGAGACTATCATTTCTTGACCAAACTTCTGATTAAAGAAAATATAACTTTTCGTTGGCTTATTCCACAAGGTCTATCATTGACATGGAAATCAACGAGATATAAATTGGAGAATCTAGACCAAGCAAGAGACTTTTATGAAAATAGTGGAATATGCGAAATGGAACAGATAACAAAAGAACTGGAAGCAATGCAGGCCGAAGCCATGGGGGCACTTGCACAAGTGGAGGACCAGGACCAAGGGGCCAGAAGAAAGCAACCTCAACGCGAAACCAAGAAATACAACAAATGACTACATTGAGAGATTTAAAAATCTTTTCAGTAAATGTCAATGGACTTAATGAACCAAAAAAAAGAAAACAAATGTTTTCCAAAATTAAGAATCAAAAAGCTCAAATTGTGATACTCCAAGAAGTGCATATAAAAAAGAGTAATCGGAATTTATTGTTAAATAATAAAATTGGAAAGATGTATGCTGCATTAGCAGACCAAAAGAAAAGAGGAGTGGCAATGTATGTTGAGAGTTCTATAAATTCCAAACAACTATATAGTGATGATGAAGGTAGAATTTTGATTGTCCAGATTGATATTGAACCCAAATCGCTTGCTATTGTTTCTATATATGCCCCAAATGATGACCAAATTGCATTTTATGAAAAATTACATCAAAAAATTTTAGAATTAAATTTGGAAAATATGTTAATTATTGGAGATTTTAATGCCATAACAAATAGACAATTAGACCATTCGGGGGTGAAGAAAAGTTGTAAAAAGAAAAAAAAGAATTTATTGCCCTCAACTTTTCAAAAAATGAAAGCAGAATTGCTATTGAATGATATATGGAGGGAAAGGCATCCCCATAGCAGGCAATATACTTTTTACTCAAACCCCCACAAAATTTGGACTAGAATAGATATGGTGTGGGCTCCCAAAACAACAGCAGAGTACATACAAGACGTAGAAATAGATGTTAATACTTGGGCAGACCATAATCCAGTTATAGTCTATATGAGAAATATTAAAAAACATCGTAATTGGCAAATGAATAGAAATATTCTGAAAGAGAAAGAATATAAAGAATGGATTGAAAAGGAATTAAAAATATTTTTTGAAATTAATAAAAATACAGACACCACACCTCAGAACTTGTGGGATGCAACTAAAGCATACATAAGAGGATTAACAATATCCTATACTGCAAAATATAATAAAGAAAGAAAAAGAAAATATGAACAATTAATAAACGAATTAAAACAACTAGAGTTTCTATCACAACAAAACGTGAAAAATAAAGACTTGGGGGAAAAAATAAATTTAATTAAACACAAAATTAGATTACAAGAACAAAATCAGATACTGGAAAAAATAAAGAAAGCTAAGCAACAATATTTTGAACATGCCAATAAATCAGGTAGATGGTTAGCATATAAACTGAGAAAACAGAGACAATATAAATTAATTAGACAATTAGAAGATAAAGATGGAATAATAAAATATGATCCAGAGGGAAAAGCAAATATAGTTCAAAACTTTTTTAAAGAATTGTATAAAGATGATAATATTGAAGAAGAAGCCGTATTTAAATACTTAGAGAGTGCAGAGTTACCACAAATAACAGAAGAGCAACAAGAAAAGATGGAGAGTCCAATAACAATGGAAGAACTCCTTATAGTTATTAAAAAGCAGAAAAACAACAAAGCCACGGGACCGGACGCTATCCCGGCAGAGTGGTATAAAATAGAAAATGAAGTATTAAGAAATAATATGCTCCAAATTTTTAATGAATGTAGAGTGGATGGTAAAATTCCTAAATCATGGTCGGAATCTTTGATAACTCTAATTCACAAACCAGATACACCAAAAGAAAAAATTAAAAACTATAGACCAATATCTTTATTGAATGTAGACTATAAAATTTTTATAGCAATATATGCAGATAGATTGAAAAATGTGATAAATAGCAAAATTCACTCAGACCAAAATGGTTTCCTTCCAGGTAGACAAATTAAAAATAATCTTAGAACAATTATTAATGTATTAGAGTACTATGAGCAACATTCAGACAAAACATTATCCTTAATGTTCTTAGACGCTCAAAAAGCTTTTGATAACATGAATTGGACATTTATAAAGATGCAATTAAATAAAATGAGATTCGGCCCCAAATTTGTTAATTTAATAGATGCTATTTACTCAGAACAAACGACAAAAATTATATTAAACAATGAACAATTAGAAGCGTTTAAAATAAATAAAGGAGTGCGGCAAGGATGTCCCATATCACCTCTTCTTTTCATTATGACTTTAGAAGCACTCTTAATAAAAATAAGATCAGACTCAAAGATAAAAGGTTTAACAGTTAGAAAAGAGATATATAAAGTCCAGGCCTTTGCAGATGACTTGACTTTTATAATGGAAGATCCGTTAGTCACAGCACCAAGATTAATCCAAACAATAGAACAATATGGTAAGGTGGCAGGTTTGAAAATAAATAAAAATAAAACAAAAATTATAACTAAAAACATGAGTAAAATACAAGAAAGCAATCTAGAATGTATTACTGGAATGCAAATAGTTAAAAAAGTAAAATATTTGGGAATATGGCTAACAGCCAAAACAATAACATTAAAAAATGATAATTATATAAAATTAATTAATGAAATTAAAAAGGATCTAGAAATATGGAACAATTTAAAAATATCATTTTTGGGAAGAATTGCTACGATCAAGATGAATATCTTACCTAAGGTATTATTTTTATTTCAAGTGATCCCAATTAATCCAGGGGCCAACTTTTTTAAAAACTTAACAAATGTGGTTAAAAAATTTCTATGGCAAGGGAAAAAGGCAAGAATTAAGATAAATATGTTAGAAGACATAAAAGAGAGGGGGGGTTTTGCGCTCCCAAATTGGAAATTATATTATCAGGCAGCCGCTTTAACATGGATTAAAAATTGGATAACTTTAGAGGACATGAGAACATCAATATTAGAAGGACATGACCTCATGCTTGGCTGGCATGCATTTGTGTGGTACGATAAAGATAAAAACCATTCTTACTTTAAAAGACACACGCTGAGAAAATACTTATTTGATGTATGGAAAGACATAAAGAAAAACCACTTTTTAACAATTCCAGATTGGGTTACCCCCTTGGACGCAATAATACATCCAAATTCCATTAATGACACAAGAAATATAAGATATAAAGACTTGTTAGACAATCAAATGAAATTAAAATCTAGAATTAAACTACAAGATGAAGCAATACAAATTGATTGGTGGCATTATGCACAGATTAGATCCAGATATCAGAAAGATAGTACACTCTACATATTTAACAAAAGTAAAAACCTGTTAAGTGACTTATCACTAAAAACCATAACAGAGTAATTGGAAAAATATATAAATATTTGATTACCCACAAGAATATTGAATTAACATTAAAAGATAGTATGATACATTGGTGTAGAAACATAGGTAAAGAAATTGATTTAGATACATGGGAGAAAGTTTGGATGTGTAACTGGAGAATGACAAAATCAGTTTCTTTGAAAGAGAACCAAATTAAAATGTTTTATAGATGGCATCTCCTACCAAGTAGATTAGCAAAAATGTTCCCAAAGACATCACCTCTGTGCTGGAAATGTAAGAAAGAAATAGGATCCTATTACCATCAATGGTGGACATGTAATAAAGCTAAAATGTATTGGAAAATGATAGAAAAAATGACAAAAGAAATTACAAAGCAGAAAATAGATTTCACCCCGGAGTTTTGTTTGCTAGGAATTACTAACCAAAATTATAAAAAAGAAATTTTGTACTTGATTATACATATTTTTACAGCGGCAAGGATTATATACGCGCAAAACTGGAAAGGGGAAGATATCCCCAAAGAAGAGGGAGTTATTGCAAAAATATTAGACTGCGCGGAAATGGACATGATGACAAGACGCTTGAATGAACAGGAAGAAACCAAATTTTACGCAACATGGAACAATGTTTATGAATGGATAGATAAGAATAAAAAAATAAAGAAAGAAGAGTAGCAAAAAGTATAGATATTTTAGATGATTTTTCCTTATTAAGATTTATATTAGATTTAGTTTACATAGATAGAATAGAAATTTGTTTTTTCTAAAGATTTTTCTTGACTTGAAATTAATTAGAAATTTTTATATGACATTAAAAATTTTTTACTAGATATTTTTTGTATTAGTAGCATTGAATTAGATATTCAATTGTGTATTCCTTTTTCTGTATCTGCAATTATACTTTTGAGAAGAGCAGGGATGATACATCCCTACATTGTATGTTAAATGTTTGTAAGTTTGTTTGTCATTTTAAAGAAAATTAATTAAAAAAAAATATTTGGAAAAAAAAAAGCAGTAGCGACTGCAAAAGAGATCTTGGAGTCTTGGTGGATAATCAACTAAACATGAACCAGCAATGTGCAGCAGCGGCCAAAAAAGCCAACACTATCCTAAGCTGCATCTACAGGGGGATACACTCCAAGACCAGGGAAGTATTAATACACTCTACTACGCCCTGGTCAGAACACATCTGGAGTACTGCATCCAGTTCTGGTCACCACACTTCAAAAGAGACATTGAAACTCTGGGAGACTTCCGGTCTGGAAGAGACCGCAGCGGAGTCTCCTTCGGCAGGGCTCTGCCTCGAGACTCCTTCTACCCCTCCGAAGGTCGCTAATTGCGATCGGATCGGGTCCGGATGGCCCGATCCTAGAACAGGGGGCTCCCCTCTGTCCGAGGAGCCGTCGCTGGGGCTCCAGAGACAGCGGTTCGCCCCGCAGCTTCGGAGAAGGGAGAACCGATCCTCCTCAATCAGGAGGATTCGGCCAGTGCATTCTCTCCATACCCAGCAGGAAGCAAGAGAAAGTTAAAGAAAGTGAAAGTTATCGTAACCTATCTGACTGAAAAGGAATACTGCAGACAAAAACCCAAGGTAAAAAGTTTTTCTTTGTTCCATGTGTAAGAACAGAAGATCCGATCATAGCAAAAGTTTCAAGTGAAAGTTTTTTTCTTAACAAGGCGAAGGTGAAAGTTTTTTGACAATTTGTATCCATCCGCAAATAACAGCCGAATCTAATTTTTTTTCACATTCATTCTTTCTATCTTGAACTTGAACTTTGAAACAAAAAAAAAAATATTTTTCTCTTCTCTTCTTTTGATGGATTAATAAAACAATCTAAATTTGATATGACTATGGAAAAGATTTAAATTGCTAAAGGTAACCTGCAATGATGATTGAAACTTGGATTTCCTAGATCGTCAAAACTAACTTTGACAGCGGAGGAACACATTTTTGCTGCCTTTTTTCTCATCTTGCCGTTTTCTCCTACACAACAGCGAAATAATACAATAATTTGAAAATAAAGGGAAAATAAAGGGAATTGAAATATTAAATTAAAAAGAGTTTATCCAGCCTTTCCTGTGGATTATTTGCCTTTGGATTATCGTATTTGGATTACTTGCTGATCGCTTTTGGATTATTTGCTGAGATCTTCTTAATACCTGCCTTGGTGTACGAAATATAACCTGACTCCATTTTAAGATTTGCCTGTCTACATCTGTCTTGGATTTGGAAAATAAATAAACTGACTCCATTTTAAACAAACGAAAACTTTTAATTTGATTTCCCCTCTGAACTTGAAATTGGAACTACTCCTTGACATTTGGATTGATACCCTTCCTTTACCAGCAAAATTATTTGATTCATAAGAAGAATATAAGAAGAATATACGTATATAACACTGATATTTTTTGCTTTAAAATAACTATCTTTCTCCCTGGTTTCTTTTTGGTTTTTTCTTTTTCTCCTTTTCTTGTGTAGTGTTATTTTCAAAAGAAAATTGATTTGAAACATATGCGTTGTTAACAAACCTTGGTTCCCTGCTCTTTTACAGTTGGATTAAAATACCCCCTCCTTTTGCTTTCCTCCCTATTAAAATAATTCTTTTTACTCCTTTCTTTTCCTTTCATTTTTTTTCTTTTTTCTTCTCTCCCTCCTCTTCCCCTCTTATATTTTTCTCTTCTTATGCTCTTTTTTCCTCTCATAAATAGTCATTTCTCTTTATTCATTTTGTCCTCTTTCCAGATTATTTCCTTTTCCTTTTCTCTTCTTTTTTATTTTTAAAAGTGTTACACCTGGCTTTTTTTTTCGTTTTGCCTATTTAAAATTTTAAAAACAACAATATATCTTGAATTTTGTTAGTAATTGGATTGAAATATTGTTATATTGTTATATTTTAAGGGAAATTGCTAATAAGGTAAATTGAATAGGTTTGGAATTTATAGGAATTTTCTTCCTTCCACTCCATACAAATTGAAAGTAATCTTAGGGTTGAAACAGTAGATCCAAATTTGAGAATGTCAAGCACTTCAACCTATGTCAAAACAGTTAAAAAACAAACTACAGCAGCTATTTCTTCCCCACAAGGGTCACCTCATCCTTCCCCGACGCACCAGGTGTTATCAGTCACTATGTCTACCAAGGAGAAGGACAAAGACAAGGACAAATCAATGCAATCTAATTTTGCAACAATACAATAAACTCTGAATACATTGAAAGACTTTATGTTTAAATCCCAAGAAGATGCAACTCAACAACGAGAGGCTATAAAAGAGGACGCAACACAACAAAGAGAAGCTATAAAATCTGAGTTGGCAGAATTCAAAACAGAGATGGCTGAATTGAAAGCTGACATGGGAGAAATGAAAGAACAGATAAAGGAGATGCAACAAACACTACAAGAAAGTGAAGATCGTGTTAAGAAAGTTGAAGAGAAGTCTGACAAAACTGAAAAAAGAATGGACTATCTCGAAGGCAGAGCTGATGCACGATACAGAAGATATGATGAATCAATCACTCATTTGGAGATGCAACGTGCTTCGTATGGGCTACGATTTCAGAATATAAAAGAAGAAAAAGATGAAGATTTAAAAATGACTATGGCTGAAACTATTGGAGGAATACTCCAAGAGGATCCCACAGCACTACTGAAAGAAATCGATGAAGTTTTCAGAACTTCGAATAGCTACATCCATCGCCACAATCTTCCAAGAGAGATACATATCAAGTTTACAAGAAAAGCATTGAGAGATGACATACTCCACTGGGCAAGAAACTCTAAATTGCAACATAAAGGAGCTGAAATAAAAATACTGAAACAAGTTCCAAGAAGTGTTAGAGAAACTAGAAGAGACTATCATTTCTTAACTAGAATTTTGATTAAAGAAAATATAACTTTTCGTTGGCTCATTCCACAAGGACTATCTCTAACTTGGCGCTCTACAAGATACAAACTGGAAAATCTAGATCAAGCCATGTACTTTTTTGAAAATAGTGGTATCAGCCAACTGGATCAGACAGCCAAACAACAATTTGTTCAACAACAACCAGTACAACAGCAACCAGTGGAAAAACCTGCAATCCAACAGGAAGAAGATCTGGGGGCTACTGCTCAGATAGTCGAGCAGGACCAAGGTGCTAGAAGAGTTCAACCGCAGCGAGAAACCAAGAAACCTACTAAATGACAATAAGTAAAGATTTAAAAATCTTTTCTGTAAATGTCAATGGACTCAATGAACCAAGGAAAAGGAAACAAATCTTTTCCAAAATTAGAAATCAAAATGCTCAAATTGCAATATTACAAGAAGTGCATATCAAAAAAAGCAACCAAAAATTACTGTTGAATCCCAAAATTGGAAAAATGTATGCTGCATTAGCAGATCAAAAAAAAAGAGGAGTAGTGATGTATGTTGAGAATTCTATAAATTCCAAACAAATATATAAGGATAATGAGGGTAGAATATTGATTATACAAGTTGATATTGAACCTAGACCTCTAGTTATTGTTTCTATCTATGCCCCTAATGAAGATCAAACAACATTTTATAAAAAATTACATCAAATAATAACAGAATTAGATATTGAAAATGTATTAATAATTGGTGACTTCAATGCTATTGCAAATAGACAACTAGATCATTCAGGGGGGGAGGCAACAACAAAAGTAAAAAAAGAAGAAAGAATCTATTACCTAGTACTTTTCAAAAAATGAAAGCGGAACTATTATTAAACGATATTTGGAGGGAAAGACACCCCCAGAAGAGACAGTATACCTTCTACTCCAACCCCCACAAAATTTGGACAAGAATAGACATGATACGGGCACCAAAAATTATCGCAGAACAAATAAAAGAGGTCGAGATAGATGTCAATACATGGGCCGATCACAATCCAGTAGTAGTTTTTATGAGAATTAATAATAAACAGAATAATTGGCGGATGAATAGAAACATATTAAACGATAAGAAATATAAGGATTGGATCGAAAAAGAATTAAAAACTTTTTTTGAAATTAATAAAAACTTAGATACTACTCCACAAAATTTATGGGACACAGCTAAAGCTTATATTAGAGGTTTAACAATATCCTATACAGCAAAACTTAATAAGGAAAACAAATTAAAGTATGTACAACTAATAAATGAATTAAAACAAATAGAATTTTTAGCACAGCAGCACATAAAGAATAGAGATTTAAAAACAGAAATAAACGTAATCAAACATAAAATTAGAATTATAGAACAAAATCAGATGATTGAAAAAATCAAAAGAGCAAAGCAACATTATTTTGAACATGCAAACAAACCAGGCAGATGGTTAGCATATAAACTTAGAAAACAGAGGCAATCAAAATTAATTAAAAAACTAGAAGACAAAGATGGCATAATAAAACACGACACAGAAGGAAAAGCAGCTATTGTGTATAATTTCTATAAAGATCTATATGCAAAAGATAATATTAGTGAGGACGAAGTTTTTAACTACTTACAACTTTCAAAATTACCACAAATAACAGAAGACCAACAGGCTACTATGGATGGCCCAATAACAATGGAAGAACTCCTAACAACAATTAAAAAACAGAAAAATAATAAGGCCACGGGCCCAGATGCCATACCTGCAGAATGGTATAAAATAGAAAATGAAATAATAAGAAATAATATGTTAGAAATTTTTAATGAATGTAGACGGGGGGGGGGGTAAAATTCCCAAATCCTGGTCAGAATCATTAACAACCTTAATACATAAACCGGGTACAGAGCCAGAAAAAATTAAAAACTACAGGCCTATAACATTGTTAAATGTAGATTATAAGATATTTATTGCTATTTATGCAGACAGACTTAAAAGAGTTATAAATGGAATAATACATCAAGACCAAAATGGGTTCTTACCAGGCAGACAAATTAAAAATAATCTTAGAACAGTCATAAACACATTAGAATACTATGAACAACACCCAGGTAAGGCAGCATCCCTAATGTTCTTAGATGCTCAAAAAGCCTTTGATAACGTTAATTGGATATTTATAAAAATGCAACTAAATAAAATGAGATTTGGCCCAAAATTCGTTAATTTAATAGATACTATATATTCAAAACAAACAACAAATATAATATTGAATAATAATCAACTACCAATACTTGAGATAAATAGGGGAGTTCGTCAAGGTTGTCCTATATCACCACTGTTATTTATTATGGTTCTGGAGACTCTATTAATTAAGATAAGAACAGACTCTAAAATAAAAGGCCTAACTGTAGGAGATGAAACTTATAAAGTCCAAGCCTTTGCAGACGATTTAACGTTTATAATTGAAGAACCGATAACAACAGTTCCTATATTAATGCAAGCTATAGAACAATATGGAAAGGTAGCAGGCTTAAAGATAAATAAAAGTAAAACACAATTTTTAACTAAAAATATGAGTAAAATACAAGAAACCAAATTAGAAAGCATCTCTGGAATAAAGATTGTTAAAAAAGTAAAATATTTAGGAATATATCTAACAGCTAAAACAATAACCTTAAAAAATGACAACTACATAAAATTATTAACAGAAATTAAAAAAGATTTAGCCATGTGGAATAACTTGAAAATATCTTTCTTAGGAAGAGTCGCAACAATTAAGATGAATATTTTACCTAAGGTTTTATTTCTCTTCCAGGTAATTCCAATAAATCCAGGGGGTATCTTCTTCAAAACTTTAACAAATATAATTAAAAAAAAATTATGGCAAGGGAAAAAAGCAAGGATAAAAATAAACTGTCTAGAAGATATTAAAGAAAGAGGAGGATTTGGTCTTCCAAATTGGAAACTATATTACCAGGCAGCCGTCTTAACATGGATTAGAGATTGGATAACCCTAGACAATAAAAGAATATTAAATTTAGAAGGACATGATCTTATGCTTGGATGGCATGCATTTTTATGGTATGATAAGGAGAAAAACCACTCATATTTTAAAAGACACACATTAAGGAAATATTTACTAGAGGTTTGGAAAGATATAAGGAAAAATCACTTTTTAACTATTCCTGAATGGCTTGCCCCCCTAGAAGCAATAACACATCCGAAGTCTATAAAAGACAAGAAAAAAATTATAAGATATAAAGATTTACTAAATGACCAAATGAAGTTAAAATCCAGGACTAAATTACAAGAAGAAGAGATAACAACAGATTGGTGGCACTATGCCCAGATTCGATCTAGATATCAGAAGGACAAAACTCTCTATATTTTTAATAAAAGCAAAAATTTGTTAAGCAATTTAATTACTATCAACCAAACAAAAACAATAGGTAAAATATATAAATTTCTTATCGCACACAAAAATATAGAATTGACCTTAAAAGACAATATGATAAGATGGTGCAGAAATATTGACAAGGAAATAGATATTGATACATGGGAGAAAGTTTGGATTAACAATTGGAAGATGACCAAATCAGTATCATTAAAAGAAAATCAAATTAAAATGTTTTATAGGTGGCATCTCCCATCAAACAGGATAGCAAAAATGTTTCCCAAAACATCTCCATTGTGCTGGAAATGTAAGAAAGAAATAGGAACATATTACCATCAATGGTGGACATGTGGTAAAGCTAAAACATATTGGAAGATGATAGAGAAAATAATAAAAGGAATAGTTAAGCAGGATATAGAAAACACTCCGGAATTCTATTTACTAGGAATCACCAATCAGACTTATAAGAAAGAAATTTTATATTTAATTATACACATATTAACTGCGGCTAGAATTATATATGCGCAAAATTGGAAGGGGGAAGAAATCCCCAAAGAAGAAGAAGTTATAGCAAAAGTACTAGACTGCGGTGAAATGGATATGATGACAAGACGTTTAAATGATCAGGAAGATACTAAGTTCTATGAAACGTGGAACAATGTTTATAAATGGATTGATAAGAAAAAATAAGACATATAAATCTATTTTTGGTTAATTTGTTGAATTTGTTTTTATATGGGTAATATTAATGTCAACATTAGTTTAAATATACTGCTTGATGATTATGGTAGAATTAGTTTATGTATAAGTAACATAGCAAGAATTTTGTTTCATTTACATATATTAGTAAAAATTGGGAAAACTTTAACTCAAATTTATTAGATTTTTTTAATATTCAATATATAGCTAACTATGTATTCTTTTTCTGTATTTGAATTTATACTTTCAAGATAAGCGGGGGAAATGTACCCCCACTTTATGTTTAATGTTTGTATGTGTGTTTGTTTATTTTAAAAAATTAATTGAAAAAATTGAAAAAAACAAAAGACATTGAAACTCTGAAGAAGGTGCAGAAAAGAGCAACCAAAATGATTAGGGGTCTTGAAATCAAGACTTATGAAGAGAGATTGTGGGAACTGGACATGGATAGCCTAGAGAAAAGGAGGGCCAGAGGGGACATGATAGCAGGTACATGAGGGGTTGCCACAGCGAGGATGGAGTCACTCTATTCTCCAGAGCACCAGAGGGCCAGATGAGGAACAACAGATAGAAGATGACCAAGGAGAGATTCAACCTAGAAATAAGGAAGAACTTCCTGACAGTCAGAGCGATCAACCAGAGGAACAACCTGCCTGCGGAGGTTGTGAACTCTCCAACTCTGGACACTTTCAAGAGGAGATTGGACTGCCATTTGGCTGGGGTGCTATAGGATTCCTGCTCAGGCAGGGAGTTGGACTTGATGACCTGCATGGTCCCTTTCAACTCTAACAATAAATAAATAAATAAATGCAAATATATGCCCAAAAGAGAGATTGTAGAGGATCTTTAGAACATAAATATAGTAAAATTCAGAATCTAGAAAGATTACTACTTGGTCTTGTTTGACTACAGAAACTGGCTTTCAGAAGCAAAGGTAATTCAAAATGGGTGTGGTGTGCTAAAATATGTGTTATTGGTGGTGTTGAAAAGTTTTACATTGTCGGCAAAGAGAATGCAGTTGTTTGTAATGTGATCACAAAGGTCATTTAGCGTATGAAGAGTGTTGGTCTTAGTACGCTGCCTTGGGGTACGCTGCTGTTAACCGGAACAG
Source organism: Erythrolamprus reginae (assembly GCF_031021105.1). NCBI lineage: Eukaryota > Metazoa > Chordata > Lepidosauria > Squamata > Dipsadidae > Erythrolamprus > Erythrolamprus reginae. The sequence continues at coordinate 39,020,740 of NC_091956.1, read as the reverse complement.
GATTAGATATGGCGCTCCCTATTTTTATTATTATGTTAGCTTAGATCTTATGCTGAATTTAAATACAAACAATTAGAATAATGAAAAACATATTTCTGCAACTTAAAAAGCAAGTGACTCAGTGGTATTTTTTCAGTGCAACAAAATCTTTTCAAAAGTCTAGGCATATTTGAAATGCTGAGTGCCACACAGAAAAAAAAAAGATGGAAAGAAGGTCAGAACACTTGAGGAACTTGGCTAAGAATGTATGATTCATAGTCTTTAAACATGTGAAGCAAGTCAGGAAATAGAACAAAGGAGCCTTTTTCTCTATACAATCACCACTTTTGAATTATTCCAGAATGTGTAGTATTAATCTTATCCTGGATTTGAAAAATCAAGGAAAAATAATGAAAGGAGAATGGAGATTGGTGAATAGATCATGAGATATTCCTCCTGTGATACTGATACAATAAGAAATTACCACTGCAAGACATCCTGGTGATGCTGAAATTCAGCAAGATTATGTTTTGTAACAAGAAAGCTTCAGGAGTTATTATGATCTTGTGTTCTGTTCACCTAAATTTGATTGAAATCAGTCAATGTTGATTTTACAATATTACGATGCAAATGGTGAGAAAATGATGAATTCACAGTACTGATGATAAAAATGATAATCATAAATGCTGGTCAATTTTTTTAAAGTTATTATTAAAAATATTTACAAGTGACTAGGTTGTTTTTTCCTGCAGCAGAAACGTGAATGCTGTCAAAATTAAGGACAAAATTGGATTAGAACTCTTTCAGGGTCACTTCCCAGCTATGCTCCTATGAATTCCTTTTTGTAGGACTATGGGAGAAATGTATTTTATATGGGTCTCTTTTAAAAATAGATACAGTTGCCAAGAGCTGGTTAAAGGTAAGGAATGCAACATATTATATATTGGCTGTTGTCAAAAAGTTAAGGCTTAGAAAAGAGTTGTGCAGAGTGGAGACAAGCAATGAAAATGCACAGATGGATTCCAGGGGCGGGGCCATGGCGGAGCGGTGTTAAGGGAGCAGCTGCTATACCTAACCCAAGGTTTCCTGTCCTGGATGCCTTTGTAAATGCATCGTAAACCCTGGAGGGGTGAGCGACAGGAAAGGGAGTACCATAGCACAGTGTGGGTAAGCGCAGACCCCACTGTTTTTGGTAGATTCCCCATGACCAGATGGGAAAGAAGCCAGTGTTGGACATTACAGCCAAAAGACATCGCGGCCCTTTATATGATCGAGGGAAGACAACGCAAGTGAGACGGTATGTTACCTGTAGAGTTGAGGAAGACAGCCGTTAAGGAGACAGAGATACGATCTATTTTAAGAGGCTCCCAAATAGACAGCGGTGAGGATAGCTCCGGATAAGAGGGAGATGGCGGTGCTGAGAGAGACGGAGCGAAGAGAGCAAAAATAGCGAGCTTGCAAAAAGTGCTGTCTCATTGCTCGCCTTCGCTCGCCACCGCCTCTTCCCCTGCCGAAGCTCAGCTGCAAGCGGCCAGCGAGGCCGATTGGATCCGAGGCGAGCGGCCGGAGCTGCGCCCTCCTTCGCCCGCCTCCTTTCCGCTCGCCTCGGAGCCGAGCGGCCTCGCTGGCCGCTTGCAGCTGAGCCTGGGCAGGGGAAGAGGCGGTCGCACCGCGGCGAGCGAAGGTGAGGGGCGCGCAGGGAGCTGCCGGAAAGGAGGGCGCAGCTCCCTGCGCGCCCCTCGCCTTCGCTCGCCGCGGCGCGACCGCCTCTTCCCCTGCCGAGGCTCAGCTGCAAGCGGCCAGCGAGGCCGCTCGGCTCCGAGGCGAGCGGAAAGGAGGCGGGCGAAGGAGGGCGCAGCTCCGGCCGCTCGCCTCGGATCCGATCGGCCTCGCTGGCCGCTTGCAGCTGAGCTTCGGCAGGGGAAGAGGCGGTGGCGAGCGAAGGCGAGCGAAGGCGCGCGGGGAGCTTGGAAGCAATGCGCGCGGGGAGCTTGGAAGGCGAAGGCGCGCGGGGAGAATGCGAAGGCGCGCGGGGAGCTTGGAAGCAATGCGCGCGGGGAGCTTGGAAGGCGAAGGCGCGCGGGGAGAATGCGAAGGCGCGCGGGGAGCTTGGAAGCAATGCGCGCGGGGAGCTTGGAAGGCGAAGGCGCGCGGGGAGAATGCGAAGGCGCGCGGGGAGCTTGGAAGGCGAGCAAAGCTGCAAGCGGCCTCGCTGGCCGCTTGCAGCTGAGCTTCGGCAGGGGAAGAGGCGGTGGAAGAGGCCGCGGCGAGCGAAGGCGAGGGGCGCGCGGGGAGCTTGGAAGCAATGTCATCGCCCCCCCCGCAATACCGTTTATACCGTGTTTCCCCGAAAGTAAGACATATGTCTTACTTTCGGGGTATGGCTTATATAAGCTGACCCCCCTGAAACCCCCCATATGTCTTACAATTGGGGGGGTCTTACTATCGGGGAAACACGGTAACGTCACTCTTAGAAATTGATGAAGAAGGACTTAGAAACCACATTGACGAGGTTTACAGGGTCCAAATGAATTATGCCAGATGCTTTAAGCTCTCGAGAGAGGTACATGTTAGATTTACAAAGAAAGCAGTTCAGGACGAAATTTATAAAAGCACTAGAGGTGAACCCTTAATGTACACAGAAAAAGAGATAATCATATTAAAACAAATTCCGAAAAGGATACCAGAAAGAAGACAAGACTTTCCATTCTTAACCAACAAACTGATCAGACAAGGGATTCCATTTAGATGGTTAATCCCAGAAGGATTGTTTTTAAAAAAAAATATACTTTATTAATTTCTACAAAAAGGAATAAAACGGGGAAAGGGGGATGGGAGTACAGAAAAGAGAAGTGGGAGAGGAGTGGGATAAACAATATTGTTATATCACAGCTTATATATATTATTGTATATACATTTTGGGTATTTGTCCATATGTAAATATTTCGTATTCAGAGTTCTTAATTAAGTATCTTATAGCTGTAATAATTGATAATCCAACAGTAATGTGGGAAGAAAAAAGGATAGAAGGGGAGAAAAGGGAGAGAGAAAAAAGAGAGAAAAGAGAGAGAAGAGAGAGATAGCAATATGAGAGGTAGTACCTGCAAGGAAGCAGGCGTTTGAGTTGTGGCGACTTAGATGGATTATATTTATTGTTTTTGTTAGTAGAATTTAATCATAGGTTGTAATATTAGTAAATTTCTAATAGTTATCAAATGGATTGAACTCAGACAGGGATTGAGTTATTTTTGATCCGATTTTTGGTTATACATATCTTTATTTTGGTTCATATTAAGCAATTTTGGTTATTTTTCGCTTTGTCATCTTTAGAGTTGGATAGCCATCTAAACCATTTCTCCCAGGCCTTGTAGAACTCTGAATCATTTTTGTTTTGAATTTCCATTGTTAATTTTGTTAGTTCGGCGCATTCCATAATTTTAGTAATAATGGTTAGATTTGTCGGAATGCCTTCGTTTTTCCAATGTTGCGCATATGTTAGTCTGGCGGCCGTTAGTATTTGGATGGTGAGGTATCTGTCTTCTTTACTTAATTTCTGTCTAAAAATGCCCAGAAGAAATAGCTCTGGTTTAATTATAATCTTTGTCAATATGACTTGGTCCATTATTCTTTTAATTTGTGTCCAAAATTTTTGGGCGTATGTACAGGTCCACCACATATGATAGTATATTCCCTGATTTTTTTTACATTTCCAGCAGAGAGAAGATACATTTGGGTACATTTTAGAAAGCCTAGCTGGTGGAAGGTGCCATCTGTATATCATTTTGTAAAGGTTTTCTTTGTAGGAAACCGCGAGTGTCATTTTATAGTTGATTGTGTATATTTTTTCCCATTCCATGAGTGTTATTATGTATCCAAAGTTTTGTGTCCATGCAATCATTGACCCTTTCACTTGTTCCTCTATAGTATCCTGTTTTAACAAGTAGGTGTATAGTTTAGAAATCATTTTTATATTGGGTCCAAATATTATTACATCGAGAGGATTTGTATTTTGGAAGCCGAGTGTGCTTTTGTGATGTTTATATTTTGTGTTTATTTGTATGTATGTAAACCAGTCTATGAGTATTCCATTGTCTTGTAGTTGTCATCTGGTGAGAATGTTATCATTAGTATCTAACAGATTAGAGTAGGTTATTATTTTTGGTACTGAAAGAGGGGTCTGATATATGAAGGATTCATTTGGGGATAGCCATTTTGGAATTGCTAAATAATAGGGTTTTTTAATTTGTTGCCATGTCAATATTAGTGTATTTCTAATATGATGTTTTGTAAAATATTTTGGAATTTCATTTGGTTCTACCATTAAAAATGTATGCCATCCTGATTGTAGGTTAAATCCTTCTAGGGAAAGCAATCTTGTATTTTGTAATGTTATCCAATCTTTAAGTTTAGTTAGAATAGTGGCTTGATAGTAAAGATAAAAGTTGGGGAGGCCAAAGCCTCCCCTTGATCTGTGATCTTGCAAATTTTTAAATTTTATTCTTGCCTTTTTTTTTTTGCCCAAATGAATTTCCTAATTATTTTGTGCAATTGTTCAAAAAATGATTTAATTGGGGCTACCTGGAATAAATATAGGTATCTGGGGAGAATGTTTGATTTTATTGCAGCAATCTTACCCATCAGTGATAATTTTAAATTTGTCCATCTATTTAAATCTTTTTGTATGTCCTGTGTGAGTTTGTCGTAATTATCTTTTTTCAGAGTATTGTTGTTCGCTGAGATCGTAATGCCCAAGTATTTAGTTTTTTTCACTATTTTTATATTAAGGGTTTGTTCCAGTATAGAGTTTTGTTCTACTGTCATGTTTTTGGTTATAATTTGAGTTTTATCAAGGTTAATTTTAAGACCGCTTATTTCCCCAAATCTATATATTTCACTCATTAGAATGTGGGCGGATTTAAGGGGGTCTTGAATTGTAAGTACTATATCGTCTGCGAACGCTTGAATTTTGAAATGTTCCTTTTTTATTTTAAGTCCATTTATTTTTTCATTATTTCTTATATTTTTAAAAAAATGTTTCAATAGCTAATATAAAAATTAAAGGCGCTAAGGGGCATCCCTGGCGTACTCCTCTCGTTATTGTTATTTCTTCTGTGATAGCTTTGTTGAAAAGTATTTTTGCTGTTTGTTGGGAGTAAATAGATTTTATTAGGTTAGTAAAGTTATCTCCAAATTTCATGTGTTCGATTTGTATTATAAAATATTCCCAATAAAGGGAGTCAAAGGCTTTTTTCAAGTCAATAAACATGAGTGCCACTGGTTTATCACAATTTTCGTTATAGAAACATAGAAACATAGAAACATAGAAGACTGACGGCAGAAAAAGACCCCATGGTCCATCTAGTCTGCCCTTTTACTATTTCCTGTATTTTATCTTACAATGGATATATGTTTATCCCAGGCATGTTTAAATTCGGTTACTGTGGATTTACCAACCACGTCTGCTGGAAGTTTGTTCCAAGGATCTACTACTCTTTCAGTAAAATAATACTTTCTCATGTTGCCTTTGATCTTTCCCCCAACTAACTTCAGATTGTGTCCCCTTGTTCTTGTGTTCACTTTCCTGTTAAAAACACTTCCCTCCTGAACCCTATTTAACCCTTTAACATATTTAAATGTTTCGATCATGTCCCCCCTTTTCCTTCTGTCTTCCAGACTATACAGATTGAGTTCATTAAGTCTTTCCTGATACGTTTTATACTTAAGACCTTCCACCATTCTTGTAGCCCGTCTTTGGACCCGTTCAATTTTGTCAATATCTTTTTGTAGGTGAGGTCTCCAGAACTGAACACAGTACTCCAAATGTGGTCTCACCAGCGCTCTATATAAGGGGATCACAATCTCCCTCTTCCTGCTTGTTATACCTCTAGCTATGCAGCCAAGCATCCTACTTGCCTTTCCTACCGCCCGACCACACTGCTCACCCATTTTGAGACTGTCAGAAATCACTACCCCTAAATCCTTCTCTTCTGAAGTTTTTGCTAACACAGAACTGCCAATGCAATACTCAGATTTAGGATTCCTTTTCCCCAAGTGCATTATTTTACATTTGGAAACATTAAACTGCAGTTTCCATTGCTTTGACCATTTATCTAGTAACGCTAAATCATTTACCATATTACAGACCCCTCCAGGAATATCAACCCTATTGCACACTTTAGAGTCATCGGCAAATAGGCAAACCTTCCCTACCAAACCTTCCCCTATGTCACTCACAAACATATTAAAAAGAATAGGACCCAGAACAGACCCTTGTGGCACACCGCTTGTAACCTGTCTCTGCTCAGAATACTCGCCATTAACAATAACTCTCTGATGTCTATGCTTCAGCCAGCTTGAAATCCACTGAACTATCCAGGGATTAAGTCCAATCTTCACTAATTTATCTATCAGCTCTTTATGTGGAACCGTATCAAAGGCTTTGCTGATAGTATTCTATGGTGTTAAGTATAGTTCGGGTATTATTGCTTATATTTCTTTTTGGTAAAAATCCGTTTTGGTCCGGATGTATGATATTATTTAATATATTTTTGAAGCGTTCTGCAATTATAGATGAAAAGATTTTGTAGTCTGTGTTTAGTAATGAAATTGGCCAGTAGTTTTCTAATTGTTTTTTGTCTTTGTTTTCCTTTGGTATGATGGTAATGTAAGCTTCGGACCATGTTTTCGGAAGTTTGCCTTGTTGTAGTGCCTGATTATATAAATTTAGCATTATTGGTTCTAGTATGTCCTGGTGATGCTTATAGAATTCTGAAGGAATACCATCAGGTCCTGGTGTTTTGTTATTGTGTTGTTTTGCAATAGCCAATTTAATTTCTGTAAAAGTGATATTTGTATTTAGCTTTTTTCTTTGTTCCTCTGTTATCTGAAATGTTTCGTTTAGAGCTAAGTATTTTTTAATTGCAGAATTATCTGGTTTGTCTGAATTGTATAGGTTCTGATAATATTGTTGTATTATGTTTTTCTTTTCCTCTGTGTTTGTTTTCAGTAAGCCCGAATTATCATAAAGAGATTCTATAGTTTTGTCAGCTTTTTGTTGCGCCAGTTTAAAGGCCAACCATCGACCAGGTTTATTAACAGATTCAAAATTTAGCTGCTTTAGAGTTTTGTATTTGGCAGTGAGTTGTTGTTGAGTTTCTAGGTTTATTTCATGTTTTATGGTTTTGATTTTAATTAGTGTTGCTGGGTCATCCGGATATTGCTATAATATTGTTTCTGCTTCCTGTAGTTTTGTGTTAAGGCTGTTAAGTTTCTCTTTTTTTTGTTAGTGTAGGCTGAATAGGATACAGTGGTCCCTCGAGTTTCGCGATCTCGATCTTCGCGAAACGCTATATCGCGAGTTTTCAACCCGGAAGTAAACTCCACCATCTGCGCATGCGTGCCCTTCCACGCATGCGTAGATGGTGGAGTTTCCCCGCCGGGCAGAGGCTTCCCTGGGTCTTCCCCCTCTTGCCCTGGTAAGGCGCGAGCAACGGCGTGGGCGGGTGGGCGGCACACGTGCGGGGAAACCCCAGGGCCGCTTCTCAGCTGAGAAGCGGCCCCAGCAACAGCGCGGGGGGCGGGCGGCACGCGCGCGCGCGGGGAAACCCCAGGGCCGCTTCTCAGCTGAGAAGCGGCCCCAGCAACAGCGTGGGGGGGCGGGCGGCACGCGCGCGCGTGGGGAAACCCCAGGGCCGCTTCTCAGCTGAGAAGCGGCCCCAGCAACAGCGCGGGGGGCGGGCGGCACGCGCGCGCGCGGGGAAACCCCAGGGCCGCTTCTCAGCTGAGAAGCGGCCCCAGCAACAGCGCGGGGGGGGGGGCGGGCGGCACGCGCGCGCGCGCGGGAAACCCCAGGGCCGCTTCTCAGCTGAGAAGCGGCCCCAGCAACAGCGCGGGGGGGGGGCCCGGCGGCACGCACGCGTGCGGGGAAACCCCAGGGCCGCTTCTCAGCTGAGAAGCGGCCCCAGCAACAGCGCGGGGGGCGGGCGGCACGCGCGCGCGCGGGGAAACCCCAGGGCCGCTTCTCAGCTGAGAAGCGGCCCCAGCAACAGCGTGGGGGGGCGGGCGGCACGCGCGCGCGCGCGGGGAAACCCCAGGGCCGCTTCTCAGCTGAGAAGCGGCCCCAGCAACAGCGCGGGGGGCGGGCGGCACGCGCGCACGCGGGGAAACCCCAGGGCCGCTTCTCAGCTGAGAAGCGGCCCCAGCAACAGCGCGGGGGGCGGGCGGCACGCGCGCGCGCGGGGAAACCCCAGGGCCGCTTCTCAGCTGAGAAGCGGCCCCAGCAACAGCGCGGGGGGGGCGGGCGGCACGCGCGCGCGCGCGGGGAAACCCCAGGGCCGCTTCTCAGCTGAGAAGCGGCCCCAGCAACAGCGCGGGGGGCGGGCGGCACGCGCGCGCGCGCGGGGAAACCCCAGGGCCGCTTCTCAGCTGAGAAGCGGCCCCAGCAACAGCGCGGGGGGCGGGCGGCACGCGCGCACGCGGGGAAACCCCAGGGCCGCTTCTCAGCTGAGAAGCGGCCCCAGCAACAGCGCGGGGGGGCGGGCGGCACGCGCGCGCGCGGGGAAACCCCAGGGCCGCTTCTCAGCTGAGAAGCGGCCCCAGCAACAGCGCGGGGGGGGGGCGGGCGGCACGCGCGCGGACAAGCAGCAGCAGCGAGGCGGCGGGGAAACCCAATCTTCGGCTCCTCGCTGCTGCGGTGGAAATAAAAACACCATCTGCGCATGCGCAGATGGTGTTTTTACTTCCGCACCGCTACTTCGCGACAAATCGATCATCGCGAGGGGTCCTGGAACGGAACCCTCGCGATGATCGAGGGACCACTGTATATATATTCCACGTATATAGGCTTTCATTGCATCCCAAACTACTTGTAAAGTTGTATCTCCTTCGCAGTTGGTCGTTATAAAAGGTGGTAATTCGTTTTCTATTTTGGTTTTAAAATGTTCTTCATTTATGGTGGAATAGTTCATAGTCCATCTTTTGTATGTTATAGAGTCTTGATTATTGAGACTTAAGAGTATGGGATTATGGTCGGCCCATGTGGCAGGTAAGATTTTTATTTCTCTTGTTTGATTTATAATATGAGAATTGGACCAAGCCATATCTATGTGGGACCGGGATTTGTGTGGGTATGAGAAAAAGGTGTATTGTGTATTTTCCAGGTGGTGTGTTCTCCATATATCTTTAAGGGCAAATTTGTAAGTTAGGTGGTCAAATGTAGATGGGAGGAATTTTCGAAAACAGTGGTGTTTGCTACTCTTATGGTCTTTGCTTTTGTTGTGTACCACGTTGAAATCACCTATTATAATAAAATTTGTTAAATTTAATTCTAGAATTTTTTATGTAGTTGTGTGTAAAATGCTAGTTGATTAATAGTGGGTGCATATATTCCTATTATTGTTAATTGTTCATTTTTTATCGTTATTTGTACCATTAAAATTTGGCCATCAGGTTCTTCATATATAAGCTTTGGTTTATATTGACTTTTGAAGTATATTGCTATTCCTCTCCTTTTAACTAATGCTGATGAGGTGAAAAGTTCGCCAAGACCTGGGAGTAATAAGGTCATGATGTCTTTTTTTATGATATGTGTTTCTTGTAGACATGTAATGTGGAAATTATGGCTTAGGAGTTTGTGGAAATTTTTTTCTCTTTTTCTGACTGAATTCAATCCATTGATATTCGTTGAGAATATGGTAATGTCATCTTTTTGTGTTGTAGCATCTAATTTTCTGCCACTTTTATTTTTTGGCTTCGGCTTTTGCCCTTGTGATCGGTCCTTGTCTGTCATGTTTGTTTTGTATTTTCTGTGGGTCATTTTCCTCAGTCTGTATTGTTTCTGGCTCTTTTTCTTGGATGATGTCTTCTAAACTTGATTCTTCAGTGTTTGTTGTATCTTTATACTCTATTTCTTTTGAAAATCTTTCTTCGAGGGGTTTTAATAATTCTTCATAAAATTCCTTTGCATTTTCCGGTGTCGTTATTTTATATTTTTTGTCCAGTAGAGTTATGAGTATCCCTTCTGGTATCAGCCATTTAAACATAATTTTATTTTTGTTTAGTTTGGATGTTAGGAATTGGTAGCATTTGCGTTTATCTCGTACTTGTTTGGGAATCTGTTATTTCTTTTCCTCCGTGTGAGATTACATTTTCTTTTGATGTTCTATATATTTCATCTCGTATATTTCTCTTTGTAAATCTTATATGTATTTCACGAGGTAATCTGTGTCTGCGTGCAAACGAGGTAGAGACTCGATATATTTCGTCAATTTGTTCTAACATTTCCTGTTTTGTTTTCCCGGTAATTTTTGAAAGGATTTCGGACATGGTTTGTGGAAGATCTTGGTCATCTGTTTTCTTCACGTTCTGAAATCGCAGGAAGAAGGCAGATATTTCCATTTCTAAGTTCATCACCGCCTCTTCTAAATTCTTGTTTAGATATTCTACTCTGGCCTCTGTAAATTGCAGACGCATTTCTGTTCGTTCATTTTTTTCTTCTATTGTTTGGATTTTTTGACCGTTAGTGGTTACTATTTCTTGTACCATTGCCATTTTGTTGTCTAGCTTTCCGATGCGTTCATCTAAGCTGCCAATGTTGTCTTGCATTTTTAAAATATCTTCTTGCATTATTCCCATGCTTCCATACATTGATTCGTGGTTGCGATCGATGGATTCTTGCATCTTTGTCATCATTTCGTAGAGTGAGGCCATTGTAATATTCTGGGGTGGTTGTGAGGCTTGAGGTGGTGTTGCTTTGTCTGTAGGAGTTGCCTCCGATGGACGTTGAGCAGATGATGTGGCCGATTGTGTGGTATTCTTTTTCCATGCTTTCGTTATTGTTGTTTGGTTTGTTGTAGACATCTTCAGATTTATTGTTCAATATTTCGTGTTAGTTTTTTTGGGGTGGTATTCAATTCAGTTCTTGGGTTAGTAGAGTTATTTAGGTAAGTATAGAGAGTAGAATGGTATTAGTATCTTTAAGTGTATATTATTATGTTAATTGATTAATTTTATGTAGTTTTATTTGAAAGTTAAAGATTGTTAATAAGTTAATAAGAAACGTAAAATTTTAATGTATAGGATAGAAATAAGGTATATATAGAATAGGAGAATAAGGCATTCAGTTTTATCAATCAATTTTGTCTATAATATAAATAAGAAAACACAGTAAATTATGTTATTAAGTAGGTAGAATTTTATCTATAATATATTAAATATAAAAAAGAAACACAGTATTCTATATTATAAATTCAGTACAATTTTGTCTATAATGTATATAGGTTATGTTATACAATCAATTAGGAGAGATGTTTATATTTTGTTAATTGGTTTTAATCTATGGAAGGTCTACTATAAATATCTATATAAAATCAATTATAAATGTTTCAATACCATTATTTTGATTTCCAATTAATGTTAATATTTACAAAAAACTTTATCTAATAAAGATTCAAACAATTCATTAGTTAATGTTATATATAAAGAGTAGAAAGGAGAGTAAGTATAAAATAGTAGGTTTAGAAAAGGAGTAGATTTAGAAAGGGAAAAGAAAGTGGAGAGAGTATATATATTTTATATAAAAAGAAAATAACAGTCTAATTAACAATTAATTATATCAGAAATATTATGTGTAATAAGGTTTTTTTTCCAGTTAATTAAATATATAAAGTATGCAAAGAGGAAATATATATATATATATATTACTACTACATTTCTAAATCTTTTACTATATTAATCTAAATATTAATCTAAATTATTTAAGTACAGAAAGAAAAGAAAGAAAAGAGAGAGGAAATGTTAAGTAAATACAATTATTACTTTAAGTAAGAATAAGGTATTATTATAATTGCTTATAAAATTAATTTAATAAACAGTTTAATAAACAGTTAATTAATTTAATAATCAGTTAATGAGGTCGTTTTCTTATCTTTTTCAACGAAGTATCTTCAGTATGTTTGGATATGAAGTTTAAAACATTTCAAAGATATTCCACAAAAATGTTCCACCGGTATTCAAGTAGCTTTTTTAGTCGGAATGTAGAAAATGAGATTAAATCAATTTATTAAATCAGTTTATTTCAGTTTATCAATCTGTCTGGTATCCTCCGTTCATCAGTCAATTAGTCCATCAATTGATTAATCTATCAGTCTATCTAATAATCAAATAGTCTCTAGTCTCTAGTTGTTATGAGTAGTAGTTATAGCTGGTACAGTTCAAATAGGCACAGAGTTAATATAATCCAAATAGGCTCAAAGAGGGGAAAGGGTAAAAATCCAGTTGTGGTTAGGAATCCAAATATTTTAGTAGTTGTCTCTTTGAAAACAAAATTGTTAGAGCAAAGTCTGGGTTGAAATGTGGAGGTAGAGGAGAAAAGAAAAAAATAGAAAAGTCAGTGAGGCAATCAGATAAAGGGCAAGTCAAAAGAACATGGAGACATAAAGGGAGAGGATTTTAATAAAGTATATTCCGGCTGTTAACCTTCAGTTTCTCTGACTCAGGTCTGTTTCAGTTCCTTTTCTTCCGTGTCAGCTTAGCAGATTTAATCCAACACTTTCACAAACCTTCTTCACTTTTAAAAGTCCTTCCACTCTTTCAGCTGGATGTTAACAATTTTTAGCTCTCCCTGGCTCGGTTTCAAACTTTTTGGCTGGAGGTCTGCAGTGCTTTTCTGATGCAATTATTATATATTCCTGCTGTGTCACGTTGTCTCTTCTGTAAAAAGTTTCAGCCTTTAAGCCTTAAAGGTACAGGAGAAGAGAAACAATGCAGTTCCAACGGTGTTTCTTTTTTTTTTTTAGAAACCCCCGGCAATCAAAGTTCTGAAAGAGGTGCTTTCTTAATCATCCATTATTTAATCACTGCTGCGTCACACCGTCTCCTCTGTAAGAGGTTTCAGCCTTAAAGCCTTAAAGGTACAGGAGAGAAAAAACAATGCAGTTCCAATGATGTTTTTTTATTTTTTTTAGAAACCCCCAGTAATCAAAGTTCTGAAAGAGGTGCTTTCTTAACCATCCACTATTTAATCACTCATGATTCCCTCTTCTTTGTTTCTTTCTGTCACTCGATCTTGATGCTAAGTCGTCCTCACGGCTTCCCCTAATGAGTCAAAGACGTCGCACTTCTGGATCGGTCTGAGAAGGCCGATCTCTTTGAAGGTTGGCAAAGGGGGTTCCCCAATGTCTAGGGGGGTGTCGATCACACCCTCAGCTGCACTGGAGTTTCCCCTATTTGATCGCAGGTCCTCGGGTCCGCGATTGCCCGTTTGGCAGCCAAAAAAAAATCCTTCAAAAGCCTAGCTTTCTCAGAGCAGTTGAGAAAATCAGGGCACCAGGGCAACGTCACAGCCGGAAGTCCCCAGAAGGATTGTTAATCACGTGGAAAGATAGGAGAATTAAAATTGATTCCTATGAAAAAGTGGACAGATTCATCGAAGAAAACTTAGAGAGAAATAGAGTGAGCAGCCGGGAGATTGAATCCAGAAGTCAGGAAGACAAAGACAAAGAATCAGAAGAAAAAAGTACCAGTCAAGACTTAAGGGAGGAAAGAGAGAAAATAGTCACCCGAGCAATGGCCAGGAAGCAGAAGTATGGCGAAACCAGTAAAAATATTTTCAGTTAACATCAATGGATTAAACTCTATAATTAAAAGGAAACAAACAATAAAAAAACTACAAAGAGAAAATGCAGACTTAATTTGTTTACAGGAAACCCATATCAAAAAATCAGAAAAAAAACTACTAGAAGATCCAAAACTTGGCAAATTATTACAGATAACTGGAACAAAGATACCACCTTACAGAACCTCTGGGACACTGCTAAGGCCTATATTATGGGTTTAACAATCTCATATGTAAGTAGGAAAAATAGAAATAAAAACCAAAAATTACAAGAACAAATTAAAAAAGTAGAAATTAAATTACAAAATGACCCACAGAATGATTGCCTTGGCGAAGAAAAAGATAACCTTAAACACAGAATTAACCTGATTATACAAGAGGACATAGCTGTACAAATAAAAAGGGTAAAACAAAACCATTTTGAACAAGCAAACAAAATAGATAAATGGCTGGCATACAAATTAAAAAAGAGAGAAGGAGAATAAATACATCCAACAATTAGAAGAGGAGAAGGGAGTAGCACAATTTACATTGATAGAGAAAAGAAAGATCACCATAGAATTTTATCAGACACTATGCCAAAAAGAAGAAACAAATGAAAAGGATATACACAACTACTTAAATGAATGCAATCCAGAAGAGATAACTGAGTTAAACCGAGAATTATTGGATAAAAATATAACTAAGGAGGAATTAGAAGTAGGCATCCAAAACGAAAAGAACAATAAAACCCCTGGGCCCAACGGGATCCCCCCTGAATGTTATAAAGAATTAGGAAATGTCCTTGACAACCTGATGTTAAAAACATATAATGAAGTACTAACTCTAGGCAAAATACCTAATTCTTGGACTGACTCTTTGATAATTCTAATTCCCAAAGAAAAAAAGGAAAAGGGAAAAATAACTAACTATAGACCCATCACATTACTAAACACCGATTATAAAATTTTCTCTACTATAATAGCTAACTGACTTAAACCGATCCTAAACAAATGGATACATGCAAATCAGAATGGTTTCCTTCCAGATAGACATATTCAAAATAACACTAGAATAATTCTAAATGCCTTAGAATATTATGAAATACACCCTGAAGAAGCCATGGCAATAATATTTGTAGATGCACAAAAAGCATTCAACAACCTAAATTGGGAATTTTTACTTGAATTATTAGATAAGGTGAAATTTGGACCAAATTTTATTAGAGCAATTAAAACAATATATTCAAAACGAACAGCCAAAATAATAATTAATGGAGACACTACAGATAGCTTCCAAATATTTAAGGGAGTTCGTCAGGGATGTACTTTATCACCCTTGCTTTTTATCTTATGCATCAAAATTTCATTAAGACAAATTCTCAACAACAAAGAGATAACAGGTCTTAAGTCTAAGGGACAAGAATTTAAATTACAAGCCTTCTCCAACGATATAGCCTTTATTGTCGAAAATCCGGTTCAAGTGGGCCTAAAACTGATGAATGAGTTAAACAGATATGGAGTTTTAGCAGGGTTTAGAATTAATAAATCCAAAACCAAAATTATTACTAAAAACATGATGAAGAATGACAAGGAACACCTAGCCAGAGACCTAGATTTGGAAGTTATGGAAATAATTAAATGTTTAGGAATAAATCTATCTCCTAAATGCATTACCATAAAAGAAGATAATTACAACTTATTAATGAATAAAACAAAGCTACAATTAGAGAGCTGGGCTAAACTCCCAATTTCATTATTAGGAAGATTAGCGGCAGTCAAAATGTCCATACTACCTAAATTCTTATATCTTTTTCAAACAATTCCAATCAAATTAGATGGAACTTTCTTTAAAAATTTAGAAAAATTAATATCCAAATTTGTGTGGGAAGGCAAAAAACCAAGAATTAGACTTAAATGGATGCAAGACAGCAAAAAGCAAGGCGGACTGGGCTTACCTGACTTCAGAACATACTACCAAGCGGCAGTTCTAGTGTGGATCAAAGAATGGGTCCAAGTTAAGAACACAAGAATGTTAGCTTTAGAAGGTCACGACATCCAAACAGGTTGGCACAGTTTTGTTTGGGATAATAAGTCCATTACACATTCATACTTTAAACATCATTTGATTAGAAGATCGCTCCTAGACACTTGGAATATAATTAAGAAACAACACTCTACTAAATTACCGTTATGGTTCTCAAGTATGGAGGCCATAACCTTTCCAAATACAATAAGTTTAGGGAAAGTGGTAAAATATTCACAAGTGCTAGATAGAGATACGAATTTGAAATCATTAACACAGTTAAACAAAGAAGGAATTAAAATAGACTGGTGGACCTATAGTCAAATAAAATCTAGATTACGGATCGATAAAGAAAAATACAGAATTCAGAAGTGTGATTCACCACTTGACAAAATCCTATTGGGCCCGAATAAAAAAGCAATTACTATATTAGCAATTACTAATATTAGCCATTACTAGTACATATAAACTATTGCTAGAACATAAAAATTTAGAAGAAATTGTCAAAGGTAATATGATAGCTTGGGCTAAGAATATTGGACATTCCATCCATCTGGATCAATGGGAAAAAATGTGGCACACCAATTATAAAATGACCAGGTCCGCCTCTTATAAAGAAAACACAATAAAAATGTTTTATAGGTGGCATATGCCCCCAGCCAGACTGGCCAAAATGTACACTAATCTCAAACCTAATTGCTGGAAATGTGGGAAAAAACACGGATCCTACTTCCATATGTTATGGAAATTATGGGTTTTTAGATTTTTAAATATTAGATTTGTATTGTACATAGTTTGTTTTTTTTACTATTGCTGTGAGCCGCCCCGAGTCTACGGAGAGGGGTGGCATACAAATTTAATTAATAATGATGATGATGATGATGATGATGATGATGATGATAATAATAATAATAATAATAATAATAATGATAATAATATGTGGTGGATGTGCCCACGAGTCAAGAAAATTCGGCACAAGTTACAAAAATGGATAAAAGAAATAATTAATGTTTAATTAGAAATGAAACCGGAAATATTTTTACTTGGTATTATCGATAAAAACATGAAAAAAGAACAATATTATTTGACTCAACACTTAATAACAGCAATGAGAATAGCTGTAGCGCAGTTTTGGAAAAACAAATCACTGCCTAACGATCGAAATCTGATTTAAAAAATGCTAGACTGTGCAGAAGCTGACAAATTAACACTGGAGCTAAAACAGCAGGAAAACACAAAATATTACCAGACATGGAAAGATTTTTATACATGGTTGAACCAAAGAACAAACACCAAAACTGCTGCATGATAAAACAAATTAAGTTAAAACTGTTTAATGGTCTAAGTGTAACTTTATCTCTACTTGACATGTCTTTATAATTATAGATTAAGAGTTTATAATTACTTAAAATTGACTATACATTACTGATAAACCACAAGTAACATCACCGTAAAAGAATACTAAAGGAGACTGCCGGAGAGATAGCTGAGGGGGGGAGGGGATGTGTATTGTATGTCTGTTTTTCTGTATATATTTTGTGTGTATATTTATTTATTTATTTATTTATTTATTTATTGGATTTGTATGCCGCCCCTCTCCAGAGACTCGGGGCGGCTAACAGCGACAATAAAACAGTGTACAATAGTAATTTGGTATTGATGATTAAAAATCAATTAATATAAAAACCAAACATACATACATACATACCATGCATAGAATTGTAAAGGCCTAGGGGGAAAGAGGATCTTAATTCCCCCATGCCTGGCGGCAGAGGTGGGTTTTAAGTTGTTTACGAAAGGCAAGGAGGGTGGGGGCAGTTCTAATCTCTTATATGTCATTTACATGTAAATAAAAATTATTTAAAAAGAAAAAAGAAAATGCACAGATTATAAAAAGAATGCAGTTCATATAGAGATATATTACAAATACTCATTATTTTATTCTCTACCTTGTGAACTGCCTAATTAAAATAATACAATGGAGAGATAAGATAATTGAATGCAGAAATTCAGATTTTAGATAGCTCTAGCTGTGATCCCATCTGCAACTTCTCATTATTTGACCTTGACTTCCAGATTAAAGGTGAGTGAAGTTGATTACTTTCCAAATCTACAAGAAAATAATGTGATGATCACTTGAATTCATCATATCCCATTCAAAGAAGTCAATAGCACATTATTTTTTGTATTTATGGCATGTACCAACAACATATTAATCTTGATAAGCTTAGAGTAGCTTGTTTTAGCACTTAGCACTCAGCACTTAGATTTATATACTGTTTCACAGTGCTTTGCAGTCCTACATTTCACCCAGATCTTTATAACTACCATCACCAATCAGAAGGCTTAAATAATGCGTGTTTATTCAGCCCTTATTCCATGATGACAAGACTGTAGCAGAGGTTTCAGTGAAATGCAAAAGAAAAAGAAATTTTTTTATATGCCTAGACAGCTTTTCCACTCAGTTTTGTAAATATGGGTTTTCAATAAACCAGTAAATTTGAACTAAATAATATTAACACCACTTTAAAGACTTCGTTAAATTAGTGGGTATCATATACAGCGAGAGATTGACTCTGTTTCCAGATTAATCATCCCTCATCCATATTACTGTTTTATTCTACTCTACTCCCATACCATCCCACCCCAATCTATCTTTTGTTCCTCTTTGATTTTCCCCCAATTTGGAATTAATTACCTAGTTGCTCATTGAGAACAAAAAGCTAAGTGCTGTCATGATCAAATCATAATGTAATTGTTAGAAAGGGGGGATTTCAAGATGGTAGCAACAATTATGTGATTAAAGTCCCACTTCTCCTTACATAACCCATAAAAAAGGTGAGACTTGGGGCTGCCATTATGGCTTTTTGCCCCCCTCTATGCAGTTACCTCTTGACATGCCTATTTCACCAAAGTTTTTCCTTCTCCATTTCAGAATAAATGTGCTTATGCAAAATTATAAGTATTTTGATGTATCAGTGCTAGGTTTGGTTCTGATAAATGATTTTAATGGAATATTTATTTACCTTATTTATTTATTTAGACTTGAATGCAACACAATTCCTTACAGACTCTGGGTGGTTAATAAGATCAAAATGTAAAAATGCTGCCATTTTTTTCTCATGAGAATTCAGATAGTCCTCGACTTATGACAACAACTGAACCCAAAATTTCCATTACAAAGAAAGGCAGTTGTTAAGTGAGTTTTATGATCTTTCTGCCACAGTTGTTAGCAAAACATTGCAGTTTTAAGTGAATCATGTAGTCATTAAATGAATCTGGTTTCCCCATTGACTTTACTTGTCAGATGCCAGCTGGGAAGGTTACAAATGGTGATTACATGTAGTCATCTTGTTTAATGATAGAGCTACAATGCCCAAGTTAACTATCACATTACAAGTGATAGGACTGACAAATATAATATTTGGGGTTTGTGGGCAACAGAGCTGCCAAAATCAGTAAAATAATTTCCCTCCAGTTTGAGATAGAAAACATAGAAATCTGAATATAATCTAGGTTTAAATCTATTTTCAGAAACAAAGAGAAATTTCAGTCTCTTGGAATCAGAATATATATTCCTAGAAACTTTTTACCTGCTCTAATTTCAAAAAGATTGCACACAATTTATTATTCTTTTGGTAGGAATGGGGTTAAGCATATGTGATTAAGCAGGAAATCATCTTTTTCTCCCAGCATGTAAAACGTGATGTAATGTAAATCAAACTGATTTTTGAAGATGAAATTTATACAGTTCAACATTCATCTTAAAAACACAGTTTAAAGTGTTTTTAGTAATCCCTTTCTGATTTTGTCACTGCTGTATTTTGACATGCAGATTGTTGAATATGTATTAAGTTAATGTAAATAGTTGGAATTTGAATTGTCGATTGTGATTGGTTAAGAATTTGACCTGGAATTTTAAGAAAGTAACAGTTGGGTTTAAGCGGGAGAGAGTATAAAAGAGACAAGCTGACACTGTTTCAGTCAGTCTTTGCAAGAGCTGAAGTCACAAGTTCAATTGTTTCTGTGCTACCGAGAATAAAGCAACTTTAAAGAAGCTGACAGTCTCAGTATTCTTCATTGGCGACGAAGAAGGTTGAACCTACGCTCCTTCATCATGGACAGCCTGCCCGTCGGACAAGCTCCCGACCCCTCCGACCGAGAAAAGTCCACCTGGGATGACTACCTAGGGAAATTCGAAGTCTTCCTTGAAGCTGTGGGATTGAAAGATGCTGACAGCGGCAGAAAAAGAGCTATTTTCCTCAACTACTGCGGCTCTGAAATCTACGACTTGGCTCAGACTCTAACTGACCCGCTGCTGGCAAACTCTGTTTCTTGGGACACCTTGACTTCAAAACTAGCCTCTCATTTCAAGCCGACACCAATTCTCCCGCATGAATCAGATCAAAGGAGAATCCATCAACCAGTATGTGACCCGCCTTCGCACTGTGATGTCAAAATGCAAGTTTGACAACCCCGAAGCAAGGCTGATTGACGCCTTAATCTTCGTTATGAAGAATGCAGCCGTACAGAACAAACTTCTAACGGAAGATAAGCCATCCTTACAGACAGTAATAAAAACAGCTCAAACCGCAGAAGTCTCTGAAGCTGCAGCTGCAGAACTAAAACAAAATGACAAGCGAGAAGTTGTCTCCAAGATCGAGAGCCCGCCACTCCATCCTGACACCACGGAAGAACCTGGTCTACCCATGGAATCAGAAGAATCATGTTTTCCCCTTAAACCCAACCCTACATGACAACAGAGGCCACCACAGCATTTCTTTCCATGTTACGGCTGCTGAGGAAACCACCCCCGCCGAAGTGCCCCTTCAGAGAATCTACCTGCTGCCACTGCGACCGCCGTGGGCACATCGCAGAAGCCTGCAGAGCTGCCCTGCCTGAAGAATCCTTCTCCACCCAGTGACCCCCCGCCATCAAGGTCCGTCTTGGCAGACCCAGGACGCTCACCCTCCTTGTTTTCCTTTTTGAAGAAACAATGGCAATGCTAACCGTGACTACATACGAGGTAACCTTGCGTATTTTGTTAATAGCACCATGACCCAAGACTCAAAAAAAATTGTCATTCCAGTGCACATTAACAACCAACCATGCCAAATGGAATTGGACACTGGGTCTAAGTTTACTATAATGCCGTGGGAGAAACTTAAACTGTACATGCCTGATCTTACAAAAGCTCACTTGGAGCCTGTTACTGCTTTAATTAGGGATTTTCAAGGGGGTGTAATTCCTATTTTGGGGGAAACAAATGTACCTGTATCTTTTAAAAATGTCAAATGTATGTTGCCTATACTTGTGGTGTCAAGAGCCAGACATACCCTTTTAGGTTTACAATGGATGGCTCCCCTTGGTATTGCGGTGACTGGGATTCACCATTTAACTGAACTCGCCCCCTCAAACTTCCTAAAATAATTTCCTGAGGTTTTTAACCCCACATTGGGATCCTATAAAGGCCCACCAATCTCCTTTTCCTTAGACCCTAAGGTTCCCCCTGTTAGACTAAAACCACACAGAGTTCCCTTGCCATTGCTGCCCAAACTGGACCAACAGCTAGACAAGCTAATTGCACAAGGCATCCTAGTGCCTGTCGACCATGCCCCATGGGAGACCCCAATAGTAACCCCCTTAAAGCCCGATGGTTCTTTAAGAGTCTGCGCAGACTATAAATCAACACTAAATAAGGCCCTGCAACATCACTCTTATCCAATTCCTTTCATTCAGCAATTGCTCCATTCTTGCGGGAAGGAAGAGTATTTGCAAAATTAGATTTAGCACAAGCATACCAACAATTGCCTGTGGATGAGGCAACTGCCCTTGCGCAGACAATAGTAACACACAGGGGTGCTTTTCAATGCACTAGACTACAGTTTGGGGTCAATGTAGCCCCTGGGATCTTCCAAAGCTTAATGGAAAGACTGCTTTGTGGAATTAAAGGGGCCATACCCTATTTTGACGATATATTAATATCAGGGGAAGATCAACTTCAACTAAACCAAATAATAAGGGAAGTCCTAAAAAGATTACAACAAAAAGGCCTTAAATTAAAGCCGACAAATTTGTGTGGGGTACACACAGTGTAGAATTCCTAGGGTACCGAATAGATGGGAAAGGCATTCACCCTACCCCAGAGAAATTAGAGCAATACAAGAAGCCCCAGAGCCCCAAAGCAAAACAGAACTACAAGCATTCCTAGGTCTTCTTAATTTTTATTCTGTTTTTTTAAAACAGAAAGCTACAGCAGCTGAACCTCTCCACAGATTACTCCAGAAGGGAACACCATGGATATGGGGGGATACTGAACGTGAAGCATTTATCAAAATAAAACAGCTATTGTCCTCAAGCAGCATAGTGGTCCAATATAGCACAACTTTACCGGTGAGATTGACATGTGATGCTTCGCTGTACGGGGTGGGAGCTGTGCTAGCCCATGTATTACCAAATGGCACAGATGCCCCAATAGCTTATTTTTCAAGAACGCTTTTTGGCGCAGAACGAAATTATAGTCAGTTAGATAAGGAGGCCTTAGCCCTGGTAGCTGGGGTCAAGAAATTCCACAGTTATATTTTTGATAGTAAATTTGAATTAATCACAGACCATAAGCCATTACTAGGGTTATTAGTGGAAAATAAGCCCACACCCCCGTTCATGTCACCCTGTTTAATTAGGTGGACTATTTTTCTAGCAGGATATAATTATGTCCTCAAGCATAAAGGAGGCAAAGAAATCAACCGTGCTGATGGTTTAAGCAGGTGCCCCATGTCTTTAATAGTAGAGGACCCAGCTCCAGCATCTGATGTATTAGTATTGGAGTTAGAGAACAACCCAATCACTACAGCTAAAGAGGTGGCTGAAAACACAAGACAAGATCCCTTATTACAGAAGGTTGTTAATTATGTGTTAAGAGGGTGGCCCAACGATATTATTGATGCAAACTTAAAGGATTTCAAAAGCAAACAGCAAGAATTGTCATATCTAAGGGGGTGCCTTTTGTGGGGGGACAGAGTTGTTATTCCATCCAATTTAAGGAACAATGTGTTAGAACTATTGCATAAAGGACACCCGGGTATTGTGCGTATGAAGAGCTTAGCCAGAGGGCATTTGTGGTGGCCTGGGCTAGACTCAGATATTGAAAAATGGGTAGCCACATGTGATCCATGCCAAGAGTCCAGGCCAAACCCCCCTAGAATTTCCCCAACAGAGTGGGAAGCACAAAAGGGACCCTGGTCTAGGATTCATATAGATTACGCAGCCCCCATTGGAACACAATCCTTTTTAATAATTATGGATGCATACTCCAAGTGGATAGAAATTATTGCCATGGGGAATACAACCACTAGTGCCACCATTAAGGCCCTGCGCCGCTTATTTGCAACACATGGTTGCCCTGATACACTGGTTTCAGACAATGGTCCCCAATTCACTGCAAGGCAAATGGAGTTGTTTCTAGACCAGTTGGGCATAAGACATGCACTCATTTCACCTTATTCCCCTTGGGCTAATGGATTGGCAGAACGGTACGTTGGGGTGGCCAAAGAGGCCCTGAGGAGATCAGAACCAGGAGAGGTGCAAAAGCGTCTAGACCAATTTCTATTGACCCAACATATTACTCCTAATGCAAAAACGCAGAAAAGCCCTGCTGAACTGTTAATGGGTGTTGTGGTTAGCTCTGGCCCAGCTCCTGCCCCAAGGACTGTGGATGTGGGGAGACATCCACATGCTGCAGGCCTGTTTTGCCCCCGGTGGAATCTGCTGATGAAGGCTCCTCTGACCAAGAAGACATGAGTGACAGGGAGGAGGAGAGTGTGGCAGACAGCTCAGAAAGAGATAAATTATCTAGCTCCTCCTTGGATTCAGAACAAGAGTTAATGATACAGCCACACATGTGGAGAGCGATGCATAGGCAACAACAACTGAGAGATTATTATCAAAGAAAATGAGGCCACCTGTGGTTGGGTGGGGCTGTGGTAATTAGTGAGGCTGCTATAAAGAGCAGCCTGTGGGTTTGGCCATTGTGGAGGATTATCTGATCGTTGTGTTTCGTGACTGCTTTACTGACTTTGACCTTTTGTGTGCTGATTTTTCCCCGCTTTGAAACTAAACCAGAGCAAAGTGTGTTTCACTTTGTGAAAGAAGAAGGACTGTGAATTGCCTCACAGCTGCAAGCTAAGTATCACAGAAATGATAAGGGACTTGTACAAATTACCAGTTTGTTTGGATACGAGTGCTTTTTGCTATACCAAAAGAGGGCTTAGGTTAAGTGAATTTTCATTATAAAGAACATTGTTTTGAATTTTCAAACGTGTGTGTGTCTGAAATTTGTACCTGTGAATTTTAGGAGGAGTCTACCAGAGAGCCCGACAGAACAATGGGTAGAAAATTAAGGTCCCCTATAGATAGATTACACGCAATGTATTGTGAAGACAGAAATGCTATTGTAAATCCTGAAAGATTTATGTTTATTGGTCAAACTGTATTTGCCAAGAACTTTGATGGTGGATTGAACTGGTTAAAAGGGACTATAATAAGACAGACTGCGCCAAACGGCACATCGACCATTTACGGAGGCGCCAGGAGCCAGCAACCTCCCAACTTCAAAGAACAAATTCGGACTCTAATACAGACTATCCACCTTTGCTTCCCACAGAAGACCTTAACCGACGGACTATGCGGCAAAACAATATGGATATAGAAGTCTACTCACGAAGTCCGCAGCGTCCATCCAGTGTTGCGGGAATGGCATCCCGGGAGGCCGGCAAAGTGTCTGCAGACTCAACACTGGGAACCATGCCGATTGATAGGCAGAGAACGGACAGTGAAGTCGCTGACGAGCCGACCTCCTCTTCAATTGATTGCCAGGACTCAAATGATCTGTGCAGGTCTGAAAGGGTTGTACGCAGACCAAGCAGATTGGGTGATTTTGTCACATGGCTTTCTATGTAACCTTTTGCTGAACCAAGAAGGGAGGGGTGTTGAATATGTATTAAGCTAATGTAAATAGTTGGAATTTGAATTGTCGATTGTGATTGGTTAAGAATTTGATCGGGAATTTTAAGAAAGTGACAGTTGGGTTTAAGTGGGAAAGTGAGAGTATAAAAGAGGCAAGCTGACACTGTTTCAGTCAGTCCTTGCAAGTGCTGAAGTCACAAGTTCAATTGTTTCTGAGCTACCGAGAATAAAGCAACTTTAAAGAAGCTGACAGTCTCAGTATTCTTCACAGATGGTCTTTGTTTAAGAGATCCTCACTTAACAATCTATCCAATCCTTGTTTAACAATGGCAAACAGGACTGCTGGAATTGCTTTTCTGAATTGTGTAGTCACACAACATTGCATTTTACAACCATATCACTTGGCAAGAGAAAGTTTGGTCCCAGCTGCCATTGTTAAGCAAGAACTAGCTGTGTTTTTTTCCTGAATGAAGAAAAGACAAAGGTAGCATGTCGACTTACAGGTAGTCCTTGAGATACAATAGAATCTCTAGCCACAACCATAATTCCTTCTATTATTTTGGTCGTAACCCAATTTGGTAGTAATCCGAGCCTAATTTTGGAAATGTGGTGCTTCAAAAAAAAATGGTGCAGAAAGGGAAATCGCCCACATAAAAAAGTGAACTTTTTGGTTGGAATCTGATTTGGTTATGGTCAGAAGCATTCGTGACCAGAGGGTCGACTGTTAAAAAACCATTCAAAATTAGTCACCTCAAAATTACCTACAACCCTGTGTCAAAGTTAGAGTGGCTGCAGCATGTTGTGTTTGGGCCTGGGCCAGCTGTTGCTCCCACAGATGGGAGAGATGTGGCACAAAGTGAATGCGAAAGCCTGGCTGACAGCCAGGAAGATGTGGCAGACAGCCAGGAAGACGTGGCAGACAACCAGGAGGACGAGGCCACTGGGACGCAGGATTCAGCAGACAGCCCAGGGGATTTGGCATGCAATCCCTCAGACAGTCTTTTGTCCCTGGGTTCTTCTGCAGATCAATATATTGATCTGCGTAGCTGAAGAGCTATGCAAAGAAGGGATCGCTTTAAGGAGTGTTACAAGTCATTATAGGAGCACCTGGGCTGGGTGTGGTTCTTATACTGAGGGCTGGGTGTGGTTCCCTTAATGAGGGCTAAAGGAATAAAAGGGAACAAAGGCCAAGGCAAACTGTGGCTGTTTATCTGTGTTATTTTGTGGTTCCTGCTCTGAAGTTTCTGTTCCGTGCCATTGGAGTTTTCAACCCAGCTTTTTCAGACAAGTGGGAGGTGAAAACTCTGGGACTTGCTGTTTGCTCCAAAGATTCAAAAGGACTCCTGAAACGTCTTTGCTCATTCCAGGTTGTCTTTGTTTGTTTTTTCCTGTGTTTTTGTATGCGGCTGAAGTAAGCCTTGCATTGTTTTCGGACACTACGAACTGTTTTGAGTAATCCTTTTTTGATTATTTAATACAAGTTTGCTGATTAGCAGAGCACGTGTGTGTTTGATTTCTTTTCCTTGGACTGTTACGCATTGCCTGAGCCAGTCAGGCAGAACATAGCACACCTTACAGCCAGCCACAAAGCTGCTGCAGCATCTCCACCTCTCCCCACTCCCATCCCACTCTGAGACCACTCAACAGTTGGGCCTGTTCCTCACATGCCCATCATCCATTGCACTTTACTTTTTTTAAAAAAATTTTTTTTATTTTGTTTAACATACAAACATTTAGACATCATACAATACAACATTGAACATTTACAATTTATATATTTACAAGATTTATTTTTTACAATTCTATTTGCTATACCTTTTTCTTAACTTCCACCCAGTTGTATATTTTCCCCCACACTTTGTAATAGTCTTTATTTTGTTGGTTTTGTATCTCGTATGTTAATTTGCTAAATTTGGCGCAATCTAATTTTTTTAAAATCACCATTTCTTCGTTTGGAGTCTTTTCTTGTTTCCAAACTTGTGCATATGCTAATCTTGCAGCAGTAAGTAAGTGATTTATTAAGTAGTAATTTTCTTTGCTATGTTTGCCTCTGATTATGCCTAATAAATACATTTCCGGTTTTATCTCAAGTTTATAGCTCAGTATTTCTTCCATCCATGTCCGAATTTGGATCCAAATGTTTTTTGCTTCCTTACATTGCCACCATATGTGGTAGTATGTTCCTACCTCTTTTTTACACATCCAACATTTGTTACTAATATCTACATTCATTTTGGCTAAGCGCGCTGGCGCATAATGCCATCGGAAGAACATTTTATAAAGATTTTCTTTGTATGGTGTTGACAAAGTCATCTTATAGTTAACTGACCATAGTTTTTCCCAGTCGTTTAGTTGAATTGCATAGCCAAAGTTGGTCATCCAAGCTATCATATTAGGTTTAACTATTTCTTCGATGTTTTCATGATTTAGTAGATAAGCATACATTTTGGTTATAAATTTTTTATCAGATCCTGCCAATATTTTGTCTATTTCATTTTGTTTTTTACATATTCCGGATTTCACTAAGTCCTTTTTGTATCTACTTTGAATTTGGTAATATGGCAGCCAATCTATTACTATGCCTTCCTCTTTAAGTCTTTCTCTAGTTTTTAGACTTCCTTTGGTATTTAATAGGGCTTCATAGGTTATTATTTGTTCTTGGCTAATTATATTTGGATGAATTTGGGCTTCTAATGTAGATAGCCATCTGGGTATTTCGTTATAGTGTTTTTTCCTAACTTTTTGCCAGTATTTCAACAGTGTATTCCGAATTTGATGTTGTTTAAAATGTGAATGTTTGAATGTTCTTTTTCCCACAAATGTGCATGCCATCCTTCATTTATATCGTGACCTTCTATTGTTAAAATTCTAGGATTTTCAAGGTTGACCCATTCTTCAATCCATAGTAATTTAGTGGCTTGGTGGTATATTTCTAAGTTGGGCAAACCAAATCCTCCTCTTATTCTTAGATCTTGTAAGGCTTTCATGTTTATTCTTGGTTTTTTATTGCACCAGATAAATTTAGAAATTATTTTATTTATTTTGGTAAAGAACGATTTGCTTAATTGTACTGGTGCTGTTTGGAAGAGATAGAGCCACCTTGGAAGTATATTAGACTTTATAGTATTAATCCTTCCCATTAAGGATAAATTTAAATTTGTCCATTTTTCTAAATCTTCTTCTAAATCTCATATAATTTAGTTCTTTCAGAGAAGAATACCTTGCCATAAACCAAATTCCTAAATATTTAATTTTTTTTCTATTTGGAAACCTGTTTCTTTTATTAGTAATTTATTTAAATCTTGATTACAATTCTTGGTTAATATTTGGGTTTTATTCCTATTTATTTTTAATCCGGCCACTTTTCCATAATTCTCTAGTTCTTTTACTAAATGTATCATTGAGCTAACTGGATTTTCTAAAAAGAAGACCAGATCATTGGCGAAAGCCTGTGTTTTATATATTTGCTGTTTAATTTGGGTGCCTTGTATTGATGTTTTCCCTCTAATTTGGTTTAATAGGATTTCTATAGACATTATGTATATTAAGGGAGATAGTGGACAGCCTTGTCTCACTCCTTTTTTAATATCGAATGTATCTCCGTTTATGATTATCCTTGCCTTTTGTTTGGAGTATATTTTATTTATTGTATTTTTGAAATTCTCTCCTAAATCCATGATATTTATTAATTTTTAAAAGAAGTTCCAATTGAGATTATCAAAGGCTTTCTCGGCATCTAGAAACAGCATTGCAAACTCCTTATCATTATGGCTTTCATAATATTCTAACATATTTAATGTAATTCTTATATTATTTCTAATTTGTCTGTTAGGCAGGAGACCATTCTGATCAGAATGTATTATTTTGTTTAATATTTTTTTTAAATCTATCTGCTATAATTGACATATACATTTTGTAGTCTACGTTTAACAGAGATATTGGTCTGTAATTCTTAATATATTTTGGATCTGTTTCTTCTTTGTGTATCAGTGTTATATTAGCTTCTTGCCATGATGCCGGGCATTCACCATTTGTTAACATTTTGTTATAAATTTCTAATAATAATTCTCCCGTTATGTGGAATGTTGCCTTATAGAATTCAGTTGGGAAACCATCTGGGCCTGGTGTTTTGTTATTATTCTGTTTCATAATTATTCTTTCCAGTTCTTCTTTTGTTATATCTTTGTTTAACATTTCTTTATCTTCTTTAGTTATTAATTTAATTTTGCATGTCTCTAGATACTTTAATATATCTCCTTCCTTAATATTTTCTTCACTGTACAGTTCTTTATAGTATTCTAGTGCTATTTCTTTCTTTTTTTCTAATTGGTAATGTGTTATTTCTTTTTTATCTATTAATTGTTGGATTAGTTTTCTCTCTCTTTCTTTCCTCAATTTATATGATAGCCATCTACCAGGTTTGTTTGCATGTTCAAATTGATTTTCTTTTACTTCTCTCAGTTTCTTTGTTACTTCTTCTATCACTATTAATTCTAGTTTATGTTTTATCAGCATAATTTGTTGCCTTATATTTAAGTTTGCTGGGTCTTTTTGGGATTCTTTTTCTAATTTTCCTAATTTAAGTGTCCACTCTTTTTGGTTTTGTCTTTTTTCCTTATTTTTCTTGATTTATAGGCTATTGTTAGACCTCTTTGGTAGGCTTTTGCTGTGTCCCATAAATTCTGGAGGTAGGTGTCTAAATTGTTATTTTCTTTTAAGAATAATTTCATTTCTCTTTCAATCCAATCTATATATTCTTGTTCTTTTAATAGTTGTAGATCTAATCTCCAACTCCTATTTTTCTTATCCTCCTCATTCCATATAATTTTTATTGGGTTATGGTCAGCCCAATCATTTTTATCAATTTGAATTTGTTTTATTAAGTTTCCTATTTTATTGTTAACCCACGCCATGTCAATCCTGGACCAGCTTTGGTGTGCATTGGAGTAGAATGTATATTCTTTTTTATTTTGATTCCTTGTTCTCCAACAATCTCTCAAGTTTAATTCTTCACACATTTGGTAAAATGTTTTTGGGAGTACTTTTCTTTTTCTATATCAATTTTTATTAGCACTTTTATAATCCTTAATGGGATCAATTATACCGTTAAAATCACCTATCATGCAAATGTCTTCTACTTCTAATTCAATCAGTTTCTGGTGCAAGTTATAGAAGAATTTTTTAATATTTTTATTTGGTGTGTATATTGCAACTAATGATACATATACGTTAAAAAATGTTACTGTCATGATTAAAATTCTTCCTTTTTTATCTGCATATATTTTCCTTGGATCTAGTTCTTTTTAAACATAAACTGCAATCCCTCTTTTTTTATTGTGTGATAAGGACGTAAATACTTTCCCAATTTTCTCATTTTCTAATTGCTTTTCATTTTTTTGTGGAATATGTACTTCCTGTAGACAAACAATATCTAAATTTTGTTTTGGTATTTTATTGAATATACTATTTCTTTTAATAAATTAATTTAAACTATTTACATTAATTGAGATTAACTTAATTTCTGTTCCCATCCCCCTTTATTTCCTTATTTGTCTTCTGTTTGTCCTGTTTTCTTTCTGTGCTCTTGTTAATATTCTTTCTTCCTCCTGTTCTTTATCTTTAGAGGTTCCTTCTTTCCCGCTATCTAGATCTATCAGTGGTTCTTATGTCTCTTTTTGACTTTCTATTTCTATCCTCTCTTCCGCTATCAGTTCTTCGTAGAATTCCTGTGCCATAAATTCATTATCTATTTTTATTTTTTTTCCCCTTCCATGTGATAAGCATTCCCTCCGGGATTAACCATCTGAAGGAGATTTTCTTTTTATTTAAAAGTTCTGCTAATGGTCGATAACCTCTTCGGTTGTCCCTTAATTTTTTAGGTACTTGCTTAAGAACTCTTATTTCCTTCCCTTTATAAATTATTGCTTCGTCTTTTGCAATTTTTAATATTTCAGTTCTAGTTTCCTTTTTTACACATCTTACATGTACTTCTCTAGGGAGCTTATGTTTTCGGGCGTAGTTAGTATGCACCCTGTAAATCTCATCTATTCTGTTAGCAGTTTCTTGCTTATCTTTTTGAAGTATATTAGCAATCATTTCTGTCATAGTCTCTACTAGGGTTTCATTTTTCTCCTCTTCTACATTTTGAAATCTGATATAAAATTCTGCTCTGTCGATCTCATAGCTAATTATCGATTCTTCTAACTCTTTGTTTAATTGTATTAATTTTTCACCCATTCTTACTACTTTTTTTATCATTTTGTTCTACTTTTTTTTCAATTTGTTCTATTCTCCTTTCATTTTTTTCCAAAATTTGGTGCATAATTTCAATTTTATTATCCATTTTTTGCATATCCTCCCTCATTGTCTCGTGGTTCCTATCTAATTTTTCCTGGAGTTTAAGCATAGTTTCTTGAATTGCCATTAATGCTTCCTGTGTTGTTTGTGTGGTGTTGCAAATATTGCTAGTACCACTAGACTTTTCTGTTGCTAACATACTGACTATTGATTTTTGGGTTGAGGGGGAGCCTGTTGCTTTTTTGGTATATTTCTGGAAGGTTGCCATTTTAATCTCTTTTATTACTTCACCCCACTCTACCTTACAGGTTACTACAGATTTCTACAACTTTAATGGAATAGAATAGAGTAGAAGTCTCAAATGATATCAATTAATTATTAAATCAAGTATATGCTATATGCCTAATGTTTTCTATAAGCCCAACGAATCTGATATGTAACTAGATTTAAGATATATTGTACAAAATTTCACTTTTTACCGTAAATAAATTTTTAACAGATTATTATTATTATTATTGTCCCCCCCTTTTTTCTTTTTTAATTGATAATTAAGAATAGTTGGATTTGTTATATATATTTTCCCCCCCAGTAGGTCAATATTCAGTATTCAACATTAACATTTACTGTTAGTATATATATTGTAGGTGTTGTAGATATGTTATAACTAAACTAGAGGTAAGAATGATAATTAATTACAATTACTTAATTCATTAATATCATTAATATCATTAATTCATCATTATCATTAATCCTGTTAGTACTATTCAATTCATAGAGATTCAACTCATCAAAAACCAACCTCTGTTGTATTAAATTAAATTTTTCAAATTTACCTAGTTCTTCTTCGTTAAAGTTTTAGTTCTGAATTCAATATAGTTCAAAGTTCAATCAAAGTTCAATCTAGTTCTCTTTCTTCCACTGTAGATATCAGTTCATCAATTAAGCAGGAAAGCAGGAAAACAGTTAATCAGTTCATCAATTCATCAGTTCATCAAAAAAGGACAAAAAAGAGAAAAGGATTATAAGATTATGAGAAGGATTATAAGAAGGGATGGCTATATGTGTTGACTTTCTCTTTTTCTAAAGTTCTCTGTTTTGCTTTCTCTCGGTTTGCTGCTGCTCCTCTGCACAGTTTCGTCGCCTTCTGTAAGCTCTATTGCCACTCCCTGTTGTGTTCCACCCCTGCTGTTAATTCCTTTGTCTGTTGTCCTCGTCCCCAGCTCTTTTGAATTCCGGAACACCTACCCTTTCTGATCACCCAGCAACCTCCGTCGCCTCTGTAGTTTCCATAGACTCCGCAGACTCCGAAACCTCTTTCAAGCTGCATCGTTTCAGCTTTCTCTTTTCTTTCTTTTTTAATCTCCACCGTAACTTTAAACAACGATCTTGCAAGCATCTATTTTAAGTTCTTCTTGTTGATGGTTCACTCCCTTTATTTAGTTTAACCTCTGCACGAGTCTGCACGACTCCCAGGTTTCTCAGTTAAGTTTACTTTCTTTTTTCCTTCTTCCCCACCGCTGAGTAGCCGCTAATCAACTTTGGTGGGTCCCCCACGTTACTGTCTCTCTTTTAATTTTTATCTTCCACTGTTTTGACTATATATAATCTTTGTTTACCATACTGAGTTTCTCCTTCTTGTCTATAGAATTGTGGTTTACTCTCTTCTTGCTTCCTCTGTTACGCTGGGCTGTCACAGCACTAACGTCGCCATGTTGGTTGACGACTCTCTTGTCTCGAGGTTTGCGAGGTTCTCTCTCCTACACACAGGGTGATTGCTTTTCACCTCCGTGCTTGGAGGAACCCCCGCTTCTTCACCCACCTCTCCAACATGGCTGCGCTGAAATTCAGCTGAATTTCAGCCCCCCAATGACAAAAATCAGGTTTGGGAAAGCAGAGCGCTGCTCTCTCTCACCTGCTCGCCGTGACCCCGCACTTTACTTTTGAAGTTCTCTGGCCCTTATGTTGGGAAAAGAGGGCAGGCCACATGTTCCTGGACTGTACAGAGGTGATTTGAATGTGGCTGCCACCCACTTGTGGTGGGGACAAAATGGTAGTTGCCTGATAAACTAATTCGTTTTGTTGCCTTAAAGAGATCTTCACAGTGCTGCAAATGCTTTCTGAAGCACTCAGAATCATTGTGTAGATCCTGCTAAGGCAACAAAACATTTTGGTTATTGGGCCACATAGTGGTGATCCAAATGTAGCATCCCTTGCTCCATTTAATAACCTGAGTGTTTAATGCTTCATTAGGGAGAACAGGGTTGTGAGGAGGTGAGATACTTCACCTAACAACCATTGTGGCATGCCACTGGAATGGGCAGGTTCCATGACAGTCGTATTTTGAAGACTATCTGGTATTTTATAACCATATTTATGTAGAATTTGCCATCTATCTTACAATTTTACTATATGCATATGGGATTAAACCACCTATTTATACATAATAAAAACAGACATACTGTATGGCATTAACATTAACAATAATAATAATAATTGATGTAATCAACCTATCATTTTTGAAAATCTGAAAATGAGACAAGTACAACTACTCCACCAGTTAATGACTTACAAATTTTAAATATTACAGAAAAAAAATAATGCCTAAGAGATGGCGAAATAGAGGCTGAATAGTATAGAGTTCCCAGTCTAGCCTGCCAGTCTGACTGACCAACACAGAAATTTTTATTTATTTTATTTAATTTGTCAAGTACGTATTGATAATATACACAGATATAACATTGTTTATATACATAAGATGGGTACTGATATGAGGGAATATAAGAACAGGGGTGGTAGGCATGCTGGTGTGCTTATGCATGCCCCTTCCTGACCTCTTAGGAATTTGGTGAAGTCAACAGTGGATAGTCTAAGGATACATTTTTGGGAATTAGGTGACAAAACCACAGAGTCAGGTAATGAGTTCCAAGCATTAACCACTCTGTTGCTGAATCGTATTTTCTACAGTCAAGTTTGGAGCGGTTCACTTTGAGTTTGTATCTGTTGTATGCTCGTGTATTGTTGTGGTTGAAGCTGAAAAAGTCATTGACAGGAAGGACAATGTCACAGATAATTTTATGAGCTATGTTTAGGTCATGCCAAAAGTGATGTAGTTCTAAACTTTCTAAGCTCAGGATTTCAGGTCTGATTGCATAAGATATACTGTTGTGGGTAGAGAAATTGTGATGTGTATAAACTAGATTTTAAAAGAAAATTAATCCATAAATTACAGCATGAGTATGCTTCAAAAAAATATGGAAGAAATACTTTGGAATGAGAGTGAACAAGAACATATCATCTCTCTGTTTAAAGTAGTGTGATGAAATTTCAATGTGTTTGTCTTTATAGAAAAGATAAGTTATCATTTAAAACCATTAGCAATCCAGAAAAGAAAAGATGTAGATTAATATTAATATATCTCATCAAATCCTCTAAGAGTATGACTTCCTAAAGAATTCAGCAATTTCAAGAAAAATTAAAAGCAATTTTAAAATGGTATGCATTTAGAAGTTGCTCTCAAGGAACACTATTTAAGTGTTTAAGGAAGGTTTGGAACTTTTCTCTGATTTCCAAATGAGTCTGGAAAGTAATAGTGCCAATGTCTTAAGAGTTACATTTATTTTGAAGAATTGTCTCCTTTTAAAGTACTAACATCTCCCTTTCAAACTCACACTAATGCACTAAAATTGCAATGCCTTGATAAAATTCCAGAAGCATCTTGCTTACACAAAGATAACAATATATTCCTTTATATTTTGAAGATTACCCCCTCTATTGCATAAATAATTACAAACCAGTTTTAAAAATACAATATCTAATTCAATCAGCCATGCATTCCCAAATTTAATCACGTTTCTCTGTTTCCTGATTTACAATCCTGATTTCCTTAGAAATGTAAATTAACAGGACTTATATATATATATATGGGTTACTTACCGAACAATGAGGCACACAAGGTTTATTCATTCCTACTAGAACTATAATTATGTTTGCATTAGTGGGCAGGAAACCCAACTGAATATAATTAGATTTACTTCTGAGTAAACTTTATAGAGAGAGCCCTAAAATGCAAATCCATGATTCAAGACAAAGTAAAATCATGAAGAGCCAGAATTTCTCTCTCTCCAAATTCATACCTGAAATACAGAGATAATCTACAGGTAGTCCTTGATTTACAACAGTATATTTATTGACCATTCAAACTTAAAACAATACTGAAAAAAGTTATTTATGACCATTTTTCAAATGATAGTTGAAGCATCTTGATGGTCACATGATATTTATGATGACTTTCTGACAAGTAAGGTCAATGGGGAAGCCAAATTCATTTAACAACTTAGCAACATAAAGTTTGGCCTCAATTGTGGTTGTAAATTGAGGATTATCTATAGTTTGACCAATTAATGCAATCTTATTTTTGAAGTACACATCTCAGATTCATCTTTCCTCAGCTCTCTCTTGTTTTAAACCTCTTCATTAGCCATCTTATACATCCGTTTGTTTGTTTGTTTGTTTGTTTGTTTGTTTGTTTGTTTGTTTGTTTGTTTGGTTAGTTAATTCAATTTCTATGTCACCCAACTCCCTAAGGACTCTGGGCGACTACATCTTCCACTCCCCAAGAAGTCACTGAAATGTCTCATTTCCAGTCTGAAATGCCATAGCATGTTTTTTAAAAAGTCCTTGGTTTGTAACACCAGAACCAGGAGCACCCATGAATCACTCTTAGCAGAGAAAAGTTACGCTTTTTAGAACATGCCGCATTCAGAGGATTATGAAAGAAACAATCAAAGGGTCAAGTTCTTGGAGCAAATTTGCAACATTTTGTAGTTCATGAGAAAGGAAGGTTAAGTGGGAATATGACTTGTACTACTAAACTCTCCTTTTGATTTTGCTCTAGTGATAGTTTATTTTAAATAGAACAGTATAACAGGTTTGAAAGGATCTTGGAGATATTCTAGTTCAACCCCTTGCTCAAGCAGGAGATCCTACACCATTTCAGATGTGGCTAGAATTTTCAGGGAAAATGGGATTTTCAGAGAAGATAATCAATTGTCAGGTATTATTTGTAATATTAGAGACAACAGACATGCCTGTACTACTTGCTGTAGAAGTATGAAAATATCTCTGTATATGAATTTCCCATTAATTGAAATAGTTTGCTGGAATAATTGAAATTCTAATATGATCAGCCCTGAAGGATGCAGATGTACTTGAAGGCAGAACATAGATTTTTATATTTTATTGACTTTGTAGAACACTCCCCAGAAGAAAATAGGAAGCCTATTTGCTACATACTCTTATATTCTTGTAAGTATGATATATTTCAGAATAAAATTGTTTTCAACTGCTAGAAAACTTTTATTTTTCTGGAAAAGAAACTTCAGACATTTCCTTTTCCTACTTATTTCCTTTTTGCATACCCTTTGGATCAATCCTGCTTTCAGTCTTTTCAAGAATACCCTACCACCAGTGACGGGCTACCAAAATTTTTACTACCACACCGTGGGCATGGCTTATGCATTTTGTTTCAACAACTTTCAGTGCAAATTGGGTGTTTTGGGGTGGAGCTCCATTTTCGCTACCCCACTGCGTTCCCCCC
The DNA here is from genome assembly GCF_031021105.1 of Erythrolamprus reginae. NCBI lineage: Eukaryota > Metazoa > Chordata > Lepidosauria > Squamata > Dipsadidae > Erythrolamprus > Erythrolamprus reginae. The sequence goes on along the minus strand of NC_091956.1, from coordinate 38,984,288 downwards.
CTCTGGGCAGTAGCCCACCCCTGATTATCTACTATATAAAGTGTATGTATACACACGCACGCACAGCTCTTCTAAAATTATACACATTCAACCTCATTTACTGTGATAGGAAAAACATCCCCAGAGCTCAGAAGGGAAAAAAAGGAAAAAATAAAATCAAAACTTTGCTACCGGTACTGTATACCTGACCAAAATTTTGCTACAGGTACTGCATATCTGACCATACCCAAAGGAGCCCACCACTGCCTACCACTCACCTTAGTTCAGAATTTATTGTATTGATGAAGTTGTAACATCTTCCCAGAACAATTTCCACAAGGTGTTCAGTGGTCCCTCTGCCTTTCCACTGCTGTTTTTCTGCAGCAGGGGTATTCTTCCTTCCAAACCTGAGCAGTCCAAAAACCACAAAAACAGTCAGAGTGGCCAAAAGCACCACTACCACCCCTGTCAAAATCACTTTCTGTTTCCTTGTCCAAGGAGAACTGTTTTGAAAGGGCATCTTAATAAAAGATTCTGAAAAGCAGCAACAGCTGCACTTTCTGCCTCCTTCAGTTCTGGCAGCAATGTAACTTTCATGTGGTTCCTGCCCCTCCCCTTTCTCCCTCCTATTTTTCTCTGCTGGCTCACTGGCTCACACTTGTAAAGACACACTTGCAGAAAAGCCTGAGGTACACTTCTATTGGCTCAAGGGAAAAGCTTCACTTGAAGTTGGACAGCACTAGCTTGACTCAGATTCTGTCTCATTGAATGGTCACCGGTGGAGACTTGTCACTCCAGTTCTAATTCTGCTTTGTGTCTTATAGTTTGTTTCTTCTGGGGGAGGATACTAATACTGTATTCATTATCAACATGTTAAATTTTAACATGCAGAAGAGTAATAACATGGGGAAAAGAAATGGGCAGTTAATGCAGGATGAAAAGAATGCTTTCTAGGACTAAAACTATTGTTTTTACAAATATTTGTATTTTCATCTTTCTCTTAAAATTTTCTGAGATGTTTTCCTGCTAAACCAAAAAGGCCCCTTAAGAAGCTTGATTTACATAAATCCAGAGAAGTAGATGTTTTGGGTTCATACGACTAAGGCTGGTTCAAAAGATGTGTGTGATGGAGCAACAAATGGTACTGCTCAAAGAAACTTTTATGCAAACACAGCCAAACCATAGGAATATACAACCCTGTTGTCCATATTTATTACTTTGAATCACTGCTGGTTTGGTACACACTTTGCATCAGCCATATTTTATTTATCCTTTGTTTAAGCAAACTGTAATGGCCAGATGACCAATGCTAAACTTGAACTATACATTATAATTTAAAATGACTGAGTTCACCCATCACATATTGTCTAGGCCAGTGTTTTTCAACCGGTGTGCCGCGGCACACTAGTGTGCCGCGAGACATGGTCAGGTGTGCCGCGAGGCGGTTTGGGCCCCCCCCCGCTATTGCCCCCCCCCGCCGCCCCCGCCGCCGCTATTGGCACCCTCCCACGGGAGGCCGGCAAAGGTTGCTTTGAAAGTCGGCCCCCTCGCGCCCATGGCTTCTCGTCGCTTCCCCAAAGCACCGTCGCTTCCCCGAAAGCGCGCGCCTCATCTCCCTGCCAGCCCGCGGGGGGGCGGGGAGGCGCCGGCAGCAGAAGGGAAGGGAGACGCGGCCGCCCCTGCCTCCCCACGGTGCCTCCGGCCCCCTCGGCCTTTCGGCGCTGCCCCCCGCCCGCCCCCTCTCCTCCTCCGCTGTCTCCTGCCTTTCGGCGTGGCTCCTCCCGCACCCGGAACGCAGGAGACAAAAAATGGCCCAACTCTCGTTCTCTCTCCGTTCTCAGCGGAGGCCAGCAAAGGTAATATTCAATGTCGGGAGCGCGCGGGCGGTTGCGCGCGCTCCCTACCCCCCTGCTAGCCGCTCAGAATATTCAAAATAAGAAAAACCTTCGCCGGTGAAGGCTTTTCTTATTTTGAATATTCCGAGCGGCTAGCAGGGGGGTAGGGAGCACGCGGAACCGCCCGCGCGCTCCCGACATTGAATATCACCTTCGCTGGCCTCCGCTGAGAAGAACGGAGAGAGAATGAGTGAGTGACAGCAACAGACAGCAAGATAGAGAGAAAGTGAGAAAGAGAGAGAGAGAAAGGGGGGAGAGAAAGAAATAGCAAGAGAGAGAACAAGAGAGAGAAAGAGTGTGAGAAAGAAAACAAGAGAGAGAGAGAAAGCAAGAGAGAGAGAGAAAACAAGAGAGAAAGTGAGAAAAAGAGAGAAAGAGGGAGGGAGGGAGAGAGAAAGAGAGAGAGAGAAAGAACAAGAGAGAGAAAGAAAATAAGAGAGAACAAGAGAGAGAGAGAGAGAGAGAAAATAAGAGAAAAAGAGATAGCAAGAGAGAGAGAAAGCAAGAGAGACAGATAGGGAGAGGAAAGGAGAGAGAGAAATGAGAACAAAAAGGGGAGAAAAAAGGAGAAATGATTGAGGCAGAGAATGAGAGGAGAGAGAAACAAAAGAGAGAGGGGGGGTGATTCTTGAAGCATATGGTAAAAAGCACCCAAATAATAAGAAATGCCCCCCAGCCCACACCTCTTTTTGAAAAGAATAAAAGAGAAAAAACCCAGCCCTCAACTGGTTTTGGAAATGGTTCCAGTGTGTATACACACACACACATAAGGGGGGGAGAGAGACAGGGATGGAAAAAGAGGAGAAGTGAGAGGGAAAAGGAATGAGGGGAAAAGGGAGGAAGAGAGAGAAATGACAAACATGAGAAAGAAAAGGGGGAAGGACAGGAGAAGTACCCAGAAATGAGATATAAAGTTGAGTAGGGATGATTGATGATTGACTGTATTTATAAGGGGATGTTACATGGGATTGTATATATGAGGGGGTTATGTATGTATGTATGTATGTATGTATGTATGTATGTATGTATGTATGTATTTATTTATTTAATTTGTGTCATTTTGGTTGGTGGTGTGCCCCAGGATTTTGTAAATGTAAAAAATGTGCCGCGGCTCAAAAAAGGTTGAAAATCACTGGTCTAGGCCAGTGTTTCCCAACCTTTTTTGAGCCGCGGCACATTATTCACATTTACAAAATCCTGTGGAACATTGAGCGGGGGGGGGGGGGCTAAAAAAGTTTGTACCAAAAAAAATCTCTCTTCCTCTCTTTCGCTCTATTTCTTTCTCTCCCTCTTTCTCTCTCTTCCTTTCTCTTTCTTTCCCTCTCTCTCTCCATCCCTCTTTGTTTCTCCCTTCGTTCCTATCTTTTTTGCTCTCTTTCTCTCTCCCTCCTTCCCTCCATCTATGTCTTTCCCTCACCCTCCTTCCCCCCTCTTTCTCTCTATCTCTTGCTTTCTCTCTCTCTCTCTTGCTGTCTTTCTCTCTCTTTCTCTCTCCCCCTCTTCACACTCAGCAAAACGTTGCAAGACCAGAAGCTGAGCTTCCTTCTTCGCGGCACACCTGACCATGTCTCGTGGCACACTAGTGTGCCGCGGCACACTGGTTGGGAAACACTGGTCTAGGCTGCCTCTGATTCCCATACTAATTGTCTTCCGAATTTGGCACATGTGTAAGAAATCTAAGATAACACTTGAACAAAAAACTTTTTATCACAGTCATAGCAACAGAAACAAAAGAAGAGCAGCTTCTAACCAAATGGAAAAGTTTGAGACAGCATTCAGACATAATGCTGTTAAGATTTAATCCAGGGATTCCCTCCCCCCAGTTTCACATATCAGCCTGGTGCTGCCCTTTTCTGAAGTTTCTGTGTGATGGCCACTTTTCAGCATGGACATTCTCTTCATATCTTCCCAATTTCAAGCCTAAATGTTCCTTCAGTCAGGTTTTCTCAAATGCTGTGCTTTTATATCCCCTAAGACAGTGATGGCGAACCTTTTTTGGCTCACATGCCAAAAGGGGGTGTGTGGGGGTGCTAACATGCCCACACCCCTTCCCTCCCTTCCCTCCCCATGCATGCGGCCCACATGCTGTCCACCGTGCATGTGCACAAGCCTGGCAGGTGAAAAAAAATTGTCCAATGGACAAACCAGTTGTTTGGAAAACTGTACTTCTGGTTTGCTGTTGTGTGATTTTTTTTTGCATTCTGGAGGGTACAGGGAAGCCCCTCTGGAGTGCAAAAAAGAGCATGCATTCAGGGCTTCTCGGGCTGCTGGCGGGAGGGAGAGCAGCAGCAGCTATCTCCATTTTCCTCCCACCTCAGCAGCCCAAGAAGCCCCCAATGTGCAACAAGGATTCCAGGCATCCTGGCTGGTGAGAAGGCAGAAGTGGCGGCGAGACAGGTTAAGGTCTCTCTGCACTCCTCAAGCAGCTCTGAGCCCACATGCATTTTTCTCCCTCTCCTCATTTGCTTTCTGGAGACAGACTCACCAAGATGACAGAGCCCCCCCTCCCTTTCCTCCCCCCGTTTGTGTAAAAACAACAAGGATTCGAAAGAGTCAGCAGACAAATAGGAAGGATGATATTCTTAGTGTTAAATTCGGAATAAGGGAAAGACATGTTGTAGTCTGATACTTCTTTATTAGGAATTGACAGGAACGGAAACGAACTTGCAACAAAGTAAAACAAGATGTAGCAAGGGACAAGTGAAGTTGCACAGCTGTGTTGCCCTTTTTAAAAGTTTTCCTTAGAGGCGCAGCTTGACAGCCTATTGAATTTCCTAGCTGCAGCTCAGCCAATCCACAGCCGGTATATATATTCATTGTATTTACATAACATATTTACATATTCAACATTTGCATACACACTATTTACATACTTAACACCCCTCCTCTCATAGTCCTTTTGCAACTGTTACTCATTGAGCCACGTGATGTAATCCTCCAATCAGGATGGTCGTCAAGTTTCCCGTTCAGACCTACACAGTTCAGATGAGTCGACGGTGCTGAGAGGGGAGGTCGGCTCACTCGCAACTCTGCGGGACTCCATACGCCCAGCCTGTGTAGAGCCACCCAGTGTTGAGTCTGCAATACCAACGCTGGCCTCCAGGAGTTCATGACTCCCCCCTCTGGATCTCTGGGGAAGTTCAGGTAGGTACTCTGATACATCCGTGAGTGCTTGTGTGTCCTGGGGGTGGTGAAGTCACATGGTGTTGCCCCCTGTGGGGAATAAATGTTCATAGTCTTTATTTAATGGCTGCATACAATTCGACCAAAGACTGGCTGATTCAAATCACCTCTGGAGGTGGTCTATGTGCCTCCTCCACTCTCACCTGTCATTGAGGAGGATTTCATAGGATTTAGGTCCCATTTTTTCCAATATTCTACCCTTTAGCCAAGTCACACACCTGTCAAAATTCTTAGCATAAATAGTTTCTCCCACTTCAAAGTTGCACTCTGGTAATGTGTTTACTTTCTGTTGGTGGCTAATGTATGAGGGGTGAAGCTGGTCTAGTTATTATCTTAATTTCTGCCCCATTATAAGTTCTGCAGGGCTCTTATTTGTGGTTGTGCTAGGCATTATGCACTGCATCAATAGGAACTGGTCTATTCTCTCTTTCCAGTCCCCTGATGTTGAGCGATTCAGGACTTCCTTGACTACTCTAACCATTTGTTTAGCCTGCCCATTACTAGAAAGAGAATATGGAGAAACTAATGCATGTTTGATGTCCAGCTCTGCTAAAAAGATCTCCATCTGTCTTGCTGTATATTGTGAGCCATTATCTGATACAATCACATCTGGCAACCATGTGTGTTGCACATGTGGTGGTTGACCCCATTAATACTATTTCCAACCATTTAGAATAGGCGTCTACTATTATCAAAAAGGATTGAGAGTTGATGGGTCCTGCAAAGTCTATATGGAGTCTTGACCAAGACCCCCTGGGAGTTTCTCACTCTGCTGGTGTTGTCTTTGGGGGAGTTGGCCTTGATTCCTGGCATGGGCTGCATGTGGCCACCCACTGCTCAATATCTGAGTTCAAACCTGGCCACTGCAAGTGGCTTCTAGCTAGGCTCTTCATTCTCACTATCCCTGGGTGACCCATGTGTAGAGTGTCCATCACCCTTTTTCTTAGAATTGGGGGAATAACTACTCTTTTCCCCCACAGGATGCACCCTCTTAGTATTGATAGTTCCAGTTGTTTGCTCTTGTATTGTTTTAAGTCCTCTTGAGGTGTTTCCTCTGTCCACCCCCTGAGTATATATCCTGCTAATGTGTTGCGTGTTTTGTTCTTTTGTGTCTCTCTCACTACTTCCTCTGCTGTTAATATTGGGTGATTGTCTGGTTCTATTAGCAAAACATCTGCCGCTGGTGCCGGGTTGTTAAGTACTTGAGGTTCTGGGCATGGCTAATCTCCCCCCCCCCCGCTGCTTTAAAGTATAATTGTAGTTGGATAGGAAGATGAGCTGGGATGGCGCAGCAGGTAGAGTGCTGTACTGCAAGGCACTGAAGCTGACTGTAGATCTGTAGGTCAGCGGCTCAAATCTCACCACCGGCTCAAGGTTGACTCAGCCTTCCATCCTTCCGAGGTGGGTAAAATTAGGACCCAGATTGTGGGGGCAATAGGCTGGCTCTGTGAAAAAGTGCTATTGCTAACATATTGTAAGCCGCCCTGAGTCTAAGGAGAAGGGCGGCATAAAAATTGAATAAATAAATAAATAAATAAAATAAATAAGATTGCCCACCTGGTCATTCTTGGGGACATAAAGGCAAGTGTGGCTTTGTTTTCTGTGAAAAGGCCCAAAAGGGGTTTATGGTCGGTGATTCTCAAATGACCATCCATACAGATAATTGTGGAACTTTTTAATACCTGCTACTGCTGCTAATGCCTTCTTGTCAATTTGACTATAGTTCCTTTCTGCACTTGAAAAGAAGGTTATAGGAGCCTCTGTCCCATCCAGGAATATATGGGCAAGGACTGCACCTACACTGTATGGAGAGGCATCGCAGGTTAGCCTTAAAGGCAGAGTTGCATCATAGTGGACAACAACACTATTACAGGACAAAAGGTTCTTTATTTTTCTAAATGTGAACTGTTCTTTTCTTCCCCATGCACAGTTGGATCCCTTCTATAGCAATCTATGCAGGGGTTGAGCTGCTGTAGCTTTCTGTTTTAACACTGCTGTTCTGTTCGGGGCCTTTTAGCTCTGAAACGAAGTTTGAGACCCTGTAAAAAAATTTCCTTGCATATCTGAAACTTGAAATTGCATGACTTTGTCTCATTTGAGGGGTTCTTTCTAAGGGGGGTGTTTGGGGGGGTTTTTTGGTTGTTTAGTTTTTGTTGGGCGAAATGACTATACACTTGTTCTGTTCCTGGGTCCTTTTGGCTCTGGACTAAAAAAATGTTGATTTTTAGCTACTGTAAGTGCTTTTTGCCTATTGCATTGGTATACTAATTTGAACATTCCTGATCACAAACAAATGAAAAATGAAATAAAAAAAATAATGTTTATTTATTTATTTTGCTCAGAAAAGCCCCCCCCCATCTGTGTGCAATTACTTTCACTTTATATATAGATTAGGCTATAAGTTCCAAATTACATCCTTGTTTTTAGTACAATGGATTTCTTTCATAAAATTAGTTGTCTGGGTATCATGTACTTACTTTTCTGTGTACTTCATCTCATTTTTCAAAAGGGTGCATATTGTAAAGTCATTTTGGATCATTGTGCCATGAAGCAAACTAATATGTGCCATTGCACATATCATATCATAAATATCACATTATATATGATCACATATCATATAATCCATGCAATCAATAAATCAATATATCACTGCTGTGATATATTGATTGCTTAAATGACCATTGAGTACAGATTTGAACATGGCCTGTTTCAGGGCCCCATCACACACAAACAGGTGCAGTCTGTAATTGCTATGCAAGTGGAATATGAAGAGGAACCAAACAATTAGTCATATACAAGAAATCTATTCTAAAAACAATGATGTAATTTGAACTTGCAGCCTAATCTATATATAAAGTGAAAATAATTGCACATAGCGGGGGGGGGGGCTTTTCTGAACAAAATAAATAAAGAAACATTATTTTTTTCCTTTTTTCCTCTAAAGAGACCAGCTGATGATACACAGAACTGTTAAACTCCAGTAAGATGCCCATCTCGTGGCCTGCCCAGCCCCCGCCTGCTCCTCTCCATCCTACCTGACCTGTCACTCCTAAACACAAGCAGCCTGAGAAGCAGCAGTGCTGTGCCGAGAAGCAGATGAGCAAAAACCATGCTCCCAGTTGTGCACACTTTGCTGCAGAGCCTGGCTGGGAAGGTGGAGGGTGCAGTGGCACGTAGCAACTGTCAAACCTTTCCCACCTCCTGCTGGAAGGACGTGCAGCTCCTAAACCCTATCTTTGCTCTAGCTGCCCTCAATGCCCCCTTCTTTTGACTCTGGCTTTTTTGCTGCAGCTAAAAAAGAGGTCATGCTTTGCTTTCAGTGCACGGGACTCCCCATCCTAAGATCTACTGCATTTGAAGGGCATAAGCAACACTCCCCCCCCCAGGTTATGCACCAGGCAAGCTTACTCTCCCCCCCTAAACTCGCGGGGGGTATTTTTTAATCAGATTTTTCCAGATTGCTTTAGGACTAGGCTAAATGAACTGTGGACGAGCCTATCCAGTGAGGCCATTGTGCTGTTTTTTGCACTCCAGGGCTTCAAGAAGCTTTGCTGAACCCTCAGGAATGTGAAAACAACACAATGTCTGTTTGGCAATTTCTTTTTCTCTGGGGTATCAGAGAAGCCTCCCTGAAGCATCTGGAGGATGAAATGGCCTTTCCTAAGGCTGAAAATCAGGTGGCCAGCATGCCCCTGTGCGCTGGAGCTGACATAGGGCCATGGCATGCCCTCCAATATGGCTCCGCATGCCACCTTCAGCACACATGCTATAGGTTTGCCATCACGTCCCTAAGATGAGAAATTTGACTTCCATGAAACAAATGACTTCACAGGTATAAGGCTTGAACAAGAAATCAATATACTATACTTAATAATTTAATTGTAATATTTTTATCATGAGCCTGTACAACAATGTAACTGCTTTGCAAAACATAGGACAGATTTGGGGATAAACCAGCAATGGGCTACGAGTCGGAACGTTAAATTGCGCTCACCGCTGTGGTTTGTAAGTTCTTGCGGGACCAGTGCGACTTTGCTGCTGCACCTATGGAGGTAGCAATATTGCGCCCTGTTTCGGTGAGGTTTTACCTGCAGCTCCATGTGTGATTTTGCTACCTCCACAGATGCAGCAGCAAAATCACGCCGGTCCCACAGAACTTATGAGCTGCGACAGCAAGTGCAATTTAGCGTTCTGGCTCGTAGCCCACCACTGGGATAAACCAGCTGGGTTTTAAGAAACTATGATGCCCCAGAATAAGAATCCCAGCCATAAAGCAAAGTCAAACAAATCACATAACTTAGCATGACATGTGAACTCAATCAGTAGGATATTCCTCTTAAAACAAAAATCCACACAGTTATGAATAATACAGGTAACAGGATAATTCATAAACAGTTTCCATGGAAAGAGCTATGATAGGTTGTTGAAGAAAAAACAAAATAACTGTCTCAAAATGCTGTGACATGTGGCTTGGAATGGCAAGATCAGGATGTTCCAGAATATGATAGCCATTTGGCTATATGACCCCATTTGTGCAAATAAGCATTTTAAAAGTGAATCTAAATATGGGAGAGTGAAAAGATTCTGAGGATTTTTATGTGAAATATTTTCATCCTTCAGTATTTGACAATATATCTTACCTACTGTATTTTTCGATGTATAAGGTGCACCAGTGTATAAGACGCACCTAGATTTTAGAAGAGGAAAACAAGGAAAAAAGTATTCTGAACCAAATGGTGCAGTATTATATTGCTTAATAAAATACCAGTGAAGCAGAATACTTTTTACTGTCAACTTCAAACTTGACAGCTTCAAGACTAGTGGACTTCAACTCTCAGAATTCCTCATACAGTCATGCTAGCTTAGAAATGGAAGTTAAAGTCCAAAAATCTAAAATTTGCCAGGTTTAATGACCCTTGCACTCCTAGCCCTTAACTCAGGGGTCTTCAAACTTGGCAGCTTTAAGACGTGTGGACTTCAACTCCCAGAATTCCTCCACCAGTCATGCTAGTTCAGAAATGGAAGTTGAAGTCCTCAAGCCTCAAATTTGCCAAATTTGAAGACCATTGCACTCCTAACTCAGGGGTCAGCTTGGGAAATAATAAAATTCCTAGATTGCCACTAGGGGTTTATTTTTCCTCCTCCCCTGCTGATTTTTTGACCCTCTTATCCATAATCTAGCAAGGAAAACTAACTAAAGGCTAATAGAGCATCCACTTCATTCCTCTCCCCACCCGCACTGTTTTCTCTCAGAAAATAGAAGAGAAGCAAGAAATAAATGCAACACTTAGACTAGCAGTACTTCTCTGTTATAAAACACTCACAGTATCTCTATGTGTACCTAGCAGAGGAATAATTGGGCACAATTAAAACCACATTTTTGGATATTTTTGGATATTTGGACATTTGGATATTTGGATATTGGATATTTGGACATTCCTGGACATTTGTATATTAAAACCTCTGTAGAATTAGTTAATTTCCCTATTTTTTCTCTTCTTCAGCTTGGAACCTTGTAACACCTGCAATTTCCATTTCACCAAGACTAAGGTTTGATTCCATCTCTTTGACTTTATACCCCTCCACTAAAGACTTACTAGAACTGAACTGAACTGAAATCATCGGAAACCAACACTACTCACCTCACCTGATATTCCATAGAAATACTGTCCTAACCCCTACTGATCTTTGGGATCAATGAATTGAACTCTTGAATTGTACTTTTGATTTTTGAACCCCTGATTCTGATTCTGACTTTTGGTTCCTTCTTACTTTAATATATTATAGAAATATTATGTTATATATATTGATAAAACATATATACCTAATTGTGCAATACATAAGATATTCTAATATTTACCCTAATTATTGGATTATTTAGATAGACTATATTGTGATTTGACAGGTTTATTCTATATCAACTTTAGATTCTAGACCTTATTATTAATTATCTCTAATTAATTTCAAATAATACCTAGACTTATTTAACTGATTCTATAAACTGTGATAGATAGTAACTTAATGTCCTAAGATTTAATCGACTTAATCGATTTAATTGATCTAACTGATTTAACTGATTTAAAGGGTTTAATTGATTAATTGATTGATTGTTTTTCTCTTATATTGAATAACTGAATTATTGAATTATTACTTTTTCTTATTTCTTTTCTCTTTTTCATACATTGAACTATTATAAAAGACATCACTATTTGGGTTATATTAAATTAACTATCAATTCTTTGATTGTTTGAAACTTCAATATAAATTTTCCTTCTTTTCCACCTCTTAAGTGTAACAAATCTTGATATTTCCTTAATAATAACCCATTAACTTTAACTCTATTCTTAAAACTTTAATATACATACTATAATTTTCAATTCTACCTGAACTACCCCAAATTAGTTACTTTTGATTACACTATATACATCCTTTTATTACACCATATACATACCTTACTATTTATACACTTTATATAACTGTCATAACGATTCCCGTCTACCACAAAAATGTCTACTTTAAACCAACCGACTTTAATGAAATCATGGAAGAAAAATTCTAACCAACCAGCAACACCAACTTCAACTCAACAACGCCCTCCAGAATCGTCAGACAAAACATCTCTCCAGCAATCATCACAGGCGACTCCAACCATAACATTAAACTCCTTATTTGAGATGATGATTAAGATGCAAGACTCATTAGACACTAACTTTGAATCCTTAAAAGGAACGATGGGAGAAATGAAGGAGGACATTAGGAAAATCCAAGACCATGTGGGTCACCTTGAAGAACGTACGACCAAGCTAGAAGATCAAATGGAAGTTGTCCACGAAACAGTCACGAAAAATACAGAAAGAATAACCACCATTGAAGATCTAACTAATAGGATGGACACTAGATTTCAATTCTCAGAAGCTAGAGTAGAACATGTTAACAAATCCCTGGAAGAGTCCCTCATAAATTTGGAACTTGAAAAATCAGCCTTCTTTTTACGCTTCCAAAACATAACCGAAACTGACCAACAAGACCTCCCTGCTACAATAGCAACAATAATAGCCACAATTACTGGCAAACCTGCCGAAGAAATCCTTGCGCAAATGGACGAGGTGTATCGACTCTCCACCTCATATGCCAGATGAAATAGGCTCCCCAGAGAGGTGCATGTACGTTTCCTTAAAAGGAAAATGAGAGATGAAATCTATAACGCCTCCAAAGACAATCCAGTCACCCATCAAGGCTGGGACATCGTAATTCTTCATCAAATTCCAAGACGGGTAAGGGAGAAGCGCAAACCATATCAAACATTAGCAACTAAGCTAAATAAAGAAGACATACAATTCAGGTGGCTGATACCAGAAGGTATGACAATCACGCTTCTGGACAAAAAATACAAAATCTCTTCACCCGAGGACGCAAGAGATTTCTACGCCCACATTTTGAAAATGGACCAGACTGCCCTGAAAGAATTTGATACCAGAGATACTCTTCCAAACGAAGAAAGCACTTCTGATGACAACTTACCAAACAAGGACCAAGAACCCCAAAACCAGAATGGCGAATCAACTAGACAAGGACCAATTACTCGGGCAAGAACAGAAGCAAGAAGAGAAAAACCCAAGGAACCTATACTGTAGCAATAAACAAACTAAAATTACATTATTCTCAACCAATATAAATGGTTTGAATTCACATAAAAAGAGACAAAAAATATTCCACAAACTGTTTGAAAATAATTATGATATAATTTCATTGCAAGAAACCCATATTAAAAACGAAGAGATTACTCTATTAGCCATCCCTAAATTTGAATTCTTTTGTGCTTCCGCTGCTGAAAAAAAGAGAGGCATAGTCTTATACGTTAAAAAACCTACTCTCCCAAATTAATACATACTGACGACAACGGCCAACTACTAATTGTTCAAATAACACTACAAAACAAGAAAACAATAAATATAATAACAATATGTGCACAATCCATTAAGTAATCTACTTACTTTAAGAATTTGCACAAAAAAATATTAGAATTAGACTTAAGTAACTTTGTAATAATTGGAGACTTTAATGCAATAGTAGACATAAACAAAGACTACAAAGGCAATTCTAAACATCGTACCCGTAATATTATTCCTTCAACCTTCAAACAAATAATTTATGAATTTGCTTTAAAAGATATTTGGAGATACTTTTACCCTGAATCCACACAGTACACCTTTTTTTCTCCTCCCCACCGAACCTGTTCACGTATTGACATGGCTTGGTCCAACATACAAACCATAAATCAAATTATTGACATTCAAATACTTAATGCAACTTGGGCAGACCACAATCCCCTACTACTGACAATAAGAGACATTACTCACAACACTCCCCATAGATGGTCGATGTATCCAACGGTTATTAATCAAAAACAATTCCAAAACAAAATACAAAATGATATCCCCCCTTTTATTAAAATCAACTTCAATGGCGAGATACCTAATGAAATAGCGTGGGATGCCACTAAAGCCTATATACGTGGCATTTACATTTCCTACACCGCAAATAAGAATAAAGAAAAACAAGCTCAACTCCACAAATTAAATACATCTCTCCAAGAAGCCGAAAAAGCACTCCACAACGACCCTAAAAACAATATAATTCTACTAGAAACAAAAACGATTAAACACGAAATAAATTTAATAACACAACAACACATCGCCCAAAAAATTAAGAATGCAAAACAAACATACTTCGAATTCGCTAACAAACCAGGCCGCTGGCTATCACTCAAGCTAGCCCACCAAAAATCTGATAGAAATATAGATGCCTTAGCTGACCCCTCCGGACACTTAAAAACGACTAATCCTGACAAAAAACAAGTTATCCAAAATTTTTACCAACAACTTTATAAAGCCTGAAATCTGGAGGCTGACTTACTATTGAAATACTTACAAACAAACGAACAAAAAACCATGATAACAGATGATCAAAGAACACTCCTAAATAAGTCAATCTCCATCTCAGATATTGAGGCTGCAATAAATAAACAAAAAAACAAAAAAACTCCAGGACCAGACGGAATCCCATCCGAATTCTACAAATACCACATTGATACAATGGCACCTATACTTTTAGATATTTATAATAACACACTCTTACATGCAAAATTACCTAAGTCCTGGTCCGAAGCCTACATAACTCTTATCCCCAAGGATACCCAAAATAGACACCTTTTGGAGAATTATAGACCAATCGCACTACTCAATACCGATTATAAAATATTCTCATCCATAATTGCGGACAGGTTAAAAAATATACTAAACAAAATTATTCACCCCGACCAAAACGGATTCTTACCAGCAAGAAACATTTCCACAAATACAAGAATCATACTGAATACCATGGAATATTACGATAAAAACTATGATAAAACAATTGCACTAATATTCATGGATCTAAAAAAAGCTTTCAACAGTCTTCAGTGGCACTACCTTATAAATCAAATTGAATATATGAATTTCGGCTCCAAATTCCTCAATTTAATTAAAACCATTTATACTACCCAATCGGTCAAAATCCTTTTCAATAACGATATTACAGACACAATCTCTATAACCAAAGGCGTGCGCCAAGGATGCCCTTTGGCCCCACTCATTTTTATTCTGGCTATAGAAACATTCCTGAAAACCATAAGAAACAATACACACATTCAGGGTATCACGATCAAGAAAGAACATTACAAATTACAGGCCTTTGCGGACGACATTGTATTTATCTTACAAGATCCCAAACAAACAGCACCCATTCTATTTGATGAAATACACAAATTTGGTGAAATATCTGGCCTGCAAATTAACAGGAATAAAACTCAAATTTTGACAAAAAATATGATATCAAAAGATATACTTACCTTGGAAGAACTAATTAGAATTAAAACCACAAAAAAAATTAAATATTTAGGAATTTGGATGACCTCAAATTATACTACGATTAAAAAGGATAATTATGAACGACTTCTTAAAGAAATACAACAAGATTTCAATAGATGGTCGAAACTAAATCTATCTATTATGGGGAAAATATTTGCTATAAAATCGAACATTCTTCCAAGGTTTCTCTATTTATTTCAAGTTGCCCCAATAAATTTGAAGAAATCTTTCTTTAACACTCTGCACAAACAAATAAAGAAATTCATTTGGACTAAGAAAAAGGCCAGAATAAAACTGAAAAATCTTCAAGATCATAGATCCAAGGGCGGACTTGGACTTCCGGATTTCTACATTTACTACCAAGCCACAATTCTAACAATGATAAAAGATTGGATCACTCTCAAAAATACAAGACTCCTAACTCTAGAAGGTTTTGATCTTCTTGCTGGGTGGCACGCTTTTTTAACAACAGATTACCACAAAATACCTAAATACCTCAAAAATCATTATTTGCGTAAAACTCTAATAACAATTTGGTTTACTATAAAAAAAAATTACTATATTTCAATACCAAAATGGATATCTCCCAACGAATTACTAATTTTTCCCAACTTTTTTTCCCACACCAAAATTCTGAGATACCAACAATTACTTGATAAATCAGATGCTCTTATACCTAAACAACAATTGAACGATCAAGGAACTAACATAGATTGGCTAACATGCTTACAAATTAAATTAAAATACGAACAACACAAAAAACAATTTGGATTCCAAAATGACAATGTGATAGATACGATTCTTTTCGGGGCCCCCTCAAAAATGATTTCAAAATTATATAATTACTTACTAACACAAGAAAATTGTGAAGAACAAGTGAAAGGCTGCATGATAGCCTGGGCTCAGAATTTTGGGTATACGATCAACTTAATTGAATGGGAGAAAACCTGGACACTAAACTACAAAATGACAACAGCAATGTCTTATAAAGAGAATCAAATAAAAATGTTTTACCGATGGCATTTGCCCCCAGCAAGAATATCCAAAATGTTCCCCAACTTTTCACCTACCTGCTGGAAATGTAAAATTAAACTGGGAACATATTACCACACATGGTGGACATGCCCACTTGCGCAAAAATATTGGACAACCACCCAAAACTTAATTGACCAAGTCATGTCAATTAAATTGCCACTTAAACATGAGCTTTACCTTTTAGGTATATTTAGGCAAAACCTTACTAAATCACAAAAATATCTCATCCTACAAATTATAACAGCAACTAGAATATCGTACGCCTTCTTTTGGAAACGCGACCAAATACCTTCTTTATTTGTAATAATCACAAAGATCATAGAGTGCGCTGAAATGTCAAGAACAGCAATGGAAACACAAAATAAAAAAGATTCAGAATATTATGAAATATGGGAAAATTGGTATAAATGGGTTTCTCAAAAAAAATATCAAAATTACTTATTATAAAACCACTATCTTATTAAGCTATCAAATGTACCTTCGAACACTCAAATCAACTTCAAATTAATTTAAAAATTGAGCACCAAAAAACAATTAAATTTGCAATAAAATTCATACCATATCTCTTTTTATCTGTCTTTCAACCAATTCAACACACATTATAACACTAACAACTTCCATCAACACAACTAACACATATAACTTACTTATCATACTACTTATATACTCCCCATACTACTTCCAGACAAAAGTCGTCCCTGAAAACGTCTGTGCTAAACGCAGATTTTTCTTTTCTCCCTTTTCTTCTCCTTTTCCTTTCCCCCCTCCTTTTCCCCCCCTTCTTTTTCTCCCCTATCTCTCTTTTTATCCCTTCGATTTAGAAATATTTCTAATAACTTGTTATTAGCTAATACATATCAAAAGAAGTACAACATTTACTATTATAACTTTAGAAAACTTTTCATCTTCCTTATATATTCGATATTCATTGTTTGTCTATAATGTTTAGGAAATATAATATTCCCGTCAAAAAGTTGATTTAATGTATACACACAACGATTAAGAAATCTAGTACTCCTTCCAAGAAATATATGTATTATAATCTATATGTACCACATATGTATAACTATACCCTTCATCTTAATTGTTTGACTTTGTACCCCTTCCCTTCTCTCTCCTCCGCCCTACCCCAGATTTCCTTTCTCGCCTTTCCTTCCCTTTTTTTCCTTTTCCCTTTTTATTATATTTATAAATAAAGTATATTTTTTAAGAAAATCAAAAAAAAATAATCAACCCCCCCCCCAAAAAAAAAACCCACAAGCTCAGAATGGCAACTGGGGTGTGTTTCCAGACAAACCAAAAAGCTGCCTAAAAAATAACAAAAACTATACACCCAAATATCAAATTAAATCCAAAGGGGTGGATAAGAGGCCAGCAACGAAAACCTATGGAAAAAAGGAGCAACCCCAGAGCCATGCTCCAGCCAGGAGATCATTCTACAAGTCATCTAAAAATGGCAATGTGGTGGTTGGTTGTCTTTTTTGGGGGGTGGGGGGAGAGATCCGTATATCAGGCAAGACTCTCTGCAGTAGAGAAAACAGATGTTAATAGGAAAGAAGAGAAAAAAGGCAAGAGTGCGAGAGGTCAGTGATTAGTTTTACACTTTCACTATTTGTTTCACCAATTACAGCAACAAAAGAGAGAGGGAAGGAGGGTGGGAAGGAAGGAGGGTGAGGGTGGGGAGAGAAAAGTTAGGATCTCCCGTTCTTCTAGAAAGCTGAGAAGACAGGGAAGGGTAAAGACAGGAGGAGAGGAAGTGGAAATGTAGGGGGAGAAAGAGGGTGGGGAGAGAATGGAGAAGGAAGAGGGAGAGAAAGTTAAAGAAAGTTGAAGGATGAGGAGAAGAGGAAGGGAAAGGAAGGTTGTGTGTCCTTTTTTAAAAAAAAAAAAACATCAAACTGGAGGAATTCTTTCCATTCTCTTGCTCCACCAGATATTCCCTTTATTTTGAAGAGGAGAGAGTATGCCAATTAGCTGTAGGAGAAAGTTTGTGAAAAAATTTTATTTATTTTATTTATTCTTTGTCCAATATACAATACATATGAGAGAGAATATACATTATGAATATATATATAAAAATAGGAAGTAAAAAGAAGGGAAGTGGATAGGAAGAGAATATATATAGAGGAGAGAATATATAAGATAAAAGAGGTAAGAAAAGAGAATTGGACAGGGGACGATAGGCACATCAGTGCACTTATATACGCCCCTTACTGGCCTCTGAGGAATCGGGAGAGGTCAATCGTGGAGAGTTTAATGGAGAAGTGTAGGGGATTGGGGGTTGACACTATTGAGTCCGGTAATGAGTTCCACGCTTCGACAACTCGATTGTTAAAGTCGTATTTTTTGCAGTCAAGTTTGGAGCGATTGATATTAAGTTTGAATCTGTTGTGTGCTCTTGTGTTGTTGCTGTTGAAGCTGAAGTAGTCGTTGACCGGAAGGACGTTGCAGCGTATGATCTTGTGGGCAATACTTAGATCGTGTTTTAGATGCCGTAGTTCTAGGCTTTCAAGGCCCAGGATGGTTAGTCTATTTTCGTAGGGTGTTCTGTTTCGAGTGGAGGAGTGGAGGGCTCTTCTGGTGAAGTATCTTTGGACGTTTTCGAGAGTGTTGATGTCTGAGATGCGGTGTGGGTTCCAGGCAGATGAGCTGTATTCGAGAATGGGTCTGGCATAGGTTTTGTAGGCTCTTGTGAGTAGTGTGAGATTGCCGGAGCAGAAGCTGCGTAGGATCAGGTTAACAACTCTGGAGGCTTTTTTGGCGATATTGTTGCAGTGGGCTTTAGCACTTAGGTCATTTGAAATGAGTATTCCGAGGTCTTTCACTGAGTGTTGGTTGGTAGTGAGGATTTGTTTATTCAGTTCATATAAGTGGTTTGGATTCTTTTTGCCGATGTGGAGGGTAGAGCATTTGTTGGTTGATATTTGAAGTTGCCAGGTGTTGGACCAATCTGAAATGAAGTCAAGGTCTTTTTGAAGAGTGAGTGTGTTGTCGGTGGTGTTGAAGAGTTTCACATCGTCGGCAAAAAGTACACAGTTGCTTACGATATTATCGCAGAGGTCATTGATGTATAGGATGAAAAGAGTAGGACCTAGTACGCTGCCTTGGGGAACGCCGCTTTTGACAGGGACAGGGGAGGAAATGGCACTTCCGATTTTGACAACTTGTTGTCTGTTTGACAAGAATGCGGTAATCCAGTTGTGGAGGAGTCCTGAGATGCCGTAGGATTTGAGTTTTAGGAGAAGTTTGTCGTGAACCACTGAGTCAAAGGCTTTGCAGAAGTCGATATAAATTGCATCGATGAATTTTCCTTGATCAAGGTGGGTAGTCCAGATGTTTTTGCAGTGGAGTAGTTGTAGGTTGCAGGATAGTTTCTTACGGAATCCAAATTGTTTTTTTGATAGTAGGTTGTTAGATTCTAAGTAGAGAGTGATTGAACGATTTATAATTGATTCCATGATTTTACAAGGTACACAGCATAGTGATATGGGTCTGTAGTTGTCAACTAGTGATGGGTCTCCTTTTTTGAAGATGGGGATGACTACTGCTTTTGACCACAGTTTGGGGAGAGTGCTGGTCATGAAGGAATTTTGGAAGATAATGCTTAGAGGTTCAGCTATGGCAGATGAGAGTTTTCTTAGGAAGTATGCACAGAGACCATCTGGACCGACAGATAGGGAAGGTTTGAGATCACGGATTGCTTTTTCAACGTAGTCTGTGGTGAAGATGATTTGGCTTAGGTTATTTAATGAGTTAGGAGTGCGATTTGCGAAGAGGGGGAATGAGTTATTACTGTTAACAAAAACGGAGCCAAAGAAGGAGTTGAAAAGATTTGCTTTGGATGGGTCGTCGTGGTACTCTTTGTTGTGTGGTCCAATGAGAGGTGGAATAGGTCTGGAGTCGTTAAGTTTGTTGTTGACGAAGTTGTAGAAGGCACGGTTAGATTTGGAGCGTAGGAGGTTTTCCTCTTGTTTACTGTGGTAGTTCAGACATTCTACTTTTATTTGTTGGCATATTCTTCTGTAGCGGTTTTTAAAGTTGTTTACAGGACCTTTTTTGTTTCTACGCCAGAGGGATCTTTTTTTGGTTTGTAGTTTCTTTAGTGAGATGGGAATGTTGTTTTTCTGTTTTCTTCTAGGAGGAGTAATTGGAACATACAGATCTATAAGTCTATTGATTTGGAGTAAGAACGTGTTGTAGAGGTCATCGATGGAGATGCAGTTGGAGAAGAGGGATTGCCAATTAATAAATGAGAGACTGACGTCTATGAGTTCGTAGTTAGCTTTCCTGAAATTGTACTTAGGTGACACGTTGTTCTGTTGAATGTTATGATGGCGTAGGTTGAGGTTGAAGTTGATCATACTATGGTCGCTGTTGGAGAAGGGTTCTATGATATGCAGTCCATAAATAGCACTTTTACTATTGCAGAAGATGAGGTCGAGGCAGCTGTTGAGTCTGGTGTTGTTTAATACTAATTGTTCCAGTCCCAGGCTGGTGACGGTGTTGTAGATGGCGGTATGTATAGGTTCGGTGGAGCATTCGTTTAGTGTCCAGTTGATGTGTGGTAGGTTGAGGTCACCTAGGAAGATGATGGGGTGGGGGCAGGAGGATGCCCATGTTAGTAGGGAAGTTAATTTTGATGCATGGGAAGTGTCATAGTTTGGAGCTCTGTAGCACAGTAAAAAGCGGAGAGTGGTGTTAAGGGAAAGATCGCAGATTAGGGTTTCAGGAAGGAATAAATCTTGTGCAACTTGAATGTTTTTTAGATTGAGTGAGCTTTTGTAGAATATGGCTACACCACCTCCTCTGCGGGATTCGCGGTCGGACCGGAAAACCAGGTAGTTATTTTGTGTAATGATGGAGTCAGGAAAGGAACAGTTGAGCCATGTTTCGCAAACAAAGATTATGTCAAATAAGTTGGTGTTGAGCAGAAGGAGGAATTCTGATAACTTGTTGATTAAACTTCTTGCATTGATAAGTTTGCATTTGAGGTTGTGTTTGAGTTCAGGAAGGGGATTGGATCGCGTTGAGTTGTGGCAGGATTGAGGCAAGGTAGTAAGGGGCGCATTTTCCTATTCATTGCTGGAGGTGCTGGGGAGGTCCGATTGTTGAAGTGGGATGGTGGGTGGAGAAGTGTTGGAAAGTTGTGGAGGGGTAGTGGGTTTGATGATGAAGGGAGGGTTGTAGGTTTTGGTTCTGATGCAATCAGAGCGGTAGTCAATGTAGAGGTTATTTTCGCCGAGTTCGCACCGTCTCCTGAGTTCGACGCGTAGTTCACGGGAGCGGATACGTTGGAGTAATGTTAAGTCAGGTCTGCATCTGAGTTTGTTGTATTTGGTGTTGTTTCTGGCAATGGTGTTCATGGTCCTGATGAATTGTTGTTTGGAAGATTCGTTAGTGCAGACTATTCTGCACAGTCGGGGAGCCGTTGATCCATCGCTGTACTTTAGTGTGGGGCCGCTTCTGGAGACCTCTAGGATGACATCAGGGGTAATTGTTTGAGGATGTTGATTGTGGATTATGTTTTGTATATTTGTTAAGTCAGTTTCCCCGTTTTCCTCAAGGCCAAAAAGGATGGCATTGTGGCATTTTTGTGCCCTTTCCATGGCATCGTTCACCAGGGTGGAGATGTCGGTGGTAGGGTTTAGAGGAAGAGGTTTTGGTGGTCTGGGTTGGGAGTATGGTGGTGGTGGTGGTGGTGGTGGTGGGGTGCTGCAGGGTGGTTGATTAGGTGTTTTGGTGTTTATCAGGTCTTGGATATTTTTTTCTATGGAGGCGAACCGTGGTTCGATACTTTCGGTATATGCTTGATGGGTTTTTGAGACTGCAGATAAGATTACTTCGGATAAATTGTCGAGTGAGATTGATTTGGGTGTGCAGGATGGGCAGGAATAGTAGAATGAGGGATTGTCGTTGAGGAAGGTGGCAACATGTTTGTTGATGTTAAGGCAAGTATGGTGAGCCAATTTTTTGCAGGATTGGCACTTTGTGGTTCCTTCTTGTGTATTTACATTAGTGTTGCATATAACGCAATTGTTAACAGGAATGTTTACTA
Source organism: Erythrolamprus reginae (assembly GCF_031021105.1). Lineage (NCBI taxonomy): Eukaryota > Metazoa > Chordata > Lepidosauria > Squamata > Dipsadidae > Erythrolamprus > Erythrolamprus reginae. The sequence goes on along the minus strand of NC_091956.1, from coordinate 38,962,233 downwards.
GGTTTGCTTGGGGTTTCTTCTTGGAAGGCATTGTTTGGGGGTGAAAATTGGAATTCTGTTTGAAGATTCTGTGAGAATCTGTAGGAGATGGAAGTGGCTGCAATGATATTTTCAGCCACTAGATGGGGTTGGAGCTTCTGTTTGAAGATTCTGTTAGGATCTGTAGCTTTTGAATGGAAGTGGCTGCAATGTTATTTTATTTTCAGCCGCTAGATGGGGTTGGAGCTTCACTGCAAGCTGGGCGATTTTAGGTTTATGAAGGATAGAGGTTTATGAGGAGCGGAGCTGGTCTTCAGCCATGAGGTAATGGCGGCTGTGGGGAGGGAGGTCGCCGAGGGCTTGTGGATTATTTGCTGGGGCTTCAGAAGCTGTGGGGAGACCTCCTAGCTTTTGGAGATCTCTGTAGAGTACTCCTGACTTAGCTGGTGGGGGGGTCCTGGCGCTGGGGCTCTGGGCCGGTTTCACGCCAGGCAGATAGTTGGTCTCCAATAGGTGGGTAGCTGGGCTCCCGGTAGGTGGGTGTGCAGGGGAATCCTTGAGGTGTTGGGGTCCCCGGGGATCTGCACGGCGCTAGGGCTCTGGGCCGGTTTCGCGCCAGGTAGTCAGCTGGGCGTCGGGGCTCCCGGTAGCTGGGTTCAGAGGAATCCTCTAGGAGTCTTGGTCCACGTGGCGCTGGGGCTCTGGGCCGGTTCCGCGCTAGGCAGGCAACAGGCATTGAGGGGAAATCCTCAGGGGAATCCTCGTGGCCGGTTATTGGGCACTGGGCAGGTTTTAGTACTCACCCTCGGGATTTTCTTTATTTTTTTATTTTTGTGATTTTTGATGTTTTTGATGGGTTTTTTGCCGTTGTCTGTCGGAGCAGCAGTTCCCTCCCTCCTTCTTGTTGCCCCACCGGAAGTATGACCTCCTTTCCTTCCTTCCTCCTTGCACGATGGTTGTATACATGTCTGCTACTATCTCACCCACATCTCTTTGTTATTCCTCCTGCATCGCTTCGTTCAAACTCTTGCATCTCAGCTGTTTATGGGAAAAGGGGGCTTCAAATTCCTCTCCCCAACCTCCAAACAATATGGAAACCTCCAAGAAAAAATGCTATAGATATTTTAAAAGAGCTTGGGATTTCGTGAAATTCCAGGGGCCAACTGTTTTAGATTCCATTCCCCCCACCTTTTCTCTCTTTTCCTCTCCCTTGCATAATCTCCTCTCCCAATTTTCATTTTAATTATTAATTCATTGCAACATTCACTGTCAAAATATGCAATGGAAAAGAACGTGTGTGGGTGTGTGGTCCTCATGGCAGAAAATACCCCAAACATTGGCACATCTATTTGCAAAAGCAGGCAGGCACAATTTTGTTGTGTAATATGGGGGGGAGAGAAGCTCAGATGCCCCCCCAGGCATCGGTGCCTCACACACCCCCCTCTAGGCAAAGAGCTGGCCCCAAGCATTCTAGAATGCCTCCCTCCCCAAATAGATGGAACGTTTACAACAGAGGAAGGGGCAGCCACTGGGCTTCATTAACAGGAAAAAACACCGGTAAGCTCCAAAGCCGGCTGACAAAGTATTTGTTCTTCTCTCTCCATCCCTCCACAGAGTCAGCCATCACTCTTTCCTTCCTCCACCTACCCACCCAACCCAAGAGATAGAAGCTGCTCCTTCTGCAGTTCGCAGGAGTACCGGCAAATGAGCCAGGCAACAATTTGAGGCGTGGGAACAGCAGGGGGGGCAGGGTTGCAGCAGCCAGCTGAGGCTGTTTGGACATGAAAATTCTTTCTGCCAGCCAGCCACATGTTGAGAAAGGGAGCCACACTAGAGGGGATGGAGGCTGAAACTTGCACACCAGAGAAGCAGCGCCGGTGGTGGCAGCAGCAGCTTTCCGATGTTTTGGCGGTTGCAGTGGAAACTAGCCACCACCACCGGACTACAAGAAAGCCTATGCTGACCGCTGTGAGAAGGAATGGCAGCAACAGCTCTTTCTCAGGCAGAATCAGCTCTCTAATTCCACCCATTGTCACCATTGCCACCACTGCCCAACTCCGCGTCCATGTAATGTTTGATGTACAAGACACACCCACTTTTTGACACACTTTTTTGAGGTAAAAAGTTACATTTTATACACCAAAAATACAGTAGTTAAGATCCAATGGAGCAAGACAATCGAGTCTTCGGAGAAGGGCAGCATACAAATCTAATAAACTAAATAAACTAAAACTAAGTATAAGTAAAAATTTATACAAAAAAAGGAAAGTGCTTCCGAAAACATTTCAGCAAATGTGTGAAAAATTAAGCTTGAGAGATTGTTGGAGAATAAGAAATAAAAATAAGAGAGAATATACATTTTACTCCAATGCCCACCAGAGTTGGTCTGGAATAGACATGGCTTGGGCTAATGGTAAAGTAGAAAATTTAACAAATAAGATTAAAATAGATATTAACGAATGGGCAGATCATAACCCTATAAAAATATTTTGGAAAGGTGAAGGTAGAAAAAAAAGATGGATGCTGAACTCACAATTATTGAAAGATCAGGAATATATAGATTCGATTAAAAAAGAAATGGAGTTATTCCTTAAAGAAAATAATAATCAAGAAATTTCTCTGCAGAATCTATTGGACACAGCTAAGGCATATCAGAGAGGGTTAACAATAGCCTATACATTTAGAAAAAATAAAGAAAAAAGACAATGTAAAAATGAATTAATATGTAAACTGAAAAATTTAGAAAAAGAATCTTGGGACGATCTGGGAAATCAAACTACAACACAACAAATAGAGCTAATTAAACATAAATTAGAATTATTGGATCAGGAAGAGGTAGTAAGGAAATTAAGAGCTACAAAATAAGATCAAGTTGAAAATGCGAATAAACCAGGCAGATGGTTATCTTATAAATTGAGAAAAGAAAAGGAAAAAAGATCAATTCAACAATTAACAGACAAGAATAAAATATTACACCACCAACTAGAAAAGAAAGAAAGAAATAGCATTACATTATTATAAAGAATTATATGATAAAGATAACATTAGAAAAGAAGATATATTAAAATATTTAGGAGACTCAAATATTAAGCCAATAAGTAAAGAAGATAAAGAAATGTTAAACAAAGAAATAACTAAGGAGATTGCGGGGGGAGTCTCATGGCCACAGCACCGAGGATATTTCCTTCCCTCCTGGGAATGTCCCCAAGTCCCATTGCCTGGGGGTTCTGGTCCTTTTGGACCAAACCTGATCTTTCCTGCAGGGAGAGTGACGCATGGGATGCTGCCAGGGGCCTGGCAGGGGCCGGCATGCCCCGCTGGGTGAACTGGCTTATCTTGCACCAGCTGTGGTGAAGCCGGACAGGCAGCCATGCCTGTTCTGACACAGCTGCGGAGACTACACAATGTCGGGATGGTAGCCGAACGATTTCATCTGGAAAGAGACTTGGAGGAGTTACCTTCAAAGGGGAAGAAGGGATTTCCTGTCTATGGTGGTAAGAGGAGAGTGCCTGAATGGGATTTTAGCCTTTTGTTTCTGCACCTGATTGCTGGATGGAGTTAAAATGGCCTGAGATTGAATAAGGCAGCTATATGTGTGGTGTGGCATTTCAGCAGAAGCTTTGAAAAAGTAGCGAATTGCCCATCATTCGATTTTTTTTCTAATTATCTAATTGGTTTTCTTTGAAATTTGCCTTTTGGAAGTTGGAATTTTAAACTTCTGTTGTGGAATCCTTATCTTTCTTTTCTTGTATAAGCAAAGAGGAACGTAAGACCAGAAGAACAAGTCACTAAAACCAGAAGGAACTATAAAAGAGCTATTCAGTGAAGACTTGGAAAATTGATCACCTAGCAACAGCGTGTGGCCGGAGGAAATATAGCAGTTTGCTATATGTTTTAAATACATCTATATTCTTGCTGTGAAAAGATGGATCAGCTAATACAGGAAAGGAAGAAAATGTTCAAGATGAAATTATTTGAACTGAATTGAACTGATCTGAATTGATTTGATCTAATTGGACTGATTGATTTGACTGAAATTACATTTGGACTGCCTGATCTGACTGAAATTATAGTGAATAATATAAATTGAAATTAAATACTCTTAAGAATTAAATACTTTTAAGAAAATTTAAATTAAAATACTTGTAAGAATATCTATAAGTTACTAAAAGATATTAGCACTTTCTTTTTCTCTTTTTTATTCTCTCACAAAGTTATAAATTATAAAAAGATTTGAGTATGCATAATGAATTGGATTTATTAATATTTTAATCTTATGGGAGCTTACTAATGAAAATACATATACTTTATATATATATACAAATATATAAGCAAGTGATATAAATGAAAATAATTGATCACTGTGCATAGTTTAGATGAGATATTTGATAATGATTATGATTATTTTTCGATGAACTTTTTCTTTTCTTTTTTGCTCTCTTCTTTCTTTTTTTATTATTCTGATTGATTGAATTATAAATTGCCTATTTGATTTATGGTGAAAAGTGGGTGGAAGGGGGAAAAGAAAAGGGAGGAGAGCTATAATAGCAAGAGTAGGATTAATATGGGATAATAACTAGCACTAACTATGTTAGGCATCATAAGGAAAGACAGATGAAACAACAAAGAGCTAAAATGAATAGATTAGGGAAGATTATCACACTGAGTTCGATAGTGGAAGATATTTAGAATTAGGAATAATGTATATATTAGGGAAATATATAGATTAGGGAAGATTATGGCACTGCATTTAGCAGTGAAAATAACTAGAATAGGGAAGATTATTGCACTGATATGACAGTGACACACAGATTAAGGAAGACAATTACGCTGGGATTGGCAGCGGGGTTTATAGATTAGGGAAGATTATTATACTAAACGGCAGTGGGAAATATCTAGATTAGGGAAGAATATTAATACTTTGGTCTTTTTTAATGGAAGATACTTTTCACATAAAATAATGGAATAATAGTGATTTATATTTATTTTGATCTGTTAAAGTAGAAACGATATACTGATATAATGAAGTGAAATAAATGGATTGAGTAGGAAATGTATTTTAAAATTGCTAACAACAACCCTTCCTCCTATGTATAGATTAACATATGATATGAATAGTGTTTCTTTTTTTCTTTTTCTTTTCCTCTCTTCTTTTTCTTTCCTTTTTTTTCTTTTTCTTTCCTTCCTGGGCTTTTAAAGAGACGTAAATTTGGATATTTTCTATTGTTAAGGGCAGCTACGATAAAATGAGTTTTTTTTTCCAAATGAAAGTAAGAATGTGTTTTCTAAAAATGCTAAAAAGGGACTGATGCACGATGGCACAGTTAGGAAAAAATAGCAAATAGCCAAGAGAAATTTAGATAGCTATAGCACTTTAAATATAAATGAAGGCGAAGAACATCATCTAAAATCTGGATGATAGCATTTGGAAAGGAGGTAGCACAGGATGAATGATATATACCAGAAATAATTGGATAAATAATTAGAAAAAATTGATTAATTTGACTAAGAATTTGACATTTGACATTGTATTGTATTATACATTTTGATTTGAGGTATGTAAATTGGAATCTCTGTAAAGTGTGAAAAACAATAAAAATTTATCCCCCCCCCCAAAAAAAAAAGAAATAACTAAGGAGGCGTTAGAACATGTAATCATGAAACAGAATAATAACAAAACCCCTGGACTAGATGGATTCCCAATATAATTTTATAAAGCAATGCTATATATAACAGGAGATTTATTATTAGGAATTTATAATAATACGTTAAAAATGCTGTATATCCTTTATTGTGGCAAGAAGCCAATATAGGTGCAGGTCCAGATCAGATTAAAACCTATAGACTGATATCTTTGCTAAATGCCGACTACAAACTGTTCATGTCAATTATAGCAGAGAGATTGAAAAAAAATATCTAGATCAGAATGGTTTTCTGCCTGATAGACAAATAAGGTACAGCACCAGAATAACTTTGAACATGTTAGAGTATTATAAAAGCCATAGTGATAAATTTTTTTTGCAATGTTGTTTTTAGATGCCGAAAAAGCCTTTGATAATTTAAATTGGGACTTTAAAAAAAATTAATAAAAGATATGGTCTTTGATATTAGGAAGGGAGTGAGACAAGGGGGCTCACTCTCCCCTTTAATTTTTATATTGTCAATTGAAATGTTATTAAATCAAATTAGGATGAATCCTCAAAGGTCAAAAAACAAGTTTATAAAATACAAGCATTTGCAGACAATTTGGTCTTTTTAGAAGATCCAATTAATTCAATGATACATTTATTAAAAGAATTGGAATCATATGGAAGGGTAGCTGGTCTTAAAATAAATAGGAATAAAATCAAGATACCAACTAAAAACTGCAAACAAGACCAAACCATGACATTAATGGAGAAAACTGGATTTCAAATAGAAAAAAAAAATTAAGTATTTAGGACTTTGGCTCTCATCTAGATATTTATCTTTAAAAGAATTAAATTGTATTAAACTTTTATATAGAACCAACGAAGACTTACAAAAATTGTCCAAATTAAATCTATCTTTAATGGGAAGGATTAACACTATAAAATCTAATATACTTCCAAAATGTTTGTACCTCTTCCAAACGGCACCAATCCAATTGGATAAAAAAAATTCTCAAATGTAAATAGAATAATCTCTAAATTTATTTGGAATAACAAAAAACCAAGAATAAGTATAAAAGCACTGCAGGATTCCAGATTGAGAGGAGGATTTGGTCTTCCAAATTTAGAATTATATTATCAGGCAACAATATTACTTTGGATTAAAGAATGGGTTAAATTGGATAATCATAGAATTTTAGCAACTGAGGGACATAATATTAGTGAGGGATGGCACGCACACCTGTGGGAAAAAGAGCACATCAAACATTCACAATTTAGACAACACCAGATACGGAATATTTTACTTGAACTTTGGAGAAATGTAAGGGGAAAAAATTATACAGAAGTGCCTAAATGGTTATATACATTGGAAGCCCAAATACATCCAAATATAATTAATAAAAACCAAATTAAACCATATGAAGAACTCTTAGATTCCAAGGGATTCTTAAAATCTAGAGAAAAACTCAAAAGTGAAGGCCCGACGTTAGATTGGTTACCATATTTCCAGGTTCAAAGTGTTGTGTATACTTTTGTTCAGTTTGAGGATTTTGCAGATTCTGATTCGGATAGTGTTTATGAATTAGTGGCAGGGCCTGATTTACAGGCAGGGGAAGAAGGGGAAGACGATCCACATGATGTTCCTATGAATTCAGATTCAAGTGAAGGAGAAACAGATTTCAGGTGGGTAAATCCTTTTTTCAGACGCTTATAAAGATGAAGGGAACAGGTGTCAGGGAAGAAATATTAGGAGAGGAACGGGTTAATTAATTAAGTAATTAATTCATCATGTCCAAGTGTCAGCGGAGAAGAAGGGTGGAGTTTTCAATTCTGCTATGAATCAATATGGAGGTGCCTTTCCATGGCTCTGAAATAAGCTGTGTTTTATGTGTTTTTAATTGCAGTTTTTATTACCCTGAGCTAATGGTGTCTAGCCATAATTTTTAAGATGAATGGAGGAATGCTTTTGAAGATGTTATACTGCTTTAATTACTAAAGACTGAGATAAAAGAGACTGCATACCAAAATGATGCAGTTTGTAACAGAAAAAAGAAAAATAAATATGATGTTTTGTTTTTACAAATCTCTGCATTCAGCAAGCCTTTATTCCAATTAACATTGGCCTTAGCCGGAGATCAGAACACAAAGTAGATATAAAAAAGACCTAATTGAATTTGGAATACGTAAAAAACCTAGTGACATAGATAATATCTTAACAAGACCAGATTAAAAATGTATTACCAAAATGTACAATTATTTACTAAATTATGAAAATACAGAGGAAGTAGTTAAACATAATATGATAGCATGGATGACAAATTTTGGTTATTCTATCCAGTTAGATGATTGGGAAAAATTATGGAAAATTAATTATAAGATGACATTGTCGGTATCATATAAAGAAAATTTACATAAGATATTTTATTGGTGGCATTATGCTCCGACACGTTTAGCCAAAATTCATCCAAACATAAGTAATAAGTGCTGGGAATGCAAATCTGCCATATTATCGTATTCGGTGGTTATGTCCGGAAGCAGAAAAAGGTTGGTCTAGGATTCAAAACTGGTTGAAAGAAATGTTAAATTATCAATTGGAAATGAAACCTGAAATGTATATTTTGGGAATAATTAGAGGACAGCATAGTAAAGAAGATTACTATTTGATAACGCATATATTAACATCAGCAAGGTTGGTATTTGCACAAACTTGGAAAAAAGGAAATTATACCAAATGAAGAAATGATGATTAGGAAAATGCTAGATTGTGCTAAATTAAGCAAATTAACATACGAATTACAGAATAAACAAAATAAAGACTACTACACAGTTTGGGAAAAATTATATAGTTGGATAGAAAAGAAAAAAGAATTGAACTAATGTCTAAGAAAAATAATCAATGGAAACAGAATTGTAATGTATTAATCTAATAGTTTGTCTGTATGTTTTGTTTTGTTTGTTCATTATTAAAAAAAAATTTTAAAGATCCAATGGAGCAGCTCAATCTTACTACCACAGTTCCAAGTAATAGATCCATAGCAAGCAAAACTCCAAGACATGTAGATTCCTCAAAGAATAGCTTTATTAAAAAATATCATATTGGCATATATCTGGTGAAAACCGACTCTGAAGAGTCCCTCAGTTCTCACTTAATTAAAAGTGAAAGTTTTTCTCTCAATCCCAAACAATCAATCCCAATCAAGGCAGCATTGATCTGGTGACATCAGTCCTCCTTCCTCTGGCCAGACATTGGGAACATCCTTGGTTCCCAAGAGAAAGCATTTTATTTTGACTACACAACCCCAATTATCTCTAATCCATCCTCCCTATCCCTCAACTCCAGAGTGGCAGCAATGAAGCTCCAAGATGGCTTTGGCCAGGCCAACTTCAGGGTTGACAGGCTTCCCCCACCTCAATTGAAGATGATTTTCTACAAGACAAAACATACAGAGGCAAATAATTCAAGGCTCATCTTAACCCCCTGTTCCTCCCCTGAAGGCCCCTTAGGTTTTTGAGGAAAGTCATTGCGAAACTGTTTAACCTATCTGCCTGCAGATCCCAGCTCTTAACCCAAATGGCTTTGGAGAAGGGGTATCCCTTCTATTGCAAAAGATACTGCAATCTGCCCATATACATCACTTGAACTCACCTCTTAGATCTGGTGTTATTTGTATGGACTTGTCTGAACTGATTAATTAACCAATTAGTTGAAATTGGAACTACGTCTTTATTACTTATATTTTTAATAATTAGTATGAATTTTAGCTTTATATAAATTCTTTTAAATTAATTCTTTTTAAATTAATTTATTGTGGGGTTTTTTAATGATAGATGACTGGGAAGGGTGGAATGGTGGGAATGATATATATGAGATGAATGAATGGGGGAGAGGGCTAAGGTTGAAAGATTGGGGTGGGAGGGTTGATTTGTATGAAACCAATGAGTGGGGTGGATAGGATGATATGTATATGAATAATGGGAATAGTATGAATGTAGAATTTAGCCTAATTGGCGATGGAGAGGCAGGAGGGAAGGGGGCATCTATCTCTGGAGTGGTAGAGGGCCAGAATATTCTGGTCTTGCTGGGGAGAGGTAGATATGGCGGGAGTCACGGGACTAGCCATTCTGGAGGAAGAAGAGATCGCTGCTTAAAAGCGATTCCTTGTTCCAGTCCCATGAGCTCAACCCGGGGCACTTGAGACGAGTGTAATCCGGGCCCTAGGCTCACGTTGTTGCTACTCAATGCCAGGTCGGTAGTAAATAAAGCTCTCCTCATCCGGGATTTGATCTGGCATGTGTGACTGAAACCTGGCTGGGCCCACAGGGAGGAGTTCCTCTCTCGGAAATTTGCCCAGCTGGTTTTCAGGTATGGTATCAGCTTCAACCCCAGGGAAGAGGGGGGAGGAGTGGCTATTATAGCCAAGGAGAACCTTTGCCTACGTAGACTCGTTGCTCCTGAGATTGCGGGTTGTGAGTCCCTCCTTGTGAAGTTGGACTTAGGGGTTCAGGTGGGCTTGTTGCTCACATATCTACCTCCCAGCTGCGTGTCAACAGCCATGCCTGTGCTGCTCGAGGGGGTGGCCGGTTTGGCGGTGGAGTTCCCTGGACACATTGTCCTGGGGGACTTCAATCTGCCGTCACTCGGTGGTTCCTCCGGGTTAGCACAGGAGTTCATGGCCACCATGACAGCCATGGACCTGACTCAAGTAGTTCAGGGTCCGACTCATGAGGGGGGACACCCCCCCCGACATGGTATTCCTCTCGGAGCAATTGAGAAATGGTCTGAGACTAAGGGGCTTAGAAGCATTGCCTTTGTCATGGTCAGACCATTTTCTATTGCGGCTTGATTTCCTGGCTCCAATCCTCCCCCGCAGGGAGGCGGAACTGACTAGGTGGTTCCGTCCCAGATGCCTGATGGACCCAGAGGGCTTTCAGAGAGTGCTTGGGTTTATTCCAGATGCACTCATACACTGTTCGGCAGAGTCTCTTGCTGAGGCCTGGAACAAGGCTGCAGCGGAGGCTCTTGACCGGATTGCGCCATTGCGACCTCTCCGCGGAGCTAGACTCTGTAGAGCTCCATAGTTCAAGGAGGAGCTCCGGGAGTTGAAATGCCAGAAGAGACGTCTAGAGAAGCGATGGAGGAAGAGTAGGTCCGAATCCGAGCTCATATTAAGACTTAGAAAGTGGCGCTCAAGGTGGCAAGATGCGCGTATCATGCTGCCTTGATTGCATCAGCGGAATCCCGCCCAGCCGCTCTGTTTAGAGTGACCTGCTCCCTTCTTAATCAGGGGGGAGTTGGGGAGCCCTTACAGAGTAGTGCCGAGGACTTAAACATGTTTTTCGCTGATAAAATCGCTCAGATCTGGGCGGACCTTGACTCCAATTGGATAACAGAGTCGACTGACAACGAGTCAGTCGAGGTGACTGGGGTCTGTACTTGTCCATCTGTCTGGGAAGAGTTTGATCTGGTGACACCTGATGAAGTGGACAAGGCCATTGGAGCTGTGAGTTCCGCCACCTGCTTACTGGATCTGTGTCCCTCCTGGCTGGTTTCGGCCAGCAGGGAGGTGACACAGAGCTGGGTCCAGGAGATCGTCAACGCTTCTTTGAGAAGGGGGGTCTTTCCAGATCCCTACAAGGAAGCACTTGTGCTCCCCCTCCTCAAGAAGCCTTCCCTGGACCCAGCCATTCTCAATAACTATTGTCCAGTCTCCAACATTCCCTTTATGGAATTATCTAGGTCCCCAGCAGTCGGGTTTCAGGCCCAGTTACAGCACGGAAACTGCTTTGGTCGCATTGATGGATGATCTCTGGCGGGCCCGGGATAGGGGTTTATCCTCTGTCCTGGTGCTCCTTGACCTCTCAGCGGCTTTTGATACCATCGACCATGGTATCCTTCTGCACCGGCTGGAGGGGTTGGGGGGGGGAAGCACTGTTCTTCAGTGGTTCTCCTCCTACCTCTCTGGCCGGTCGCAGTCGGTGTTAGTGGGGGGTCAGAGGTCGACTCCGAGGTCTCTCCCTTGTGGGGTACCTCAGGGGTCGGTCCTCTCCCCCCTGCTATTTAATATCTACATGAAACCGCTGGGTGAGATCATCCAAGGACATGGGGTGAGGTATCATCAGTATGCTGATGATACCCAGCTTTACATCTCCACCCCATGCCCAGTCAACGAAGCAGTAGAAGTGATGTGCCAGTGCCTGGAGGCTGTTGGGGCCTGGATGGGTGTCAACAGACTCAAACTCAACCCGGATAAGACGGAGTGGCTGTGGGTTTTGCCTCCCAAGGACAATTCCATCTGTCCGTCCATTACCATGGGGGGGGGAATTATTGACCCCATTGGAGAGGGTCCGCAACTTGGGCGTCCTCCTCGATCCACAGCTCACATTAGAGAACCATCTTTCAGCTGTGGCGAGGGGGGCGTTTGCCCAGGTTCACCTGGTGCACCAGTTGCGGCCCTATCTGAACCGGGACTCATTGCTCACAGTCACTCATGCCCTCATCACCTCGAGGTTTGACTACTGTAACGCTCTCTACATGGGGCTACCTTTGAAAAGTGTTCGGAAACTTCAGATCGTGCAGAATGCAGCTGCGAGAGCAGTCATGGGCTTACCTAGGTATGCCCATGTTTCACCATCACTCCGCAGTCTGCATTGGCTGCCGATCAATTTCCGGTCACAATTCAAAGTGTTGGTTATGACCTTTAAAGCCCTTCATGGCACTGGACCAGAATATCTCCGAGACCGCCTCCTGTCGCACGAATCCCAGCGACCGATTAGGTCCCACAGAGTGGGCCTTCTCCGGGTCCCGTCAACTAAACAATGTCGGTTGGCGGGCCCCAGGGGAAGAGCCTTCTCTGTGGCGGCACCGACTCTCTGGAACCAACTCCCCCCAGAGATTAGAACTGCCCCTACTCTCCCTGCCTTCCATAAACTCCTTAAAACCCACCTCTGCCGTCAGGCATGGGGGAATTGAAACACCTCCCCCGGGCATGTTTAATTTATGCATGGTATGTTTTTGTGTGAGTCTGTTAGTATATGGGGTTCTTTTAAATCTTGTATAAATTTTAAAGTTTTCTGATTACTTATGATTTGTTCTATCTTGTTGTGAGCCGCCCCGAGTCTTCGGAGAGGGGCGGCATACAAATCTAAATAATAAATAAAATAAATAAAATAAGGTGGTGGCACTCCAGCTCCAGCGGTCCTTGGAAGAAGCCCTCAGCAGTCAGGATTCAGGCCTGGATACAGCATGTAAAGTGCTTTGGTTGCATTGATGGATTATCTCTGGCGGGCCCAGGACTGGGGTTTATCCTCTGTCCTGGTGCTTCTTGACCTCTCAGCGGCTTTCAATACCATCGACTATGGTATCCTTCTGTGCCGGCTGGAGGGGTTGGGAGTGGGAGGCACTGTTCTACAGTGGTTCTCCTCCTACCTCTCCACTTGGTTGCAGTTGGTGTTAGTGGGGAGTCAGAGGTCAACCTCTAGGCTTCTCCCTTGTGGGGTGCCTCAGGCGTCTGTCCTCTCCCCCCTGCTATTTAATATCTACATGAAACCGCTGGGCGAGATCATCTAAGGGCACGGGGTGAGGTATCATCAGTACACGGATGATACCCAGTTGTACATCTCCACCCCATGTCCAGTCAATGAAGCAATGGATGTAATGTGCCAGTGCCTGGAGGCTGTTGGGGTCTGGATGGGTGTCAATAGACTCAAACTCAACCCTGATAAGACAGAGTGGCTGTGGGTTTTGCCTCCCAAGGACAATTCCATCTGTCCATCCATCCTCTGGAATCAGATCCCCCCAGAGATCAGAATTGCCCCCACCCTCCTCACCTTTCGTAAGCTCCTTAAAACCCATGTCTGTCGTCAGGCATGGGGGAATTGAGATATTCCTTTCCCCCAGGCCTATACAATTTATGTATGTCCAGTCAACGAAGCAGTGGAAATGATGTGCCAGTCCCTGGAGGCTGTTGTGGTCTGGATGGGTGTCAACAAGCTCAAACTCAACCCTGACAAGACAGAGTGGCTGTGGGTTTTGCCTCCCAAGGACAATTCCATCTGTCCATCCATCACCCTGGGGGGGGAAACATTGACTCCCTCAGAGAGGGTCCGCAACTTGTGCATCCTCCTCGATCCACAGTTCACATTAGAGAAACATCTTTCAGCTGTGGCGAGGGGGGCGTTTGCCCAGGTTCACCTGGTACACCAGTTGCAGCCCTATCTGGACTGGGAGTCACTGCTCACAGTCACTCATGCCCTCATCACCTCAAGGCTCGACTACTGTAACACTCTCTACATGGGGATACCTTTGAAAAGTGTACAGAAACTTCAGATCATGCAGAATGCAGTTGCGAGAGCAATGACGGGCTTCCCTAAGTATGCCCATGTCACACCAACACTCCGCAGTCTGCATTGGTTGCCGTTCAGTTTCCGGTCACAATTCAAAGTGTTGGTTATGACTTGTAAAGCCCTTCATGGCACCGGACCAGAATACCTCCGGGATCGCCTTCTGCCGCACGAATCCCAGTGACCAATTAGGTCTCACAGAGTTGGCCTTCTCTGGGTCCCGTCAACTAAACAATGTCATCTGGCGGGACCCAGGAGAACAGCCTTCTCTGTGGCGGCCCCAACCCTCTGGAACCAGCTCCCCCCAGAGATCAGAATTGCCCCCACCCTCCTCACCTTTCGTAAGCTCCTTAAAACCCACGTCTGTCGTCAGGCATGGGGGAATTGAGATATTCCTTTCCCCCAGGCCTATACAATTTATGTATGTCCAGTCAACGAAGCAGTGGAAATGATGTGCCAGTCCCTGGAGGCTGTTGTGGTCTGGATGGGTGTCAACAAGCTCAAACTCAACCCTGACAAGACAGAGTGGCTGTGGGTTTTGCCTCCCAAGGACAATTCCATCTGTCCATCCATTACCCTGGGGGGGGGAAACATTGACCCCCTCAGAGAGGGTTCACATTTTGGGCGTCCTCGATCCACAGCTAACATTGGAACACCATCTTTCAGCTGTGGCGAGGAGGGCGTTTGCCCAGGTTCACCTGGTACACCAGTTGCAGCCCTATCTGGACTGGGAGTCACTGCTCACAGTCACTCATGCCCTCATCACCTCAAGGCTCGACTACTGTAACACTCTCTACATGGGGATACCTTTGAAAAGTGTACAGAAACTTCAGATCATGCAGAATGCAGTTGCGAGAGCAATGACGGGCTTCCCTAAGTATGCCCATGTCACACCAACACTCCGCAGTCTGCATTGGTTGCCGTTCAGTTTCCGGTCACAATTCAAAGTGTTGGTTATGACTTGTAAAGCCCTTCATGGCACCGGACCAGAATACCTCCGGGATCGCCTTCTGCCGCACGAATCCCAGTGACCAATTAGGTCTCACAGAGTTGGCCTTCTCTGGGTCCCGTCAACTAAACAATGTCATCTGGCGGGACCCAGGAGAACAGCCTTCTCTGTGGCGGCCCCAACCCTCTGGAACCAGCTCCCCCCAGAGATCAGAATTGCCCCCACCCTCCTCACCTTTCGTAAGCTCCTTAAAACCCACGTCTGTCGTCAGGCATGGGGGAATTGAGATATTCCTTTCCCCCAGGCCTATACAATTTATGTATGTCCAGTCAACGAAGCAGTGGAAATGATGTGCCAGTCCCTGGAGGCTGTTGTGGTCTGGATGGGTGTCAACAAGCTCAAACTCAACCCTGACAAGACAGAGTGGCTGTGGGTTTTGCCTCCCAAGGACAATTCTATCTGTCCATCCATTACCCTGGGGGGGTAATTATTGACCCCCTCAGAAAGGGTTCACATTTTGGGCGTCCTCGATCCACAGCTAACATTGGAACACCATCTTTCAGCTGTGGCGAGGAGGGCGTTTGCCCAGGTTTGCCTGGTGCACCAGTTGCGGCCCTATTTGGACAGGGAGTCATTGCTCACAGTCGCTCATGCCCTCATCACTTTGAGGTTCAATTACTGCAATGCTCTCTACATGGGGCTACCTTTGAAAAGTGTTCGGAAACTTCAGATCATGCAGAACGCGGCCGCGAGAGCTATTGTGGGGCTTCCCAGATTCGCCCACGTTTCTCCAATACTGTACTCCGCGGCCTGCATTGGTTGCCGATCAGTTTCCGGTCACAATTCAAAGTGTTGGTAATGACCTTTAAAGCCCTACATGGCATTGGACCAGAATACCTCCGGAACCGCCTTCTACCGCACAAATCCCAGCAGCCGATAAGGTCCCAAAGAGTTGGCCTTCTCCGGGTCCCGTCGACTAAACAATGTCGTTTGGCGGGCCCCAGGGGAAGAGCCTTCTCTGTGGTGGCCCCAGCTCTCTGGAATCAACTCCCCCCAGAGATTAGAACTGCCTCCACCTTCCTTGTCTTTCGCAAATTACTTAAGACCCACCTGTATCACCAGGCATGGGGGAACTGAGACACCTCCCCCAGGCTTTTATATTTCATATTTGGTATGTGTGTGCTGCATGGTTTTAAATGATGGGGTTTTATATCTTCTTAATATTAGATTTGTTTCATTGTAATATTGTTTTTTTTAAAATAAATTTTATTGAGTTATATACATATTTAAAAACACACATAAACAGATCATTGTATTATTAGTTTGTGAGTACAATTATAGATTGTCTGTTAAAGGACGATACAACATATAATTCCGTCCCACCCCCTACGCCTGCTGCCTCTTTGCAGCTTATTGTAAATTCATGGATAATCGTATCAGCGAGATTATATACATATACCGGTACATATACACACATACATAAATACATACATATATACAGAGCTGGAGAGGGATCAGGTCTGGTGGCTCAACTGTTAATTCTCTGCCTTACAAGGCAGAGGCTGCCAGATCAAATCCCAGTAAGGAAGGGTGTGGCTAGCTGATGAGGCCAGAACAAGGCCGAAATGGTACCATCCTAGTCTCCCTTAATTTTAAATTTTCAGCTAAAAACATTTGATACATACAGAATATAGTTGTCGGCTATGAATAAATTAACTGCCTTGAAGTGGTCCTGGGTTGGGCCTAGAGGCAAAAAGGAGCTGTGACGTTCCTTCAATATACCAGGGTGATCCGACATAAAAAACATATATACCCCTCCCTGGTACAGAGCTAGAGAGGGATCAGGTCTGGTGGCTCAACTGTTAATTCTCTGCCTTATAAGGCAGAGGCTGCCAGATCAAATCCCAGTAAGGAAGGGTGTGGCTAGCTGATGAGGCCAGAAGAAGGCTGAAATGGTACCATCCTAGTCTCCCTTAATTTTAAAATTTCAGCTAAAAACATTTGATACATACAGAATATAGTTGTCGGCTATGAATAAATTAACTGCCTTGAAGTGGTCCTGGGTTGGGCCTAGAGGCAAAAAGGAGCTGTGACGTTCCTTCAATATACCAGGGTGATCCGACATAAAAAAACATATATACCCCTCCCTGGTACAGAGCTAGAGAGGGATCAGGTCTGGTGGCTCAACTGTTAATTCTCTGCCTTACAAGGCAGAGGCTGCCAGATCAAATCCCAGTAAGGAAAGGTGTGGCTAGCTGATGAGGCCAGAACAAGGCCGAAATGGTACCATCCTAGTCTCCCTTAATTTTAAAATTTCAGCTAAAAACATTTGATACATACATATATATATATAGAGGCAAAAAGGAGCTGTGACGTTCCTTCAAATATACCAGGGTGATCCGACATAAAAAACCATATATATATATATATATATATATATATATATATATATATATATATATATATATAGTACATATATACCTATCTATACTTATATAGAAATAACAATAATAGCTCAGTTAAAAAGAATTTCTCAACAAATAAATAAAGTGATATTTATCTATATTTGAATTGTTATTGTATTTTCTTTCCTTTTTTATATCAGCCCTACATACATCTATTTTTTTTCTGATCATTGGCCCAATTATAAAAGTTTTTCCATGTGTTTATATCTTGTGATTTTTTATCGTTTTTCAATTTTTGTGTTAGTGTATCGTATTCTGCACAGTCAAGCATTTTTTTGATCATATCTCTTTCTGTTGGTGGATCTTCTTTCTTCCAGTTTTGTGCTATAGTGATCCTGCTTGCTGTTATTAACTGTTATATTAGATGGTATTCTTCTTTCTTGACTCTCAAATCTATTATACCTAGTAAACAAATCTCTGGTTTGAGTTGTAGTTTAATTTTAGTAATTTCATATATCCAATTTCTAATTTTAATCCATACTGTTCTAATTTTTGGGCAAGTCCACCACATGTGGAAAAATGTTCCATTTGTGTTTGGACATCTCCAACAGTTTGGTTTTAATTTGGGATAAATTTGTTTTATTGTTGTTGTGAGCCGCCCCGAGTCTTTGGAGAGGGGCGGCATACAAATCTAATAAATAAATAAATGGTATGTTTGTGTGTATGTTTGGTTTTTAATAAGGGTTTTTTAGTTATTTTAAATATTCGATTTGTTATATGCTGTTTTATTATTGTTGTTAGCCGCCCCGAGTCTACGGAGAGGGGTGGCATATAAATCTAATAAATAAACAAACAAACAATAAATAAATAAATAATTAAATCTCATCCATGTGAACTTTATTCATTCTTCTTTCTCATTCTTCCACTATGACCGCTCTAGCTTGTGATGACTCTTGGTCATCTTCCCAGCTGCCGATCAGGAGGCTGCTGCCCGTTCTTCAGGGGGTTTGCAATTTCCCTGTATTGCTGCTTCATGCCACCCTTCTTTGCCATCACTACAGGATGGTTCTGATCCATTTGGATCCCCCAGAATAGCTGCAATTCGATGGTCCATCACTTGGGTTAATGGCATCTACTACATCCTCCCACTCGCATTTGTATTGTGACATGTGGGAGATGGCATCAGTTATGCAATTCCTTCCCCCTTTGATGTATTTTACAATTAAGTTAAATTAGTTGAAGTATTGGGCCCCATTTGCCTGTATTTGGAGAGCTTGGTGGTCTCATTGGCTCTAGCTCATGGAAAGGGGGGGGTTGTCTCACTTGGGCAGCTAGCTTGTGGCTTAAGGGAGCCACTAGTGGCAGCATTGGGCTCTGTCTTCTTCTGGAGGGTGGCTAGGGGGCTGCATTCTCATATGCCTCCCCATTTCTGGGTGGGTAGGTGCATGTGGGTGCACTGGGGTTGCTCTGTGGTCAGCTCCGGCTTAAACTTAGGGCTGGCTAATTGGAGTTCAGTGGGTTGGATTTGGCTTCCCCTCCCATCTGTGAGTTTGGTTGCACCCCACCCCCCCATTTCTTTTGGGTGGCACGACTGCCCCTCATCATGAAAGGTGATTTGGTCAAATTCTTCCCTCAATTGCTCCAAGGCTCCCAACTAGGGCCCCCTAGGGCAGTGATTGGTTCGTGTGCCAAAAGAGATAGAGGTGGGGGAGCTAGCATGCATGATGTGCCCATCCCATTTCCCACTCCTGTGCATGCACACTCTCTCTGTCCCTACACATGCGCACGGGGGGGGGGGAATGAAAGGAAGAAGCTGTGTCCCTTCCCTGTCTTCCTCTTGAGGGAGAGAAGCCCTGAAACGTGCGAGGATCCCTGAGATCCTCGCTGCAGTTTCAGAGCTTCTCTGGATCCTCATACGTTTTGGGGCTTCTTTCGCTCAAGGGAAAGAATGGAAGGGACACAGCTTCTTCCTTTCGGTCCCCCCCCTCCTCAGCAGCCAGAGAAGCTCTGAAACTGCAGCAAGGATCTCAGGGATCCTCATACTTTTCAGGGCTTCTCTCCCTCAAGGAGAAGACAGGGAAGGGACACAGTTTCTTCCTTTCGTCCCGTCCCTCCCCCAAGCAGGCATAGAAGCTCTGAAACTGCAGCGATAATACCAGAGATCCTCATAACGTTTCAGGGCTTCTCTCCCTCAAGGAGAATACAGGGAAGGGACACAGCTTCTACCCTATCTTCTCATGAGTGAGAGAAGGCCAAAAATGTATAGGGATCCCTGAGATCCTCACTGCATTTTCAGAGCTTGTCTTGCTACCGAGGTGGTGGGGGGACGAAGGGCAGTAGCTGTCTTCATTGCTCCGGCAATTTGGGCCATTTTTTCCCCTCCCAGGCTTCAGGGAAGATTCCCTGAAGCCTTGAGGCAAAAAAATTGCTGAACGCAAACCGGAAGTTCAGGAAAGCGCACTTCCGGTTTGCTATTGAGCTGGGGTTTTTTACATTCTGGGGGGTTCAGGGAATCCACGGCAGGGGTGAAACAGCCTTTCCCAAGGCCAAAAATCAGGTGGTCAGTGCATACATGTGCACTGGAGCTGCCATAAGGCAACACCTTGCGTGCCCTCTGATATGGCTCCACATGCCACCTGTGGCATGTGTGCCATAGATTCGCCATCATGATCCTAGGGTCCCAACTAGGGATCCCCTAGGGTCCCAACTAGGGATTTGGGGGTTCCCACTCCTTCATGCACTCTAGTCTTCCTAGTTTGTTTATGGGCTGCCCCAAACAACAGGAGCTAGGTTGGGGGAATTCAGCCTCAGCTGCTTGGTGGACTTGTTTCCACCAATACCCCTCCCTTTTTGCTTTGGTTGCTGAGAGGGGCATCCTGGACATCTCAGTTTCCATGATTAGAGACAGCTGCATTTAGGTTGTGACTGGGCTGCTGATTCCTGGAGTTTCCTGGATGAGAGTGGGATCTACCTCCTTTTGGATTGCCAGGACCAGGCTTCTTCAAGGATTCTGCCATCTGCCATGAAGGCCTGGGTTTCTCTCTAAGCATCCCAGGTATTGAAGAGCAATTGGAGAGTTCGGCGCTCAGGAATCCCAGTTTATTTATTATTTATTTATTTATTTATTTAGATTTGTATGCCGCCCCTCTCCGCAGACTCGGGGCAGCTCACAACAAAGTGAAAAACAATTTATAACAAATCTAAATTTCTACTAAAAACATTTTAAAAACCCCATTTTCTAAACACACATACATACACACATACCATTCATAAATTGTATATGCCCGGGGGAGATGTCTCAGTTCCCCCATGCCTGACGACACAGGTGGGTCTTAAGGAGCTTACGAAAGGCAAGGAGAGTAGGGGCAGTTCTAATCTCCGGGGGGAGTTGGTTCCAGAGGGTCGGGGCTGCCACAGAGAAGGCTCTTCCCCTGGGGCCCGCCAACCGACATTGTTTAGTTGACGGGACCGCGGAGAAGGCCCACTCTGTGGGACCTAATCGGTCGCTGGGATTCGTGCAGCAGCAGGCGGTCTCGGAGATATTCTGGTCCAGTGCCATGAAGGGCTTTAAAGGTCATAACCAACACTTTGAATTGTGACCGGAAGTTGATCGGCAGCCAATGCAGACTGCGGAGTGTTGGTGAAACATGGGCATACCTAGGTAGGCCCATGACTGCTCTCGCAGCTGCATTCTGCACGATCTGAAGTTTCCGAACACTTTTCAAAGGTAGCCCCATGTAGAGAGCATTACAGTAGTCGAACCTCGAGGTGATGAGGGCATGAGTGACTGTGAGCAGTGAGTCCCGGTCCAGATAGGGTCGCAACTGGTGCACCAGGCGAACCTGGGCAAAGGCCCCCCTCGCCACAGCTGAAAGAGGGTTCTCTAATGTGAGCTGTGGATCGAGGAGGATGCCCAAGTTGCGGACCCTCTCCGAGGGGGTCAATAATTCCCCCCCCAGGGTAATGGAAGGACAGATGGAATTGTCCTTGGGAGGCAAAACCCACAGCCACTCCGTCTTATCCGGGTTGAGTTTGAGTCTGTTGACACCCATCCAGGCCCCAACAGCCTCCAGACACCGGCACATCACTTCCACTGCTTCGTTGACTGGACATGGGGTGGAGATGTAAAGCTGGGTATCATCAGCGTACTGATGATACCTCACCCCATGCCCTTGGATGATCTCACCCAGCGGTTTCATGTAGATATTGAATAGCAGGGGGGAGAGGACCGACCCCTGAGGCACCCCACAAGGGAGAGACCTCGGAGTCGACCTCTGACCCCCCACTAACACTGACTGCGACCGACCGGAGAGGTAGGAGGAGAACCACTGAAGAACAGTGCCTCCCACCCCCAACCCCTCCAGCCGGTGCAGAAGGATACCATGGTCGATGGTAGCGAAAGCCGCTGAGAGGTCAAGAAGCACCAGGACAGAGGATAAACCCCTGTCCCGGGCCCGCCAGAGATCATCCATCAACGCGACCAAAGCAGTTTCCGTGCTGTAACCGGGCCTGAAACCCGACTGCTGGGGACCTAGATAATCAGCTTCTTCCAAGGATCGCTGGAGCTGGAGTGCCACCACCTTCTCGACAACCTTCCCCATAAAGTTAAGGTTGGAGACTGGCCGGTAGTTATTAAGTACGGCTGGGTCCAGGGAAGGCTTCTTGAGGAGGGGGCGCACGAGCGCCTCTTTATAGGATGATGGAAAGGATCCCCTCCCCAAGGAAGCGTTGATAATCTCCTGTACCCAGCTCCGTGTCACCTCTCTGCTGGCCGAAACCAGCCAGGAGGGACACGGATCCAGTAGACAGGTGGTGGAACTCACAGCTCCAATGGCCTTGTCCACTTCATCAGTTGGTTTTGATTAGTTTTGAGAGAGCTATTTGGACAATTCTGGGAGTTGAAGTCCACGAGTTTTAAAGTTGCCAAGTTTGGGGACTCCTGTTCTAGAGCCTCCCATAAGTTATCAATAATACAGCCTTTCAAGTGTGGTCAATTGGTGGTGATACTATGTGAAAGTGAATTTTCCACAAGCTATAGTCTTATCCTCTCAGTTGTTAAGTCTATTTCACTTAGTATCTTAGCCTTTAGCTCCCAGTCTGCTAGTGGCAATAATCGGACAACTCTTTTAATTCTAGTCACTGCAACCACTAATACTTTTGGAGGGAAATTTCTAATTGAGAACAACTTTGGGAGGTAGTGTTTCTCCTCCCATACAACTACGGTTCTGGGTTTTTTTGTTTTCAGACAATAACTTAAGTCTCAAATCTTCTTTTGGGGAGGTAACAGGCTGCACTGTCCAAAAATCAGGAGTGGCAGATTCTGGGTATTTCTTTACTATGAAGTGATGTATCCAAGATGTCACACCTTTAGTGCTGTCAAGAGTCAAGAGCACTTAAAATGGTCCTTTCCATTTCTCATCAAGGAGCTCACTAATTCCCATGTCTTTATGAGCACCCAGTCTCCAGGTTTAAATGGATGCACTCGATGATCTAGTCTGGGGTACTGGTTTTCCTGCAGATAATGGGAAACAGAATTCATAATCCCAGCAAGTTATTTTACATATTATTATTATTTATTATTATTATTTATTAGATTTGTATGCCGCCCCTCTCTGTAGACTCGGGGCGGCTCACAACAATAACAAGAACAATGTTGATACAAGGTCATCTTGCCACCTGTAGGATGAACCTCTACTCTGCCTTTAGAAGGGATATGGTCACCCCAAAAGTGCCTCAAAGCAGCTCAAGCAGTTCACTTGCAAGATACAATTCGAGTGGCAAGTCTTGTGGCCAGGACAGATGAGCTCCTGACATAGGTGTCATTTTAATACATCATTACATTTTTCTACCATAGGACTACTTTCTGGTGATAGATTGGGAGAAGCTTCCTTTTGATTTTTTCTCAAATAAACAGATTAACAGAGTGTGAAGGGACCTCATAGGTCTAGTCCAACTTTCCACTCAAACAGGAGACTCTGCACTATTTCTGACAAATGACAGTCCAATCTCTTCTTGAAAGTCTCAAGAGATGAAGCTCCCACAACTTCCGAAGGCAAGCTGTTCCACTGGTTGATTGTTCTCACATTTATTTATTTATTTGTTCATTTGTTTGAGTTGAAAGGGATCTGGCAGGTCATCAAGTCCAACCCCCTGCTCAAGCAGGAAACTTTACACCACCCTAGCCAGATGGCAATCCAATTTCCTTTCATTGTGTCGAGTGATGGGGCGTTCACAACCTCTGCTGGCAGACCGTTCCACTGGTTGATTGCTCTTACCATCAGAAGCTCTTCCTTATTTCCAGGTTGAATCTCTCCTTGGTCAGGTTCCATCCGTTGTTCCTGGTCAGGCCCTCTGGTGCCCTGGAAAATAGTGTGATACTCCTCTCTGTGGCAACTCCTCAAATATTTGTATACAGTGATCCCCCGCTCGTTGCGAGGGTTCCGTTCCAGGACCCCCCGCAACGAACGGGTTTTCGCGAAGTAGCGCTGCGGAAGTAAAAACATCATCTGCGCATGTGCAGATGGTGTTTTTACTTCCGCAGCGCTAGCGAGGAGCCGAAGATTGGGGGCGGCGCGGGTGTTTTAAAACGTCCCCGCCGACATGGGGGGGCTCGCTAGCACCCCCTAACCCAGGTTGCGGGTTCGGGGGGGGTGCTAGCGAGCCCCCCCATGTCGGCGGGGACGTTTTAAAACACCCGCGCGACTTTCCAATGAGTCCCGAAGACAAACGCGTTGTCTTCGGGACTCATTGGAAAGTCGCGCGGGTGTTTTAAAACGTCCCCGCCGACATGGGGGGCTCGCTAGCACCCCCCCGAACCCCCAACCCGGGTTTGGGGGTGTGCTAGCGAGCCCCCATGTCGGCGGGGACGTTTTAAAACACCCGCGCGACTTTCCAATGAGTCCCGAAGACAAACGCGTTGTCTTCGGGACTCATTGGAAAGTCGTGCGGGGTGTTTTAAAACGTCCCCTCCGGCATGGGGGGCTTCCGAGCAGCCCCCCAAACCCGGGTTGGGGGTCCGGGGGGTGCTGGCAAGCCCCCCATGCCGGTGGCGACGTTTTAAAACAGCCGCGCCGCCCCCAATCTTCGGCTCCTCGCTAGCGGGCAGGCAGGCGGCTCCTCGCTAGCGGGCAGGCAGGCGAGAGCTAGCGCCAGTGAACGGCTTGTCCGCGCTCGCTCTGGCCGCTTTCGAGCTGAGTCCTGAAGCGAATTCGCTTCAGGACTCAGCTCCAAAGCGGCGAGAATGAACGGTGTGGGCGGGCGAAGGGCAGGCGGCAGCGAGGAGTTTGCGTGGGCGGTGGGGAAACTCTTGCTGATGCCCGCTGCTCGCCCTCCCGCCAGCAAGGGGGAAGACCCAGGAAGCCGCCCAGCAGCTGATCTGCCGGGCACCATCTACGCATGCGTGCCCATAGAAAAAAGGGCACGCATGCGCAGATGGTGTTTTGACTTCCGGGTTGAAAAATCGCGAATTACCCTGTTCGCAATGGTCGGGGACGCAATAACCGGGGATCACTGTACTGCTATCCTGTTCCCTCTGGCCCTCCTTTTGCTAGACTATCCGTGCCCAGTTCCAGCAACCTCTCTTTGTATGTCTTGGTTTCCATTACCATTATCATTCTGGTTGCTCTTTTCTGTACTTTCTCTACAGTTTCAATGTCCTTTTTGTAGTGGGGTGACAAAATTGAATGCAGTACTCTAGGTGTGGTCTGACTAGGACATTATAGAGTGGTATTAATACCTCCTTAGTTGATGCAGTTTAAGATTGTGTTGACTTTTTTAGCCGCCACTGCACATTGCAGGCTCATATTTAGTTGGTTATCAACTAAGACTCCGAGATCTTTCTCACAGTCTCTGCTGTTAAGTGTGGTTTCTCCTAATTTGTATGTGTCTTATGTTTTCCTTACCTAGGTATTAGCTTTTTTCAAAATTAAATTTCATTTTGTTAATTTGAGCCTTTAGTACTAATCTGTCTAGATCTTTCTGTATTTTTTAGCATATCCTCTGGGTATTGGCCTACTCCTGCCAGCTTGGTGTTGTCTGCAAATTTGATTAGTTCCCCTCTATTCCTCATTTATTTATTTGTTCGATATTTATGCCGCCCTTCTCCTTAGACTCAGGGCGGCTTACAATATGTTAGCAATAGCACTTTTTAACAGAGCTAGGCTATCATCTAGCTCATTGATAAATATGTTGAAGAGCACTGGGCTCAGGACTGAACCCCTTACTGACTGAACTGTCAGAAAGTTCCTCATTTCTAGGTTGAATCTCTCCTTGATCAATTTCCATCCATTATTCCTTGTCTGTCCTTCAGATTATTTGGAAATAGCTTGCCCCTCTCCTGTCACAGCCCTCAAATATTGGAACATTGTATCATGTCTCACCTGATCCTTTTTCTTTTCTAGACTAGCTATGCACAGTTCCTGTAACTGTTCATGTTTTAGTCTCAGTCTCCTAATCACCTTGGTTGCTCTCCTCTGCACTTTTTCTAGTGTCAACATACTCTTAAGTGTGGTGTAACTAAGGCTTTATAGTACCTCACTTGATTTTGATCTTATAATATAATCTTAAGAAGTTTTGCATAGAGATGGACAGAGGTCAAAACAGAACCTTACAGCAGTCCATAAATCAAAAAGGGAAGGGGGGAAAACATGGATTATGGCAATCCATCATATATTATAGTTAGAGACCCAACATGTAGATTAGAAAAAATTAAATGGAGATTTTAAAAACGGAGGAAAATGACTGGGAGTTCGAAGTCTACACATCTTAATTGATTGAAAAAGATTGAGGATTGGGGGGGGGGGAAAAGCCAAGGCTGAACAACACTCTGCTTTATATGTGATACAGGTCAGCCCCCGCCGCCCCCAACCAGCCATTCTGCAAATTGCATAACTGGCCGTTCATAATTTAGGCTTCATGTCTTAACAGAAGGCAGGTTAAGTCTCCTGTAAACTTGCCACCCAGCCGAAGAAGCGTATTTATTAGGCTGTCACGTGATGCAAGACACTCACTTCCTAATTCTACAAAATGCCTGAAAAAGGTCGTTTCTCGGCCCGGAAACACTTCTCTAAGTAAAAGGCGGCCGGCTCCCTCCACATGACGGAGTGCTGGGTGGGATCGGACTTTGCGCCGCCTCTACTAGAGACGCGTGCGCAAAGCGAGCCACCTATGCTCGTCGCTGGAGCGCGGCTGAGGGAGGGAACGTCGCTCTCTATGGGGGAGAGAAGATGGCTCCCTTCCCGGAGGAGGTGGATGTTTTCACCGCCCCGCACTGGCGGATGAAGCAGCTCGTCGGGCTCTACTGTGACAAGGTAGGGAAGGGGCTGAGGGGCGTCGTGGGAACCGCCGCCACCGCCGCGACACACCCCCACGTCTCGGCCTCAGCCGGCGGATTGGAGGTACTGCGCCTGCGCACAAAAGGGGAGAATACTGCGGTTGCGCACTTGGGTTGCTGTCTTGCGCGCGACGTAGGTCTCCCTCTTGTTGCTTTTCTGCTTTTAGAAATGTTGATCCCCCCCCCCCCCTTTTAATCCAGAAATAAAAGATATATTTTCCTGTGGGGAATAACTGGCCCAAGGTCTCTGGTTTCCCCCTCCTTGTCCATCTCTTTGTTGTCGGTGTTTCTCAACTCCAGCAACTGGAAGATGTGAATTTCAGCTCCCTGGCTAGATAATTCTGGGAAATGGCAATATCACTTACACTTATATACCGCTTCATAGTGCTTTACAGCAATCTCTAAGTGGTTTACAGAGTCAGCATAGTGCCCTCAAAAATCTGGCTCCTCATTTTACCGACTTCAGGATGGAAGACTGAGTCAACCTAATATTGAAGTTCATCCATCTTCAATTTGCCTTAAGGAGCTGAAGGTCTAAAGCTGCACCGTGTCAGTCGCTGCCTTATAAATCTTATTAGTATTGCCATATTTTTCATCGGACTTCAGAATCCTCTTGTTGCTGAGGCCTAAGATAAAGACATATTAATGCATTATTTTATCATACATATGGTTCCCAATGCTAAATTTCTGAGCTAATGAAAGCTTCAGGAGTCTGAAAGACAATCCAGGATGGCAGAAAATTGGACTGTTGGAAAAATATGTGTTATTGAAATGTTGTTTGGCACAAGTATTAGATACAAAACAGGATGATTCAACAAGGTATGTATCTGAGTCAAGCATTTCATGGATTTTTTCTCCCGTCTCTGTTTTTTTCACTTTTTGCTGCAAGTAGTAATGACTTTGAGCATGAAGTTTTTATCATTTTTCAAGACCTTGACTGAATGCAGAAGTTGGAAGAACAGAACAAGAGCAATGTTCTGAAATCTGTTGCTGTAATTCAGTGTTTCCCAACCTTTTTTGAGCCGCGGCACATTATTCACATTTTCAAAATCCCGGGGAACATGGGGGGGGGGGGCTAAAAAGAAGTTTGGACAAAAAAAAAATCATTCTTCCGCCCTTTCGCTCCCTCCCTCTCCTTTCCTTCCTCTTTCTCTCTCCATCCCTCTTTCTTTCCCTCTTCCTTCCTCTCTTTTTTGCTCTCTTTCTCTCTCCCTCCTTCCCCCCTCTCTTGCCCTCTCTCTCTTGCTTTCCTTCTCTCTTTCTCTGTCTCTCTTGCTATCTCTCTTTCTTTCTCTCTCTTTCAAAGGACACTTGCCCCCGCCCCCGCCAGTGAAGCTCCAGCTGGAGCTCTTGTTTGCCACTGCCATCCCCCGGCTACTACACGGTGCCGCTGCTGCTGGTGCCCTTCCGCTGCCGGTGCCCTCCTGCTGGGCCCCAAAGGACATTTGTTGCCACCCCCGTCAGGGAAGCTCCAGCTGGGCGGGGCGGTGGACCTGGAGCTCCCACTCACAGCCTCCACCCCCAGTTACTGTCTGATGCCGCTGCTGCTGGCGGTCTCCTGCTGAGCCCCAAAGCTCATCTGCTGCGAAGAAGGAAGGCGTGGAAAAGGAGGCACGAAGAATGGAGCTAAGCTTCTGGTCTCGGAAGCTGAGCTTCGCGGCACACCTGACCATGCCTTGCGGCACACTGGTTGAAAAACACTGCACAGTGATTTTCAACCTTTTTTGAGCCGCGGCACATTTTTTACACTTACAAAATCTTGGGGCACACTACCAATCAAAATGACACAAAATAACACTCTAAGACACTCTCCTCTCTTTTCCCATCCCTGCCTCCTCCCCCCTTTTGTGTGTATACTCTTGAACCATTTCTCTATCTCTTCGTCTCTCTTGCCTTCTTTCTCTCTTTCTTTCTTTCTTTCTTTCTTTCTTTTTCTTTCTCTCTTTCTCTCTTGCTGTTTCTCTCTCTGTTTCTTGCTTTTCTCTCTCTCTCTCCCTCTCTCGCTATCTCTTTCTCTCTCTTGCTATCTCTCTTTCTCTCTCTCTTTCTCATACACCATGCCGCAGCAGCAGCATTGGGCAGTAGCCATGGGGCGGCGGCAGGACGGTCAGCTGTGAGGCGGAGCTCCAGAAGGGAGACACAGACGGTGGCTGGATGTGTTGCTAGACGCCGTACATGCTGGGCATGGGCGTGGGGCTGGAACCTCCGTCCTGGCCCAGCCAGCGGGACAGTGCCAGCCCCACAGTGCCAGCATGTATGGCGTCTAGCAACATATCCAATCGCCGCCGTCGGGCCTCAGTTTGGGAGCTCCGCCTCACAGCTGACCGCCCTGCCACCGCCCCACGCCTACTGCCCAATGCTGCTGCTGTGGTATGGTGTACGAGAAAGAGAGAGAGAAAGAGAGAGAAAGAGATAGCGAGAGAGAGGGAGAGAGAGAGAGAGAGAAAAGCAAGAAAGAGAAAGAGAGAAACAGCAATACTGCTGCTGCGGCGTGGTGTACACTGTTGCCGATCGCTCGCAGCAGCCGCCGCTGCTAGCGCCCTCCCGCCGGGCCCCAAAGTTCACCTGCTGCCGCCGCCAGGGAAGCTCCAGCCGGGCGGGGCGCTGCAGCTGCCGGAAAACTTGGAAGGCGCGAAGAAGGAAGCTTAGCTTCCAGTCTCGCAACTTTTTCCTCAGCAAAAAGTTGCGAGACAGGAAGCTGAGCTTCCTTCTTTGCGGCACACCTGACCATGTCACACTGGTTGGAAAACACTGGTCTAAAAAATAAGGGTATGTATGTTTGGCTAGGGAATTCTGAGAGTTTATTAATTCGACTTCTATGCCGCCCAATCCCAATGGGACTCAGGGTGGCTGAAGGGAGTTGAAGTTAAGTCCTCTTAAGATAGTCAGGTTTTGAGATCCTTAGTCTAAACCATACTTCTGGATCCTTAATGGAGCTCTCCTCTCTTGCCTTTTAAACCTTTTAAAATTTGTTTAACACGAGGGCCAATGGGGAAAATTTCCTTCAGTGCTCTTTTGCTGAGAAATGTTGGGCAGGACAGTTTTTGGAAAGTCATCTGACAGCCTTGCTGGTATTCCACCCACCTACCCTTTGATGGGGCAGAAGAGGAGGAGGTGGGGATTGCCCAGCCAGAAAAAACACTACGGATAGTGGGCTTCATAGGAAAAGCCTCAGCCTCCCGCCACCGCGCCTTTCAAATCGTGCAAAAAATCTCTGGAAAGCTGTAAGGCAGTGATGGCGAACCTATGGCATGGGTGCCACTGGTGTCACGTGGAGTCATATCTTCTGGCACGCGAGTTGTTGCCCTAGCTCAGCTCCAAGTGCATGTGTGTCTCGGCCAGCTGATTTTTGGTTCACACAGAGGTTCTAAGAGGGTGTTTTCACTTCCAGAGAGTCCCCAGAGGGATGGGGAGGGTGTTTTTACCCTTCCCCAGCTGCAGGGAAGCCTTTGGAGCCTGGAGAGGATAAAACATGAGCCTACTGGGCCCACCAGAATTTGGGAAACAGGCCCATTTTCAGCCTCCTGATAGCCTCCGGGGGAGGGAGGGGCAGAGGAAGCTGTTTTCGCCCTCTCCAGATATTGAATTACGGGTGTAGGCACTCACACATGCATAATAGCACATGCCCACTCTCTTTTGGCATCCAAGGAAAAAAGGTTTTGCCATTACTGTTGTAAGGCAAAGCAGGAAGATTGCAGTAAAGCTTTTTTTAAGAAAATGTGGACAGGAAGGAGTACTAATTCCATTGAAATTGGCGAAGGAGGCAAGGTGGCGGGGAGAGAGAAAAGGGCGGCTGCTGCCTCCCTTCGTTTTTGAGGCTTGCTCGCTTCTCATGCCTGCTCTTACAACTTAGCTGACCGTCCCAATACCCACTGCCAGAGCCCACTACACACTCTTTGACACAGCAGTCGAGAAAGAGCAAAATTAGCAAAGAAACAAAGGGTGGCATCTTCCCCATTATGACTGCGTGGCACTTGCAATATGCTCTGTGGAAGTTTCCTGTTGACTGCGCGACTGGGCAGTTACGCAGCTTAGAGGGAACAGTGCGCATGGCACACAGACCCATATCGGAGGACATGCGAGACTTTGCCATGTTTCATTTCCAGAGCGCGTGTGCATGCTGGCCAGCTGATTTTTAGCCTTGAGAAAGGATGTTTCATCCTCTGTATTTTTCAGGGAAGCTTTTGGTTTGCCGTTGTGCTGTTTTTTGAAATCCGGAGGGTTCAGAGAAGCTTTCTGAAGTCCTGGAGTGCAAAAAACTGCAAAATTGCAAAAGCCATTTTAAATTGCACTTTCAGATCACAGAGAAAGAGAACAGAAAGGTAGTGGCCCACGGGCCTGATGGCGCGCGAATCATATACTATAAACCAAAATCAGCAAAGTTTGGTAGCAATAGGGGTTGCTGATTTTCTTGCTAAGTACTTGTATTTCAATACAGTGTTAAGATGACTGGCTTGGTGTAGTGTAACACTTGTTTGGCTGTTGTATTCCATAGTACCTTGTGGAACTTGGGGTGCTGCCCTCTTTGCATAAGGACATCTAGTTTATATGGCGAGATCTCTAGATTGCAGTCCTTAATTTGTAGCTTGCAGGCAGAAGTGGAAAGTTTGTCCCAGCCACGTGCTTTAATGCAGCCATGTGTGCAGCCTCCACTTCCACAGCGCCCCCCGAGGAGGAGGGCTGTGTGGACAACTGTTGGTTCAGGAAGATTATGTGCAGTCGAGCAAAAACATAGCAATTTCGGTCTCTCTGTATCAAATTCCTATAATGTCCTTGCAGATTTAAATAGTAAGGATGTTGTAGGTATTAGCAAGGTCCCTCAGGTGGAGAATGAGGGGATGTTCAAAGGAGAAGTTGTTGTAAATGAGGTGTATAGTGTCACCAATCCATCAAGTGCAGTTAGTAGAAATAAAAAGAGGACAGTGGTGTAAAGCTGAAGGTTTTGGCTATGTAAGTCATGATGTCAGTAGGTGGTCAGTAGGAGTTATTTAAAAGGGATGGTTTGCATCCATCATACAGAGGTACCCAGGTGCTTGGTGAGGAATTCAGAACTTTTTTGGACAGGCATTTAAACTAGGTAAAGGGGACAGAGATGTAACTGATGTGGTTGATTTCTGTCCCCGACCAATGAGGATAAATCAGTTTCTGGAAGCTTATGAATAGGGAGCTGTAAATAGAATAGATGTAGTTGTTGATGATAAGGGGCAAACTAATAATGAAAATAATGTTCTTCGGGTAACGTGCACGAATGCTCGAAGCTTGAGTAACAAGATCTGTGAGTTAATGGCCATAATATTTGGATCTGGTTGCCATAACTGAGACATGGTTTAAGGATTCTAATGAATGGGAAATATCCATATCAGGATATACACTGTATAGGAAGGATAGAATAGAGAGAAAGGGAGGAGGAGTAGCCATTTATGTTAAAGAAAGTCTAAAAACAACACTAATTCAAAATACGTGTAAAGATCTGGAGACTCTCTGGATTTGCATGCAAAATAAAGACGGTTCTGTCATTAGAATTGGGGTGATCTATAGGCCTCCAGGGCAATCTGAGGAATATGACAACAAGATGGTGGATGAAATTACCCAAATGGCAGTAAGGGGAAATATTGTGGTTATGGGTGATTTCAACATGCCTGATGTTGACTGGAATATCCCCAGTGTCCTTACATGCAAAAGTAAGAATATAGTAGAAGCCTTTACAGGAGCAGCTCTGGCACAGCTGGTTAAGACACCAACTAGAGGGGAGAATATTCTAGATTTAGTTTTTATGAATGGGAATTGGGTTTCAGAGGTCAAGTGGGAGAAAATTTAGGTTGCAGTGACCATCTATGTTTGTGGTTTGATGTAAAAACTGATTGTGAGCAATCCTATACTGCAACCAAAGTATTGGATTTCAGAAAAACAAATTTTAATGCAATGGGGGAATATTTAAATAATGAATTAAAGGTGAGGGATAAAATGGCAGGAGCGAGCACCCAGTGGACTGTATTAAAAAAGGCCATCTTAAAAGCCACTGGACTGTATGTAAGGCAAATAACTAAAGGTAAAAGGAAGAAGAAACCGCTATGGTTTAGCAATGATGTAAGGGCTATAGTCAATGAAAAAAAGGCTGCCTATAGGAGGTATAAAGAGTCTGGAAGTATAGCTGATAGAGAGGTGTATAAAATGAGACAGAAGGAGGCGAAACAGATAATACATGCTGCTAAAGCCTCAAAAGAGGAAGAAATTGCCAAATCTGTAAAGAAGGGGGATAAAACCTTCTTCAGATATATTAGTGATAGGAAGAAGAAAAACTGCAGCATCACGAAGCTTAGTACCGGGAATAATACATGCATTGATGGGAATAAGGAGATCGCTGACCATTTCAATAGCTACTTCTGTTCAGTTTTCTCAAAAGACACCTTACAAAATAATACTATAGAGCAGTGATGGGCAACCTTTTGAGCTTGGTGTGTCAAAATTCGCCAAAAAACTGAGCATAACTCGGGTGGTGTGTCACCTTGAGAAAAAAACTGGGCGGCATAGAAGTATATATATATATATATATATATATATATATATATATATATATATATAGGTAGGTAGGTAGGTAGATATATAGGTAGATAGGTAGGTAGGTAGGTAGATAGACAGATAAACAAACAAAAAATAAATATAAATATAAATAAATAATAAATCCCTTCTTTTTTATTAAAAGAAATTAATAATAAAACCAAACCAAACTCTATTACTATTAAAACTAAAACAACCAGCAAATTCAAAAACATAACTATTAATAAAAACAGGTGAGGGTTGGGGGTTTTCTTTCTCTGTTATTATTTAAGTGCTTTTACCATATGCTTTAAATCAGTGATTTTCAACCTTTTTTGAGCCGCGGCACATTTTTTACATTTACAAAATCCTGGGGCACACCACCAACCAAAATGACACAAATCTAATAAATAAATAAATAAATAAATAAATAAATAAATAAATAAATAAATAAATAAATACATACATACATACATACATACATACATACATACATACATACATACATAAATAACCCCCTCATATATACAATCCCATGTAACATCCCCTTATAAATACAGTGGTACCTCGAGATACGAGTTTAATTCGTTCCGGACCTGGGCTCTTAAGTCGAGCAGCTCTTATCTCGAACGACTTTTCCCCATAGGAATTAATGTAAATAATTTTAATTGGTTCCAGCCCTCAAAAAACTCACAAAGTTAGTCTAAATTATGCAGAAAGACATGTTTTTAATGAAGAAATGTACATGTACATATAAATGAATAATGAAGTTTCTTTCATTTAACTTGTAAACTTTCTTAAACTTTTAAATTTACATATGTTCAACTTCTCTGCCACCCAATCCTGTAGGAAAGAGGTCCCCAACCCTTTTTGCACCAGGGACCGGCTTTAAGCGATCAAGAGAGGAATGGGTGAATGAATGGACGGAGGGTGGGAAGGAAGGAAGGAAAGAGGGAAGGGACAGGAACAGAGGAAGGAAGCAAGGAAACTTATGAAAGGGGAGAGTAAGAGAGGAATGAGTGAAGGGAGGGAGGGAGGGAAGAAGGTGGGAAGGAGAAAGAAAAGAAGAAATAGAGGAAGGGAAGGTAAAAGAGAGAAAGAAAAAGAGCAAGAAAGCAAGAAAGAAAGAAAGAAAGAAAGAAAGAAAGAAAGAAAGAAAGGGGGAAGGGACAGGAACAGAGGAAGGAAGCAAGGAAACTTATGAAAGGGGAGAGTAAGAGAGGAATGAGTGAAGGGAGGGAGGGAGGGAAGAAGGTGGGAAGGAGAAAGAAAAGAAGAAATAGAGGAAGGGAAGGTAAAAGAGAGAAAGAAAAAAAGCAAGAAAGAAAGCTGCAAGCACCCCCCCGAGCCCCCCAGGCCGGCTGCAACCTTTTAAAACACGCGCGCCGCTTCGCAGCTGTCTCTTGAAGCCGAACGCGGAAGTTAGCGTTTGGCTTCAGGAGACAGCTCCTTGGCGCTTGTATCTCGAATTTGGGCTTGTAAGTAGAACAAAAATATCTCTCCCCTCCCAGCTCTTATCTCGAGTTGCTCTTAAGTAGAGCAGCTCTTATGTCGGGGTTCCACTGTACAGTCAATCATCAATCATCCCTCCTCAAATTTATACCACTGTCTCATTTCTGGGTATTTCTCCTGTCTTTCCCCCTTTTCTCTCATGTTTCTCATTTCTCTCTCTTCCTCCCTTTTCCCCTCATTCCTTCTCCCTCTCACTTCTCCTCTTTTTCCATCCCTGTCTCTTTCCCCCCCTTATGTGTGTGTGTGTATACACTCGAACCATTTCCAAAACCAGTTGAGGGCTGGGTTTTTTTTATCATTAAATTCTTTTCAAAAACAGGTGTGGGCTGGGGGTGCGTTCTTATTATTTGGATGCTTTTTACCATATGCTTCAAAAATCACCTCTCTCTCTCTTTTGTTTCTCTCTCCTCTCATTCTCTGCCTCAATCATTTTCTCATTTCTCCTTTTTTCTCCCCTTTTTGTTCTCATTTCTGTCGCTCTCCTTTCCTCTCCCTATCTGTCTTGCTTTCTCTTGCTATCTTTTTTCTCTCTTGCTTTCCTTCTCTCTCTCTCTTGTTCTCTTATTTTCTTTCTCTCTCTCTCTTGTTCTTTCTCTCTCATGCTTTCTCTTGTTCTTTTAAAATTTTTTAAAAAGTGTGGGCGCACGCTACTACGCATGCGTGAGTTCTGACATCCATAATTCGCTACCCCTCCTCTCTCTCTTTCTCTCTCCTCCTTCCTCTCTCATCTCTCTTCCCTTTCTCTCATTCCCTTTCTCTCTACCCTTTCTATCTCTCACTCTTTCCTTCTCTCCCTCCCTTTCTCTCTTTCTTTTCTCTCATTCCCTCTTTCTCTCTCTCCTTTCTATCTCTCACTCTTTCCTTCTCTCCCTCCCTTTCTCTCTCTTTCCTTTCCCTCATTCCCTCTTTCTCTCTATCCTTTCTATCTCTCTTTCCTTCTCTCCCTCCCTTTCTCTCTCTTTCCTTTCTCTCATTCCCTTTCTCTCTATCCTTTCTATCTCTCACTCTTTCCTTCTCTCCCTCCCTTTCTCTCTTTCCTTTCTCTCATTCCCTCATTCTCTCTATCCTTTCTATCTCTTTCCTTCTCTCCCTCCCTTTCTCTCTCTTTCCTTTCTCTCATTCCCTTTCTCTCTATCCTTTCTATCTCTCATTCTTTCCTTCTCTCCCCCCCTTTCTCTCTTTCCTTTCTCTCATTCCCTCTGTCTCCTGGGGCTGACTGCGCCTGCCCTGCACCCCCAACCGCGGAGGGAAAGCATTTGCCTTTCGGCACCGCCAACCCCCCCTCCACCAGCAGCAAAAGCCTTTCGGCTCCGTCGTTCAGGCTTTTGCTGCTGGTGGAGGGGAAGGCACCAAAGGCAAACGGTGCATCCCTCCAGAAGCAGCAAAAGCCTAAGCGGCGGGGCGCGCCGTTTGCCTTTGGCGCCTTCCCCACCACCAGCAGCAAAAGCCTGAACGACGGAGCCGAAAGGCACCAGAAGCAGCAAAAGCCTAAGCGGCGGGGCTCGCCGTTTGCCTTTGGCGCCTTCCCCTCCACCAGCAGCAAAAGCCTGAACGACGGAGCGCCCCGCCGCTTAGGCTGTTGCTGCTTCTGGGGAGGTGCACCGTTTGCCTTTCGGCTCCGTCGTTCAGGCTTTTGCTGCTGGTGGAGGGGGGGGGGTTGGCGGTGCCGATGCCAAATGCTTTCCCTCCGCGGTGGGGGGTGCAAATGGCGCGACGTCTACGCAGGTTTTTTTTTTCAGACTCTTTTTTGCGAGCCCGGCATGATTTTTTTAAAATTACAGATTAATAATAACCCCTCATCCTTCCCCTCTTCCCCTCCCTCTCTCCCTTTATATTTAACCCTTCCTTCCTCTCTCCCTCTCTCCCTCTTTTCTCTTTGGTGAACCCCCCAAACTGTTCAGACTCAAGAAAAAGCTTATCAAGGGGGGGGGGTGTTTGTGAAAATCTAGTTATGAGCCGCCAAAGACGTCCACGCAGGGTTTTTTTTTTCCCACTCTTTTTTGCGAGCCCGGCATGATTATTTTTAATTACAAATGAATAACCCGGTAAGGGTTTACCTGTAACAGCTATAAGAGAAACGGCAATTAAATTATTCAGCCCTCCCCGATGCGATCGACCCAAGGTGAGGAGACACCATGCGCTGCTCGTGGAGGGAAAGAAGTGAAGGAGGGGAGGGGAGGTTGGAGTAGATTTCCTGGTGGAGCGATATGGGATGAGCAGTTTAATGTGTAAGCAAAGTAGGACCCCGGGTAAATAGCCCTGGGAGTAAAATTAAAATTGCAACCGGCGCAATTTTTTAAAAAATTGGTGCAAAACAAAATTAAGGGGAGAGGAAAAATAATAATAATAATTGCAGTTGCTGTACTTGCAGTCGGTGGGAAATTGGAAAGCGGGGAGATTTGCATCTTCACCACTCTAAGCTCCCTGTTTCTCCGGCGTGTCACCTAAAATGGCTCCGCGTGTCAGTGCTGACACGCGTGTCATAGGTTCGCCATCACTGCTATAGAGGGATATAGCATTGCTTCCAGCTGTACGGATTCAGCTCCAGTGATCTTAGAAGCCGATGTCTTAGAAGAACTTGAACAATTAAAGATAAATAAGGCAATGGGTTCAGATGGCACCCACCCCGGAGTTCTTAAAGAACTCAGATCTGCCATTGCTACCCCCCTGACTGATTTGTTTAACCAATCCCTGTTAACAGGAGATGTTCCTGAGGATTGGAGAATGGCCAGTGTTGTGCCTATCCACAAGAAGGGCAGTAGAGAAGAAGCTGGTAACTACAGGCCAGTTAGCTTGACATCAGTTATAGTTAAAATGATGGAGACTCTACTCAAAAAGAGGATAAATCAGCACCTAAAAAACAATAACTTATTGGACCCAAATCAGCATGGCTTTACTGAAGGAAAATCATGTCAGACTAATCTCATTGATTTCTTCGACTATGTCACAAAGGTGTTGGATCAAGGTGGTGCCGTGGATATTGCCTATCTGGACTTCAGCAAAGCCTTTGATACGGTTCCACATAAAGAGCTGATAGATAAATTAGTGAAGATTGGACTTAATCCCTGGATAGTTCAGTGGATTTCAAGCTGGCTGAAGCATGGACATCAGAGAGTTATTGTTAATGGCGAATATTCTGAGCAGAGACAGGTTACAAGCGGTGTGCCACAAGGGTCTGTTCTGGGTCCTATTCTTTTTAATATGTTTGTGAGTGACATAGGGGAAAGTTTGGTAGGGAAGGTTTGCCTATTTGCCGATGACTCTAAAGTGTGCAATAGGGTTGATATTCCTGGAGGCGTCTGTATTATGGTAAATGATTTAGCTTTACTAGATAAATGGTCAATGCAATGGAAACTGCAGTTTAATGTTTCCAAATGTCTGGAGGACAGAAGGAAAAGGGGGGACATGATCGAAACATTTAAATATGTTAAAGGGTTAAATAAGGTTCAGGAGGGAAGTGTTTTTAATAGGAAAGTGAACACAAGAACAAGGGGACACAATCTGAAGTTAGTTGGGGGAAAGATCAAAAGCAACGTGAGGAAATATTATTTCACTGAAAGAGTAGTAGATCCTTGGAACAAACTTCCAGCAGACGTGGTTGGTAAATCCACAGTAACTGAATTTAAACATGCTTGGGATAAACATATATCCATCCTAAGATAAAACACAGGAAATAGTATAAGGGCAGACTAGATGGACCATGAGGTCTTTTTCTGCCGTCAGTCTTCTATGTTTCTATGTTTCTAAAACAGCACAATGGGCAAACTGGAAGTACGTTTACCTGAACTTCTGGTTTGCCCATTTCTGCATGTTTTTCACCTACCAAGCGTCGGAATGGCCTGTGCGCATGCGCGGGGGAAGTGTGTGTGAGAGAGGGGGAAAGCACATGCATGGGGGGAGGAAAGGTATGAGCATGTGCACGCATGCTAGAACCCCCCCCCCTTTTGGCATGTGAACCGAAAAAAGTTCGCCATCACTGCTATATTATATGCTTCAGGAAAGATAATTATCAGCAATGTTCCCTCTTAATTTTCCCCCCCGGTGTGGGTGGAAAACTATAGTGTCTGAGCAGTAGTCCCTTTGGGACTGGGCAGCATAGAAGTATAAATAAATAAATAAACAAATAAGAAAAAAATTCCCATCTTTTTTATTAAAAGAAATTAATAATACCGTAAAACAAAAACAAAATCTATTACTAGTATTACTATCTTCTCTTTTTCCATCCCTGTCTCCTCCCCCATGTGTGTGTGTGTGTGAACTCTTGAACCATTTCCAATAACAGGTGGGGGCTATTGGAAATGGTTCAAGAGTTCTCTCTCTCTCTCTCTCTCACACACACACACACACACACACACACACACACACACGAGGCTGGGTTTTTTTCTCTCTGTTATTATTTGGGTGCTTTTTACCATATGCTTTAAATCAAGAGTAATTTCTCTCTTGCTCTCTCCCCCTCTTGCTCTCTCTCTCTCTCTCTTTTTCTCACTTTCTCCCTCTATCTCGCTCTGTCTGTTGCTCTCTCTTTCTCTCACTCTTTCTCTCTTGTTTTCTTTCTCTCTATTGCTTTCTCTCTCTCTCACTCTTTCTTTCTATCTTTCTTTCTTTCTCTCTTGTTCTCTCTCTTGCTATCTCTCTCTCCCCTTTCTCTTTCTCTCTCTCACACTTTCTCTCTTGTTTTCTTTCTCTTGCTTTCTCTCTCTCTCACTCTTTCTGTCTCTCTTGCTTTCTTTCTCGTTCTCTCTCTTGTTCTCTTGCTATCTCTCTCTCTCCCCCTCTTTCTCTCTCTCTGTTCAATAAATAATTGTTGAAGAAAAAATGTAGTGCATTACTTTCTGGGTGACCCTCATACTATGTTTATAAAGAAGTTAATGAACCCAGCTGAATCAGTCTGTGTGTGCTTCTGGAAATTGATTTTTCTGCAACAAACTCTGATAGATTATCGGTCCAGAGCACATGCATTGTAATTTAAGCTGAAGAGATTGCTTGTGTTTAGAAAGAGAAAGAAGACAGAGAGAAAATTTCAGGATGGCAGCTGTTGAAATTAAGGAGTGCTCTGTGCTTCATTTGGGACAAAAGAATTATATAATATGGGCTGGAAAAAATGAAATTTTTCCTGAAGGCTAAGAAGCTGTGGGATACGATTATTAATCCACCACGGGCTTTTGCAGCTGGAGAACAGAAAAATCATGATAAAGCAATGGCCTTATATAATCTTAAATTTAGAAGATGAGCAGTTTATTAATGTAGTTGTTTTAAGAATGCAAAGGAGGTCTGGCTGAAATAAGAGCTCTGTATGTGAATATGTCAGCATGCAATATTGTGCAATTATCAAAGAAATTATACAGAGCCTGTCTGCAACCAGGTGAATCTGTGGAAAGACATTTATTGCAAATGCAAACTCTGTGGAGTTGGAACAGTGTAGAATGAATATTCCTGAGTCCCAGAAGGTGTTGTTGGTGTTAAACCTCCTTGATGAAACTGAGACATTGCATCTGCAGTGTTTGAATTCAAATCAGAGCAGGACTTGCATTTGGAAGTTTTAAAGGCATGTTCAATTGCAGAAGAGAACAAACACCATTACAGAAGGAGCCACAAGGAGAAATTCCTGAGGTGGGGGCCCAGGGATCGGAGACAAGTGGAAATTTCCACAGACTGAAGGTCTGTAGAGAAGCAAAAAAGCTGCAGAAGATATCAGATTACAGTCCAGCAAAGACTTTCTAAAGAGCAACAACATTTAAAAAGAACTGTTTGCAAAGAAAAGGCTGTTTGCAAAGAAGAAATTATTTTCAAGACAAATTGATGGAAAAATTGCCGTTGTAAAAGTTGGTTGTTGCAACAGCACAGACAAATGGTTAATAGACAGTGGGGCAAGTCAAACTATTGTTAATACTGTAATTCTAAATTGTTTTAAAGGTTGGTTCCAGCTGCTCGAGATGCAGTAGTCTTGTCAAATGGCCCGAAGGCTAAGGTCATTGGAAGAGGCTGTGTGCAAATTCCATATCTGGAAATAAGGTTTAATGGTATATTATGTCTGCCTGAAATGGAGCATAATTTGCTGAGTATCTATAGTTTAGACAAGCAAGGATTTGAGACCACATTTGTAAATGGGAGGTAAAGAGAATTGGGAATGTATGTGCACAGGGCATGAAAGAAGATAATTTTTATGTGTTGCAGGGACAAAAGGTTCAATATGCTCAGACAATAATTAATTAATTATTAATTAGATATATAGGCAGCTCTTCTCGCTTCTCCTTCTCCTAGAATGTGCCACAGTATGTTTCATGTGTTCATCTCTTGCACAGAAGACTTGGTCATGCCAACTTCTGAGTTTTGCAAATGATGGAACAGTTTGCAGAAAGTTTGACCTTAAAGGGATGTAAGGCATATTTGGACTGTGCAGTATGCAGAGCATCAGTCCAAGTTATTCCCAGTGAGCAAAAGTAGTACAAGGCATATAAAAAGAGCTCTAGAACTGGTTAGAGTGCAGTAAAGCTACTTCAGCTGACTGTTAGCTACGGTTCAGTGGTCTATTCTTACCATTGGTTCAGGGTTGACTCAGCCTTCCATCCTTCTGAGATGGGTAAAATGAGGACCCAGATTGTTGGGGACAATATGCTGATTCTGTAAACCGCTTAGAGAGGGCTATAAAGCACTATGAAGCGGTATATAAGTGCTAAAAGTGCTACATGTAGATTTGGTTGAGCCTATGCAAGCCAGTTTGGGAGGAGCAAAGTATGCGCTGGTCATTGTAGATGAGTACAGCAGGTTTGGGTTCTGCTATTTACTAAAGGGAAAAACAGAGGTGCTACAAAAGTTTAAGCAATGGGTAAACTTTGTAGAAAGGTGGTATAAACAATAGATATACATTGTTTCAAAATGACAGGTTCAGAATTTATGTCAACAATGATTGGGACAGTTGGGAATAAAAAACACACACAAATCCATACACAGCAACAGAGAACAGTGTTGTTGAGAGGAAGAATGGAGTCCTACAAATCATGAAGGACTCACTGCTGGAGGATTCTGGTTGAGCAGGTCATACTGGGGTGAAGCCATCGTGACTGCTAATTACTTAATAGGTTGTGGAGTTCCTCCATTAATGATACTCCATATGCAATGCTATATGGGAGGAAACCATCTCTGGCATCTCTTGAGAGTTTTTAGAAGTACTGTGTGGGTGCATATTCCAAAAGCAATTAGAAGAAAGGGACAACCAAAGGCTAGAAAACTCAGGTTTATGGGCTATGAGCCAGGTTCAGAACGCTATCGTTTTTGTGATGGAAGGAAAAGAATAGAGATTTCCCACTAGTTTTACAGAGCAAAATTGGAACAGAATTGATACAAATTTTGGGAATGATTTGCTTAATGATGGTGATCCACTTAGTGACGGTAACTCACTTAGTGACAATAATTCATTTAGTGATGGTGTCAGGTTTCAGGGAGGAAAAACTGAACAAGATATTAAGCAACAGAGGATTGACACACAGATGTAGTCAATGCCATGCAGGTCAGAGCGATGGAACAAGGGGATTTCACCTGACAGGTATTCTGCTAGTAAAGTTAAAGTATATAATGTATGGTATGATCCAAGAAACTATAAGGAAGTATTGGCATTACCTAAAGTTGAACAAGTAAAATGGAAAGAAGCCATGAACAAGGAAGTGAACATGGGAGACCATGCACAGAGTAGCAAAGCTGTGGGATGTAAGTGGGTATACAAGAAGAAAGCACTGCCCAATAATGAGGTGCAATATAAAGCAAGGTTAGTGGTACACGTTTTTTCACAGATGAAAAATGTGCAGTATGATGAGGTATTTGTGCCAACTGTAAAGAGTGAAAGCATCACACTTGCACTACCATTGGCAGCAGCGCATGGCCATAAAATTTGGCATTTTGACATAACCACTGTATTCCTCAGTGCTGAGTTACAGGAAGAAATTTACATGGTTCAAGCACCAGGGTATAAAAGTAAAAAGCCTAACATGGTGCATAAATTGAACAAGGCCATTTATGGGCTGAGGCCGTCATCTAGGAATTGGAATAACTGCATTGAAGGGTTCAAGAGTTGCAAGGCTGATGGTTGCATATACTTCACACTGAAAAGTTACAAGTTGGAGATTGTCAATTATTAGCATTTGTGGATGATCTTTGTTTCATTGCAAAAGATGCATTACAGGTAAAAGAATTTGCTAATAAGTTGGAAAAGAAATTTGAACTAAAGAATTTGGGAGAAATGAAAAATTATCTTGGTGTAGAGATACAAAAGATTGATAAAGGTTATGTTCTCAGCCAAAGAAGAAAAAATGAACAGTTGCTCTAGAGATATAACATGAAATATTGTGACATTGCTCTAATATCTATGAGGACAGATTTTAATAATAGTTTAAGTGAGGACAAAAGTGAAGCCTGTGATCAAGAGATACATCAGTCAGCAAGAGGGAGCCTGTTATATCTGTCACAGTGGTCCAGACCAGACATAGCTTGTGCAGTAAGCCTCTTGAGTCGCTTTACTGCTGCACCAATGCAATTGGATTCTCAGGGATTTGAAGGGAATTATGAATTTGGGTCTTCAAATAGAGGTCTTTGAAGAATTAAAATTGAAATGCTATGCTGATAATGATTATGCAAATGATGTAAAAACCAGAAAGTCCAAATCTGGGATTGTAGTATTGTTTGGAGAGTCTTTAATTGGTTGGAAGTCCAGAAAGAAAATAAGTGTCACCATTTCAACTGCAGAAGCAAAATTTATTGCGTTGACTGAATTACCTTCAGAGGTAACCTGGTATGTACAACTGTTACAGCATTTAAATGTAATATTTAGTGAAGCTGTAATGGTGAATGAAGATAATTCTGCCTGCATTATATTATAACAGGTGACAGTAAAGAATAGAAGCAAGCATGTGAACATTAAATTTATCTATCTATCTATCTATCTATCTATCTATCTATCTATCTATCTATCTATCTATCTATTCATAAGCTGCCCTTCTTGCAGACTCAGGGCAGCATGAGTCAACGAGGAGAATATTGTAATGTCAGGGAAGCCATAAAATGTAAATTAATTAGCTTGCTTCACTCTTCTTCAGAGGACAATTTGGCAGACATAATGACCAAGCCATTGGGTGTTGTGCACTATGGGAAGAATACAAAATTAATTGGATTTATATCTTCCAGTCATGAAGGGAGGAGTGTTAAGATATTCATGAACTGGGAGAGCCATGTTAACAAGATCAGCCAATGAATAGGTATAGCAGCTAAGTCAGCCAATGGGAGTTAAACACTTCTGAGTCTCTGCAGAGAATCGAAACTGGAAACTTAAGTTTAAGGCTGGGCGTGGCTCATCCCACTGTTCTCTGGTTCACTCTGTGCTCTCTTTCCATTCTGTACTCTTAGCCCTCTCTGTGTTTGTCTGGTCTGCTAAAATGTCCTGCTTGTGTTTTACTTGGAAGAAATAATCTACCTTGTGGTACTGTATATATACTACTATCTTTATAAAGAAATTAACAAACCCAAATGAATCAGTCATCTGTGTGTGCGTCTGGAAATTGATTTTTCTGGAACA
Organism: Erythrolamprus reginae; assembly: GCF_031021105.1. Taxonomy (NCBI): domain Eukaryota; kingdom Metazoa; phylum Chordata; class Lepidosauria; order Squamata; family Dipsadidae; genus Erythrolamprus; species Erythrolamprus reginae. Next base: position 38,917,985 of record NC_091956.1, on the reverse strand, counting down.
AACTCTGATACTCATGATGGAACTCTTGAATATAACTAGGTACATCTAAACACGTTTTCTCAGAAAACATGGAAATAACGTAACCTTTTTCATGTTCAAACTTTACTTTGAAGACATAAATTATTACTTATTGCATATAATTACTGCCTGAATAAGATTTTTCAAATGAAAGATTAAGTATTTCAAATGAAAAATCTGCAGTCCCAGCTAAGAGGACTGTTAATCATAATATCTAGACCCAATTTTTTTTTTTAGAATGCTTATTTGTATGTTGTGAGCCGCCCCAGTCCTCAGAGAGGGGCGGCATAAAAGTCCAATAAATAAATAAATAAATTGGTGACCATGAAATACTGTTTTAATTTTTTAATTTTTTTACATTTTTAGTGTTTCCTGAATGTTATGTATTTTTAGCTATCATGAATACAAAAATATTAAATAAAGTACATGTCTGAGGAGATTCTCAGTCATCCAGGTCATAGTTATCTCAAAGGTGCTTTTTAAAAAGGCAACTGGATAGTTTTTTCATTGAGGAAGAAGAAAATGTTTGATGATGGGGGGGGTGGAAAGATAGGCACAGTGGTATCTCTTCTTACGAACGCCTCTTCATACAAACTTTTCGAGATACGAACCAGGTGTTCAGGATTTTTTTTGCCTCTTCTCATGAACCATTTTCGTCTTACGAACCCTCGCTTCTTTCCCGGCTACTACTGCGAGCAGCGGCCAAAACAAGCAATTATGTTTGTAGGCTGTGATGAACTGGAGCAAGGCTTTGCTGTGCGGGGTCTCCCCCCCCCAGCCCTTTTGCTAGAAAGCGGCGCATGTGAGGAGCTCTCCGCAGCCGTCCCAGGTTGGCGGCTGGATAAAGAAAGGCTAGTGAAGTCCTTGGAAGGCAGCGAAACAGGGTGTGTGGGAAAAGCCAGGCTTACAGAGTCCTTTGAGGGCAATGGGGAGGGATGGGAGTCCCTCGCAGTCAGTGTGGTGCGAAGCGTCCCTTTGCAGCGTCTTCTGTGCCAGAGCTCTCCCAGAATAGGCCTCCATCCCGGACTGCCTGCTCGCACAGCTGCCAGTAGTTTCCCTTCAGGAAAAAAGCACACAATTCACCTCGACCCCCCCTCCTTGGTCGCTTACAGGGTGGGCGGCATCGTGTGGGCGGCGGGGATTCCCTACTGAACATATGAACGTCTGGAGCTTCCCGGAGCTTCCTGCCTATTTCCTCATAGTCAGGGACGCTGCAACAAGCTGCGGCTTCGGCGTGGGTGGCAGGGATTCCCTGCCTATCATATGAGCGTCGGGAAGCTTCCCAGAACTTCCCCGACTGCCGCTGGACCTTTTCGGAGCGCTTATCAATCAGTCGCTCCAGGCGTCTGCCATTTGGGGGCAGTTCAGACAGGAAGGGAGGCACATGCCCTCCCAGAACAGGCCTCGATCCTGGGCTGCCCGCTCGCACAGCTGCCAGTAGTTTCTCTTCAGGGAGAGAGCATGCGATTCACACCGCCTCCCCCGCAGTTGCTTCTGCTGCAATGGCCAAAAGAGAGTGGTGCCCATGGAGTCCTTAGGCAGCTGTGCCTCCAGAGCTGCTGCCTGCCCACAGCGCCCCGCAGGTGGCGACTGCCACGGGCGCTTGACTCCACTGCCAAAGGCCAGAGAGGGAGGGAGCCTCCTCCCTTTCCTCCCCCCGACATGGCAGCGGCATTTGGCAGGCTACCTGACATTTTTACCGGCCGGGAAACATGCAAGGCGAATTTGCAGACGGGTCCTTCCTTTCCAAGGACTCGGCAAAACCCTTTAGCAGTGGTCCCCAAACTACGGCCCGCGGAACGGATGCAGCCCGCTGAGGCTACTTATCCAGCCTGCGGCAGCACATGAGATTTTACCCATATAGGTATAATAAGCTCCCTAACTTTTGAAGCGGCTCAAATCCACGCTGTCCCAAATAGTTCACTCGCCTCTAAGATCTGCCACTAAGATCTGCCGAAGAGGAAGAAGATCCAGATTGTGCGTGAAGGGGTAAGTGACAGAGGGGACGGGGTGTGGATCCCAGGCTAGGGATGGCACGTGCAGGGAGGGTTGTTTGGGTTTAAAAGGCTGGTTAAAAACTTGCGCTCCCTCCCCCACGTGGCTTGGAGTCCCACTGGGACGGAGCCCAGCCAGAGAGAGATTTTGCAGAAGCAAAAGACTTCTCTCTGGCCGGACACCACCCCTACGGGACTCCCAAGGTGTGCGGAGGGGACGCCTTGCCCCCAGGATCCATGGCCGCAACCCCATGTGACTTGGGCTCCCTTTCCAAGCCAGCCCTCAGCAAAGTCCATGCTGCGTGGGGGCAAGGGGGTGGGGGTTGAGGCGGGGAACTCATCCCTGGCCAGGCGACAGGTGAGGTCCTCCCGCTGCAGGGCTCACGCGATGCAACTCTGGTTGGTCTCCTCCTCCCCCTCCCTCCCCGCGTGGCAGTGTTATAGCCTCTTTTTAAAAGTGTTTCCTGTTTATTGGTTACAGTGAATGATTGACTTGTGCACTTAAAACAGGTTTTTAAAAGCCCTACATTGCCGGGTCCCCCCTTCAAACACCCCCCTCTGCTTTGCTTGGGGAAGCTCCTCCCAGGGCCTGGTGAGGGCCGGGCTATTTACTCCGCTCTTTGGGCTCACGATAGGGCCACTGGATGTTTTCCTTCGGCGCCTTCCACTTGCTCATCGTGGCGGGCCCCTCTCAACATTCCTAGCTTTCTTGGCACAGGAGGGGAAGGGAGGAGAGAGAGTGGTGTTATGGCCTCTTGCAGGTCCATTGATTGCAGGTCAGTGCAGACAATGGGAGGAGGCGTGAAACTTTGGAAGGGGGGGTGTTGTCTCGGCCAAAGGGGGAAAAAGTAAAAGGGGCTGGAGCCGAGTGCTGGGCAGCACATCTCTTCTCCACCCCACTTCCCTCCAACACGCAAGGGATCTAGACCCCTCAGTGCAGCCCCCCCCATTTTGGAGCCAATAGAAACTGCTCCATTACGATCCCTCCTTTATTTCTTTATTGGCCAAATGTGATTGGACACACAAGGGAGGAGAGAGAAACAAATGAGAGAGTGAAGGGGGAGAGAGAGGGAGAGGACACAGAAATGAGAGAGGCCTGGAAGGAGAGAATGAGAGAGAAGGAAAAGAGGGAAAACAGAGAAAGAAGTGTAGAGAAAGAAAGAAAAGGGAAAGAGAGACAAGAAAGAGAGAAGTAGAGAGGAAGGAAGGAAGGAAGAATGAAATGAATGGAGGGACAGAGGAAGGAAGGACTGTTTTGGGGGGGGGTTATCTTTACATTCAAATAACAGTGTACCATCTAATTTTCCATGAATAAAATGCGGTATTTTGTTAGTAACTAATATCAATCATCAAAAGAGTTGCAAAAATTATTTTTCTAATTTTGTCATCCAGTTACATTCATTTTCTTTTAATTAAATTCCCTCCTTAATGTTCCTTCAAAAAGTACACCAATTATATTTCTAACTTATTAACCATTATGCCAAAGTGCTTCCTTCTTTCCTTATACATTTTTCTAAAAACCAAGAATACCTTGTATAGCCAATCAGATGTTAACAAAAGAAAATCAAAAACAAAACATAAACATATCGGAATTTCAGTGTCAGGCCCAATATTCAGACTTCTTCCCCCCCTCTAAATAGTACATTCCCATTTTGTTTTTTTACTTTAAAATAAGGTATGTGCAGTGTGCATAGGGATTTGTTCATAGTTTTTTTATATAGTCCGGCCCTCCAAATGTCCGAGGGATAGTGAACTGGCCCCCTGTGTAAAAGTTTTGGGGACCCCTGCCCTTCAGCTTCACCAAGGCTTCCTCCCTCCATCCGCTTGCTCCCGAGTAAAGGTCCTTGGCTCTTTCTCTCTCCCTCCCCGTCCCAAATGGCAGCCCTCCTCCACACCCTGATGTTTCGAATCACTCCTCTTTTAAACGTCTGGGTGGCCCAGCCAGACCTGGACAGGCTACCTGGCTTTTAAGGATATGGACAATGATTCAACAGTCCAATTCAGAAACCTGAAGGGCCCCCAACTCAAACCGCAGCTTCCCACAATCCTCTCCTTCCAGCCCTGGGAGCTCAGGAGCAAGCAAACGGAGGGACGAAGCCTTGGCAAAGCTAAAGGGTTTTGCCAAGTTCTTGGAAAGGAAGGACCCGTCTGCAAACTCGCCTTGCCTGTTTACCGGCTGGTAAAAACACTGGGTAGGCTGCTGAATGCCGCTGCCACGCCGGGGGAGGAGAGAAAGGGAGGAGGCTCCCTTTCTCTCCGGCCTCGGCTCTCTCTTCCGCTGTTGGCCATGCAGTTAGGAAGGGTTTTGAGAATTGGGTCTGGGGGACAGCGCCATGGTCCTGGCTGTCGGCGTTCATTCTGTCTTCTCCTGCTTCTCCTCGCCCGCTCACACGCGCCCTCACCCCCAGCAGCTGTGCTCACCGATCAAGAAGCCTTTTCACTTTTTTTGGTCTCTTATTTCTGTGGGGAGCGGGATCAATAGGAGAAGGAGGAAGAGGGCACTCTCCTCTTCGCTTCCGCTTCTCATTCCACCACTCCTTCCAATAAAAACAGTTCTCAATCCTGCGGGGGGAGTGGAGAGTTAAAGCCAGCTGCTTTGGGCACCTTGAAGAGACTCCCCCAGAGGAAGTGGGTGCCAGGCACGGAGTGCGAGCCAGGGAGCCTTGTCTGAGGCCAAAGAACCAGTCCTTGCCTTGGCCAGGATTCCCCTCTGCCTGCCGCCGCCACCGAAAACAATTTCAAGGAAGGTGGAAGCCCCACCGGCTGACAAGCCACCAGGCAGCTTCCTGCGCATGTCAATCCACCCACGAGGCTCCCTCTGGGCAGCTTGCGCTGTCTTCTCCCCTCCACCTGCCCCCGAACAAGGTCTGAATGATGGCGGTAATGAGGCAAAAGGGGTGAGTTTTGGGATTGCACGCATTATTCGCTTTTACATTGATTCCTATGGGAAACATTGTTTCATTTTACGAACTTTTCTTACGAACCTGGTCACAGAACCAATTAAGTTCGTATGACGAAGTACCACTTACTGATATTTGAGACTGGCTAGTGAGAAGATGGAAGGGTAGCTTCTGATAGAATGGGGGGCGTGGGGGGTGGAATGGAAGAATATTTATTTGCAGTCATTGTTAGCACTCTGAGAACTATTGAAGCCATTTGGGGGCTATCTATGCCAAGTGGCCTCAACAGCTCTCAGACAGTGCTAACAATCTGTGAGCCGCTCCAGTCTGCGGAGAGGGGCGGCATACAAATCTAATAAATAATAATAATAATAATAATAATAATAATAATCAGGTGATTACAAAGAAATAAAATCCTTCCATCTTTCCCATCCTTTCACTCCCACCATCCAGTCTTAATTGTAGTACCTATCTTTCCATCCCCCTGCCATCATAATTGATGAAACTTCTTGGATGAGAAGGAGAACTTTTTCTTCTTAAGGAAAAAACAGTCCAGTTGTCTTTTGACTTTATATGAATGAAAATTATAAATAAATGCTATTTGTTAAATGTGATTTTTCCCCAGTATATAACATATACTTTTAACATTTAAAAATAATACCTAAAATAATTTTAAGCACAGCTACAGAAGTACAAATTTAGTTAGGAATTTATAATTGGCTAAGGGTTAGCTTCTTAAAAATTAATTCAAAGAAAATGTAAATTTCTAATGTGCAACCCTCTTTTTCTCCAGCTTTCTAAGACAAATTTCTCCAACAACAATGATTTCCGAGCTCTTCTCCAATCATTATATGCTACATTTAAAGAATTTAAAATGCATGAACAGATTGAAAATGAATACATCATTGGCTTACTTCAGCAACGTAGTCAAACTGTATATAATGTACATTCAGACAATAAGTTGTCAGAGATGCTTAGTCTCTTTGAAAAAGGCTTGAAAAATGTAAAGGTGAGTGATTTTTGGCATGGGTAAAATCAATTGAAGAATAGTTATCAGAAATCAGTATCAATGTTGCATGTAAATGATTAATTATAAAATGAAGACTTATTTTCATTGATAGATGTGATTTTGTGAAGGAAGCATGGTGTTTGTTGCTATAATATACTCAGAAGAGAAAATGTGTTTAACATAATTTTTATCAAAAAATGTTATTTTGAATACACAAAATGTGTTAAAAAAACACCTTTTGCTTAGAGGTTATGTTTATTTCGGTAGCAAACAGTCACAGTGCTTCTCACTGTAATGAGAATAGTCTCACTGTAATTTTGGATAGTTGATAGATTAAAATTGGAATTGAAAAAACTGTGGAGTAACTTGCATTGCTAAATATTTGCAACCCAACTCCAGTATTTCTTTATTTTTGTCTTAAAAAGGTTTATGACTAATTCTTTACATGTAATGTATTATTGATTTAATAAGTAGATCAAACATTTATAACTTAAGTAGCACATAATGTTCTATGATGAATTTGAAAACTAATTTTCAGAACGAATATGAGCAGCTCAACTATGCGAAACAGCTAAAGGAACGATTGGAAGCTTTTACCAGAGATTTCCTTCCTCACATGAAAGAGGAAGAGGAGGTGAGTGGTTTGGGGAATGACTACATGTTTTGAGAAATGTTTCCTTTATTTCTAGCATTTGGAGGTGAATAGTGTGTATTCATCATTGATCTCTCTCTCTCTCTCTCTCTGTGTATGTATGTATGTATATATGTATTTTCCCCGTGTATCGAGAGTGTTTTTGCAATGTTTCGATGAGATCACACTCTCTGAGTGATGGTAGGTTAAAGTCCCCCAAAATGATACGCTTGGGGAACTTCACCGCCAGCCTGGCTACCTCCTCAAGTAGCGCAGGCAGGGCTGTTGACATGCAGCTGGGAGGCAGGTACGTGAGCTACAAGCCCACCTGAACCCCTAGATCCCACTTCACAAAGTGGGACTCATAATCTCAGGAGCAGTGAGCCTTGTAGGGTGAAGGTCTTCTTGGCTATAATAGCCACTCCTGTCCTCCTTCCCTGGGGTTATGGCTGGTGCCATACCTGAAACCCAGCTGGGCACATTTCAGAGAGAGAAACTGCTCCCTCTGGGCCCAGCCATGTCTTAGTCACATGTGCCAGGTCAGCCTCCTCATCCAAGAGTAAATCCTGGATGAGGGGAGCTTTATTTACAACCGACCTGGTATTGAGTAGCAACAGCCTGAACCTGACATTCTGGTCATCCTCCAGCTAGACAGCAAAACCAGGAATGTTGTTTACAGGGAGGTCCTGAACAATTCATCTGAGGGACAAATTGAAAGTTTATACTGTGCAAATAATGTCTTCATCTGTAACAAAAACTTAGCTTACCATCTCTAACAAAATAATACAGTCTCTTTTATTAATTACTCATTAATTTTCAAGCTTTAAGTGTCAATTTATCAAGCCCTATCACATAGTTTCATAGCAGAACACCAATATCAGCTAATTATTTTTATAAAAGGAAAGATCTTTCCACTTATGTGTTAAAAGAAAATGCTACTTCATTATTTCTGCCCCTTCTTCAAATGTGCTCATTAAACTGAGAAGGTAAATTCAGCTGAAAAAATCCTGGGGTTTCGGAAAATCCATCCCTCAGCCATGTCCTTAGCCCATAGGATTTCACAGTGCTAAATGTTTCAGGCTCCTTGTGTTTGTTCTCAATCTCTTCTGTGACATTTGAAACCATCTCCCTTGGTCATTGGATTGGTCATTTGAATTAAGAAAATCTTCACAGTGACAGAGAGAGAGAGAAAGAGAGAGAGAGAACTTAAACTATTGGTGTACATAAGCAAATGCATTGCAAATGAGAGCAAAATAGCTTCCACCAATTTGTAAAATATTAATATGAAGCACACCCAAATAAACTTTTTAATTATTTTAATTAAATTAAAAGATAATTCTTTTTGTTAGTCTTCAATGCTAATTAAATTTTACACTTTATATGGCTAAAAGTCTTTTTATGTATAAACTAGATTCAAACTATATTTCAGAATTGTCAACACATTACAAATGGAAATTCTTTAAAACCAAACAGCCATCAGATGTTTGTTTCTTGTACCCTGGCAGGATTTAAAAATATTCTAATAATAAAGGTTAAATCATAAACTGTATTACAATTCAAAGTTGGAAATTATACTAGCAGATCCTGCTAAGCAAAAGAACATCCCACATCTATTATACTCTTTTCCCCATCTTACTCTGGGTATTCTACTGGCTGTTGCTAGTATGATATATTTATACTGTTACACTGAGTTTAAATAAGGCAGGTGTCAGAAGAATACCTTTACTAGACAAGAATGAAAACAAGATCGGAGGCAAAAGGCACATAAATTGCATATAGAAATAATCCCAAATCCTTCCCCACATAACCACCTGGGCAAATACTCCAATCCTGTCACCCCAGGATGTCACATCGGCACCAGTGTTCCCTCTAAGGTGCGAGGCCATGCGGCCACGCACACAAGAACAACCCCCCGCACAGCCTTTTCCAAGGCTGGACAGTGGAGCTGGGCATCAGAGTTGGGGGGAGTGACAAGGAAAGTACGAGGAAGTTTTGCACTGGCAAAGGTTTTTCCTCCTCCGAATGTCGTACGAGCTCCCCATTCCACTGCCGGCCTGCCATGTGCCTCGGGAAGGGGAGGCTGAGCACTCTGCCACGAACTTTAAAAAGAAAGGCGGAGAATCTCTCCCAGCCGCCACAACTGGGAGGCCTGGCACCGGCCCATCCGTGGCAGGTGGTGCCGGGGCGGCCGCGGTTCCCTCTCCTCCCACTGCCTGTGTCTACCGTTGGCGCCTCCCGCCAAGCCGGCAGTCATCGCCATGGGTTCCTCGGGTGGGAGCTGCCACTTCCCTCTCGGCAGCCCAGCCAGAAAGCGCAGAGATTATTGCTGCCGGCATTGCTGCCGCCTCTGCCTCCACTCAGGGAGCCACCGTGGTCGCCACGCCTTTTCCTCTCGCTCAGCTCGACTACTTTGGGCGTGATGAGCCAGGAGGTGACAGTGAAGCCCAAGACCAGCCCCAGAACAACACGGAAGAGAGAGAGAGGAGGAGAGAGAGGGTTCCGCCCCGCAAGGAGATGCCCACCAGGCTGCAGGTCCTGCCGCCACTGCCTTCTTTCCCTCTGCCTTTTTCTCGTCACGGTGCCCCAGCCTGCCTTTGCGAGTCTGTGAAACGGCCGCCCCCCCCCCTCCGGCATTCAGGAAAGGCGTCCACGCACCCGCCCGCCCTCGGGCTCCAAGGGCAGCACCTTCCCAACACTGGCGCCACACTGGTTTCCCTCACGTCCCTCCCGCCCCTCTGCCTCCTCCACGCAAGAACGGTGAAGCAAACGAGCGGCCGTTGTTCCGCTCTTCAACGAGACTCCACTCGCTGCTGCTCAGCCTGCTCCTTCACATACACTCACACACTCCGGCAGGAGTGGCGCCCTGTGGGGAAAAAGTCTTCCTCCCCCAGAGGTGCATGGTGGGGTGCAGAAGTTCACCCTGAGGCAGCCCTGAGGGAGGAGGTGGGGATTGCGCCCGTCTTGCCTAGGGCCACCCTTCCCGTATCTGGTGCCCGCCAGGCATGTGGGCACCCAATTTCCCAATTGGTTGGCTGCCTGGGGCAGTGTTGGACGGGGAACTCTCTTCTGTATAGTGCCCCTCAAAGGCCTGCGAATGACTGAGCGCTCCTTAGCGTATGACTGGGCAGTGGTGGCTGTTTGGGTAAGGAATTTTGTTCTGCTTATGTTGCCCTCTCTGACACACCCAGGGAAAGAGAGCGGGGAAAGCTGTGCAGTCAAGGCAAGGTCTCAATGGCTGAGGAAGAGGCCAAGCATAATCGGTAGCAGCTTTCCCTTTGCACTAATAGCATAGCATAGCATTTAGACTTATATACTGCTTCCTAGTGCTTTTACAGCCCTCTCTAAACTGTTTACAGAATCAGCCTATTGGCCCCAAAAATGGAGGAAGGAAGGAGTTATGACCTTCGCAGCAGTCCCACATTTGTGTAATCAAAACATGGCCTCCATTTCATATTTATGATAATTGCTGTGTCCTGAGTTACATGGGGGAGGGGGGAGAAGCCAGATTCACTTAATGACCAGGTTTCTAACCAATCCACGCACAGGCATGAAAATGTGCCACTCAGACATTATACTTTTCCGCCCACACCAAAAAAAAATTAGAGGGAACATTGGTTGGCACATGTCCAGGTGGAGCCTCCATATCTGGTCAGTCAAAGCCGTTGATCTTGACCAGGCTATAAACATGTGCAACCTGGCCGTATGTGATGAGAACTTTCTTCCCTGAACTCCTAATCAGACACATGAAGAGACATCTCCAGCACAGCTTCCCCCCTCCCAAATACTTAACCTTCCGTTCATCCCCCATTTCTGTGGTAGCCGATGCAAGTAGGCAGCATTGAGACTGACATTCAGTCCTCCTGCAATAGGGATGTTAGTCCTAGGGAAACACGGAACATAACAGAAGAAAAGCAAATAAATATAAATATAACAAGGAAAGCACATTCATGGTTTATTGGAGTATTTGGAATGGAATAACTAAATTAATCTAGGGGCCCTGATATCTTGCTCATTCACCCATTCAGAATGTGAGGAAGGGAAGTGCTTCCAGGCTACCAAATATTGTACTTTGCCCTTTTGTTTTCTAGAGTCAAGGATTTCTTGAAATGCTGTTCACCTTCGATAAGTAAAGGCACAGGGGGAGGTTTCTAGGTTGGCTAAAGAGAGGATGTCTGTTTGGACTTCAAAAGGCTGACATGGAAAATGGTGAATTCTTTTAAGGGCTTTTGAAAGTTCTAATTGTACTATTACTGGATTTATAAATTTCACAATGGGAAAATGGCTCACATACTTAGGCCCAAGTTTCTTAGATTTCTATATAGTCTGTAGGTATTTTGTTGACAAAAAAACCTCTATCACCGACTTGGTATTTTTTTGGCCTAATCCTTTTCTTGTCAGTCTGTTTTTTATGGGCTTGGTGAGCTTCGTTTAATGCTTTGCGAGTTATGGACCAAATCATTTGATGCTGTTCGATCCACTCCCTTCGTGAATCTGGGGTTTCTCCTGTGGTAGTTCAGGGATGGGTACAAAATCTTGGCCATGCTACTATGAACAGAGTTATTGTAAGATACCTCAGCAAAAGGTAGCAGGTCATCCCAATTATCTTGTTGGTAATTAATATAACACCTGGGATATCGCTCCAAGACTGACTTAGTTCATTCACAGGCTCCATTTGTTTGGGGGTGATGGGCGGAGTTTAAGCCCTGGGCAGAGCCTAAGAGAGCCAGGAACTGCTTCCAAAACTGGGAAGTCAATTGGACTTCTCTATCCAAGATTTTTCATTTGGGGACCCCATGTAACCTATATACAAGATGGATAAATAGTTTAGTCAACATCTTTGATTATGGAATCTTGGAGGAAGGCACAAAATGGATCTGTTTAGAAAATAGGTCAGTGATTACCAAAATAATTGTATTACCCCCACCAATGTTCCCTCTAATTTTTTTTCAGTGTGGGCGGAAACGTATAATGTTTGAGCGGCACATTTTCATGCCTTGGCGTGGATTGGTTAGAAACAAAAGGGGGGGGGGTCACGTGACCTCAGAACACACAGCAACGGTCATAAATATGAAACGGCTGCTGCGAAGGTCCTAAGTGTGAAAAGGGTGCATAAGTCACTTTTTTCATAGCAGTTGCAACTTTGAACGGTCAGTAAATGAACCATTGTAAGTCGAGGACAACCTGCCTTCTCCCCTAGATGTTTTCTGGGACTCCTGATCTGCTGATCTACTGATCTGCTTCTAAAGGAGTGCACTGGTCAGACAGATAATCCTCGACTTCCCTTCTGACCCCAATGGAGGCCCATGTTTCTATCTCCTGAGTAAGACGGTTAAGTGAGTTCTGTCTCACTTTACCACCTTTCTTGCCAGAGTCGTTAAGTGAATCCCTGCAGTTGCTTGGCAGAAGATCCCAAAAGATGTTCACATAACCCTGGGACATTGCCACCATCATAACTACGTTGTCAAGTATCCAAAGTTTGATCCAATAACCCCTTTATTTTTCTAACAAAGTCCTTCCTTCCTAGAAGGAAGAATAGAAAGAATAAAATGGAAAAGGTGATTAAAAGGGGATACAAAAAATAAAAAAGAAAAAGGTTCAGTTCAAAGTTCTGCTCAGATTAAAGCAATTGGACTTTGAGAAGAGTTGATTAAGCTTGGAGTATTGTTTTGTTTGCTCTTTTTTAAATTATTTTTTCTATTTAGATATATGAATTTAGGAATTGCTGATCTGTTTTAATAAATTTAGAAGTATTGATTATAATAAGATATGTAGTAGGTGATACTGATTTGGATTAATGCATAAATGGAATTGAATTTAGAATTGTTGGGGATATTAATGATATTAATAATTTTTACTTGATTAAAAATAGAGAATATTAGGAATTTTTTTCCTTTTCTCAAATTGAAATTTAAGATTAATAATTAAGTAAGAAATGTAGAGAAGTATTAATTGGTTAAATGTTAGATGGGCTGAAATAATGTTCAAATATTGGATTAGGTAAATGTACTATTTAGAGGGGGGGGGAGAAGTCCTTCATTCCTCTATTTCTTTTTTCTTCCTTACTTTCTTTTCCCTCCATTTCTCCTTCCTTCCCTCCCTCCCTCCTTCCTCTCCTTTTCTTTTTCTCTCTTTCTTTCGCATTTTCTCTCTTTCTCTCTTTCTCCTTCTCTCTTTTTCTCTCGCTCTATGTCTATTGCTGCCTGTTGCTATCTCTCTTTTTCTCTCTCTTTCTCCCCTCTCTTTCTTTCACTCTCTCTATCTCTCCCCCTTTCTTTCTCTTTCTCTCACCCCCCCCGACGATCATCATGCCAGCACCGGCAGAATGTGGGGCGCGGATCCGCGCTCCCACCCGATGATCATCAACGTAAGGGGAAACTTCGCTGGCCTTCGCCCCCAACTCCAATGCCTGGCTCCGTTGTGTGCGGCCTTCGAAAAGGCGGCCGCGTGGGAACATTGACCCCCACTATCAGGCAACATGACAATGAAATCCATAGATATTTGTTTCCATGGGGCCCCTGGTTTAGGAACATTTTGAAGTAACCCCGGTTTCCCAGGTGGCCTCTTTGTGGCAGCACACATGGGGCAACTAGCCACATAAGCTTCAATGTCCTTATTTGGGAAAGCCCATGATTGCTCTCGCAGCTACATTTTGCATGATCTGAAGTTTCTGAAGTTTCTGAACACTCTTCAAAGGTAGCCCCATGTAGAGAGCAAAAAAGAGAGAGAGATAGCAAGAAAGAGAGAGGGGGGAGAGAAAGAGAGATAAAGCAAAAAAGAGAAAGAGAGAGATAGCAAGAAAGAGAGAAAGGAAGATAGGGGGGAGAAAGAAAGAGAGAAAGCAAAAGAGAGAGAGATAGCAATAAAGAGAGAGAGAGAAAGAGAGGGAGAGAGAGGGGAGAGAGAGAAAGAGAAAGCAAAAAAGAGAGAGAAATAGCAAGAAAAAGAGAGAGAGGGAGAGCGGGGGAGAGAGAAAGCAAAAAAGAGAGAAGATAGCAAGAGAGAGAGGGGGGAGAAAGAAAGACAGCAAGAGAGAGAGAAAGGAAGAGAGAGAGAAAGGGGAAGGAGGGTGAGGGAAAGACATAGAGGGAGGGAAGAAGGTAGAGAGAAACAGCAAGAAAGGAAGGAAGGGAGAAACAAAGGGATGGAGAGAGATGGAAAGAAAGAGGAAGGAACAAAGAGAGAAAGAGGGAGAGAGAGAGAAATAGAGCGAAAGAGAGAGGTTTTTTTGTCCTAACTTTTTTTAGTCCCCCCCCCAATATTCCCCAGGATTTTGTAAATGTGAATAATGTGCCACGCCTCAAAAAAGGTTGGGAAACACTGGACCAGAGAGGTAGGAGGAGAACCACTGAAGAACAGTGTCTCCCACTCCCAACCCCTCCAGCCGGCGCAGAAGGATACCATGGTCGATGGTATCGAAAGCCGCTCAGAGGTCAAGAAGCACCAGGACAGAGGATAAACCCCTGTCCCAGGCTCGCCAGAGATCATCCATCAATGCGACCAAAGCAGTTTCCGTGCTGTAACCGGTCCTGAAACCCGACTGTTGGGGACCTAGATAATCGGCTTCTTCCAAGGACCGCTGGAGCTGGAGCGCCATCACCTTCTCAACAACCTTCCCCATAAAGGGAAGGTTGGAGCCTGGACGATAGTTATTAAGTATGGCTGGGTCCAGGGAAGGCTTCTTGAGGAGGGGGCGCACAAGCGCCTCCTTATAGGGCGCCGGAAAGGACCCCCTCCCCAAGGAGGCGTTGACAATCTCCTGGACCCAGCTCCGTGTCACCTCTCTGCTGGTCGAAACCAGCCAGGAGGGACACGGATCCAGTAAGCAGGTGGCGGAACTCACAGCTCCAATGGCCTTGTCCACTTCATCAGGTGTCACAATTCAAACTCTTCCCAGACAGATGGACAAGTACAGGCCCCAGTCACCTCGACTGTTGTTGTCAGTTGACTGCTATCCAATCGGAGTTGAGGTCTGCCCGGATCCGAGCGATTTTGTCAGTGAAAAATGTGTCAAAGTCCTCGGCACTACTCTGCATGGGCTCCACAACTCCCCCCTGGTTAAGAAGGGAGCGGGTCACCCTAAATAGAGCGGCCGGGCGAGATTCCGCTGATGCAATCAAGGCGGCACAGTACACGCATCACCTTGAGCGCCACTTTGTAAGTCTTAATATGAGCTCTTACAAGTGTTTGATCGGATTCAGACTTACTCTTCCTGCATCGCTTCTCTAGACGTCTCTTCTGGCGTTTCAACTCCCAGAGCTCCTCATTGAACCATGGTGCTCTACGGGATCTAGTGCCGTGGAGAGGTCACAACGGCGCAATCCGGTCAAGAGCCTCCGCTGCAAGAGACTCTGCCGAACTGTGGATGAGTGTATCTGGAATTACCCCAAGGGCCCTCTGAAAGCCCTCTGGGTCCATCAGGCGCCTGGGGCGGAACTTCTTAATCAGTTCCACCTCCCTGCGGGGAAGGATTGGAGCCAGGAAGTTAAGCCGCAGTAGAAAAAGATCTGACCATGACAAAGGCAGCACTTCTAAGCCCCTTAGTCTCAGATCATTACTCAATTGCTCAGAGAGGAATACCATGTCGGGTGCGTGCCCCCCCTCATGAGTCGGACCCTGCACTACTTGAGTCAGGTCCATGGCTGTCATGGTGGCCATGAACTCCTGCGCTAGCCCAGAAGTTTCACCGAGCAAGGGCAGGTTAAGGTCCCCCAAGACCATAAGTCTGGGGAACCCCACCGCCAGCCTGGCTACCTCCTCCAGCAGCACAGGCAGGGCTGTTGACACGCAGCTGGGAGGCAGGTACGTGAGTAACAAGCCCACCTGAACCCCTAAGTCCAACTTCACCAGGAGGGACTCGCAACCCGCGATCTCTGGAGCAATGAGTCTACGCAGGCAAAGGCTCTCCCTGGCTATAATAGCCACTCCTCCCCCGCTTCCCTGGGGTTGAGGCTGATGCCATATCCGAAACCCATCTGGGCAAATTTCAGAGAGAGGAACTCCTCCCTCCGGGCCCAGCCAGGTTTCGGTCACACAAGTCAAGTCGGCCTCCTCATCCAGGATAAAATCCCGGATGAGGAGAGCTTTATTTACCACTGAGCTGGCATTGAGTAGCAACAGCTTGAGCCCAGAGCCAGAATTACACTCATCACCAGTGCCTTGAGTTAAGCTCATGGAGCCAGAAGAAGGGATCGCTACTAAGCAGCGATCCCTCCTTCCCCTGGAACGGCTAGCTCCATGGCTTCCGCCATACCTGCCTCTCCCCCGCAAGACCGGGATATTTTGACCCTCTGCCACCCCAGAGATAAGTGCCCCCCTCCTGCCCTTCCAGCGTCAGGTGTGCCAGAAATTTCATTCATATCTTATTCATTCATTTCATACATATTATAATCCCACCCACCCACCCCATTCCATCTATCACCCACCTCCCATTCACTTCCATTCACAATATTCCATTCATTCCAGTAATTACTAAAATAATCCCATTCACTCATACCATAAATACACTGACTCCTAAAGAGTTAAAAAGTTAGAAATATATAATACATATACCAAAAATATAAAAATATAAAAATAGCCTAGACGTAATTGATTTGCTAATACAGTAGTTCTTAAAAAGAAGAGCATAAACCACCAGCAGCAGCTAGAGGGCGCCAAATTCCAAGCTTAATAAGCTAGTTAGTTCTCAAAGTTATAAAAATTCTAAGAAGTTAAATATAACTGTGAATTGAGAGTTTTAGGTCAGTTGAAAGATCTGAGTCCACCTTCTTTTTGGACTTGTTGACCACTGGAACTGCCTATTGTTTAGAAGGGATCACTGGTCGGATTATTTCTTGCCATGTGCCGTTATACTGGGGCAGCCTAGACAGGGCATCAGTCATAAAGTTTTTTGCCCCAGGTAGGTAGCAGAGGGAGAAATTAAATTGATTAAAATGCTGTGTCCAGTGAGCCTGTTTAGGTGATAACTTCATAGGGGTCTTCAATGCCTCAAGGTTTTTATGATCCATCCAAACGTTGGATGTTTAACTCCTTTGAGGAAATGTCTCCAGGTCAATAGGGCCCAACTGCCCACCTCCATTCAGTTTCAGTTAATTTATGGGAGGTGTAAGCACGGGTTGTAGAGCCCCATCAGCATTTGCTTCCAGTAATACTGTACTGCTTCAACCACCATGTCACTGGCATCTATTTGAACCACAAAACGGGCATCCATGTTGGGGTGTTTAAGGACCGGCTTGGCTGCAAATACTGTATATTTTTAGTATAAGACACACTGGAGTATAAGATGCACTTTAGTTTTTGACGAGGAAAATAGAGGAAAGAATCTGTTTAACAGGTATTCATCTGGCCAGCGGCCTTAGTCTGGTCAGCTTCAGCACATTATTTTATCCTCTGGTTAGGGCTTTAAAAAAACTTTATTCAGAGAGACTAACTATGAAAGAACTTGCAAGCCAGTAAGAGCTGGGAACATCATTAGCACCTGGAAAGAAACATTCGGAGCAAGTAAAGCAATGAAAAAAACCCTACGAAAACAGGGTTTGGAAAACATTCTTCACAGAGAATCACAGTTAAAGAGCTTGCAAGCGGGTAAGAGCTGGGAACATCGTTAGCACCAGGTTAGAAGTGGAAAGAAACTTATTTGGAGCAAGCCGCCCTGAGTCATTGGAAAGAGGCAGCATATAAATCCAAATAAATAAGTAAGTAAGTAAGTAAGTAAGCAAGCAAGCAAGCAAGCAAGTAAGTAAGTAAGTAAGTAAGTAAGTAAGTAAGTAAGTGCAATGAAAAAACCCTGCAAAGACTTAGGGCTTTGAAAACATTCTTCGCAGAGAGAAGCAATGACAGAACCTGCAAAGTAGGAGCTGGGAAGATTGTTAGCAGCTGGTTAGGGCTGGGGGGAAAAAGCTACACTCTGAGTATAAGATGCACTCAAATTATCAACCTCTTTTAGGGAGGAAAAAGGTGTGTCTTATACTCTGAAAATACAGTATTTGCTTGAGCTTTTTGAAAGCTGTTTGGCATTGCATGGTCCAATCCAGGGGCCTCCATCCTCATTTTAAGGAGGTTTGTGATTGGCAGCACAATCTGGGCAAAAGAAGGGATGATCTGCCAATAAAAGTTAGCAAAGCCTAGGAAACTGTAGCTGTTCATATGTGCATGCGGTTACTCACTCCATGACTGACTGCACCTTCTCAGTATCCATTTCAATGCCCTCATACAATATGTGGTAACCCAAGTAGTCAATATTGCTTTGGTGGAACTCACATTTTGACAATTTAGCATATACAATAGCTCAGCTACCATGATTTTTTTTTCAAAACTGATTGCACCAGTTTCACATGTTAATCGATGATCTTTGAGTAAATGAGAATGTCATCAAGATAAACTAAAAACCCCTTGTAAATGTTCTGTTGGGCTCTCTGGTAGACTTCTCCCAAAAATTCACAGGTACAAATTTCAGACACACACACACACGTTTGAAAATTCAAAACAATGTTCTTTATAATGAAAAGTCACTTAAACTAAGCCCTCTTTTGGTATAGCAAAGAGCACTTGTCTCCAAACAAATTGGTAATTTGTACGTCCCTTATCAGTTCTGTGATACTTAGCTTGCAGCTGTGAGGCAATTCACAGTCCTTCTTTCACAAAGTGAAACACACTTTGCTCTGGTTTAGTTTCAAAGCGGGGAAAAATCAGCACACAAAAGGTCAAAGTCAGTAAAGCAGTCACGAAACACAACGATCAGATAATCCTCCACAATGGCCAAACCCACAGGCTGCTATTTATAGCAGCCTCACTAATTACCACAGCCCCACCCACGCACAGGTGGCCTCATTTTCTTTGATAATAATCTCTCAGTTGTTGTTGCCTATGCATTGCTCTCCGCATACGTGGCTGTATAATTAACTCTTGTTCTGAATCCAAGGAGGAGCTAGATAATTGATCTCCTTCTGAGCTGTCTGCCACACTCTCCTCCCTGTCACTCATGTCTTCTTGGGCAGAGGAGCCTTCATCAGCAGATTCCACTGGGGGCAAAACAGGCCTGCAGCATGTGGATGTCTCCCACACATCCTCAGTCCTTGGGGCAGGAGCTGGGCCAGAGCTAACCACAACAATAAAGATGCTCATGGAGCACTTCGTGGATCAGTTGCATGAACATTGTCGGCGCCCCCTGTGGACCAAATGGGAGCCCCTGAAACTGGAAACAACCTAGAGGGCAGATGAAATCTGTTTTCCACTCATCACCCTCTTTAATTCGGACTCGATAGTAGGTCTCCGTTAAGTCCAGTTTATTAAAAATCTTCTCTTTGGGTAGATGGGCTAGCATGTCCTTTATCAGGGGCAGGAGATAAACATTTTCAATGCAAATGGCATTTAGGTTTCTATAGTCAACACATAAGTGAAGAGAGAATCTTTCTTCTCTTGGAAGAGCCTGGGACAGCCATTTGTGGCTTAGCAGGTTGGATGAACCCATGTATCAAGTTTTTGGCAATGAAGTTGGTTGGGGGAAAGATCAAAAGCAACATGAGAAAATATTATTTTACTGAAAGAGTAGTAGATCCTTGGAACAAACTTCCAGCAGACGTGGTAGATAAATCCACAGTAACTGAATTTAAACATGCCTGGGATAAACATATATCCATCCTAAGATAAAATACAGAAAATAGTATAAGGGCAGACTAGATGGACCAGGAGGTCTTTTTCTGCCGTCAGACTTCTATGTTTCTATGAAGTTTCATAATTCATCTAGCTCGCAAGGGGTCAGGGAGCAAATTTTAGATTTAGGGAGTTTCACCCCTCGCAGGATTTCTATACTGCAGTGTGTGGGTCAGTGGGGTGGGAGCACATCTAACACCCTCTTTCTAAAGGCATCCTTAAAGTCCCAGTATTCCTTAGGTTTTGTTTTCTCTCCCGCTATGCGCTTGACCCCTATTGCCATATGCTCTTTGGTGGCCTCGGCTTGTGGAAGGGGTTTCCCTGCTGCTCATAGCAGATGCGCAACAGCCCTGTTTATATCAGTGTTACATTTTTGGAGCCAGGATAACCCAAGTGTGAGGGGTTGTTCCATCCCGGGGCCACAATAAACTCAAAGTCTCTTGGTGGTCCCTCATAGTCATTTCAACGGGTTCAATCTTAATTTGGGCATTTCCCCAGCTACTGACCCAACCAACTGACAAAAAGCAATAGGCACTTTCATCAGTATCAGTCTCAATCCCATTTTTTCCACCACCTTTGGGCTGTTTACACCCAGAGTCCAAAAGGGCCAGCATCTTCTCCTGGGCACTGGATGATGGCACCTGTAGTTCTTCTGGGATGGTCAGGGGCCCAAGGTCAACTTACCAGGGCAGTGATAGCAAACCTTTTTTTCTTTGGGTGCTGAAGGATCGTGGGCATTTGCTATCGCACCTGCGCGAGTGCCCACATCCATAATTCATCCTGGTTCTTTATGTTCAGCCAGGTGGTCATCAAAACGCACATGGAGGGTGTTCTGGTTTCAGGCTCATACAGATAATAATGGGAATAAATGACTGCTCAATGCATCTCATTGTAAAAACACCTCTTCTTTATTTCTCCTTATTTCTCTCATTAATACACCAACTTTGCACGCAGTGTTTTCTTTCCTCATCTCTATCTTTAGCAATTAAGCTCGGTAGTAACATAAAAACATTTCACAAGTCATTTAAAAATTTATGGGCTAATCAGTGCTAGCCAGGAGTCATTAAAGCAGGTAATAAATCACACATTGTTAGCTTACGCTCTGGAGCGTCCATTTTGGGATTGCAAGATTGAACGAAATCAGATTCTCTTCCGTTCACACCCGTTTAACCAGTTCCTCACCTTCTAATATTTCTTCTCTAAAACTTCTTCCCTTCTCTTCTGAAAGTATCTGAAGTAAGGGTTAATCCACTTCAGGTCCTCCTCACTAGATCCTGTATGCATCTCTATGTCATTTGCCTCCCCCTCTGAACTAACCTCCCTTTCTAGCTGTAAATCAGACCCGTCTGCCAATTGAAAATCGCTTTCTACTTCAGAATCTGAATAATCCTCAGGGAGTATACACAAAAGAGGGCAGTCATAAATGCATCACAATTCCTCATTACTGGGGAATTCTCATTATGGAGACCCACTATCCAATGTTCCCTCTATTTTTTTTTCTTTTTGGTGTGAGTGGAAAAGTATAATGTCTGAGCAGCACATTTTCATTCCTGGGTGTGGATCAGTTAGAAACCTGGTCGTTAAGTGAATCTGGCTTCTCTCCCCCTCCCCCATTGTGTTTGCTTGTGAGACAGTCGCAAAAGGGGGTCAAGACACAGCAACAGCCATAAATATGAAACAGCGGCCAAGTTTTGATCACATGATCGTGGTTGACTCAGCCTTCCATCCTTCCAAGGTCGGTTAAATGAGGACCCATATTGTTGGGGGCAATATGAGGTTTGTTCTGTAAGCAAGGCTTTAATCTGTTTTCAATAAGGAAATTACAGATTCCAAAACAGATGCATTTATTGATAAAATGAGGAAGACTGACAAAGGCCACAACCACATATATAGAATTACAAACTAAATTAACATAGTCCAACTTATCTATTCATAAGATAAAAATGTGGAATTTCTTGCAAAGAGAATAAATAAGAAAGGTCCAACTCCTGCTTAGGTTGAAATCACCTATGCCTCTTCTTTCAAAAAATAAACAAAATAAAACTAGAGGGGAATAAAGCATTGTTTTCAGAAACACTATCCTTGAAACTCCTGTCTAAAAAGCCCTTGAATACAAGAGATCAAGGTAGCTATCAATGACTTCTCTTTTTTTTTGGCTTAAAAATGTGAGTCAGGGAAAATTACCGGTAGTAAAGAGCACCAAGTTGTATAGAAAAAGTTCCTTCTTTCTCTTGGGTCAAAGCAGAAGGAGTAAGTTAAATCTTTTGTTTCTGAGTATGGTTTTCCCATTCCAGAATGGGGATCCTTACTTGGTTTATAATCCTAAAAGCAAGACTTGAATTATGCAGAATTCCTTTGCTTAGTGAAGGATGCCAGAGAATTATTTAGATAATCTTTTTTTAATTTACCAAATTATATGCCCTTTAATCATTAATGTCTACTAATTGCAGAATGATTTACAACAAGATATTTAGATTAGATTAGATTTATTAGATTTGTATGTCGCCCCTCTGAAGATTCGGAGCGGCTCACAACAGCAAAAAACAATACAAATCCAATGATTTAAAAAAAACAGTTAAAACCCTTAATATAAAAAACAGTCATACATCCCAGACAAACCATACATAAAATGGAATGGCCCAGGGGAATCAATTTCCCCATGCTTGACGACAAAGGTGGGTTTTAAGGAGTTTGTGAAAGGCAAGGAGGGTGGGGGCAGTCCTGATCTCCGGGAAGAGTTAATTCCAAAGGGTCGGGGCTGCCACAGAGAAGGCTCTTCTCCTGGGTCCCGCCAGACGACATTGTTTCGTCGACGGGACTTGGAGAAGGCCGACTGTGGGTCCTAATCGGTCGCTGGGATTCGTGCAGCAAAAGGCGTTCCCGGAGGTATTTAATTTGAAACATATAGAGGGGCGGAATAAAACTTCCCAAAGAAACAGTTTAGTTACAGTGTGAAATTTAAATATACATTGCTCATATATTACTGAATTCTTACCAGATTTTGCGTAAGTGACTGAACATATCACTATCTTGACTTTGAATTTTTCTACTATATCAAGGTGCCCAGGTTTCACCAAATCTTCTGCGAAATTAAGCCCTTTAAAATCAAACAATTCTGCATACTGCTTTTTTCCCCTACCAATGTAAGAGTATCTACGATAACAGAGAAATTAGAGTGTTTTTTCCCATTTTAATGCTAGCAGCTGGAACATAGAGATACTGTCAAGTTCTCTCACTTCATAAGTTCTTGGTTTCAACTATTCAAAGCTGGCAGTCAGGATTTCAGTCTTAGAAACACAGAAGATTGATGGCAGAAAAAGACCTCATGATCCATGTAGTCTGCCCTTATACTATTTCCTGTATTTTATCTTAGGATGGATATATGTTTATCCCAGGCATGTTTAAATTCAGTTCCTGTGGATTTACCATCCACGTCTTCTGGAAGTTTGTTCCAAGGATCTAATACTCTTTCAGCCAAAAAAACCCCCAACAAGCCAGAAACTCCTCCTTCCAATTTAAATAAAAGGACTATGAACTGCATATGGAAATGTACGTGATTGTCTGATCACTCCCTCCAGTCAAGGAAGGGAACAAATGTTCACTGTAAGTTTTGTCTGGGCATGAAAACCCCCAGACACAAAACTCTTCCCAATTTTGCCAAATTGTTACGTTTCACAAGTCAGGCAAAGTCTCTCTCTCTTCCCTCCTCTCGCTTCTCCCCCCTCCTCCCCCACCCCTGGTTACAACTATTCAAATAAAAGGAAATTAGATCCGCTCTTTTCCCCAATCCCCCCCCCCTTTTCGTCACCAGAAAGCAGATGCCAAAAACAGTTTTGATTCAGGCCGGGCTCGACACCCAACACTCCCACTCCTCCAAAACTCCTAGGGGAAAAAAGAAAAAAACACTCCATGACCCAGGGCCGCCAAAAGCGCTTAGGAAAATATAAAACTTGTCTCGCTCTCGAGGCACAGGCTGAGGGAGCTCAGGAGCCCTGTGACGCAAAAAAAAAGGGCCAAGGGAATCCTTTTCCTGGAGGAGGGGGGCAATAAAAATACCAGCCGCCCCAAAATGCTACGTTGACCGAAGCACAGAAACGCCCTCCAAACTTTTCAGTTCGGAACTGAACTGAAGGAGACAACCGAGGCGCTTTTCTCTTTAAAGCTCGTGGTGGAGTGCTAAGCCTGTCCCCCCAGAGGCGCATGGTGGGCTGGCAGCGGAACGGTGAGTGCGTGTGACATTCGGAGGAGAAAAACCTTCACGGCCGGAAGACTTCCCCACACTTTCCTTGCCGTTCCCCCCTCCAACTCTAACTCCCGGTTCCACTGCGCAGCCTTGGAAAAGGCTGCACGGAGGTTTGTTTTTGGGTTTGCGGCCCCGTGCCTTAGAGGGAACACTGCCACCATCCACTCAGCCAGGAAAGATATGCAAAGCAGGACAGCAGGTCTCGTTTGTTTTCCTCCTGTCAGGATGCCTTGCTTCTTCAGAACCTGGCTGTAGTCACTCCTAAGGGAATTTCCTCCAGGGCATCCAGACGCCCCAAGGTCAGTGAAAATTTGACTCTTACTGGCTTCCCTTCAACTTGTAGCTCACACACCCATTCCGATTTTTCCCAGCCCCAACAGTACTGTGGATGGATGAATCCAGCCTCTCCCTGGTCCTCCTGGTTGCTGCCTTGGCTGGACATATTTTGCTTAGTCCCCTCGGTAGAGGTTTTTCTCTAGGTTGACTCATAAAGCAGATCATGCTTAATGTCAGGTATGCTTCCTTCAAAATCCAGGAAAGAAAGACCCCCAACTCCATGATGATAGAAAAGAATACTTTCGCTAACCTGTTGTTAGCGAACCAAAACGGCATTCTGATAAATAAAACAATTCCACGCCTGTGCTTCTCACCGGGTAGGATTTATTAACAGCCATGTCTGGATTCGACTGGAATCATTCCAACTCTGAATCCATTAGATTACATCCGGGTCAAAACACCATCTCACATCCTCACACCTGTTCTGCCGGGCCCTCTGGTATGAGCCTCCCGAAAATTCAAGGGTACAAATTTCAGACACACACGTTTGAAAATTCAAAAACAATGTTCTTTATCACAAAATTCAAAAGAAAACAGCACCCTTTTTGTATTGCAAAGAGCACTTGTCCCAAAACAACCTTGTAGGCTGTACAATTCCCTTAATCAGTTCTTAAGTACTTAGCGAGCAGCTGTGAAGAAATGTCACAGCCCTTCTTCTTCCAACGAAGTGAGACACACACACTTTGCTCTGCTTTGATTTCAAAGGCATGAAAAATCAACAAACAAAGTCTGAAAAACAGCAAGGCACGATCCTGAAGAACTGCGATCAGATAATCTTCCACAATGGCCAAGCCCACATGCTGCTATTTGTATCAGCAGCTCTAATTACTGGAGCCCCACCCAAACACAGGTGGCCTCTCTTATCTCCTGTAATATGTCCTCAATTGGTCTCTTCTATGCATAACTCTGCACCTGCGTGGGTCCAAGACTTCCACATCCGAATCGACCGAAGATAATGGAGATTGACTTCCTGGGCTGTGTGCAAGCCCCCCCTCTTCCAAGTCACTCCCACCTTCTTCGTCTGAGGAAACTGCACTACCTGACTGTCTGCAATAAAACAGGCCTATGACATGTTGAAGTTTCCCCTGCATCTACCTCCACATTCCTTGGGGCAGGAGCTGGGCCAGAGCCAACCACAACAACACCCACAAGTGCAGTCATGAGGGCCAATCCTATGCAGGATTCTGATTCCTTCCTGTGTTTGTTACTGTGGCATCTGGAGAAAGGAATGTGTGGTGGCATCTCTCTCTCTAGTTACTCCCTTGAAGAACCTTTGAATCAACAGACGTGCTGCTGGGGAATCTAGTGATTGGTATGACAGTATCGTGCCAGCTGTCGGCGAAAGTTGCTGGGAAACAGGCCCTTCACAAGGGGCCTGACGGAGGAATTGCATTATGCTTATGATGAACAAATCTAGGGGGGAATACCCCCCCAGTGTACCCCATTTACAGAATACCCTCCACGTCACGGACTAAATCCTCTCTGTTGATGACCTCCTAGAGACCAACATAATCTCTGCAATATCCTCCAGAACTTGGCGATATTTCAAAGTGAGCTGCTGAAGTGCCAAGCGGTCAGTTGCAACCAATGTGGATCTGGAAGCTGCATTGATCCTGGGTAGGGCAACCACTCTGACTGCAGGATCCGCCAATGTGGTGATGCGGACAGGGACATAAGGTCTGCGAACCAGGCTCTCCTGGGCCAGTGGGAGGCCAGAAGGACAATCTCGGCCCTCATGCAGTAGCTCCCTGATCACTCTGAGGATGAGCAGGATCGGAGGGAATGCATAAAGTAGACCTAGTGGCCAGGCGCAACGTTCTGAACCTGGTGATGTACCTGCAGAGTTGCGCATTCTCCGGGTGGCGAACAGATCGAGGACTGGCTGGTTGAATCAGGATGCCAATTGGCGAAATATGTCGGGATGCAGAAACCATTCGGCTTGATCGATGTGATGCTGACTGAGCCAGTTGGCTTTGTTGCTCACCTCGGAAATGTGCTCTGCCGTAATAGACAAAAGGTACTGCTCTGTCCAAAGGCCTAGCTTCATGGCTTCAGCCATCAGAAGCCTGGTCATTGTGCCCCCATGTCGATTGATGTGCACTTTCATTATGTTGTCTGTAAGTACTAGCACATTCTGGTTCTACATAACAGGTTGGAAGGATGAAGCACTAGGAAGACTGCTTGTAACTCCAGCAAGTCGATGCTGAATCCCTTTTCTGCAGTTGTCCAGGTTCCCTTGGCAAGTTCTGAGAGTGTATGGGTCCCCCAACCTGCTGTGCTGGCATTGGTGATCACCTTGATCCTCTGATCTTTTAGGCAAAAAGTACCTTTGTTGATGGCCTTTCATCTCTACCACTAGAGGGATCTCTGGACCACGGCTAGTAATTTGACTTTGGCTAGATAAGAGCTCCACCCCACCGCTGAAAGGGAAGCAAAATCATTGAAGATCTCTGAGGTGCAAATGTGCCCAAGATGTAATATGAATAGTTGGTATCATTTTCCCAGGAGTGATGACAGCATACTCAATGGCATTGTAGAATATCGCTTTAGTGATGGAAGCAAAAGGATTGTGATTTCAAGGTCTGCTAGTTTTGCAGAACAAAATTGGCACAGAATTGATACCAATTCTAAAATAAAGGTTAACAGTGACAGTGAACCACTTAGTGACAATAATGCCTCTATTGTGATTTTTCTGATGGTGTCAATGTTCAGGGAGGAGAATCTGGACAAGATATGAAGGCAGAAGCACTTGAAACTTCTGAAAAGTCTCACCTAGTGACAATGACCCACTTGGTGATGGTAACACTTTTAATTATGGTGAATCATTTTCTGAGGGTGTCAGTATTCAGGGAGGAAACTGAACAAGATATGAGGCCAGAAAGGCTTGAAACTTCTGAAATGTCTCACTTAGTGATGGTGACCCACTTAGTAACAATGATCCCTAGTGACAATAACATATTTAGTGATGACGAATCATCTTTTGAAGATGTCGATGCTCCGGGAGGAGAATCTGAACAAGATATAAAGCCAGAAAGGCTATTTTCTCACTTAGTGATGGTGACCCACTTAGTGGCGGTGATCCCCTTAGTGACAATAATGCCTTTAGTGATGGTGAGTCATCTTCTGGAGGTGTTGATGTTCATGGAGGAGAATCTGAACAAAATATGAAGCCAGAAAAGCTTGAAACTTTTTAAATTTTTCACTTAATGATGGTGACCTACTTAGTGGCGGTGATCCCTTTAGTGGCAATAATGCATTTAATAATGGTGCATGATTTCCTGAAAGTGTCAATGGTTCTGGGAGGAGAACCTGAACAAGATAAAAGGCCAGGAAGACCTGAAACATGATAGCAAGTCATGCCACACAGGTCAGATCGATCTATTCTCGGTCTCATGTAAGAATTAGTGCATGGGGAATGTATTCCAAAGGCAATCAGGAACTAGGAGTCAGAAAGGGCTAGGAAACTTAAGTTTGTGGGCTATGAGCCCAGTCCAAGGAATATCACCTTAGCGATAGAAGCAAAACAATTATGATGCCAAGATCTGCTAGTTTGTGGCGCAAACATGGCCTAGAATTGATACAAAATCAAAAACCTATCTCTCTTAGCGATGGTGATCCGCTTAGTGATGGTGATCCCCATAGCGACACTAATACCTTCAATGATGGTGACTCATTCTCTGAAGGTGTCACTGTTCAGGGAGGAGAATCTGAACAAGAAATGGAGCCAGAAGCATTTGAAACATCGGACATGTTCCCCTTAGTGACGGTGACTCACCTAAATGACAATAATGCTTTTAATGATGGTGAAACATTTTCTGACAGTGCCAATAGGGAAGAGGATCTGAACAAGAAATGAAACCATAAGGGACTGAACTGGAATGTCTCATTTTGTTACAGTAGTCTCCTTAGTGACAATGACACCATTAATGATGGTGAATCATTACATGACAGTGTCCATGGGATCCAAAAGTTAAGCCAGAAGGGCTTGGAAACTGTGCAAATATCTTACTTAGTGACAATTACTCACTTAGTGACAGTGCTCTCCTTAATGACCATAACGCATTTAATGCTAGTGAATCATACCTGAAGGTGTCAGTGTTCAGGCAGGAGAGTCTACCGGGTATCCCCTGATGGAGGGGGAATAGTGGTAGTAACCCTGATTGTGTAATAAGGATCAAAGCAGGAGAGGTTCTGTCTGGGGAGATAGCCAGTGAAAAACAGCCACAGGGACCAGCGCTGAAGAAATTGAGGCCATGTCCTTAACATCAGCCTCCATGCCCTGCTTGATAGCCATAACTATTCTGACCTGGACCTGCTTCGAAGGAAAAGGGGTCAGAGAGTAGATGCTCACTTCTCCTGAGACAAAGGATCTGGTTCCAGACAGGGAGACCCCTCAGACATCAGCTTCGGGCGATGAAAGAGCCACATGGGCCAGCGACGATGAGTCGGAAGCACATCCTAAGGACTGTCTACAGCCTTGGTCGTTTGCAGCGGGCTCCTCTTTACTAACCTGTGAAAGGACTGACCGCTTCTCATCCCCTATGACTAGAGTGTCTTGTGAAGGCAACTGGTCCTACCGGTGCTTAAGCTGTAGTGGGTTGTGACCCACCAGACAGATGGTCACTGGAGGCAGGCTGGTAGACGGCAATGGTGTGAGGTTTGTCTGCTGTGGGCCTGCTGGGGTTGGTTACAGCCTTGCCATGCTTAGCCTCTTTAGCCATATTAATTTCATTTTATTTCATTCAATTTGTGTCGTCTCATTGTATTGCATGGAATTGCATAGTGTTGCATTTCATTGCATTGTATTGCATTGCATCGCCTTTCATTCCAAATCATTTCATTTCCTATGAAGTCATTTCATTTTGTTTCATTACACTGCATAGCACTGCATTGCAGAGGATTGCATTTCATTGCAGTGCATTGTATCAATTAATAAAAAGGGGATTAAGGTCAATGAAGGGCTACCAAAATTTTTACTAACACTGTGAGCGTGGCTTATGAAGTACTCCATTTTCTTTCAACATCTTTCAGTGCAAATTGTGTGCTCTGGGGTGGAGCTCCATTTTCACTACCCCCCTGCGTTCCTCCCTGTCCAGGCAGTAGCCCACCCCTGGTTAAGGTACTGTTGCTGCCATGCGTGTGTGTCACTTTGTAATCTTTTTCCTCCTTTATTTTTGTATTATACAGTGGTACCTCGGTACTCGACCACAATTCGTTCCAGAAGTGTGGTTGAGAACCGATTTGGTCGAGTACCGAATTTATTTATCCCATAGGAAATAATGGAAATGGATTTAATTGGTTCCCAGCCCCTGTTAACTCGCTGGGAACCAATTAAATCTATTTTCTTTATTTCCAATGGGCTAAATAAATTCGGTACTGCAAGCTGCAGGAAGGGTGGGGGCTGCTGCAATGCCAGCAGCTTCAGGGGGCTGAGGAGCTCTATAAGAGCTCCAAGCTGCAGGAAGGGTGGGGGCTGTTGCAATCCCGGCAGCTTCGGGAGGCTCCTTTCCTCAATGCTTCCTGTTATTACCTGTAAGCAGCTGCATAAACTTTCTCATTCCCAACGGCTGCAACGGCTTCTCTTCGAGGAGCAACAGCGCCGGGAACGTCACGTAAGGAAGGGAAGCTGCTGGAGTGGCAGCAACTGCTGAGATGGCTCCGGCAGCTTCCCTTTATCACGTGATGTTCCCGGCGCTGTTGCTACTCGAAGGGAAGCCGCCGGCGGGAAGGAGAAAGTTTTTGCAGCTGCTTACAGGTAATAAGAGGAAGCAGTGAGGAAAGGAGCCCCCCGAAGCTGCTGGGATTGGAGCAGCCCCCACCCTTCCTGCAGCTTGGAGCTCTTATAGAGCTCCTCAGCCCCCCCGAAGATGCCGGGATTGGAGCAGCCCCCACCCTTCCTGCAGTTTGGAGCTCTTATAGAGCTCCTCAGCTCCCTGAAGCTGCTGGGATTGCAGCAGCCCCCACCCTTCCTGCAGCTTGGAGCTCTTATAGAGCTCCTCAGCTCCCTGAAGCTGCTGGGATTGCAGCAGCCCCCGGTGGTAACATTTCGGATAATGAACAAAAAAATTTCTGGCTGTTCGGTATCCGAATTTCTGTTCAGATACCGAAGCAAATTTTTGCCGGAAATTTTGTTCGTTATCCAAAATGTATGAGAACCAAAGCGTTCGAGTACCGAGGTACCACTGTATATAAAATATGTAATTCATATATAAATATATACGTTATATCCATATATAGACTCTTCATTTTATTTTATTTTATTTTTGGTGCCTTCAAAATGGCGACCACTTGATGCCCTCTTTCAAAATGGCCGCTACGACCTTCTGTGTTTAAAAAAAATATTTTTATTTATTTTATAATATAAAAAAACACACACACAACATATAACAAGTGCTCAGTGATTCTGTCCACCACCAGACAAACATTCGTACCCCACCACCAATCAGGGGTGTTTCTTGTATACACTAATTTAACACAAGAGCAAAATATTTATGTACATATTATAAAGTGATTCCAAGTTGTTTCTTATGGCTTGGTCTCGGATCCTACTCGCCATATATCGTCTTACCATGTCCCATCATCTCATCAGTTGTCGCAAATCAGTTTCATTAATCAAATTCATCCTTTTATCCATAATCTCAAATTGAATGTGGGCCACCATGTACCTATACCAATTTTGCATTGCCCATTTTGTCGCGTCCTTCCAACCCAAGACTATTACCGCTTGAGTGCTTACTATGGCTACTTGTTTTATTTCTCTGAATTCTCCCATCTCATTACTTTTAACTAATACTGCCATTTCGTTAGAAATTATCCATCTTATATTTAATATCCTATTAATATCCTCTTGCACTTTTTGCCAAAATTTCTGCACTAATGGGCATTCCCAAAACATATGCATAAACACTCCTTTATCTTGGCACCTGTGCCAACAAATACCTTTAACATTCTGCTGAAAGTATGTGAGTTGAACGGGTGTGTAATACCACTTATGCAATATTTTCCTTCTCATTTCTCTAACTCTTGTATTCTTAGTTTTTGTTATATTCTCTACTGTATTTTTCATCTCTTGTGCCTCTACCTGTATCTCATTTTGCCACCATTTAGTCAATCCTTGGATCACATCCCCATCTGACTGCGCTAACATCTTATATATATTGCTTGCTTGCGCCTTTATACCCTGACTTTTTTCTCTTTTTATTTTCTCTAACTCCTCTCTAAATATTGCTTCTTTATTCTCCCTTTCATTCAGATATTTACATATTGCATTTGTTTGTAGCCATCTTCCCCTACCCAACCACCATTCTATACGATTTCTACTTGGCCTCCCATCCTTCTCATATAACTGTTCTATCTTAGTTATCCCTCTTCCCTTGAACTCTCCTATAACCCTATTTAAATTTGTTTCATTATCTCTATTTATTACATAAAGCGATAACAGTTTTGATTTATACAATCCTATTTTCCCATGCCATTTTTTCCAAATTTCCATAGTCCCTTTCATGGGACCTATTAATTTATCTAAGTCACTCCTATTCCACTTTATAAAAATTAATTCTCTATTCTTCATGCCGTTTATCTGTTTTTCCAGTTTCACCCATTTATTTTCGAATAATTGCAGCTCCATTAATCTTTCAATTTGAAATGCTTCCCTATACAACTCCAAACAAGGAATTCCTCATCCACCCTCTTTTTCATTCGCTATTAACCACTTTTTCCTTATTCTTGGTCTCTTATCTTCTTCAACCCAATAATTAAGTTTTTTATCCCACTCTCTAAACCTGGATGCTGATAGCCCCCCTGACAGTACTTGAAACAGGTACATCATTTTGGGAACCATCATCATTTTCAAGGCTCTTATTTTAGAGATTCTCCTTAGCTTTTTCTCTTTCCAGCTCCTCATCTGTTTCAGCATTTTCCTCCATATTAATTTATAATTCACCTCCTCGATTTTCACTGGGTTTCTCAATAACCAAATTCCCAGATATTTAATTTTCTTATCCTAACTTCAACCCTGATTCTTTCCTAATTTCTATCTGCCCTCCCAGACCTGTATTTAAACACATAATCTCTGATTTTCCCATATTGACCGACAATCCTGATTCCTGTTTAAACTCTTGTAAAATATTTCTTATACCTTTGATCATCTCCATCGGAGTTTGAATCAATATAATTGCATCGTCTGCAAATAAGTTTAGTTTCATTTCTAATTCCCCTTTTATATCCTACCCAAGTGTTATCTTGTCTTATCTTATTAGCTAATGTCTCTATTGCTATTACAAATAACATTGGAGATAAAGGACATCCCTGCTTAGTGCCATTTTGTATTTTGATTCTCTGCGTTCTTTGTCCATTCACCCTTTTTTCGCTTCATTCCCTTTATAAATCTCTTTTCTAATTTCGCAAAATTTGTCCCCCATATTTAATTCCTTACATAGTTTGTATAAATAGCTATGGTTAACTTTATCAAAAGCTTTATAAACATATAATTTCAAAATTCCCAACTTCCTCTTAGTAACGGTAGCACGGTGCATCACATTTATTACATTTCTAATTGGTTCACTTATTTTCCTTCCCTTTACAGATCCATATTGATCCTCTTCAATTATTTTTTGTAAAATATTTTTGAGTCTATTTGCCAATATCTTCATAACTATTTTATAATTTTTTTTTGAAAAAAGTTTTGAGTATTTACATTAAAATTACACAACAAAAAACAAACGTATATACACAAAAAGATTGAAGAAGAAAAGATACATGATAGAGAGAGAAAGAAAGAAAATAAGAAAGTAAAAAAGAGAAATAAAGCATTCTGCTTTATATATTACATATTTGATATCATTATTTACAATTAGAACTACTCAAGGAGTAGTGTATTTTATATGCAGCTTATGTCTGATTTGCAAAGGAAAATCTTCCTTTTGATATATCATTATACATTTATTACATGGGTACATTTTGTGATCTTCATATCATTTTATCAGTCGTATATCCTTCTTGTTTCAATGGTATAATAGTGCTATGATTAATTCAAATTTGTTGGTAATATTTAAGTTTATTGCTTCTTAATTTGAAATTGGGGTTCCTGATTTCTCTTCATTTTACTTTATTTAATTTTGTTTTTATTTCAATTTATTTTTGGCAACCCAGATATACCATCTGTCCCAGCTTTTGTGGAAGTCTTCCATATTCTTGTCTTGCAGTTCATAGGTTAATTTTGTCATTTCAACTACCTGGTATATTTTGGATATCACATTGTATATTGTTGGCGAAAGTTCCTCTTTCCAACATTGAGCGTTTGTGATTCTGGCCGCTGTTGTAATGTGCAGTATTACATGTCTATCATACTTCGTAAAATGTTGCCTAAATATTCCCAGTAAAAACAATTCTGGTCTTATAGATACTTCCTTGCTTATAATTCCTTCGATCATATTTCTAATTTCCCCCCAGAATTGTTTAACTGATGGACATGTCCACCACATGTGATAGTAAGTGCCTGGTTTTTCCTGGCACTTCCAACATATGGGGGAGAGTTTAGGGTACATTTTGGACAGTCGGGCTGGAGGAAGATGCCATCTGTAGAACATCTTGTAGATATTCTCTTTGTATGGGATTGAAAGTGTTATTTTATAATTGACTATCCAAATTTTTTCCCATTCTGGTAAATTTATCGTATATCCGAAGTTTTGCCCCCAGGCTATCTATCATACTTCCTTTTACTTCCTCCTCCGCTAATTCTTGGTAGAGCAAATATTTGTATATTTTAGTGATTTGTTTCTCATCAGGGCCCAATAGAATTTTGTCAAATGTACCAGTTTTTTGGAATCCCTGTCTTTCTCTATCCTCTTTATATTTAGATCTAATTTGGTAATATTGAATCCAGTCGATTTTAATCCCTTTATCCTGCAGGTCCGATTTAGAAATTAATATATTATTTTCATCTAGTAATTGATCATACGTTATCATATTTTTTAGAATCATTATTTTGGGGTATGTTATGGCCTCGTTTGTCGAGATCCATCTTGGAATCTGCAGGTATTGGGATTTCTGCACTGTTCGCCACGTTTCTATTAGGCTCTTTCTGATGAAATGTTGCTTAAAATGTGTAAATGATTTGCTTTTTTTCCCAAATAAATATGAATGCCATCCGAATTCTAGGTTGAAGCCTTCTAAGGCTAATATTCTTTTATCCCTGCATAAAGCAAGTCGAATTTTATGCCAAAATACATAGAATTTTGTTAGATATTGATCCAAAAAAATTTGTAATAGTTGGAGATTATAACTCGATAGTGAAAAGGAAAAAAGATTATAAAAGTAACAATAAAAAAAAAATTAGGAAAACTTTACCACATACCTTTAATCAAATGACAGAAGAATTCTTACTGAAAGACGTTTGGAGACATTTCCATCCAGACATTAGATACTATACATTCTTCTCATACCCACACAAGTCGTGGTCTAGAATAGACATGGCTTGGGCTAACCAAGAATTTATTCAAAATATAATAGAATCAGAGATCCTGCCCAACACTTGGGCGGATCATAATCCAATATGGATAAAATGGAAAGAACAGGAAAGATACACTAAAAAAAGGGGAATGGGACTTTTTGCCTCCGCCAGTTGGATGAAGCTCTTTCCTCCGCAGCAGCTGATCGGCCGCTGCCTTCACTCCCTCGCCCAAAGGCCCCTAGCTCTTGGCCCCAGCCCTCTGGCCACAAAAATCCAAATTCAGCCACAGCCTTTTGGCCACATGGGACACTTCGCCACCATCCAATCAGAACGGTTGTTACAAAATGCTACTTTTGGAAGGAAAGAATGGGACAGTTTGCTCTTTCATACACAAACAAACACATTGAATGATAGAGAGGGAAGGGACATTGGTGGCCATCTAGTCTGACCCCCTTCTCATTCAGGAGACTTACAGAATGATAGAGAGGGAAGGGACCTTGGTGGCCATCTAGTCTGACCCCCTTCTCATTCAGGAGACTTACAGAATGATAGAGAGGGAAGGGAACTCAGTGGCCATCTAGTCTGACCTGACCCACCTTCTCATTCAGGAGACTTACAGAATGATAGAGAGGGAAGGGACCTTGGTGGCCATCTAGTCTGACCCCCTTCTCATTCAGGAGACTTACAGAATGATAGAGAGGGAAGGGAACTCAGTGGCCATCTAGTCTGACCTGACCCACCTTCTCATTCAGGAGACTTACAGAATGATAGAGAGGAAAGGGACCTTGGTGGCCATCTAGTCTGACCCACTTTCTCATTCAGGAGACTCACAGAATGATAGAGAGGGAAGGGACCTCAGTGGCCATCTAGTCTGACCTGACCTCCCTTCTCATTCAGGAGACTCACAGAATGATAGAGAGGAAAGGGACCTTGGTGGTCATCTAGTCTGACCTGACCCACCTTCTCATTCAGGAGACTTACAGAATGATAGAGAGGGAAGGGACCTTGGTGGCCATCTAGTCTGACCCCCTTCTCATTCAGGAGACTTACAGAATGATAGAGAGGGAAGGGAACTCAGTGGCCATCTAGTCTGACCTGACCCACCTTCTCATTCAGGAGACTTACAGAATGATAGAGAGGAAAGGGACCTTGGTGGCCATCTAGTCTGACCCACTTTCTCATTCAGGAGACTCACAGAATGATAGAGAGGGAAGGGACCTCAGTGGCCATCTAGTCTGACCTGACCTCCCTTCTCATTCAGGAGACTCACAGAATGATAGAGAGGAAAGGGACCTTGGTGGTCATCTAGTCTGACCTGACCCACCTTCTCATTCAGGAGACTTACAGAATGATAGAGAGGGAAGGGACCTTGGTGGCCATCTAGTCTGACCCACTTTCTCATTCAGGAGAGTCACAGAATGATAGAGAGGGAAGGGACCTCGGTGGCCATCTAGTCTGACCTGACCTCCCTTTTCATTCAGGAGACTCACAGAATGATAGAGAGGAAAGGGACCTTGGTGGTCATCTAGTCTGACCTGACCCATGTTCTCATTCAGGAGACTTACAGAATGATAGAGAGGGAAGGGACCTTGGTGGCCATCTAATCTGACCCACCTTCTCATTCAGGAGACTCACAGAATGATAGAGAGGGAAGGGAACTCAGTGGCCATCTAGTCTGACCTGACCTCCCTTCCCATTCAGGAGACTTACAGAATGATAGAGAGGAAAGGGAACTCAGTGGCCATCTAGTCTGACTTGACCTCCCTTCTCATTCAGGAGACTTATAGAATGATAGAGAGGGAAGGGACCTTGGTGGCCATCTAATCTGACCCACCTTCTCATTCAGGAGACTCACAGAATGATAGAGAGGAAAGGGACCTTGGTGGTCATCTAGTCTGACCCACTTTCTCATTCAGGAGACTCACAAAATGATAGAGAGGAGAGGGACCTCAGTGGCCATCTAGTCTGACCCATTTTCTCATTCAGGAGAGTCACAGAATGATAGAGAGGAAAGGGACCTTGGTGGCCATCTAGTCTGACCCACTTTCTCATTCAGGAGACTCACAGAATGATAGAGAGGGAAGGGACCTCGGTGGCCATCTACTCTGATCTGACCTCTCTTCTCATTCAGGAGACTTACAGAATGATAGAGAGGAAAGGAACCTTGGTGGCCATCTAGTCTGACCTGACCTCCCTTCTCATTCAGGAGACTCACAGAATGATAGAGAGGAAAGGGAACTCAGTGGCCATCTAGTCTGACCCACTTTCTCATTCAGGAGACTCACAGAATGATAGAGAGGGAAGGGAACTCAGTGGCCATCTAGTCTGACCTGACCTCCCTTCCCATTCAGGAGACTTACAGAATGATAGAGAGGAAAGGGAACTCAGTGGCCATCTAGTCTGACCTGACCTCCCTTCCCATTCAGGAGACTTACAGAATGATAAAGAGGAAAGGGAACTCAGTGGCCATCTAGTCTGACTTGACCTCCCTTCTCATTCAGGAGACTTATAGAATGATAGAGAGGAAAGGGACCTTGGTGGTCATCTAGTCTGACCCACTTTCTCATTCAGGAGACTCACAAAATGATAGAGAGGAGAGGGACCTCGGTGGCCATCTACTCTGACCCATTTTCTCATTCAGGAGAGTCACAGAATGATAGAGAGGAAAGGGACCTTGGTGGCCATCTAGTCTGACCCACTTTCTCATTCAGGAGACTCACAGAATGATAGAGAGGGAAGGGACCTCGGTGGCCATCTAGTCTGACCTGACCTCCCTTCTCATTCAGGCGACTTACAGAATGATAGAGAGGAAAGGGAACTCAGTGGCCATCTAGTCTGACCTGACCTCCCTTCTCATTCAGGAGACTCACAGAATGATAGAGAGGGAAGGGACCTCGGTGGCCATCTAGTCTGATCTGACCTCTCTTCTCATTCAGGAGACTCACAGAATGATAGAGAGGAAAGGGAACTCAGTGGCCATCTAGTCTGACCTGACCTCCCTTCTCATTCAGGAGACTCACAGAATGATAGAGAGGGAAGGGACCTCGGTGGCCATCTAGTCTGATCTGACCTCTCTTCTCATTCAGGAGACTCACAGAATGATAGAGAGGAAAGGGAACTCAGTGGCCATCTAGTCTGACCTGACCTCCCTTCTCATTCAGGAGACTTACAGAATGATAGAGAGGGAAGGGACCTTGGTAGCCATCTAGTCTGACCCACAGCTCAATCAGGAGAATGAAATGGAATGACAGAGATGGAGGGGACCTCAGAGACCATCTAGTCCAACCCTCTTCGCAAGCAGGAGAATTGGTCTTCCGGTCAAATTCTTAGGCTGCTAAATTGGCTGGTGGAACTCCTTGCCTCACAACAAGCTAATCCTTTAAAAACTAATTTGGGAACCCAATCAGAGCAGTCCTCTCAAAAGAGGGTTGGGAGAGACTACTAGGTAGCAAAGAAGTGAAGGCTGGTTGCTATCTGGGGCCCCTTTACGACCTGCTCCTCCTGCTAATCTTTGGAATTTTTACGATGCATGGAGCATTTTTGACAAAAGAAAGTGTCAAGATAGGCAAAAATTTGGAGGCCCGAGACGTGGGGGTAGGGTCCACCCCCGCCCTCCACCCATACACATTTAACAAGAGTTGGAAGGGACCTTGGTGGTCACCAAGTCCCACCCTCTCCTTCCACCCATACACATTTGACAAATTCTGACCTGCTAAATTGGCTAGGGGAACATACTGCGGCCAAACTCCCTCCCCCTCCCACTTCTGGTAACCCTCAAGACGAATGAAGGAGGGGTGAAAAGAGGCATGGGTCCCCAAAGTGGGGGGGCAGGAGGCTTTGTGGGAAAAAACTTGGGGAGGCTAATGATCCTTTCCTGTTTGAAGAGAGAGAGAGAGGTCTGTTCATAATCTGGGCATCTAGATGATCCCATGCCTTCTTCTGCGTTCATGTGGAGAGTCCCCAAAGTGTTTGGGGGCTTTGGGAGCTCTTTCACACACGCACACACAGAGACACACACATGATCAGCAGCAATGAACTTTTGTTTTCAACAAAGCTAAACTCCAATGGTTATCCCATCAATAGATATGGAATCAAAATCACCAAGTACAGAATTTAGTTATAAAAAAAGGAGCATGTGGTAAGCTGTTCCTATATCTCCTTGAAATGCTAATTGTTTTAGGAAACTCCTGTTTCTTTAGTGTGATATATGGTAAAGGGGTCATGAGGTCTATTGCCCCAACTAAATGTGACCCAGTATGCCAATTTGTAGAATGATAACTCCTATCTTTTCCTCACTCTTTTGTTAATTCCTGTTTCTTTGAAGATGAGGAGCTTTTTCACACACACAAACACACATACACACACACAGACATGTTTGTCTTTGGGTTGCGCTCACCCGTTCCGGTGTTTTGGGAAATGTACAACATTAACACTTGATTTCAAATGGAAGCAATGAACACTCACACTTCGGAATGAGTTTGTCCTTTTTATTCATCCTGCTTCTTGCCCAATCTGTGAGTTTTGAGTTAGTAAATCCTGCCCATAGAGTAAACCCACCAGGGACTATCCTTTCCTGAAATCCCTAGCCCACCTGTATCCTCCCAACCACCCAGACCGCATGTCCCAAGGAAAGAGAGGAGGGAGGGGGAAGACCCAATGTGTACCTTATTTCAAAAGAAGTCCCTGCGCCCCCTCCTCTTTTCCTCTCCCCTCTTTCCAAGAAGAGTCATAAAGGGTCCCCATACAGCAAAATGCCTTCACTTCTATCCATTGCTGCTGATAATGTGTGTGTGTCTGTGTCTGTGAGCTCCCAAAGCCCCCAAACACTTTGGGGACTCTCCACATGAACGCAGAAGAAGGCATGGGATCATCTAGATGCCCAGATTATGAACAGACCTCTCTCTCTCTCTTCAAACAGGAAAGGATCATTATCCTCCCCAAGTTTTTTCCCCACAAAGCCTCCTGCCCCCCACTTTGGGGACCCATGCCTCTTTTCACCCCTCCTTCATTCGTCTTGAGGGTTACCAGAAGTGGGAGGGGGAGGGAGCTTTGGGAGCAGTATGTTCCCCTAGCCAATTTAGCAGGTCAGAATTTGTCAAATGTGTATGGGTGGAAGGAGAGGGTGGGACTGGGTGACCACCAAGGTCCCTTCCAACTCTTGTTAAATGTGTATGGGTGGAGGGCGGGGGTGGACCCTACCCCCACGTCTCGGGCCTCCAAATT
This sequence comes from Erythrolamprus reginae, assembly GCF_031021105.1. NCBI lineage: Eukaryota > Metazoa > Chordata > Lepidosauria > Squamata > Dipsadidae > Erythrolamprus > Erythrolamprus reginae. Next base: position 38,878,533 of record NC_091956.1, on the reverse strand, counting down.
TTTGCCTATCTTGACACTTTCTTTTGTCGAAAATGCTCCATGCATCGTAAAAATTCCAAAGATTAGCAGGAGGAGCAGGTCGTAAAGGGGCCTCAGATAGCAACCAGCCTTCACTTCTTTGCTACCTAGCAGTCTCTCCCAACCCTCTTTTGAGAGGACTGCTCTGATTGGGTTCCCAAATTAGTTTTTAAAGGATTAGCTTGTTGTGAGGCAAGGAGTTCCACCAACCAATTTAGCAGCCCAAGAATTTGACCGGAAGACCAATTCTCCTGCTTGCGAAGAGGGTTGGACTAGATGGTCTCTGAGGTCCCCTCCATCTCTGTCATTCCATTTCATTCTCCTGATTGAGCTGAGGGTCAGACTAGATGGCCTCTGCGGTCCCCTCCATTCTCCTGCTTGAGCTGGGGGTCAGACTAGATGGCTACCGAGGTCCCTTCCCTCTCTATCATTCTGTAAGTCTCCTGAATGAGAAGGGGGGTCAGTTCAGATTAGATGGCCACCGAGGTCCCTTCCCTCTCTATCATTCTGTAAGTCTCTTGAATGATAGTGGGTCAGGTCAGACTAGATGGGCATTAGATGGTCTCTCTCTCTGTGTGTGTGTGTGAAAGAGCTCCCAAAGCCCCACACACACTTTGGGGACTCTACACATGAACAGAGAAGAAGGCATGGGATCGTCTAGATGCCCAGAGTATGAACAGACCTCTCTCTCTCTGCAAAAAGGAAAGGATCATTAGCCTTCCCAATTTTTCCCCACAAAGCCCCCTGCCCACCCCCACTTTGGGGACCCATGCCTCTTTTCACCCCTCCTTCATTCGTCTTGAGGGTCCCCAGAAGTGGGATGGGGAGGGGGCATTGGAAGCTCTTTCACACCCACAAACACACACCCACACCCACACATACTAATTCTACTCAGGACCCCTCCTCAAGCAGGAAACTGACACAGAGTCATAGAGATGGATGGTACCTCAGAGGCCATCTAGTCCAGCCCTCTTCACAAGCAGGAGAATTGGTCTCCCGGTAAAATTTCTGGGGTGCTAAATTGGCTGGTGGAACTCCCTGCCTCACAACAAGCTAATTTGGGAAGCCAATCAGATTGGTCCTCACAAAAGACGGGTGGGTGGGAGAGAGAGATAGGTAGGATTCTATTAGCAAACGACAAAAGGGAAGACTCGTTGCTGTCTGGGGCCCCTTTATGACCTGTTGTCATGATTATCTGTGGAATTTTTACGATGCCTCGAGGCAGATGCAAAAGGAACATTGGCTGGGGGAACACATTGCTACAAGCTCCTTTCTAAATCTCCCTTTGCATTTCTCTCTCTCTCTCTTTTTCTTCAGGGTCCCTTCCAACACTCTTCCCCCCCCCCACTTTGTGGACTGTCCACATGGACAGAGAAGGGGGTGAAAAGGGCATGGGATCGTCTAGATGCCCACAGCATGAACGGACCTCTTTCTCTCTCTGCAAACAGGGAGGGATCATTAGCCCTCCAACTCTTTCCCACACGCGCACACACTTTGTGGACTGTCCACATGGAGAGAGGAGGGGGTGAAAAGGGCATGGGATCGTCTAGATGCCCACAGCATGAACAGACCTCTCTCTCTCTCTGCAAACAGGGAGGGATCATTAGCCCTCCTATCTTTCCCAGACACACACACAATTTGTGGACTGTCCACATGGAGAGAGAAGGGGGTGAAAAGGGCATGGGATCGTCTAGATGCTCGCAGCATGAACGGACCTCTTTCTTGCTCTGCAAACAGGGAGGGATCATTAGCCCTCAAATCTTCCCCCCCACACACTTTGTGGTCTGTCCACATGGAGAGAGGAGGGGGTGAAAAGGGCATGGGATCATCTAGATGCCCAAAGCATGAACGGACCTCTCTCTCTCTGCAAACAGGGAGAGATCACTAGCCAAGAAAGGTGTCAGACTAGATGGCCACTGTGGCTCCTTCCATCTCTATCATTCTGTAAAACTCCTGAATGAGAAGGGTGGTCAGATTAGATGGCCACTGAGTTCCCTTTCCTCTCTATCATTCTGTGAGTCTCCTGAATGAGAAGGTGGGTCAGACTAGATGGCCACCAAGGTCCCTTCCCTCTCTATCATTCTGTAAGTCTCCTGAATGAGAAGGTGGGTCAGATCAGAGTAGATGGCCACCGAGGTCCCTTCCCTCTCTATCATTCTGTGAGTCTCCTGAATGAGAAAGTGGGTCAGACTAGATGACCACCAAGGTTCGTTTCCTCTCTATCATTCTGTGAGTCTCCTGAATGAGAAAGTGGGTCAGACTAGATGGCCACTGAAGTCCTTTTCCTCTCTATCATTCTGTAAGTCTCCTGAATGAGAAGGTGGGTCAGGTCAGACTAGATGGCCACCAAGGTACCTTCCCTCTCTATCATTCTGTAAGTCTCCTGAATGAGAAGGGGGTCAGACTAGATGGCCACCAAGGTCCCTTCCCTCTCTATCATTCAATGTGTTTGTTTGTGTATGAAAGAGCAAACTGTCCCATTCTTTCCTTCCAAAAGTAGCATTTTGTAACAACTGTTCTGATTGGATGGTGGCGAAGTGTCCCATGTGGCCAAAAGGCTGTGGCTGAATTTGGATTTTTGTGGCCAAAGGGCTGGGGCCAAGAGCTAGGGGCCTTTGGGCGAGGGAGTGAAGGCAGCGGCCGATCAGCTGCTGCGGAGGAAAGAGCTTCATCCAACTGGCGGAGGCTAAATGTCCTAAACCCAAAAAAAGATGGTCCTTAAACCAATCTGTTATTAAGGAAAAGGATTATACATGAAAGATGGAAAAGGAGCTAAAATATTTCTTAGAAATAAATGATAACAGTGAAACAAATAAAGCTAACTTATGGGATACCACGAAGGCCTATATCAGAGGCCTCTCTATATCATATTTAGCTGCCAAAAATAAACAAAAGAAAAGTGAAATGCAAAAACTGCTTCAGAAAGTATCTTTCCTAGAAGGAGAACTACATAAAAATCCACCAGACCAAAAATCACTGGAAGAATTAAATTTGACAAAGCATAAGGTAAACTTACACAATCAAGAGGAATTGGCACAAAAAATAAAGAGTCAAAAACTATTTTATAATCTTGATTTGCCAAGCTGATAGGACAGTAGGACCCAGGCTCTCTTAAATCTTGATCGATCTTCGGGATGGCAACAATCTCTGAAAGCTTCTATGTCTGCAGGATATCATGAGTTAACAGTTATTAAACAGTTTCTCCAAATGCGGCAACAATTCGTTCATATAAATTTTATAAAATTCCCCTGTAAACCCATCCGGGCCCGGTGCTTGGCTTGTTTTAATCCTTTAATTATTCTAGCAATTTCATCTTGTGTAATTTCTGCATTCAATATTTGTTTATCTTCTTCACTTACTATTTTCCCAACTTTAAGGACTCCTTTTTTAAAAAAAATCTTTATTAATTATTTACATTAAAAAAAGAAACAACACAACATTGACAGAAGAAAAAAGAAATTAAAAAATAAAGAAACATACGTACATACAATCAAGACGAAATAAAGCATTATGCTTTATACATAAGAGTATTTTTGGTATAAGAGCTTAATAAGCATACCTGCTGGATTGCAGGATAATTGGTTTTTGCAGCTTACTCATTTATAACAATTTTTTTCTTATTTACTAATACACATAGATCTCCTTAGTTTGTTAATATCCATTTCTCTACCATTCCTTTCATTTCCTCTATATTTATTCTATGGTATAATGGTGCCTTGAAACAACAATATTTACATTTAACAACAGTTTGGTTTCTCTCTCTCCCTCCCCCCCCCCATTTTAATTTGAATATGTATTCACAATAACAGTTTTAGTTATTTGTATAATAATTTGGGGGGTTTTGTTATCCAGACATACCACCTGTCCCAGGTGTTGTGAAATTCCTTGGTATCTTTGTCCTGTAGTTCTTGGGTGAGCTTGGTCATCTCTACTACTTCATATATCTTTGTTATTAGGTTAAACATTGTCGGGACGGTCTCCTGCTTCCAGTGTTGGGCGTATATAATTCTTGCTGCAGTCGTTATATGTAAAATCAAATGTCTATCATTTTTTGTAATTTTATGCCTAATTATTCCAAGAAGGAAGAGTTCTTCTGGTTTTAATGGTATTTTTCCCCTATAATTTGTTCAATCATATCTTTAATTTTCTTCCAGAATTCCTTGACTAGTGGACACGTCCACTACACGTGATAATATGTACCTGTTTTCACTTTGCATTTCTAGCACTTCGGGGAAAGTCTAAGGTACATCTTAGCTAAACGTGTGGGTGGCAGATGCCACCTATAGAACATTTTATATATATTTTCTCTATAAGGAACTGATAGCATTATTTTATAGTTAGATGTCCATAGTTTCTCCCACTCCTGCAGGTTTATAGCATAACAAAAATTTTGACCCCATGCTATCATGGGGCCCTTTACTTCTTCCTCTGCTAGTTCTTGATGTAAAAGGTACTTATATATCTTGGAAATTAACTTTTCGTCTGGTCCAAAAACAATTTTATCTAGAATACCTATTTTTTGAAATCCCAGTCTATTTCTGTCTTCATTGTATCTTGATTTGATCTGGTAATATTGAATCCAGTCTACATTAATCCCTTTTTGTTGCAGATCTTGTTTAGGAATTAAGAGATTGTTCTCATCAAATATTTGATCATATGTTATTATTTTATTCATATTCATTATGTTAGGGTATGTAATGGCTTGGAATTTGTAAGTAATGGGATTTTTGGATTGTTGACCAGGATTCTATTAAACTTTTCCTTATGAGATGCTGTTTAAAATAGGTATAAGATTTATTTTTGTCCCGAATAGGAAAGAGTGCCATCCAAATTTAAGATTTAAGCCCTCTATTGCTAATATTCTCTTCCCCCTGAGAGTTATCCAGTCTTTCACCCAACACAGTGAGGCAGCTAGATAATACAATTTCCAATCTGGGACTCCCATCCCCCCTCTAATCTTATCCTATATTTACCTGCTCCTCTTTGTACAACTCCTCATAATATTTTCTCATTATCTTTTCTAGCTGCTCTTTACCATATCTAACCTCTTCACTAGGGTCTCTCGGTGCTAATATACATGATTCTCCAATGCACTTGCAAGGAGAGTCCAGGATGGGTAATTCTTCAGTCTGATTGGTCGGGACTGAGTTTAATTTAAATAATAGGCAGGTACCGCCCCCCTTAGCCCTCCTGTCTAAAAACTCAGTCGCAGTATAGGGACTCTGAGTTTGTTTCTCTTCAATAAATTTATATTTATTGTTTATTGTTAATTATATGTATTAATTTAATTTAATATTTTGTTTTTTCTCTTCTTTTCTTATCTTGCAGGTGCAGTTGGGGGGAAAAAAAATTGTTTCCTCAGGCAGCCCTGGATTCAAACCTCCAGTGGGTTTATCCAGGGGTCTGCAGCTCCTCCTTTCCCAACCCCACGAGCTGGGCTGGCAGCCTTGTCCCCGGAGTGAGCACCCAGGGAGACTACCTCCGAGGTAGACCCTGGAAGAGAGGAAGGGGTTGACGCCTCGGGAGGGTCCGTCCCGCCCGTGGCGAATAAACCCGAGGACCAGGAGAGGAAGGTCCTCAGTGAAGAGGGGAGCGCGTCTCGCCCCCCCCCCCCTTACCATCGGCGGAGAAAGTCAAATGGGAAGCGCTGAAAGGCTCGACATGCCTTTATAATATGGCAGGGACTGGCAGCGAGGAAAAGCCTCGGCGGTCGCCGTTTGCCTACAGCGCCGGAGGAAGGGCGGGGAAGCCAGGGGAGGCTTCCCGCCCGTTTCCATGACAACAGCCGGCGGCCATTTCTAAGGAGCCCGAAATCGAGCGGGCAGGCCAGTTACTGTCTGAAGGCATCATTGGTTGCCAGGGCAACGGCCCGGCGGCCATGTTTTTTGAGCCTGACGCACAGCAGCGTCTTCCTCAGCAAGGCTGTTTTTCGCGCCAAGTGTCCCCTCTGCCGAGAGACGCGCAGGCGCACAATACCAACCAGCAGTTACTGCCTTAGACGCCATTACTGCTAGCGGTTAGGAGCAACGATTCGGTTGTGGATTCTACCTTTAACAACCTTCGATTGCTGTTCAGTTGCTGGAGTGTGCAGAAGCAGACGATCCTTGCTGTCTCAACCTTTTCGTGAGTTATGGCTGACCAATCTATTCCGGCTGGGGAGGAAGCCAGTGCTACCAGGCCCCCTACCCCCAAGGAAAGGCCCCAGAAACAAAAATCTTCCCAAGGGGCTGCGCTCAGGGAGGCTGAGAAGAGGATTAAAGCGCTGGAGAAACAGTTAGAATCCTCTCAGAGGTCTGGAGGCACGCTTGCGCCTGCTCAGCCCCCCATTTCCATCCCTCAGCCAGCCTCCCCCTTATTTGCACCAGGGGTAGCAGGCTCGGCCTCGGTGAGGGACTGGTCACCGGAAAGATACTTCCAACCCTCAACTTCTTCCAGACAGGATGTCTTTGCATTTGGAAGACAAGCAGCGTGGCCCAGCACATCTACTGCTCCACAGCCAATGCCCCCTCAGGGTGGCCAGACTTCAGCAGCCACTTTCACCCCTACGGCTGCTGGATTGCGCACGGCACAGGATGCCTGGCAAACCATGCCTCAAGCCCTGCAGGACCTGATTGTCAGCGCCTACACACAGGGGCAGGCTAGCGTGGCTCAGCAGCAGCAGGTACCGGCCGGACCTGCTCCGTCGAGATTCAGAGACCCCTGGACGGCTCCAGCCTCTCAATCCATCCTGGAGTCGGGGGAGGAGGATGAATTTTCCAGAGAAGGCTTCAGCGAGGATGAGGATGAGTTATCCGGCGATGAACAGCCACCTGAGCAACCCGCCTTACCAGGCCTGTTCAAGGCCTCACTCTTCCGGGTTCTCCTGAACAAAGCCAGGATCACCATTGACCAGGCTGGTGAGGGAGGTCAAGGGGCTGCTTCTGCTCTAGATCAGCCTACGAGTGGTCTCTTTGTATTTCCAAAACAGGAGACTGTTAATGTTCCATCCTCCCATCTTTTTCTAGAGACTGTACAACGCCCATGGGAAAACCCAGCGACGGGTCAGGGCCCGTCTAACCTGGACAGACGTTTCTACACCTTTGACCAGCACATGGAGGACCTCCTGGAGCTGCCGATAGTGGACAAGCCGGTAACCGGTCTAGTCTCAAATGCCCTAGTCCCTTCAGAATCCCAGGAGGGACTAAAAGCGGAAGACAAAAGGGCGGACAATGTTGTTCGCAGGGCTCACCAGATGTCAGCTTGGGCCGTAAGAGCCGCCTCGGCGGCATCATTCTTTAATAGAGCTACGCTCCTCTGGATAAAGGACATTCAGTCCAGAGTCGATCCGCAGGATGCGAGACTACGCCAAGACTTAAACAAACTGTTGGCGGCCACTGAATTTTCGGCGGACGCAACAGTCAATGCCGCCAAATTCTCATCAAGGGCAATGGCCGCGTCGGTCGCCTCCCGCAGACTCATCTGGCTAAGGAATTGGCAGGCCGACGTGAAGTCAAAATGGGCCCTAGCTTCTTCACCGTTTAAGGGCAAGAAGCTCTTCGGAGACATCTTGGACGATGTGCTAGTGGAGGATAGGGATAAGAAGAAGATTATGCCCAACTCCAGTAAGAAGCAAGGACGGCGTTTTACACCTTACCAACGGCGGCAGTCCTTTCGGAATGATTCCACCTCGACCAACAACCAAGGGTCGAGGCCCTACTTTCAGGGATCCTTCGGTCAGGGTTCCTTTCGCACGGACAGGAACCCACAATTTGATCGCTCCAGGTCCTACCAGGGCCGCCGCCCCTTTAGAGGTTCAGGCAGAGGGTTCAGGAAGACCAAGTGACTTTCTTCCGGACATCCCTTTAGGCGGCAGACTAACCCATTTCTCCGACGTCTGGACCAACACCTCATCAGATCCATGGGCGACTTCAACAGTTTCACAAGGCCTACAGATCGAATTTCTTTGCCCTCCACCTTGTCGCTACCTGCCTTGTCGCGCCCCCTTGGAGATGTCCAAGAAGAGGCTCCTATATCAGGAGGTATCTCACCTACTGGAGATAGGTGCCATCGAGGAGGTCCCTACACCTCAGCGGGGTTTGGGATTCTACTCAGCGATCTTCTTGGTACCAAAATCGTCAGGAGGGGCACGCCTCATTCTGAACCTGCGGAGACTGAACCTCTATGTAAAGTACAGGAGGTTCAGAATGCATTCTCTGCGTTCCATCCTGGCAGCCATCAGACAGGGGGACTACATGACGTCCATAGACCTACAAGAGGCCTACCTTCACGTCCCCATCCTTCCGTCTCACCGGCAATATCTGCGCTTCAGCCTGGATGGAGTCCATTTTCAATACAGGGCCATGCCCTTCGGGCTTTCATCGGCCCCAAGATCCTTCACGAAGCTGCTGGACGTTCTCACGGCAGGCCTCAGGCAGAAGTCGGTGCGCCTAATGGCCTATCTGGACGATATCGTGATTCTGTCCAGATCAAGAGACCTTGCGCTTCAGGACCTGCATCTCACGATCCAGACACTTCAGGACCACGGCTTTTCGATCAACTTCGAAAAAAGCCACTTGACTCCCACAACACGGCTGGCCCACCTGGGTACCAGTATAGACTCCAGGAAGGGCCTTGTTTTCCTGTCCCAGGAGAGGCAGTCCACTATCAGAGAGCTCGTCCGGAGCTTGGCGACACAGCAGTTCCCCAGACTCTCGTCTCTGTCCAAGCTTCTAGGTACACTGGTGTCCTGTATCGACATCATTCCATGGGCCAGGTACCACCTACGCCCTCTCCAGTGGTTCCTCCTACCATACCAAAGGAGAAAGACCAGCCATTCCCACCTTCAGGTGCACCTCGACCCGGCAGTTCGACGGTCCTTACGGTGGTGGATTTCCCCAGCTCTAACAAAGGGGTCACTCTTCCTAGACAAGCATTTTCTGACAATGACGACAGACGCCAGCCTGACGGGATGGGGAGCCCATCTTTCCTCGAATTTGGCCCAGGGCCTTTGGGACCCATCCGACCTGAGAGAAGTCAACATCAACTTCTTGGAGTTAAAGGCAGTTTCCCTGGCTCTCCTCAGCTTCGCGAACCTGGTAACGGGCCACCATGTCCTGGTTCGGACCGACAATGTCTCTACCCGGTCTCACATCAACAGACAAGGGGGGACTCGGTCTCGACGACTGATGAGGGAGTCAGAGTCCCTGTTCAGATGGGCAGAGGCAAATCTGGCTTCCCTGTCAGCGGAGCACATCTCAGGCGTAGAGAACGTGTGCGCGGACTGGCTGAGCCGGGAGACATTAGATCCAGGGGAGTGGCAGCTGGATCCAGCAATTTTTCAGATCATCACTCGAAAGTTTGGGATGCCAATCCTGGACCTGTTTGCTACCCGAAGCAACTCCCAGCTCCCACGTTTCTTCTCCCGCTTCCCGACCCCGGGAGCGGAAGGGGTGGACGCTCTTCGGATACTGTGGCCGCCAGGACTTCTATATGCATTTCCCCCGATCTCCATCATCCCCAGGGTCATGCGAAAGATTCTGGAGCAACGAGCGGAGGTACTGTTGCTGGCTCCATACTGGCCGCGTCGCCTTTGGTTTGCGGACTTGATGCAACTGTCAGTGTCACCCCCCTGGAGGATTCCAGATCACCTGATTTCCCTCTCCCAGGGCTCGATCTCCCATCCAGAGCCACAGTGGTGGCAGCTGACCGTATGGAAATTGAGCGGCAACATCTAAGACAACATCTCTTACCAGAGGCAGTTATTGATACAATCCAGGCGGCTCGCAGGCCTTCGACAAGAAGAATATACCAGGCTACCTGGGTTTCCTTCTCCAGGTTCTGTGAGGAGCGGGAGGTAGATCCACAAAAGGCCTCCCCTCCCCTGGTCCTAAGTTTTCTTCAGGCGGGCCTTGAAAAAGGTCTTGCTCCAAACACCTTACGCCGTCATGTGGCCGCTTTATCCACCATCATAGGAGGGGGCAACTCCCGCCCTCTGACCAGACACCCCTGGATCAGGGACTTTTTGAAAGGGGCAGCTAACATCAGACCACCACCGATCCATCGGTTCCCTTCTTGGGATTTATCCTTGGTGCTACACGCCTTGACGGGACCTCCATTTGAACCCTTTCGCCACATACCTCTCAGAATGTTAACCCTCAAGACGGCCCTTTTGGTCGCAATCACATCCGCCAGGAGGGTCTCTGAGATTGCAGCGTTCTCAATCAGGGAGGATCTTTGCACTTTTCACACGGACAGGGTGGTCTTAAGACTTGACCCAGCCTTTCTACCAAAGATCAACTCTGCTTTCCACAGGGCACAGGAGGTAGTCCTCCCAGACTTCTGTACCCACGGGACTCACCCCTCGGAGCTTAAGTGGCATAAGCTCGATGTGAGACGAGCTCTGAAAATTTACATTCGCAGGACTCAGGGATTCAGAGTTTCGGAGGCTTTATTCGTGTCCTTTGCAACCAGAACGTTGGGCACTAAAGTCTCCCCTAGGACAATCAGCCGCTGGCTTTGTGATTGCATTAGAGAGGCTTACCGGACTAAAGGATCCCCTGTGCCTCAGGGACTCACGGGACATTCCACTCGTAGTACGGCCACTTCAGCAGCCTGGAGCACCCAGGCTTCACTAGAGGACATTTGCAGGGCGGCCACTTGGGCGGCGCCGTCCTCATTTATCAGACACTATCGAATTGACTCTTTCGCTTCCGCGGAAGCAGCGTTTGGGAGGAGGGTACTACAGCGGGTGTGTTCCTTCTCAGAGCCCCCGGTCCGACCTTCTCCCTCCCTTGGTTAATATCTTGGGTATATCCCATCCTGGACTCTCCTTGCAAGTGCATTGGAGAAGGACCGTTGAAACTTACCTGAACGGTCTTCTCGATGCACTGCAAGGAGAGTCCAGACCCACCCAAAATTGGGACCAGGGACTCTTTCTGACAAGGGTATGCCTTTGGGAGTTGTTTTTTTCTAGTTACCTTGAATGTTGAATAAATTTGTGTTAGCTATACTGCTCCTTCGTTTCCTTTAGACTGGAGGGCTAAGGGGGGCGGTACCTGCCTATTATTTAAATTAAACTCAGTCCCGACCAATCAGACTGAAGAATTACCCATCCTGGACTCTCCTTGCAGTGCATCGAGAAGACCGTTCAGGTAAGTTTCAACGGTCCTTTTTATTTCCTCTTCTTCAAATATATTGCCATTTGTTGCATTGATTTTGTCCCCCAGCTCAATATTTTTTGTCGCATCGTCATTCTCATCTTGTTCCATTGGATCGCGTCGTACACTATCGTTTCCTTTTCAATTTCAATAAACTATTCCAATCCGTACTCTTAGTTAATCTCAGCTGCTCTTGTATCAAATCTATTTCCCTTATCTTCATTTCCCTTTCTCTACCCCACCTCTTTCTAATATCTGCTTCCATACATATACATTGTCCCCTCATATAGGCCTTACATGCATCCCACACAATTGATTGTTTAATATCAACCACATCATTAATTCTAAAATATTCACATAACTCTGTCTGCAATTTATCTTTATCTTGTTCACTAGCAGTTTCAACTGCATTATATCTCCAAATTCTTTGATTGCATTCCTGACCTATTTCCAATTTTGCCAAAAGTGGGGCATGATCTGACAACCAAATATTTTTAATACAGTATCTACTTTTTTAACTTGTATATTGCCCACCCTCTTCATTAATATATAGTTAATGCAACTAAATGTATGATATCTTGCTGAATAGTAAGTACCTCTATTTGGCATATCTGCATAGAGATCCACCGTATTAAGTCTATTTAAATGTAACATCCTACTATTTCCGATCCCATTTGTTAATTGCATATTAAAATCTCCTGCCAAAAACGTTGTGCCTCCCGCCACAACCTTCTGTAAGGGCAGAGATAGCCCCCTGCCTTGTGGTCAATCCAAAATGCCCACCAATCATGTGGCAGACCCTGATCACATGTAGTATTCAAAATGGTCACTGACAGACACCGAAGGAGGCTGCATCTCTGCAGCGCTCCAGAAAAAATGCCAAAAAAGAAGGAAAAAGGCAGGGAAAGATTTTAAAAGTTGTCCTTGCCGTTCGGTGGAGGCCCAGGCTATCAGCCCAGCTGCTGGTTGCTTTCCAAAGGCCCCAATGCCCGGCAGGTAAGCGTGGTGGGGGCCAAAGGGCCCACAAATGGGGGGGAGGGTTGCGCAGCACATAGCGAAGGGTCCTAGCGGCGAGGCAGCAACACAAAGGGCCATAAACACCAAAAAGGACCATCAGTAGGCAGGCTATCAATCACAAAGGCCCATAAACTGGCCGCAGTTCGCGCAAACAGAGGGGAAAGGACCATAACAAAATGCAAAGGAACAGAGTCCTCCTTGCAAATTTTCCCTTTTCAAGACCCAGCTGTTTAGTGGTGAGCCAGGAGATCATGGGGAATCCCGTGGCACTGGAGGCTTCTAACAGGCTGCGCTCCGTCCTTTTGGGAATTGGAGCTCCAGCTGTTCATTGATGAGCCAGGCGACTGCGTTATAGCAAATGGCGCTGAAGGCTCCCTTGCATAGGCTGAGCAAAATGCTGCAGCCTGCCCCCACATATCTAAATCTGTTTTGAGTCTCCCTATAGGTTGCAACCCACTCCCCACCCCCTCTTTCATCTGGCAAACTAGGTTCTTTTATGGACCTTCGGCTGGAGGCATGAGCAGCAGCTGGGCTCATGCCCAAAACTGCCTCAACCCAATCACTGTCCAGGTGTTGGGGAGCTTGCACAGAGAAGGGCACTTACTTGTAGGAAATGGATGACACATTCCAAGGATGGATGGATAATCTCTAGGATGGATGGCTGCAAGTGAAAGCATGTGTCCTGGACTCGGACTGAGTCAGAAAGAGCCAAGGTGAGGGGCAAATTTTATAGTTGGCAGACACAGTCCTGATTGGCTGCAGACAAGGTCCACCCATCCTTGGAGACTAGCTCCCCCTACTGTGGAGAATTGGATCTTTTGAATTCATCATTGATTTTTTTAATGTAAAGAATATTTGTTTATAATTCACCAAAACTCTATAACTTTCCAAATATAAGAAAAAATGTAGCATAGAATGTAAGTGAGAACTTTTTCCAATGCTGATCATAGTTATCCCTTAGGTTTTCCAACCAATGTTGATGGAATATTTTACCTATGAAGAAGTGAAGGATATAAAAAAGAAAGTAATAGCACAACACTGCTCACGGAAGGAAACTGTAGCAGAAATACGTAGAGGCATTAGTTTGTGGAATCAAGCAGAAGAACTCCAGAAAGCTTTTAAATATTCTGTGGATGAAAAAGGAGATCATGGTAAGTTTTTAAATTGAAAATAAGCTGTGAATTAAGCTGGATACATAATTCCAAAAATAGCTTTTTTTAAAAAAATGTCCTCCCCCAATCTGTCAACAGCATTCTTTGCCACAGTTCTAGAAGTGTCTCTTTAGAGCTGAATTCTGCTAAGATTGACCAATCAAGTACCTGTACAGTGTCTTCTGTTTTTCAGAAACTGAAGAACCAGAAACAGCCACCAACATTGTTCATTTGCCTTCTGAGGTGATGCTGACTATTTTTAGCTATCTTAGCCCACAAGAATTATGCCGATGTAGTCAAGTCTGCACTAAATGGTCACAGTTAGCGAAAACAGGATTTCTCTGGAAACACCTTTATCCTGTGCACTGGGCTAGAGGTAAGAGGCTGCACTGTCAATCTCTTTTTAGCAGCCCTAATTACTTTTCCTAGTAATGTGTAGTAATTTTAAACTTAAGGGGTAGCCTGGAAGCACTTCCCTTCCTCACATTCTGAATGGGTGAATGAGCGAGATATCAGGGCCCCTAGATTAATTTAGTTATTCCATTCCAAATATTATATTTATATTTTTTTGCTTTTCTTCTGTTATGTTCCGTGTTTCCCTAGGACTAACATCCCTATTGCAGAAGGGCTGAATGTCAGCCTCAATGCTGCCTACTTGCATCGGCTACCACAGAAATTGGGGGTGAAGGGAAGGTTAAGTATTTGGGAGGGAGGAAGCTGTGCTGGAGATGTCTCTTCATGTGTCTGATTAGGAGTTTAGGGAGGAAAGTTCTCATCACATACGGCCAGGTTGCACATGTTTATAGCCTGGTCAAGATCAACGGCTTTGACTGACCAGATATGGAGGCTCCACCTGGACATGTGCCAACCAATGTTCCCTCTAATTTTTTTTCGGTGTGGGCGGAAAAATATAATGTCTGAGCGGCACATTTTCATGTCTGTGCGTGGATTGGTTAGAAACCCGGTCGTGAAGCGAATCTGGCTTCTCCGCACCACTTCCCCCATTGTCTTTGGTTGTGAGATGGTTGCAAAAGGGGGTTACATGACCTCAAGACATAGCAACGGTCATAAATATAAAACAGCAGCCAAGTTTTGATCACGCAATCGTGGGGCTGCTACAAAGGTTGTAAGTGTGAAAAAGGCATAAGTCACTATTTTCAAGGCTGTTGCGACTTTGAACAGTCAGTATAAATGAACCATTGAAAGTCGAGGACAACCTGCCTTCTCCCCTAGATGTTTTCTGTGGAGCTTCAAAATGGACTCCTGATCTGCTTCTAAAAGAGTGCATTGGTCAGACAGATAATCCTCGACTTCTGTTCTGACCCCAATGGAGGCCAATGTTTCTATTTCCTGAGTAAGACTGTTATTAAGTGAGTTCTGCCTCACTTTGCCACCTTTCTTGCCATAGTTGTTAAATGAATCCCTGCAGTTGTTTGTCAGAAGATCCCAAAAGATGTTCACATAAGCCTGGGACATTGCCACCATCATAACCACGTTATCACGTGTCCAAAGTTTGATCCAATAACCCCTTTATTTTTCTAACAAAGTACTTCCTTCCTAGAAGGAAGAATAGAAAGAATAAAATGAAAAAGGGACTAAAAGGGGATACAAAAAAATAAAAAAATAAAAGGGTTTGGTTCAAAGTTCTGCTCAGATTAAAGAAATTGGAATTTGAGATTAAGCTTGGGGTATTGTTTTGTTTGCTCTTTTTTAACTTTAATTATTTTTTCTATTTAGATATATGAATTTAGGAATTGCTGATCTGTTTTAATAAAGTTAGAAGTATTGATTATAATAAGATATGTAGTAGGTGATACTGGTTTGGATTAATGCATAAATGGAAGAATTTAGAGTTGTTGGGGATATTAATGATGTTAATGATTTTTAATTGATTGAAAATAGAATTTTTTTTTTTTCTTCTTTTCTCAAATTGACTGAAATTTAACATTAATAATTAAGTAAGAAATGTAGATAAACAGTGTTCCCTCTAATTTTTTTCCGGTGTGGGTGGAAACGTATAGTGTCTGAGCTGCAGTCCCTTCGGGACTTGGCGGCATAGAAGTATAAATAAATAAATAAATAAATAAATAAATAAATAAAGTGTGGGTGCACACTATCACGCATACGCGAGTTCTGACATCCGTAATTCGCTCCCCCTCCTTTCGCTCTCCTCCTTCCTCTCTCATCTCTTTCCTTTCTCTTCCTCCCTCTTTCTCTCTATCCTTTCTATCTCTCACTCTTTCTTTCTCCCTCTGTCATTCCCTCTTTTTCTCCCTCCCTTTCTCTCCCTCCCTCTTTCTCTGTATCCTTTCTATCTCTCTTTCTTTCTCTCCCTCCTTCATTCCCTCTATCTCTCCCGCCTTTTTTCTGTCTTTCCTTTCTCTCCCTCCTTCATTCCCTCTATCTCTCCCGCCTTTTCTCTGTCTTTCCTTTCTCTCCCTCCCTCTTTCTCTCTATCCTTTATATCTTTCTCTTTCTTTATCTCCCTCCTTCATTCCCTTTTTTTCTTTCCCTCCCTCCCTTTCTCTCCCTCTTTCTATCTTTTCTATCTCTCACTCTTTCTTTCTCTCCGTCCTTCATTCCCTCTTTCTCTCCCTCCTTTTCTCTCTATTTCCTTTCTCTCCCTCTTTCTCTATCCTTTATATCTCTCTTTCTTTCTCTTCCTCCTTCGTTCCCTCTTTTGCTGCCTTCTTTTCTCTCTCTTTCCTTTCTCTCCCTCTTTCTCTCTATCCTTTATATCTCTCTCTTTCTTTCTCCCTCCTTCATTCCCTCTTTCTCTTTCCCTCCCTCCCTTTCTCTCCCTCCCTCTTTCTCTCTATCCTTTCTATCTCTCACTCTTTCTTTGTTTCTCTTCCTCCTTCATTCCCTCTTTATCTCCCTCCCTCTTTCTCTCCTGGGGCTTCCTGTGCCTGCCCTGCCCGGGTGGACCGCATTCGGCATCAGCGCCTCCACACACAGGAGGCAAGAAGCTCAGTGGCGGGGTGTGCCGCTAGGCCGCTTGCCTTTTGGCAGCCCCTGGTCGGTGCCCCCCCACGGACGGACATTGCCAGTCCAGCGGATTCGGCCCCCGCCCCCGCGGACGGACATTGGGCTGGCGGCAGGGCCGGTGGATCCGCCCCTCCAGCCCACACCCGCATGGATGGACATCGGGCTGGTGGGGCCAGCGGATCCTCCCCCACCCACACACCTGCGGACAGACATCGGGTTGCCGGCGGGGCTGGCGAATATGCCCCCCCAGCCCACACCCCTGCGGACGGAGATCGGGCTGGTGGCGGGGCCAGTGGATCTGCCCCCCCGCCCACACACCTCCGCGGATGGACATTGGGCTGGCAGCAGGGCCGGCGGATCCGCAACCCCCCCCTCCCCCCATGGTAAGGGACTTACCCATCCTAGCCGGAAGGAGAAAGGGTTAAAGGGGCTGGAAGGAAAACGGGCCACCAATCGGCCCCTTTCTTTCCCGCCTTTCCCCCATTACTGTGCACTGTAGCGTGGGAATTTAAAATCTCAGCAACAGTTTGCCAATTCTAGCGCAGAGGTCGTTCCTTTGTGCTAGAATTGTAATCTTCAGGGCTGAGCTTTTAAATCTCCCACGCTCCAGCGCACAACTCTAGATAGAGGGAACTATGTAGATAAGTATTAATTGGCTAAATGTTAGATGGGCTGAAATAATTTTTAAATTTGGGATTAGGTAAATGTACTATTTAGAGGGGGGAAAGAAGTCTGATATTCGTATATGTTTATGTTTTGTTTTTAATTTTATTTTGTTAACATCTGATTGGCTATACAAGGTATTCTTGGTTTTTAGAAAAATGTATAAAGAAAGAAGGAAGCACTTTGGCATAATAAGTTAGAAATATAATTGGTGTTGTACTTTTTGAAGGAACATTAAGGAGGGAATTTAATTAAAAGAAAATGTATGCAACTGGATGACAAAATTAGGAAGAAAAACTTTTGCAACTTTTTGGATGATTGATATTAGTTACTAACAAAATACTGCATTTTATTCATGGAAAATTAGATGGTCCACTGTATTGTTTGAATGTATGTTGAGAGAAAAATTTAAAAAAATTACACACACACCAAAAGTCTTTCCTTTCTCTGTCTCTCCATTCATTTCATTCTCCTTCCTTTCCTCCTTCCTTGTTCTCTTCATTTCTCCTTCCTTCCCTCCCCTTTTCCTTCCTTGTTCCCTCCATTTTTCCTTCCTTCCTTCATTTCTTGTTCCCTCCATTTCTCCTTCCCTCCTTCCTTCCTCTCCACTTCTCTCTTTCCCTTTTCTTTCTTTCTCTCCACTTCTCTCACTCTCTTTACCCTCTTTTCCCTCTCTCATTCTTTCCCTCCAGGTCTCTCTCATTTCTGTGTACTTCTCCCTCTTCCCCCCTTCTCTCTCTCTCATTTGTTTCTCCTCCTTTTTTGCTCTCATTTATCTCACCTTCATTTCTGTTTTTCTCTCTCTTTCCTCTCCCTTTTTCTTTTTCTTGTCGTAATCCAGAAGCAAGAGCTGCAGGACCCAGAGGGAGGCATGGGAAGTGGCAGGCTCTCTTCCGGTGGGGGGTGCGGCTGTGGTGGCAGCGACAGAGCCCCGCAGGCAAAGGAGGAGGAGGAGGAGGAGGAAGAAGAAAGGCGACCTCACAGAGGGGAACCGAGGAGGAGCGATCCGCGCTTTCATAAGCTTTCCCTGCTGGATGGTCAATTGCCATCCAGCAGGGAAAGATTGACTATCCAGCAGGGAAAACTTACAAAAGCACGGATCGCTCCTCCTTGGCTCCCCTCTGTTAGTTCGCCTTTCTTCCTCCTCCTCCCTTCTGCTGGAGGGCGATTGACTGGCGCCAAGAGAAGGGTGGCAGAGGGGGCCGGCCTCTCTCCGAAGAAAACAGCTCTTTGCCTGCCAGGGACGTGGACTCTGCTGCTGTTGATCTAGAAGCTAGAGAGGGCCAGCAGCAGAACCGGGAGCTCGTGCACGCACGCCATTCGGTGGAGAAAAGTGTTCACTACTCCCACTCCCCGAACTCCTCTACCTACCACGGACGGTTATGGATCTGCGCTGGAATTGGAATTGGAAACTGCTGCACACCTCCTGTGCTATAGTGCACAGCGCAGCTTAGGGGGAACATTGCCTGTGATGTGCCAGATAAGGCTGGGAGGGATGACCCAGGGTGAGCACCAAAGCCAGTGGGGTGGAAATTGAGCATCTGTGCTGGCATGCAGTTGGGGAGGGTGCTGGGAGTGGTGGTTTGCAAATGGCGCTGGGGCACGATGGTGGGACAGTTGAACTGCCTGTTCAATTTTAGGCTGGGATCCAGGCACAGAGGCAACAGCAATGGGGAGAGGTCAAAATGGGAAGCAGCTTCCCATTTTCACCCCTCCTCATTGCAGTTCATGCAGTAATATTTGACCCCTAGGCATTCCCCAATGCCCTGAAGTTCGTGCAGTACTTTAAGTGCAAAATCACACAAGATCACACAAGATCTTGTGCTACTGATCTTGCATGACAGGAATTTAGGCCTCTGTTCTCTTTGAACTGAGGCTTGTACCAGATCTGGCCAAAGAGCATTTGCAAGACAATGAGATTTTGGGATAGTAAAATGGCTTTTTTTGAAACCTCGCATCGGCTTGAAAATGCCTTTCACATCATTCCAGTCTTGATACAAAGAGTGTTTAGAAGCCGATGGGAAGTTTCAAGCAAGGGATTTCACCGCTCCAAAGTCTCGTCAGCTCGCAAACTGACTTTTTATGCCATCTCAATCTTCCTTCATGCTCAAGAAGGGATGAGAGCAGGGGGAGAGATTGGCCACACAACCATCAGACATGGCTTTCCCAGGTGGGGTTGGGGCAGTCCCAGTGAAAGGGGGCTGCGAGGCCAGGCTGGCAAGCGAGCCATGGAGGTGCTGGTGCAGTTATTTAGGCCAGAACATGTTCTGGCCCATATAGATCTGAACTGCAAGGCTTCTTTGAAGAGAGATCACCCTGCTGCCTCGGTCCCACCCCTTAGGTATGCCCTAAGTATGTATGAAAGGGGAGTGCTCAGAATGCAGTCAGCCTGCATGGCAAGACACCAGGAATGCTAGGCTCCACACATACTCACTGCCTCCTGTGAGCATGCCCAGCTGGATGGGTTGGCGGGGTGGGCTCTTGAATCAAATCTAAGGCTGGCCATGTAGTGGGTGAATGGCCAACAATAGTTCCACGCCACACCCATACCACAGCTTCCAGGCTTCCCTTTCACTGGGACCACCCTCTATTGGAAAGCTATATCCAGGCTTTCTGTCTGCTGACCACACCTAGGTGGGGCAAGTGAGGGATGTTCTGCTTGTGCCTAGAGGCTCCCCCACCAGATGCCCAGGCTGCAGTGTTCCTCCGATCTACATACCCAAGCACCAGGCTAGGGCACAAACCCACCAGCTTACACCAAACTCACCTCTTCCCCACGGCACCCTCATCTGCACACGCCCCTGGCCAAGCCCCATCTGGCAGCCTTTTCCTCTGCCTGGAGATCGGGAAACTTAGACAATCTTTGCTGATGGAACTCCTGCCTGGCAGGTTCCAAGGACATGAGAGCCCACAGGCACCAGGGGCAGGCGCCAGACACAAGGTTTCCAAGCGGAGTCAGGGGCTGTCCCAGTAAAAGGGAAGTGCTGCCAATCTCTTTCCCCTCCCCCCATCCCTTTCTGAGCCTGGCCTTGCAGCCTGCGAGCGTTGACTTTTCACTAGGACCAACCCTGTGTGAGAAAGCTACAACACCAGCAACACTGCCAATTTGTCAACTCGGCCGCACCCAAGCCCAGATCTACAACTTGTAGCAGCCATCCAGGCCTGAATGCGATCAGCCTTAGATCTAGCATGCACAGCTGCCCTGGAGCTAACAAGAGACCTCCCAACTGCCTTGGCCCTACCCACTGGGCATGTGCACAGGAAATGGCGAGTGCTGGCATAATGCTCAGAATGCAGTCAGCCTGTGGGGCAAGATAGTTCCCAGGGATGCCGTGCTCTGCGTAAGTTTATCACCTCTTGTACTCGTTCCTAGGCGACAGATGGCCCCTCACCATGCTGTCCTCGTGGATCTAAGGCTGACCATGTTCTGTCCAAAACGACTGCCATCAGTTTGTAGATTAGCAGTCAGTCAGCCTGGGCTGAGTCGAGGTACTGTGTGTCGTTCCTTTATTGTTTTCAAGGCTGCTCCGTGGGCTAGATCTAACCACATTATCCGACGGATTGGGCTGATAGGCTTTGAGTGACACCCTTGAACTAAATTATGTTTAGCTTGTCAAATGGCTGCCAACTACATTTAACATGTTCAGTTTCCTTTATTGTATCACATTCCATTGAGATTAGTTGGCCAAGATATATGTAGTAGTCTACTACGTCTAGTTCTTCTGCAGATATAAACATTTTTCTTTCTTTGGTGAATTTATTAAACCTAACCTGGCTCTTTTTCAGGGCTATTTTTAAGCCAAATGGTTCTCCTGCTTTTTTCAGCTCTTTATGTATGTTTGTAAATCTTCTGGGTCTTGTAATAAGATAACAACATCATCTGCAAATCTTAAGTGTTTTAAATAGGTACCATTGATTTTTATTCCATCTTTTGCCCAATCTAGTTTATTAAATACTTCAAAGGAAATTAAACAGTGTGTTAAATGTGTTGGTAGGTACTTGGCAAGTTAAGCATAATTCTCCGTACTGAAGGAGCGGGTCCAGCAGTCACATGGGTTGCTCATGTCCAATCCGGTGGAACTGAGCCTAGTGTTAAAAAAGCTTGCCGGATCCGCCCCTTCCCCAGAATTCGCTCAGTTCGCATATCCTGCGGTTGTATTGTGATAGCTCGTTCAACATTCTAACACCTTCCCTTCGATCTTTTCCTTCAAAAGTAGTAAGAATTATTTATTTACTTGCACTAATAGCGCCAGCCGTTTGTGGTTCGGCTTTTTTCCTTGGGAGAAGTTGCGGTTTCGTTTTCCCCCGGCTGTTTTGCCGTTTACGATCCCCGCTGCCGCTTGTGGATTCCTTTAATCCTTTGGCCTGGAGGTCTTGGTGCAAGTATTGATTCATTGATTCATTATTGTATTATTGTTAAAGGGCTTAAGAAATACCTCCTGCGGAGTGAGACGCTTGTTTCTAGTCTCCTGGACTTAGTCGATCGCTTCCCCTTTAAGAATTCTATTACGGAGCGATTTTTCGGCGCGAAGGCCTTCGCGCCCTTTTTAAATTTAGGCCTCTCGTGTTGGCCTCCTGCCAGCCGCGTAGGCCTCAGTCCACCGCGTGGATCCCGGAGTGGGCTTTGGGACGCTCAGGCTTAATTCTCCACCGGCTAAGCCTCCAACCAGAGTGCCTTGATTTACTTTAATTAAAGTTTAGGGAGGCTGGCCACGCTGTATTTGGGGACACGAACTCTGGGTTTGCCCAGATTGCCCTCAAGTCTCAGCAGCTCCGAGGCCTCGGAGCAGGATCCATTCCTCTTGGGAAGGCTTTGAAATTCTTCTCCCTAATTATTCAGTTATTTGGCTCAGCCTGGTCTTCTGTTAATTGTCAGACTATGGCTACTTTTCCCAAGAGAGGCACAACTAAAGGTCCCAGAGAGGCCAGGCCTACAGGCGATGAGATTACCAGTATTCCCCAGGCCTCGACCTCCTCTTCTTCAGGGGCCCGCCCCTCGACCAAGGTCACCAGGGCTGAGAAGAGAAGGGACCTAGCCCTACAAAGAATCCATGACAAATCAGCAAAGCGTTTGAAAGTACAGGCCCAAGTACTCAGTAGTCAAGACCCCCCAGAGGCTTCTAGTCTGCCTCCTTCTGGGGTCCCTGTGTTATCTCTGGATGAGCCAAACCTAGACAGACCCCAACCTAACCTATGGGGAATAGGTCCAGAGGAACCAGATATTATTGAAGATTCCCCCCAGCCAGGATCCTCCCAGGCCTTCAGGGATTCTTCTGCCATTCCTGCTGATATTTCTAGTTTACCTCCTGAATTCCAATCTATTTTTTCTGTGTTGTCCAAGGCCATTGATGCTAAATTCTCTACCATCAATGAGCTTCCCTTACCTCCTCCACCTCCTCGTCCCTCCCGCCCCTTGGGTTCTTCCCCAGCGGTTAGAGCTCCTATTCAGGATGATTCAGATTCCTCTCAGGACGAATATGAGGATATGGAGGAGGATGAGGATCCCTTTCAAGGCCTCTCAGATGATGAGGAATCCCAAATAAAGGTTCCTTCTCCAATTACTATTTTTCCTTCTCAATTGTTCAAATCTCTCCTCCTCAAAGCTAGAATTTCTACGGGATTGGCGGCCCAGGAGAAACAGGCCTCCACATCCACTGATCCCCCGGAGGAGAATTTACCTTACTTCACAGAGGAACAGGAGGATAACGAGGTAATTCCTATGCCTAAATTGTTTAAAGATGCCTTACTTAAGCAGTGGGATTTCCCAGCCTCTGGGCTTAATCCCTCAACCAAGGACAGAAAATTGTACAAACTTTCCTCTTCCTATGAGGAGCTCCTATCCTTTCCTAAACCGGATGAACCTGTCAAGATCCTTCACTCGGCGGCTGCTGTGCCAGGCGAAGCAGAGGAAGTCCTCCGCCCAGAGGACAAGCGGATTGAACAAATGCTCAAAAGAGGATTCACCGCAGATTCCTGGGCCATTAAAAGTTCTGCAGCGGCTTCCTTTTTCTCCAGAGCCATGCTTCTGTGGCTTCGCCAACTTCAACAGCATATTCCTCCCGATGACTTGAGAGGTCAACAAGACTTCAACAAGGTCTTTGCAGCTGCCCAGTACGTGGCTGATGCCACTTTACAATCTACTAGATTTTCTGCTAAGTCTATTGCAGCTTCTACAACGGCAAGAAGACTCCTATGGATTCGCCCTTGGCAAGCGGGAGTACGCCAGAAGTGGCAGTTATCCCTGGGACCCTTAAAGCGCGACCTTCTTTTCGGTGATCTTCTGGATCCACTCCTCACGGAAACCACGGACAAGAAGAAAGTTTTGGGTCCAACCACCAAAAAGGCTACCAAAACGCAGTCCTTTCGTCGCCCAGGGCGTCAGCAAGATCAAGCGGCTTCCTATCAGAGATCTCCAGGTCAGTATTCCCCCCGCTTTCGTTCCCAAGGTAGGAACTCCAGGGGCAGAGGTTTTCGCTTCCAAAGGGGAGCGTCCTCTAACAGGGCTTCAAAGAAACCTAGATGGTAATTTTTCCTCAATTCCCATAGGTGGTCGCCTAGCCCATTTCGCCTCTAATTGGCGTCTCACCTCCAAGGACCCCTGGGTCATTGACACTGTTCAAACAGGCCTTCTTTTAGAATTTATTTCTCCCCCCCCGAAACGTTTTATTTCCTGCCCTTCTCCCAGGTCCTCCTCAGATTGTAACCGTATGGAGGAGGCCATTTCCCACTTATTGTCCATCAGAGCCATTCAACCGGTTCCCTCCGGTCAGAAGGGTCTAGGTTTTTATTCCATCCTATTTATGGTTCCAAAATCCTCCGGAGGTTGGAGAGCTATTTTGGATTTAAAGAAGCTGAACCTATTCATCAAATATAGGAAGTTTAAGATGCACTCCTTATCATCTATTTTGGCCGCCATCCACACGGGAGATTTCATGGTCTCTTTAGACCTCACTGAGGCCTACCTCCACATTCCTATAGCCAAATGCCACAGAAAATTTTTACGTTTCTCCTTTCAAGGCAGGCATTTCCAGTATAGGGCGATGCCTTTTGGCCTTTCCTCGGCCCCTCGGGTCTTTACAAAGCTCTTGGGGTCCCTGGCGGCCTATATCCGGGCGTCTCCCATTCACATTTTATGTTATCTTGATGATATTTTGATTCATGGGAACTCCCTAGAGAAAGTGAAAACAGACCTTTCTGTCACCATGTCAGTCCTTCAGGACCATGGATTTTCCATCAACTTTGATAAAAGTCATCTCCAACCTTCCACATCCATCTTACACCTGGGATCCATTATTAATTCAGAATCCTCCCAGGTTTTTCTCTCTCCCGAGAGAAAATTCAGTATAGGGGAGTTAATTTCTTGCATTTTATCTAAACCTTCAGTATCCATAGTAACCCTGTCTTCCCTTTTGGGGAAGATGGTGTCATGCATAGGCATCATTCCCTGGGCTCGCCTTCATGCTAGGGAACTTCAGTGGCTCCTATTACCCTTTCAGAGATCGGGGCACAGCAACTCAAATCGTCGCATTGTCATCCCACCAATTGTTCGCAGATCCTTCAAGTGGTGGAAGTCTCTGGCCATGGACAAAGGATCCCCGTTCAGGTGCCCGGATCAATTTGTCATCACCACAGATGCCAGTCTATCGGGATGGGGCGCCCACGCCCAGGGGATGATAGCCCAGGGCACGTGGTCCCCGGAGGAAGCTTCCAAGCCAATCAATTGGCTAGAGTTAAGAGCCGTTTCCCTGGCTCTGAAGCATTTCTCTCCTCGCATTCCCAACCGGCACGTTCTCATTCTCACCGACAACATTGCCACAAAAAGCCATATCTGCAGACAGGGGGGCACGAGATCCAAGGCCCTCATGAGGGAGGCCCTCAAGTTAGGCCTTTGGGCGGAAAAACATCTTCGGTCGCTCCTAGCCGACCACATCTCGGGGAGCCTCAACGTCCAGGCGGATTGGCTATCTCGAGCAACGATAGACCCAGGAGAGTGGAACCTCCATCAAGACCTGTTCCATCAAATCAGCCTCAGATTCGGCCTACCAATTCTGGATCTCTTCGCGACCAATGCGAACGCCCAACTCCCTCGCTTCTTTTCCAGATTTCCATCCCCGGGAGCGGAAGCAATCAATGCCCTCCGGAGCCCATGGCCTCCAGGCCTACTTTACGCATTCCCTCCAATTCCAATTCTCCCGGACGTGATTCACAAGGTCCTCACCGAGAGGGCCCGAGTAATCTTAATCGCCCCTCATTGGCCCCGCCGGCCCTGGTTCGCGGATCTCCAACAGTTGTCCGTCCAGGACCCTTGGCGACTCCCCGTTTCGGGGGATATGCTGCGGCAGGGGGCCTCATTCCATCCAGACCCGGAGTGGTTCCACCTCACCGCCTGGCTGTTATCAGGAGAGACTTAGAACTGCGTGGTCACGACCCCGATACAGTGGAGGTCATTTTAAAGGCCAGAAGGGGTTCGACCAATCGAATCTACGACCACACGTCCAAGTTTCACCAGTGGTGTCTACAGGAAGGCCTCTCTCCCCTGTGCATTCCCATACACAGAATCATTTCCTTCCTTATGCAAGGTTTCCATAAAGGACTTTCCACCAGCACCCTCCGGCGTCATCTGGCAGCCATTTCATCTGTCCTAGGGGGCCCCCGCAGACAGCCTCTCCGATCCTTCCCAGAAGTTCAGGAATTCCTCAAGGGCATAGCCAACCTCAGACCTTCCAAGGTCCACAGGTATCCATCCTGGGATTTGCCACGGGTTCTCCATTCCCTCACGCAGGCACCATACGAACCCCTAAAATCGGCGTCCCTCAGGTACCTATCCTTTAAAGTAGCATTCCTGGTGGCTATTACCTCTGCCCGACGCATTTCGGAGCTGGCTGCCCTCTCAATCAGGCAGGACCTTTGTCAATTTCATCAGGACAAGGTAGTCTTGCGACTGGACCCCACCTTCTTACCCAAGGTCAGTTCCATGTTCCACAGAACTCAGGATATTGTCCTACCTTCCTTCTGCCTCCAACGAGACCATCCCTTGGCAATTAGATGGCACACCCTGGATCTCATTAGAGCGCTGAGAATCTATATCCAACGCACAGGACCCTTTCGGAGGTCAGAAGCACTTTTTATAGCCTATCACCCCAGAGTCATGGGTGCCAAAGTGTCTTCAACAGTAATAGGCCGTTGGATCAGAGGGACTATATCTAAGGCCTATGAGTCGGCCTCCCTCTCAGTTCCAAGGAACATCACAGCGCATTCCACCAGGAGCGCAGCCACCTCGGCCGCTTGGGCAACTCAAGCCCCGTTGGAGGAGGTCTGCAAAGCAGCCACTTGGGCCTCACCAAATTCCTTCATCAGGCACTACAAGATTGATTCTTACGCTTCAGCGGACGCTGCCTTCGGCAGAAGGGTACTCCAATCCGTTATCTCACACGATAGCAATCTAATCCCACCCTAGGGACCATCTATTGGGTATGTCCCATGTGACTGCTGGACCCGCTCCTTCAGTACGGAGAATAGGCGTTGATTGCTTACCTGAACGCCTCTTCTCATACGGTGAGCGGGTACAGCAGTCACTTCCCGCCCTTGTATGTGTCTTCTTTACCTTCCTATAACCTTTCTTCCTCTAACAATAAGAGTTGAACACTACAGAGCTTCACAGCTGAGCCTAGTCTATGGATTCGCGAATTCTGGGGAAGGGGCGGATCCGGCAAGCTTTTTTAACACTAGGCTCAGTTCCACCGGATTGGACATGAGCAACCCATGTGACTGCTGTACCCGCTCACCATACGAGAAGAGGCGTTCAGGTAAGCAATCAACGCCTATTTTCAAGAACAACTTTGCCATATGCCTGAAGAAAAAAGTCTTTGATCATTGTGTGCAACTTGCTGTGGAAAATGGACACTAATCATACAAGCGATACAAAATTATGAGTAGGGCAAAAAGCCATGAAAAGATACATCCTTAGTATTAGAAGACATGATAGAAAGACCTGCATATGGATTAGAGAACAAACAAAAGCACATAATATCAAGAAAGTAAAATAATTAAAATGGAAATGGGCTGGTCACATAGCAAGAAGAACTGATAGCAGTTGGACCAAGGCAATCATAGAATGGATCCACTTCATTAAAAAGTGTCCAAGAAAGAGACCTAAAACAAGATGTATTGATGATATCAGCAAGTATTACAGCCCAAAAAAGAAAGTTCAGGATCATATTGGTTGGAAACATGAGGAAGAGGCCTTCATCCTACAGTGGATAGACTAGTGATGGCAAACCTTTTTTTCCTCGGGTGCCAAAAGACTGTGTACGCATGCTATTGTGCATGTGCAAGTGCCCACACCCATAATTCAATGCCAGGAGAGGACAAAAACAGCTTCCCCCGCCCTCCCAGAGGCCCTCAGAGGACAAAAGTGGCCTGTTTCCCAACTTCTGGTGGGCCCAGTAGGCTTGTGTTTTGCTCTCCCCAGGCTCCCTAGAGCCGGGAGAAGGTAAAAATGTCCTCCCCGTCCCCCAGGAACCCCCTCCCAGAGCCTCTGTGTGAGCCAAAAATCAGCTGGCCGGCACACACATGCACGTTCGAGTTGAGTTACAGCAATGGCTCGCGTGCCAGCAGATATGGCTCCGCATGCCACCTGTGCCCTCCCCTGCCATAGGTTTGCCATTACTGGGATAGATAATGGCTAAGATGATGATGATGATGATTTGATCTAAATATTTAGGTTTTTATGGTGAGAAAATTATTGTAATTAGTAATTGTCAAACTTGGATTTGTAAAGATCTCTACATTTGAACCTATACAGTTATCACTGCCTTATCTTCTTTTATATTTGTGGAAAACTAAAAGCCAATATAGATTGAATGACCTTAAGTTATGCAATCTCTTGCCTTTGCTTTTGAAATACAGTAATACCTCGTATTACGAACTTAATTAGTTCCAGGACGAGGTTCGTAAGGTGAAAAGTTCGTAAGATGAAACAATGTTTCCCATAGGAATCAGTGGAAAAGCCAATAATGCGTGCAAGCCGATTAGGAAAATCCAAAACATTAAGGCTTTAAAAAAAAAAGCTGCCGGCAGACAAAGCTGAGGCGAAATGGAGTGGGGGGGAGGGACAGCGAGAGGTGGCAAGAGGTGGCAGTCCCAACGAAGCAAGGCGAAAAGAGACTCTCTTGATCTCCATGAGTCCCTCCTGTTTTTTCCCACCCTGTCCTGCTCATTTTCCCCACACCTTTCTCCTCTCTTGATCTCCATGGGTCCCTCCCGTTTTTTCCCACCCTGTCCTACACCTTTCTCCTCTCTTCATCTCCATGGGTCCCTCCCATTTTTTCCCACCCTGTCCTGCACCTTTCTCCTCTGTTGATCTCCATGGTTCCCTCCCGTTTTTGCCCACCCTGTCCTGCACCTTTCTGCTCTCTTGATCTCCATGGGTCCCTCCCGTTTTTGCCCACCCTGTCCTGCACCTTTCTCCTCTCTTGATCTCCATGGGTCCCTCCCGTTTTTGCCCACCCTGTCCTGCACCTTTCTCCTCTCTTGATCTCCATGGGTCCCTCCCGTTTTTGCCCACCCTGTCCTGCACCTTTCTCCCCTCTTGATCTCCATGGGTCCCTCCCGTTTTTCCCCACCCTGTCCTGCACCTTTCTCCTCTCTTGATCTCCATGGGTTGCTCCCTTTTTTTCCCACCCTGTCCTGCACCTTTCTCCCCTCTTGATCTCCATGAGTCCTTCCCGTTTTTGCCCACCCTGTCCTGCACCTTTCTCCTCTCTTGATCTCCATGGGTCCCTCCCGTTTTTGCCTACCCATGGAGATCAAGAGAGGAGAAAGGTTCAGGATAGGGTGGGAAAAAATGGGAGGGACTCATGGAGATCAAGAGAGGAGAAAGGTGCAGGACAGGGTGGGAAAAAACGGGAGGGACCCATGGAGATCAAGAGAGGAGAAAGGTGCAGGACAGGGTGGGAAAAAACGGGAGGGACTCAAGTCTGGAGGTGGGGCATCCCAGCAGCCGGCGGCAGGTTCGTAAGGTAAAAAAAGTTTGTTAGAAGAGGCAAAAAAATTCCGAACCCTGGGTTCGTATCTCAAAAGGTTCGTATGACGAGGGGTTCGTATCATGAGGTACTACTGTACAGCATTTATTATTTAGGAATTTTAAAACCCAGTCTATTCTCTTTTTAATTATATGGAAATGATATGGATCCTTATTGAACTAAGTAAATAGATCTTTGCTATTTTATTTATTGACACCCCCCTTTTGTTTTCCATTCTAATAACAAATCTAAAAAGTATTAGAATAGAATAGAATAGAAGTTTATTGGCCAAGTGTGATTGGACACACAAGGAATTTTTCTTGGTGCATATGCTCTCAACGTAAATAAAAGAAAAAGATACATTTATCAAGAATCATGTGGTACAACACTTAATGATTGTTATAAGGGTCAAATAAGCAATGAAGAAACAATCAATATTAATGAAAGTCTTAGGATACAAGCAACAAGCATACAGTCCTAAGTGGGAGGAAAAGGATGATGGGAATGATGAGAAAAACTAATAGAATAGAAGAAATAGCATTTCCTGATAGACATGTTACTGGAAACTTAAGAGTTGAGAATGAACTGTGTCTGGGAATTATTTGAATGATTCAGCCACTAAAGATTTTGTAGTCTGGAAAGGTATTGCGATACTCCAATTTTGCATGTACTACTTTTAAAACCTATAAGGATAAGAAATCAATATGCTGCCTTTTAGCCTTTCTCCTGTGATCCTTTTACATACCTGTGATCAGCTTATGTTGTTATACTGTTTGGTTATAGATAAACTACCAAGGCTTGTTTAATGAATTAAATTTCTTACTGACTGATCAGGAAATTGGTCCAATGGTCCACCAGGTGATCTTGATACGGAGCCAGATGAAGAATGGGTGACAAACAGGAAAGATGAAAGTCAGGCTTTTCACGAATGGGATGAAGATGCTGATATAGATGAATCTGGTGAGCAGTTTTGTCTTTCTCAAAGATTTGAACATTGAGCATTAATCTCATAGTTCAACTTCCATAAAATGACCAGCTGTGAGAATTCAAACTGAAATACTTCTCATATATTTGGTGTCTGTTATGGAATTATTACATGGCTGCCAAGTTTCTTCACCTGTTCCATCTCAAAGAATTAATGCCAACAACAGTATGATAAGGTTGGTACTAAGCAAGGCTTATTTTGGGAAATGATAGCTTTAATCAGCCTTTTTACTGTGTTAAATCAATAGTCCATATAATTTGTATACTTAACACCAGTTTGAAATTCTGAGAATTTTAGTCCCAATATCTGGAAGGATTAGGGAAGGTGAGATTGCAATTGTGTTAATGATCTATAATGACCATAAGGAAGTTTTCCCCTCCTTTATACCAAAAAATAAGTATCATTTTGCAATTTTTTTTGCTTAACTTCAGTTAGACATCTTGTCAGGTTCGCACTTTAAGGCTTACTATAATGTGAATTGTTTGATTTTGGCTGATTGCTGTATGTTAGAATTTGGTATAATGGCTAAGACAGCAGCTGTCAGTTGTTCATCTTCACTTTCCTTGAAGCTTGTTAGCAACTAAGGGAGAGGGGGCATCTGGAAATGAAGTGTGCTGGAGATCAATGTTCCCTCTAATTTTTTTTTCAGTGTGGGTGGAAAAGTATAATGTCTGACTGGCACATTTTCATGCCTGGGTGTGGATCGGTTAGAAACCCGGTCATTAAGCAAATCTGGCTTCTCCAGCCCCCCCTCCCCCATTGTCTTGGCTTGTGAGACGGTCGCAAAAGAGGGTCACGTGACCTCAAGACACAGCAATGGTCATAAATATGAAACTGTGGCCAAGTTTTGATCGTGGGGCTGCTGCAAAGGTCGTAAATGTGAAAAAGGGATATAAGTCACTTTTTTCAGGGCCATTGCAACTTTGAACGGCCAATAAATGAACTGTTGTAAGTCGAGGACAAACTGCCTTCTCCCCTGGATGTTTTCTGTGGAGCTTCAAAATGGACTCCTGATCTGCTTCTAAAAGAGTGCATTGGTCAGACAGATAATCCTCGACTTCTGTTCTGACCCCAATGGAGGCCAACATTTCTATCTCCTGAGTAAGACAGTTATTAAGTGAGTTCTGCCTCACTTTACCAACTTTCTTGCCACAGTTGTTAAGGGAATCCCTGCAGTTGCTTTTCAGAAGATCCCAAAAGATGTTCACATAAGCCTGGGACATTGCCACCATCATAACTAACTTGTGACGTGTCCAAAGTTTGATCCAATAACCCCTTTATTTTTCTACAAATCCGTCCTTCCAAGAAGGAAGAATATAAAGAATAAAATGGACAAGGGGATTAAAAGGGGATACAAGAAAAAAGAAAAAGGTTTGGTTCAAAGTTCTGCTTTGAAATTGGAGTTTGAGAAGGGTTGATTAAGCTTGGGGTATTGTTTTATTTGCTCTTTTTTTAACTTTAATTATTTTTTCTATTTAGATATATGAATTTAGGAATTGCTAATCTGTTTTAATAAAGTTAGACGTATTGATTATAATAAGATATGTAGTAGGTGATACTGATTTGAATTAATGCATAAATGGAATTGTTGGGGAGATTAATGACGTTAATAATTTTTAATTGATTGAAAATGGAGAATTTTTAGATTTTTCTTCTTTTTTCTTTTCTCAAATTGACTCAAATTTAAGATTAATAATTAAGTAAGAAGTGTAGATAAGTATTAATTGGCTAAATGTTAGATGGGTTGAAATAATTTTTAAATTTGGGATTAGGTAAATGTACTATTTAGAGGGGGGGAAGAAGTCTGAAATTCTTATATGTTTATGTTTTGTTTTTAATTTTCTTTTGTTAACATCTGATTGGCTATACAATTGGTTTATAGAAAAATGTATAAAGAAAGAAGGAAGCACTTTGGCATAAGGATTAATAAGTTAGAAATATAATTGGTGTACTTTTTAAAAAAATATATACTTTATTTATAAATACAAAGAAAGAAAAAAAGTGGGGAAGGGGGGAAGGAAAGGATGAACAGAAGAAAAAAAAGGAGAGGTAGGGAAAGGGGATACAAAATCAAGAAATTTGGAAAAGTAGTAACATTTTACATCATACATTATACATCATAGCACATATATTTCTTAATATCGTTATAATGTTTCTTAAACAATGTAAATAAACAATATCCTTACTGTTACCAACTATATCTTAAATTATAATAGTAAATCTTACATCTCATTTCCAGTAATTTATCAATTTCTAGTACGTATATGTATCTATATATTTTAGATAATAGTAAATAGATGAAAGTATTTTGTAAATAGGGAGAGTAAAGCCAAAGGGGTATGAAACTATTGACATTGTGTAAGGAGATAATAGGAGGTGTATATGTATAGTGTAATAAGTATATTTTTGTATATAAAGAGAAGAGGTGTAAAAAATTGACATAAATATTAGTAAGTATTAGTGTTAATGTGATGTATGGTGTATGTTCTGTTAGTTTAAAGACAAATAAAAAGAGATATGATATAGAAGTTTTTTTGAATTTGATTAGAATTTAGTTGGTTTTGGAATTAAATTTGTAAACTGATTTGCATTTATTTTGAACGTTCAAAATAGGATAAAGTTAATATTTTCATAATTTAAAGGTTTGATATTTTTTTGCTGAAACCCATTTGTACCAATTTTCCCATGTTTCATATTCTGAATCTTTTTTGTTTTGTGTTTCCATTGCTATTTTTGACATTTCCGCACATTCTATAACTTTCGTAATGACTACCAGTAGTGGTGGTGTTTGTTCCCATTTCCAAAAAAGGGCAAATGAAATCCTTGCTGCTGTCAAGATTTGCAAAATGAGGTATTTTTGTGTTTTCGTAAGATTTTGCCTAAATATACCAAGGAGATATAGTTCGGGTTTAAATGGTAGGTTGATTGACATGACTTGGTCTATTAACTTTTTAATAGTTATCCAATATTTTTTCGCATGTATGCAGGTCCACCATGTATGATAGTATGTTCCAGGTTTTGTTTTGCATTTCCAGCAATTAGGGGGGAAATTAGGAAACATTTTAGATAGTCTTGCTGGGGGCAAATGCCATTGGTAGAACATTTTTATTTGGTTTTCTTTATAGGACATTGCTATGGTCATCTTATAATTTATTGTCCAAGTTTTCTCCCATTCAGTTAAATTAATCGTGTAACCAAAATTTTGAGCCCAGGCTATCATACATCCTTTAACTTGCTCTTTACAGTTTTCCTGTGTTAATGAATAATTGTATAATTTAGAAATCATTTTTATTGAAGGGCCGGAAAAGATTTGTATCTATCGCGTTGTCATTTTGAAATCCAAATTGTTTTTTATGTTCTTTGTATTTTGATTTGATTTGTAAGTATGATAGCCAATCCATATTTATCCCTTTGTCCTGTAATTGTTGTTTTGGTATAAGAAGATCAGATTTGTCAAGTAGTTGGTGGTATCTCAATATTTTGGTATGGGTGAAAAGATTGGGAAAGGTTAATAATTCGTTTGGGATAGCCATTTGGGTATTGAAGTGTAGTAATTCTTCTTAATCGTATATCAAATTGTTATTAGCGTTTTCCAGAGATAGTGGTTTTTAAAATATTTGGGTACTTTATGGTAATCCATTGTTAGAAATGCGTGCCACCCAGCAAGAAGATCATAGCCCTCTAAAGTTAAAAGTCTTGTATTTTTAAGTATAACCCAGTCTCTTATCATTGATAAGATTGTAGCCTGATAGTAAGTATAAAAATCAGGAAGTCCAAGGCCACCTTTAGTTCTGTGGTCTTGGAGATTCTTCAATTTTATTCCGGCCTTTTTTTTGTCCAGATGAATTTCCTTATTTCTTTGTGCAATGAATTGAAAAATGATTTGTTTAAGTATGTTGGGGCTACTTGGAATAGGTATAGGAACCGTGCGAGGATATTAGATTTGATGGCAAATATTTTCCCCATGAGGGATAGTTTCAATTTGGACCATCTGGAAAGATCTTTCTGTATCTCTTTGAGCAGTCTTTTTTTATAGTACTATAGTTTGAGGTCATCCATATACCTAGGTATTTAATTTTCTTTGTAACTTTTATATTAATTAAGTTTTCCAAAAAGAGTACCCGCTTTGGTGTCATGTTTTTAGTAAGGATTTGGGTTTTAGTCTTATTAATTTGTAGGCCGGATATTTTGCCGAATTTATCTATTTCGCCAAACAAGGTGGGTGCGGTTTGTATTGGATCTTGTGCTATGAATACAATATCATCCGCAAAGGCCTGGAGTTTGTATTGTTCTTTTTTGACGGTGATGCCCTGAATTTGGGTATTGTTTCTTATACTTTTCAAAAATGTTTCTATTGCTAGAGTGAAGATGAGTGGAGCTAGTGGACATCCCTGACGTACACCTGTGATATATATCATTGTTAAAAAGGATTCTGGCGGATTGGTTAGTGTAAATGGCTTTGATTAGATTGCAAAATTTGAAGCCAAAGTTCATATATTCAATTTGCTTTGTAAAATATTGCCACTGAAGACTATCGAATGCCTTTTTAAAGTCCATAAATATTAATGCAACTGTTTTATCATAATGTTTATCATAGTATTCGATAGTGTTCAGTATCATTCTTGTGTTTGTTGCTATATTTCTTGATGGAAGAAATCTGTTTTGATCTGAATGAATAATTTTGTTTAATATTTTCTTTAATCTGTCCGTAATTATTGATGTGAATATTTTGTAATCTGTGTTGAGTAATGCTATGGGCCTATAGTTCTCTAAAAGGTGTTTATTTTGGGTGTCTTTGGGAATGAGCGTTATATATGCTTCAGACCAAGAAGTGGGGAGTTTTGCGTTAGTAAGTGCATTGTTGTAGATGTCTAAGAGTATAGGTATAATTATTTCTAAGTGCTGTTTATAAAATTCAGATGGAATTCCGTCAGGACCTGGGGTTTTAATGTTTTTTTGTTTTGTTATTGCAGCTTCAATTTCTGTAGTGGTGATTAACTTATTTAGGGAAGTTCTTTGATCGTCAGTTATCAATATTTTTTGTTCATTTATTTGTAAGTAATTCGATAGTAAATCACCATCCAGATTTGAAGTTTTGTAAAGTTGTTGATAAAAGTCGTGAATAATTTGTTTTTTATCAGAGTTAGTTGTTTTTAAGTGTCCAGAAAGGTCTGCTAAGGCGTCTATATTCCTGTCAAGTTTTTGGTGAGCTAATTTAAGAGATAACCAACGACCTGGTTTATTAGCAAATTCAAAATGAGTTTGTTTAGCCGTTATTATTTTTTGTGCAATATGTTGTTGCGTTATTAAATTTATTTCGTGTTTGATTGTTTTTATTTCAAGTAAAATTGTATTATTTTTGGGATCATTATGTAATGTTTTTTCGGCAAGTTGTAAGGATGTATTTAATTTTTGTAATTGACCGTATTTTTCTTTAGTTTTATTTGCAGAATGAGAAATATAAATGCCACGTAGATAGGCTTTGGTAGCGTCCCATGCTATTTCATTGGGTATCTCACCATTGAAATTAATTTTAACAAATGAGGGGAGATCGTTTTGTATTTTGTATTGAAATTCTTTTTGATTAATAATCGTTTGATACATGGACCATCTATAGAAAGTATTATAATTGGTATCTTTGAATGTTAACAATAAGGGATTATGATCTGCCCAAGTTGCATTTAGTATTTGTATGTCTATAATTTCATTTATGATTTCAAGATTAGACCAAGCCATGTCAATGCGTGAACAGGTTTTGTTGGGGGGAGAAAAGAAGGTATACTGTTCTGTTCTGGGTGGTAGTCTCTCCAAATGTCTTTTAAGGCAAATTCATAAATTGTTTGATTAAAAGTTGAGGGTAAGGTATTGCGGGAGTGATATTTGGTGTTGCCTTTATGGTCTTTATTTTTGTCTGCTTTTGCATTGAAATCTCCAATTATTAAGAAGTTGGTCAGATTCAGTTCTAATATTTTTTTATGTAAATTGTTAAAATATGTAGATTGTTTAGTAGATGGAGCATATATTGTTATTATAGTTATTATTTTTTTGTTTTCTAATTTTACTTGAACTATCAATAACTGGCCATTTTCATCAGCATATAATAATTTAGGAGAATAAATTTTTTTAACATATAAAACTATACCTCTCTTTTTTTCAGCAGCAGAGGCACAAAAAAGTTCGAATTTAGGAAAAGTTAATAGGGTAGTCTCGTCTTTTTTGATATGGGTTTCTTGTAAAGATATTATATCATAATTACATTCAGACAGTTTGTGGAATATTTTCAATCTCTTTTTATTCGAGTTCAAACCATTTATATTGGTGGAGAATAGTGTAATTTTATTTCGTTTATTGTTGGGGTATGGTTTCCTTGGATATCTCTCTTCTTGCTTCAGTCCTTGCCCGGGTAATCGGTCCTTATCTAGAAGGTTCGCCATCTGAGTTTTTGGCTTCTTTGTCCTTGTCTGGAAGGTTGTCATCAGAACTCATTTCTTCAGTTGAAAGTATCTCTCTGGTATCGGTTTCTTTCAGGATGGTCTGATCAGTTTTCAGAATATGGGCATAAAATTCTTTAGCATCTTCGGGAGAGGTAATTTTATATTTTTTATCCAAAAGGGAGATCATCATTCCTTCGGGTATGAGCCATCTAAATTGTATACTATTTTTGTTTAATTTAGTTGCTAGTGTTTGATACGGCTTACGTTTTTCTCTCACCCGTCTCGGGATTTGACGCAAAACCACGATGTTTCTGCCTTGGTGCATTGCTGGGTTCTCTTTAGACATGTTATAAACTTCGTCCCTAGTTTTTCTTTTAAGAAACCGAACGTGTACCTCTCTAGGGAGCTTGTTTCTTCTAGCGTACGAAGTGGAAATTCGGTACACTTCATCAATCTGATTGATCATTTCTTCAGTGGTTTTGCCGGTGATGCTTGCTAATATTTCTGCCATTGTGGTGGAGAGATCATGTTCTGGTTCAGTTATACAGTAATACCTCATGATACGAACTTAATTGGTGCAAGGAGGAGGTTCGTAAGACGAAAGGTTCGTAAGACGAAACATTGTTTCCCATAGGAAACAATGTAAAGTCAATTAATCCGTGCAACCAAAAAAAACCCCGCAAAAAAAAAGGCTTTCGGCGACTGCTGGGAAGCCGCGTGGCTGTTTTAAAAGGTGACAGCCGGCCTGGGGGGCTTCCCAGCACCCCCCCAAACCCGGGTTCGGGGGGGTGCTGGGAAGCCCCCCAGTCCGGCTGCGACCTTTTAAAACACCCGCGTCGCTTCCCAGCTGTCTCCTAAAGCCGAACGCTAAAGCCGAACTTCCGCGTTCGGCTTCGGGAGACAGCTGGGAAGAGGCGCAGGTGTTTTAAAAGGTCGCAGCCGGACTGGGGGGCTTCCCAGCAACCTCCCGAACCGAACCCGGGGTTCAGCAAAATTTTGCCTCTTCTTACGAACTTTGTTCGAGTTACGAACCGGCGTTCGGGAGGCTTCTGGGAAGCCCCGCCGCCCGGCTGTCACCTTTTAAAACAGTCGCGCGGCTTCCCAGCAGTCTCCGAACGCCGGTTCGTAACTCGAAAAAAGTTCGTAAGAAGAGGCAAATTTTTTCTGAACCCCGGGTTCGTATCACGAGTTCGTAAGACGAGGGGTTCGTATCTTGAGGTACCACTGTATTCTGAAAATGGAGAAAAAAGGCTGATTTTTCTCATTCAAGATTTATAAGGGATTATTCTAAGGATTTGTTGATGTATTCCGCTCTGGCTTCAGAAAATTGGAGTCTAGTATCCATTCTATCAGTGATCTCTTCGACATGTTATTCTTTGGGAGTTTTGCGCAATGGTTTCGTGAACGCCTTCCATTCGATCATCTTATTTCCCCAAACGTTCATCGAGGTGACCCGCATGATCTTGAATTTTCTTAATATCTTCCTTCATTGTTCCCATTGTTCCTCTTAAGGATTCGAAGTTTCTATCTATTGAATCTTGCATTTTAATCATCATTTCGAAAAGGGAGTTTAGTGTTATCGTTTGGGTCACTTGCGAAGGTTGTGCAGGAATTGCTTTATCTGATGAGATGGATTCTGCAGGGTGGTGCTGAGTTGGGGTTGCTGATTGATTAGCATTTTTCTTCCATGATTTTGTTAGGGTTGATTGATTTAGAGTAGACATCTTTGTAGTATTTGTAGATAAAAATTGATATAATAGTATAATTATATGGAATGTTTGAATTATATGAAATTAGTCAGAGATAAGAAAATATAGGTGTAAAAAAGTAGAAGTATAGTTTATTAGAGTTGAAATCAATTGAAAAATTCTATAAGTGTGTAATAGATAGAGGGGAAGAGACGAGAGGAGTCGAGAGGAGTCGAGCCACTGCTGAGTCAAACTCCCAGCCTGACTCCGGTGGGTGAGAGGGACCGGTGTCGAGACGGTGGTGACCGGGGAGTGACGGAGATGACGAAGGGTGAGGGAGACGGCGGAAAGGAACGGAGTCTAGTGGCAGAGAACAGCTTCAGACGCCAATGGAGATGCGGCAAATAAGGAACATCCAGGGGCAACAACTCAGCCCCTCCCCCCCGTATGGCACCAGTGGGTGAGAGCTGCTGGGGCCGAGGGGAGGCTAAAGTGAGGCTAAGGGACTGAGGAGTTGGCAGATATTGAAATAACCCTGCCTCCTTGAAATAACAACAGTTAGAATGATTAGGGGGTGAGAATGATGGATTTTTCATTGCTCGGGAACATTATGACCAATCTGGACTGGGATCATTGCCATTGCCTGTTACCACTTGTTGTCCCACCCACCCCTCCCCCTTCCCCTCTTAATCTTAATCTTTATGTACCATCATAGAAGAACTATGCCCCCCCCCCTTGTGGATTGACTGAAAAAGACAGTTGAAAAAGACAGTAGACTTAAGACCTTAAGACTTTACGGAAGACCTATAGGAACATCACACCTGGACTGATTGATTGGCTGATGATTAAATAATGACTAAGATCTGATTTTATACTATCAAAAATTAATTTATATAATCTTTTTCTATTTTCTATTTTATATTATATATTGTGATACATTTTATTAGTGTTTTTAAACTGCTATTAATTTAATCTATTTTTAATACTATTGGCATGTATTACTGAAACCTGGCTGGGCCCAGAGGAAGGTGTTCCTCTCTCTGAAATTTGCCCAACCGGGTTTCAGATATGGCATCAACCTCGACCCGAGGGAAGGGGGGGGGAAAAGTGGCTATTATAGCCAGGGATACCCTTTGCCTACGTGGACTCATTGCTCCGGAAATTGCAGGTTGCGAGTCTCTCTTGATGAAGTTGGACTTTGGGGTTCAGGTGGGCTTATTTCTCACGTACCTGCCTCCCAGCTGCGTGTCAAAAGCCCTGCCTGTGCTACTCGAGGTAGCCGACTTATTGTCTTGGGGGACTTCAACCTGCCATCACTCGGCGAAACCTCTGGGTTGGCACAGGAGTTCATGGCCACCATGACAGCCATGGACCTGACTCAAGTAGTACAGGGTCCGACTCACGAGGGAGGGCATGCACCTGACATAGTATTCCTTTCCGAGCAATTGAGTAATGGTCTGAGACTAAGGGGCTTAGAAGTATTGCCTTTGTCATGGTCAGACCATTTTCTACTACGGCTTGACTTCCTGGCTCCAAACCTTCCCCGCAGGGAGGCGGAACCAATTAAGATGTTCCGCCCCAGACGCCTGATGGACCCAGAGGGCTTTCAGACGGTGCTTGGGGTTATTCCAGAGGCACTCGTCCACAGTTCGGTGGAGTCTCTTGCGGAGGCCTGGAACAAGGCTGCAGCGGAGGCTCTTGACCGGATTGCACCTTTGCGACCTCTCCGTGGCACTAGACCCCGTAGAGCTCCATGGTTCAACCAGGAGCTCCAGGAGTTGAAACGCCAGAAGAGACGTCTAGAGAAGCGATGGAGGAAGAATAGGTCTGAATCTGATCGAACACATGTAAGAGCTTTTATTAAGACTTACAAAGTGGCGCTCAAGGTGGCAAGATGCGCGTACCATGCTGCCTTGATTGCATCAGCGGAATCCCGCCCAGCCACTCTGTTTAGGGTGACCCGCTCCCTTCTTAACCAGGGGGGAGTTGGGGAGCTCTTGCAGAGCAGTGCCGAGGATTTTAACATGTTTTTCGCTGATAAAATAGCTCAGATCCGGGCCGACCTCGACTCCAATTGGAAAACAGAGTTGACTGACGAGTCAGTCGAGGTGACTGGGGCACGTACTTGTCCACCTGTCTGGGAAGAGTTTGATCTGGTGACACCTGATGAAGTGGACAAGGCCATTGGAGCTGTGAGTTCCGCCACCTGTTTACTGGATCCGTGTCCCTCCTGGCTGGTCTCGGCCAGCAGGGAGGTGACACGGAGCTGGGTCCAGGAGATTACCAACGCTTCCTTGGGGAGGGGAGTTTTTCCAACACTCTATAAAGAGGCGCTCGTGCGCCCCCTCCTCAAGAAGCCTTCCCTGGACCCAGCCGTACTTAATAACTATCGTCCAGTCTCCAACCTTCCCTTTATGGGGAAGGTTGTTGAGAAGGTGGTGGCACTCAAGCTCCAATGGTCCTTGGAAGAAGCCAATTATCTAGGTCCCCAGCAGTCGGGTTTCAGGCCCGGTTACAGCACGGAAACTGCTTTGGTCGCGTTGATGGATGATCTCTGGCGGGCCCGGGACAGGGGTTTATCCTCTGTCCTGGTGCTTCTTGACCTCTCAGCGGCTTTCGATACCATCGACCATGGTATCCTTCTGCACCGGCTGGAGGGGTTGGGGGTGGGAGGCACTGTTCTCCAGTGGTTCTGCTCCTACCTCTTTGGTCGGTCGCAGTTGGTGTTAGTGGGGGGTCAGAGGTCGACTCCGAGGTCTCTCCCTTGTGGGGTGCCTCAGGGGTCGGTCCTCTCCCCCCTGCTATTTAATATCTACATGAAACCGCTGGGTGAGATCCAAGGGCATGGGGTGAGGTATCATCAGTACGCTGATGATACCCAGCTTTACATCTCCACCCCATGTCCAGTCAACGAAGCAGTGGAAGTGATGTGCCGGTGTCTGGAGGCTGTTGGGGCCTGGATGGGTGTCAACAGACTCAAACTCAACCCGGATAAGACGGAGTGGCTGTGGGTTTTGTCTCCCAAGGACAATCCCATCTGTCCGTCCATTACCCTGGGGGGGGGGAATTATTGACCCCCTCGGAGAGGGTCCGCAACTTGGGCGTCCTCCTCGATCCACAGCTCACATTAGAGAACCATCTTTCAGCTGTGGCGAGGGGGGCGTTTGCCCAAGTTCACCTGGTGCACCAGTTGCGGCCCTATCTGGACCTGGACTCAAAGCTCACAGTCATTCATGCCCTCATCACCTCGAGGTTCGACTACTGTAATGCTCTCTACATGGGGCTACCTTTGAAAAGTGTTCGGAAACTTAAGATCGTGCAGAATGCAGCTGCGAGAGCAGTCATGGGCTTACCTAGGTATGCCCATGTTTCACCATCACTCCGCAGTCTGCATTGGCTGCCGATCAATTTCCGGTCACAATTCAAAGTGTTGGTTATGACCTTTAAAGCCCTTCATGGCACTGGACCAGAATATCTCCGAGACCGCCTTCTGCCGCACGAATCCCAGCGACCGATTAGGTCCCACAGAGTGGGCCTTCTCCGGGTCCCGTCAACTAAACAATGTCGGTTGGCGGGCCCCAGGGGAAGAGCCTTCTCTGTGGCGGCCCTGACTCTCTGGAACCAACTCCCCCCAGAGATTAGAACTGCCCCTACTCTCCCTGCCTTCCATAAACTCCTTAAAACCCACCTTTGTCGTCAGGCATGGGGGAACTGAAACACCTCCCCCGGGCATGTACAATTTATGCATGGTATGTTTGTGTGCAGGGTCGCCATCAGGAATTTTGGGGCCCCATACAGCCTAAGTGTCTGGGGGCCCCCTCCCTTCTTCCTTCCTTCCTTCCTTCCTTCCTTCCTTCCCTTTTTCTTTCTGTTTTCTCTTTTGGTTTTTTTCCCCCTTCCTTCCTCTTTCTTTCTTTCTTTCTTTCTTTCTTTCTTTCTTCTTTTTCTTTCTTTCCTTTTTTCTCTTCTTTTTCTTTTCCCTCCCTCCTTCCTTCCTTCCCTTTTAAATTTTCAAACTGTCTTCTTCATATTCCTGGCTGAGGAATTCTGAAAGCTGCAGTCAACTGTCTTCAGCCATTGTCCAGCCCTGTGCTACGGACCCCTACCTCCACCCCCTGAAGAGGCCGGGGGCTTCTTTCCAAAGCCAGTGGCAGTGATGCCAGAACCCCCTTCCCTGGGGATGGGAGCGGGGGGGCTCCACTGGTCTCCCTCGACAAGACCTTCGGCAACAAATCAGCCCTGCTGGGCAGGCCTCTTAGCCCCACCAAAGAAATGGGGGTTAAGGAAGACCCCCACCCCCCACCTTGCCCCAAACACTGGCACTCTGCATAACCCATGCGGGGGCTTTGGCTTCCCCTCTGCAGAACAGAACCTGGGGACCCCTCCCTCCACATACACCGGATCCCTATGGCCCATCCGAGGGCTGGCAAAATAGGTGTGCCCCCCCTGCTTTTCTATCTCTATCTCTCTCTTTCTCTCTTTCTCTCCCTCTCTTTTTGTCTCTCTTTCTCTCTCTACTTTTCTTTCTTTTTCTCTTTTTCTCTCCCTTTCTCTCTCTTTTTCTCCCCTTTCTCTCTCTTTCTCTTTATATCTCTTTCTCTCTTTTTTCTCTCTCCCAACCTCTCTCTTTCTCTTTCTATCTCTTTCTCTCCCTCCCTCTCTCTTTCACTTTCTCTCCCTCTTTCTCTCCCTCTCTCCCCTTCTCTCTTTCTTTCTCTGCCTCCCCCTCTCTCTTTCTCTTCCTCTTTTTTATCTCTCTCTTTTTTCTCTTTTTTCTCCCTTTCTCTCTTTCTCTCTCTCTTTCTCTCCCCCTCTCTTTGTCTCTATCTATCTCTTTCTCTCCCTCCCTCTATCTTTCTCTTTTTATCTCTCTCTTTCTCTTTCTCTCTCTCTCTTTCTCCCCCTTCTCTCTGAAGTGGGGAGGGCCGGGTTGGCACCAAGGGAGCTCAAGACAGGGTGCAAAAGCAAACTACTGTACTCTGCCGGCCCGGGCCCACATCGGAAGGAAGGAAGGAAGGAATGGTAAAAGGGGCGATCAAGAGAGGAATGGGTGAATGATTGGACGGAGGGTGGGAAAGAAAGAGGGAAGGGACAGGAACAGAGGAAGGGTGCAAAGGAAGCAAGGAAAGGTGTGAAAGGGGAGAGTAAGAGAAGAAGGAGTGAAAGAAGGGAATGAGGGAGGAAACAAGGGAGGAAGGAGCAGGAAAGCAAGAAATGGAGGGAGGGAAGGAAAGAAAGAAAGAAAGAAAGGGGGAAGGGACAGGAACAGAGGAAGGAAGCAAGGAAACTTATGAAAGGGGAGAGTAAGAGAGGAAGGACTGAAGGAAGGGAGGGTGGGAAGAAGGTAGGAAGGAGAAAGAAAAGAAGAAATAGAGGAAGGGAAGGTAAAAGAGAAAGAAAAAGAGCAAGAAAGAAAGAAAGAGAGAAAGAAAGAATGAAAGAGAAATAAAAATAGAGAGGGGGATGAAAGAAATGGAAGGAGGGAAGGAAGGAGAGAAAGCAAGAGAAAGAAAAAAGAATGAAAGAGCAAGAGAGAAAGAAAGAAAGGCAACTTCAAAGAAAGGCTCACTGAGCATCTCTCACTCTCTCTCTCTCTTTCTATCCCTCTTTCTCTCTCTTCCTTTCTATCTCCTCTCTCTCCCTCTCTTTCTACCCTCCTTTCTCTTCCTTCCTTCTCTCCCTCCCTCCCCTCCCTCCCTCCCTCCTTCCTCTCCATTTCTCTTTCCCTCCCTCTCTCCCTTTTCTTTCTTTTGGTCCACTTCTCTCTCTCTCCGCTTCTCCACTTACCTCCCCCTCGCGCCTCGCCCTTCCCACCCGGCCACCCGCGCGCGCTTACCAGCAGCAGGAATTCGAGTAAGCCCAAAAGAAGCCATTGGCTCCGGGCGGCGTTCATGGCCCCCCCGAACCCCCGGCCCAGCACTTCCGGAAACCGAAAGGCGCGGCTCTCTTGCCCTTGCAATCCTCGGGGGGACACAAGGCCGGCGGAGAAGCCGGCCGGGCTCAGCCCTCTCCCGGCTTCCCCAATTCCGCTTCTCCAACAGCGCGGCTTGGCTTCCAGAGGGCTGAGCCAACCCCGCGGTCTTTCCTCCTTCCGCGGCTGCCATCGGGGCTCCCTGCCTGTCTGCCGGCCTCCCTGCCTTCTTTCCTCGTTGCGGGTGGGAAGAAGGTGCGGGCTGCAGAGGCAGAGTTTGTCTCAATCGGAGTTGGGGAGTTTTTGGCGGGCACCGGGCCCGGGCCCCCCCCATTTTCCAATTTGGCCGGGGCCCGGGACGCCGCACCCCGTAATACCCGTCTATCGGCGGCCCTGTTTGTGTGTGTGTTTGTTAGTAAAATGGGGTTCTTTTTAAATATTTTAAATTATATTTGGATTTGTTATGAATTGTTGTATCTTGCTGTGAGCCACCCCGAGTCTGCGGAGAGGGGCGGCATACAAATCTAAATAATAAATAAAATAAATAGATAAATAAATACCATGCATACCATTGTAACGGCCTAGGGGGAGAAGAAATCTTAATTCCCCCATGCCTGGCGGCAGAGGTGGGTTTTAAGTAGTTTACGAAAGGCA
This sequence comes from Erythrolamprus reginae, assembly GCF_031021105.1. Taxonomy (NCBI): domain Eukaryota; kingdom Metazoa; phylum Chordata; class Lepidosauria; order Squamata; family Dipsadidae; genus Erythrolamprus; species Erythrolamprus reginae. The sequence continues at coordinate 38,833,866 of NC_091956.1, read as the reverse complement.
AGGAGGGAGGGGAGAGTTGGTTCCAGAGGTCCGGGGCCACCACAGAGAAGGCTCTTCCCCTGGGTCCTGCCAAGTGACATTGTTTAGTTGACGGGACCCGGAGAAGGCCCACTCTGTGGGACCTAACTTGTCGCTGGGATTCGTGCGGCAGAAGGCGGTCCCTGAGGTAATCTGGTCTGGTGCCATGAAGGGCTTTATAGGTCATAACCAACACTTTGAATTGTGACCGGAAACTGATCAGCAACCAATGCAGACTGCGGAGTGTTGGTGTGACATGGGCATATTTAGAGGAGCCCATGATTGCTCTCGCAGCTGCATTCTGCACGATCTGAAGTTTCCGAACACTTTTCAAGGGTAGCCCCATGTAGAGAGCGTTACAGTAGTCGAGCCTCGAGGTGATGAGGGCATGAGTAGCTGTGGACTCCCGGTCCAAATAGGGTCGCAACTGATGCACCAGGCGAACCTGGGCGAACGCCCCCCTTGCCACAGCTGGAAGCTATTCAATACCTGTTGTCTATCAGGGCTATCCCACTAGTTCCCTCTTCCCAAAGAGGTCTTGGCTTCTACTCCATCCTCTTTATGGTTCCTTAGACCTAAGACCATCTGGAGGATGGAGGCCCATTTTAGACCTTAAGAAATTAAACCAATTCATTAAATATAGAAAATTTAAGATGCATTCCCTGTCATCCATCCTAGCCTCAAACATCCTGGAGACTTCATGGTTTCCTTGGATCTTATGGAAGCCTATCTCCACATCCCCATTGCCAAGGGCCACAGGCAATTCCTGTGCTTTGCCTTCCAGGGCAAGCACTATCAGTATAGGGCCATGCCCTTTGGGCTGTCCTTGGCCCCTCGAGTCTTTACTAAGCTCCTAGGCGCCTTGGCGGCCCACATCCAAACCACGCCCATCCATAATTTGTGCTATTTGAATGACATATTAATTCACGGCCCCTCTAAAGAAGGCACCTGTTCAGACCTCAATATTGCCATGTCTATCCTACAGGATCATGGTTTTTCTATTAATTTCAAAAAAAGTCAACTCCATCCTTCCACTTCTATTCAGCACCTGGGAGCAATTATAGATTCTGATCTCTCCCAGGTTTTTCTTTCTACTGAGAGAAAGATCAGTATCAGGAAGCTTATCTCCCAGATAAGGTCTCAAAGAAGGACTCCATCGTCACCCTGTCTTCTCTACTGGGAAAGATGGTGTCCTGCATTGGCATTATCCCATGGGCTCGCCTCCATGCCAGGGATCTCCAATGGCTTCTGTTACCATTCCAGAGATCGGGGAACAGCAACTCGGCACGCCTCATCACTGTTCCGACCACAGTACTAAGTCCCTTACGTGGTGGACTTCCTTTGCCCTGGACAATGGATCCCCCTTCAGGAGTCCAGATCAATTCACCATCACCATGAATGCCAGCCTGACGGGCTGGAGAGCCACGCTCAGGGTTTAATAGCCCAAGGCACGTGGTCAGCGGAGGAGTCATCCAGACCCATCAATTGGCTGGAATTGAGAGCAGTGTCATTAGCCCTCAAAACAATTCAAACCACACATCATCAATCAACATGTTCTGATTCTCACGTACCATATAGCTGGAAAGAGCCATATCTTCTGACAAGGGGGTACCAGGTCCAAGACCCTGATGAGAGAAGCCCTGAAACTGGGTCTCTGGGCAGAGAGATATCTTCAGTCCTTATGGGCCAACCACATCTCGGGAGTTCTCAATGTGTAGGCAGACTGGCTCTCCCGGTCAACTCTGGATCCAGGAGAGTGGAGCTTCCATTCGGCCCTATTCTAACAGATCTGCCTCAGATTCGGTCACCCATCGCTAGACCTATTTGCGACCGCGACCAATACCCAATTCCCTCGATTCTATTCCAGATTCCCATCCCCGGGAGCGGAGGCAACAAATGCACTCAGAACTCCTTGGCCTCGAGGGCTGCTTTACGCCTTCCTTCCAATACCAATTATCCCAGATGTGATCCACAAGATCATTCTCAAGAAGGCCCAGGTGATTCTGATAGCCCCTCGCTGGCCTCGCCGGTCCTAGTTCGCAGACCTACAATGTCTGTCCGTCCAGGACCCCTGGCGACTCACCATTTCGGAGGATATGTTGCAGCAGGGGCCTCTCACCATCCAGACCTGGAGTGGTTCCACCTCACCGCTTGGCTATTATCCGGCGCGACCTAGACCTTCGAGGTAATGACCCGGACACTATAGAAGTAATCCTCAAATCCAGAAGAGTCTCTACCAACAGGATCTACGACCATACCTAGTCCAGGTTTCTCCAGTGGTGCTCACAGGAAGATCTATCACCCCTGTGTATTCCCAGTCACAGAATCGTATCCTTCCTTATGAAAGGTTTTCATCAAGGCCTCTCAACCAGCACCATCTGTTGCCATCTGGAAGCCCTATCTTCGGTCTTAGCAGGGCCTCGCAGACAACCACTCTGCTCCTTTCTGGAAATTCAAGAATTTCTTAGAGGTATTTTGAACCTCAGACCTTCCAGAGTTCATAGATATCCGTCCTGGGACTTACCGCAGTTCTCCATTCCCTTACTCAGGCACCATACGAACCCCTAAGTTCAGCGTCCTTCAGGTACCTATCTTACAAGGTAGCATTCCTGGAGGCGATAACATCTGCCCAACACATCTCAGAATTGGCAGCCCTTTCAATTGGGCAGGATCTATGCCAGTTCCATTTGGACAAAGTAGTCCTGCGTTTGGACCCCACCTTTCTACCCAAGGTCAGTTCCATGTTCCACAGATCCCAGGACATTGTGTTGCCCTCATTCTGTTCCAATCAGAACCATCATCTTGCGCTCAGATAGCACACCCTAGACCTCACCAGAGCTCTACGAATCTATTTCCAACGGACGAGACCTGTTTGGAGGTCCGAAGCCTTATTCATAGCCTACCATCCCAGATCCCTGGGATCCAGGGCATCCTCAACCATAGTAGTTTGTTGGATCTGAGGGACAATCTCAAAGGCTTATGAGTCAGCTTCCCTCAGCGTACCAAGAGGTATCACAGCACATTCCACAAGAAGTACAGTCACATCTGCCGCATGGGCAACTCAAGCTCCATTGGAAGAAGTCTGCAAAGCAGCCACTTGGGCCTCTCCAAACTCTTTCATAAGGCACTACAAAATTGACTCTTACGCTTCAGCGGGTGCTGCCTTCGGCAGAAGAGTCCTCCAATCCGTTATCTCTCAAGATGGCGAACTAATCCCTCCCTAGGGACTCATCTATTGGGTATGTCCCACGTGATTGCTGGACCCGCTCTTTCAGTATGGAGAATATGCGTTGATTGCTTACCTGAACGCCTCTTCTTGTACGCTGAGTGGATACAGCAGTCACTTCCCTCCCTATTTCTATTCTAACTATGGTTATACCTTTAATCTGTATTCTTCCTATCAAGAGAGTAGAGCACTATTTGAGCCACCACCTTGAGCCTAAGTCTACGGATTCACGAATTCTGGGGAAGGGGCGGATAAAGCAGGCTTTTTAAAGACTAGGCTCGGTCCTATGCGGATTGGACAGCGAGCAACCCATGTGACTGCTGTACCCGCTCAGTGTACGAGAAGAGGCGTTCAGGTAAACAATCAATGCCTATTTTCACCTAGTTATTTGAATTATTTGACTTCAATTATTTGACTTGAATTAATTAATTAATAATTTGAATGATTTGTATCTGAGAAGATGGGAACTAATCTTTTTTATATTTAATAAGCAATAGATTGATATTATTTATAGTATTTATTTAGGAATTGACTAATTAAATTTAATAAGTAAGTTTGGAATATATAAGGGTTTGAATGTTTATCAATAATTGACTTATCTTCTGAGATAGAGAATTAATTGGAAATTTGATTATTAGTTGAGTAACTTATTAAGACTTTATTCAGGATATAAAATTAATTTGATAGTGATTTAGAGCTGATCTGTTAGTTGATAGGGATAATATATCTTAGTTATAATTAACACAGACAAATTATTGGGTGTTTTTTTTTGCTCCTTGTAGCTTTAGTTGAGGAAAAGATATAATAAAGAAATAGAATTATATATTAACTATATATTTAAAATATTAAAGGAATATTAGAGAAAAGAAAGAAGAATATGGCAGCTCTCTCAACATCAACTAAAACAATTAAAAAAGGAAGATTAATGCTGTCATCCCCGCTGTACAAAAATCCTCATCAGCATCAGATATTAACATGGTAGAAAATAAAGTCGAAACCCCTTCACTACAAACTTTACTAAATTCCTTAGAATAAAATACAGGAGTTTATGCTTAGACAGCAAGAATAGATAAATAAGATGCAAGAGGCAATTTCACAAAACCCTCAAGAGACAAAATAAAAATTTGAAGAAGTATGAGAACATTTTATAAAACTAAGTGCTAAAATAGAAGGAATACGAGAGACGGTAAATACATACAAAACTAAAATTAAAAAAAATAGAATAAACGAAAATGAAGAGAAACTTAAATTAGCCAATAAGGAATTAGAAGCTGCAGTCACTCAATTAAAATTTGAAAAAGCTTCTTTTTATTTAAGACTACAAAATGTTCCGGAAGAAAAAGGGGAAAATATATTTGGAACAGTCCTAGAAATATTCTCAGAACAATTAAAAATAGATGAAGATGATTTGAATAGACACATTAATGAAGTTTGTTGAGTTCAAACCAACTATTCGAGACGTCATCAACTCCCCATAGAAATCTACGAAAAAAACATTGACAGATGAAATATATAGAAATACCAGAGAACTTCTATCGTACAAAAGGAAAGATATAATAGCAAATACCAAAAAGAGTACAAGAGAAGAGAAGATAATTACATTACTTTACAGCAAAACTAATAAGACAAGAAATACGATTTAGATCAGGGGTCTCAAACTCAATTTACCCGGGGTGGTGCTGGAGGTAGAGTCTAGGTGAGGCTGGGCCGCATCAGGTTTTCCACAAGAAAAGCTCTTACAAAAACATTCCAATGTTATCAAATGTCTCTTTGTTTTCATCTTATTTTGTGTTAAAAAATAATTCATAAGAAATATTCATAAGAAAAAAAATCAATCAGTAATAAATAAATAAAATGAAAATGATAATAATAATACAGCAGTTATAGAAGACTGAAGAAACCATATATAGTTGCCGACTATAGAAATGTAATTATTATTATTCAGATTCTGTAATAATAATGTCTGTATTAACAGTTCTTTAACATTTAATGGACATAGATTGTGAGCTGGGCAGTGTCGGTGATGTCTGTGGTCTCATCAAGAGCGACTGAGTATACACTGAAACATTTTGCTTTCTCACACAGTTGATCATAAATATCACTTGACAGGTCAGAAATGTGCTCTGCTATGGTGTTGGCAGAAAGGCTGATGTTACTAAACAGACCTTTCTTTTCTGGACAGACAATACTTACAGCCTGTAATATGCACTTTTTTTACAAATTTGCCTTCTTTGAATGGCTTTCCTGCTTTAGCAATCATCTCACTAACCACGTAGCTAGCTTCGACTGCTGCATCATTCTCTTTGGTTGCTTTCTTAAAGAAATCTTGTTGCCTCAGTAGATATGTTTTAAGATTAGCAACCCAGTTTGCTCTCTTATCTCCCTGACATTTTGCATACTCGTCAGCATGTCTAGTTGTGTAATGACGTTTCAAATTGTATTCTTTGTGCACTGCAACTTTCTCTGTGCAAGTAAGACACGTCGGAATGCCCCTGTGCTCAACGAAGAAATATTGCACTTCCCACTTTTCCTGAAATTGTCTGTGCTCATCACCAACCTTTCTCTTCACATGTTTTTGAAAAAGACATGTTTGGGGCGGTGTAATATATAATTCCACTTGGTGTCACTGTTTCAGTGTTTAGCGGCTAAAGTTTAGCCGATGCGTCTTTTCTGCTTTTTTTCTGTCCTGCTGAGTAGCAATTTCTACTCCGCTTCTGAGCTCGGGGTAATGGCACAAGTTCACAATATGCCCAGCTGATGTCCTGCCTCTGAGAGCAATATACCCCACTGTGTTTGGTAGGTTCATTCAGCTCTGCACACCATACTGAAAAGTGCCATTCATATCAAACTCTGGCCGCATTAACATTAAACTTTGATATTGAGGTGGTTAATGCCGGAGGGAGTAATGATCCCATGGAAGGGAAAGAAAATTACAATTGAGACAACAGAACAAGCGTATAAGTTTATTGCAGAACATTTTAATAAAGAAGGAGAAAGTAGCACAGAAGCAGAGTCACTAAGCCAAGAAGAAGAAAAAAACCGGGAGAAGACAGTGTTGAAAGATTAAAGAAGGGGAAAGAAGAGAGAATAGAAACATTAAGGAAATTGAGGAGTATTAAAAAACTGAAAATAAGCTACAATAAAATGCAACAATTGATTAAACTATTTTCGGTAAATATTAATGGATTAAACTCACCAAAAAAGAGAGAACAAATTATAAAAACAAAATGTTGATATTGTCTGCTAACAAGAAGTCCATATTAAAAAGAATGATATTAAAATGTTAGAAAAACCAACATTAGGTAAACGGAAAGGGGTGCCATACAAGTCTAAAAAATAATAATAGTAAATAATAATAATAATTTGCATCTCTAGCAGAAAAAAAAAGAGGGATCGCAACATATGTTAAAGGTTGGTTAAAAGATTGCAAAAAACTTTTTTCAAAAATTATATAAGAAAGAGGAAATAGAAGAACAAGATATACAAATATATTTAAATCAATCTAAAATACCAAAGATATCAAAAATTAACATAGATAGAATGGAAGAAGATATAACAATGATTGAATTAGAAAATGCAATTAAAAAACAAAATAATAATAAAACCCCAGTATCTGATGGGATTCCGACTGAATTTTATAAAGCGTTCACCCAGGTTCGCCTGGTGCACCAATTGCGACCCTATTTGGACCGGGAGTCACTGCTCACAGTCACTCATGCCCTCATCACCTCGAGGCTCGACTACTGTAACGCTCTCTACATGGGGCTACCTTTGAAAAGTGTTCAGAAGACTTCCGGGTGGAGCTCGATCGCGCTGGAGGTGCGGAGGCTTAGCTCTGTCTCTGTAGCCTACCCTTTCGCCCTGCAGGACGCCGTTTTGCGTTGTGCCGACACCCGTAGGGGTCGGCCCAGGACAAGGGGGTTAGGGACAGCCCCGCAGCTGCAGGAATGAAGAGCTGCGTCCAGACGGCTGCCTGGGCGCAGCCATAGCGGTCGCCGACAGAGGAAGTCCAAAAATAGATCAAGAAGTCTACGAGGAAACAGATCGGCAGATAAAGAAGATTGACAGCACCACACGAAAATCTTTTGGTATTTGAGTAAAGTTTGTGAAGAGAAGATCCTAGGCTGAAAGGCGAACATAAACAAAGTAAAAAAAACTGTAAGTGATATCCATACGCGGAAAAGAAGAACAGCCGGAACTACTTGTCTTTGTTAAAGTTAATAGTATAATTTCCTTTTTTCAATTCTAAGATTATAGTGTGGTGTTTTTTGTTTTTTGTTTTTGCTATTCATTTTTTATAATTATATTTTTCTCTTTTTTAAATAATAATTAAAGACTGAATTGCTAATTACTTAATTAGATGAAGTTGGAATACTCTAATGAATTGAATATATGAACTGAATTGAAACTACTCTATTTGAATGAAATTTTATTGAAGTTATAATTACTTGGAATAAATTTTGGACTGTCTATTTTATTTTTATATTTTTATAATTTTTCTTTTATCTTTTTCTCCACTTTTCCTTCCTTCTTTTGGATTTTGTGGGACTATTTTTTAACCTGATATCGGAGGTGTAGGGATAATTTTTCCTATTTTTTTCTTTCTCATATTTTTTCTCTTTTTATACAATAAGAAGATGTGGATTTTATTTTTATAGTCATTTTAACTTGGATATTATATTGGACATTGGTTTTGGAATTTTACTTTCTGGATATTTGTATTAAAGCACCACTCATACTTGGTTTATTCGGACTTATTAGACTTTTTTGGACCCTTCTTTTAGATTTTTGATATTTTTTCCTTTTTTAATTTTTGGTGTGATTATTATTATTATTATTACTATTATTATTATTTTTTCTTTTTTTACCTTTTTATCCTTTCAGAATATTAGAAATAACTTTTTAATAATTCTTCCAATTTTTCTTAAATAATTTTTAAATAGGTTTTTTCTCCTTTTCTCTTCCTCTTTTCTTCTTTCTCTTCTTTTCTTTACCTTTTCTCACTAGAATTATAGCCTTTCCTTTTCTTTATTATTAATTAATTATGTGCTAGAAGCTTTGTTTTCTTTCCTTCCCCACCTGGTTCCCCCCCATGAGCTTAGGATCTTAAAAGACTGAAGTATTTTTCTTCCCTTTTTCTTTTCTTTTTCCTTTCTTTTAAATTAATTTAAATAATTACTGTATTAATAGAATTGAATTGATATTTTTTTGATTTCTTGCTTATAATTTACAGATTTAAATTCCTTTCTTTTTTACTAAGAATATATAAGACATTGATTTAAATAACTGTTAAGTAAAATAGAAATTTTGGAATATGAAAGGTTCTTACAGGCCACAAAGTGTGACTTTGTTGACAACAACACAACGTGAAAACAAACAACTACTCCCGCTTCGACTTCAACCCCTACACCTAAAGTTTCTCCAATTTCATCACCATTACAAAAAAGGACCATAACTACAATGTTGGCCAAAGAGAAAGAAAAAGAAAAGCCACTTATGGACTCAAATTTCCAGACCATTCAAGAAGCACTAGCGGGCATCCAAGAGCTTGTACAGACGACACAAACCCAGACAAAAACTCGACACGAACAAAGAAGAAATGAAAATGTACCTACAAGAAATGAAGCAAGAAATGAGACAAGAAATGAAGGAGATGAAAGATGAGATTAAAAAAGAAATTGCTGAACTTAAAACTGAACTAACAGAAGTGAAAGGAAACGTTGCCGAAATGGATGGACAACAAAACTTACAAGACAGTGAAAAAAGAATACAACTGACAGAAGAAAAAATCCAAGCTATGGGAAAAAAAGTGGAAGAATATGAAGATTGTAACTACGCGGCCCGCAGAAGCTTTGACACAGCAATAACTAACCTAGAACTCCAATCCGCGTCACATTGGTTTGAGATTCCAAAATATTGACGAAGAAAGAGATGAAGATTTATCTGCAAAAATGGCAGAAGTCATAGGAGGCATCATGCAGGCGGATCCAGCAGAATTGATAAGAGAAATTGATGAAGTTTACCGAGTCCAGACTGGCTATGTAAGATGCCATAACTTACCAAGAGAAGTTCATATTAAGTTTTCAAGAAAAATTATCAAAGATGAGATACTGAGATTGACAAGAAATGAGACTTTTCAACGTAATGGGAAAGAAATCACGATTTTGAAACAAGTCCCGAAGAGAGTGCGAGAGAGTAGAAGAGAATACTATTTTCTTACAAGCATTTTAATTTAAAAGAACATTGTTTTCAGATGGTTGGTACCAGAAGGTTTGACTCTAACTTGGCAATCAACGAAAGTGAAAATAGTGGAACAAGCAAGATCCTTCTTAGCACGTAGCGGATTGGATAGAATTGAACAAATTTGGATAGAACCAAAGAGTAGTGATGACATGATGGGGGCCACTGATGGTGAAGGGGAAGAACCACTGGCAGTGAAGCAGAAACAACCACAGGCTTCACAAGAATTAATCTTGGAAACCCGACTTTGAGAACCAAAAGAAGCTAAAAAGTACTACAAATAAAGATGACACATGACTTGAAAATATTTTCAGTCAATGTAAATGGATTGAATAACCCAAGGAAAAGAAACCAAGTATTAACTAAACTCATGAAACAAAAAGCTCAGATAAATATTTTAAAAGAAGTTCATATCAAAAAATCAAAACGAAGTCTTCTTAAAAATTCAAAACTGGGGAAATTATACACTAGTTTGGCAAATCAAAAGAAAAGAGGAGTAGCAATGTATATTGATGAATTAATTGAATCCAAAGAAATATATAATGATAGTGATGGAAGGATGTTGATAGTGCAATTAGATTTAGAAACAAAACCTCTTGTAATTATTTCAATTTATGCACCAAATGACAATCAAAAACAATTTTATAAAGATTTGCACGAAAAAATTAATGAATTATCAATTGAAAATTTGATAATAATAGGAGATTTTAATGCAATTCCAGATGACCAAATGGATTATACTGGGAAAAGAAAAGAAAAGAAAAAAAAGGTAATTTTACCTGTGACGTTCTGGAAAATGAGTACAGAATTATCATTAAAAGATGTATGGCGAGAACACCGTTTAAAAGATAAACAATACACTTTTTATTCTAACCCACACAAGACTTGGTCCAGAATTGACATGGCTTGGGCCCCTGCCCATATAATGGAACAAATTAGTAGAGGGGCGGCATACAAATCCAAATAATAAATAAATAAATAAATAAATAAAATAGAAATAGAGACAAATACTTGGGCAGATCATAACCCTTTATCTATATATTGGAAAGGCAAAAGGAAAATAAATAATTGGTCAATGAACAGAACTATCATAAAAGACCCAGAGTATAAAAAATGGATAGAGAAAGAACTAGATATTTTTTTCAAAATAAACAAAAATACTGATACTACCCCTCAAAACTTATGGGATACAACTAAGGCATATATACGTGGGTTAACATTATCATTTATAGCAAAAAAAAATAAAGAGAAGAATAGATGCTATGAAAAATTAGTAGAAGAACTAAAAAAAATAGAAATGTTAATGCAAAAAGAGGATAAGGCTGACAAACTTAAAAATCAGAGATAATAAGACATAAACTAAGACTAATAGAAAAGAAAAGATAAAGAGAGCAAAACAAGAATATTTTGAACATGCGAATAACCCAGGAAGATGGTTGTCATAGAAATTAAGAAAAGAGAGAGAAAATAGAATTATAAAAAACTTGATAGATTCAAAAGCCACAATAAAACACAGAATAGAAGATAAAAAGGAAATTGCATTGGAATTTTATAGACAATTATATAAGAAAGAAGAAATAAGCAAGGATTTAATTTTTAAATATTTGGAAAAAATAGATTTACCAGTATTAACTGAAACACAACAGCAGAGATTAAATAAGCCTATTACAGAAATGGAATTAAGGCAATCTATAAAGAATCAAAAAAATAACAAAGCGACTGGCCCAGATGCAATACCAGCAGAATTTTATAAATTGGTTACAGAAATACTTTTTTCAAATATGCTTGAGATATATAACCAAATAATGATAGAATTACCAAAACCATGGTCAGAAACTTTAATAACTTTAATCCATAAGGCCGATACGGAAAAAGAAAAAATTGAAAATTATAGACCTATTTCACTGTTAAATGTAGATTATAAAATTTTTATATCAATATTTGCCAACAGATTTAAAAGTATTATAAATAATATGATACATAGTGATCAAAATGGATTCCTACCAGGAAGACAAATTAAAAATAATTTAAGAATAATAGTAAATACACTAAAATATTATGAACAGCATCCAGAAAAGCAAATGGCACTTATATTTTTGGATGCGAAAAAAGCATTTGATAATTAACTTTATGAAAATACAATTACACAAGATGGAGGTAGGAACAAAGTTTTTTAATATAATAGACGCTATATATTCTGAACAAACAGCTAAAATTATAATAAACAGCGAACAGACTAAAAAAGTAGCAATACAACGAGGAGTAAGACAAGGCTGTCCAATATCACCATTATTATTTATTTTAACATTAGAAGCATTGTTGATAAAAATAAGAGCAGATAGGGAAATAAAAGGATTGAAATTTAAAAAGAAATTTATAAAACACAAGCATTCGCGGATGATGTGTTTGTTCTAGATGACCCAACAGAATCTATTTTAAAGTTAATAAATTCAATTGAAGAATATGGGAAAGTCGCAGGATTGAAAATAAATAAAGAAAAGACGCAGATATTAACAAAAAATATGACTGAAATACAGAGAAAGTATTTAGGAGATTTATCAAACATAAAAATCACAAAAAAAGTGAAATACTTAGGGATATGAATGACTTCCAAAGCTGTATCTTTAAAAAATGATAATTACCTAAAATTATTAAGTCAGGTTAAAAAAGATTTAGAAATATGGAGTAATTTACAATTATCATTGGTAGGAAGAATCTCAACAATTAAAATGAATATCCTCCCTAAAATTTTGTTCCTTTTCCAAGTTATTCCAATAAACCCAGGACTGAAATTTTTTGCTAAATTAAATAAGATAATAAAAAAAATTATTTGGCAAGGTAAAAAATCAAGAATAAAACAAAATTCATTAGAAGACCGTAACGAAAGAGGAGGCCTCTGCCTCCCAAATTGGAAGCTATATTATCATGCCACCGCTTTGACTTGGATAAAAGAATGGCCGACTTTAGAAAATCAAAGGTTGCTCAACCTAGAAGGTCACGATTTGATGGTTGGATGGCATGCATTTATATGGTATGATAAATTAAAAACACATTCTATTTTAAAAATAATATTATTAGAAAAGCATTGATAGAACTATGGAATGAAATAAAGAAAAATCATTTTTTAGTAATGCCAGAATGGGTTTCACCTTTTGAAGCTATCACGCCTCCGAATCTTAAAGAAAAAGGTAAGATTTGGAAATAAAGAGATTTGTTAGATAATCAATTAAAGTTAAGAACAAAACAAGAGTTACAAGAGTTAGGTATTGACTTAGATTGGTGGCAATACATGCAGATTAGTTCCAGATATCAAACAGATGTAAAGATTTATATTTTTAAAAAAGAAAACAATGTATTGAGCAAATTATTATTTCAAAATCAAGCAAAGACAATTGGAAATGTGTATAAATATTTATTAAATTATACAACGATAGGTTGGATATTGAAAGACAACATGATCAGTTGGTGCAAAAATTTTGGTAAAGAGATAAATTTAGAGACATGGGAAAAGATATGGATGTATAATTGGAAAATAACAAAATCAATTTCCTTTAAGGAAAACCAAATCAAGATGTTTTATAGATGGTACCTTCCACTATATAGAATTTCCAAAATGTTTCCGTCTGTATCGCCTATTTGTTTGAAATGCAAAAAAGAAATTGGCACATATTATACATGGTGGACATGTCCTGAGACTAAAATGTTTTGGAACAAAGTAGAGAATTGGATAAATGAAATAACAAAGGAGAAGATAAAAAAATCCCCTGAATTTTTTCTATTGGGTATTTCAAACACGAAGTATAAAAAAGAAATCTACTACTTAATAATACATATATTGGTTGCGGCTCGAATAGTATTCGCACAGAAATGGAAAGAAAAGACAATACCAAAATATGTTGAAGTATTTTAAAAAATTATAGAATGTGCAGAACTAGATATGATGACTAAACGTTTGAATAATCAAACTGAAACAGAATTTTACAAAATATATAAAGTATAAAGTATATGATTGGTGGAATTTTAAAAATAGTATTAATAATTAAACACACAAGAATATATAACTATTTGAAGAATTATAAGATAGAATGAAATAGTATATAGTATAACCAACTTAGAAGTGTTTATTCTCTCTTTTTTCTGTATTACTAATACTTTTGGGGGGGGGGGTTTCCCCTCTTTTTGTATAAGTACACAATATTTTAAAAGATAAAGAAATTTAATTAATAGATTTAATATTAAAACATAGAGTTAAATTTAATAAGAATGTAATTTACACGTGTGGCATTTCTGTATTGATCTGATAACAGTTAGGGGTTTTTATATTTCTGTACTAGTTAGACTTCTACGACAAGCGGAGCAATGGTAGCTCCTGAAATGTTTAATGTTGTATGTCTTTGTCTGTCTTTTGGAAAAACAATAAAAAAAATTTTTTTTTAAAAAAAGAAAAGTGTTTGGAAATTTCAGATCGTGCAGAATGCAGCTGCAAGAGCAATCATGGGCTTTCCCAAATATGCCCATGTTACACCAACACTCCGCAGTCTGCATTGGTTGCCGATCAGTTTCGGGTCACAATTCAAAGTGTTGGTAATGACCTTTAAAGCCCTTCATGGCATTGGACCAGAATATCTCCGAGACCGCCTCCTGCCGCACGAATCCCAGCGACCGATTAGATCCCACAGAGTGGGCCTTCTCCAGGTCCCGTCAACTAAACAATGCCGCTTGGCGGGACCCAGGGAAAGAGCCTTCTCTGTGGCGGCCCCGGCCCTCTGGAACCAGCTCCCCCCAGAGATTAGAATTGCCCCCACTCTCCTTGCCTTTCATAAGCTACTTAAAACCCACCTCTGCCGCCACGCATGGGGGAATTAAGATTCCTTTTCCCCCTAGGCCATTACAATTGTATGCATGGTATGTTTGTATGTATGTTTGGTTTTTTATATTAAGGGATTTTTAATTCGCTTTTAGTATTTGATTATTATTGTACACTGTTTACGATTGCTGTTAGCTGCCCTGAGTTTTCGGAGCGGGGCGGCATATAAATCCAATAAATAAGTAAAATAAATAAATAAATAAATTACAAGACCCCATAAAAATCTGTTGTTAACAACATTTAATGAAGTATTAAATAAAGGTCACAATCTTGGAAGGAAGCATTAATTACTTTAATTCCTAAAGATGCCAACAAATGACAAAAGGCATGATTTAATGAAGTATTAAATAAAGGCCACAATCTTGGAAGGAAAGATTAATTACTTTAATTCCTAAAAATGCCAACAAACGACATATGATTAGGTGCTATAGACCGATTTCACTTCTAAATTCGGATTATAAGATATTCACTTCAATAATTGCAGAACGTCTAAAAAATAATTAATGAAATAATACACACCGACCAAAATGGCTTTTTTCCCAATAGAAACATTAAAAATAATATAAGAAACATCATAAATATTTTGGAATATTATGAAGCACACCCGGAAAAACCGATGGCCCTGGTTTTCCTCAATGCAGAGAAGGCGTTTGATAACTTAAATTGGAACGTTTTCATAAATCAATTAACAAAACTGAAATTTAAGGAAAAGTTTTTAAGGACTGTCCAAATCACATACACAAAACAAAGAGCAAAGATTATTATAAATGGAGACACTACAGATAGTATAAATATAGAAAAAGGAGTCCGTCAAGGATGCCCACTTTCCCCCTTAATTTTCATGTTAGCAATAGAAATTTTGCTAATACGAACACGTTTAAATAATGATATTATGGAATTTAATATTAGAGGACAGGAATACAAACTCCAAGCATTTGAGGATGACTTAGTTATTAATATTGAAGAACCCCTAGAAACAAGAGAAAAAGTATTTGATGAAATTAGCAGATTTGGGGAAGTAGCAGGTTTTAAAATAAATTAACAAAAAACTTAACAAAAAACTTAAGAAAAAATGAAAATTAAAAATTGATGAATAAATTAGGAATACAGGTAGGAAAAAAGGTTAAGTATTTAGGTATAAACTTATCTGAAAAATCCATAACAATAAAAGATGATAATTACTGAAAAAAATAGAGGAGAAACTAGTAAACTGGAATAAACTACCAATTTCTCTGATTGGAAGAATATCAACAATAAAAACATCAATCTTACCGCAAATATATTTATTTCAAACGATTCCAATTACATTAAAAAAACCTTTTTTCAAAAACTGAATGAATTAGTAACAAAATTTATATGGGCAGAGGAAAAATAGAAAACAAGGGGGTTTTGGACTTCTGGATTTTGTATTATACAGTGATCCCCCGGTTATTGCGTCCCCGACCATTGCGAACAGGGTAATTTGCGATTTTTGAACCCGGAAGTCAGAACACCATCTGCGCATGCGTGCCCTTTTTTTCTATGGGCACGCATGCGTAGATGGCGCCGGGCAGATCAGCTGCTGGGCGGCTTCCCTAGGTCTTCCCCCTCTTGGCCGGCATCAGCGAGGAGTTTCCCCACCACCGCCCACGCAAACTCCTCGCTGCTGCCGCTTCGCTCGGGTTGGGGGTTCGGGGGGGTGCTAGCGAGCCCCCCATGTCGGCGGGGACGTTTTAAAACACCCACGCGACTTTCCAATGAGTCCCGAAGACAAACGCGGAAGTTTGACGTTTGTCTTCGGGACTCATTGGAAAGTCGCGCGGGTGTTTTAAAACGTCCTCGCCGACATGGGGGGCTCGCTAGCACCCCCCCGACCCCCCAACCCGGGTTTGGGGGTGTGCTAGCGAGCCCCTCATGTCGGCGGGGACGCTAGCACCCCCCCGAACCCCCAACCCGGGTTAGGGGGGTGCTAGCGAGCCCCCCATGTCGGCGGCGACGTTTTAAAACAGCCACACCGCCCTCAATCTTCGGCTCCTCGCTAGCGCTGCGGAAGTAAAACCACCATCTGCACATGCGCAGATGGTGTTTTTACTTCCGCAGCGCTACTTCGCGAAAACCCACTCGTTGCGGGGGGGTCCTGGAACGGAACCCTCGCAACGAGCGGAGGATCACTGTATATCTATGCATCCATAATAAATTGGTTAAGAGATTGGATCAAATTAAACAATTAAAAATTACTTTTATTAGAGGGACACGATTTATTGGCAGAGTGGCATGCTTTCCTTTGGGATGAAAAAGATAAAATTCCTGGATGGTTCTCCAGTATGGAAGCCATGATGCATCCCAACATAATAGATCTCAGCAAGATGGTATCATATTATGAATTACTAAATGACAGAGGAGAATTAAAGACAAATGTACAATTTGGGAAAGAAGGAATAAAAGTGGACTTGGTGGTTCTATATGCAAATAAAATCAAGATATGATGAAGATAAAAGAAAGAGAGGAATACAAAAGGGAAAAAACAGACCTTGATAAAATAATTCTAGGCCAGGATAAAAAAAAATCATATCTAAATTATATAATTATCTTTTGAATTATAAAATGGAGGATTATATAGTAAAAGGAAATATTTATAGTTGGAACTAAAATTTTGGATATAATGTAAACTTAGATAAATGGGATATAATTTGGCACAAAAACTATAAACTGACTAAATCTGTAGCATATAAAGAAAATTTATATAAAATGTATTACAGGTGGCACCTTGCACAAGCAAGGCTAGCGCAGATTAAAACCTTCTTGCTGGAGATGCAAAGGAAAATTGGGAATCTATTTTCACATATGGTGGAGATGCAAAGGAAAATTGGGAATCTATTGGGAATCTATTTTCACATATGGTGGACTTGCCCATATATTAAAAAAAATAGGGACAAAATTCAAAGGTGGTTGACAGACACGACTAAAGTGACAATTAATAAAAAGCCTGAGGCTTTTTTATTGGGTATTATTGACCAGAAAATGGAACAAAATCAGTACTATTTAATTATTCATATACTAACAGCAGCTAGAATTGCAATAGCACAAAATTTGAAACAAGTTGAAATACCTGATGACTCAATTGTGATCAAAAAATTATGGACTGCTTAGAGGCGAACATGTTAACATTAAAATTGAGAAATAAAGAAGACTCTGAGTCCTATAAAATTTGGAACTCATAAGAATATTAAAATAACAATCTTTTTTTAAGTTACACACTGAATTTGATTATTTTAATTGTATAAATTTTTGTACTAATGATTAAGATAACGCAGTAGGAATAATGATAGATATAGAGAAATTAATAACAGAAATGACTTTTTTTACCAACTGTATTTTCCAAAACAAGAAAACAATAGAATACAAGGAAAGTGTTTGATGTTGATGTTTTTGTAAATGTATTTATATTGTTATATGTCTTTTCTTTTTCTTTTTTTCTTTCTTGTTATTGTTTGTATTCTTATATTTTATTTTAAATTTTAAACTTTAATAAAAACTATTTTTTTAAAAATAAATAAAATGAATATATCTCCAAGATGATAACATTTATTTCAAACATTCCCCATAAAATTGGACTAAAAATTCTTCGGTGAACTGAATAAAATAACAACTAAATTTGTTTGGGCAAGGAAAAAACCTAGAATAAAACTTAAATTACTACAGGATAGTCAAATTAGAGGTGGCTTCGGACTCCCTGACTGGGAACATACTATCAGTCAGCAACACTAATTTGGATTAAAGAATAGATACTTCTATAATAATAATAATAATAATAACAACAACAACAACAACAACAACAACAACAACAACAACAACAACAGAGTTGGAAGGGACATTGACTCAAAAGCTGCAGGGCATTTCGGATTTGTAAAGACTTTACACCTGGTCAAACAATTCTGGTGGCCATTTCTGAAAAAGGACATTGAAAATTATGTAGCCAGTTGGCCAGTGTGTGCATCAGCCAAAAGATGACCAGGGAAACCCATGAGACTTCTGCAACTAGTGGCAAATTCCCATGCCTCTCAAAAGAGTGCTAGGAACACCATAATTTGGGTAGTCACTAATTTGTTCTCAATGCAAGTCCACTTTATCCCTTGTCCAAGGATCCCATCAGCCCATACCTTGGGTAAAGTACTTGTGCAATATATTTATAGACTTCATAGCATTTCTGATCAAATTATCTCAGACAGGCGGGGGTGCAATTCACTTCACACATTTTTTTTTAAACTCATGGGGACCACCCAAGGCTTAAGTTCTTCCCAACCTCCCAAATAAATGGTGTGTGTGTGTGTGCTAATAAGCCACTTCAGTACTGGAATGGTACCTTGGGTACCCATATTAATTATCAACAAAATGTTTATGTTTATGTTCATTAGATTTGTATGCCGCCCCTTTCCGTAGACTTGGGGCGGCTCACAACACAATAAAAAACAGTTTATAACAAATCTAATAAATTTACAATTTAAAATATTTTAAAAACCCCATTATTAAACAGACATACACACAAGCATACCATACATAAATTGTATAGGCCCAGGGGAGATATTTCAGTTCCCCCATGCCTGATGACAAAGGTGGGTTTTAAGGAGTTTACGAAAGGCAAGAAGGGTAGGGGCAGTTCTAATCTCTGGGGGGAGCTGGTTCCAGAGAGTCAGGGCCGCCACAGAGAAGGCTCCTCCCCTGGGGCCCGCCAACCGACATTGTTTAGTTGACAGGACCTGGAGAAGGCCCACTCTGTGGGATCTAATCGGTCTCTGGGATTCGTGCGGTAAGAGGCGGTCTCGGAGATATTCTGGTCCAATGCCATGAAGGGCTTTAAAGGTCATAACCAACACTTTGAATTGTGACCGGAAGTTGATCGGCAACCAATGCAGACTGCGGAGTGTTGGAGTAACATGGGCATACCTAGAGAAGCCCATGACTGCTCTCGCAGCTGCATTCTGCACGATCTGAAGTTTCCGAACACTTTTCAAAGGTAGCCCCATGTAGAGAGCATTACAGTAGTTGAACCTCGAGGTGATGAGGGCATGAGTGACTGTGAGCAGTGAGTCCCGGTCCAGATAGGGCCGCAACTGGTGCACCAGGTGAACCTGGGCAAACATCCCCCTCGCCACAGCTGAAAGATGGTTCTCTAATGCAGTGATTTTCAACCTTTTTTGAGCCGCGGCACATTTTTTACATTTACAAAACCCTGGGGCACATTGAGCGGGGGGGGGGGGGGCTAAAAAAAGTTTGGACAAAAAAATTATCTCTCTCTCTCTTCCTCCCCTTCACTCTATTTCTTTCTCCCTCCATCTTTCTCTCCTTCCTTCCTCTTTCTTTCTCTCTCTCTATCCCTCTTTCTTTCTCTTCCTTCCTTCCTCTCTTTTTTGCTCTCTTTCTCTCTCCCTCCCTACCCTCCCTCTATGTCTTTCTCTCTCTCTCCTTCCCTCCCTCTCTTTCTCTCTCTCTCTCTCTCTCGCTTTCTTTCTCTCTCTCTTGCTTTCTTTCTCTCTTGTTCTCTTTCTCTCTCTCTCTTGCTTTCTTTCTCTCTTGCTTTCTTTTTCTCTGAGCTTCGCGGCACACCTGACCATGTCTCGCGGCACACTAGTGTGCCACGGCACACTGGTTGAAAAACACTGCTCTAATGTGAGATGTGGATCGAGGAGGACGCCGAAGTTGCGGACCCTCTCCGAGAGGGTCAATAATTTTCCCCCCCAGGGTGATGGACAGACAGGTGGAATTGTCCTTGGGAGGCAAAACCCACAGCCACTCCGTCTTATCAGGGTTGAGTTTGAGTCTGTTGGCACCCATCCAGGCCCCAACAGCCTCCAGACACCGGCACATCACTTCCACTGCTTCGTTGATTGGACATGGGTGGAGATGTAAAGCTGGGTATCATCAGCGTACTGATGATACCTCACCCCATGCCCTTAGATGATCTCACCCAGCGGTTTCATGTAGATATTGAATAGCAGGGGGGAGAGGACCGACCCCTGAGGCACCCCACAAGGGAGAGACCTCGAGGTCGACCTCTGGCCCCCCACTAACACTGACTGCGACCGAGCCGGAGAGGTAGGAGGAGAACCACTGAAGAACAGTGCCTCCCACTCCTAACCCCTCCAGCTGGTGCAGATGGTATCGAAAGCCGCTGAGAGGTCAAGAAGCACCAGGACAGGATAAACCCCTGTCCCGGGCCCGCCAGAGATCATCCATCAACGCGACCAAAGCAGTTTCCGTGCTGTAACCGGGCCTGAAACCCGACTGCTGGGGACCTAGATAATCGGCTTCTTCCAAGGACCGCTGGAGCTGGAGTGCTACCACCTTCTCAACAACCTTCCCCATAAAGGAAAGGTTGGAGACTGGACGACAGTTATTAAGTACGGCTGGGTCCAGGGAAGGCTTCTTGAGGAGGGGGCGCACCAGCGCCTCTTTATAGGGTGTTGGGAAGGATCCCCTCCCCAAGGAAGCGTTGACAATCTCCTGGACCCGGCTACGGGTCACCTCCCTGCTGGCCGAAACCAGCCAGGAGGGACACGGATCCAGTAAGCAGGTGGCAGAACTCACAGCTCCAATGGCCTTGTACATTTCATCAGGTGTCACCAGATCAAATTCTTCCCAGAGAGGTGGACAAGTACGGGCCCCAGTCACCTCGACTGACTCGTTGTCAGTCGACTCTGTTTTACAATTGGAGTCGAGGTCTGCCCAAATCCGAGCGATTTTATCAGCGAAAAACGTGTTAAAATCCTCGGCACTACTCTGCAAGGGCTCCCCAACTCCCCCCTGGTTAAGAAGGGAGCGGGTCACCCTGAACAGAGCGCCAGGCGGGATTCCGCTGATGCAATCAGGGCGGCATGATACGCGCATCTTGCCACCTTGAGCACCACTTTGTAAGTCTTAATATGAGCTCTTACAAGTGTTCGATCAGATTCAGACTTATTCTTCCTCCATCGCTTCTCTAGACGTCTCTTCTGGCGTTTCAACTCCCGGAGCTCCTCGTTGAACCATGGAGCTCTACGGGGTCTAGCGCCACGGAGAGGTCACAAAGGCGCAATCCGATCAAGAGCCTCCACTGCAGCCTTGTTCCAGGCCTCCGCAAGAGACTCCGCCGAACTGTGGACAAGTGCATCTGGAATAACCCCAAGCGCCGTCTGAAAGCCCTCTGGGTCCATCAGGCGTCTGGGGCGGAACATCTTAATCGGTTCCGCCTCCCTGCGTGGGAGGATTGTAGCCAGGAAGTCAAGCCGTAGTAGAAAATGGTCCGACCATGACAAAGGCAACGTTTCTAAGCCCCTTAGTCTCAGACCATTACTCAATTGCTTGGAGAGGAATACCATGTCAGGTGCATGTTCTCCCTGGTGAGTCGGACCCTGTACTACTTGAGTCAGGTCCATGGCTGTCATGGTGGCCATGAACTCCTGTGCCAGCCCATAGGCTTCGCCGAGTGACGGCAGGTTGAAGTCCCCCAAGACAATAAGTCGGCTACCTCCTCGAGTAGCACAGGCAGGGCTTTTGACACGCAGCTGGGAGGCAGGTACGTGAGAAATAAGCCCACCTGAACCCCTAAGTCCAACTTCATCAAGAGGGACTCGCAACTCGCAATTTCGGAGCAATGAGTCTATGTAGGCAAAGGCTCTCCCTGGCTATAATAGCCACTCCTCCCCCCCTTCCCTGGGGTCGAGGTTGATGCTATATCTGTGAAACCCGACTGGGCAAATTTCAGAGAGAGGAACTCTTCCCTCTGGGCCCAGCCAGGTTTCAGTAATACATGCCAGGTCAGCCTCCTCATCCAGGATCAGGTCTGTTTGCAGAAGCGGTGTATAATATTCAATGCACAGCAGCACAGGGTTTACCTCTTTCAAGGTAGCTTCAGGTTAGGACTTTATAGTAATACCAAAACTATCTTTGGACAAACCCCCAAAACTCCTCATTACAAGAATGGGTAAAACAACTACAAAATATATGTCCAGTAGTGTGCAAAGTGCTCAGGTAAGCACAAGAAGCCTACAAAGGGCAGGCTGATTTAAAAAAAGTGCCAAAGCAAATTATCAACTCAGTCATGATCCAATTGGATTTTTTCCAAAAACCTGAAAAGGATTCACCCCGTATTTTATTGTAGACTGCTGAAACCGGAAGTAACTTCTCCCCTTCAGCCACTTCCTCCCACACCATCCCTTCCTATTTACATGGAAGGGGAACAACATTTTGAGGTAAAAGAAATTTTGGACTCTCAGAAACACAAGGGTGGGATCCAGTATTTGTTTGCATGGAAACATTTCCCTGCTTCCCAATCCGAATCGGTTGATGGAAGACACTTTTGAATTGATTAACCTCTTTGTGCTTCCAGCAAACCCAAAATATTGAACCGCAATTGAATACTTAAAATTCTCTTTTTTCCTTCTCTTTTAGTGCTAATGCTTTTGTAAAGGGGCGGGTGGGGGGGAAATCTCAGCTACTCATCTTGGATTTCTTTGAAGCTCACTAGGAACTGCCATAATCAGGATGGGGGTGGGCATCTCAGAAGGAAGCCTGCTGGAGATGTGAAAGAATGCTGTGGGAAAATTGGGGAGTATGGACACTTAACAGGAACTAGAGGTATCAAACTGAGCCATTTGCCAAGCTTCAAGGACGCCAGTCCTGGAAAGGAATTTACATTAATGCCTGAGGCACCAAGTTCCCAAAATATTGGAACTAGCCTGATTGAACTACCCTCCCAGCGGGGAGGATTTGGACATTGAGGATTGCTTTCAATATGATTTTTGTGTGGTTTTTTCTTCAAAGCTTGCCTCATCCACACTGCACTCGGCATCCCTAGTAAAAGTATCTTCTCTCTAAAACTTATGGTTCAAGGGTTGTTTTTCCTAGGAAGTAGCTTGAGCCAGTTTGACAGCGGCCCTCTATCTTTCTCGCTTGGTGGCCTGGCCAAAGGGGGTGAGAGGGAATGGTTCTGTGTGAGTGCAGGTGCACCCATGCACAGCTCCTTTGTACAAGGGGCAGGACGTGTGTGTGTATCACCATATAAATGGAGCTTTGTGTCTGAGTGCAGGTGCCCACTGCTCGCACAAATAGAGCTTTGCATGTTAGCGCCCGTCACTCACACAAGTGGAACTGCGTGCTCTGCCTACCACTTGCGCCATCCAGTTCTGAAGACCACAGCCCAGTAGTGAGCTAGAGGGGTTGAATACCCCTGGGCTAAGGTACTGGCCTAGAAACTAGGAGATGATGATTTCTAGTCCTCCTGTAGGCATGAAAGCCAGCTGAGTGACCAGTTACTCACTCTTATCCCAATCTATTTCACAGGCTGTTGTTAGGAAAATAGGAGGCAGAACTATTAGGTAGGTTCACCACCTTGATATGATATAATATGTGTGTATGTATTCTGTTTTTTCTTTTCAGGCAGGAAAATCATGTCTCATCTAGATTGTATCTGCATAAAATTACTAGTACAGTGGTACCTCTACTTAAGAACTTAATTCATTCCGTGACCAGGTTCTTAAGTAGAAACGTAAGTAGAAGCAATTTTTCCCATAGGAATCAATGTAAAAGCAAATAATAATAATTTATTAAACTTGTATGCCGCCCCTCTCCGAAGTCTCGGAGCGGCTCACAACAAAATACAAAGCACAAATCTGATATTAAAAACAATTATAAAAACCCATTATAAAAAAACAGTCATACCATCCAATTAAACCATACATAAAATGAAACAGCTAAGGGTCAGTTATGTCCCCCTAGCCTGGCAGCATAGGTGGGTTTTCAGTGATTTGCAAAAGGCAAGGAGGGTGGGGGCAGTCCTAATCTCTGGGGGGAGTTGATTCCAGAGGGCCGGGGCCGCCACAGAGAAGGCTCTTCTCCTGGGGCCTGCCAGATGACATTGTTTTGTCGACGGGACCCGGAGAAGGCCAACTCTGTGGGACCTGATCGGTCGCTGGGATTCGTGCGGCAGAAGCGGTCCCGAAGGTATTCTGGTCCATTGCCATGTAGGGCTTTATAGGTCATAACCAACACTTTGAATTGTGACCAGAAAACTGATTGGCAGCCAGTGCATGGGCATATCTAGGAAAGCCCATGATAGCTCTCGCGGCTGCATTCTGCACAATCTGAAGTTTCTGAACACTTTTCAAAGGTAGCCCCTTGTAGAGAGCATTACAGTAGTCGAACCTCGAGGTGATGAGGGCATGAGTGACCGTGAGCAGTGGCGAACCTGGGCAAACGCTCTCCTCGCCACAGCTGAAAGATGGTGCTCTAATATTAGCTGTGGATCGAGAAGGATGCCCAAGTTGCGGACCCTTTCCTAGGGGGTCAATAACTCTCCGCCCCCCAGGGTAATGGACGGACAGATGGAATTGTGCTTGGCAGGCAAAACCCACAGGCACTCAGTCTTGTCAGGGTTGAGTTTGATCCTGTTGACACCCATCCAGACACCAACAACCTCCAGGCACCGACACATCACTTCCACCGCTTCACTGACTGGACATGGGGTGGAGATGTACAACTGGGTATCATCAGCATATTGATGATACCTCACCCCATGCCCTTGGATGATCTTACCCAGCGGTTTCATGTAGATATTAAATAGCAGGGGGGAGAGGACTGACCCCTGAGGCACCCCGCAAAGGAGAGACCTAGAGGTCGACCTCTGACCCCCCACTAACACCGACTACGACCGACCAGAGAAGAACCACTGGAGAACAGTGCCTCCCACTCCCAAGCCCTGCAGCCGACGCAGAAGGATACTATGGTCAATGGTATCAAAAGCCACTGAGAGGTCAAGAAGCACCAGGACAGAGGACAAGCCCCTATCCCGGGCCCGCCAGAGATCATCCATCAGCGCGACCAAAGCGTTTCCGTGCTGTGCCTGGGCCTGAATCCTGACTGTTGAGGGCTTTGATAAATAATGTGTGCAAACCCATTAGGAAAGAAATAAAAGCTCGAATTTGGGTGGGAGGAGGAGGAGGAAGAAGAGGAGGTGAGGGGATTCAAAAAAATCCCAAACTTTAAGTCAAAAAAAAAAGAGGGACTGCGGTGGCGGTGAGAAGTACGCACCTCCCATACACCCAGCGCAAGGTTGCCTCCCATACACTGCACCAGAGGGAAAAACCCAGGCGGGCGAGAGGGGGGAACCTCCCGCTTCTTTGACCAAAAGGAGGTTGCTGCTGCTGCTACCTTCCTTCCCATGCTGAAGGGCTCCCCTCTCTCTCTCTCTCTCGCCTTGTAACCGGTGCCTTTCCTTCATTGTGGTGACTCGGTTTGGCTGAAACTGAGTTGATCCAGCTGGGGCAAAGTGCCCCCTTTTGCTTTTCTGTGCGCTCCCTTTTGCTTTTCCGTGCCCAGATGCTCAGGAGGCAACCTCGTGGCCAGGTGTATGGGAGGCAGTGCAAGGGAGTCACCACAGCGAAGTGGCGCCCAGAGAAAGGAAAATGCTTTGTTCACTCTGGACTGCCAAAGCCTCCTTAAGCGCCACCGAAAGGCTCCTCTGGCAGCCCAAAAAGGCCCCAGATGGCCGGGATTAAAGGGGGAATGGCAGGAAACTGGCAGGGCCTTCGTGCTGCTCTCAAATTTCCTGGGAAATTTTTCCGGGCTCGGGTTCTTAAGTAGAAAATGGTTCTTAAGAAGAGGCAAAAAAATCTTGAACACCCAGTTCTTATCTAGAAAAGTTCTTAAGTATAGGCGTTCTTAGGTAGAGGTACCACTATATATATATGTATTACTGATTGAAACATACTAACTTAATATGATATGAATATTGAATTTGGACTAATACTAGCATTTAGCTTAGCTATGACTTGGGTTAATTCAAACAAAACACAGTATTAACTATAGCAAATTGATCCAAGTGACATGATAAACTTCAATTAAGTTTTTTCTTAATAAGGTAATTTAGAACATTCATTTTTATTTTTAAATTTTTCTTCCTATTTCTTTAAACAGAAGGAAATGGAGAAGAATCCTCTGCTATCAGCATTGTCCAGAAGAGAAAGACTTACTTCAAGGCATAATCCATAACATTCTGCCACGTGTAGGTTCATCAGTGAGAACCATTGTACTGGCGTACAGTTCAGCCATATCTAATAAAATGGTACAGTATATAATAAGTGATTCCCTAGAGTGTAAAAGTATTCTGAATGTATTTTAAAAATATGTGTCACCTTTTTTTCTAATTGACATTTAAGATGAATTAATAATATATAAAGGAAATACAAGTTGAAAAGATATTTTGCTATTTTCTGCATTCCTTTTATAATTTGGCCTTCTTAAACTGTTTTTAATATAGGTCAGACACATCTTGGAACTTTGTCCTAACCTGGAATACCTTGATCTCACTCAGACTGATATTTCTGATTCTGCATTCGAAAGGTTGATAGCTTTCATTTTAAGTAGTAGTCTGTATATATGAGAGATTGATTACCTTGTTACATGTTATCTTATCCAGCACCTACAAATAGTCACTTAACGACCATTAGATTGTTTGAATTTAGATGGTGCTGAATGAATGGTGGTTGCAATCAGTCCATAAAGTTACAGTAGCACTGTTTCAGCACCCTCACAATCATGTGATCAGAACTTGGGTGCTTAACAACTGACCTGTATTTAGGACTTCATTGTTTGCTTCAACTACTCTCATTTGCCTTTACTATGCTCTACTATGCCCAGCTGACCTTTACCAACTTCCTGGTGCTGCTGGCCTGGGATACAGGCTTTGGGCCACTGTTCACTGTAAGCTGCACGCGCGCGCCCCCCAATACCCCCTCACACACCCTTTTCCACGGGCGCGCGCTCCCCATCCCCATGCCAGCCCTTGGGGGGGGGGGGCGGAGAGGCGCCGGCAGTAGACATGGGTGGAAGGAAAGGGAGCCGCGGCCACCCCTGCCTCTCCACAGTGCCTCCGGCCCCTCGCGCCCCTGGCCCCACGGCGCTGCCCCACACCCGCCCTATCTGCCCCCTCTCTGGCTTTCTCCTCCTCTGTCTCCTGCCTTGGGGTGCGACTTCTCCCGCGGCGGTCACTGTAGCGGCTGCGGCTTCTCCTCCTCCGCGCTCTCAGCCAGGGGGCTGCGAGAGAGGGTTTTCTCTGTGTGCTTCAGGAATGCCCACCCCTCTCGCAGCCCCTTCGCTGAGAGCGCTTTCGGCCTGGACTTTCAGCAAGGGGGCTGCAGTAGAGGCAGGGCAGACGTTCCCGAAGCGCTCGGAGAAAGCGCTCTCGCAGCCCCTTCGCTGACAGAGACAGAGGGAGAGAGAAAGTAAATGAGAAAGAGAGAGGGGGTGAGAGAGATAGCAAGAGCGAGAACAAGAGAAAGAAAGCAAGAGAGATAGAAAGAAAGAGTGAGAGAAAGAAAGCAATAGAGAGAGAGAGAGAAAGAAAACAAGAGTGAAAGAGTGAGAGAGAGAGAAAGAGAGAGAGAGCAACAGACAGAGCGATATAGAAAGAGGGAGAGAGAAAGTGAGAAAAAGAGAGAGAGAGCAAAAGGGGGACAGAGAAAGAGAGAGAAATGACTCTTGATTTAAAGCATATGGTAAAAAGCACCCAAATAATAACAGAGAAAAAAACACCCAGCCGTTTGTGTGTGTGTGTGTGAACTCTTGAACCATTTCCAATAGCCCTCACCTGTTATTGGAAATGGTTCAAGAGTTCACACACATGTACACACACATACACACAAGGGGGGAGGAGACAGGGATAGAAAAAGAGGAGAAGATAGTAATAATAGTAATAGATTTTGGTTTTGTTTTATTATTAATTTCTTTTAATAAAAAAGAAGGTAATTTTTTTCTTGTTTATTTATTTATTTATACATACATACATAATACATACTTCTATGCTGCCCAGACCCAAAGGGACTGCCGTTCAGACAGTATACTTTTCCGCCCACACAGAAAAAAAAATTAGAGGGAACATTGCTTTGGGCCAGGGAGCATGGCTGCATGCAGTGAACAGAACAGAGTGATGGAGCCTTGTCTTCCAAAGGAAGCTTACAAGACCTGGAGAAAAAAATAGCAGAATGGAGTTGGGATTCCCAAAGGGGCTTTTTTTTCCCCAAGAGGCAACTGGATTTTCTAGTTTTTCTTTGAAGATATTTTGCTTCTCATCCAAGAAGCTTCTTCAGCTCTGACTGATGATGGGGAATGGAAGGATTTATATTCCTTGCAGACAGCTGGTCATTTGCATTTTTTCAGCAGGTTAAGGTCATCTGTTAGGTCTGCTTCGCTCAGAATTTAAGTAAGTAAAACTCAGTCCATTCTGAACTTCAAAGAGCACTTGTTACTAAATCAGAAGTTAATGCAATGAAAGAAAAGCAAAGTCTGAAGAAAAAGGCGCGCAAGATGCCTATTACAAAGTAACCCCAACACCCCCTTCTGGCAGTCCACCCAATCTGAAATATCCATAAGCATCAAGTGGTTGCATCTTTGCTGGCATGTCATCCTTCAGGAATGCACATGCCGTTAACCTAGAGTTGGAGATCAGCAGATAAGTGTCATCTTGGAAGTTGCCTTCTTGGAACTGTTGAAAGGATTGTGTTGTAGATTGGAGATAGATGATGTCATATCCCCACCCACCCCTGTTGAGAGAGGGCTGTTGAGAAGTGGAGGGATAAGACATAATATATCTCCAATCTGCAATACAGTCCTTTCAACTGTTTCAAAAAGACTCCACACCAATTTGCACAACTCGGGTGACCCTGATGACACAGATAAACCTCTGGGTGACTTTAACTACCTGCTAAAAGAATGCAAATGACCAGCTGCCTACAAGCAGTATAAATCCTTCCATTCCCCACCATCCAGTCAGAGTTGAAGAAGCTTATTGGATGAGAAGTGAAACATCATCAAAGAAAAACAAGAAAGTCCACTTGCCTCTTGAAAAAAAGCACTTTTGGGACAACCATGACCTGGATGACTGAGATTCTCCATAGGAGAAGTTGTGAGTTTTCACAATGCAGGAAAAACATGAGGTTCTCATCTAACAAAAGGTGTGTTTTGGGAAGCATGTTGGCAATATGGTAAATAGCCTCTGCAAAGCTTGGCACAGCTGCTTTCCAAGCCTTGCCCAGTTGTATGTGCAAAGATGAATCTTCTCTTTAATGGCACTTCCAGTGGAAGTGTTTGTATGCGCATATTATTGGGGGCAATTTGAAAAGTAACTGCACTAGGCATTCTGGAAGATGTGACTGCAGAAATCCAGACAGCCTTGTTTTTCAAAAAGCCAATACTTTTTGCAGAGCTCCCTTTCAAAGACTTAACAGAGTCCTGCTTAGTAACATGTTTCCCCTGCAAGTTAGTTGAACAGTTATTGCTGATTACAGAGATTCTCATTTAGAAAATAACAATTATTGTTCCTATTTGATTTTTTTTCTTAGTATACATATCTACATTTTCATCTTACAGGGTGAACATTTTCATTTTAAGGGATGAACATTTTCATTTCATATCATATTGTTGTTATAGTGTTTTAATATTTATTTTGGAAATGGATTGTTAATGTACTGTCAGGTACCAACATCCACCACATAAACTGTCCAAATAAATACATAAATATTATGATGTTAATTCCACACAATTATTTGTTTTAGTTGGTCTTGGATTGGTTGCTGCCAGCGTCTCCGGCATCTTGATCTCTCTGGTTGTGAAAGAATAACAGATATGGCTGTAAGAAAAATTTCTAAAGCTCTAGGGATTTTGTCTTCCCATGAAGTACGATCTCAGAAAAGTTTTCAAAACAGGAGAGGAAAAACTGTGTGGAAAAACAAAGAGATTGCCTTGAAGTTCAGCAAAAAGAATTGTGGCCTGCACTATATAACAAATGAAAATGTGATTAAGGAAGAAGGAAACAAAAGCCATTGGAATGTACCAGTTATATCAAAGGGTTTCAACTCTGCTTATATCTGGGTGTTAGATGCCAAAGATCTGGCCGATATTGAAGATGCTGCAGAGTGGAAGCATGGAAATTTGGAAGGAGATTGTGTGATAGAACCAGCCTCCCCTTTCCCTTGTTCTGCATCCTGCTGCAATAAAGACATTTTTGGATTAAGGACTAGTTTCTGTTGGCAGGAGCAGCAGCCTTGTGCTTCTGCAGCCCTGACTTACTGTGGCCACTCCTTTTGTTGTGCCGGGTCAGCAATAAAAACTTTCCAGGCACTCCCACCTTCCCCTGGGCTACTTAACCACACACCAAGAACTAATAGGCAGATAGATGGGAAAGACTTGGCAAACCTCAGGAGTGCAAAATTGGATCAAAAGACGGCCAGAGTTCTTCAATTCCTCAGTTTGTCAGGATGTTACCAGATAACAGATAATGGTCTCAGGTAAGTAATCTGTTGCAAGAGATCACTGCAGCTGTTTTGAAAAAGGCAGAGCACAAATGTATGTCATTAGTCCTTTCTTTGGTATTTCTATTTCTCATGCTATTGACCAATAGCAATGAAGCAATGAATAGCAATGATGTTTCCACCCATTGAGAAAATCCAGAGTAGGGTTAGACAAGGAGACTCAAATGCATTGGTAGCCACACATTACAGTGAACAAGGACTTGCATTAAATTTTGCAGCTACTATGATTGTTGGCCAAGCAGGGACAAAACTAGACAGAGAAATGATTGAAGCCAATAGGAGTGCTGATTTATTACCAGTCTATCAGGTACTTAGGAGCCAAGAGCATGGTGGCACCAGGAAACTATTAAGGACTTCAATAGCCAACGATCAACACTCTAATTAACAACTTAAACAATAATTCATCTAGGAAAAGTGCAGAGAAGAGCAACCAGCATGATTAGGAGATGAGAGATTAAAACATATGAATAAAGGTTACAGGAACTGGGCATGGCTAGTCTAGTGAAGAAAGAAAGAGAGAGAGGGAGGGAGAGAAAGAAAGAGAGTCTTTTTGATGATACACAAACCTGAAAACTTGGAAGAATAAACCTTTGGTCATAGTGACCTGTAGATTTGATCCTGGGACACTTCTGTTTATCTTAATTCCCATTAATAGTTGTGATTTTTTCCCCAAATATGAGTAAAATTTGCCTCTATATGATCTGCCTAGAAGGAAGGCCTGAAAATATTCTATCCTTTTAGGAAACCTCTCCCCTCAATCTCAAACTCTACATTCTAGGAAGTTACTCTTATTTTTTTTCTTGCTTCCATCTTGAATGCCAAGAACTCATAGCCCAGGATCATTTGAGCCAAAACCAGGAACCATGGGAACATCTAGATCAAGGGTGTTAAACTCTGGCAGGAAGTGTCATGCGCTGACTACCCCAGGATGGAAAATGGGAGGGGGGAGTTGTGACAATGTGATGCTGCGACACTCCGGTTCTAGATACAGCAGAGAAGATGAACAAGTGCTGGCATGAGCTCAGCTTTCCATTGAATTAGGCATTGCAGAAACTTCTGCAGCCTCTATTAAGCAATGGACATAACACTTAGAATAAACCCACTGGGTAGTTCTGAAAGGTTCATCACTGAATACAGAAAAGTGAAATTACAAAAAAAGCACGGGTCCCCACAGTTAAAATGATGGTAGGAAGATTAAGGAATACCAGATATGGCAATATGGTGGAGAAAAATTGCTGAGCTCTGATTCAGCAGGGAGAGATAAGGTAGCCTAGAAATAGCAGCTCAGGATTATGAAGATGATAAGTTCAAAAAGAAGATAAGGCTTTAGTTGATGTTTTTGCATGGTCCACAACTAATATCAAAGGCTTTTTAAGGTTGACTTTCTTTGGTGATACCTAAATCAGCAAAGATGATCATAGATCACTACATTCTGCCAACATTACCCTTCAGGTTTCAAAATAGATATTAGAAAGGCTTTTCTAGATTTCATAGAGATAATCCAGATGCAGTGAGTAGGACCATCGTAATTCAAGACACCCTTCACATTGACGTGGAGGTGTATCTCTCTGCATATCATGGGGTAGCAACAATAAACTAGCAACAATATAAATTAAATATAGATGCTCACAGATTGACTGAAATGTAGGACAAAACATTGTAGAGACAATAGTACTAGGAATCAGGACTTCAGTTGACCCATCAGTTTTGTTTAGGTTTTGAGTACCGTATTTTTTGGAGTATAAAATGCACCAGAATATAAGACGCACCTAGATTTTAGAGGTGCAAAACAAGGAAAAAAGTATTCTAAACCAAATGGTGCAGTAATATATTATTTAATAAAATACCAGTGTAGCAGAATGCTTTTTACAAACATGTATACTTTTTATAACTACGGACAATTTTTACAAACTTCAAACTTGACAGCTTTAAGACTTGTGGACCAATTTCCAGAATTCCTCCTCCAGTCATGCTAGTTCAAGAATGGGGGTTGAAGTCCACAAGTCTTAAAGTTGCCAGGTTTGGAGACCTTTGCACCCTTAATCCCTAACCCAGGGGTCTTCAAATTTGGTAACTTTAAGACTTGTAGACTTCAATTCCCAGAATCTTCCAGTCATGCTAGTTCAGGAATGGGAGTTGAAGTTCATTAGTCTTAAAGCTGTCAAGTTTGAAGACCCCAGGGTTAGGGATTAGGGGTGCAAGAATCTCCAAACCTGGCAACTTTAAGACTTGTGGACTTCAATTCCCAGAATCCTCCAATCATGCTAGCTCAGGAATGGGAGTTGAAGTTCATTAGTCTTAAAGCTGTCAGGTTTGAAAATCCTTGGGTTAGGGACTAGGGTGCACTGCAAGGGTATTCAAACTGCCTGAACTAGTCCTCCTCTAACTGAGGCTACTTTGCTCTTTAAACTTTTTAGCTCTATTTAAAAAGAGCCATAAAGATTATCACTGGAGATTCAGGAAAGGAAGTGCGAGGGTCAAAGCTGCAGTCTTTTGAGAACGAGGGAGGAAGGGAAAGAGGAGTTGCTTATCTCTCTCTCCTCCCCCCCCCTTGCAGAAACAATCGAAAATGATCTAACAGGAAGTGAAAAGTATCTCCTGGGGATTGCTTTAGTCAGATCTCATCCTGGGAAAGAGAGACTGGAGTCCAGATCGCTTTAATATTAGAGAGGTTGGTGAAAGAAAGTGTTGAATTTAGGTTTCTTTCAGTGTGATAACAGGAAAGGGGGTGAAGTTTCTGTGCACACGTGTTGTGTCTCTCTTTTCATTCTGCTTTGGGCAGGCAGAGGTGTGGGTGGGGCTAGGCTAATCAGTGATAGAAATTAATTGGGAAACGCTGGAAATTTGCATTAGCTACCATAGAAGGAGGCTGCTCAGAAGCATTTAGCAATTTTACATAATGATACAAACTCCCCTCCCTTCTGTCCTCTTCTTTCCCTTCTTCTTCTCTCTCTCTCTCTCACACACACACACACACACTCTCTCTCTCTCACTCACGGCAGAGTCTGGCACTCGGACCATGCAGGGAGAGCGCAGGGAGAGCAGCTTCTCCCATCCTTCCCAGAAAGCATCTCTGCTGATCGGCTGCTCGGAGGGGGAGGGCATGTGGGGGAGGAGCATTCCCCAAAAGCCCTTTATTGCAGCTGACTGTTTGCTCTTTGAGGCTGCCTGCTTTCCTTCTCCACCTTGGAGGTGCTCCCCCCCCCTCGCCACTGCTCCTCCGTGTTGCTATCCTCAAAGGCTGATCAGAGCACACTAATCTCCACCCCAGGCACTGGAAATTAAGCCTTGCGTTTTCTCCGGTGAAACTGCCATTTTGATCGCTAAGTTTACTATCTCCCCCTTCGTTTTCCCTTTCTGATTGGCAGTTGGATCAATCTCCTGGAATATTTATTTATTTGTTTGTTTGTTTGTTTGTTTATTTATTTATTTATTTATTTATTTGTATGCCGCCCCTCTCCAGAGACTCGGGGCGGCTAACAGCGACAATAAAACAGTGTACAATAGTAATTTGGTATTGATGATTAAAAATCTATTAATATAAAAACCAAACATACATACATACATACCATGCATAGAATTGTAAAGGCCTAGGGGGAAAGAGGATCTCAATTCCCCCATGCCTGACGGGAGAGGTGGGTTTTAAGTTTTTTACGAAAGGCAAGGAGGGTGAGGACAGTTCTAATCTCTGGGGGGAGTTTGTTCCAGGGGGCCGGGGCCGCCACAGAGAAGGCTCTTCCCCTGGGTCCTGCCAGGCGACATTGCTTAGTTGACGGGACCCGGAGAAGATCCACTCTGTGGGAGCTAACTGGTCGCTGGGATTCGTGCAGCAGGAGGCGGTCCCTGAGGTAATCTGGTCCGGTGCCATGAAGGGCTTTATAGGTCATAACCAACACTTTGAATTGTAACCGGAAACTGATCGGCAACCAATGCAGACTGCGGAGTGTTGGAGTAATATGGGCATATTTGGGAAAGCCCATGATTGCTCTCACAGCTGCATTCTGCACGATCTGAAGTTTCCGAACATTTTTCAAAGGTAGCCCCATGTAGAGAACGTTACAGGAGTCAAGCCTCGAGGTGATGAGGGCATGAGTGACCGTGAGCAGTGACTCCCGGTCCAAGTAGGGTGGCAACTGGTGCACAAGGCGAACCTGGGCAAACGTCCCCCTCGCCACAGCTGAAAGATGTTTCTCTAATGTGAGCTGTGGATCGAGGAGGACGCCCAAGTTGCAAACCTTCTCTGAGGGGGCCAGTGATTCTCCCCCCAGGGTAATGGACAGACAGATGGAGTTGTCCTTGGGAGGTAAGATCCACAGCCACTCCGTCTTGTCTGGGTTGAATTTGAGCTTGTTGACACTCATCCAGGCCCTAACATCCTCCAGGCACCGGCCCATTACTTCCACTGCTTCGTTGGCTGGATATGGGGTGTAGATGTATAACTGGGTATCATCAGCGTATTGATGATACCTCACCCCATGCCCTTGGATGATCTCACCTAGCGGTTTCATGTAGATATTAAATAGAAGGGGGGAGAGGACCGACCCCTGAGGCACCCCACAAGGGAGAGACCTAGAGGTCGACCTCTGACCCCCTACTAACACCGACTGCGACCGACCAGAGAGGTATGAGGAGAACCACTGAAGAACAGTGCCTCCCACTCCCAACCCCTCTAGTCGGTGCAGAAGGATACCATGGTCGATGGTATCGAAAGCCGCTGAGAGGTCAAGAAGCACCAGGATAGAGGACAAGCCCTGTCCTGGGCCCGCCAGAGATCATCCATCAACGCGACCAAAGCGGTTTCCGTGCTGTAGCCGGGCCTGAATCCAGACTGCTGAGGACCTAGATAATCGGCTTCTTCCAAGGACCGCTGGAGCTGAAGTGCCACCACCTTCTCAACAACCTTCCCTATAAAGGGAAGGTTGGAGACTGGACGGTAGTTATTGAGTATGGCTGGGTCCAGGGAAGGCTTCTTGAGGAGGGGGCGCACAAGTGCCTCCTTATAAGGAGCCGGAAAGGACCCACTCCCCAAGGAGGCGTTGACAATCTCCCGGACGCAGCTCCGCGTCACCTCTCGACTGGCCGAAACCAACCAAGAGGGACACGGATCCAGTAGACAGGTGGTGGAACACACAGCTCCAATGGCCTTGTCCACTTCCTTAGGTGTCACCAAGTGAAACCTCTCCCAGACAGATGGACAAAGACGTTTAGCCCCAGTCACCTCGACTGACTCGTTGTCAGTTGACTCTGTTTTACAATTGGAGTCGAGGTCCGCTCGAATCCGAGCAATTTTATCAGCGAAAAACGTGTTAAAATCCTTGGCACTACTCTGCAAGGGCTCCCCAACTCCCCCCTCGTTAAGAAGGGAGCGGGTTACCCTGAACAGAGTGGCCGAGTGGGATTCCGGTGATGCAATCAAGGTGACATGATACGCGCATCTTGCTGCCTTGAGTGCCACTTTGTAAGTCATAATATGAGCTCTTACAAGTGTTCGATCGGATTCGGACTTACTCTTCCTCCATCGCTTCTCTAGACGTCTCTTCTGGCGTTTCAACTCCCGGAGCTCCTCGTTGAACCATGGAGCTCTACGGGGTCTAGTGCCGCTGTCTGTTGCCACCAATTGCGGCTATTACCACTGTCCCGCCAACTCCCTTCCCCCTCCCTGGGTGCAGCATTCAGTGTATAGGACGCACCCATTTTTACCCTCTTTTTTTGGGGGGGGGTAAAAAGGTGTGTCTTATACACTGAAAAATACAGTATATTGGCATATTAATTAAAAGTAGGTTATAATATGATTATAAAATAATATACTAAATGTTATATCTGGGGGTGTGATGGCTCAGCAGTTAAAGTTGCTGAGCTTGTAAGCTGGAAAGCCCACAGCCCAAGTTCAAGATCTATAGGGCGATAGGGTGAGCTCCCATTTCTTGCCCACTTAGCATGCAAATTCAAGTAAATAAATAGTTAACCACTTTTATGGGAAGATAACTGTGTTCCATATGTCTCAGCGAATAGTCATGCTGGCCACGTGACCACAGAAATGTCTTCAGACAATGCTTGGCTGTCTCACCTACAGAGATGAGTACCACCCCCTACTCGGACATAAATGAACAGGAGAAACCTTTATCTTCGTTATGTATAACATAATATAATTATTATTGTTACTGTTCTATTAAAAAGTTTTCCTTTGCTCCTCTTGTTGGCTCCTCTTCAGTGACTGATAACAATAGGTTTATTATAGAATAACTTTCAGGTCACAGAAACCAGAGGCAAAGATTTTCTCCTGCTGAAAAGGATAAATTCTTACTTTGCTATTGTATTTGTTCTGTTTCTTTTGTATTCTTGCTGGCGGCGGGAGGGGGAAGAGGTGGGATTAAACCTTTGCTGTCAAGGTCATCTTTTGGGAGAGACCTTTTACAATCACTATTGCAATAAAGATTAAAAAATGGTAAGTTCCGCAAATCAGATGGATGGAATACAAATGTTTCCAGAGCAGTTTTTAAATTGTTTAGCTGAGAACAATTAGAACAATTTCTTTGAGGATTTGAAAGTCTCTATTAGCTATCATTTTGTGAAATAATACTAAACTGTACATAGAAGTCAAATATTGGACTGTTCTTGGTAGGTTTTTAGGCCAATCATGTATCCAGGTTAGTCTTTAAAATGAAACTATTGCTTAGAATTATTTTGTTTTTATTGCCACCAACCACCCTCACTCCAAAATCTGTTGTTACTTTCCACTTTTAACTTCAATTCATTAACTTTAGAGGATGAATTGTAATCTCCCAGGAACTGTTGCTATTTATGGGCGCAATGGTTTGGCACTACAATTGCATATTCCTCCCAGCATTCCTCAGTTGAATTTCTGACAACCAGAGCATATAGAGAAAGACCACTTTCGGTGGCCAACAGTTTGTAGTTAATGGATAAGAAAAGTTCTTGACATGGTTTTAACTTACTTTTGTTTTCTACTCCTAGGATGTTGGCTCTTAGAGGTGGGCTACCTTATTTAGAACACCTCAATCTCTCTGGCTGTCTGACAGTAACCAGTGCTGGTCTGCAAGATTTGGTCTCGGTGTGCCCGTCTCTAAATCATGAACACTTTTACTACTGTGACAACATAAACGGTAATGAAATGTTTGTTCACACTTCAAAATCTTTTTCTTTACATGAATGGAAGATATCCTATATTGTACAAACGTTTGGTAAATTGATTGTCTTGCCAAAGGTATATTGAAAATATATTCTAAGTTTACACTGTTTTCTTAAGGAATCATAGTTGTGAGGAGCATTAAACAATTTATTTTCAGTCAAATGGCTAATGATCTATTTCTAAAAGAAAAGTATCTCTAATTTTTGTGTTTGCTTTTATTCTGGTATACATGTTTGTAAAGAGATTATATATGTAATCTTGTTGAGAGGTTTTTATGATTGAAGGCTCAGTATTGAGTGTTTTCAAAGGTTAATTAATTTAGTACCAAGTATCTTACTAATAATATTCTAACTACCAATTTTGTTTCCAGTGCAAAAGTACATTTAAAAATGGCATTCTTGGTCAGAGTTGAAATTGACTTAAGTCTCAAATTCTGAATTTACAGACCAAAAATCATGTTGGGAATGGTCTTGACAGAAATGCTTCTGTATGATGGTTGTGTTGGTATCCTTGGCAAATTCCTGACTTTCTACTTGTTATACCGCATGAAAGTGAAATTCATGCATGAAAAATGATGTCATCCAAGAGTATTTCAGAATAAATTTGCAAAATGATATAATGCTTCTCAATGGTTGTAATTACATCTGTTTCAAAATGACATCTCATGCTGCTTTCATTTTCTCTTTCTATAGTGAGGAATTCCATAATAAGCAGCATTTTATTTTTACTTGAAGTATAGAAATTTGAATATACTGGGTGGGTCTACTGTCAACTGCTTACTGAAGACTTAAATGTTCTGAGTACTTAAATATCTGAGGACCTAAATATTCTGTTCAACCAGAATTCCTAATATTGAGGAATATCCAAGATCATACAGGAGTATATTTCTGCTGCTGCTGACTTTCTGGTTGTAACTGACAAAGTAATGTGTCAGGTCCAAGGTTAATATGTAAATTCAAAGGCTGGCCTGACACAGTATGAGAGGGAAAAAAATTAAAGTGAGAGAGTGGGAGAATATGCCACATAGCACACATTCCTTCACGCAGAATCCAAAGTAACTGAACACAGGAAGGAATTAGAAATCCCTGCATTGGATTTGTCCACAAGATTGACCTTGTGGGTGTGGGGATGGGAGATGAGCTTTTGACCTGGATGTAATCTTAAGGGACCTTAAGTTGGAATGAAGCATACTGAATCTAAATTAGCTTTGTTAATAAATATGACTCTACGCTAAAGAAATAAGACGTGGAAGTTCATTTATTTTCTCAGATGCTTTTTTTGTTCACTTGACATAATGTTTGATTACATCCCTTTGGTTTTATAATAGGAAGTGGAAAAGGACCAGCTTCATTGTTTTAATTGTTGTGAGGTAATTTCATCTCTTAGCCTTGTAGTTTGAGATAAACATTCTAAAAAAGACTTTGCATGTAACATTTGTGAAGGTTTTCAGAGAGAAGGGAAAGAGAGTCTAATCTTAAAAGACTTGTACAAAAAGAAATAATAAATCTTGAGAACTAGATGCTTGCAATGATTCAGTTGAAATTTAAGAAGAAAAGCAAATCATAAGCTGATTCTTTACTTGTCCTTTGCTGTAAAGTGGAAAGCACCCTTAGAACATTTGAGTCAAACACTACTGCCCTAAATCTGGGTTTTTAAAAAAGTAATTAAAATTCCATAATAGTGATGTTAGGGTTCATTTATTACTTCGGTTGTTCTGATATTTGAAGGAATTTTAAATTTTATATGTTGTTGCTTTTTTCCTAATATCCTAGCAGAACTACTTGTTAACAACTTACAACTTACAGGGTGTCCAGCAAACCTAGAAAACAGGGAAATCAGGGAATTATCAGGGAAATCGGCAGTTTGGAAAATATCAGGGAATTATCAGGGAATTTTTGAAAAAAATGGAATAAATTGGGGGGGGGCAATCAAACTGTATTAAAATGTTTAAAAATCAGGGAAAAATCAAGTTAAAAAACCGGATCGTGCTGGCTGGCAGAGTCAAGCAAAATGAGCAACAACTTCCTTCCTCAGCTACCGATATTTCTCCACGGCTTAGCCATTTGGTATGATGTCATCTGCGATCGTGCCTTAACTAGATGCAAATTACAGGGAAATATCAGGGGATTTCAAAATGCTTTCCCCTTGGACACCCTGAACTTAGCAACTGACATTGAGTGAATGTTAGTTAAGGATGATTCAGCTGTATTATTCTGATTTTATATATTGGAGCTTGTGAACTCTTTTCCTTCTAGCCCATGTCCATCTCATCTGCTGCTTTCTGCTAAGTTTGATTGAACTAGTTTGAGGGGAGGAAGCAAACATCAGGGGGGGGGGATGAAAATTACTAAATATGGATTTTCTTACTTTAAATAATCATATTTTAACCCAATTACAATATTTCATTGGCAATTAGATTGTATGGAAATTACTTCTTTCAGTATTCTGCTATAGACAAAACATATGGAAAATCATTAGCAAAATTTAGGATTTTAAATCTTACTAAATTCTTCAATATGTTGTACTAGCACACAGATAAGTTTCAGTAAGGAATCAGAAAAGGTATATTAAGATTAGATTGAAACTCATATGAAGTATCTATATCCATGATGGCGAACCTATTGCACGTGTGCCACAGGTGGCACGCGGAGCCATTTTGCTTGGCACGACAGACGGCAGCCATGAAACTTCCGGGTTTGTGGCGTGCATGCACAATGACGAGAAAAAGGAGAAGCGGCTGCCAAACCCACAGAAGCTGCTGACTGGTTTGCTGGCTGCGCGTGCCAATTGGAAAGTCAGAGTGCTGGACGACTGAATCTTTATTACAGTCAAAGACCATCAATATAATAATATTTTTTTTAAAAAAACACAGAACATCCAAGAACCATTTCAGATACTTAGAATCTAGACATTTTAGTATCTCTTTGATCATAGTAGCAGATTCTTGAGTGATAAATGTAGTCCTTGACTTACAGCAGTTCGTTGACCATCCAATTTGCTCTTCACCCTAGTCAACAAAGACATGCTAGGTGTTGAGGTTCTTGGACATCTGGAGACAAATGACTTACAAAATACATGACTTTTGGCTGACCAACCAAAATTGACCCATTGTAGATATACAAAAGATGTACATATCTCGCTATGATGAAGGCACACATTTACGATGAATCCCCACTGCTGCTCTGCAGAATCTGGCCACCTGTGCTGTAATTATGGCCTGTTCATCTTTAAGCAGCCACTGGAGATAGGTAGTGTCTGAGTGGCCAGGATACCTTGCAATTAGTGGCAAAATATGTTTTCCTAATGTCTGTATAAAAGGAGCATCTCAGGAGCATGTGTCCCTCAATCTCTACCTCTCCTGAGCCACAAGGGCAAAATCAGTGAATGGTGTTCTTTTATACTTGCCTTAAAAAATGGCAGATGGAAGCGCATGGCACCGTATAAGAGCAAATGCTTTTCCGTGGTTTGTTGATTCCAGGTGTCTAACATATCTGGCAAGAGCCAAAACATATCTAGTGGCATCTGGGGCCAGAAACAGCGGAGCTTTATTTAAGCCCTCCTGCCTCTCGATGTCCTCCACCCTTTGTCGCAAGGTTTGTCTTGTTATATCATAGTTCATCTCGAGTATTGAAGCTGGGGAGAAGCCTAATTTGTGAAGATTGAACTCGATGGCCTTAATCCATGAGGAGGAAAATTCGTCGTGAAGGATTAACGGAGCAAGACCTTGCGGGAAAAAATTAAGCTTTAACCACAGATTCTTGCTTCGACTTTTATCAATCTAGTCTCCAGGCACAGAAGTGCATTTGAAACGCAATGTGGCATCTGGAGAATTGCTCTAATAAATTTGGATTGAACTATTTCTAGTGGTGTAAAGTGTAAAGCTGAAGTTGGCAGTCCAAGCAAATACCCGTAAAGAAGCTGAGCTAGCGACTTGGCCATAAAAAGCTTAATAGCAGCAGGAACATAATAACCTCCCTTTATGCGGAAAAAATTGAGACTGGAGCTCGCTGATCTTTGGCCCAAGGCAGCTGCATATTTCCATGTGCTTTCCTTGAACCATTCGCCTGAAAGACCACCCCCAGCTATTTGAAGGTATTTTTTCATAATTTATACTCAGGTTATTATTATTACAGTACTGAAGAAGGGCTCGCAAAGCTCTTTTAAGGCCTTCTGGTGTCCTGGAGGGGATCATGGCATCATCTGCATAGAGCGAAAGAGCAATGGTCAGTCACCTATTTTGGGGGGTGGGGGGTGATTTGGCTTGTTCAACCATTTTGCCATATCATCTATATAAAGGTTGAAAAGTAGGGGGGCCAAGATGCACCCCTGTTTAACCCCTCTTTCAGTTTTAACTGGCTTTGAGAGGGACCCTTGCATATTACACCTCACCTTGAGGGACGTTTTTGTATGTAGGGCATGTAGTAAATGAAGAAGCCTTTGGTCAATGGAGGCAACTTCCAGCTTCTCCCATAATTTAGTCCTAGTAAATGAATCAGGTTGCCTTGAGATCTATAAATCCAGCATATAGTGATACAGGACTATTTGAGATGTATTTTTCAATAAGGTTCCGGAGAACTAAGCACTGATCAATAGTGCCCCTTCCCTCTCTAAAGCCGGCTTGTTCTTCAGTGATCAGATTCTCAGAATCCAGCCACTCCTTTAGCTTGCCTTGTAGGTGTTTGGCGTAAAGTTTACTAATTATATTTAATAGACTTATTGGTCTATAATTGGCAGGGTCATCTCTTTTTCCCCTTTTAAAAATTGGGATCACAATTGCCAAGCCCCAATCCTCTGGGATGTAGCCAGTGGAATCAATATACATGAATAGCGCCACCAAAACTGGTGTCCACCACTCCAAGTTATTCTTCAATATTTCTGAGGTAACCGAGTCAGCTCCTGAATTGGCCGGTGAGTTGGCCGGTGAGTGATTTGATTTCAGGCTCTGAGACCTGGGGACAATTTAGCAAGTCCTTCATTGTAGATCTTATACTCTCACTAGATGGGTCTTCCTACATCCTCTGAAAGTGAAGTTCCCAGGTATTAGGAGGTATGGGTACATCTAATGGAGTATGTATTCTATTTGAGTGTCTAGCTGTTAAATGAGCTATTAAATGCCAGAATAGAGAGGAGTTCTTTTGCTTTGCGGTCCCAATAAGCTGTTCGCAGGAGGACCTTTCATCTTGTCTCTTCTTAAGGGCAATTAGTTGCTTATACTGTTTTTTGAGTGTAACAAGATGGTTTAGGCTTGTTTTGTTGCCATTTCCAGTCTCACTTTTGTATAGCTTATAAGTCAAGGTGAGAGCTTTCTTGGCTTCGAGGTAGTGTAGGACCTCTTACTGAAAAGTTTCGATCATATACTAGAATTGGTTGAAGCTTATGGATTATACTTGTATATGATTCTAGTAAGTTTTGAGAAGGGTTGGCTGTGATAAAGGCTGAGCGAAGTTTTTGAAGATTATCCTCTGATAGAGCTCTTTTCACCTTTTGGTCAAGTTGTTGGGACCATTTGACTCTACATCTTGTTGGGCCTGCTGGTGAAATTGCAGGGATAAATTGGTCTGCGAAGGGCATCTGCCTGATGAGAGACTTCATATATATATATAAAGGTAGGTGATTGCTTTCCAGGTAAGGAAGAACTTCAAAAAAATTTACATAATGTAATAAGTCCATAGAGGTTAGAATATAATCAATGGTGCTGGTTTTGGACCCTGCCATAAAAATGATCTTGCCAGGATAATCTCCAGCCCAGGATCCATTGTCTATATAAAGATTAAGTTTATTCACCATCTTTGCACGCCAGAGGCCAGCAAAATTTGCTTTCTTGTCTTTGGAGAGTCATGTGAGGGAGGAATTTGTTCTTATGGGAGCCTCCGTTGGTGGATAATGATATTTTGTATATAATGTATAATCATCTGGTCCCAATTCAGCATTGAAATCTCCCCCAGTAAGACTCTGGCTTTTGGATGGTCCATGTGTAGTTTACTAATATAATGTTCCAATCCATCCATACTACAGTGATGTCAGCTTTTCTTACCAATGGCAGAAGATAAACGTTAATTATTAAAAGCAGGACTGAGTTTATCTTGAGGAGAAGGCTCTGCTCTCAAATTGGTAGAAATGAAAATACCCAGCCCTCCCTTCAGTCTTCTTGGGCCTGTATCTGGCCTTGCTTCTGGCTTATACGAGTGATATCCATTTAAGAGAAGGTCATCCCTGGTCCAGGTCTCTTGCACCAAAATGAT
The DNA here is from genome assembly GCF_031021105.1 of Erythrolamprus reginae. Taxonomy (NCBI): domain Eukaryota; kingdom Metazoa; phylum Chordata; class Lepidosauria; order Squamata; family Dipsadidae; genus Erythrolamprus; species Erythrolamprus reginae. The sequence goes on along the minus strand of NC_091956.1, from coordinate 38,789,804 downwards.
ATCCTTATTTATCAAAGGATCAGGATGAATTAAACCTCTAAAACGATACCACCCAGCAGCATTCTGTTGTTTATACTCCTGTTCAGTTTGGGGATTGTAAAAAGAGGGGGGCATACAAATCTAATAAATAATAATAATAATAATTATTATTATTATTATTATTATTATACAGAGGGAATTTGTGGGGTTGTTGCGATGGATTGAGGTGTCATCACACTCAAAGTTGCCCTTATCTAGAAGATGGGGTGGTCCCATCTAAATCCTGTATAGACTCCTGGGGAAATTGTTCATGGTAAGAGTTTTTAACACCAGCTAAAAGGGCTTGCCATTCAGATACCTCCTCACTAGATGTATAAGAAGGGGTTGTTAGATTATACACCATTCGGCTTTGAGATTATGACACTGACGCGGGGCCTCTCTCACTCAATTGTAATACTGAGGGCATTATTGGGTAGTTACATAAGGATGCTAGTATCTCCTTCTCTGCTGGGTCCTCTAGTGGCCCCTGTGTGTCTTGGCTTCTGTTTTCCATAAGCTCACATTTATGCAAACCCTTCCTTCCTGGAGGAGAAGCAAGAGGCACCACCACTGGGGAAACCAAGTCTATAAGTGGTTCGGCTGTGTCCACTATGGTCAGTAGACATTTCCTTAAGTTTTCCATCTTAAGTAATATATTATCTTGTTCTTCCCTTGGGAGAGGGCCGAAAGCATTAATAAGTCCAGTTTCTGAGATGTTAAGTGCATCACTGAGCAATGCTGGCTTACTCCCACTTTCTTCATCTCTCTTTCCCAAGGTTGAGAGTGTGGAAAAGACAGCATCTTTAGAGGCTCCCATGTTGACAATTAAGGGTTTAACCTTTTCCTCACAGAAAACTCTGATTGGAAATATTTGAAAGGAGGCTAGATGTGCCTTCATCTTAAGTAACATTAGTGGAATGGTGGGCTGTTTAAAAGTCAGAAGAAATCTTTTCCAATTTGGGGGCTCTGGAAGCCACTCCACAGCATGGAGATCAATCTGCTCCCTCTGACAATGGAGAAGCTGGCTTAAGGAATTTAGTATGGCACTCTTAGTATTTCAACGTCCATAATTAATTCTAATCAAATGAATTCTAAGAGCAACCTGATGTGCTTGTAGTAGGGGAGATACTTTTCTGTCTTCTAATAAATCTTTTCTATTAGCACATCCCCCTCTTGCAGCCCTGCCTGGAGAAGGCCTAATTTTCTGCGTGGGCTGCCACTTTTTTGCGGGCTCTTTAAATTTCTCCTCTTCCTTATCCTGACTATGGGGTTTATCCATATTTGCTGTGAGAACCTTAGTGTGAGTGACTGTAGCCCATTGTTGGGCTTGCAGAAAAACAACTGTATCCTTTTTCATTGCCTCTACATCAAGTTGAATGGTTATCAGTTGCTCAACTGTTTGCCTGTGAGTAGACATTGTTTTGCCATAAACTCTGTTGTGTTCTCCCACGGTAAGCTCTCCACATTCTGAATTAGTTTGTTTCTTGCTCTTTCTTTGGTCTTTTCCTCAGCCTCCATATCAGCTGTAGCTGTAACTGGACTCCTTGGTTGTAGAAACGGTTGGCTGTTTGGCAGGACCTGTTCTGGCCTCTCTAGATTGTTGAAAGTGGAGGGGGGGGGGTTAGATTTACTTACAAGTCTCTTGCCAGCAAAGAGCTCTTCAATTTTAGGTTGTTTTTGCATTCTTCTCTGGTGGGAGAGATCCTGGGCTGGTTCCATGGTGCTTCTTTCTTTTCCCCATGCCTTATTAGTTCACAACCACCAAAGCTTGGTATGTCTCCAGGAAATATTATTTAAGTAAAAATATCCAGTAAAAATTGTTTAAAAGATTGTTAAAATAAAAAAAAATGTAGGAGGAACTGCTGCAAAAGCACTCCACCCGGTATAGGCTTTTAAAAGTTGAAAAAGTTAAAAATAAGTTAAAAGTATAAAATATTTTGTTAAAATGTTAAAATGTAAAATAGAGTTAAAAATTTAAAAATAAATTAAAAAGAAGAAGAAAGCCTATTTATTTTTGGAGGAGCTCTTTAGAGCCAGTGCTACCTGTCCTCCATCTTGGACGAGCAGCTGCAGGAATTGGAGAGGTAGGCTTCTCCCTGCCACCACATCCCCATGGCAACCTCCCATCCTGCCTAACCCATTTCTGAGGACGGGAGGGAAACAGGGGAGAGCCCGGCTGAAGCTTTCGCCAGTGGACCAGAGCCGTGCAGGAGAGGCGTCTGGAGCTCTCCTGCACGACTCCAGTCTGGATTTTTAAAGAAATAAGCTGACTTCCCTCCTGCCTCTCACAGCACCTGGTTCTCTTCCTCCCTTCCTGTCAAAGGCTGAACAAACTTTTGTGTCTCCTTCGCCATAGCCGCTGTTGCCCTCCATATGTCACAGAGAGAGAGAGAGGAATCGGGAGGGTTTGCAATATGGGGGGGGGGGGATCGGAGCCCTTTGCCTTCTAAGCTGTACCCAAGCTGCTGTTTCTGGGGCTTCCCCCATGTAAAAGATTCAGGAGGCTGCCGTGCGTGCATGCATGTTTCTCTCTCTTGCTCTCTCTGTGTGTGTAGGCATGTGTGGACGGCAGCAGCAGACTCAGCCTTTGGCAGAGGAGGCGAGAGGGGAGCTGGGCATACACAGACACACACAGTGAAAGAGGAATCGGGAGGCTTTGCAACATGGGGGATCGGAGCCTTTCGCCTTCCAAGCTGTGCCTGGGCTGTTCTTTCCGGGGCTTTCCCCCATGCAAAAGATTTGGGAGGTTGCTGTGCGTGGGGGCGGGGGGAGCATGTGGAGGGTGGCAGCGGCTGTGGCAAGGGAGGCAGACTAAGCGCCTACAAATCAGGAGGGTCATTTGGGATATTGATGTGTTTATTTGCTACCATGGTTTCCACAAAGGATAGTTTTATTTGGCATTTCAGGCGAGGAAGAAAACTCAGTGGCTTACATGGTGCTGACTGGCTGCTTTCTTCTTACTGGCATTGTTATATTATCATTATCGTTTGTTGTTATTTCAAAGGGATTGCTGATGCCCCTCCTCCCCCTTCCTCTTTTGCAAAACAAGATTTTTTTCCCCCCTGCCCTGCCCTGCAAATCTCTCGGAGGGATAACTTGAGCAAAAGGAAAGAGCTATTTGGGAGGAAAAAACAGGGGGATCCCCATCCTGCTTCTGGCGCTGGAGGAATTTCCACCCCGCATAGATGAAACCAGGCCTGTTTTTCTCTGCTTGTGGGGGTGGCTTCTTAGAGCAGTTTCTCCTGGGACAACATCAAAACTAGGCTTTCAAAAGCTGCATTTCTCCTACAGAGAGTGATTTGGAAATAAACAACTGCCATGCAATCCCTGCTCCTGGAGCTGGGAGGAGGCTCTGGCTATTGAACAGCTGTTCTCTCCCTGCCACTCCACAGCCTTTTTTTCTGGCTTGCTGGTTCTCGACGACCCCACCAATTTCCGTCTTTCCAGGTAAGTGGCAGGACCATCTGGGATCTCCCTAGCCTCGTCAAAGCTGAGGGACAGGGCGGAGATTCCATCAGAGGGCATCTCGAGGGTCTACTTTAACCCAGCAGGAAGTTTGGGAGGGGGTTGCATTTTCCCGCAGCTTCTCCGAGCTTTGATTCTCTACTTCAGCTCCTTCAGCTAGAGACAATTACACATGCACACACACTGACACACACATATCAAAGAATCTCAAATAAACAAACAAGCAGCTTCCACTGTGGGCTTTGTTCTTAACCTACAGTGGGTAAAGAGAAAGGAGGGGGTGGTGAGGCTGTCTTTTGCTGGAGAGCAGGAGCTTTGCCACCAACCGTGGAAATGTGTCCCGAGGCTGGGATTCAAGTTGTGCTTAACTAGGCAGAGGAGCTTGTGCTGGGGTGTGGGAAGTGAGGAAGAGAACTTGGGGGGGGGGGGCAGCGGAGAAGAAGCATGCTGAGCTGTCATCAGGTTGCTAAACCTGAAGTGGGGGAATGAAGCTTGCAGAATCTAGGGAAAAGATGCAACCCCCAACTGCCTTGGGATGCCTCAGATGGAATCTCCGCCCTGCCCCTCAGCTTTGATTAGGTTAGGGAGAACCCACACGCTCCTGCCACCCTCCTGGAAAAGGGAAAATTGGCATGTGAGAGTAAATTGGCAAGCTTTATTTCCCCCCCAACTCCCGCTTCTCAATTAAGCTCATGTGTTCGTGTGCGACAAGGTACAGACAGAAGCCGCTTCTCCCCCTTGCTGCACAATAGATTCCTCAGACGTGCGTGTGAGAGCAAATTGAGAGGAAAGCTTTCACTTTGGAAAGCTTTCTTTTCCCCAACTCCTGCTCCCAGTAGCTTCTGCCTGTCCTGGGTGCAAAAAAATCAGCACAACGGCAAACCGGAAATGCGTTTTTCCAAACTTCCTGTTTGTCCATTGGGCAATTTTTTAGCTACCAGGCTTCAGAAACTGAACAGCACAAGGGGCCAGCGTGTGGAGGTGTGCGCATGCGTGGGGGAGGTAATGGGTGTGGACACGTCAGGCATGCTAGTATCCCTTCCAACCCCCTTTTTGGCATGCGAACGAAAAAAGGTTTGCCATCATTGATCTATATATTGCTAGGGTTAACATAGTTGTTTGTTCTTCATTAAGAGAATTTTGACTTAAATTCAGTGATACAGATGTGATTTTTATATGCCAAGTAATATAGGCACTGGATTGCATGTTTTTTTAAAGGAAAAAGTCCTAGCAAATGGAGGTAAGTAGCTTTTGATAGTATTGTTGATAGTGTGCAGTCCAGTTTTCTTAACAAAGTTTCATTAGTAATCAATGGTTCACAATGTCCCTTGAATTTTTGTGGAGTAATATACTTAGTTTGGATGAATCTTTGTATTCCATTATTGCCTGTAGTCTGATATTCCCCATTGATCAATAAACCTTTTACATTTTAGGTTATTTTGCTAGCCTAGCTTGTAAGCCTTAGTGAAAATCACAGAAACACATTTCTGTTACAACAGTTTCTGCTGAGACTGTAGCTGGTCCCTTTGTTCTTCCTTTCACATTTATTCTCTTTGCACAGGTCCTCACGCTGAAACTGCCAGCGGATGCCAGAACTTGCAATGTGGTTTCCGAGCCTGCTGCCGCTCCGGTGAATGATCCAACTCCTTTTCTGTCTGCTTCATTTAGCTCCGCAGGCTTCCTCACATGCACTTTACAGTTTGCATCTTGCTCTTGGCCGTTTTATTTAGGAATGTGATTTGTGGATTGTTTTTGCTCCATAATTCAGAAACTTGTAAGCAACCTGCAACCTTTTATCATTTTTCAGAGTATTCCATACTGATTTGGAAGGCGAGAGGTTAAATTTTTTTGTGTTGTGATAAGAAATCATTAAATCATTTAGACACCTTCACCCTGATATTTAGCACTTAAATTTGGCATTCCCCCCCTCTCTTTGTGCTAAGTGCATTAAAAAAAACCGTACATAGTTATATGTAAATCAATGAATGTGAAACACATTTGGATAACTTATTGTTAAGTAGTTATTTTCCCCATAACTACCTTATCCCAGAGTTGTTCTTCCTGAATTAGAGATTTTTTTTCCTGTCTTTTAGTACTAATTTCACTTTTTAGGCTTGAGGAACAGTAAATGAAACATTCCCATCAGCATCAGTTTGTTACTCTAATAGAGCTACATTTACAGCAGGCCAGTGACTTATTGTTGCCACACCATCTTGTCGGCTTCTCAAAGTATTTGCTTAACTGTAGATGTATAGCAACCATAATCCCCTATATCTATATAGAAATACTAAAGATGTTGAATTTTGAAAGGAATTTTCCAAAAAGCAATTTCTCTGTGATAAGAGCAACTGTAATAAATAAATTGCAGCTTTAAGAAACTTTCTTGTATTCATTTGCATGTTGGGAAGATACAAAGGTGGAAGATAATTTGCTACTAGTGTTGGGTGGCATGTGTTTACAACTAGTCCTCACTTATTGACTGCTTTGTGTAGCAAAGTGCTGAAAAAATAACTGCAACCATGAAATACATTTACCATCCCTGCAGTGTCCCAGTCATTTGATTACCACTACAGTCATGCATTGTCTTGTGCCTGATCTCTCCCCCTGCAGAGTAGATTGAAGAGGAAGGGACTATGTTGTAGGAAGTAAAAACAAAAGAAAATAAGAAGGCACATTATAGAGAATACACCCAGATGTTGCTTCTAGCCCCAAGCACCCTACAGAAAGAATCAGCAACACTGCATTCCTTTTGATGTATATTCTCCACTGCTTGTCTGCCTACTCTCTTGTAATCCCTTCCTTTGCAATAATTAATTGAAATAATTAAAAACATTAATTCAGGTTTTCCTAATTTTCCCATAACTGGAGTGAGCATTTCAAAGGTTGGAAGAGTGGCAAAGCGTAGTCACAATCTTGTGATTTTCCAATTAGTCAACACTACATTTAGCAACCAGGCTGCTGGTTCCAATTGTCACTAAACAAGGACTACCTGTATTGAAAAATACAGTGCTTTGTTTCATCTCACATACAGTCTGACAGCTGTGACTCCTAAAAAAACAAAACAAAAAGAATTTGTCCATATGGCCACCAACAAATAAGGGGATAGAAGGAGTTGAAAGAACTTTTCTGAAAGTACTTTTGTCACATTTCTATGTCACAATTGGAGGAAAATAAATGTACTATATGTTATAGTGTTTATTTTGTAAATACGTTACCTTGATTAAATTTAAAACAACTCATAAGAAATATTTACAAATGTTGCTTTAACAAGTAAAAGGACAATTCAAATACATTAGAGCAGGGGTCCCCAAACTTTTTACACAGGGGGCCAGTTCACTGTCCCTCAGAGTGTTGGAGGGCCGGACTATTAAAAAAACCTATGAACAAATCCCCATGCACACTGCACATACCTTATTTAAAGTAAAAAACAAAATGGGAACAAATACAATATTTAAAATAAAGAAGTAATTAAATAATAAAGTAATTTATACTTCTTTATTAACAAGTAAATTTAAACTTAAATAAACAAACTTCCTCCATTTCTTCTTCCTTCCCTTCCTCTCCTCTTCTCTCTTCCCTCTCCCTTTTTTTCCTTCTCTCTCGTTTCATTTTCCTCTCCCTCGTTCTTTCCCATCATTTTCTCATTTTTCTTTCTCACTCTCTTTCCATCTCTCCCTCTTCCTTTCTCTCTCCCTCTCTATCTCTCTCTCATTCCCTATCTCCCTCTTTCTCTCTCTCCCTTTCTCTCTCTCTTTCTCCCCCCCTTCTCTCTCTTCCTTCCATCCCTCCCTCCCTCCTTCCTCTCCACTTGTCTTTCCCTCCCTCTTTCCCTTTTCTTTCTTTTGATCCACTTCTCTCTCTCTCCGCTTCTCCGGTGGGCACCATCTCCGCGCCCTCCCCTTGGCTCTGCCCCCACGGCAGCTGCCATTGGTGCTCTCAGACCAGGCCCCACCAGCGGGTGCTGCTTTCCGCACAACTCCAACCTTCTGCCCCAGCCAGCACAGCCACGTCGCTGCTGACACAGGCAGCGGGGACCACCCTGTCCCCTTCAGGGCCTCTTTGACAGCCCTTCCCAGCAGAGGCGCCACGTCTGCCTCCCCGCCTGCTCCTGCCGCCGCACAGCTCTGCTAACCCGAAGCCTGACATTAACGCTTGGGAACGGGCTCAGGGCTCTCGGCATCAGCGGCAGCCACGGTGCCGTTGTTGTCGTGGCAGCTGCCCTGCGCCAGCCAGCAAATCCGGCTGCCCGGGAAAGCAGTGCACTTTTCAAACGCGCCGCTTTCCTGCACTGCTTTCCTGGGCAGCCGGCTTTGCTGGCCGGCGCAGGGCAGCCGCTGCGACAACAACAATGGCGCCATGGCGGCCATTGATGCCGAGCGCCCCAAGCCCACTCTCAAGCATCAACGCCAGGCTTCGGGTAAGCAGAGCTGCGTGGGAGCCAGCGAGGAGGCAGACACGGCACCTCTGCCGGGAAAGGCTGTCAAAGAGGCCCTGAAGGGGGACAGGGCGGTCCCCGCCACCTGTCAGCGGCAAGGTGTGCTCGCCTTGTGCTGCGGGGGGAGGCGGTGGAGGTCGGGTTTGCAAGTGGCCGCCTCCCCCCCATGCACTTAGCCATGGCACACTTAGCTGTGACATTCAGTGCAGTTTTTAAATCACCAATCGCCTTTTACTGAATCTCCTGTCCACTCACCGCGGCGGAGGAGGTGGGGAGGAGGACATGGAGATCCAAGGGGCGGGGAGGAAAGCAGGCCTGCAATTGGCCCCTTTCTTTGCCGCCTTTAGGGAGAGAAACTGTTGCTGCCCTATGGCAGAGCAGCAACAGTTCCTCTCCCTAAAGGCGAGAAAGAAAGGGGCCAATTGCAGGCCTGCTTTCCTCCCCGCCCCTTGGCTCTCCACCTTCTAGCTCAACAGCCGACCGCAGTGAGTAGACAGGAGATTTGGGAGCTTATTATATCAATCGGTAAAATCTCGTGCACTGCCGCGGGCTGGATAAATGGCCTCAGTGGGCCGTAGTTTGGGGACCACTGCATTAGAGTCTTGCCATTCCATTTTCAAATCCATTCAATTCAGTAGTTGTCCTGGTAAGAGTCCTCCATACGATTCTCCTCCATTAAATGTGGATGGGACTTTTTGTACAAATGCCCAGAATTTGTCTGTGAATTGAGAGTTTACTTGCCTACCTGTATGAGGACACAATGGTATCGCCAAAAAACAATCGATTCAGATCTAAAAATCAAGAAAGCCTGGCAACAATAGTTGAGTTTTTTGCTGCCCTAGGAAAATTAACATGAGGACTGTTATGCTGCCTTGGGCTACTGGATTAAATGTGAATATGAATCAACTATGGCATGCCTATTTCCCTTGATAAATCTCTCTTTCCATTTTGGAGTGTAATATCCAGGCTTCTGAGTTACCATTTCTGCTATACTGTCTTGCAATCTTCACAGAAACTGAAAGAGGTCTTACCAAATTAACTGATTGGGGGTGGGATGTTTGACACTTCAATAATACCAACTGAAAATAAAATGAAAATGTTTCCCTATATCTAATATACCTCAGCAGCGTTAAACTGGACATGCTTTACCAATTCTCATTCCATTTACAACTTAATACAGCTTCTGGTCTCCAGAGGTTGTGGTTGTTCCATCACTGTGGGTTTTGAAGAAGACATTGAACTACTATTTGTCTGGAATGGTATGTCTCTTACCTGACCAGAGGGTGGACTAGAAGACCTTCAAAGTTCCTTCCAAGTTTATTATTCTGTAAAAACTTGCTTCACAGTTACCAAACTAAACTATATCCATTCAGAATTCTGTGCTACTACTACTTCAGAAGTTCCAGGTGACCTCTACAGGCATCTTCATATTATATCTACAGCCACCATGCAAAAAGGAAAGCTGGGCTGAGGGAGACCATCTTGCCCTTAGTCATGAACTTTCCGTAGCTGAGGCTGGGTCAAGAGTTACCTTTCCTTTTAACCACAACAGCCCCTGGGTGTTGGGTTTAATGAGTCATCTAAGGCTTGAAGGCAAAAGTTCTGAAATCTTCTGAGATGAGTGTGTTCCTGTTTTGATGTGAAGGAAATATAGAAGGGTAGGATCAACAGCAAATACAGTACCAATGGCTTTCAACTCCTGATTGCTCATTCTTGCCGGCCTCCTTGATAGTGTTAGTAATCTTTGGGCTTTAGCACCAAAACCCCTGGGATGTCACCACAAAGATGTGTCCTATCGATTACAAACTAATGAAGCCACATAAATCCACACGGAAAGAATGTGTTTGGGGTAAGCATGAACATACACAGCTAGTGCAAATTCTGTATTTGGAATTTCAGTTTTATGAACTCCCGTACTATATGCAGCCTCAACGATAGATGCAACATTTGAAAATGGCAAGTGGATGGGAAATCCGGAGACCTGCAAGAAGAGAAAGAATGAGAAGGGTTATCTAATGACACCACTTCTATCATACCTGCTTCTAACAGTATGGGGTGTTCCCTGCAAAAAGTAGATACAGTGGTACCTCAAGATACGAACTTAATTGGTTCCAGGGGGAGGTTTGTAAGACGAAAGCTTTGTAAGACGAAACATTGTTTCCCATAGGAAACAATGTAAAGTCAATTAATCCGTGCAACAACAAAAAAAACCCCGCAAAAAAACGCTGCCGCCCGGCTGTCACCTTTTAAAACAGCCGGGGGGCTTCGCAGCAGCCTCCCGAACCCAGAGGTTTGGCAAAATTTTGGGGTTCGGGAGGCTGCTGGGAAGCCCCGCAGCCCGGCTGTCACCTTTTAAAACAGCCGGGAGGCTTCCCAGCAGCCTCCTGAACCCCAACGCCAAACCCTCCACGCACTTCACCCTGAATGCCTCCTGGCTCAAGCCCACCTTTGGGTTTTCGGCTGGGGAGGGGGGGAGCAGGAGGACCTTCCTAACTCCCTCCTCCCCGAAAACCCAAAGGCGGTCTGCTGCCGCCTGCCTGAGCCAGGAGGCATTCAGGGCGTGGAGGAATGAGAAGCTCAAACGCCGGTGGCTTCAGCTTCCCATTCCTCCATGCATTTCACCCTGAATGCCTCCTGGCCGCCTGGCAGAGCGCTCGCAGCCAGCGGGCGTCGGCGGTGGCGGCGGGGGACAAAAGGCAGGCCAGCACCCGGCTCATGCCTCTCCGGAGCTGCCGACCGAGTGGAGCAGCGTCGCAGGGAAGGAGAGAGAGAGAAGCAGGTGGCAGCGGCGGCAGGGGGGACAAAAGGCAGGCCAGTGCCCGGCTCCTGCCTCTCCAGAGCCGCCGACCGAGCGGAGCGATCTTCTGCTGGCCATGGGCGAAGGGCGGGGAAGCCTCTTGCACCAGCTGCTACAGCCGCTGGCTTCCCCGCCCTTCTCCGGCAGAAGATCGCTCCGCACGGTCGGCGGCTGCCCAGAATCATTACCCCTCCCCCGTTCGGATCTCCCCCCTCCCCGCCCGGGGGGCTGGGGTGGGAGGGGCGGGAAAAAGAGAAAGAAGGTGGCGCTCCCCGCCCGGCCACGATGGTCCCTTCCTTACGGCTGATGTTGGCTGACGGGGAAGGGGCAGCAAAGGGTTGGCGAAGGGAGGGTGCTGCGGCGACCCGGCCAAGCCTATGGACGCGCCTCCTGCCGCTCTGCCCAATCGCAAAACCGAAGGAGGCACAGGAGGCGGTGAATGTCCTGTCCTCCGATCAGTCAAGCGAAGCAAGGCGGGGCTTGGCGGGGAATGTTGGGGGGGAGTGAAGAAAATTGAAAGAGATTACGAAAAGCTCGGTGGTGGTGATGGCACTCCTTCCAGGAAAACGCCTCCGGGGGGGCTGGGCTGGGCGTTTTCCTGGAAGGAGTGCCATCCACCACCGAGCTTTTCGTAATCTGTTTCAATTTTCTTCACTCCCCCCCCCAACATTCCCCGCCTTGCTTCGCTTGACTGGTCGGAGGACATGACATTCACCGCCTCCCGTGCTTCGGCTTTGCGATTGGGCAGAGCGGCGGGAGGCGCGTCCATAGGCTTGGCCGGGTCGCCGCAGCACCCTCCTTTCGCCAACCCTTTGGCGGTCACCGGTGGGGTTAGGCTGCCTCGGCACCGACTCCCCCTCCCCAGAATCGTTACCCCCCTCCCCCGTTCGGATCTCCTCCCCTCCCTGCCCGGGGGGCTGGGCTGGGAGGGGCGGGAAAAAGAGAAAGAAGGCGGCGCTCCCCGCCTGGCCACGATGGTCCCTTCCTTACGGCTCATGTTGGCTGACGGGGAAGGGGCAGCGAAGTCGGTCGCCCGATTGTCTCCTGCCTCTCGCACCGATGTTCCCCGCCACGCCCGGTGGCACAGGGGCGAGAGGTGGGAGGCAAATCTCTGCGTCTCCAGCCCCTTTCGGCCGAGCCCCCCCCGGCCAAGCACCCAGCGAGACGAGGCGGGCAGCGACTGGGTGCGGCTGCGGTGGCGGCGAGGGTGTGTCTGACTCGGGGCTGGAGACGCAGAGATTTGCCTCCCACCTCTTGCCCCGGTGCCGCCGGCGCGTCATTTTCCCTCCCAGACAAAAAAGCCGGCCTTTGGGGATGAAGGGGCATGCTCAGCTCTGTGTCTCCAGCCCCTTTCGGCCGAGCCCACCCGGCCAAGCAGCCAGGGAAGCCGAGCCGGGCTTGGGGTGGAACATCGGCGCGGGAGGCAGGAGACGATCGGGCGACCGGAGCAGCAGCACCGCCGCCGTCACCGCCATGCCCGGCTCGGCTTCCCTGGCTGCTGGAGACGCAGAGATTTGCCTCCCGCCCCTCGCCCCGCGTTCGGCGTTCGGAGGCTGCTGGGAAGCCGCCCGGCTGTTTTAAAAGGTGACCGCCGGGCTGGGAGGCTTCCCAGCACCCCCCCGAACCCCGAACCCAGAAGTTCGGCAAAAGTTCAGGGTTCAGGAGGTTGCTGGGAAGCCCCCCAGCCCGGCTGTCACCTTTTAAAACAGCCGGGCGGCTTTCCAGGAACCTCCCGAAGCCGAACGCCAAACCCGAACTTCCGGGTTCGGCGTTCGGAGGCTCCTGGGAAGTCCCCCGGCTGTTTTAAAAGGTGACCTCCGGGCTGGGGGGCTTCCCAGCACCCCCCCGAACCCCGAACTTTTACCGAACTTCCGGGTTCGGGGTTCGGAGGGGTGCTGGGAAGCGCCCCAGCCCGGCGGTCACCTTTTAAAACAGCCGGGCGGCTTCCCAGGAGCCTCCGAACGCCGAACCTGGAAGTTCGGGTTTGGTGTTCGTAACTCTAAAAAAGTTTGTAAGAAGAGGCAAATTTTTTCTGAACCCCGGGTTCGTATCACAAGTTGTTCGTAAGACGAGGGGTTTGTATCTTGAGGTACCACTGTATTAACCATTAACTGAACAGTATTTCTTCTCTGCTGTTTACATTAGAAAAAACAAAGTTACAAGTTGAATTTAAAAATGCGGGCTTTGAATCAATTTGGTTAGAGGTCAGGGGAAAAAACTGCAGCAGTTTTGGAGTTACTTTCAATCAACCAACTCTGCTTACAGAACTGAAATAAATGCTTTTGTGTATGTTTTTGAAGCTTTCCCCCCCAGAGACTAATAAGGTTGTGTGCTAAAGCATTTGTTTTTCTGTATGTTTTTTCACCAGTTTCCTCTAGGCGGAATTTGGTCTTGGTCTGTTCAATTTTCAGAAATCCTGTGGAACAAGATCCTTACCTTCCTTTACAAAATTTCTTGGAAGCAATCAATAGAAATGGTGCAATTGACCCCCAGGGCTGTGTGCTCTCTCCATTACTTTTCACTGTCAATTACTGCATTTCTAAGGATCCCTCTGTTAAAGTGCAGAAGTTTACAGATGACACAACAGTCACTGGTCTCAATTGAGACATTTATGAGTCTGCATATATACAGTGGTACCTCTTCTTACGAACACCTCTTCTTAGGAACGCCTCTTCATATGAACTTTTCGAGATACGAACCGGGCATTCAAGATTTTTTTGCCTCTTCTTACAAATCATTTTTGTCTTCCGAACCCTCACTTCTCTCTCAGCTGCTGCTGCTGCTGTGAGCAGCAACCAAAACAAGCATTTCACAGATTGCAGGCTCTGAGGATCACAAGGGAACTGGAGCCAGGCTTTGCCGTGCGGGGTCTCTACCACCCAGCCCTTCTGCTACCGTCACAGCAAAGCACGAAGGTGACGTTCGAGGAGCTCTCCGCAGCTGCTCCATTTCGCTGCCAGTTTCCCCTCTCGCCTGCCGATTCCTCCGCTCAAAGGTGAGCGGAGGAAGCAGCAGGCAAGAGGAGATTTCCCCCATCTCCCTGCCAAACTGTGTCTGTGGAAGCCCCAGCCATCCATTGCCTGCTGCCCCCTCCTGCCAGAAGCCCACGGGGACCAAAGCCCCAATTAGGGAAAGGTGGAACTTTCGGCTCCTGGACAGACAGGAGAGCTCGGAGCCTCTGCCTCCCCACCCGGCTGCCTTGCCCGCCTCCCCTACCCCACACCCTTGGCCAATGGCGCCCACCCTGCCTGCTCCAAAAGCCACGCCGAGGCCGGCCAGGAGTCCCCGCTGCCAAGACGATGGGGTGGGGCAGGGACTCGAGTCGCTGTCAAGACAGCGGGTGGGGTGGGGGTGTGGCCTCCAGCTGCCTCCCACATGTAGCCCAGGTCCACCGGGGGAAGCTTTGCTTTGGCCATTTCTTCAGAGGGTGGCCTGCTGTCTTCTTTCCTGGGTGCGGAGATAACGCCCCCTCACCTCCTCTCCCAGATTTCCTCCCATCTGCCCCCCCCCTTCAAGGAAAGTGAGGGGAGATTTGACAGAATGTCTGACAGTTTTATTTCAATTCTAAAGACTAAAAAGAAAAGTGGCCTCTCCTGGGCTTTGAGATAAAGGGGAACAGAGGCCGGGTGGAGAGAAAAAAAACTTTTGGCATTGCAGACTCCAAAGAGGTTTTTTGAACAAAGATAGACAATTAAAACAGTGGAAGGATGGAGTTTATTGCTGCATTTAACTCATCATTGTTCTGCCGGGCACTCTGTATGAGCCTCCGGAAAATTCAAGGGTACAAATTTCAGACACACACACATTTGAAAATTCAAAACAATGTTCTTTATCACAAAATTCAAAATAAACTAAGCACTCTTTTTGTATTGCAAAGAGCACTCGTCCCAAAACAACCTGGTAGTCTGTACAATTCCCTTAATAAGTTCTTAAGTACTTAGCTTGCAGCTGTGAAAAAATGTCACAGCCCTTCTTCCACGTCACAGCCCTTCTCTTCCACCTCCTCCCCATTCCTTTTACTTCTCCCTCTCCCACTTCCTTCTCCTCCTTCCCCTTTTTTCTATCATGCCTTTATCCCCTCTTCCTCCTCCTTCCTCCTCCTCCTCCTCTCTTCCCTTCCTTCTATCCTGCCTTTCTCTCCTCTCTCCTCTTCCTCCTCCCCCTCCATGCAAGAACACCCTGTCCCCCTCCCTCCCAGGGGTGGAAGCTGTGTGCGGAGGGGATGATGGACTCTGGACACTTTGCTCTGCTTTGGTTTCAAAGTTGTGAAAAATCAACAAAGTACGGAGACAGCAAGGCAGTCCTGAAGAACAACGATCAGATAATCTTCCACAACAGCCAAACCCACACGCTGCTATTTATATCAGCAGCACTAATTACTGGAACCCCACCCAAACACAGGCGGCCTCTTATCTCCTGTAATATGTCCTCAATTGGTCTCTTCTATGCATAACTCTGCGCCTGGGTGGGTCTAAGACTTCCGTATCCGAATCGACCGAAGATAATGGAGATTGACTTCCTGGGCTGTGTGCCAAGCCCCCCTCTTCCAAGTCACTCCCACCTTCTTCTTCATCCGACTCTGACTCTGTCGGCAATAGAATAGGCCAATGACTTGTTGAAGTTTCCCCTGCATCCACCTCCACATTCCCTGGGGCATGAGCTGGGCCAGAGCCAACCACAACAATTGTGAAGAGTCATATTAAACCACCATCCAGCGAATTGGTGCCTCTTTCCCTGTGCGGGAGGGGCTTGAGCAGAAAGAGAAACTGGCAGGGATTCACCTTCCTCCATGCAGAGGACGGGGGGTTCGTGGCCTCAAAGCCTCGGGATCCCCAGCGGGGAAGAGCCCATTGAAGTTCGACTGCTCCCCTTTCCTTTTTCTCTTCCACCTCCTCCCCATTCCTTTTACTTCTCCCTCTCCCCCTTCCTTCTCCTCCTTCCCCTTTTTTCTATCCTGCCTTTATCCCCTCTTCCTCCTCCTCCTCTCTTTCCTTCTCTTCTTCCCTTCTTTCTATCCTGCCTTTCTCTCCGCTCTCCTCTTCCTCCTCCCCTTCCGCATGAGAACGCCCTGTCCCTCTCCCTCCCCGGGGTGGAAGCTGGGCGCGGAGGGGATGATGGACTATGATCCCTTTCAAACCTCTCCCTCCCCCTTTCATACCCAGGCAGGAGTTGTATGTGTGTGTGTGTGAGAGAGAGAGAGAGAGAGAGAGAGAGAGAGAGAGAGAGAAAAGGTATTTCTCATAGAAGAGAGCTTTTCGGCAGGAATCACATTGAGCCTCTTGCCACGAGGCGGGAGCGTGGTCCAGGCATTGCCTGGCAATCCTGGCTCTACCCTCAGCGGGGAGGGAGGGGGAGAGGGCGTTCTCACGTGGAGGGTGAGGAGGAAG
Organism: Erythrolamprus reginae; assembly: GCF_031021105.1. NCBI lineage: Eukaryota > Metazoa > Chordata > Lepidosauria > Squamata > Dipsadidae > Erythrolamprus > Erythrolamprus reginae. Next base: position 38,773,702 of record NC_091956.1, on the reverse strand, counting down.
AAGGGAAGGAAGGAAAAGGAAGGAGGAGGAAGAGGAGAGATTAGAGAAAGGCAGGATAAAAAGGGTAGAGGAAGGAAAGGAAGAGGAGGAAAGTAAGAGGGGGAAGCGGGAGGGAAAGAAGGGAAGGGAGGAAGAGGAAGGAGAGGAGGAGGAGGAAGAGGAGATAAAGGCAGGATAGAAAAAAAGGAATGAGGAGGAGAAGGAATGGGGAGATGGAGAAGAAGAAAAAGGAAAGGGGAGCAGCTGAAACTTCAGTGGGCTCTTCCCCGCTGCGGATTCTGAGGCTTCGGTGCCACGAACCCCCTCGCCTCCCCTCCGTGCAGGAAGGCGAATCCCCCATCTGTGTCCCTCTCTGCTCAAGCTCCTCCTGCACGCGGAAGGAGGCACCAATTTGGTGGATGGTGGTTTAATATGACTCTTCACGATGAGTTAAATGCAGCAATAAACTCCATCCTTCCAATGTTTTTTTTAACTGTCTATCTGCAATGCCAAAGGGTTTTTTCCCCTCCACCCAGCCTCTGTTCCCCTTTATCTCAAAGTCCAGAAGGAGAGGCCGCTTTTCTTTTTAGTCTTTTTGAAAGAAACACCCGGGATCTTCCAGATGGAAGAATTGAAATAAAGCTGCCAGGCGTTCTGTCAAATATCCCCTCGCCTTCTTTGAAGGAGGTGGAGGGGCAGACGGGAGGAAAGCTGGGAGAGCCCAGCAGAGAGGAGGCGGTGGCGTCATCTCCGTACCCAGGAGAGAAGACAGCAAGCCACCCTCAGAAGAAACGGCTGAGGCAAAGCTCTCGCCGGCGGACCCGGGCTGCGCAGGGGAGGTAGGTGGAGGCCGGCCACCCCACCTCACCAACCCATCTTGGCAGCGGCTCGAGCCCCCACCCCACCATCCTGGCAGCGGGGGCTCCCAGGCGGCCTTTTGGAGCAGGCAGGGCAGGCGCCGTTGGCCGAGGGTGTGTAGAGGGGGAGACGGGCAAGGCAACTGGGTGGGAAGGCAGCGGCTCTGGGCTCTCCTGCCTGTCCAGGAGCCAAAAGTTCCACCCTTCCCCACACGGGGCTTTGGCCCCCGCGGGTTTCTGGCAGGAGGGGGGGCAGGCAATGGATGGCCGGGCCTCCCACGGACATATTTTGGCAGGGAGATGGGGGTAATCCCCTCTTGCCCGCGCTTCCTTGGTCCGCTGCTTTTTCTTTTTTAAGCCTTAAAGTTTTGGATTTTCTTAAATCCTATGGGAAACATTGTTTCTTCTTATGAACTTTTCTACTTATGAACCTGGTCACGGAACAAATTAAGTTCGTAAGAAGAGGTACTACTGTATATGGAAGGTTGAATAATTGGCATACTAAAACTAGAGAGGAAATTAGATTTTAGGAGGAGCCCTACTCTACCACCTCTTTCTATATTCGACAATACAGTATCAACAATAAAGACTTTCAAATTTCTCAATTCTATAATCTCACAGGATTTGGAATACCCAACATCAGAGCCCCATTAAAAAGGCATAGCAAAGAATGTTCTTCCTGTGTCAACTCAAAACTCAGACTACTCCAGGAGCTGTTGATACAGTTCTACAAAGGAATTATTGAGTCTGTGATTTGTACCCTAACTCTGATTTGGTAAAACAAGCAAACGGGACAGGTGCGGACTTCAATGGATGGTAGGACTGCAGAAAAAACAATTACAAACAACCTCTCTTCCACTGAGGACCTGTATACTGCACGGGTCAGAAAGAGGGCTGAGAAAATTATCTACAGTGCACTCACATTCTGTACATAAACTGTTTCAATTCCTCCCCTCAGGATACCACTATAGGACATTGCATGCCAAATCAACTAGACCCAGATAGTCTTCCCTCATGCCATCACTCTGCCTAAACACCTGATTTCCGCAATACTGTCTTACATCTAAAGATATTTGCCCATGTAATATGGCTATAGTATTATCCTTCTCTTTTCTTTTTATTTATATATATATATATATATATATATATATATATATATATATATATATATATATATATATATATATATACACATATATATATATATATATACACATATATATATATATATATATACACACACACATATATATATATATAGTTTTTCTTTAAACAGACAAGACAGACAACATTTAACATTTAAAGGAGCTACCATTGTTCCGCTAGTCATAGAAGTCTAACTAATACAAAAATAAAATCTAACTGTAATCAGATCAATACAGAAATACAATTTATAATATTCTACATTCTTATTAAATTTACCTCTATATTTCCATTTTTATGTTATAATTCATATAATTCAAGTCCTCATATCTATACATTTTTTCAATTTATTTCTAAAATATCATTTTGATAGTATAATTAAACTAAAGTCAATTAATTAAACAAATAAAATTACATTTAAAATTTCTAAAAATACAAAAATATTCTGATTATACAATTTATAATCTACTTCGTTATATCTATTTTAACAATATAATAAAATAATTAAATTCACTTAATCAATCTAAAAACCTTATCCTTTTAAATTCTTAATATTCTACTATATATGTATTTAATTTAATAAGTTCAGATGTTTTAAAATGTACTCATATATATTTTTAAAACTGTTTTTTAATATTCCACCATTTGTACACTTTGTCCCAAATTTTGTAAAATTCTGTTTCCGTTTGATTATTTAAACGTCTTGTCATCATATCTAATTCTGCACATTCCATGATTTTTTTAAATACTTCTTCATCTTTTGGTATTTCCTTTTCTTTCCATTTTTGCGCAAATGTAATTCTTGCCACAACTAGAATGTGAACTATTAAATAATATATTTCTTTTTTATATTTAATATCTGAGATACCTAGTAGGAAGAATTCTGGAGTCTTTCTAATCTTCTCGTTCATTATTTCCTTTAGCTATTTTTCTACTTTATTCCAATAATTCTTGGCTTCAAGGCAAGTCCACCATGTATGAAAATATGTGGGAGAGATATTAGGAAACATTTTTGAAATCCTATATGGTGGGAGATGCCATCTATAGAACATCTTAATTTGATTTTCTTTAAAGAAAATTGATTTTATTATTTTCCAATTTTCCAAAAACCCATACCTTTTCCCATGTTTCCAGATTTATTTCTTTTCCAAAATTTTTGCACCAACTGATCATATTGTCTTTCAATATCCAACCTATCGTTCTATAGTTTATTAAATATTTATATACCTTTCCAATTAGTTTCCCTTGATTTTGAGTCAACAATTTACCCAATATATTATTTTCTTTTTTAAAATATAAGTTTTGATATCCTTTTGATATCTAGAGCTAATCTGTGCATACTGCCACCAATCCAAATCAATACCTATCTCTTGAAATTCTTGTTTAGTTCTTAATTTTAATTGGTTATCCAATAAATCCCTATATTTCCATATCTTTCCATCTTTTAAAAGGTTTGAGTGCGCAATGGCCCCAATTGGTGAAATCCATTCTGGCATTACTAAAAAAATGATTTTTCTTTATTTCATTCCAAACGTCTATCAGTGCTTTTCTGATAATATTACTTTTAAAATATGAGTGGGTTTTCGACTTTTCATACCATATAAAGGTGTGCCAGCCTAACATTAAATCATGGCCTTCTAGATTAAGTAATCTTTGGTTTTCAAGAGTTAACCATTCTTTTATCAATGTTAGGGCAGTAGCTTGATAATATAACTTCCAATTTGGGAGGCCTAAGCCTCCTCTTTCTTTACGGTCTTCTAATGAATTTTGTTTTATTCTTGGTTTCTTGCCTTGCCATATAATTTTTTTTGTAATACTATTTAATTCTGCAAAGTAATCCATATGTCTAAGTATTTAACCTTTTTTGTAACTGTCATATTTTTAAATTTTCTAAATATTTTCTCTGTGACTCTGTCATATTTTTTGTTAGTATCTTGTCTTTTCTTTATTTATTTTCAAGCCTGCAACTTTCCCGTATTCTTCTATTAAATTTATTAACCTTAAGATTGATGTTGAAGCATCTTCTATAATGAAAACTACATCATCAGTGAAAGCTTGTACTTTATAAATTTCTTTTTTGATCTTCAACCCTTTTATTTCCTTTCTGCTCTTATTTTTATCAATAAAACTTCTAATGTTAAGATAAATAATAGTGGTGATATTGGACAACCTTGTCTCACTCCTCTTTGTATTTCTAATTTTTCTGTTTGCTCACTATTTATTATAATTCTAGCTGATTGTTCAGAATATATAGCGTCTATTATATTGAAAAATTTGGTTCCTACCTCCATCTTATTCAATTGTATTTTCATAAAATTCCAGTCTACATTCTCAAATGCTTTTTTAGCGTCTAACAATATAAGTGACATTTGTTTATCTGGTGTTGTGATTCAGTCTGAGGCTCCTCAGGGAACGGCTGGAACTCTGCCGGCTCCATGCTCAGATGGGGAGGACGAGGAACAGGAGGAGGAGGAGGAACAGGCAGACGGGGAAGAGGAATGTCAGGACGAGGAGGAGGGAGAACAGCCTGAGACCCCCGGGGGGGAGCTCTCCCCAGCGAGTAGCCTGGAATCATTAGATGAGAATGCACAAGCCATCATAGATATGAGGCAGAGAAGGGCAGCACAACAAAGGGGACAATTAGCCAGGTATTTCCATCCCTAATAGGCAACAGCTGGGTTTGGGTGTGGTTCTCCTCAGAAAGGTTGAAAAGGCAGGCCCGCCCTTCCTGTATTGTGGAGAGTTATCTTTTGGGAGATCCTGTGACCTTGCTTCGATCCTTGGCGTCTCTGATTCTGGCTTGTGGCCTCGAAGGCTGAAAACTTGGGGGAGGCGTGGGTTTTATTATCTACAGTGGTGTGTGTGCCAGCAAGAAGCCTGTTGTATTGTCTGGCCGTCGTGACTCTTCTGTGAAGCTTCATAGCATTCCAGTTTGTAAGAACAGTTTTTGTTATCTGTGTTTGTTTTCAAAGATATAAAATGACTTTGCTTTTTATCAGCGTGTCTGGATACTCTTTTTAGTTGGTGTTGGCATCTGGGGGAACCCAGACAGAACATCTGGATATTGCTCATAATATTCTAATGTGTTTATTATTGTTCTTAAATTATTTTTGATTTGTCTTCCTGGTAAAAATCTATAGTCCTTAAATAATCAAAAATTAAGTCTTCCTTTATTTCTTCCTTCTCATATAATTTCCTGTAAAATTCTAATGCTATTTCCTTTCCCCCCCCCCTCTGTTCTATGTCTTATTACACCTTTGCTGTCTGTTAATTTTTCAATAATTTTATTTTCCCTCTCTTTCCTAAGTTTATATGCCAACCATCTTCCTGGTTTATTTGCGTGTTCAAAATATTCCTGTTTTGCTCTTTTTATTTTTTTCTAACATTGATTCTTGTTCTATCAACCTTAGTTTGTGTTTTAATACTTCTCTCTGATTTTTAATTTTATCATCATATTCATCTTTTTGCATTTCAGATTCTAATTTTTTCAGTTCTTCCTCTAATTCTTGATGTTGTATTTTCTTTTTTTTTTCTTTTTTCTTTTGCCATATAGGAAATTGTTAACCCACGTATATTGTTGTATCCCAAAGATTTTGTGGGGTAGTGTCATTATTTTAATTTATTTTTTAAAAAACCTCTAATTCTTTCTCTATCCATTTTTTATACTTGGGATCCTTTACTATATTTCTATTCATCGACCAGTTATTTATTTTTCTTTTACCCTTCCCATATATAACTAAGGGATTATGATCGGCCCAGCTATTAGTTTCAATCTCGACATCTCTAATCTTTTCCATTGTATGTGTTGGGGCCCAGGCCATATCAATCCTAGACCAGGTTTTATGCGGGTTGGAATAAAAAGTATATTGTTTATTATATGGGTGATATTCACGCCATATATCTTTTAATAATAATTCTGTGCGCATTTTCCAAAATGTCGCGGGTAAGATTACCTTTTTTTTCTTCTCTTTTTTTCCCTGTGTAGTCCATTTGGTTATCTGAGATTGCATTAAAATCTCCTATTATTATCATATTTTCTATTGATAATTCATTTATTTTGTCTTTTCTTTGGATTGTTCAAACCATTAACATTGACTGAAAAGATTTTCCGTTTTAATTTTCAACATGTCCTGCAGAGCTTTTTCTTGTTCTTTATTCATATTTTTAGTTATAATTTTGGTTTTTTGAATATTTATTTTTAGTCCTGCTATGTTACCAAATTTCTCTACCTCCTCCATTATATGTTTCCCTGAATCCAATGGATTTTCTAATATGAAGACTAAGTCATTTGCATATGCCTGCAGTTTAAATTCTTGATTTTTGGTTTTCAGCCCTCTTATTTTTGGGTTAGATCTAATCTGCTTTAACATAGTCTCTGTGGCAAAGATATACAATAAAGGAGATAGTGGACATCCTTGGTGGACCCCTTTTTCAATTTGGAATTTTTCAGTTATGTCCACATTAATTGAATTGTTTTTGATAAATGGTCTCATTGTAATAAATTTAGAGCCAAATTTCATTTGTTTTATTAATTCCGTCATAAATTCCCAATTTAGATTGTCAAATGCTTTTTGAGCGTCTAAAAAGATGAGAGCCATTTGTTTTTCAGAGTGATTTTCGTAAAATTATAAGACGTCCAATATTATCCTTATATTATTTCTGATGTATCTGCCAGGTAGGAAGCCGTTTTGACCAGAATGTATCTTGTTATTTAAAATTGATTTTAATCTGCTTGCCATGATGCTCATAAATATTTTGTAGTCTACATTCAGTAGAGATATGGGTCTGTAATTTTGAATTTTCTGTTTATCTGATTCGCTTTTTGGTATTAGACTCATGGTTGCTTTCATCCAGGAGTTGGGTATTAAACCTTTTTCTAACACCTCATTGTATAATACTAATAAGAGTTCTCCTAAATCAGCGATGAATTCTTTATAAAATTCGCAAGGAATGCCATCAGGACCTGGGGATTTATTATTTTTCAGATTCTTTATTATATCTTCGAGTTCTATCATCGTGATTTCTTTGTTTAGTGATTTTCTTTCACAGTCAGTTAATTCCCCCATCTCCGATTTTGTTATATATGCCTTTTGTTCATCTACTGATTTAATTTCTTTTTTATATAGTTCTTTATAATAATTAATGGCAATTTGTTTTTTCTCTTCTATCGTGGCATATTTGTCTCCTTTGTTATCCTCTAAGAATTGGATATATCATTCTTCTTTTTTAAGTTTATAGGCTAGCCATCTACCGGGTTTGTTTGCATTTTCAAAATGATCTTGCTTGGCCCTTTTTAATTTCCATATTAGTTCATCCTGTGTTATTAGATTGATTTGATGTCTAAGCTTATCTTTTTCCTCTTTTAATTCCTCATTTGATATGTCTTTTTGCAAATCTATTTCCAATTGTTTAATTTTTGTTTGATAATCTTTAATTGTTTGATTTTTAATTTTCTTTGGCCGAATGTGAAATTGTAATCCCCCTTATGTATGCTTTTAAAGTGTCCCATAGATTATGTGTGGAGGTTTCTTCATTCCAATTATCTTTAAGAAAAAAAATTAATTCCTTTTTTATGTGATCAATATAGTCTTTTTCTTTGAGTAGTAACTGGTTTAAGGACCATTTTAGAAAATCTTTTTTGGATTCTTTTATTTTGATTATAATTGGGTGGTGATCCGCCCATATATTGTGCCCGATCTCCACTTGTTCTATACAATTGTCCACACCCAAATCTCCTCAAGCCATGTCTATCCTAGACCACGATTTTTGGGGAATTGAAAAAAAGGTATATTCCATTTTTCCCGGGTGTCTTTCTCTCCATAAGTCTAATAAATTAAAAAATTTCAAAAAATTTGTTTGGTAAGATTTTCCTGTCCTGTGTTTTCCTCTTTACTGTTTTATAGTCCTTTTGTGTGTTATGAATTGCATTATAATCTATAATACAAATGTTTTTTCCTCCTAGTTGTGTTATTTGATCACTTATTTTTTGATAGAATTCTGATTGATTTGAATTTGGGGCATATATCACCATCAAGACTGCGGGTTTTTGCCCAATTTTAATTTTCAGATTAAGAATTCTTCCATCTGGATCTGCGTATATTAATTCAGGTTGTAATCTCTCTCTTACATAAATTGCTATTCCTCTTTTTTTTTTGTCTGCTAAAGCAGTAAACAGTTTTCCTAGTTTTTTGTTTGGAAGTAAGTTTCGATCTTGGTTTCTAATGTGAGTTTCCTGCAAGCAAATTATATCTGCTTCTTCTTTCTGAAGTTTATTCATCGTTTGTTTTCTTTTAATAATAGAGTTTAACCCGTTTATATTGACTGAAAATATTTTGAGAAGTTTCATTACGTTTTTTTAATATATATACAGTATATATATATATATATATATATATATATATATATATATATATATATATATTTCTTATTTTATTTCATTTTTCCCCTTTCCCCTTTTAAAACTGATTGTTTAACTCTTTATTTATTTATTCGTTGATGTTCCTTTTCCTTCTTATTGATATTTTCGTGTCTTCTTATTGTTTTTTTTGCTGCCGCTCTTGTTGTCACTCTGTCTTCTTTTTTTGGACTAAGGTCTTTCTCTCTTTCTACGCTTTGTTGCCTTTGTTCTCTTTCCTCCTTCAGAACCGGATGCATTTTCTCCTTCCAAGTATTGAAAAATGAAGTTGTCTGCCTTTTCAAATGAGTTTATCTTAAATTTTTTACCTTTCCAGGTTATCAACAGTCCCTCTGGAATTAGCCACCTGAATGGTATCTCTTTTCTCATCAATTTTGCTGTCAAAAAGTGAAATTCTCTACGCCTCTCTCTAATTCTTTTAGGTACCTGTTTTAGTATGGTTATCTCTTTATTGTTCCACATTATTTGCTCATTTCTAGTACTTCTGTAAATTGCATCTCTTGCTGGCCTTTTTGTAAAACGAATGTGTACCTCTCTTGGGACTCTGTTTTTCTTTGCATAGTTAGTCTGTATTCTAAAGACCTCATCTATATGATTCCTTACTTCATCTTCATCTAGTTGTAGGTTATCTGTTAGTATCTTCACCATTTTGGTAGGTAAGTCTTCTTCAGCTTGCTCAGGTACGTTTTGGAAGCGGAGATAATATGAAGATTTTTCCATCTCTAACACTGCAATGGCACCCTCCAGCTCCTTATTTGCCGCTTTCAATCTTCCTTCGGCATGTACAATATTATCGTCAGTTTTAATTATATTGGCTTCCACACTTCTGATTCTACGTTCATGATTGTTGATCGCATCTTGGACACCTTCCATTTTTTGCCTCTAGATCCTCTATCTTCCCTGCCATTTTGTCAAAGTTCTTGTTAGTTTCTTCTTGGTTTCTTATCATTGTTTCCTGAGTTATAGTTGATGATTCTTGGCTTCTCGCCATAAATTCTTGTATAAGGTCAAGTGAGGCCTGTATTGATTGAAGAGTTGGTAACTGAGTCTGTTTATCTGTAGAGGTCATCTTCGTGTTCAGCTTTGAACTTGAAACGTTTGGACTTCCTGCTGTAGTTGTTTTTTTTAATGATTTGGTGAAGGTTGTTGACATACTTGAAAGGACGTTCCACGTCTTTCTTTGTTATTGGATGTTTAATAGTATAAAATAGGTGGAATATCTACCTTAGGATTGTTTAAATCTCAGTTGGTAAAATATATGTTTTTCTGGGGGTTTTTAAAGTCACTTCTTTGGGTAGTAATTTCCTCTTGTCTACTGGCTACACAATATTCTCAACATTCTTTGTGATGTAATTGATCTTTAGTAAAATTGATGGGTTTTTTAAAATAAATAGTAAAATGTAAGCAATAAATATTATTTAAATAAATATTATCCACAAATAGGTATCTATAATTAAATATTATCTATAAAAGCAAATTACTATAAATCTAATAGAATTATTCCCATCAATTATCAATAATACTGGCAATATAAATCTCTCTTAAATAATCTTAATTAAAGTACCATTAAATAACAGATATATTACTTATACAATCCTTCTATGTTTATTTAGATGAGTTTATAAAATTAAATTGTGTAGACTATTTATATCTATACGTTTGCACCGTCCCTCAGTCTCCTCTCAGACCATTCCTTTTTTTAAAATTTCCTCATAATATGATGTCTATCACAAAATACCATAAAATTTAATAAAATTTACTAATTTACTAATAAGATTTACTAATTATGCAGGCTTATATTATCACCGTTAATTTCACAGGCTAATTCTTCAATTCATTCAATAATTCACTGTCTCACCTTGATTAAGCCACTACTCAGATTCAATCCTTATCATTTTTCAATTCATCAAATAGTTAAATTGTCCAATAAATAAATCAATTAAATAGTTCGAACGTTTATATAGGTTAATAAATCAATTCATCCATTTCTCCTTATCTTAAATGTAACTATAAATCAATAGCAATGAGTATTATCTTCTGGTCTAATAAATACTGCCATAAATGCTACAATTAAATAAGTAAGCTTATCAAATAAACTGGTAATGAAGGTTTACAATGAAGGTGATTTAAGATGCTTTAAGATTAATAGGCAAACAAGCTTAGTTCAGATTAGAAATATAAAAACATTAGATGAAAATTTCAACTTTCCACGTGGAGCTGATGTCTCTGTTCTTCCTGTTTCCTGCTTTTGGGTTTTCTCTCGTCGTCAAATCCCCCTGTTCCTTCAGCACGTCGCCCCGGCCTCGCCCCGCCCCCAGAAAAGATTTTCAAGTCATGTGACATCTTTATTTATAATATTTTTTCATTTCTTTCGGTTCGCGCAGTCTAGTATCTAACACCAATTCTTGTTGAACCTGTGGTTGTTTCTTTTTAACTTCTTGTGTTTCTTCCCTTTCCTTGCTGGTGGGCCCCCTTTCTTCTTCTTTACCCTTGAGTTCTATCTGAAGTTGATCAATCTTGTCCAACTCACTTTGTGCAAAGAAAGCTCTTGCTTGGTCCACACTCTCTATCTTAATTTTAATTGCTTGCCAGGTCAAGGTGAGGCCTTCCGGTACCAGCCATCGAAAGACAATGTTCTTTTTAATTAATACACTTGTGAGGAAGTATTATTCTCTTCTGCTTTCTCTTACCCTCTTAGGAACTTGTTTCAGAATCGTGATATCTTTCCCTTTGTGTTTCCAAGTCTGATTTCTTGCCTGTTTTAAGATATCATCTTTGATTATTCTTCTTGCAAACTTAATGTGTACAGTGATCCCCCGGTTATTGCGTCCCCAACCATTGCGAACAGGGTAATTTGCGAATTTTGAACCCGGAAGTCAAAATACCATCTATGCATGCGTGCCCTTTTTTCTATGGGCACGCATGCGTAGATGGCGCCGGGCAGATCAGCTGCTGGGCGGCTTCCCTGGGTCTTCCCCCTCTTGCTGGCGGGAGGGCGAAGCCCCCCCCAGCACCCGCTCGCCCGCCCTTCGCCCTTCGCCCGGCCACCCGCTCGCCCACCCCGCTCGCCCTTTGCCCTTCGCCCGGCCGGCTCCGATCGTTTTAAAGCAGGCGCGCCGTTCTCCGCTGACTTCTAAAGCGGGGAAGTTCGCTAGGAGTCAGCGGAGAACGGCGCGCGTTTTAAAGCAGGCGCGCGTTTTAAAGCAGGCGCGCGTTTTAAAGCAGGCACGCGTTTTAAAGCAGGCGCGCCGTTCTCCGCTGACTTCTAAAGCGGGGAAGTTCGCTAGGAGTCAGCTGAGAACGGCGCGCGTTTTAAAGCAGGCACGCATTTTAAAGCAGGCGCGCCGTTCTCCGCTGACTTCTAAAGCGGGGAAGTTCGCTAGGAGTCAGCGGAGCCGGCGCGCCTGCTTTAAAACGATCGGAGCCGGCCGGCTCCGATCGTTTTAAAGCAGGCGCACCGTTCTCCGCTGACTCCTAGCGAACTTCCCCGCTTTAGAAGTCAGCGGAGAACGGCGCGTCTGCTTTAAAACGATTGGAGCTTTCCAATGAGTCCCGAAGACAAACGTCAAACTTCCGCGTTTGTCTTCGGGACTCATTGGAAAGCCGCGCCGGTGTTTTAAAACGTTGCCGCCGACATGGGGGGCTTGCTAGCACCCCCCCAAACCCGGGTTGGGGGTTTGGGGGGTGCTAGCGAGCCCCCCATGTCGGCGGCGACGTTTTAAAACACCCGCGCCGCCCCCAATCTTCGGCTCCTCACTAGCGCTGCGGAAGTTAAAAACACCATCTGCACATGCGCAGATGGTGTTTTTATTTCCGCAGCGCTACTTCGCGAAAACCTGCTCGTTGCGGGGGGTCCTGGAACGGAACCCTCGCAACGAGCGGGGGATCACTGTACTTCTCTTGGTAAGTTGTGCCTTCTTACATATCCTGTTTGGACTCTGTAAACCTCATCTATTTCTCTTATCAGATCTCCTGGGTCAGCTTGTAAGATTTCACCTATTATTTCTGCCATTTTTGCAGATAAATCTTCATCTCTTTCTTCCTCTATATTTTGGAATCTCAAGCCATGTGATGCGGATTGGAGTTCAAGATAGGTTATTGCTTCATCAAAGCTTCTGCAGGCTGCATAATTATGTTCTTCATATTCTTCTACCTTCTGTCCCATGTCTTGGACTTTTTCTTCTGTTGCTTTTATTCTTTTTTCATTTTCTTGTAAATTTTGTTGTATTACTTTCATATTTCCACCCATTTATCTAGGTCCCCAGCAATTGGGTTTCAGGCCCGGTTACAGCACGGAAACTGCTTTGGTCGCGTTGATGGATGATCTCTGGTGGGCCCGGGACAGGGGTTTATGCTCTGTCCTGGTGCTTCTTGACCTCTCAGCGGCTTTCGATACCATCGACCATGGTATCCTTTTGCGCCGGCTGGAGGGGTTGGGAGTGGGAGGCACTGTTCTTCAGTGGTTCTCCTCCTACCTCTCTGGTCGGTCGCAGTCGGTGTTAGTGGGGGGCCAGAGGTCGACCTTGAGGTCTCTCCCTTGTGGGGTGCCTCAGGGGTCAGTCCTCTCTCCTCTGCTATTCAATATCTACATGAAACCGCTGGGTGAGATCATCCAAGGGCATGGGGTGAGGTATCATCAGTACGCTGATGACACCCAACTTTACATCTCCACCCCATGTCCAATCAACGAAGCAGTGGAAGTGATGTGCTGGTGTCTGGAGGCTGTTGGGGCCTGGATGGGTGCCAACAGACTCAAACTCAACCCTGATAAGACGGAGTGGCTGTGGGTTTTGCCTTCCAAGGACAATTCCACCTGTCCATCCACCACCCTGGGGGGGATTATTGACCCCCTCGGAGAGGGTCCGCAACTTGGGCATCCTCCTCGATCCACAGCTCACATTAGAGAACCATCTTTCAGCTGTGGCGAGGGAGGCGTTTGCCCAGGTTCGCCTGGTGCACCAGTTGCGGCCCTATTTGGACAGGGACTCACTGCTCACAGTCACTCATGCCCTCATCACCTCGAGGTTTGATTACTGTAATGCTCTCTACATGGGGCTACCTTTGAAAAGTGTTCGGAAACTTCAGATCGTGCAGAATGCAGCTGCGAGAGCAGTCATGGGCTTCCCTAGGTATGCCCATATTATTCCAACACTCCACAGTCTGCATTGGTTGCCGATCAATTTCCGGTCACAATTCAAAGTGTTGGTTATGACCTTTAAAACCCTTCATGGCATTGGACCAGAATATCTCCGAGACCGCCTCCTGCCGCACGAATCCCAGCGATCGATTAGATCCCACAGAGTGGGTCTTCTCTGGGTCCCATCAACTAAACAATGTCGGTTGGCAGGCCCCAGGGGAAGAGCCTTCTCTGTGGCGGCCCTGACTCTCTGGAACCAGCTCCCCCCAGAGATTAGAACTGCCCCTACCCTCCTTGCCTTTCGTAAACTCCTTAAAACCCACCTTTGTCATCAGGCATGGGGGAACTGAAATATCTCCCCTGGGCCTATACAATTTATGTATAGTATGCTTGTGTGTATGTCTCTTTAATAATGGGTTTTTAAAAATATTTTAAATTGTAAATTTATTAGATTTGTTATAAACTGTTTTTTATTGTTTTGTGAGCCGCCCTGAGTCTACGGAGAGGGGCGGCATACAAATCTAATAAACATAAACATAAACATTTCACTCATGCTCCCTTTGACTTCGCCAATTTCAGTTTTAAGTTCACTGATCTCTTTCTTAATCTCTGTTTTCAGAGTGCCCATCTCATTTTTCATCTCTTGTTTCATTTCTTCAAAATATTTTTTCACTTCCTCTTTATTTGTTTCTACTTGGGTTTTTGTCTGGGTTTGCGTTTTCTGCATGAAATCTTGAATACCTGCTAGTGTGTCTTGAATGGAGATTTAATTCTGCAGGTGGCTTTTCTTTCTCTTTCTCTTTTTCTTTGGCTAACATTGTTGTTATTGTCCTTTGTTGTAGTGGAGATGATGTTGGAGATACTTTAGGTGTGGGACGCGGTTCTCCATGGTACAGCCGCGGGGCTTTCCCTACCCTCCGGGGCAGTGGCGATCTGCCCCGAGGGATCTGGGAGACTCCCTGTTCTGTGTCGAGCACTCCGGGCTCCGATGGAGCACAAATATGTGCCCTGTAGCAGGGAAAAGGTGTAGCGAAGACGGAGCGATGTCTTCGCCCACCCGGCGAAGTCGAGCGTCACCTATCCTTATCTTTTCTACCTTCCCATACTGGTATTGTGTTTATATTGCTTTGTTGTTTGTATGTACACTAAAAACTTAAGCACCAGAGACAAATTCCATGTGTGTAATTGCACTTGGCTTATAAAATATTCTCTCCTCTTTCCTTTCTATTATTTCTATTTTTATATTTCCAGCAATTGAAGAGGGAGTGAAAATGTCAAGATAGTGGCCATAGCCATGCAAATTAAGTTCCATCTCTTTTTTATGTATTGTAAAAAGATTAAAAAAATGTCTTCAATCACATGGTTGGGAATCAGTGTCAATTTTTCTAACCTCTATGAATATCCCTACCAGCAATTCTAGTTTTGGTCAAATAAAGACCAACGTAAGTCAATAAATCAGAATTCAGCAAGTGTTTGCAATATCTCTAGTTTTGCATTTGAGGATGCCACTATCAAAATACAGTTTAAAGAATAATAATGAATTATGTCAGGTATAATTTATACTCTACTTCCCTTCTCTCCCACATTCCCTGTATGGGATAGATACTCCCCCTTCCCCTACCAGACTATGTCCAAATTCTTTAAAAGAATATGCTAAATCAAAGCTAACTTAAGCAGTTAAAGATAACCATCCAAAGCAATACTTTCCTTTCAATGGAAGCAAAGATGAAAGTTAAATTGCTCCTTAGAAATCAAATCCTTTTAAATGGGGAATGCCTTCCCATGTGGTGTGGTGGGAGTTTTTTTCTCAATACCTCTAGGGCAGTATATTTCAAAGTTGGCAACTTCAAGATGTCTGGACTTCATTTCCCAAAATATCACAGCCAGCACACTTTTAAATCTGCATATCTTGCTAAGTTAGAAAAACATTTCTCTATAGCTTCATCACAACTATCAAGTTATCTAAAATGCTTTTCAGGAATATAAATTCTTATCCATACCCTGTAGTCTCCGAGTTGATTTTGTAATTCTGCCTGATGACCATCTTCTACCTCTTTGCCTTGATGTTTCTCCAACAGAGGCAAGAATTGCCGGAGGGTAGAGGTACAGTATCTATTCCAACGTGTCAAGTGGTTTGGCCGCCATTCCATGATTTTTTCTTTTAATATCTTCTCAAGCCTGTATTTATAATTTTTTTGAAAATGTTAAATCTGCATTTGAAATTCTGAGGGTTTTCTGCAACTGTTTTTGATGTAGAACATCAAGAATGAGTTAGCCAGAATCATTTTCAATTGGAGTGGCATATTTGTCTCTGTAGACCAAATAGTAAACTATAGAAATGTGATTTCTAGCTTCTCTGTATAAAATGTTTGATTTCTGAAAATATGCTGGAAATGCTAGAGTTTAGATGCCTACATTTTTGAAATGTAACATAAACCTCACACCAGAAATTGTCACTTTACTTAGGGAACTAGATAAGAACAGGATTCAACATCTGTCTTATCTGACTTACAACATGTTAGCAATAGCACTTTTTAACAGAGCCAGCAAATGTTAAATGATCTGTTAGAAAGTCAAAAATCTAAATTTGGACATTTTTTCCTTTTAAAAATCTGTAGTAAAACTGATACTATTGTGATCTAAAAAACATGTTTCATGTACACACTTATGCCCATAGAATATGCAAGCTATATATGTACCAAATGTAAACAAATCAAGTTACTAGAAGAAAAAGTAAAGGGTATAAAAGAAACTACCATATTTTTCAGAGTATAAAATGCACCTTTTTTCTCCCTAAAAGAGGCTTAAAATTTGGGTGCGTCTTATACTTGAAATGTAGCCTTTTCAAAGCTTTTTCCCCCAGCCCTGACTAAATGTTAACAATCTTCCTGGTTTCCTATTCCCTCCGAAGGAGGTTTTTTTCCTGCCCTAAGTCTTTGTAAGCTTGCTTTCATACCTACTCCCTATGTAAAAAAGCTTTTTCAGCTGTGTTGTGGTTAGCTCTGGCCCAGCTCCTGCCCCAAGGAATGTGCAGATGGATGTGGGGGAAACATCCACATGCCGCAGGCCTGTTTTGCTCTCGATGGAATCTGCCGACGAAGCCTCCTCTGACCAAGGAAGCATGAGTGACAAGGAAGAGGGGAGTTTGGCAGACAGCCCAGGAGGAGATCAATCATCTGTATCATCCCTGGATTCTGAACAAGAATTCATGACACATCCACGCATGCGTAGAGTGATGCATAGGAGACAACAACTGAAAGATTATTACAAGAGAAAATGAGGCCACCTGTGGTTGGGTGGGGCTGCTGTAATTAGTGCTACAGATAAAAGTGCATTTTGGTGTTTTAGCCTCATGGCAGTTTATCTGATTCATGGTTTCGTCGAGATCGTGGTTTTTGTGCTGTTCAAGATTGTGCAGGGACTCTCAGGACTTTAGAATTGGACTCAATTTCCCAGTTATTGGGTGAGCAATTTGATTGCATTTAACCTGTGCCTTGTGTGTACCAGAAAATCCCCTTGACATTTAAAAAGGGAGCTTCCTGTTTTTCTGTTTATAAAAACTTTTGGGTTTTCCTTTTATCGTGTGGTGCATGTCTTCCTGGACTAATTACCCTGTAATTACGAGCGGTTGAAACACGCCGGCAGAACAAGCTGTAACCAGGGGATAAAATAATGTGCTGAAGCTGAATAGACTAAGGACTCTAGCCAGATGAATACCTGGTGGGTAGATTTCCCCCCTTATTTTCCTCTCCCAAACTAAAACTAAAACGTGTCTTATACTCCGTTGCATCTTATACTCCAAAAAATATGGTATCTGCTCTGAAACTCAACCTACAAAACGAGAAACCTCAACCCTTGCATAAATATGCCCAAATTTAACATAATAATGATCAAACAATTTCTAAAAGAATTGATCCCTTAGAGGAAGAAAACAGATGGAAACATGTCACTCATAGAAAAAAACAAAAAGCTAGTACAAAAGCCATCCGACTCAACCCACTATGATGCAGCCCCACTGATGCTAGGCAATCAATTTTATGGACTCTCCCTAGAAAGAAACATGTAATGTCCCTAAAAAAATAGCACTATCAAATGCTTCTAAATACCCCAAACCTTCCTAAGGAAAAAAGGAGAGTGTTGGTGATAGGAGATTCAACTCTCAAGGGAACAGAACCAGCTGTCTGCAGACCAGACAGTCACTCCAGAGTGGTATGTTGTCTCCTGGGAGCCAAAATCAAAGATGTGGCTGAGAACCTAACCAAAATAAGAAAACCCACAGATTACTAACCTTTTCTACTACTATGTGTAGGGACAAATACAGTGCATTTTAGCCAATTTGTACCTATTTAGGAGAACCATTTATTAATTTTCTAAGCAATTCGGAGAACCAGTTGTTAGAAGAAATGTTTTGATTTTTTTCCCTGCACTTTACAGGACTAATCTTGTAAGGCAGTCAGAAATTCCAGTTTCCAAAAAGGCCAATTGCCCCTTCAAAAAGCACCTTTTGTTCTGGATCTGGGCTGGGATCAGGGTGACTGTTCCAATAGTAAGAGCTTTACAGGCTGGTAATTTTTAAAATAACATTTATTTTTCGTTCCGCATTGGATCTCATTATTACAGCTCCAGCACGGGAACATGCATTTCAACTCTTACAGACTAAATTACAAAGTTGTCATTCTTTTAAATAACAAGTTGTCTACTACAAAACATATTCTTATCTCTGAGTCAGGTTCACGCTGTTAAAAAGCAGTTTATAATGCAATTTAAACATTCACTTATTCAGAGAGACAACATAAAACACCATCTTTGTTTTCTAGCACTTTGAAGAAAGTGTTCATCTCTTCCATTGAATTCCGGAAGTGATGTAATTAATTAATTAATTTACACACTCTGAATAGCATATTAAAACCTCTTCCCCCCAATTTCGTCCTTTCTTTTCTGCAACCGTCTGAACTTTGGATTTAACCAAGGGCTGTCTTCTATACTCCCATTATCAGAAGAAACATGACTCTGCATGCTTTCGTTGGACAGCTGTTCTGTTTCACTTTCCTCACTAGCTTCTCCCATATCTCTTAAATCAGGGTAATTGACAGCTTCTACATCATCTTCGTCTTCTGAATCTGACATTTCTAAAGGCTGACAAGGAACACACACAACACCTTTGGTGTTTTTACATTGCTTTGGAGTGGCCATTGCTCACTGATAGCAAGATTAAAAAATAGGAAGTATGGATCCTCCAAATTTGTTTTAGTTTTGTCACATGATAAGACTTAGTAAGAATGGCACCAGGCTTGAAGTTTATATATCTGTGGCATGTACTAATTTTATGGTGATCATGACAGGCTTGGGAGGCTTGAAACTGGGTCCCATATATAATTTGTTAATTTGTCTCTTTAGCTTTGTAGTCCAAATATGCCCATCCACTTTCTGGAGAGCTTAAATGACCTCTCTACTAAAGGGTTTCTTTATGAGCAAGAGTGGGCTGCTGCTGCTGTACTTTTTGGAGTATAAGGCACACTCCCCACAAAGTGGATGAAAATTGAAGTGCTTGCACCAAATGTTGCTGTGGCATCACCCACTGGTCCCCAGCCTTTGGCCATTTTCAGCCTCCACAAATCACATTTTTGGCCTTCACACAGCCCATTTTAGACCTGTTCAGGCTATGGGGATTATCAAAGCCCATCGCTGCCCTCACGCATCACATTTTTGGCTTCCACGCATCACATTTTTGGCCACCGTTCTTTCCATTTTAGACCCATTCCAGAATGCAGGGATTCCCATAGGATATTGCCCCCATTTGCTGTTTCTATGCATTGCATTTTTGGTCATTGTGCATCACATTTTCTGCCTTGACATGTCCCATTTTTTACCTTCATACATCACATTTTGGCTGGTTTCAGGTGGCAAGGATTGCTGCTGCCGTCAATCCCCACTCCTGAAACAGCCAAAAATGGGGTGGTGCAGAGGTCAAAAATGCAATGCACATAGTCCAAAAATGATGCACAGAAGCTGTGGTGTTCCCCTCAGCCTTGAACAATATTTTGGGAGGCCAATCCAATTGCCAATCAGCTGTTCATGATAAATCAGGTTGTGATAATGTGCTGAAGCTGACCAGGATGTTTGGTGTTTTTTGCAAGGATGCTAGCCAGATGAATACCAGTGGATGACAGTAGGCAGAAGCAGAATTTTTTTTCCTATCTCAAAAAGGTAGGTGCAACTTATATTCTGGGTCATCTTAAACTTTAAAAAATACAATAGTTATCATTGCATCTTAAGTATTTTAATCCCTTACGGTGCTGGTACCCTGCCTGATTTGTAACAGGTATTTCTAACCTAATGATTAGCGAACACTGGAAAAAAACTGGATAAATTGCTGGACATTTGCTTGGGTTTTGAACAGAGATTTATTAAAGTAGAAAGTACAATGGATGAGTTGGCTTCAGAAGTAAAGCAAATTAAAAAGGAGGAGGAATCCTCTGCTGGAAAGATACTGAAAGTTGAAAAACAAGTGACGAATTACGATGGAAAAATAAAACAAATGAATGATAGAATTGCTAATTTGGAGGACCGACAGAGAAGGAGGAATTTGCATTTACGTGGGTTCAGAATGGATTCTGCCTCTGATTCAAAGTTAACAGAAGCTGTCTGTGCTTGGTTAAATAAACAGACAGGCGTACATGTCAGCTTGGAAGAATTATTGCGAGTTCACTGGGGCCCCCAGAAGAGACGGGAGGCAGAGGAACATAATCGTCGCTTTCCTCAGTGAAAAAAAAGCAGAGATGATTTATAAATCTTTGAAGACTTCTACGAGCCTTAAACAAGACGGAAATGAGATAAGGGTTCTGAAGGATCTTTCTTGGGAAACTCTGAGAGCGAGAGCTGTTTTGAAACCAATTGCAAGCCGGTTATATCAAAGTGGAACCAGATTTAGCTGGGGCTACCCAGTGGCCATCTTGGTGTTCCAGGAAAATAAAATGTACAGAGCACGTTCATTGGAGGAGGGAAAGGGTTTATTGGATCAACTGGGGATTAAGTTTGATGAAACTGGAGCACTAGTATATGAAGGAGAAGAGGCTTTTGACGGTCGGAGTACCCCAGACGAGGAGGAAAGACGAAGGGAAGAGCAGCTGAAGGAGTTAAGCGGGCAGGTGGAGGCCATCAGAAAGGAGTGGAGAAAAACACGGGCTCTGCGTGAGAAGAGAGCCAGAAAGTGATGGTGTTTGGTCCCTTGTCTTGTTGTGAAAAAAAAAAGAAAGGAAAAGAATTATTACTATTGTTATTATTATTATTATTCTTTTTCTTGGAGATGCCTTGGGATTCCTGTATATCTGTCATTCAGTGGGGGAAGTCTAAGGGGAGAAAAAGGTGGTTTAAGAATTTAAAATTAAAGAAGGAATTGTTTAAAGGAGAAAGGAGGGGGGGGAAGAAGTTTTCTCTTTATTATAATTAAAAAGGGTTGAAAGAGGAGCTAGTCGAGTGGGAACGCAATCCAGAGAATGTGCCTCATGTATGGGCAAGTTTTTTTCTTGTCTTCTCCCCACTCAGTGGGGGGAGCACAGGGGGAGGCACGTTTGGGGGGGGTAATAGGGGTAAAGAAAGGGGGGGGGAAATAAACCAAGGGCAAAACAAGAGAGGAAAAGGGTGATTTTGGTATATTATGATGGAGTGTAAGATAATGGTTTTAAATGTGAATGGTTTGGGATCGGATTTGAAACATTTTAGGATATTAAGGATGGCTAAGCAATATAAGGTGGATATTATGATTTTGACAGAAACACATAAAAGAAGGGGAGGAAGGGATAAATTGATTAATGATAGAAATTGGAAATGGGTGTTTGAATCGAGAGGAACACAAAAAAGCCGAGGCACAGCGATTCTGATTCATCAGAGGGTTAATTTTGAAGAGGTGGGAATTCAGAAAGACAGAGAAGGAAGGTGGATATTTGTTAAAGGGAAAATAAATCAAAAGAAGCTGACATTAGCAGCAATTTATGCCCCAAATGTGAAAACAAAACAATTTATAATAAATACTAAGAGGAAGTTAGACAACTTTATGGAGGGCTCAACTTTTTTGGCAGGAGATTTTAATATGCAATTAACAAATGGGACTGCAAATAGCAGGATGTTACATTTAAACAGACTTAATATGGTAGATCTACATGTAGATATTTTAAACAGAGCTACATATTATTCAGCAAGATATCATATATTTAGCTGCATAGACTACATATTAATGAATAGGGGAGGCAATATACAAGTTAAAAAAGTAGACATTAAAAGTATATGGATATCAGATCATGCCCCACTATTGGCAGAATTGGAAATAGGTCAGGAACGTAATCAAAGAATTTGGAGATATAATGCAGTTGTAACTGCTAGGGAACAAGATAAAGAGAAATTGCAAACAGAGTTATCAGAATATTTTAGAATTAATGATGTGGGTGGTATTAAACAATCAATTGTATGGGATGCATGTAAGGCCTTCATGAGGGGACAATGTATATGTATGGAAGCGGATATTAGGAAGAGGTGGGGTAGAGAGAGGGAAAGGAAGATAAGGGAAATAGATTTGATACAAGAGCAGTTAAGATTAACGAAAAGTAGAGATTGGAATAGTTTATTGAAATTGAAAAAGAAACAATTGATGGTGTATGATGAGATTAAATAGAACAAGATGAGAATGACGATGCGACAAAAAATACAGAGCTGGGGGACAAGATCAATGCAGCAAATGGCGAGATATCTGAAGAAGAGGAAAGAAAAATCATGTATTTTAGCATTGAGGGACACTAGTGGAGTGGTTAGATATGGTAATGACCAGTTAGAGGAGATAATGAGGAAATATTATGAAGATTTGTATAAAGAGGAGCAAGTGAAGATAGGAGTCCTCAAGGTTGGGAAAATAGTAAGTGAAGAAGATAAACAAATTTTGAATGCAGAAATTACACAAGATGAAATTGCTAGAGTAATTAAAGGGTTAAAACAAGCCAAAGCACCGGGCCCAGATGGGTTTACAGGGAATTCTATAAAACTTATGTGAATGTGTTGTTGCCGCATTTGGGGAAATTGTTTAATAATATATTGTTAAATCGTGATATCCCGCAGACATGGAAGCTTTCAGAAATTGTTACTATTCCGAAGATGGGTCGAGATTTAAGAGAGCCTGGGTCTTACCGTCCGATCAGTTTGGCAAATCAGGATTATAAAATATTTATGAAAATACTGGCAAATAGATTAGAAAATATTTTACCAAAAATAATTGAAGAGGATCAATATGGATTTGTGAAGGGAAGGAAAATAAGTGAACAATTAGAAATGTAATGAATGTGATGCACCATGCTACCGCTACTAAAAGGAAATTGGGAATTTTGAAATTAGATGTTTATAAAGCTATTTATATAAATTATGTAACGAACTAAATATGGGGGGGAAATTTTGTGAAACTATAAAAGAGATTTATAAAGGAAATGAAGCATATATAAGAGTGAATGGACAAAGAACGCAGAGTATTAAAATATTTAACGGCACCAAGCAGGGATGCCCTTTATCTCCAAAATTATTTGTAATAGCAATAGAGATCTTAGCTAATAAGATAAGACAAGATAACACTTGGGCAGGATATAGAATAGGGGAATTAGAAATGAAAATAAATTTATTTGCAGACGATGCAATTATATTGACCCAGACCCCGATGGAGATGATTAAAGGTATAATAAATATTTTACAAGAGTTTAAGCAGGAATCGGGACTGTCGGTTAATATGGAAAAATCAGAGATTATGTGTTTAAATATAGATCCGAGAGAACAGATAGAAATTAGGAAAGAATCAGGGTTGAAATTAGGACTTAAAAAAATAAAATATTTGGGAATTTGGTTATTGAAAAACCCAGTGAAAATTGAAGAGATTAATTATAGATTAATATGGAGGAAAATGTTGAAACAAATGAGGAGCTGGAAAGATAAAAAGCTAAGGAGACTCTCTAAAATAAGAGCTTTAAAAATGATTATAGTTCCCAGGATGATGTACCTATTTCCGGTGCTGTCGGGGGGGCTATCGGTATGTAAGGTTAAAGAGTGGGACAAAAAACTAAATTATTGGATTGAAGAAGACAAGAGACCAAGAATAAGAAAAAAGTGGTTAATTGCGAATGATGCATAGTTCCTTTTAAATATCATAAAATTTATTTATTTATTTATTTATTAGATTTGCTGACCCTCTCCATAGACTCGGGGCGAAATCCTCTTAACAGCCTTCCAGTGATATTCTGTTGGCTCCTTGTTATACCGCTCCAACTAATTAACATTATACATGATATCAGGCCGTGAGCAAAGTTCCAAATAAGACAAGATTCCAACCAGAGAACGATACAATTCCCTATCAACAGCCTTTCCTGCTGTATTGCTGTGCACAAAGCAACTCTCCATCGGAGTCCGGGCAACTTTACTACCTGACCCTTCAGACTCGCTTCCAGCACTGCTAAGCAGTCTCTGGCAGCAACCTTCTTCTCTGCAAACAAAGGAGCCTGAACAATAACTTTTTTACTTGTCCCTTCAGGGTGTTCTACTCTGTTCCATCCAGTCTGTTCTAGACACTTGGCGCTTGCACTATAACTGCACACACCAGTGTTCTTCTCCCAGAACTTAAAAGATCTATGGTTATTATGATAACCAACAAAATACAACAACCTAGCTCGATGTTGCCCTTTTCTCCGAACTTGAGATGGAGAAAAAACTGCGGAGAGGGGTGGCATACAAATCTAAATAATAATAATAATAATAATAATAATAATAATAATAATAATAATAATATGCACCCATGCTGGTGCTCCAAACACATGAAGATAGCTCAAATCAGGCTTCTTACCATACCACCTAATAAATGGTATCTCTCCAGTAGCTGAGTGAACATTGTTTAAGACCACATTTGCACACAGCAATGCCTCAGACCACACCTATTCTGACAAACCAGAATCCCTAATCATGGTTCTCATAATGGCCTGTAGCATTTGGCCTCTCCTCTCAACAAATGCATTATGCTGTGGCCTATAAGGCGCAGACAGGCTATGTTCTATACTACAACCCTTCAGCAAGTCAATTCTGTTTGTAAATTCTGTTCCGCTATCAGAGACCACACTAACAACCTTCTTATTCATTTTTCTTTCCACAAATATCAGCCAGTCACTAAACAACCTATAAGTATCTGCCTTCGTCTTCATTGCATACACAAAGCCAAACCTGGAATAATGATCCACAATGCTCAAAATAAACTGTTAACCATCATAGCTACTTGTTCTCAATGGACCTATTACATCAATAAACACTAGTTCCAAGATAGCCTTAGTTTTAAAATCTTCATAACGGTTTGCAGGGGTAACCTTGCTTTTCTCTTCATGGCAAATCTTGCAATCTACATATTTTGAACATGGTTTAAGTTTGATACCATCAACAAACCCAATTATCTTTTTCACCAATTGAAAGTTCAAATGCCCCATTTTTCTGTGCATAAACGGAATACAATTATCATGAGGTTTTATATTGCTAAACATGGCATTTGTCTTTACATTAATTACATATAAACCATCTTTAAACTCAGCAACAATTTTACACCCCTCTTTTTCAATAATGAAATGATCATTTTTGAATAATACCGTATAACCCATCTTGGTTAATACTTTAACAGACATCAGATTATACTTTGCCTGAGGAATATATAACAAGAATATTGCTTCTTTAAAACACAGACAGTGAGCATTTCCCTCCCCAGAAGCATTAATTTTCCAGCCATTAGCTAAACAAATATTTTCCCTACTGGCATTTAGCTTCTCAAAACATTGATTGAACAATGCGTAGACCCACTGTCAAGAACCCACAAACCACTCTTAACATTCCTGGTTTGTTTTATATTCCTGGTAGCCACAAAGATATCACCAGGTTTTTCTTTCCGTCAACAAAACTTTGCAATATGTCCTTGTTTTTTACATTTGTTCTAACAGAAATGTTTCTAGCTACAAAAAGCTTTTTCTGCTGAGGTTTTTCTTCTTTAATTAAACTGCAAACAGTCTGCGAATATTAACTTCTTCCAGCAAATGCCCAGTAATCTCAGTTAAAGTCAGTTCATCTTTGGACAATTGCATATGTGCACCAACAGTGTCCTGCACATATATCTTTTGCAAAATGTCCCAACACTTGGCAACTGAGCTCTCACCACGAATGTGAGTTAATTGCTGGTATGCAAGCATAAGACCAATTACTGTAAATATTGGAACAATGTAATAATAGAATATTGATAATGGTTATGCTTATTTGGAATGATTAAGATGTTTATTGTTTTAAATATTTGCAGGGGAGGGGTGGAGGAGAAGAAGGGAAAGGAAAGGAGTCTTCGGAGAGGGGCGGCATACAAATCTAAGTAATAAATAAAAAAAAATAAAAATAATAATGAGAATGAATTTTATAGCTAATAAGGTTTTATCACAGATTATGGAAATTACACAAGGATGAATTATGATATAGAATTATGAAAATAGAAAATAATGATGTTTATATTAGAATATTTTTATTTTGAAAAGAACAGTAAATAATGATAGTGTAAATTATTGACTATAGAATTTATGGAAGTACAGAATTTAAGCAAGATATGCAGATTATGATTTATTAATTATATTTTTTATAAACTTATAAAAAGTTATAAACTATTTTGATTTAGAGAGGGAACAATGTTTTTATTGGGATTACAGTGGTTTAAACTAGAATAAGATATGAGGTTTTTAATGGGTTTATTGTTCTATAAAAGGGACTAGGCAGGAGGATCTTACTGAGTTCAGAGTAATTTTTTATAGAAATAGGGCATGATGATTCCACTGGGTTTACAGTGATACAATTAGAGTAGGGCATGATGATTCTGCTGGGTATGCAGCGATATAATTAGAGTAGGGTATGATGATTCTACTGGGTTTACAGTGATATAAGTGGAGAAGGAAATGAGTTTACCATTTCACTGAGTCTACAGTGATATGAATTAGAGTAGGGTTGGAGGGTTTTATGGGTTAACTTTTGAAACATAAAAATCCACAGGGTATGATGACTATAATGGGCTCTATAAGGAATGTATGAAAGAAAAAGAAGAAAGATAATTTTTTTCTCTTTCTCCTTTTTCTTCTTTTCTTTGTTTTTCTTTTTTTCTCTCTTCCTCTTTTTTCCTTTTTAAATCTTTTTCTATTTTTTGATTTACCTATCAAAAGGTATTACAGTGGTCCCCCGATTATTGCGAGGGTTCCATTCCAGGACCCCTCGCAATGATCGGTTTTTCGCAAAGTAGCGGTGCGGAAGTAAAAACACCATCTGCGCATGTGCAGATGGTGTTTTTACTTCTGCCGCAGCAGCAAGGAGCCGAAGATTGGGGTTTCCCCGCCGCCCATGCAAACTCCTCGCTGCTGCCGCGCCCACCGCTTGTCTTGTCCGCCCGCCGCTTGTCCGCCGCCTGCCTGCCCGCGCACCCGCCGCTCGCCCACCCTTCGCCCGCCCACGCCGTTCGCTCGCGCCGCTTCCCAGCTGAGTCCCGAAGCCAGAAGGCAAAGGCGAACTTCCGCGTTTGGCTTCGGGACTCAGCTGGGAAGCGGCGCTGGGGTCTCCCCACCACCCACGCAAACTCCTCGCTGCCGCTCGCCCGCCCTTCGCCCACCCATGCCGTTCGCTCGCGCCACTTCCCAGCTGAGTCCTGAAGCCAAACGTGGAAGTTCGCTTCAGGACTCAGCTGGGAAGCGGCGCGGGCGAGCGTCAGCGAGGAGTTTGCGTGGGCGGTGGGGAAACCCCAGCGCCGCTTCCCAGCTGAGTCCCGAAGCCAAACGTGGAAATTCGCCTTTGCCTTCTGGCTTCGGGACTCAGCTGGGAAGCGGCGCGAGCGAACGGCGGGGCAGGCGAAGGGCGGGTGAGCGGCGGGCGCGCCGGCAGGCAGGCGGCGGACAAGCGGCGGGCGGACAAGACAAGCGGCGGGCCCGGCAGCAGCGAGGAGTTTGCGTGGGCGGTGGGGAAACTCCTCGCTGATGCCCGCCGCTCGCCCTCCCGCCAGCAAGAGGGGAAAGACCCAGGGAAGCCGCCCAGCAGCTGATCTGCCCGGCGCCATCTACGCATGCGTGGCCATAGAAAAAAGGGCGCGCA
This sequence comes from Erythrolamprus reginae, assembly GCF_031021105.1. NCBI lineage: Eukaryota > Metazoa > Chordata > Lepidosauria > Squamata > Dipsadidae > Erythrolamprus > Erythrolamprus reginae. Next base: position 38,746,014 of record NC_091956.1, on the reverse strand, counting down.
TGCGCAGATGGTGTTTTGACTTCCGGGTTGAAAAATCGCCATATAGCCGTTCACAATGATCGGGATCGCGATACCCGGGGGATCACTGTATTATCAATTGGCTTTGATAATTTGATTCATGGTGATATATGTGACACATTATTTGTATTTTTTTCCCCTTGAAATTGATACAATTCCCCCCCCTTTTTTTCCCTGTAAGAGTTAGACACAAATTAAGAACTATTGGAAGTGATTGGAAATTTTTGCTCTTTTTTCTTGTTTTATTTTTCTTTTAAATGGCAATTTTTACAAAAATAAGGTTAAGAAAAATATACAAAAATTGATATCAAGGAGATATGGAGAAAATTGAACCACTTTGGCCTTATTAATTAGATGTGATTAAGATTAGGAACAGCCTAAAATTGTATTAGCTATCAGCTTTTTAATGTCATAAGAAATTGGAGTACAGTGGAACCTCGACATACGAGCAGCTCTACTTACGAGCTACTCAAGATAAGAGCTGGGAGGGGAGCGACATTTTTGTTCGCCTCCCGAGCTCACATTCGGAATACGAGCGCCAAGGAGCTGTCTCCTGAAGCCGAACGCTAACTTCCGCGTTCGGCTTCAGGAGACAGCTCCTTGGCGCTCGTATCCCGCGTGTTTTAAAAGGTTGCAGCCGGCCTGGGGGGCTCGGGGGGGTGCTGGCAAGCCCCCCAGGCCGGCTGCCACGTTTTAAAACATGCGCGCCGCTTCGCAGCTGTCTCCTGAAGCCGAACGCTAACTTCTGCGTTCGGCGGCAGCGGAGTTTTTTTTGTTGCACGGATTAATTGACTTTACATTGTTTCCTATGGGAAACAATGTTTCGTCATACGAGCGTTCCGACTTACGAGCCTCCTTCCGGAACCAATTAGTCTCGTAAGTCGGGGTTCTACTGTAATTCTTTTTTGTCCAGATGTCAAATGTAAAGGAGGCAGCATTGGATTTAATTTGGTAAAAAATTTGGAGTCAAGCTTTATTGGAATAGTTAGAAACATAGAAACATAGAAGATTGATGGCAGAAAAAGACCTCATGGTCCATCTAGTCTGCCTTTATACTATTTCCTGTGTTTTATCTTAAGATGGATATGTTTATCCCAGGCATGTTTACATTCAGTTACTGTGGATTTACCAACCACATCTGCTGGACGTTTGTTCCAAGGATCTACTACTCTTTCAGTGAAATAATATTTTCTCATGTTGCTTTTGATCTTTCCCCCAACTAACCTCAGATTTTGTCCCCTTGTTCTTGTGTTCACTTTCCTATTAAAAACACTTCTCTCCTGAAACTTGTTTAACCCTTTAACATATTTAAATATTTCGATCATGTCCCCCCTTTTCCTTCTGTCCTCCAGACTATACAGATTGAGTTCATTAAGTCTTTTCTGATAAGTTTTATGCTTAACACCTTCCACCATTCTTGTAGCCTGTCTTTGGACCCGTTCAATTTTGTCAATATCTTTTTGTAGGTGAGGTCTCCAGAATTGAACACAGTATTCCAAATGTGGTCTCACCAGTGCTCTATATAGCAGGATCACAATTTCCCTCTTCCTGCTTGTTATACTGTACCTCTAGCTATGCAGCCAAGCATTCTACTTGCTTTTCCTACTGCCTGACTGCACTGTTCACCCATTTTGACACTGTCAGAAATCACTAACCCTAAATCCTTCCTTTCTGAAGTTTTTGCTAACACAGAACTGCCTATACAATACTCCGATTGGGGATTCCTTTTCCCCAAGCGCATTATTTTACATTTGGAAACATTAAACTGCAGTTTCCATTGCTTTGACCATTTATCTAGTAAAGCTAAATCATTTGCCATATTTCAGATGCCTCTAGGAATATCAATCCTATTGCACACTTTATAGTCCTCGGCAAATAGGCAAACCTTCCCTACCAAACCTTCCCCTATGTCACTCACAAAGATATTAAAAAGAATAGGACACAGAACAGACCCTTGGGACACACCATTTGTAACCAGTCTCTGCTCAGAATACTCGCCATTAACAACAACTCTCTGATGTCTACGCTTCAGCCAGCTGCAAATCCACTGAACTATCCAGGGATTAAGTCCAATCTTCATTAACGTATCTATCAGCTCTTTACGTGGAACTGTATCAAATGCTTTGCTGAAGTCCAGATAGGCAAAATCCATGGCACCACCTTCATCAAACACCTTTGTGACATAGTCAAAGAAATCAATAAGATTAGTCTGACATGATTTGCCTTCAGTAAAGCCATGCTGATTTGGGTCCAATAAGTTATCGGTTTTTAGCTGCTGATTTATCCTCTTTCTGAGTAGTCTCCATCATTTTAACTACAACTGATGTCAAGCTACCTGGCCTGTAATTACCAGCTTCTTCTCTACTGCCCTCTTGTGGATAGGCACAACACTGGCCATTCTCCAATCCTCAGGAACATCTCCTGTTAACAGGGATTGGTTAAACAAATCAGTCAGGGGGGTAGCAATGACAAATCTGAGTTTTTTAAGAACTCTGGGGTGGGTGCCATCTGGATCCATTGCCTTATTTATCTTTAATTGTTCAAGTTCTTCTAAGACATCGGCCTCTAAGATCCCTGGAGCTCAATCCCTACAGCTGGAAGCAATGCTATATCCATCTATAGTATTATATTGTAAGGTGTCTTTTGAGAAAACTGATCAGAAGTAGCTATTGAAATGGTCAGCGACCTTCTTATTCCCATCAATGTATGTATTATTCCCGGTGCTAAGCTTCATGATGCTGCAGTTTTTCTTCTTCTTATCAATAATATATCTGAAGAAGGTTTTATCTCCCTTCTTTACAGATTTGGCAATTTCTTCCTCTATTGAGGCTTTAGCAACATATATTATCTGTTTCGCCTCCTTCGGCCTCACTTTATACACCTCTCTGTCAGCTATACTTCCAGACTCTTTATTCCTCCTATAGGCAGCCTTTTTTTTCATTGACTATAGCCCTTACATCATTGCTAAACCATAGCGGTCTCTTCTTCCTTTTACCTTTAGTTATTTGCCTTACAAACAGTCCAATGGCTTTTAAGATGGCCTTTTTAAATACAGTCCACTGGGTGCTCGCTCCTGCCCTTTTATCCCTCCCCTTTAATTCATTATTTAAATATTCCCCCATTGCATTAAAATTTGTTTTTCTGAAATCCAATACTTTGGTTGCAGTATAGGATTGCTCACAATCAGTTTTTACATCAAACCACAAACATAGGTGGTCACTGCAACCTAAATTTTCTCCCACCTTAATCTCTGAAACCCAATTCCCATTTGTAAAAATTAAATCTAGAATATTCTCCCCTCTAGTAGGTGTCTTTTTTAAAAAAATAAATTTATTAAATATATACAATAAAAACCAAATACAGAAAGACAAAAGAGATATACATATTGTACATTTTAACATTTACACTCTACTTATGTAGTAATTGGGGAGTGGGAGAAGGGGGTTGTGAAGGGAGGGAAGTAGATATAGAAGGAAGGGGGATAGGGAAAAGAAGGAGGGGGGATAGAGAAGCGAAAACCAGCATTAGAGCTGGGTCTTTCATGATTTGCGGCCTGTAGTTTGAGCTCGTAGTTGGTGTGTTTTACCCTAAGGCTTTATCGATATGTTTTGTATGTAGTTTTTAGTGCCAATATGTATAATTGATTTAGGGGTTTATTTTCTTTGTAAAGTTGGAGTTCGTGTCGATCGATGTTTACAGTTTGTTGTTTCAATTTGATGTTATGATTTGTGATGTAAATTGCTATTTTTTCAAGTTGTTTTTGTTGGATATTTTTCTTGATGAATAATTTTTAGATAATTCCTTTTTTTTAACCAGAGGTACCATTTATCCCAAGCTTTGTAGAAATCTGTCTCATCCTTGTTTTGCAGTTCCATTGTTAGTTTGGACATTTCTGCGCATTCCATTATTTTAATCAAGAGTGATAGGGTAGTTGGGTTTTTTTCTTGCTTCCAAATTTGTGCATATAAAATCCGTGCGGCTGTAATAATATGGATTATAATATATCTGTTTTCTTTACTAAAATTTTGTCTTGTGATTCCTAGTAGAAATAGTAATTTGTTCTAGTATAGTTTTAATTTTTTCCCAATATTTTTGGGTGGTTTCACATGTCCACCAGATGTGGTAATATGTACCTGGTTTTTCCCTGCATTTCCAACATAATGGTGATAGATTTGGATACATTTTTGCAAGTCTAGCAGGTGGCAAGTGCCATCTGTAGAACATTTTATAATGGTTTTCCTTATATGAGGTTCCCATCGTTAGTTTATAGTTAGCAGTCCAAATTTTTTCCCATTCGTTTAAATAGATTGTGTACCCAAAGTTTTGTGACCACGCTATCATAGTTCCTTTAACTATTTCTTCAACAGTATCGTGTTGAAGGAGGATTTGATATTTGCTTTTTTTGTGGACCAAAAATTATTTTATCGAGGGGGTTATTTTTTTGGAAGTCTGATTTGTTCTTATCTTCATTATATTTTGATTTTATTTGTAGGTAGTGTAACCAATCTACTTTAATACCTTTTTCCATGAGTTTTTGCTTAGGGATTAGTTCATTATTTTCATTTAGTAGTTGGTCGTATGTTATAATTTTATCAGGGGTTAATGCATTCGGGTATATAATGGCTTCTGTTGGTGAAATCCATTTTGGGATGCAGAGGTAGTGGGTTTTTTTAATGAAGTGCCAGGTGTTAATTAAGGTTTTTCGGATGTAGGGTGATCTGAAATATGTTGGTATTTTATCTATGTCTGTCATCAGAAACTTGTGCCATCCGGATTGAAGGTCATAGCCTTCAAGTGTTAATATTCTAGAAATTTTAAGTATTATCCATTCTTTCAGTAGGTTTACAATTGAGGCATGGTAGTATAGTTCCATGTTTGGTAACCCAAATCCACCCCTTGACCTATGGTCTTGTAGGTCCTTAAGTTTTATCCTGGCCTTTTTTTTTTGTCCATATGAATTTACGAATTTTTTTGTGTAAGTTTTTGAAAAAGGTCCTGTTTAGTTTAATGGGTGCAGTTTGGAAAAGGTATAGAAATCTAGGAAGTATATTGCTCTTAATTACAGCAATTTTCCCCATTATAGAGAGTGGGAGTTTCGACCATCTGCAAAAATCTTTGTCCATTTCATTGATTAGTTTATCATAATTGTCTTTCTTGATAGTGCTGCAATTTGCGGTAATCCATAATCTTAAGTATTTAACTTTTTTGGCAGTTTTTATTTTAGTGGATTCTTCTAATTTCGATATCTGCTGTTTTGTCATATTTTTTGTTATCATTTTTGTTTTTTCTCTATTAATTTTTAATCCAGCAATCTCTCCAAATTTATTTATTTCATTAATTAGGATAGGTGCAGATTTTAATGGGTCTTGTACAATGAACACCATGTCATCAGCAAAAGCTTGAAGTTTATAGTGTTCATTTTTAATTTTTAATCCTTGGATTTCCTTGTTGTGTCTTATTTTATTTAGTAGAACTTCTAGTGCAAAGATAAAGATCAGGGGGGCTAAGGGACAGCCCTGCCTCACTCCTTTTTTTAAAATTATTGTTTCTGTCATATCATTGTTTATCAGTATTTTGGCTGTTTGTATTGAGTATATAGTTTTAATGAGTTCTGTAAATTTATTACCAAATTGCATTGACGCTATTTGTGTTGTAAAGAATTGCCAGTATAAACTATCAAAAGCTTTCTGTAGATCTACGAATAGGAATGCTACTGGTTTATCTATGTTTTTATCGTAGTATTCTAAAGAGTCCAAAATAATCCTTGTGTTTGTTGTTATGTTTCTTGCCGGAAGGAAGCCATTTTGGTCTGTATGTATTCTAACAGTTAATATTCGTTTAAATCTTTCGGCTATGATGGATGCAAAGATTTTATAATCTGAGTTAAGCATGGATATTGGGCGATAATTTTGAATGTAAGCTCTATTTTGTGTATCTTTAGGTATTAAAGTTATGTAGGCCTCGTTCCAGGAGGAAGGAAGTTTTGAACCCTCGAGAATTTCATTAACAAGGGGTAACATTATAGGCTCCAGAATTTCTTGACATTGTTTGTAAAATTCGGCAGGTATACCGTCTGTGCCCGGGGTTTTATTATTTTTTTGTTTTGTAATTGCATTAGTTAGTTCCATTGATGTTATTTTATCATTTAGCATATCCTGATCTTCCTTATTTATTTTTTCTGTATTTTCTAAGTTCTTGAATAAGTTATTTATTAGTTGTTCATTTATGTCATCTTTTTTATATAATTCCTCAAAGAAAGATTTAATTATTTGTTTTTTATCGCTGAGTGTTGTTTTTAAAGCATCTATATGATCATATAATGCCTCTATAATTTTATCTGCTTTTTGGTGAGCGAGTTTTGAGGCTAACCATCGCCCAGGTTTGTTTGCAAATTCAAAGTACTTTTGTTTGGCAATCCTTAATTTATGTGAGAGTTCTTCTTGGGTTTGCAGGTTTATGTAATGTTTTGTAATATTCAATTCTCCTAAAATTTCGGCGTTGTCTGGTTTCATTTGTAGGGTTTTTTCAAGGTTCTGAAGTTTTATTTTTAGTGTGGATAGGCTGTTTTGTTTCTGTTTTTTCTTTTTCTTTTGGTATGCAATATAGGTTCCTCGCACATAGGCTTTCATTGTGTCCCATAGGTTTTGTGTGGAAGTGTTACCATCATTGTTAATTTGGAGAAACTCACCCAATTGTTGTTTTAACATTTTTTGAAAGTTTTCTTCTTTAAATATTGTTTGGTTCATAGTCCATCATCTTGAATGGTTATTAGTTGAATCTCTCCATTTCAACAATATGGGGTTATGATCTGCCCAGGAGTTTGGAAGTATTTGTATGTCTGTTACTTCATTAATAAATTCTAAATCAGCCCAGGCCATATCAATGCGGGACCATGACTTGTGAGGAAAAGAGAAAAAAGTGTATTGTCTATTGTTTGGATTAAAGTGACGCCATATGTCTTTTAGCGTTAATTCAGTTGTAAGTTGTTCAAAAGTTTTCTCTTTTTCATTTGCTTAGTGCTTTTATGATCCTTTTTCCTGTCTAATATTGCATTGAAGTCGTCTGTTATTATTATATTTGTTAAGTTTAATTCCGTGATTTTTTGATGTAGCTTTGCATAAAAAGTGGATTGATTTATTGTGGGAGCATAGATTGCGAATATATGTATTTTTTTTGTTCCTGATGTAATTTGTACTATTAATATCTGTCCGTTGTCGTCTATGTAAATTAGTTTAGGGTTAAGTTTAGGTTTAATGTATAGTACTACTCCTCTTTTCTTGACTTCAGCAAGGGATGTGAAGATTTCTCCAAGCTTGGGATGGTTTAAGATTAATTGGTCTTGTTTTTTTACAGGCATTTCTTGGAGACAGATTATATCTGCTTTTTGTTGTTCAATTTTGTAGAATGTTTTTTTCCTTTTACTAGGAGAGTTGAGGCCGTTGATATTGATAGAGAATAGTCTTATTTCATTATTTGGTAAGGGTTTTTTGTGATGTAAGTTAGTTTGCTGGTTCTCTTCTTTTCTCCTTTCTCGCCTCCGCTTGAGATCTTGTTGTTGGGCCGTCTCTGCCATATTCTTCCATTAATTTAAGTCCAGTTTCCTTATATGCGAGAGTGTCTTCAGAGCTGATTTCATCCAGACTAGATTTATCTTTTGATTCTTGCTCCCTAATACATTCCTCATCTACCTTTTTGATGACTTGATCGTAAAAGTCCCTTGCATCTTCTATCGAAGTTATTTCGTATTTTTTGTCAATTAAGGAGATAAGCATGCCCTCAGGTGTCAGCCATCTAAATGGTATCTTGTTTCCGCTTTTCACGCACTCGTCTAGGAACTTGACGAAGGACTATGATCTCTTTTCCTTTATATGATGGAGGATTTTCCTTTGACATATTGTAGATTTCATCTCTTATAGTACGCTTAGTGAATCTAATATGTACTTCCCTGGGTAGGCGATTTCTTTTTGCGTAACTTGTAGATAATCTGTAAATTTCATCCATTTGTTGATACATTTCCTGTGGGGTTTTATTTGTGATGGGTGCAAGAATTTCTGACATAATCTGAGGCAGGTTCTCTTCACTTGATTCGCTAATATTCTGGAACCTCAAGAAGAATGCTGATTTTTCAAGCTCAAGATTTAAAATGGCCTCTTCCAGATTTTTATTGATATATTCTGTTCTACTTTCTGCGTATTGTAACCTGGTTTCCATTCTATCATTTTGTTCCTCAATTTTTTGAATTTTTTTATCATTCTGTGTGAGGGTTCCATGCATCATCGCTATCTTCTCATCAAGCTGTCCAACACGATCGTCAATTTTCTTGATCTCTTCCTTGATCTCTTCCTTCATTGCACCCATATTTTCCATCATTAATTCATACTTCCGATCCATTGATTTCTGCATATTAATCATTATCTCTTGTAGGGAAGCTAGGGTGATGGGTGCAGCTTGGTCTGATTGTACAGCTGATGTTTTGTCAGTAGAAGAGTTTTCTAAGTTACGCTGGGTGGTCGGGGTTGAAGATTGAGGTGCTGCCTTCTTCCAAGCTTTAGTACTTGTATTTGAATTAGTAGATGACATTTTGAGTATTTATGGGAAAGTCAGACAGGGTATAGTAAGAGATACAGAAATATGAGTTTAGCTTATACTCAAGATGTTCGATACTATTGATTTATATTAATCTTAATAGAATAACTTATAGTAAACTTATAGTAGGATAAGTTATAATAATATTATAATAGGTTGTATAATCCAATTTTTAAGACTCAAAAATGTCAATATACAGTTCTATATCAATATCTAATAAGTATTATTAATGTTCTAGATATGGGTATTCAAGAAGGTTAGAGTAAGTTAGAAGAATTGAGTAAGTAATAGGTAATGAAAAATAACTTTCAATTAATATATAATAATTAATAGTTATAATAGTTAAATACAGTTGTTTGACAAATTGTAGTGTTTATATTGATAGATAGGTATGCTCCTCTGAAACAACGGAATCATCAGGAAAATGGGTCAATCCGGGCTCAAGTCGGTTGGAGATGGGTCAGAGTCCGCTGGCCACTTTGTCCCCCTACTTTTATGATCCTGAGGGCTGGGAAGGTTTCCCGCCTGCTGGGGGGGCCACCGAGAAAGACCGCGGCAATGAAAGGTGGCCAACTGAGACGCGGAGATGGCGGCGGCGTTCGGCGTTTGGTGGAGCCTCACAGAGAATACAGCATCTGTGAGTTGCAGCTTTGCTGGAGAGAGGAGAGGACGAAGGAACGCCAAGTCACTGCCGAGGGGGTGTCGAGGATGCCGAGGGAGAGCTGATAGAGAGCGCGGCATCGGAGGAACATCTGGCCAGCGCGGAAAATGGCGGCGGGACCGGACAGAGGTCGGAGGCTCGCAGCGCCGGCGGAGAGGTGTTGAGAGGAGCTATGGGGGCTGTGGGGAGTGGAAACGGCAGAGGTAATATGGGGAAGAGAGTCAGCGGGGAAGAAATGGAGCCCAGTGGCGGAAGTCAGCCGTAACGCCAAGAGATGAACGAGGACACTTAAGAGCAATCAACTTAGCCCCCTCCCGTTGGCACCAGTGGGTGAGAGCTACTGGGGGCCAAGGGGAGTTAAAAACTGGGAATTATTCCATGAACTCTCTTCCCCTCCCCCCTTTCCCCCCCCCCTTTTCCCCCTCTCTTAATCCTTAATTTTGTGATCTATGTATATTATTACTAAAAGACTATACCCCTTCCGGACTGTGGATAAATTGAAGAACTTCGCCCCCTTGTGGACTGTTTTAAAAAAGACATCAGGAAGAGAGAAAATTAAGACCAAGACTTTCTTAAATTAGATTAAGACCTAAGACCGTTGAAGACCAGAAGAACATCATGCCTGGACTGACTAACTTCTGATGATTGAAGAGTTTTTAAAGATCTGTTTATACCACCATCGATATCAATTTTATATTAATTTATAATTTTAGCGTATATTTTATATATTTATATTTTAATGTTTTTAGTGTTTAAATTGCTGTTAACTGTCTTTTTATACTATTATTAATTTAATTGATTTTTTAACGTAATTGGGGTTTTAAGTAATGGATGACTGGGATAAACATACTTGTGGTTACGAATGGAATGACTGGTACGATTGGATGGGTGGGGGTGGGGGGGTATGGTATGGATGAGTGTATCGATAGTAGTGTGAATGATATGTCTGGCCCACCTGACGCCCGGGAGACAGGAGAGGAAGGGGCACCGATCTCTGGGGTGGCAGGGGGTCGGAATATCCCTGTGTTGCTGGGGAGAGGCAGATATGGCGGGGGCCACAGAGTTAGCCGTTCCAGGGGAACGAGGGACCGTTGCTTAATAACGGTCCCCTGTTCTGGCTCTGTGAGCCCAATCTTGGGTACTGGTGATGAGTGTAACTCTGGCCCTGGGCTCAGGTTGCTGCTGCTGAATGCCAGGTCGGTGGTTAATAAAGCTCTCCTCATCCGGGATTTGATCCTGGATGAGGAGGCCGACCTGGCATGTATTACTGAAACCTGGCTGGGCCCGGAGGGAGGTGTTCCTCTCTCTGAAATTTGCCCAGCCGGGTTTCAGATATGGCATCAACCGCGACCCCAGGGGAGGGGGGGAGGAGTGGCTATTGTAGCCAGGGAGAGCCTTTGCCTGCGTAGACTCATTGCTCCGGAAATAGCGGGTTGCGAGTCTCTCTTGATGAAGTTGGACTTAGGAGTTCAGGTGGGCTTATTTCTCACGTACCTGCCTCCCAGCTGCGTGTCAAAAGCCCTGCCTGTGCTACTCGAGGAGGTAGCCGGGTTGGCGGTAGAGTTCCCCAGACTCATTGTCTTGGGGGACTTCAATCTGCCGTCACTCGGCGAAACCTCTGGGTTGGCACAGGAGTTCATGGCCACCATGACAGCCGTGGACCTGACTCAAGTAGTTCAGGGTCCGACTCACGAGGGAGGGCACGCACCTGACATGGTATTCCTTTCCGAGCAATTGAGTAATGGTCTGAGACTAAGGGGCTTAGAAGTGTTGCCTTTGTCATGGTCAGACCATTTTCTACTACGGCTTGACTTCCTGGCTCCAATCCTCCCCCGCAGGGAGGCGGAACCAATGAAGATGTTCCGCCCCAGGCGCCTGATGGACCCAGAGGGCTTTCAGACGGCGCTTGGGGTTATTCCAGAGGCACTCGTCCACAGTTCGGCGGAGTCTCTCGCGGAGGCCTGGAACAGGGCTGCAGCGGGGGCTCTTGACCAGATTGCGCCTTTGCGACCTCTCCGTGGCGCTAGACCCCGTAGAGCCCCATGGTTCAACGAGGAGCTCCGGGAGTTGAAACGCCAAAAGAGACGTCTAGAGAAGAGATGGAGGAAGAGTAGGTCTGAATCCGATCGAACACTTGTAAGAGCTTTTATTAAGACTTACAAAGTGGCGCTCAAGGCGGCAAGATGCGCGTACCATGCCGCCTTGATTGCATCAGCGGAATCCCGCCCGGCCGCTCTGTTTAGGGTGACCCGCTCCCTTCTCAACCAGGGGGGAGTTGGGGAGCCCTTACAGAGTAGTGCCGAGGATTTTAACACGTTTTTCGCTGATAAAGTCGCTCGGATCCGGGCCGATCTCGACTCCAATTGTATAACAGAGTCGACTGACAATGAGTCAGTCGAGGTGACTGGGGCACGTACTTGTCCACCTGTCTGGGAAGAGTTTGATCTGGTGACACCTGATGAAGTGGACAAGGCCATTGGAGCTGTTAGTTCCGCCACCTGTTTACTGGATCCGTGTCCCTCCTGGTTGGTTTCGGCCAGCAGGGAGGTGACACGGAGCTGGGCCCAGGTGATTACCAACGCCTCCTTGGGGAGGGGAGTTTTTCCATCTCTCTATAAAGAAGCGCTCATGCGCCCCCTCCTCAAGAAGCCCTCCCTGGACCCAGCTGTGCTTAACAACTATCGTCCAGTCTCCAACCTTCCCTTTATGGGGAAGGTTGTCGAGAAGGTGGTGGCGCTCCAGCTCCAGCGGTCCTTGGAAGAAGCCGATTATCTAGGTCCCCGGCAGTCGGGTTTCAGGCCCGGTTACAGCACGGAAACCGTTTTGGTCGTGTTGATGGATGATCTCTGGCGGGCCCGGGACAGGGTGCTCCTTGACCTCTCAGCGGCTTTCGATACCATCGACCATGGTATCCTTCTGCACCGGTTGGAGGGGTTGGGGGTGGGAGGCACTGTGCTTCAGTGGTTCTCCTCCTACCTCTCTGGCCGGTCGCAGTCGGTGTTAGTGGGGGGCCAGAGGTCGACTCCTAGGTTTCTCCCTTGTGGGGTGCCTCAGGGGTCGGTCCTCTCCCCCCTGCTATTCAACATCTACATGAAACCGCTGGGCGAGATCATCCAAGGACATGGGGTGAGGTATCATCAATATGCGGATGATACCCAGCTCTACATCTCCACCCCATGCCCAGTGGGCCTTCTCCGGGTCCCGTCAACTAAACAATGTCGGTTGGCGGGCCCCAGGGGAAGAGCCTTCTCTGTGGCGGCACCAGCCCTATGGAACCAACTCCCCCCGGAGATTAGGATTGCCCCTACTCTTCCTGCCTTCCGTAAACTCCTTAAAACCCACCTTTGTCGTCAGGCATGGGGGAATTGAAACATCTCCCCCTGGGCATGTTTAATTTATATATGGTATGCGTGTGTGTATGTCTGTTAGTATATGGGGTCTTTTAAATCTTTAAACATTTTAAAAACTGTTGGATTATTTATGATTTGTTGTTACATGTTGTGAGCCGCCCCGAGTCTTCGGAGAGGGGCGGCATACAAATCGAATAAATAATAAAATAATAATAATAATAAGTATATAATAAGTAGATAGGTTAACACATCAGCATATATATACATATATGCTGATGTGTTAACCTATCTACTTATTATATACTTACATAGAAACATAGAAACATAGAAGTCTGACGGCAGAAAAAGACCTCATGGTCCATCTAGTCTGCCCTTATACTATTTTCTGTATTTTATCTTAGGATGGATATATGTTTATCCCAGGCATGTTTAAATTCAGTTACTGTGGATTTATCTACCACGTCTGCTGGAAGTTTGTTCCAAGGATCTACTACTCTTTCAGTAAAATAATATTTTCTCATGTTGCTTTTGATCTTTCCCCCAACTAACTTCAGATTGTGTCCCCTTGTTCTTGTGTTCACTTTCCTATTAAAAACACTTCCCTCCTGAACCTTATTTAACCCTTTAATATATTTAAATGTTTCGATCATGTCCCCCCTTTTCCTTCTGTCCTCCAGACTATACAGATTGAGTTCATTAAGTCTTTCCTGATACGTTTTATGCTTAAGACCTTCCACCATTCTTGTAGCCCGTCTTTGGACCCGTTCAATTTTGTCAATATCTTTTTGTAGGTGAGGTCTCCAGAACTGAACACAGTATTCCAAATGGGGTCTCACCAGTGCTCTATAAAGCGGGATCACAATCTCCCTCTTCCTGCTTGTTATACCTCTAGCTATGCAGCCAAGCATTCTACTTGCTTTCCCTACTGCCTGACTGCACTGCTCACCCATTTTGAGACTGTCAGAAATCACTACCCCTAAATCCTTTTCTTCTGAAGTATTTGCTAACACAGAACTGCCAATACAATACTCAGATTGAGGATTCCTTTTCCCCAAGTGCATTATTTTACATTTGGAAACATTAAACTGCAGTTTCCATTGCTTTGACCATTTATCTAGTAAAGCTAAATCATTTACCATATTACAGACGCCTCCAGGAATATCAACCCTATTGCACACTTTAGAGTCATCGGCAAATAGGCAAACCTTCCCTACCAAACCTTCCCCTATGTCACTCACAAACATATTAAAAAGAATAGGACCCAGAACAGACCCTTGTGGCACACCGCTTGTAACCTGACCCTGCTCAGAATACTCGCCGTTAACAATAACTCTCTGATGTCTACGCTTCAGCCAGCTGCAAATCCATTGAACTATCTAGGGATTAAGTCCAATCTTCACTAATTTATCTATCAGCTCTTTATGTGGCACTGTATCAAAGGCTTTGCTGAAGTCCAGGTAGGCAATATCCACGGCACCACCTTGATCCAACACCTTTGTGACATAGTCAAAGAAATCAATGAGATTAGTCTGACATGATTTGCCTTCAGTAAAGCCATGCTGATTTGGGTCCAATAAGTTATTGTTTTTTAGGTGATGATTTATCCTCTTTTTGAGTAGAGTCTCCATCATTTTAACTACAACTGATGTCAAGCTAACTGGCCTGTAGTTACCAGCTTCTTCTCTACTGCCCTTCTTGTGGATAGGCACAACACTGGCCATTCTCCAATCCTCAGGAACTTCTCCTGTTAACAGGGATTGGTTAAACAAATCAGTCAGGGGGGTAGCAAGGACAGATCTGAGTTCTTTAAGAACTCTGGGGTGGATGCCATCTGGACCCATTGCCTTATTTATCTTTAATCGTTCAAGTTCTTCTAAGACATCGGCTTCTAAGATCACTGGAGCTGAATCCGTACAGCTGGAAGCAATGCTATATCCCTCTATAGTATTATTTTGTAAGGTGTCTTTTGAGAAAACTGAACAGAAGTAGCTATTGAAATGGTCAGCGATCTCCTTATTTCCATTAATGCATGTATTATTCCCAGTACTAAGCTTCGTGATGCCAGTTTTTCTTCTTCTTATCACTAATATATCTGAAGAAGGTTTTATCCCCCTTCTTTACAGATTTTGCAATTTACCTATCTATCAATATATAAATAAATAAATTATTATACAATAAATAAATTATACAATAAATAAATTATTAGTTCAGATATAAATCCGTAAGTAAATCTAGCTCAGTAATCCAATTAATTCATAGATTCAATAGATCTCTAGTAGTGATGATAATATAACAGTATAAAGTATTATCAATGACAGTATAAAGATGTAATGGCAGTATATCAATGTAGAATGTTTTCAAAAATCAAACAATCAAGGGGTTATTCTCAATATTGCAACAAATCACATATAGAGTATTCAAAAAAGAAAGATAACTGTAACTGGAAAAAGGAGAGTAACAGTAGACAGGAATATTCAGGAGTGGGAAGGAAATTAATAAGGAGCAGATAATATTGAGGGATGTTTTTCTTTCCTTTTCTTTTTCTCTCTTCTTGGGCTGATGCAATAGCGCTGAGTCACAGTTCACAGTTCAGTCTCTGAGAGTCTCTATGATTAAGGAAGTCTCTGACAATCTCTGACAGTCTATCAGTAAGAGAACAGCGTTGTAGAGTTAATAGGGAATCAAAGTTCAAAGTTTGTAGATTTTTTGTTTGTTTTCTGACAACTGGAACAACAATGCAAAGTCAATATGCAATCAAAAGTGAGGTGAAGTAGTGGGGTTAGACAGAGGGGAGATGAAAGAGAGGGTTAAAAAAAAAGGAAAAAGATTAAGTATATAAAAAACCTCCGATTTTTGTGGCTTGTCACCGACTCAGTTCGTTCTAATCCACTTTAATCTGTCCAAAACTTCCTCTTACCATCAAGACATCCAAAACTTTCTCACCCCCAAATGTTGTGTATCACACGTTGTTTCCAATCTTTCACTGCAAAATCACAGAGTCCAGCAGAAAAAGTTCAGTTGGTATAAGGTTTTAAATCACATCTGCTCGATCTGCCTAGTCTTGTTTGTTCTCTGCCGCCATCAGCCAATTAAGGATCGCAGTTGCCGCTTTTCTCAAAGGGTTTGGCACTCTTCCTTAACAATACAAAGGACACAACAGGGGGTCTTTCATCTGCTATTATCCACAAACAACGATCGTTCAAAAGGAATCTCTTCACTTATTTCACTTCAAAGCTTTCACCGCCGCCTTCTCACAGCTTCCTTAATGGAGTCGGAGCGTCACAGTTTCAGGCCGATCTGCAGATCGGTTCTTCGTGCGCTGGCAAAAAGGGTTTCCCTGCTTCCCGGTGGGTCCGCCGACCTCCCTCAGGTACACAAGGAGTTCCTCTATTAAATCACCATCTCTCCAGGTCAGCGATCGCCGTTAAGCACAAAAAAAACCACATGAAAGGCCAGGACAACCCCCGGAAAAAGGAAGGCTGCCTGGTGACAGCTTGACGCCAAAAACCGGAAGTCCCTCTAGTAGGTGCCTTAACCAGCTGTGCCAGAGCTGCTCCTGTAAAGGCCTTTACTATATTGTTACTTTTGCATGTAAGGGCACTGGGGATATTCCAGTCAACATCAGGCATGTTGAAATCACCCATAACCACAATATCTCCCTTTAGTGCCATTTGGGTAATTTCATCCACCATCTTGTTGTCATATTCCTCAGATTGCCCTGGAGGCCTATAGATCACCCCAATTCTAATGACAGAACCCATATAGTTTGAAATAAATATAGAAATTTAAGAAGCATACTCATTTTAATTGATGAAATTCTTCCTATCAATGATAGTTGCAGTTTCCCCCATTTTTCTAATTCTGTTTTGGTCTGGTTTACCAATTTTGTATAGTTATCTTCTTTTATTGATGAGCATCTATTAGTTAAATTTATTCCTGGATATTTAATTCTCTTAGTGCTTATAAATCCTAATTTGGTTTCCAGCTCCTCGCTTTGTTTGTCATGTTCTTGGTCATAAATTTTGGTCATAAATTTTGGTTTTTGTTTATTGATTTTCAGACCTGCCACCTCCCCATATTCTTCTATTTTTCCTATCAGATATTGTCCTGTCTCTAATGGGTCTTCTAGAAAAAATACTAGATAGTCCGTGAAATTTATTAGATTTGTATGCCGCCCCTCTCCGAAGACTGTAGCTTATATTCCTCTTTTTTCACCTTTGTTCCTTTGATATTATTGTCTTTACGAATCTCGTTTAACAGAATTTCAAGTACTAAGATGAATAGTAAAGGAGATAGTGGGCATCCTTGTCTAACTCCTTTGCTTATTCAGAATGTTTTAGTCATTTGTTGTATTAGTTTTTTCATATATTACCAATTCACATTGTCAAAGGCTTTCTGTGCATCCAAAAAAAATCAAAGCTATTTGTTTTTCTGCATGTGTTCATAATACTCAATTATGTCCATTACAATTCTAGTATTATTTCTTATTTGTCTCATTGGTAAAAAGCCATTCTGATCAATATGTACGATTTTGTTTAGTATTTTTTAATCTTTCCGCTAATATTAAAGAAAAGATTTTATAATCCGTATTCAAGAGGGCAATTGGCCTGTAATCGCTAATTTGGTTTGTACCTTCTTTTGGTATCATGGTAATATATGTCTCTTTCCATGTTTTGGGTATTCTAGCTTCCAATAATACTTAATTATAAATTTCTAATTTCTAATTGTTCTAAGGAATTTCTAAAACATTTGTAGAATTCCCCATCTGGGCCTGGCGATTTATTATTTTATTTATTATTTTTTTGTTTTTTGATTGCATTTTGTAGTTCTAGTGCAGTAATCTCCTTGTTTAACATTATCCTATCTTCGTCCTTTATTTCAATCAAATTGCTTTGTAACAGGTAGCTATCTATTCTGGTTGAGTCTCTCTTTTCTTGAGTATATAATTTCTCATAATATTCTGAAATAATTTCTTTTAATTTCTGTTCATTGTGTTGCAATTTTCCTTTTGCATCAATTAGTTGGTGTATCATTCTTTTTTCTTTTTCCTTTTTAATTTTAAATGCCAGCCAACTGCCCAGTTTATTTGCATTCTCGAAAAATGTTTGTCTTGCAAGTTTAATATTTTGACTATATTCTTGTTGGTCTGATAAATTTAGTTCATGTTTATAACCCATTAAAGATTCGTATATTTTCCCTTTTTCTGGAGATTTCTGGTGTTGTCTTTCTAATTGTTTTATATTTTCTGTTAGCTCATTGTATTTCTGCCTTTTCTTCCCCCCCCCAATAGTATATGTGATAGTGGTACAGTGATACCTCGTCTTACGAACTTAATTGGTTCCAGGACAAGGTTTGTAAGGCGAAAAGTTTGCAAGATGAAACAATGTTTTCCATAGGAATCAATGGAAAAGCGATTCATGCGTGCAAGCCCAAAACTCACCTTTTTGCCAGCCGAAGCGCCCATTTTTGCGCTGCTGGGATTTCCAAGTCTCCCCTCCATGGGAAACCCCACCTCCAGACTTCCGTGTTTTTGTGATGCTACAGGGGAATCCCAGCAGGGGAATCCCAGCAGTGCAAAAACAGGTGCTTCGCTGGCAATGGAAGTCCGGAGGTAGAGTTTCCCAGCAAGGGGAGCCTCAGAGAAATTGCAACATCGCAAAAACACAGAAGTCCTCAAAACCTCACCTCCGGACTTCTGTTGCCAGCGAAGCACCCGTTTTTGCTCTGCTGGGATTCCCCTGCAGCATCACAAAAACACGGAAGTCTGGAGGTGGTGTTTCCCATGGAGGGGAGCATCAGGGGAATCCCAGCAGCGCAAAAATGGGCACTTTGCTGGCAACAGAAGTCTGGAGGCGGGGCATCCCAGTGGCAGTGGCCTGGGTTTGTAAGGTGAAGATAGTTTGGAAGAAGAGGCAAAAAAATCTTAAACCCCGGGTTTGTATCTCGAAAAGTTTGTATGACGAGGGGTTTGTAAGACGAGGTATCACTCTACCTCTAATATAAGCTTTGAGTGTGTCCCATAGGTTTTGAGGAGTTGTAGGTTGTTTCTGATTCTCCTCTAAGAACAATTTAATCTCTTTTGTAGTTCTTTTTATGTATTCTTCCTCTAATAGCATATGTGGATTTAACTTCCATCTTCTATTGTTATTTTTTGTCCCTTTCCAGGTCACAGCCAATGGGTTGTGATCCGCCCAGGCATTTGTGTCTATTTTGTAATGTAATTCAAGATTTATGGTATTTGATTTTGTATTTGTGATTGGAGTGAAAAATAAAACAATTCTTTGCCAAGAAAAATAAATAAAATACCACTCTATAAATGCCCTAGTCAGACCACACCTAGAGTGCTGCATTCAATTTTTGTCACCTCACTACAAAAAGGACATTGAAACTCTAGAGCGGGTGGCCCCCAAACTACGGCCCGCGGGCCGGATGCGGCCCGCTGACGCCATCTACCCGGCCCGCAGCAGCGTACGAGATTTTACCATCTGTATACTAAGTTCCTGAATCTCCCCTCCACTCTGCTGCTGAGCGTCTGGCGGTGGCAAAGAAGAGGAAAACCAGGGGGTGGGGAGGAAAGCACCCTATGGCAGAGCAGCAACAGTTCCTCTCCCTAAAGGCGAGAAAGAAATTGGCCAATTGCTTTCCTCCCTGCCCCCTGGCTTTCCGCCTCCTCCTCCTCCAGACGCTCAGCTGCAGACCGTCTTGGTCCCTCCAGTGCCGCTTTTTTGCTTCCCCCCCCACCGGTGAGGTTTGCGCACGTTTGGGCACTTTTGGTGTTGGGGGGGGTCTGCTGCGGAGAGGGAGAGAGAGAGAGAAAGAGGGAGACATAGAAAGGGAGTGAGAGAGAGAGAAATAATGCAAGAAAGAGAGGGAGAGAGAAAGCGGGAGAGTGCTGCTTTTTTGTTTCTTCGCTGCCTGCGGGGAGTCTGGAAGCCCTGCAAGAGCGTCTGGAGGGGGCAGTAAACAAGCCATCATGACCCCCCTTGCATTAACTTGTTGACAGCCACGCTGTCCCGGATTGCAGGGAGGGGAGCTTTTCCCCGGCCAGGCGACGGCGAGGCCCTCCCAATGCTTGCCCGCCGCCCAGGCACAGCGCTTGGAGCCGGGAGCAATGGGCCTAGCCTTGGCTTACTTGGCCCCGGCGGGCTGAAGCGCGGGGTGGATTAGGCAGCGGTGGCTGCTTCAGGCCCGCCCCCGAGCTGAGCTTCCTTTGGCTTCCTTCAAGGCAAAGCTGCAAAGCTCACCTGCCACCTCGAAGGAAGCCAAAGGAAGCTCAGCTCAACGAGGACCGGCTGTTGGTCCCTTGAAGCTGCCGCTGCCGCCACCTCCGTTCGGGCGATCTCCACAGTGTTGTGATTCCGTCTGAGGCCCCTCAGGGAACGGCTGATCCTCTGCCGGCTTCCTGCTCAGAGGGGGAGGATGAGGAACAGGAGGTTCAGGCAGACGGGGAGGAGGAATCTCAGGCTGAGGGAGAGGGAGGACAGCCAGAGTCCCCCGAGGGGGAGCTCTCCCCAGCAAAAAGCCTGGATTCCTTAGATGAAAATGCACAAGCAATCATCGATCTCTGGCAGAGAAGAGCAACACAACGAAGGGGACAATTAGCCAGGTACTTTCAGCACTAAAGAGGCAACAGCTGGGTTTGGGTGTGGTGCTCTCTGGAAAGGCTGAAAAGGCAGACCCACCCTTCCTGGCTTGTGGAGTATTATCTTTGGGAGTCCTGGGACCTGGCTGTGATCTTTGGCGTCTTGGAATTCTGGTTTGTGACTTTGAATACTGAAACCTTGGGGGAAAAAGGTGTGGGTCTTATTCCCTACAGTGGTGGGTGTGCCAGCAAGAAGTCTGCGGTATTGTCTGGCCGTCAGGACTCTGCTGTGAAGTCTCATAGCCTGCCTGTTGGGAAGAACAGGTTTTTCTCTGTGTTTATTTTTCAAACTATAAAGTGCCTTTGTTTTTACCAGCGTGTCTGGCTGTTTTTTCCAGTTGGTGTTGAAGTCTGGGGGCACCCAGACAGAACACGCAGGGACCAACAGCTGGTCATCGTTGCGCTGAGCTTCCTTTGGCTTGCTTTCTTCCTTTCTCCACTGCGGAGATCCCTTCGCCTGAACGGAGGCGGCAGCGGCAGGCTCAAGGGACCAAGAGCCGGTCTTTCTCAGGGCTGAATTGCTGCAGCCTCTGAGTCTGCCTCCGTTCGGGTGAAGAGATCTCCGCAGGGACCAACAGCCAGTCATTGTTGCGCTGAGCTTCCTTTGGCTTGCTTCCTTCCTTTCTCCACTGAGGAGATCCCTTCGCCCGGAGGCGAAGGCGGCCTCATAGGCTGCAACAATTCAGCCCCGAGAAAGATCTGCTCTTGGTCCCGTCTTGGAGCTTCTGCTTGCAGCCAACTGCCCCGCAGCGTGTTGTAGGGCAGGAAAAAAAAGAAGAGAGGAAGGAAGAGAGAAGAAGAGGAGAGAGAGAGAGAGAGAGAGAAAGCAAGAGAGAGAGGGAGAGAAAACAAGTGAGAGGGGGAGGGAATGTGAGAGAGAAAAAGAGAAAAATGAGAAAATGATGGAGGGAAAGAAGGAGGGAGAGGGGAAAAAACAAATGAGAAAGAAGGGGAAAAAGGGAGAAGGAAGAGAGAAGTGGGAAGGAGGGAGGGAAAGAAGGAGAAATGGAGGGAAAAGGAAGGAAGGAAAGGAAGAAGGAAGGAAGAAGAAATGGAGGGAACAAGGAAGGAAGGAAGAATGAAATGAATGGAGGGGCAGAGGAAGGAAGGACTTTTGGGGCGGGGGGAATTTTTTTAAATTTTTCTCTCAACATACATTCAAACAATACAATGTACCATCTAATTTTCCCTGAATAAAATGCAGTATTTTGTCAGTAACTAATATCAATCATCAAAAAAGTTGCAAAAGTTTGTTTTCTAATGTTGTCCTCCAGGTACATACTTTTCTTTCAATTAAGTTCCCTCCTTAATGTTCCTTCAAAAAGTACAACACCAATTATATTTCTAACTTATTAACCATTATGCCAAAGTGCTTCCTTCTTTCTTTATATATTTTTCTATAAATATTTTTATACATTTTTCTATAAACCAAGAAAACCTTGTATAGCCAATCAGATTTTAACAAAAGAAAATTAAAAACAAAACATAAACATGTATGAATTTCAGACTTCTTCCCCCCCCTCTAAATAGTACATTCCCATTTTGTTTTTTTATATTAAAATAAGGTATGTGCAGTGTGCATAGGGATTTGTTCATAGTTTTTTTTTATAGTCCGGCCCTCCAACAGTCTGAGGGACAGTGAACTGGCCCCCTGTGTAAAAAGTTTGGGGACCCCTGCTCTAGAGGAAGTACAGAAAAGAGCAACCACAATGATAAGGGGAATGGAAATCAAGCCATACGAAGAGAGGTTGCAGGGACTGGGCATGGATAATCTAGCAAAAAGGAGAGCCATGATAGCAGTTTACAGGTATTTGAGGGGTTGCCACAGAGAGGAGAGGGGTCACACTATTTTCCAGGGCACCAGAGGGCCAAACCAGGAGCAACGGATAGAAGGTGATCAAGGAGAGATTCAACCTAGAAATAAGGAAAAACTTTCTGATGGTGAGAGCAATCAACCAGTGGAATGGCCTGCCAGTGGAGGCCATTGAAAAGGAAATTGGACTGCCATCTGGCTGGGGTGGTGTTGGGTTTTCTGCTTGAGCAGGGGGTTGGACTTGATGACCTGCACGGTCCTTTTCCACATACATACATACATACATACATACATACATACATACATACATACATACATACATACATATTGGTTGTTGTCACAAGTCAACCACTTTATTCTTGATTATACAGTTAGATTCTTCCTGGTTCACTCCCTTTAATTAATATTGATTGTTTCTTCATTGCTTATTTGGCCCCTATGACAATCATTAAGTGTTGTACCACATGATTCTTGACAAATGTATCTTTTTCTTTTATGTACGGTGAGAGCATATGCACCAAGACAAATTCTTTGTGTGTCCAATCTCACTTGGCCAATAAAATCCTATTCTATTCTATTTATATTTTGGCCCCATAAACAATCTGCATTTGGAAGTGATTTTCAATTGGAGGAGACCCTTCAGTAATCAAAAACTCAACAATAGCTTTTCTCACAGCAACCTCCCATCAAGTGAAATGAAAGAATAAAAAACCTATTGCAACTTCTTGCACAGTAGTACTACCATCTGTTGGTAATTTAAAGCATTGGCAGTATTAACTTTCAGCCCTTGAATATTACTGTTAATGCAAATTACCTGTTCTGTAAATGTAGTGCGACAGCCTTGTCTGCATTTTGGTAGATGAGTTCTTCAGGCTGATAAAATCAGAAAAAGAAGTAATTTAGCATTTATGAAATTTACTTCAATATTATAGCACTTTAAGTTCATCTGAATTTTTATTCTTTCAAGTTCTGCAGTGATTAATGTAGGATAAGAAAAATTACATTAAAATCATTTTAAATACTACTTAAACAATTTATACAGGATAATCAAACTATCCTATTTTTCGCTCCAACCCCCCCCCCCCCCCCAAAAAAAAAAAAAGTGGGTAGAAATGTCTATGCATGTTACGGAGCAAAAAATACTTGTGGTGGCAGGGTCCTTTTAAAGAGCTGAACCCTGCCTCTTCTGTCTTTGTCACTGCCCTCTTCTATCTCTTTTCCACAGTGCAGGACTCAATAGGCAGAGCCACATGAGAGAACACCTATCTGTGGTCCTCTCAGGCTCTGCCTCCTGCCATCACTACACTGATACTCCATATTTAGTGCTCTCTATTCACAGGGAATCAGTACTCCATTCCCTCCCTAAACCTAGGTGCGTCTTATGGTCAGGTGTGTCTTATAGTGTAAGAATATGGTTTATGTTTAGATTCAAACTGTTTGTCTTTCACCTGTGTAATATGAAGCACAAAAAACTTATTTCCAGTTTGGGAAATGAAGGGTGGTAGTGGTATAGGCACATTGTTCTGATGGAAAATCTTTCACTATTTGGCAAGAATTGGAGTTGTGTTTTTTTTTTAAAAAAATTAAATATCTATTAAATATGTAAATATTACACATTTAAATATGTAATAAATATGTAACCAATTTTACATATTTACATACATATTTAATACATTAAATGATATTTAATAAATATTTACATAAAGCAACCAATATAGAAACATAGAAGATTGACGGCAGAAAAAGACCTCATGGTCCATCTAGTCTGCCCTTATACTATTTCCTGTATTTTATCTTAGGATAGATATATGTTTTCCCCAGGCATGTTTAAATTCAGTTACTGTGGATTTACCAACCACGTCTGCTGGAAGTTTGTTCCAAGCATCTACTACTCTTTCAGTAAAATAATATTTTCTCACGTTACATTTAATCTTTCCCCCAAACACTTCTCTCCTGAAACTTATTTAACCCTTTAACATATTTAAATGTTTCGATCATGTCCCCCCTTTCCATTCTGTCCTCCAGACTATACAGATTGAGTTCATTAAGTCTTTTCTGATAGGTTTTATGCTTAAGACATTCCACCATTTTTGTAGCCCATCTTTGGACCCGTTCAATTTTATCAATATCTTTTTGTAGATGAGGCCTCCAGAACTGAACACAGTATTCCAAATATGGTCTCACCAGCACTCTATACAGTGGGATCACAATCTCCCTCTTCCTGCTTGTTATACCTCTAGCTGTGCAGCCAAGCATTCTACTTGCTTTCTCTACCCCCTAACTGCACTGTTCACTCATTTTGAGACTGTCAGAAATCACTACCCCTAAATCCTTCTATTCTGAAGTTTTTGCTAGCACAGAACTGCCAATACAATACTCCGATTGAGGATTCCTTTTGCCCAAGCACATTATTTTACATTTGGAAACATTAAACTGCAGTTTCCATTGCTTTGACTAGTAAAGCTAAATCATTTGCCATATTACAGACGCTTCCAGGAATATCAACCATATTGCACACTTCAGAGTCATCGGCAAATAGGCAAACCTTCCCTACCAAACCTTCCCCTATGTCACTCACAAAGATATTGAAAAGAATAGGAAACCAGAACAGAACCTTGTGGCACACTGCTTGTAACCAGTCTCTGCTCAGAATACTTGCCATTGACAACTACCCTCTGATATCTATGTTTCAGCCAGCTGCAAATCCACTGAACTATCCAGGGATTAAGTCCAATCTACACTAATTTATCTATCAGCTCTTTATGTGGAACCGTATCAAAGGCTTTGCTGAAGTCCAGTTAGGAAATATCCACGGCACCAACTTCATCCAACACCTTTTTGACATAGTCAAAGAAATCAATGAGATTTGCCCTCAATAAAGCCATGCTGGTTTGGGTCCATTAAGTTATTGGTTTTTAGCTGCTGATTTATTAAATATATCTTTAAAATGAGCCAATTGTGTACTTTGCTGCCAAAAATGTCAATGCAATCTTAGATTGCATTAATACAGGAATAGAATCAAGATCATGTGTAGTATTAGTACCATGTTATAATCTTGGTAAGACTACACTTGGAATACTATTTCCAGTTTTGTTTATCACAACATCACTGAAACTCTGGAAAGTGGGCCAAGAAGATTAATGGTCTGAAGGCTAAAACGAAGAGTGGTTGCAAGAATTGGGTATGTCTAGCCTAGAAAAGACTACAGGTGACATAATAGCTGTGTTCCAATATTTGAAAGGCTGCTACAAAGAGGGAGTCAATCTATTTTCCAAAGCACCAGAGGGCAAGACAAGAAGCAATGATTGGAAACTAACCAAGGAGAGAAACAGCTGAGAACTAAGGAGAAATTTTCTGACAGTGAGAATAATTAACCAGTGGAACGATTTGCCTTCAGTAGTTTGGGAGAGTTATTTGTGTGAAATAGTAAAGGGCAGTGATGGTGAAGTTTTTTCAGGGTGTCCAGCGGGGAAGCATTTTGAAATTCCCTGGTATTTCCCTGACATTTCTCTGTAACTTGTGATCTAGTTAAGGCATGGTCATAGATGATGTCATACCAAACAGCTAAGCCATGGAGGAATATGGGTAGCTAAGGAAGCAAGTTGTTGCCACAGTCATTTTTGCTTGACTCTGCCAGGCAGAACAATCCAGTTGTTTTATTTTACATGATTTTTCCCTGACTTTTAAACATTTTAATACAGTTTGTTCCCCCTCCCCCATGATTTATTCAGTTTTTTTCACGAATTCCCTGATAATTCCCTGATATTCCCCGAACTGCTGATTCCCCTGATAATTCCCTGTTTCTCGGTTTGCTGGACACCCTGTTTTTGGTTTGCATGCCAAAAGGGCAGGTACATGGGGGGGGGGGGGGGGTTGCATGCATGCCCATAATTCCATGCGTTCCCCTGTGCATGCATGCATAAGCCCCCTCCCCAACTGCTCTCGGCACGCAATGGCATGCCTGTTTTTCACTCTCTCCAGGCTCCAGAGCCTTTCTAGGTGCCTGAGGAGGGCAAAAATGGTCTTCCACACCATTTCTGGCCTCGGGAGGGCCTCTGGGGGTTGGAGGAGGCCATTTTTGCCCTCCCCAGGCTCCTAGAAAGGCTCTGGAGCTTGGGGAGAGCAAAAGGTGGGCTTTCTCTACCCCGTCCAGTGGCTGGAAACAGGCTGTTTCCCGACTCCCAATCAGATCAGAAGGCCTGAAAATCAGTGGGTTGGTGCATGCATGCGTGCCAGACCTGAGCTCGCATGCCCACTGATATGGCTCTATGTACCACTTGTGGTTCGCCTGCCATAGGTTCATCATCACAGGCATAGGGTCTCCTACTTGAGCAGTGGGTTGGACTAGAAAACCACCCCTAACCTCCCTTACAATTCTGTTATTCTTGTTCTTTTGCCTTGTAGTCAGTATTAGGTTCTAGAGACGTCATTGATACATCTTTGCAGTTTCCTTGGCAAGATATCCTGAATTGATTTGCTATTGCCTGCTTCCTAATTCTGGGAGCTTAGGTCAGCCAGCTGGTTTTGTACCTGGGACAGGACTAGAATTCAACTTTTCTCACTTCCACATGAACCACAAGACCAAATTGGCTTTTACTTGTGTGATCAGCTTCTTGTCTTCCACAGTGCAGCCAAACCAATTAGTTGGAAAAATATTTACTATATTCAGAAAAGGATTAAACTTGCATATCTTTTTTCAGAGTAATTTTTTTTTAAAAAAAAATTTCTTCCACATCATATAATACAAAAAAATCATACACTTTCTCTTTTGCTATAATAAAATAGTTTTTGACTAGTACATCTTGTATAATCAGATTATACATTCTTAAATCCTGTCTTTTTGATTTCGGTTATCATCACACACCCCTTATACCTTTCTTTCTAATTTCATCATCCAGATAAATCTCAATTAATGTCTAATTAAGTTCATTGTTAATATTCCTTAAACTATGTGTAAAATCTAAATCCTTCGGATCTTATAATCTTAATTTCATAGCCATAGTGCCTTCTTCCCTCTAGTAAAAATCTCAAAACAAACTAAAAACCCTTATATCTAAACTTATCTATGTAAAAATTATATACTTTATCATTTTAAAAAACAAATAAATACAAACATTTAAATTCATTACTTATTATTATTACTACTTTACATTACTACTTATTATTATGCCATTATTATATTTCATCAAGCCCCTTGATATTTCATTAAGCCCCTTAATTTCATAAGCTGAAATTAAGCAGTAAAAACAAATATTTTGATTTACAAATCTATAAACCCCATTTAACACACTAGTCCAAATTAAACAAACCTTAAAAGTCGAAATTAAGCCTACCAGGTCACCTTAATATATTCCAATTACTTATTTAGTTATAAATCCAAATTCATAAATCTACTACTACTAATTGGATCAAGAAGTAACTACTAAGATTAAAAAAAGCTATTATAAAATAATATAAATTATAAACTATTCAAAATACAATCAGACAATTATCAAATAGCCTTTTTCCTCATCTATATTTAATATCTGTCTCTCCTGTCTTTTATAGTTTCTTTTTATTTTTCATTTTCATATTACTCTTCTTCTTCCTCACCCATCTCTTCTCTACGTAAAAAGTCCCCCTTAAATATATTTTCTTTGCAAATTCCCACTCTTTAATTCTCAGGCCTTTTTAAAAAGACAAAATCTATTAACCTTGTTTATATCTTCGCTTAACAGCGCTTAACTTTATAGTAAAAATCTCAAAAACAAAACTAAAAATCCTTATATCTAGTTTTATCAATATGAAAATTATATACTTTATCAGTTTAAGAAACAAACAAGTGCAAACATTTAAATTCATTACCTATTATTATGCCATTATTGTATTTCATCAAACCCCTCTTAATAAACTAAAATTAAGCAATAAAAACAGATATTTTAATTTTCAAATCCATAAACCCCATTAAGCATTTATCCAAATTAAACAATCCTTAAAAATCTAAAATAAACCTATTTAAATCACCTTAATGTATTTAATTTACTTATTTACTTATAAATTTTGTCCAAATTCATAAATCTACATCTGCTAAATGAATCTAAAAGTAATTACGGTACTAGAATTAAAAAAAACTATTATAAAATATTCTGAATACAATCAGCCATTTTCAAAGAGCCCCTTTCCTTGTCTATACAGTAATACCTTGTCTTACGAACTTAATTGGTTCCAGGACAAGGTTCATAAGGTGAAAAGTTTGTAAGATGAAACAATGTTTCCCATAGGAATCAATGGAAAAGCCAATAATGCATGCCCATTAGGAGAATCCAAAATATTAAGGCTTAAAAAAAAAAGCAGTGTCCAGACAAAGCTGAGGGGAACGGAGTGGGGGGAGGGAGTTCCAACGAAGCAAAGTGAAAAGAGCCTCTCTTGAGCTCCATGAGTCCCTGCCTCCCGTTTTTGTCTCCTTCCACTCTGCTCATCTCCCCCACACCTTTCTCTTCTCTTGAGCTCCATGAGTCATTTCTTCCCGTTTTTGACCACCCCACTCTCCCCATCTCCCACCCAACCTCTCTCCTTCCTTGAGCTCCATGAGTCTTTTCTTCCCGTTTTTGCCCACCCCACTCTCCTCATCTCTCCCACACCTTTCTCCTCCCTTGAGCTCCATGAGTCTTTTCTTCTCGTTTTTGCCCACCCCACTCTGCTCATCTCCCCCACACCTTTCTCCTCTCTTGAGCTCCATGAGTCTTTTCTTCCTGTTTTTGTCCCCCCTACTCTGCCGGTTTTTGCGATCCTGGGATTCCCCTCCTGGGATTTCCCTACAGCATTGCAAAAACGCAGAAGTTAGGAGGTGGGGTTTCCCATGGAGGGGAGCCTCAGGGGATCCCAGGATCGCAAAAACTGGTGCATGGCTTGCCACGAAAATCTGGAGGCGAGGCATCCCAGCGGCCAGCGGCAGGTTCGTAAGGTGAAAAAAGTTCATAAGAAGAGGCAAAAAAATTCCGAACCCTGGGTTTGTATCTCGAAAAGTTCGTATGACGAGGGGTTCGTATCATGAGGTACCACTGTATTTAATATCTGTCTCTCCCATCTTTTTATATCGCTTCTTTTTATTTTTCATTTTAATTTTCTTCTTCTTCTTCTTCCTCACCCATCTCTTCTTTATACAGAAAGTCCCCCTTAAAAGATCACCCTTTGTAGATTCCCAATCTTTAATTCCCATTCCTTTTAAAAATGACAAAACCTGATAGCCTTGCTTATAACTTCCCTTGCCAGTGCTTAACTTAATATACTCATCATTTAGGATGTGGACATTGATAACTTCATCTACCAAACATTTTTCAGAAATTTCTATAATTTTATCCCCAGGTTTCTCTTGTTCCATCTCAGCATGTAACCATATACCATCCAAAGGATATATAATATATCCCCCAATAGTTCCACCCTTAATCCCAAAATTGTTATTATTTTCACATTCAGTGATTGTCTCTTTAAATATTTCAAGACCATCTTGTTCAGGTACATCTTCTATTTCCACTTCATGTTCTTCTGCTTTTCCTGTTGCAATTCCATTGTTATCAGTGTCCTCTTTGCCATCTCCAATTTGTAATCCTATTCCAGATCCAATTCCAATGTCAATTATTGATCTCATTTCATGGTGGAAACCTTTAATATCCTCAGAAATCTCCAAACGAAGCCCATCCACAAGTCTCTTATTTCTCTTAATTCCTCCATCTCCTTCATGTAAGTAATGAAAGTAATGACTAATTTTGTCCAGCTGCTTAAAGGACCGTTGTACCTACCTGAACGGTCTTCTCAGTGCACTGAAAGGAGAGTCCAAAATGGGTAATTCCTCTAGGGACTGAGTTTATATTAACATATTAATGAGGTACCGCCCCCTAGATGCCCCAGTAGCTCAGTTTTGAAAAACGAAGGCAATAGTAAAGGTAAACCAACAACTTTATTTATAACATCAATAGCAACTGGGCTGAACTGTACACGCCCCTAGGCCCAAAAAGCCGGGAGGGTTTGGACTCTCCTTCCAGTGCACTGAGAAGACCGTTCAGGTAGGTACAACGGTCCTTCTCCCCTGCACTGGAAGGAGAGTCCAACATGGGATATACCCAAGTTTAGGATCCATGGGAGGGAACAGGCTGAAGCAGGGGCGCAGGAGAAGCGCACACCCTCTGCAGAACTCGCCTCCCGAATGATGCTTCCGCCGAAGCAAAGGAATCAGTTCTTTAATGTTGTATAAATGTCGATGGTGCTGACCAGGTGGCCGCTCTACAAATGTCCTCTATGGACGCCTGAGTCGATCATGTGGCCGAGGTGGCCGTGCTCTGAGTAGAATGGGCCGTAATCCCTGTTGGTGGGAACAGGCACTTGCTTTGTAGTTTTCCACAATGCAGCTCCGAAGCCAACAGCTTAGCGTCTGAGAAGATACTTTGAGACCCATCTTGGATTGGGAAAAGGATACAAAGAGCACCTCGGATCTTCTAAAGGATCCAGTCCGTCTAACATAAATCTTTAATGCCCTTCGAGCATCCACCTTGTGCCATCTAAGCTCTGAAGGGTGATTACCGTGAGAACAGAAATCTGGTATCACAAGGTCTTGTCTTCTATGAAAGATGGTATTGACCTTTGGAATGAAGAATGGGTCCAGACGTAAGATGACTCTGTCTGGATGGAAAATGCAAAGATCCGAGCATACTGAAAGGGTTGAAAGCTCAGACACCCGACGGGCTGATGTTATTGCCACAAGAAAGGCAGTCTTGATTGTCAAGAAATGAAGCGAAATTGTCCTCAGGGGTTCAAAGGGAGGTCCGGTAAGAGCTTGTAAAACTAGCGAGAGATCCCAAGTGGGAAAACAATAAACAGTTGCCGGGTGCTTGTTAGAAGCCCCCTGGAGGAAGTCTCTAATCCACGGGTGGTGCGACAATGGATGGCCATGTTCTTTTTTCAGAATCATTGAAATAGCCGCCACTTGTCTTCTCAGAGTGTTTGGGGCCAATCCTTTTTCAAGACCCAATTGGAGGAACTCCAGGACTAGGGAAAGTGTTCGGAAACTTCAGATAAAGCAGAATGCAGCTGCAAGAGCAATCATGGGCTTTTCCAAATATGCCCATGTTACACCAACACTCCACAGTCTGCATTGGTTGCCGATCAGTTTCCGGTCACAATTCAAAGTGTTGGTTATGACCTATAAAGCCCTTCATGGCACTGGACCAGATTATCTCAGGGACCGCCTTCTGCTGCACGAATCCCACAGAGGTCCCACAGAGGGGGTCTTCTCCGGGTCCTGTCAACTAAACAATGCCGCTTGGCGGGACCCAGGGGAAGAGCCTTCTCTGTGGCGGCCCTGGCCCTCTGGAACCAACTCCCCCCAGAGATTAGAATTGCCCCCACCCTCCTTGCCTTTCGTAAGCTACTTAAAACCCACCTCTGCCGCCAGGCATGGGGGAATTGAGATACTCTTTCCCCCTAGGCCTTTACAATTGTATGCATGGTATGTCTGTATGTATGTTTGGTTTTTTATTATAATGGGTTTTTAATTGTTTTTAGTATTGGATTATTGTTATATGCTGTCTTATTATTGCTGTTGGCCGCCCCGAGTCTCCAGAGAGGGGTGGCATACAAATCCAATCAATAAATCAAAGGAGAGCCTTGGGGATCTATCTGTTGTTTATTGCAGAAGTTACAGAAGGGAGACCACGTTGTTTGATAAATCCTCATCGTAGATGGGCGACGGGCAGCCTGCATCATAGACATCACTTCATCCAGAAGTTGATGATTTCTCAGTCTGTCCCCCTCAAGTTCCAGACAGTTAACTGTAACCATTGGGGTTCTGGATGTAAGACAAACCCGACTGAGGGAGATCAGACCATCTGGGATCCTCCATGGTGGAAAGATTGATAGCCCTACTAGGTCTGAGAACCAAGGGCGGTGGGGCCAGTGAGGTGCTACTAATAGTACCTCCACCCGTTCCGCCAGGATCTTGTCCACAATTTTGATAAAAGGCATGTCGGGGGAAATATGACTGGTTGTATTGGCCCTGGGAATACTGTCACGCTGTGTATTGACAGCTCCAGAGACATTCAGAGACATTCAGTAATTAAATAGTTAACTCCATGTATGTTAATTTAGCTCTGCCCATTTTAATGTAAATCCTGTCTAGTCACTTCCTCTCAGTTTGGGGAAGAAGGAGGAAAATCTCCATCTTGTTTTAACTTTCTAGCCATGTAGACATGCGTGAAAGCCTGTGATCAGGCAAAACTCATTCATTGTTTTCCTATTAATAAAAGTAACTTTGTTTTGAAGCTTTTCTGTTATTTCATCCATCGACCTCTGGATTACATCTGTTGCAGCTCACGCGGGCTGTGATCGATAATTTATAATCTTGACATGGTAAGCAGTCGATGGTTCACTCCTAATAATAGCTACCGTGCTCATTGTAATGCCGGCCAAATGGAGGAAGAAGTTATTTTCCCAATCCTTCATTGATGAGATATCAAATGAACAATTTCAAGGGCTAAAAGATCTCATCCACGTATCTGAAGAGAAAAGAAACTTCATCATGGCAGAGCAAAGATCTCTCCAAACAGAAGAGCTGGCAGCCCCTCAGCAAACCGTAAGTTCCCATACTTACTTATTAAAAGAAGGGGAGGAAACCTTAATGGGTCAAACGACCGAAAGGATTTCAGAGCACTTAAGCCATAAATCTAGTGAGGAATGTGACATAGAGGAATGTACTCTTGTCCGCTCTCAATCTCCAAGCGCTCAATCCTCACAGCTCCCTTTGAAAGCAAAGGCTAAAACTAAGCATTGTGATGATAACAGATCTCAAAGCTGCATCAGGAGCAGAGAATCACTTTCTGATTTAGACAGAATTGAAGCCACAATTGCGCATTGCGAAAACCAAATTCAGGATTTGCAGTCTTAATGCACATACCTTGATAGTCTTGGAAATTCAATAACTTTAAAACAAAAGGCTATACATGATTATTACATGGATGATTTAAGTGTCTATAGAAAGCAATTAAGGGAACTTAAAGAAATGCAAATGAAACTTTTAAAAGATCAGGTTGGACTTATCTCCATTAATAAGTCTGAGTATGCCCAGTATGAAGAGGCCACGTTTACAAGGAAAGGAATGTCTTTGTCTACTGATATAGACATCCAATCTGAGCATGCGCTAAGAGATAGCAAAAGTTATGCGGCCATCTCTCAAAGCAAGGAAATTCCTCAAGAGGCCCTAAGAAGGGGGGCTACTTTTACCCAAGCAGCTGCAGAAAGTTATACTGCAGCGGCCTCTAGTGGATTGCATGATTTCAAGTTTAAACCTACACCTAAAATGAATGATTTCCTTCAGAGAGTCCAGAATCAAAGAAAGAAAATGATAATCAATCTGCTGTTAAATCACAAGCATCCCAGGCACCTCTAGCTGCACAGATGCAAAGGGACCAATGCTCACAAGTTCCAGCTTGTCCCGCACAGTGACAAAGGCAACCCTCCCTGCTAGTTCATCTGCCACAGTCGGTCCAGGCCCCTCAGCCTGTCCAATTGCCATTGGTTCCTGCACCACAAGTGCAACAACCAGCAGCCCTGCCAGCTGCATCTACAAGGCAAGCAATCACCTTAGCAAACCTGAAAGGAGAGTCAAAATTAAAAAGTAATGGACACAATTACAAGACCTGGCTACACCAGATGAGATTGATTTTGCTCACTCAGCAGGTGGATCATATGGCATTTGATCCTCCAATTAGGCAATGGAATGAGGAAGAAAGGGAAGCAGATATAAGAGCCACTCTTCTTATTCTCATGTCCTTGGATTCTGATTTATCAGTAAGATACCCACATGATATTACTGCAGGAGAACTTTTAGAGTCCCTGGATGAGCTGTTCAGGCCAGTCTCAGAAGAAGGCACTTTCCTTTTAATCTCTGACTTTCATTCAGCAAAATTAAAGCCTGGGGAAGAAATTGCTCCACATTTGTCTAAGCTGTTAGCAATGCACAAAGACTTAATGGAGCATGGCTATAATATCGATCATTTGCAAGTCAACACTGCAATCATAAATTCAGCATGCCACTGGTCCAAAGAACTACACAAAGACTCTGTAAGATGCTAACTGAAGAAGAAGGGCTCCTGCACACTAGACCCAGACCCATGTCGTCTGCCTACAAACCTACCTTGGCTAAAAGCTATCAACAAAAGGGCTACACTTCGAGATACACACGCCATGTAGACGTGCATGAAAGCCTGTGATCAGGCAAAACTCATTTATTTATTATTGTTTTCCCATTAATAAAAGTAACTTCGTTTTGAAGCTTTTCTGTTATTTCATCCATCGACCTCCAGATTACATCTGTTGCAGCTCACGCGGACTGTGATCGATGATTTATAATCTTGACAAATACAACCTTGATGGCTGAGCCATGCCTGAGGAAGAGTCCCAACGAAATGGCTGTCTCTGGTAATAGGGGGCAGCTCAATGCTCTTGCCGCTTGTAGGCCTTGGGGAGGACCTTCCGCTTGTCTTTGTCCTCTATAAGGACGGGTTCCAGTGCCTCCCCAAATAACTTGGAGCTCTGAAACGGTGAAGAGGCCAATTGCCATTTTGACTTTGTGTCCACTTGCCAATTATGTAACCACAAAAGGCGTCACGAAGCCAATGTGGCAGCCATACTTCTGGATGAAAACTTAGCCGTGTGTAAGGAGGCATCTGCACAGAATTCTGCCATAGCCATTAGCTTGTTCAAATCCTGTCTCATGTGGGCATCCTCCGGCCCCAATCTTGCCTACATCTCTTGGATCCACATGATAGCTGCCCTATTGAAAAAGGACGCTGCTGAGGCTGCGCGTAGGCTCCAACTGGCCATTTGGTGCGTCTTTCTCTGCAAAATTTCCACCTTCTTGTCCTCCAGTTTGAGACTATCTGATGTCTCAAATGGTACCAAGGCGCTTGACACCAAGGTTGCCATTGGTTTGTCAACAGGTGGAAATTGTAGTAAAGCTTCCGTCTCGTCATCAAAGGTATAGAAACTTCTTTCCAGCATGGAGGGGCCCTGGGCCGCTGCTGGATATTGCCAAGGACGTTTTATATTTCCCACAAAAATCTCCAAAGATGGGATGTGGTCAGATTCCTTAGTAGGCTCCTTGAACAATGTTGTTGAAGGCCTGGGTGTTTCCACCGTGCCAGTGGGCTTGGCTATGCTTGGCAAGTCCACAATCTGCTTTGCCTTGTGAAGCAGAATTCTGAACAATGATTGATTAAAAAGACCTGGCAGTGATGGTTGTTCTGGAACTGTCTCATCCTTGGATAAGTTGTTGTTCCGGTCACTGCCCTCATCAATCAGTGGCATTTCCTCAGCCAGGAACCCCAATCCTGATGGGGGTGGAGGTCGTGCAGACCACAGGTTCCTCTGTTGGGCTTGGCGAGGTTGATAACTATTTTGCTGCACTCCCGCAGCCATGCCTTGGGATTAAGCATTTGCCACAATTTCCTGGAGCATCGGGAGAAGGCCCTGCCAGATATCCAGTTGGGTTCAAAATCCCACAGCTGCAGGGATAAAGGTGGCTGATGGGACATGTAGGCCGGCTGGAGAACTAGCGGGCATGAACAAGGACTGGCTGGATGGCCCTGGCCTCTTGGGTCTGAATCCAGGAGAGGGCATCACCGAGGGGGACAATGATTGCCCCTGGCAATCAGGAGACCAATCTTTATCTGTGGCAACTTCCGTGGCAACTCCCCGCCACCTGGCTGTCACCTTTTAAAACAGCTGAGGGGCTTCCCAGCAGCCTCCTGAACCCGAACGCCAAACCCGAACTTCCGAGTTTGGCGTTCGGGAGGCCGCTGGGAAGCCCCACCTTTTAAAACAGCCGGGGGGCTTCTCAGTGGCCTCCCGAATGCAGAACCCGGAAGTTCGGGTTTGGCGTTCGGGTTCAGGAGGCTGCTGGGAAGCCCCCCGGCTGTTTTAAAAGGCGGCAGGGCTTCCCAGCGGCCTCCCGAACCCGAACTTTTGCCAAACTTCCGGGTTTGGCGTTTGGGAGGTCTCCAAGAACACCCCCCCCCGGATGTTTTAAAAGGTGACAGCCAGGCGGCGGGGCTTCTCAGCGGCCTCCCGAACGCCAAACCCGGAAGTTCGGCAAAAGTTCGGGTTCGGGAGGCCGCTGGGAAGCCCCGCCGCCTGGCTGTCACCTTTTAAAACAGCCGGGGGGCTTCTCGGCGGCCTCCCGAACGCCAAACCCGGAAGTTTGGTTTGGTGTTCGGGTTCAGGAGGACACTGGGAAGCCCCCCGGCTGTTTCAAAAAGCGACAGCCGGGCGGTGGGGCTTCTTGGCAGCGGCGGCAGTGGGTTCATAGGAAGAAAAAAGTTCGTAAGAAGAGGCAAAAAGTTTCTGAACCCCGGGTTTGTATCTCAGGTTGTTCGTAAGACGAGGGCTTCGTATCATGAGGTACCACTGTATATATAAAAGAAAATTAGCTGTGCGTTTTTACAAATTCACCAATATTCTTCCAAGATGGTTTTTAGACGTTAACTTCTAGTTCCATTTGAAATGAAAAACAGCAATTAAAGTATCCATTTAGCCACTCTCCCCAATTCCTTGAACTCATTTTCTCATAATCCATAAACAAAAAGTAACAAAAAGATTTTTTCCCTCCAGCAAATTAGCAGTCAATTCTCCTTATCACAACTCCAGCACAAAAACTTACATTCCCTTTTC
Source organism: Erythrolamprus reginae (assembly GCF_031021105.1). Classification (NCBI taxonomy): domain Eukaryota; kingdom Metazoa; phylum Chordata; class Lepidosauria; order Squamata; family Dipsadidae; genus Erythrolamprus; species Erythrolamprus reginae. The sequence goes on along the minus strand of NC_091956.1, from coordinate 38,709,247 downwards.
TTTCCGGATGACTTCCAATTCTTCAAGCAACTCTTTCTAGCACGAAGTCTCCTCGGCTAATGGCGGCTAGCCGCCTTCGCACCGCTGATGGTGGAGGCGCCAGGTCTGGTCAACCCTGGGGTTTGCCGACCCCAAACAGGGACCAAACCAAGTCCCCTTCTTCCCCTTCCCCTTCAGGGAGGTTTGGGCTGATTCAAACTGAATTGGCATTCCCAAACAGTGGGGATTTGGCGATTCTCCGCAAGAGAGAACCGCCACTACCACCGAGGCGCTGACCACGCCTACTAAACTTATATATCTTTATGATGAGCAGCTCTAGTTGTTTATTTATCTTTTTTACATGTTTAAATGTGTTTTTACAGATTTAATTGACACTTCTGTTTCATAAAGAACACTTGCCATGTGCATTTTAAAATCTAAACTACTACTTAAGACAGCCAATTTGGTTAAATGGTTTAAGGCACCAGGCTAGAGTCTAGCACAATTTTGGTGGAGGGGTATGAATGTTGTGTGGTGGCAGGTACTAATCACTGAACACTTGTTATATGTTGTGTGTGTTTTACATTATAAAATCAATAAATATATACAGTGGTATCTCGTCTTACAAACTTAATTCGTTCCGTGACGAGGTTCATAAGTAGAAAAGTTCATAAGAAGAAACAATTTTCCCCATAGGAATCAATGTAAAAGCAAATAATGTGTGCAACCCCAAAATTCACCCCTTTTGCCTTGCACCGCTGGGAATCCCTGCCTCCGGAGTTCCATTGCCAGCCGAAGCGCCCATTCTTGCATTGCTGGGATTCCCCTGAGCCTCCCCTCGCTGGGACTCTCTGCCTTCAAACTTCTGTTGCCAGATGAAGCGCCTGTTCTTGCATTGCTGGGATTTCCCTGAGCCTCTCCTTGCTGGGATTCAAAGCAGCGCCGGCAAAAATGAAGGGAATCCCAGCAAGGGGAGCCTCAGGGGAATCCCAGCAACGCAAGAACGGGCGCTTTGGCTGGCAACGGAAGTCCGGAGGTGGGGAATCCCAGCGGCAGCGGCTCGGGTTCGTAAGGTGAAAATAGTTCAGAAGAAGAGGCAAAAAAAATCTTAAACACCGGGTTCATCTCTCGAAAAGTTCGTTAGTAGAGGCGTTTGTAGGAGAAGGTACCACTGTATATATATAAAGAGTCTAGCACAAAGCTAACTGGAAGAAGTAGTGAAGGGCACTGCTAAGAAAACTGCAAGGACCTCACTACATAGTCACCAGGAGTCAGCTTTGACTTTGACTATAATAACAAAACTAGAGGGCACTAAGGTGTAGAATGAATGGATCAAATGAGCAGAAGGTACTTACTCAAGGTGAATAGGGACAGAAATCAATAAGAATTGGAACCAGTTTGATCTAGTGGTTAAAACACCACTCTCAGCCCTAGGAAGAAGGCAAAAGCTAACTACTTCCAAAAATGTTGGCATGAAAACTGCAGAGCCTAGTGTAATATAACTACAACTATAGTAGTTGAGTGGAACTACTATTAGGGCACCAGGGTGTAGAATGAATGGATCAAATTAGGAAAAGATACTTACTTAAGGTGGGTGGGGACAGAAATCAATCAAAAAGAATTGGAACCAGTTTGGTCTAGTGGTTAAAACATCACTCTCAGTGTTAGGAAGAAGGCAAGGGCTAACTACTTCCAAAAACTACAGAATCTAGTCTAATATAGCTACTATTATAGTAAATGAATAAAACTACTACTACCGGTACTTAATCACTTGGTGTAATAACTCTACAGCTAAACTCTGACATTCCATGCTTGCAACATAGTATTACAAACAACACAAATAATAAGCAAAGCATATACTATTTATGGTACTAAAATACTAAAGCCATTTATTTATATTATCCCCTTTCAGCAATTTCAGATATAGGTAGACCTTGCTTATGGATGACAATTGGAACCAGCAACTCTGTTGCCCAGTGATATAATCATAAAGTGGAATGTCACATGATGCCTGATTTAGGAGATCAGTTCCAATGCAGATGCTGACCAAATAATCCATGGCCATCAAGCGGAATGTCGTGTGACTGATTTGCAACCTCCTGCTAGCTTCCCTATTGACTTTGCTCATGGAAAGTTTTCAGAGAAGATCACAAATGATGATCACAGGACACTACAACCAACATGATTGCACACTGGTTGCCAAATGGCCAAATGTTGATCATATGATAGTGAAGATGCTGCAACAGCCCCAATTTCAGGACTGGTTGTACATCTCTTTTCAGCATTGCTGCATTTTAGAATAGTCCCTGAACAACCTGTCAATAAGCAAGGACTACCTGTACTATGAAAATATACATAGAGAGAACTGTGCTGGGTTAAAGGAGCTTTCATCCCAAAACACTTTACAGAATTGCTTTTAAAGGAATAAAACTAAAGAAGATGCCCTCCTCCTAATAAGCTACCTTAATCTGAATTTCTAAGAAAAAGACAGGATACATTTCTCAATAGTTCTAATAACATCAGAATAAAAGTTCCTTTACCTGAACACTTGTGAGACCAGGGAATGGTAAACTTCTAGAAAAGAAAGGTTTCCAAAATTTGGTTTTATTGATATCAAAATTTATTCTTGGCGGGGAATCATACTGTTGAATATTAAACCAAACCTAAGAGGGAAAAAAACTTCTTTAAGTATTATCTCTGTTATGCAGCAGTAATTTAGAACTAATTGATCTGGAGAGAATCCACAAAGCTATTGAGGCTTCTTTTACCCATATAGTGTGCAGGGGTCAGTAGTGGCAGCAATTGCAGCCCACCAGCCTCTTGGCACATTGCAAATACTGTTAATTCTGATCATGGAAGCAGAGGCAGGGGAGAGAAACAAGTGATTCAGACATGTGTGCAGCTGCCTGACTCACAGGAGGCTCGTGGGAGGCTTGCGCAGCAGCATTGGCAGCAGAGGCATGGGAGAAGCAAGCGATCGCAATGTCCTGTATCGGTGTTTATTAAGTGCAGCCACAAGCAAGTCGAGAAACATTGGGACAGAGTAGGAAGAGCCTCTATCTGACTCTGCTGTGCCAATAGCTCTGCTTCAAACCATCCATTTTGTAAGCACATGAAGCTTTGAGTCTCCATCATTTCTCAAAGCAAATGGCTCTGTCCCAAGTATCCAAGAGATGACCAAGATGGAAAATGATGGAGATTCAAAGCTTTGTGTGCTTGCAAAAGGGAGAGTTTGAAACAGAGTGATTAGCTCAGTTTCAAAGAGTTCCCTTTGCAAGCAGACAAAGCCATGTTTCCCTCTGTACAAAAAGTGTTTACGCAGCTACCACCAGCCCCACCCACTCTGTCCCACTATTTGCTTGCCTGCAGCCTCAATCAGGGTTAAGCTCTTGGCACATCCCATCCCTCACCTGCCCTGCCAGGTGGGCAAACAGTCTCCACGAGGCGCTGTGGCCGAGAAGTGTCCCAGCAGCAGCCAAGGGTAAGCAGATAGTGGGGCAAATGGAGTGGGACCAGTGGTAGCTGTGCTCCCACTTCCATCAGTCCCCGTGCTCATTCCCTCCTGCACTTAAAAAAAAGAGAACTCCCTGAAAACAAGCCTGAGTATTTATTTTCAAGCCCCAAAGAAAATAAGATGGGTTTTTATTTTCGGGGCAACATAGCATTACCCACACTCTGCATTGCCATCATAAAAGTGTCTGGCAGAATACATTGTATCTCCATAAAATGGAGGGGGGGAGGAAATTTGTTTGTGCCTGGTTGATTTGCACAAGACATGATACTACTCGTCCTCATTTTGCACAGCTGCTTAGTTGATTCTGGCTCTTGAACAGAAGACAACCACAGCCCTTCCTTCTGCTTTCAACTGACTCTCTTGGAAGAGAATTGGCACTAACCTTCCAGGGTGGGAGAAAGAAGGCACCTACTTTTCCTATGGCTGTAAGTAAAACTTATGCCAGCTGGAGCCAGGCTCACAAGCTCATCATACACTGGATGCACAAGGTATTTGTCAAGGATCTGCTTGGCAAGATCCAGAGAACCTCTTTTGCATGTGGATTAAATTCCAGGTGTCCTCAGCTACAGAGCACATCCTGATGCAAGATGAAAAGAAACCTATGCGCGTGCAAACCATCTAGTGGTGAGCCCATGTAGCTGATATGAACTCAGGTAGTTAGGGGATAGTTCACTTACATTGTCTGCAGAAACCAAACAGCTGACTCTTTTCAGTGGACAAAAAGCATCATATTGTCCATAAAAATGTCCTCGACTTGGATTCCAAATCACATACTTGTTTTGTTCCCAAGTTAGCACATACGCTGTTGGTCCCTGGTGGGAATAATAAAGTTATTTACAATTTTCTCTTTCCCCTTCTACTATTTGGCCTATTAGTTAGTGCTTAAGAGACAAATTCTGAATTAACTAAAATGCAGAGGAGAAAACAGGTTCTTTCAGGTGATGGGTTTAGTTATTTCAGTGTAAACTGAACCACTCTAATGAGCCAACGAATGTAACAAATCCAATAATCCAGTTAAGCAGCATAGAAGGAAAATTTTCTTTTGGAAACTCAGGGACAACCTGCTCACTGCACAGGGAGATAATCTCTGGTTGATTCGCACAAGACATGATGCCACTTGCCCTCATTTTGCACAGCTGCTTAGTTGATTATGGCTCTTGAACATAATAATTTTTTCAGGATAATCTCTGAACCAGGGTCTTTGTCTGCTTCTAAAATCAGTATGAACCACGACTGGTGAGGTAACATGTTTTCTCATGCGAGGAAATTTTATTGAAATGCAAAGCACAAACACCTTACCTCCGGAACAGCATTCCCAATTAGAAGCCAGGACTTTTTGCCAAGAGCAAGAAAATAATTACACAATAGCACAGCATGTTCTTCTTCATCTCCAGCCAAAAGATCAAGGAATTGCTAACAAGTGTGAGCAAACAAATGATGCTGTTAAGGATTATGTTGTATCACTGAATATTTTGGATTACTTTAAATTCCACTTAAGGAGGTAGAATTATGAAAGGGCAATTATAAACTGCTACTACTTTAGCTTCCGGCTGTGTAATGAAAACAGCCACATCTTGTTTTCATTTAAAGGGGTTCAACTTAGAACTACACAATCAAAAAATAAATATACTTAACAAATGTGTAACATCCTTTTATACAACAATTTACAGCATGATTAAGGAACAATAATTAGGCATTTCTAGACCAAACTGGATAACTAAAATTGAAAGCAGATGCTGCCTGCAACCAAACCCTCTGATGTGATTTCAATTTACATGTATCCTAAAAGGTCATATCATGTAAAATTCAGTTTTTCCACTCTCCCCAAAGCTGTTGTATGTAATCCAATGCAGAAGAGCATAACACTGTTAATGCCAACAAACATCATAACCCCGAGCAACTTTAAATATTCTACACACACTCCTATTGTTTTGGCATAAATAATTACAAAATAACTTGTTTTGATGATAAACACATAGTTCTAAACTAGGGATATCAAACTTGTGTCGTCATGTGAAGTATAAGGACTTTGCTTTGCTAAATTGGGCATGGGTGTAGCCAGCACGTGACCCACAGGCCATGAGTTTGAGTTGTCTTCTAGACATTTGAAGCTTTTAACTTACATCAGAGGTACTCCACAGATCACAAATTCCAGCAAATGATACCGTATCAGGTAAGAAAGGAATCAGGGCTACATATCGGGCAACTAATTCCTATGTACAAAAAAGAGAAAGCAAAATCCTCTTAGCCTGGGGCCAAAGCTGCTATTGTTATTATAAACACAACACTTTATCCTCTGTTTAGAGATGGTCTCTCTTGGCTTCTACTGGACTTGTTGTAGGCTAGAACAGGGTTTTCTTCCAGATTGGTCCAAAATAATTTAATTTGTCTGCACTAATTCAGGTCAGTGTTCTTGGGTTGACTGGTTCATTTCTCAGAATGCCATGAAGTAGACCCATTGTGATTTAATGTCAGCAAAACAAAAAATTGTGGGGTCCTTGGTGAGATTGGCTATTTTCTTGTAGAGGTTTCATTACCTAAACCAGTGCTTCTCAATTATTTTCTCTTATGCTCCCCCAGGAAGAAATAAATATTTCACACACAGACACCAACTCTCTGATCTGGGCCCCAATGGAATTTTAGTGTTAATATTTATTATTATACTTATTATAAGCTGCAAGCAAACTATTGGCTAGGAAAGGTTGCACTACCCACTTACCTGGGAGTAACTCCACAAAACTCAGTGGTGCCTGTTTTTGGTTAGGGGAATCAATTGAGAAGGGACCATGCATATTCCCTGGGGTCACATGTGCCCCCTGGCATAGCTCCAAGTCCCCCCAAGGGGCCCCACCCCACTATTTAAGAAACACTTACCTAAACTAAGTAACACTAGCATTGATGATGTTACCTAGTTTAGGAAATGAAATGTCCAGAAGAAAATAACCAAGCTCAGAGAGCACCAAAAACCCCTTATTTCAACCCTGAGCTACAAATATTCTGGTGCAAAAGTGGAAGCAACCTGGGAGCAACACCACTGCTGCAAGCCCCACCAGGATGGGTTTTCTTCCCTGGAGTGGGATGGGCACAAAGCCAATACCCTCCTCCAAAGCCAGCTAATCAGCACAGCTTAGGGTCCCCCAAAATTGGTACTTGGGAGAGGGGAGTACCACCAGCAGCGCACACACACCAGCCATGGGAGCAACACCACCATGGCAAGCCCCATGGCAAGCCCCACCAGGATGGGCTTTCTTCCCTGGAGTGTAATGGGCACCGAGCCATTAGACCCCAGGATACCACCTGCAGCCGAACATTGCACCGTTGATGGGGCCAGCCCAGCCAATCCCTGTGATGTCAGGTCTGAACATGTCATCTCCTGTCAGCAGCAGGGCCCCTCCGTGTGGATGGGGCTGCATGGACTTAGGCCAACAGAGACAGCCGGGAGCGGTTCAAATTGGAGGGCCTCCCTGCAGGCTGTTGCCTCATCAACTGCCCCTGGGCCAGCTGCTACCATGGCTCTGTGCCATATTCGATGGCGACCCAAAGAAGCTGTCCTATTTCCTCCATTGGATGTGGGCCTATATCGATGAATACGGGGACCACTATAGACAGATAGGCAGCTGATTGACAAGATAACCAAGGGAATGAATGAAAGAGAAGCAGCAGAATGGGTGGCTGAGCTCTATGGTGAAGTGGCCCCTGAGCTAGGCAAAGCGGATGACTTTATCCAGTTGATGAGGGCCAGATTCTGTGATGAGGCCAGCAGGTAGACACCGAGGAACAAATCCAACAGTTGAAGCAAGCAGGGCACCCAGTGAAGGAACTAGTATGGGAGTTTAGAAGAGTGGTGGGGAAGGTGCGGGACTGGCATGAATGGTTCTTGGTGCACATGTTCTGAGATGCGCCGGAACTGAAAGAGGCATGTGAGATCAGGGGGGTACCGTGCCGAGTCCAAGATTGGTATTCCATCGCCATTGCACTAGACTGCATGGTCAAAAGACAAAAGAAAACCCCCTTGACCAGCCAGCTAGAAGACAGTTGGGTCATAGGGTTCCACCTAAAACCACAGCAACCCTGTGCTTCGAGCCAATGAGGGGCATAAAGTGCTATCAGACAGCCACTGCATGCCTGGCGCCAGCCCCTATCCCTCAGCCGAAGGCCAGGCCAACTCTCATTCCCAGGAAGAGGGCCCCAAAACCGCTCAAATCGGGACAGCTGGTGCTGCAATTGGAAGAGCACCCTTCACTCTGGACGATGACAAAGAAGGCAATGGTGAAGACAACCCGATGGTGAGTGAAGCCGTTTGACCTTTTCTTGCCCTAATTTTTAAAGACAAAGATTAAAGTGCCAGAAATGGGGAAAGAGGGGAAGATAGATGCTGTAATAGACATGGGTTGCTCACAATGCTTAATCAGTAGTGCTGGGCGAACTTCAGGAAGTTTGGGTTCGGCGAACTACCCGAACTTTGCCATGAAGTTCGGGTGAGTTCGCCGAACCCAAACCCGAACTGTACCCGAACCCGAACCTGAACAGCAGCAGCGCTTTTAAAAACCTTTTTTAAAAAGTTCAGTCAAAGTTCGGGTTTGGCCGAACACCATGAAACGCTGCCGCCCAGGAAGAGAGTGGGGAATCCCATTGTGCTGCAAGCAAAAGGAGGTGGGAAATCCCACAAGGGAATTCCGGGGGCAGGGCTTTGACGTCATGGAGACTCCTTCCTCCCTGTTTCGGCCGGCCAGGAAGTAGTCTCCGTGACGTCAAAGCCCCACCCCTGGAATCCCTTCCTGGGATTTCCCACCTCCTTTTGCTTGCAGTGCCACAAGCAAAAGAAGGTGGGAAATCCCACAATGGGATTCCCCACTCTTCTCCCGGGCAGCGGTGTTTCACAGTGTTCAGCCAAACGCCGAACCCAAACTTTTAAAAAAGTTCGGGTTCAGTATGCCGAACACTGCAAAGTTCAGCATGAGCCCAAACTTTGCAAGTTCAGTTCGCCCAACACTATTAATCCGTAAAATAGTGGGAGAAAAGTTGGGGATCATACCAAGGCCCTAGCGAGCCCCACCAGTTCCTACAGTTGGATGGATCACTAATCGGGGGGGGGGCACTCTCCTCATTGAGCCTGTAGAGTTAAAGATGGGAGGACATTGCAAAAGTCTTGATTTCATAATAGTGCCCAAGATGTCAGAAGCCATCATCCTGGGCCTGGCATGGCTAGACAAGTAGACACCCAAGATGGGAGGATGGGTACCAGAAGTTAATCATGCACATTGGGCAAACACCCCCTCTGAGGGACCAGAAGCACCAAGAAGGTTTGATGCCTGGGTCCTTGACCGATCCTCAACTGGAAGTCCCTGCAAGGGAAGCCACTCCACCAGGCTCCTAGAGGGTGCTGAGAGAATATCGACACTTAGAGAGAGTGTTTAGTGAGGAAGAATGTAACAAGCTTCCCCCTCATCAGCCAATGGATTGTGTAATAGAATTCAAGCCAGGTGCAGCACTCCCAAAGCCATGTATTCCATACCCCCAAAGGAGTTGGAAGAGCTGAGGAGGCATATTGATGCCAACTTGGAGAGGGAGTTCATCCAACCAGCAAAGTCGAGGGTTGCCACCCCCATCCTATTGAAATAGAAAGATGGGGTGAGGGTCAGAATGTGCGTAGATCTTTGGGGGATAAATGTAGTTTGTATGCAGAACAGTTGTCCCCTTCCCCTCACATCCGAATCAGGGAGGGGGATGAATGGAAAACTGCATTCAACTGCCCGCTGGGGAGCTTTCAATTCAAAGTGACGCCTTTTAGATTGCAGGGAGCCCCCACAGTTTTCATGCAGTATATCAACAACGTGCTCCACCCCCATTTGTACAAGGGGATGCTAGTCTATTTAGATCAGTGTTTCCCAACCAGTGTGCCGTGGCACACAAGTGCGCCGCAAGACATGGTCAGGTGTGCCGCGAAGAAGGAAGCTCAGCTTCTGGTCTTGCAACTTTTTGCTGAGAGTATGAAGAGCAAAAAGTTGTGAGACCGGAAGATGAGCTTCCTTCTTTGTGCGTTCCAGGTTTTCCGGCAGCTGCAGTGCCCTGCCCGGCTGGAGCTTCCCTGGCGGCGGCAGTAGGTGAGCTTTGAGGCCTGGTGGGAGGGCGGCGGCAGCGGGAGGGCGGCAGAAGCAGCGGTACCGAGCAGTAGCAGCTGGGCAGCGGCAGGGTGGTCGGCTGCGAGCCAGAACTACAGGACAGAGGCACTGACGGCGGCGGCTGGACATGTTGCTGTACGCCGTACATCAGGGGTCCCCAAACTTTTTACACAGGGGGCCAGTTCACTGTCCCTCAGAGTGTTGGAGAGCCGGACTATTAAAAAAAACTATGAACAAATCCCTATGCACACTGCACATACCTTATTTTAACATAAAAAAACAAAATGGGAATGTACTATTTAGAGGGGGGGAAGAAGTCTGAAATTCATACATGTTTATGTTTTGTTTTTAATTTTCTTTTGTTAAAATCTGATTGGCTATACAAGGTTTTCTTGGTTTATAGAAAAATGTATAAAAATATTTATAGAAAAATATATAAAGAAAGAAGGAAGCACTTTGGCATAATGGTTAATAAGTTAGAAATATAATTGGTGTTGTACTTTTTGAAGGAACATTAAGGAGGGAACTTAATTGAAAGAAAAGTATGTACCTGGAGGACAACATTAGAAAACAAACTTTTGCAACTTTTTTGATGATTGATATTAGTTACTGACAAAATACTGCATTTTATTCCGGGAAAATTAGATGGTACATTGTATTGTTTGAATGTATGTTGAGAGAAAAATTTTAAAAACTCCCCCCCCCCAAAAAAAAAGTCCTTCCTTCCTCTGCCCCTCCATTCATTTCATTCTTCCTTCCTTCCTTGTTCCCTCCATTTCTTCTTCCTTCCTTCTTCCTTTCCTTCCTTCCTTCCTTTTCCCTCCATTTCTCCTTCTTTCCCTCCCTCCTTCCCACTTCTCTCTTCCTTCTCCCTTTTTTCCCTTCTTTCTCATTTGTTTTTCCCCTCTCCCTCCTTCTTTCCCTCCATCATTTTCTCATTTTTCTCTTTTTCTCTCTCACATTCCCTCCCCCTCTCACTTGTTTTCTCTCCCTCTCTCTCTTGCTTTCTTTCTTTCTCTCTCTCTCCTTTTCTTCTCTCTTCCTTCCTCTCTTCTTTTTTTTTCTGCCCTGCAACACGCTGCGGGGCAGTCGGCTGCAAGCAGAAGCTCCAAGATGGGACCAAGAGCAGGTCTTTCTCAGGGCTGAATTGTTGCAGCCTCTGAGGCCGCCTTCGCCTCCGGGCGAAGGGATCTCCTCGGTGGAGAAAGGAAGGAAGCAAGCCAAAGGAAGCTCAGCGCAACAACGACCAGCTGTTGGTCCCTGCGGACATCTCTTCGCCTGAATGGAGATGGCCTCAGAGGCTGCAACAATTCAGCCCCGAGAAAGACTGGCTCTTGGTCCCTTGAGCCCGCCGCCACCGCCTCTGTTTGGGCGAAGGGATCTCCGCAGTGGAGAAAGGAAGAAAGCAAGCCAAAGGAAGCTCAGCGCAACGACGACCAGCTGTTGGTCCCTGCGGAGATCTCTTCGCCTGAACGGAGGAGGCGGCGGCAGCTTCAAGGGACCAACAGCCAGTCCTCGTTGAGCTGAGCTTCCTTTGGCTTCCTTCGAGGTGGCAGGTGAGCTTTGCAGCTTTGCCTCAAAGGAAGCCAAAGGAAGCTCAGCTCGGGGGCGGGCCTGAAGCAGCCGCTGCTGCCTACTCTGCCCCGGGCTTCGGCCGTGCCGGGGCCAAGTAAGCCGAGGCTAGGCCCATCACCCCCGGCTCCAAGCGCTGGGCCTGGGTGGCGGGCAAGCATCGGGAGGGCCTCGCCGTCGCCTGGCCGGGGAAAAGCTCCCCTCCCTACAATCCGGGACAGCGTGGCTGTCAACAAGTTAATGCACGGGGGGTCATGATGGCTTGTTTACTGCCCCCTCCAGACGCTCTTGCAGGGCTTCCAGACTCCCCGCAGGCAGCGAAGAAGCAAAAAAGCAGCACTCTCCCGCTTTCTCTCTCCCTCTCTTTCTTGCATTATTTCTCTCTCTCTCACTCCCTTTCTATGTCTCCCTCTTTCTCTCTCTCTCTCCCTCTCCGCAGCAGACCCCCCCCAACACCAAAAGTGCCCAAACGTGCGCAAACCTCACCGGTGGGGGGGGGGGAAAAGCAAAAAAGCGGCACTGGAGGGACCAAGACGGTCTGCAGCTGAGCGTCTGGAGGAGAAGGAGGCGGAAAGCCAGGGGGTGGGGAGGAAAGCAATTGGCCAATTTCTTTCTCGCCTTTAGGGAGAGGAACTGTTGCTGCTCTGCCATAGGGTGCTTTCCTCCCCGCCCCCTGGTTTTCCTCTTCTTTGCCACCGCCAGACGCTCAGCAGCAGAGTGGAGGGGAGATTCAGGAACTTTGTATACAGATGGTAAAATCTTGTACGCTGCTGCAGGCTGGGTAGATGGCCTCAGCGGGCCGCATCCGGCCCGCAGGCCATAGTTTGGGGACCACTGCCGTACATGCTGGCATTGCGTGGCTGGCACTTGCCTGCTGGTTGAGCTGGGATGGTGGCTCCAGCCCCACGCCCATGCCCAGTGCAATGCCAGCATATACGGCGTCTAGCAACACATCCAGCCACCGCCGTCGGTGCCTCCGTTCCAGAGCTCCGCCTCACAACTGACCACCCTGCCGCCACCCCACGGCTATTGCCCAATGCCGCTGCTACGGCGTGGTGTACGAGAAAGAGAGAGAAAGAAAGAGAGACAACAAGAGAGAGAAAGAGATAACAAGAGAGGGAGAGAGAGAGAAAGAAAGAGATAGCAAGAAAGAGAGAGAGAGAAAGAGAGAGGGAGAGAGAAAGAGAGAGAAAGCAAAAGAGAGAGAGGAGAGAGATAGCAAAAGAGAGAAAGAGATAGCAAGATGGAGAGTGAGAAAGAGGAAGGGAGAGAGGGGGAGAGAGAAAGAGAGAGAAAGCAAACAGAGAGAGAGAGAAAGAGATAGCAAGAGAGGGAGAGAGAGAGAGAGAAAGAGAGGGAGAGACAGGGGGAGAGAGAAAGCAAAAAAGAGAGAGAAAGCGAGAGATAGCAAGAGAGGGAGAGAAAGAGAGAGGGAAGAGAGAAAGCAAAAAAAGAGAGAAAGCAAGAGATAGCAAGAGAGAGAAAGAGATATCAAGAGAGGGAGAGAGAGAAAGAGAGGGGGGGAGAGAGAAAGAGAGAGAAAGAGAGAGAAAGAGATAGCAAGAGAGGGAGAGAGAGAAAGAGAGAGGGAGAGCGAGGGGGAGAGAGAAAGATAGAGAAAGCAAACAAGAGAGAGAGGTAGCAAGAAAGAGAGAGAGGGAGAGAGGGGGAGAGAGAAAGAGAGAAAGACAACAAGAGAGAAACCAAGAGAGAGAGAGAAAAATAGGGGGGAAGGAGGGTGAGGTAAAGACATAGAGGGAGGGAAGGAGGGAGAGAGAAAGAGAGTAAAAGAGAGAGGAAGGAAGGGAGAAACAAAGAGGGATGGAGAGGGAAAGAAAGAGGAAGGAAGGAAGAGAAAGAGGGAGAGAGAGAGAAATAGAGCAAAAGGAATGAAGAGAGAGATTTTTTTTGTCCAAACTTTTTTTAGCCCCCGCCTCTTCAATGTTCCCCAGGATTTTGTAAATGTGAATAATGTGCTCAAAAAAGGTTGGGAAACACTGATTTAGATGATATTCTCATCTTTAGTGAGACACTGGAAGAGCATGTGAAGCTGGTATGACAAGTCTTGAGAAAACTACTAGCTATCAAATTATATGCAAAACTTTCCAAGTGCGAGTTCCACAAGACTTCACTAAACTATCTCCAAGGACAGGATTGAAATGGGCCCAGGAAAAGTGAGAGCAGTACTTGATTGGCAGGCCCTAGGCACTCACAAGCAATTACAAAGCTTTCTGGGTTTCGCGAACTTCTATAGGCAATTCATCCTGGCTTTTGCTAAAGTAGGCCTGTCACTGACAGAGCTGTTAAAAACAGGCCCAACACCCACCAAACCAAGGCCAAACCAACCAATCAGCTGGACGATGAATTGCCAGAAGGCCTTCGAAATATACTGAAGTGGTTCTTTGTCCAGGAACTGATTCTACAGCACCCCGACTCTGAATGACAAGTAATCATTCAATCAGACGCTAACGATGCGGCGGTAGCAGTAGTGCTGTTGCAAAAGAATGAAAGTAAACGCCTGCCATGTGTTTACATCTCCAAGAAACTAACAGTGACCAAGAGGAGATTGGTCATCTGGGAGAAAGAAGCTTTTGCCATTCATTGGGTGCTGCTAACCTGGAGGCAACTCCTAGATAGGGCCAAAATACTTTCGAGGTATGGACTGACCATAAGAACCTCGAGTTCCTGAAGACCCCTAGGAAACTTTCACCCAAGTAAGTGAGATTGCAGCAGTACTTTAGGTGATTCAAATCTGAATTGAAGCACCCCCTGCAGGGAAGAACCTATTGGCTGATGCATTGTCCAGGGAGCCACAGTATGATAGTCAAAGAGAAGAAGAGTTCCACTCCATAATTCCTGCCTCACCAGAAGAAGCAGCAGGTACTCCCCCCTTCAAGGGGGGATCTGGCAGCCCCTGTCCTCACCAGAGGCCAGACCCAATGGTTGAGCAGCCAAGTCCAGGGAGAATGGATCAAGAAATTTAAAGCTGCTCTGCCTACAATCCCTGGCTTAATGATAACATGGATACCCTAACCATGAGAGAAGGGTTGGTGTGGAAGGGGTCCAAGTTATACGTGTCTGCCAACCTCAGATTGCAAGTGCTCCAACGGAGTCATGACACCAAGCTGGGAGGATACTTTGGGTTCCTGAAAACGCTCCACCTGACGTGAAGAACCGTTGAACTTACCTGAACGGTCTTCTCGCTGCACTGCGAAGAGAGTCCAATGTGGGTAATACTTCAGCCTTATTGGCAGGGACTGAGTTAAAAATTAGCATAATTATTATGTCCCGCCCACCACTGCCCCCTCTTAGCCAGTGATAAAAACGAAGGAATAGTAAGGAACAAAAACTTTTATTTAACAACTGTAACCCTTAAGAAACTGTGCACCTGGGCCAAAAGGCCGGGCGGGTTTGGACTTTCTTCGCAGTGCAGCGAGAAGACCGTTCAGGTAAGTTCAACGGTTCTTCTCCACTGCACTGCTCAGAGAGTCCAACGTGGGATATACCCAAGCCACATTCTAGGGAGGGATAGGCCGGACCAGGGGCGCTGGAACACAAACTCCCTGTAGCACTCTTCTGCCGAAGGCTGCCTCCGTTGAAGCAAAAGAGTCTAGGCGGTAGTGTCTAATAAAGGTCGTAGGGGCAGCCCAGGTAGCTGCCCTGCAAATGTCCTCAATTGGCGCCTGCGTAGTCCAAGCGGCTGTGGTAGCCGCGCTTCGGGTAGAGTGGGCTGTAATCCTACCCGGTAAGGGTGTTGCTGTGGACCGATAGGCTTCGATGATACAAGTCCTGATCCATCTGCTGATGGTCTTAGATGAAACTTTTCCTCCCATTGAAGAAGGGAGAAAAGACATGAAGAGGGCCTCCGACTTTCAGAAGGTGCTAGTGCGGCGAATATAAATCTTAACTGCTCTTCTCACGTCCACCTTATGCCACCGCAGCTCTGATGGGTGAGAGCCATGTGTGCAAAAATCTGGTAAGACAATGTCCTGGGCTCTGTGAAACCTGGTGTTAACCTTGGATATGAAACAGGGGTCCAGACGCAGAGTCACTCTATCTGGATGAAAAACACAGAGGTCCGGCCGAACCGATAGTGCTGCAAGTTCCGAGACCCTACGGGCCGAGGTGATGGCTACTAGGAAAGCTACTTTTATTGAGAGAAAACGAAGTGATACTTCCCTCAAAGGTTCAAAGGGGGGTCCTGTTAACGCCCTTAGAACCAATGGTAAGTCCCAGGATGGAAAGTGGTGTATGACGGGAGGAGACAGGTTTGCTGCTCCTCGTAGGAAGTCCTTCACCCAAGGGTGATGAGAAATTGGACAAAACGGGTCTGGTCGGAGAACTGTTGCTATCGCCGCCACCTGTCGTCGGAGTGTGTTGGGCGTCAACCCTTGGTCTAGTCCTTTCTGGAGGAATTCCAGGAGATGTAGTACTGAGGACGACAAGGGCGTGATTCCCTGAGCTCTGCAAAAGGTGCAGTATGCCGCCCAGGTAGCCTGGTAAATACGCGTCGTTGATGGTCGCCGTGCTGCTTGAATGGTGTTAATGACACTTTCTGGAACCTGTTTCTCTCTCATGCGGTTCCCTTCAACCTCCACACGGCAAGCTTCCACCACTGTGGGTCTGGATGCACTATTGATCCCTGTGTCAGGACCAGCCGTTGAAGTGGGATTCTCCATGGTGGTAAGATTGACAATCCCATCAGGTTGGCAAACCAGGGGCGCCTGGGCCAGTAAGGAGCTACGAGGAGAATGTCCGCCTCCTCGGAAATGATCTTGGCCACCACCCTGTGTAATAGACAGACAGGGGGAAAAGCGTACAGAAGCCCCTTGGGCCATGGTGATAGCAGTGCATTGACCTGCTCGGCCTCTGGTGTCGGAAATCGGGAGAAGAATCTGGGCAATTGCCGGTTGTGTTGTGTGGCAAAGAGGTCCGCTACTGGTACTCCGTACCTTTGCACTATTAGTTGGAATGCCTCCGGGTTCAATGTCCATTCCCCGGGATCGATTGTCGTCCGGCTCAACCAGTCCGCCTGGGTGTTTTCTATCCCCGAGATATGCTCCGCTCGGATCGATGCTAGATGTCTTTCTGCCCATGACATTAGCTTGTGGGCCTCCTGCATCAGGCGGTCTGAGCGTGTGCCACCTTGGTGGTTCACATGTGCCCTTGTTGCCACGTTGTCCGTTAAGATTAGGACATGTTGGCCCTCTACCATGTCCGAGAACGACTGTAGAGCTTTGAACACCGCTCGTAACTCCAGTCTGTTGATATTGGGATCCTCCAAGTCTGCTGGGGACCACCTGCCCTGGGCCACCTGTCCCCGTGAGTGCGCCTCCCAGCCGGAAAGACTTGTGTCAGTGGTTATCGTCAGCTCCTGGTGAGCCAAGAAGGGGGAGCCCTTGGTTAAGGCCGGTGAGGTCCACCCCATGAGGGAAAGGCGAACTGTAGTGGTCAGGTGCACTTGTCGTTTTGAGTTACTGAGACGAGCCCTTTGGAAGGGGAGGAGGAACCATTGAAGGGGGCGAGCGTGAAGCCGGGCCCAAGGAACAATGTTGATACAAGAGATGAACATCCCTAGCAGTTGAGACAGCTGTGCTAGGGAGGTCCTGTTGCGACGGGAGATGGAACGGACCAGTGCCCGTATCTTCTGCCTCCTCTCTGATGAGAGGAAGACTAGGCCTGTCGAAGAGTCTATTATAGCGCCCAGATGGAGCAGGCGCATAGTCGGTTCTAGATGACTCTTGGCTCGGTTGATGGTAAACCCTGCCCTCTCTAGTGAATCTATTGTCCGGGCCAGGTCTTGTCTGGCTTGTTGAGGGCTTCTGGAGAGAATGATAACGTCATCTAGGTATGCTAGAAGACGGATGGATTGAGCCCTGAGGCTTGTGGTTAGAGCGTCCAAAATTTTGGTGAATGTCCTCGGAGCTGAGGACAAACCGAAGGGCATGGCCTTGTACTGGAAGTGCTGGTTGAGAAGAGAGAAGCGGAGGAATTGTCGATGGTGTGGATGGACCGGGACATGGAGGTATGCCTCCTTGAGATCGATGGAGGTCATCCAGTCCCGGTGGCGGATAGATGCTAGAATAGTGTGCAGAGAATGCATTTTGAAGCGTTGGTACCTGATGTAAAGGTTCAGCTGTTTCAGGTTTAAAATTAGGCGGCAGCCGCCGGAAGACTTGGGTACCACAAACACGATGGAATAGAATCCCAGCATCTCCTGACGCGTTTGTACAGGCTCTATTGCTCCTATGTCGAGGAGGTGTTGAACCTCCTGCAGAATGATGGCTCGCTTTTGTGGTTGATTCAATGAGGTTTCTATAAACCTGTTGGGAGGCCGGTGTAGAAATCTTAGTTGAAGACCCTGATCTATGGTGTCCAAGGCCCAGACGTCTGTGGATATGGACTCCCAAAAGTCGGTGAAGCACTGCAGACGCCCACCGATGGGACTGTCCTGGGAGGAGTCACTTCTGCTTTCGATAGCCTCCCCTATTGCCTCCTCGAAATGGTCTACGGGATTGTTGGAACTGTTGATTTCTGTTCCCATAGCCTCCTCGGTCAGTGTGATAGGTGGGTGTATAGGTCCCCTGACCGTAAGGTCTTGTGACCGGGGATGAAGATGAGGCGGGGTCAGAACGAAAGGACTGCCTGCAATAATAAGGGGCTCCCCGCCTGTCCTGACGCCTTGCTGATCATGGCAAAACTTTTTTCTTGTCCCTATCCTCAATGAGGACCTTGTCTAGGGATTCGCCAAAGAGTTGAGAGCCCTGATACGGGGCCGCAGCGAGGCGCTATTTCGATTTGGCGTCTGCCTGCCACGAACGGAGCCAAAGCAAGCGTCGAGCTGATAAGTTCGATGCCAAGGTGCGGGAGGAGAACCTAGCTGCTGCTAAAGTGGCATCCGCGGAGAATTCTGTAGTAGCAATAAGCTTATTAACATCTTGGCGGAGCCTGGCATCTTCCGGGCCTAGTCTGGCAAGCATATCCTTCAACCATAGGATGGAGGCCCTGTTAAAGAAAGATGCGGCCGATGCCGCTCTGAGTGACCAGGCGGACAGCTGATGAATTAGTCTGATCATGTTCTCCGCCCTTCTATCATCCGGCTTCAGTCCATCTGCCATGTCAGATGGCACGACTGCATTGGACATCAAGGATGTTACTGGTGTATCCACCGAGGGATACTGGAGTAGATCCTCCACCTCTGGATCAAATGTATAGAACTTCCTGTCCCAGGCTGATGGTCCTAGGGCTGCAGTTGGCTGCTTCCAGGGCTTTTTGATGTTCTCTGCAAAGATGGGTATTGCAGGGATGTGCTCAGACTCCTTCTGTGGCTCGTTGATGAGTCTGGCTGCTGGCATGATGCCCACATCCTGAGCTGCTGGCTTTGCAGTGTTATCAGGAGTCAAAGTGGCTTTGGCCTTATTTAACAGAACTCTGAAGAGAGACTGCTTGAATAGACCTGCTAACGGAGGTTGCTCGGGCAAGGTGGCTTCATCTCCTGAAAGCTCATCCTCCTGGTCCATGGGCATTTCACCCAGGTCTTGGTCCTCCTGGAAGGAATCATGCACAGATGTGGCCACCTCAGGTACAGTCCAAGGATCCTGTCTGGTAGGCCTAGGGAGAGTGGAAGGCCTCTGCTGGGCACCCACTGCAATGCCCTGAGAGTAGACCGAAGCAATCATATCCTGCAAGGATGGAGACATTGTTTGCCAATTGTCCATGGGCCCTCTAAGGCCCGCTGCAGTTGGTGTGAATGTGGCTGCTGCAGCTGAAGATGGTTGAGACCCTGGCTGTATAGCTGGTCTGGACCATTCTGCCCTCTGAAAGCCTTCTGCAGGTGGTGCACTTAAAGGGCGATCAGGTGACAATCCCCCTGCACCTGTGAAGTGAAAGGTCTCCATTGGAATCTCTGAGACCGAGGGGCTCTGTTGACGTGGGGGAAGACTGCTTGAGGGGCTAGGGCCCTTCTTAGCCTTGGTTGTTTCCAATTGGGCTTCTAAGGCTTTAATCTTTTCCTCAGCCTCTTTTAGTGCTGAGGACTGGGAGGCCTTCCCTGAGGCTTGGTAGGATTTCCCCTTAGATTTTGTGTCATGAGCCTTGCCTTTCCCTTTATTTGTTGAGGGAACTTTAAGCTCACTAGGGGGGTTTTGTGGTAACTGCGACATAATCATATAATTACTCACAGACGGCAAACAAGGCTTATTCACGAGGCCAGTAGGTTGCAAAATGACTAAGCAAATTGTGACGCCTAAAAAGCGCGTCATCGCCCCCTAGTGGCTGATTGGTCTATGACTTGAGAAGTCTGTTGACTGACCTTGTTGTCATGGCAACTCTTGTTAGTCCCAAAACATGGCAGCTGGGGAAAACTTTAAGTAGCTGAGTCATTGTGCTAAAATGGCGACCGTGATGTCAGGCAGGAGGAGAAAATTGTCCCTTAACGAGGCAAGGAGAATCTTTAATCCCCATAATTTGCCATTTTGCCAGTTAGCTCTGGGGCGGCGTTCCAGCCCCCTCTCGGCAATTTAGTGCTCCCCGTGCTGATGGGGGCAATCCACTCCTGCTCGGCAATTACAAGGCTTCCCTGCCGCCGCGATTAAATTGCGGTCCTTTTAGCTGCTAAATAGCTGTTTTACAAGCTTTTGAATGGAATGAGACAGCTGGGACTCCTCACACTAGGCATAGCAACCGATCCGGAGGTGCTGCCTCACGCTGGCCACCCAAGGAGGCACCTGGGTCTAATTGGGGAGGGGGGTTTGATTGCTCACGTCAGTGACCCCATACCAGCGCACCCTGTCAGCAAAGCTTGCTCCGGGGAGCAGAGGCTTCTCAGGGGTGAAGAGTTGGAGAACGATACCCCAGAGGGCAGAGGCTCTCAGTCCAAGAACTCCAGCTTTTATTTCCTGCAGAGGGAGATAAAAAAAAAAAGGGAGAAGAAAAGATTAGTTTTAAAGAAACAGAAGCATGCATTTATTATTAGAATCTATCTCCTAACTGGAGAGAACAAAACTCATAGTCCCTACTCTATGACTGAGTTTTTAAAACTGGCTAAGAGGGGGCAGTGGTGGGCGGGACATAATAATTATGCTAATTTTTAACTCAATCCCTGCCAATAAGGCTGAAGTATTACCCACGTTGGACTCTCTGAGCAGTGCAGTGGAGAAAACAGTTTTTGGTTGCCAAAGATGAAACCAGAGGTGGAGGACTACGTGAGAAGCTGTACCACCTGCGCCACCAAGAAACACTGGCCAGGAAAACCACCCAGACTCCTACAGCAGGTGGCTAATCCAATTAAACCCTGGGAAGAGATCGCAATGAATTTTATACTGGAACTGTTGGACAGCAAAGGCAACACTGTGATCTGGATAGTAGTTGACTTGTTCTCTAAGCAAGCCCATTTCGTCACTTGTTCTGGATTGCCATCTTCCAGACACTTAGCAAAGTTGTTCATCAAGCTCATGGGGTGCCCAAGAAAATCATATTCAACATAGGCGTATAGTTCACTGCCAAGTTATGGAGAGAATCCATACACACGATTGGATCCACACAAGGACTCAGCTCGGATTTCCATCTGAGTACCAATGGTGCAGCAGAATGGACCAATGCCATGGTGAAACAGTACCTCTGATGTTATGTAGATTACCAACAAGATGACTGAGTAGAGCTGCTGCCATTTGCAGAAGTAGCATATAACAACACCATTCACAGCAGCACCGGGTTGACTCCTTTCCAAGTCACCAGCAGCCAAGAGTTCATTCCCATGCTGGAACTATCTAGGGAACACACACTTCCATGTCCCTGGCTGAATGGATGGAAATCTTAAAGATGGGAAAACACCAAGAGAGACTGACTGATGCTACTAAAGCCTACATGAAGCAAGCTGACAAGCACCGATCGCTCCAACCCACTTTCTGAGTGGGAGATAAAGTTTTCCTATTCATAAAATATATCTGATTGAGATTGCCAAGCAAAAAATTAGGAACAAAATTCTTAGGACCCTTCCCTATAGTCAAAATAATAAACCCGGTCACCAGCTTGCATTGCTCAGAATGTTGGGGAAAATCCACCCAGTATTCCATTGCATCTTACTAAAACCAGTGAGAAGATCTGAATTAAGGTCACAAAACCTGCCACCACCCCATCCCCTTGTAATACAAGGGGAGACTCATTATGAGGTGAAAAAAATCTTATAGACTCTTGAGTATTCAGAGGCCAGTTACAATACCTCATTCATTGGAAGGGGTACCCTTTGTCTGAATCCACATGGGTAAAAAGTTGGAAAGTAAAAGCAGACAGATTAGTTAAACAATTCCATGACAAATAGCCAGATAAGCCCAAGGATCCCCCTGGGGGAGGGAGGGGTGTTTAGATTGGCTAATCCCTTGTGATCTTTCTCTCTCCACTGCAGGATATATTTTTTTTGAGCAATGTGGCAAGGTTGTGTGTGTGTGGGGGGGGGGGAACATGTGAACTTTCAACTGGGTGGGAAGTTCAGATTCAGATTCCCCTGTGGAGATGCCAAGATGGCTCCAGAATTAAATTGGGATTTTAAGCAATGCATTAACTTGGACTTTGATTTAAGCTTGGATGTTACCTGGAACCCTAACATATTCTTTTTTATTGAAGCAAATAATTAAATCTTGGTTTGTATATTACAGATGTAAGTTCTTCACAGAATAAAAATACGCACGGAGGTTTGCTGTGGACTGTCTGGATGAACTCGTAGGAGCTCTTCTGGGGGGTTGAGTGCTTTGATGAATCTCATAACAAAGAGTGTTTTTCCACTGATGTCAATTACAGTGATCAGGCATTGGCGATCTGGAAATTTCAAAGCACATTCAGCTTTGTATCTTTCAGCCGCTTGAAGCAGCTTCTCATCTTCTTGAGTGTCAAACTTGAAGAAAAAAAAATCCAGGTTAGTTTTTTTGTTTTTTAATGTTGCAACTAATGCATAAGACCCAATAGCTGATACGATCATAGCCACAGATTACTCCTGTCAAAATTAATGTTTTGGATAAAAATGAACTTTCTTGTTATGGATGGAAGAAAGGCACCAGGACGATATTCAAAGGATACTTTGATTCAATGAAACTTCAGTCAAAAACCTCACTAAAAGGCAGAGTTAGTACCTGTCCATGACTCTTTAAAGTCCATGCATCTTTTTCTGCAATTACACAACTTCTCTGTGCCAAATGCCAGGGAGCTTGTTTTAATTAAGAGGCATTTTCCACAGTTAATAAAATATGGGGCACTGGAACACACATTTTCATCTATAATTCATTGCCAAATAAACACACAAAGTTTTGGCACTTCTATATATCGAATTCACAATATATTTCTCTCTTATTTAACTCTTTAACTTGTTTGTATCTTTTCAATTTCCTATTTCTCTTTTCATTTTCCCCTTTCCTTTTTTAGAAAATAATACAGTAGTATAATAATAGTTGTCACAGCAATAGTTGTAACAGAAAATAGCAAGGACTGGGGATATATCAGTATATTTTATCTCTACAGTATATGAAATACAGTAATCCCAATTTCCTACTCTGTCTCAGCATGAAAAACATCACCTTAGAAATACAGTACAATTTTTAATCGTTCCTACATCTTGTAACAAGTATATGCTGCTCTACATTATTATTGTCAAAATAACCACACATATTTGCACTGTATAAAAATTAATTTTAAATTTACAAGGAAACAAATACACAGCAAACATAATTAGTTCATTTACCTTCTTCAACATTTCATTCATCTACACAGATTCAGGAAGGCCAGCAAGAAAAGGGAGGGGTGGGGGTGGGGAGATAAGAACGCAATTCAACAACACAGAATCATGTGAAAAAATATAAAAACTAAGCTGTTAAAATAATAAGGGAAATGTTTGATTATTTAATTATTGTTTTTCCAGAAGTATGAAGGAATTATGATTAGGAAAAGCAGTGAGCTTTCTAGCAAGACATCATCACGAAAAGGAAAATCTGCCCATCTCTACTGAAACTAGATGACTGAACTCAAGGAAGAGTTATGTAATCTTTGTTTCAAAGAAATCCTTCAAAATTCTGAAAATTCTGAAAAAAAATTGCAAGAGTCCATAACACTAATTGAACCTGGACATGAATTTTCATGGAGCAAGTTCTGATTAAAAGGATGGGTTAAGGAAAAGGTTAAAATTAATTGTTGGAGTAATGTTTTGCAGAAGCTAGCCCACCCAGATAGCCACAGTAGCTAACCAGTCTGCCTCAGACCAGGATATCAGGAACCTTTATCTTGAAGATAATTGAAGACACTTACTGCAGAGTTTCTTGGAAAAATATTTACTTTTTTAGTAGCAAACCTACAGTAACTATTTACACTGTAGCTCTCTTGTAGTTAATATACAAAGTACTTACAATATTTAGTTATAATTCTTCAGTCACCACAAGCCACCTAATTTACAAGCCACTTTAAACCATACTAAACCACAATACCTTCAAGCCAAGCCACAAGCCATACCTATTCAAAGGTGCATTATGTAGTTTTGTCAGCCAATCAGTTTATATTACAATTTGCATATTCACAGACACTAGGCAATTTTACATTGTTAAAGTTATACGATTCTTCTCTCTGCAATTTGGAATATTCTCTCAGGTAGGCCTCATCCTGACATTAATAGCACAAGAATTCTAACAGGTGCTTTTGCTTCCCCCCAATAGTATATATGCGATAGTGGTACAGTGATACCTTGTCTTACGAACTTAATTGGTTCCAGGACGAGGTTCGTAAGGTGAAAAGTTCGTAAGACAAAACAATGTTTCCCATAGGAATCAATGGGAAAGCAAATAATGCATGCAAGCCCAAGATTCACCCCGTTTTCCTCATTACTGCCGGCATTCGGATCCTTGTTTGGGCGCGGGGGTGGCTGGGGGACACACAGTGCAGGCTGCCTGGAGGGAGCCGCGTGGGTGAATTGACACCAGCAGGAAGCTGCCTTGCGGCTTGTCAACTGGCAGGGCTCCCACCCTCCTTGAAAGTTTTCCCGATGAAGCACTGCGCCGGTCTCCGAAGTGGCGCAAAGGTCTCCCCGCCTCCTCTGTGGTCGCCTTCCCCGAGGAGCCTCCCAGCTGCACAGGAGGCGGGGATAGCATTGCACCACTTTGGAGCCCGGCGCATTTCTGAAGGAAAGGGTGGCCACAGCGGGGGCCAGCGGTGGGGCTCATTGGGAAAGGAGGCCACAGGAGGAGGAGGAGGAGAAGCTGTAGCAGCCACCACTGCTGCAGCCACCATATCCTTTGGAGCCATGCTGGGCTCCGAAGTGGCGCAAAGCTATCCCTGCCTCCTCTGCGGCCAGGAGGTTCTTGGGGAAGGTGGCTGCAGGAGGTGGAGGAGGAAGAGGAGGAGAAGCCGCAGCTGTCACCCCCACTGCGGTCCCCCTTTTCCTCAGAGTTGCCCCGGGCTATGAAGTGGTGCAAAGCTATCCACGCCTCCTCTGCGGCTGGGAGGCTCCTTGGGGAAGGTGGCCGCAGGAGGTGGAAGAGGAAGAGGAGGAGAAGCCGTAGCTGTCACTGCCGCTGTGGCCACCCTTTCCTTCGGAGCTGCGCCAGGCTCCAAAGCAGTGCAAAGGTCTCCCTGCCTCCTGTACAGCCGGGAGGCTCCTTGGGGAAGGTGGCCGCAGCAGGAAGAGGAGGAAGAGGAGGAGAAGTCTCAGATGGCTGCTGTGGTCACCATTTTCTTCGGAGCAGCGCCGGACTCCAAAGCAGCACAAACCTCTCGCTGCCTCCTCTGCAGCCAGAAGGCGGCCGCAGGAGGAGGAGGAGGAAGAGGAGAAAAACCAGAGACAGGGGCAGATAGGATGGGCGAGCATGCAGTGGGCAGTGGCATGAGGCCAGGGGCATGAGGGGGACAGAGGCGGGTGAGGGGGACTCCAGCGCCCGAACATGGTCGTCCTCCCCTTGGAGCCTCCCGGCTGCAGAGGAGGTGGGGAGAGCTTTGTGCCGCTTCAGAGCCCGGCGCAGTTCTGAAGGAAACGGTGGCTGCAGCGGCTTCTCCTCTGAGCAGGCGGTGGCTCCTAAGCTGGCTCCACATTCAGGCGCGGCTCTACCCCCCCCAATAGAATCCCGGCAGGGGCAGCAATCAAATGGGAAATCCCAGCTCCGACAGTCACAAGACAGGGAAATCCCTGTGGCAGTCAGAGAGTGCATGCACAGTAAGAGAGCGGGCTCAGGTTCGTAAGACGGAAATGGTTCTTAAGATGAGGGAAACAAATCGTAAACCCCAGGTTCGTATCACAAAAAGTTCGTGTGACGAGGCGTTCATAAGACGAGGTATCACTGTATAAGGACTTTAGGCAGACCCCTATATATCCTGTCCACTGTTCCCTCTGAGGGAGGCAGGAAGGGAAGGAATGAAGGAAGGACGGACGAAGGGAAGGAGAAAGGGAGGAACAAGGAAGGAAGAAAGGAAGTAAGAAAAGAAAGAAGGAAGGAGAAATGGAGGGAACAAGGAAGGAAGGAAGGACAGAAGGAAGGAGAAATGTAGGGAACAAGGAAGGAAGGAAGGAAGGAAGAAAGGAAGGAAGGAAGGAAGGAAGGAAGGAAGAAGACATGGAGGGAACAAGGAAGGAAGAAAGAAAGGAAGAAGACATGGAGGGAACAAGGAAGGAAGGACTTTGTTAGAAAAATAAAGGGGTTATTGGATCAAACTTTGGACACTTGACAACTGGTCCGTAGTTTTGATGGTGGCAATGTCCCAGGGTTAGGTGAACATCTTTTGGGATCTTCTGACAAGCAGGTATTCATTTAACGACTGTGGCAAGAAAGATGGTAAAGTGAGGCAGAACTCACTTAAGAGGAGATAGAAATGTTGGCCTCCATTGAGGTCAGAAGTCGAGGATTATTTGTCTGATCTGTGCGCTCTTTTAGAAGCAGATCAGGAGTCCATTTTGAAGTTCCACAGAAAACATCTAGGTGGGAAGGCAGGTTGTCTTCGACTTATAAAGGGTTCATTTACTAACAATTCAAAATCGCAACGGCCCTGAAAAAAGTGATTTATGCATCTTTTTCACACTTACGACCTTCGCAGCAGCCCCATGATCATGTGATCAAAACTTGACCACAGTGTCCTGAGGTCATGTGACCCCCTTTTGCAACTGTCTCACAAGCAAAGACAATGGGGGAGGGTGGAGAAGAACCGTTGTACCTACCTGAACGGTCTTCTCAGTGCATTGGAAGGAGAGTCCAACATGGGTATTACTCCAATCCTATTGGTAGAGACTGAGTTAAAATTTACATATTAATTGAGCACCACCCCCTCTGCTCTCCCCATGAGCCAGTTTTAAAAACGAAGAACCATAGTAAGAGGATAACCAAGTTTTATTGTAACAACCAATAACTGACTAACTGCCCACTCCGGCGTCCCTGCACCCATAACTGTACCGGGTGGGTTTGGACTCTCCTTCCAGTGCACTGAGAAGACCGTTCAGGTAGGTACAACGGTTCTTCTCCATTGCATCTGGAAGGAGAGTCCAACATGGGATATACCAGAGATTTACGGCCCATGGGAGGGAGAAGGTCTTGTCAGGGACGTTGGAGAAACACAAACACGTTGTAAAACACGTCTCCCAAATGCCGCCTCTGCTGAAGCGAAGGAGTCCAACTTATAATGTCGTATGAAAGTCGATGGTGCCGACCATGTTGCAGCCCTGCAGATGTCATCTATGGACGCCTGGGTAGCCCAGGCCGCTGAGGTCGCCGCACTCCTCGTTGAGTGAGCAGTCACTCCTGTTGGCACCGGATGGTTACGAGCTCTGTACAGTCCCTGATCCAACGACTAATGGAAACCGATGAAACTCCAAGTCCCTCTTTGTCTGATGCAAAGGAAATGAACAGTTTTTCCATCTTTCGAAAGGTTTCTGTGCGTCTAATGTAAACCTTGACCGCACGGCGTACATCGATTTTGTGCCACCTCAATTCCGACGGGTGGCTGCCGTGGGTGCAAAAATCGGGAAGAATCAATTCTTGTTTCCTATGAAACTCTGAATTCACCTTCGGTATAAAGGAAGGGTCCAACCTTA
This sequence comes from Erythrolamprus reginae, assembly GCF_031021105.1. NCBI lineage: Eukaryota > Metazoa > Chordata > Lepidosauria > Squamata > Dipsadidae > Erythrolamprus > Erythrolamprus reginae. The sequence goes on along the minus strand of NC_091956.1, from coordinate 38,682,015 downwards.
GCACCACCCGGTCTGGATAAAAGATACAGAGGTCAGGGCGTACCGACAAGGCAGCTAACTCTGACACTCTCCGGGCCGACGTAATAGCCACTAGGAAGGCCGTTTTAATTGACAGTAGTCGCAAAGGTATAGATCTCAAGGGCTCAAATGGTGGTTTTGTCAAGGCCCTGAGAACCAACGGAAGGTCCCATGATGGAAACCTCCGAATCGGTGGAGAGTGTTGATTCGATGCTCCTCGCAGAAAATCCTTCACCCAAGGATGGTAAGCCAAGGAACGGACTCCCTCCACTCGTATCATGGTTGCGAGGGCCGCCACATGTCGTTTTAGAGTGTTGGGCGCTAGCCCTCTGTCAAGACCGGTTTGTAAGAACTCCAGAACTGTGATGACCGAAGCCTGTCTAGTATTGATGTTTTGTTTGTCGCAGAAACTGCAAAAGACTGCCCATGTCGTCTGGTAAACCCGAGAAGTAGATGGACGCCTTGCAGCTTGCATAGTGTCGATGACCTTCTCTGGTATCTTCAATCCCCGTAGCCTGACCCGTTCAAGTGCCAAACGGTCAGTTGGAGCCACTGGGGATCTGGGTGATGAAGTTCCCCCTGACTGAGGGATATCAATTGGTCCGGAATTCTCCAAGGTGTCGACACCGACAGTGCCATCAAGTCGGAGAACCACGGTCATCGAGGCCAGTGTGGAGCCACCAGCAACACCTCCGCTTTCTCTCGCAGGAGTTTCTCCACTACTCGTGGTATAAGATTCGTTGGTGGAAATGCATAGAGCAGTCCTGGCGGCTAGGGCATTCGGAGAGCGTTGACTTCCTCCGCCCCTGGCTGTGGGAACCGTGTGTAGAATCTTGGAAGCTGGGTGTTCTGGGAGCTGGCAAAAAGGTCCACCAGCGGAAGGCCAAACCGCCTCGCCGCCTGATGAAAGAGTGCCGGGTCCAGCCTCCACTCTGATTGATCCAAGGTGGACCGGCTCAGCCAGTCCGCTTGTGTATTGCTGATCCCCGCGATGTGTTCCGCTGTTAAGGACCGCAGATGCTGTTCGGCCCAGCGGAATAGTGCCTTTGTCTCCTCCATGAGACGCTGCGACCTTGTGCCCCCTTGGTGGTTCAAGTGAGCTCTGGTCGCCACATTGTCCGTGAGCACCAACACGTGCTGTTGATGAACCAGAGGTGCAAATGTCTGTAGCGCTAAGAACACTGCTCTTAATTCCAGGAAGTTTATGTTGACCGAAGTGAGGTCCTCCTCCGTCCACAGGCCTTGAGCCATGTGAGCTCCAATGTGGGCGCCCCATCCGGTAAGACTGGCATCGGTGGTCAGGATGACTTGATCCCTTGTCTGGAAAGGAGATCCTCTGCTGATTGCGGCGGATGTCCACCATCTCAAGGATTCCCTGACCCTCTGGGGCAAGTAGACCTGTCTGTGACAATGGCTCACCTTGGACCTTTGAGCCGGAAGCAGGAACCACTGCAGTGTTCTGATATGGAACCTGGCCCAGGGGACAATGCCAATGGCCGACACTAGGGTTCCCAGTATCTTTGACAGCAGCGAAAGTGGGACTGGCCCCCGCTGAATACTGGATATCAAGTGTCTGATGTTGTCTTGCCTCTCTTGTGAGAGTGACACCGTGCCCTCCTGAGTGTCTATAATCGCTCCTAGGTGTAGAAGCCTGGTAGTAGGTAACAGTTGGCTTTTTTCCACATTGACTGTGAAGCCATGGAGTTCCAGCGTATGAATTGTCTCGTTGAGGTCTCTCTCTGCTGCTAGCTTGGACCTGGACAAAATGATTATATCGTCCAGGTAGGCCATGAGTCTGATGGATCTTGCTCTTAAGCTGGCAGTCAATACGTCCAAGAGCTTCGTAAACGTTCTTGGGGCCGATGACAGGCCGAACGGCATGGCTCTGTATTGGTAATGTCTTCCGTCGGTATAAAATCGGAGAAACCTGCGATGTTCCGGATGAATAGGGACATGCAAGTATGCCTCCTTGAGGTCTATGGATGTTAAAGTGTCCTGTTTCCAGATGGAGGCGAGAATGGTCTGCAGCGAGTGCATCCTGAACCTCCTGTATCTTATGAAGAGGTTCAGTTGCTTCAGGTTGAGGATCAACCTGCAGCCTCCTGAGGCTTTGGGAACGATGAAAATCATAGAATAGAACCCCTTTCTTTCCACCTGCTGCGGAACTAGTTCTATGGCTTGGATGCCTAGCAGGTGCGTAATTTCCCTGCGCAATTGTAGTCTCTTTTGGAAGTCCTTTATTACTGGGCAGCGTATAAAACGGCTGGGAGGTGGTTGAAGGAATTCCAGCCTGAGCCCTTGTGTAACTGTGGCCAGAGCCCATCTGTCGGAGGAAGTCGCCTGCCAGGCCTCGCCGAAGCCTTGCAGTTTTCCCCCTATGGGTTGATGGCCGGCTAAGTCATTTCGTGCGTTTAAACCCTCTCTGGGAATTGCCACGAAATGGCCGTCTGGACTGCTGATAGCCCCTCGGCCTGTCCTGAAAGGAGCTTCGATCGCTCCTATAGGGCTGCTGATTGTACTGCCCCTGGGAGAAGGGGCGCTGGTTCTGATTGGGTCCCGTAGAAGAGTCCCAGCGAAAGGACTGACGCCTTGAATAAGGTGTGAACCTCCTGTCTGGTCGTCTGTTAGCTCTAGGAAGGACCTTCCTCTTGTCCTTGTCCTCCACTAGGACCTTTTCCAACAAGTCTCCGAAGAGTGTGGAGCCCTGGAAGGGACCGGAGGCCAGGCGCCACTTAGACTTAAGATCTGCCTGCCAGTTTCTCAGCCACAAGAGGCGGCGTGACGATAATGTGGTTGCCATGCTTCTTGCGGAAAATTTGGGCACGTGTAGGGTGGCGTCTGCCGAAAATTCCGTCGCCGCCAACAACTTACTTAAGTCCTGACAGAGGCGACCATCCTCGGGCCCCAGGCGGGATTGCATCTCCTTGATCCACATTAGTGATGCTCGATTGATGAACGAGGCAGATGCTGCCGACCTGAACCCCCAGCCAGACATCTGGTGCGCCTTACGCAGCAATGTCTCCGCTTTCCTCTCCTCTGGTCTCAAGCATTCCCCGGTTTCGGAGGGAACCAATGCGCTGGAGACAAGCATGACTACCGGTTGGTCGATTGGGGGGAATTCGAGCAACTTTTCCACCTCCTCATCGAAGGTATAGAATCGCCTCTCAAGGTTGGAAGGCCCTTGTGCGGCTGCCGGTTGTTGCCAAGGTCTCTTTAAGCCCTTCACGAAAATGCCTGAAGCAGGAAAATGGTCGGACTCAGGTTGAGGTTCCTTGAGCAGTGAGGCCGAAGTCTGCCCCGGCTCAGCGGTCTCTGTTGTCTTAGCTGAGCCAGGAAGGTTCATTACCTGCTTGGCCTTATATAGCAGGGTTCTGAAGAGTGCCGGTTTAAACAGACCTACTGTGGGTGTCTGTTCCGGGGCTGTCTCGTCCTTGGAAAGGCCATACTCCGGTTCACTGTCCTCAAACTGATCCTGCTCTTCTAACAAGGACCCCAAACCCGAGGGGGGCGGTGCCAACCATGAACCTGTCGCTTGCTGTCTTCCATACTGGTGAGCCCCAGGAGCCATGCCCTGTGAGTATGCGTTGACAATAAAGTCCTGCAGGTCTGGGGGCAAATTCTGCCACACCCCGGGCTGGGATCGCAAGCCCGCTGCTGTAGGGGTAAACGTGGCTGCTGGCCCCTGGGAGCTTCTTCCCGCATGTCCCGCAGATTCTGGCCTAGCCCAGGATGTGCTGGGCAAGGGCATGGCTTGGGGCAGGGGCAGGAACTGCCTGTCTGGTGACCAGTCTCCCTCTACTGCAGCCCCTGTAGGCCCAAAGGTCATTAGGGGTGACCTGGGTTCAGATGATTGTCTCTGGGCTGGGGGGAGCCCCGCTGGGGAAGATTGTAATGCAGCTTCCAGCTTTTTTTCTAGCGCCTTGATGCGCTTCTCAGCCTCCTTAATGGAGGAAGAAGAGGCAGATGAATGTGATTTTGCCTTCTCCTTGGGCTTCCCCTTTGCCTTATCCTTAGAGGGGGCAAGAGAACTTGGGAGCTCTATGGCTTGGTGCTCCTCCATTGTACTCACAAATAGTTGGTCACAAATACAGGCTTGTGCTGCTCCTGTCCTCCGGTGGCTTAGATTCTCGCCAGCCTCATCAGTATTGCCCCGAAAAATGGCGCCCGCGGCCTCCCAGGACCTGCGCCTGCACACTAGGGCTTCCCAGCCCGTTCGCGCTTAGTTTTGCTGCCCTGCCAGCTGTTTGGCGCCCAAAGATGCCTCGCTGCTCCAGCCGCTCCCAATATGGCGGCGCCCAGCCTCCACGGCTCTCCGGGCTGTTTTTCAGGTCCCTCTCTTTGTGGGGACCATTCCGCCGCTTCCAGGCTCTCCGGGGGGTTCCCGACCTCCCCGCTGCAATCCACGCCGCGTTCCTGTCAGCTGCGGCGGCTTCGGCGGCTGCGGCTTCGGCGGCGGCTTCCTTAGCGCTTGCCGGGCTGACTTCTCCGTCAGCTGTGAGGCGCTCGTCTCCCGCTGCGCGTTCGTCGCCTTCAAGCCTCCCAGTGGGGGGGGCGGACCCCCCCACCTTCGGCTGACAGCCCCGGTATGGCCTCGGAGGCCAGGGACCCCCAGGCTGGGTGCTCCTCTATGGGGTGTTCCCACTGGGGGAAGGAAAGACCCCTGAGGAGAGGCGTTGGGGGTGGTGCCCGCTGAGGGCAGAGACCCCAGACCGTCTGATCCTCTTCAAGCTTCACATCTGAAAGACAAGAGAAAAAAGGATTAAAACGGTAACAAACAGTTTATTACACAATTTCCTAGATATTTTAATCTAGCTCAAAAACTCAGCATGTCTCTACTCTGTGACTGAGTTTTTAAAACTGGCTCATGGGGAGAGCAGAGGGGGCGGTGCTCAATTAATATGTAAATTTTAACTCAGTCTCTACCAATAGGATTGGAGTAATACCCATGTTGGACTCTCCTTCCAGATGCAATGGAGAAGCCAGATTTGCTTAATGACCAGGTTTCTAACCGATCCATGCCCAGGCATGAAAATGTGCTGCTCAGACATTATACTTTTCTGCCCACATCGAAAAAAAATTAGAGAGAACATTCATCCTGTCATGAAGAAATTTCCAGGAAGAGCAACATCCCCAATCTTTCCACATCTTGGCCGCCCAGCCCGGTGCGGGGAGGTGTGAGTGACAGCACACATGTGCACATAGCTCCACCGATATGAGTGGTTGGTGCACATGCCCTCTACTTGCACAAATGGAGTTTTGCAAATGAGCTGAGGGTGCTTTTGCTCATGCTCAAAGCTCAATACATGGGAGTGCAGGAGCTTGAGTGGAGGTTGCATGTGCTAGTGTACAAAGGGTGCACGAATGGAACTTCACGTACAAGCACAAGTATGCTTCACTCAATTACCCTCTGCTTGTGTAAGTGGAGGTTTGCATGCAAACACAGGCACCATCCATTCATGTGGGAAGGTCCATTTGTGTGAGTGGAGGACATGTATGCCCTTATCAATAGAGTTGTGCACACACACATGCCTGGATTGAGTTGTCAAGTTAAAAGGTTGAGGACTGCTGCTCTACCTGGAAATGTCTTCATGACAGGATATACAAGGGTCTGCCTAGAGTCCTTATATACAGAACAGTATAACAGCATTTGGCCTAGAGTTTCTGCTGGACCATCACCACTTGGAAATAACTGAATATTAGAATTCCCTTAAAACATCCACAAAAGACTGCTGAGGCATAGTATCCAGCCTGATTAACCTGAACGCCTTACAAAATTTTAAAATTGGAATGGATAATAAATATGTGGTTAGAATGGATCCTTTTGGAAGCAAATAATATATATTGGAGTGTGATACCTTACCTAGGCTTATTTGGAGATCTAAATCCCAGATGTGTTACTTAACGGCAATTCTAGTACTATCAAAGCCTAATGTGCCCTGACTTTCTGTAGGCCAGTGTAGCAATTCAATTTTATCTAGCATTTTTTAAAGCTACAATGATTTTAATGATATATAAATATGGATAGGGCCAAACCTATAGGGAATAAAACTAACTTTAGTCAGAAGGTAAGAGGAGCCCATACTCTGGCACTGAAACTATATTGGTTTCTATTTGTAAAATGGCATTTTAATACTATTTGGAACCATTAGAGTGGCTCTAATAAACTTATTTGGTTGGTTTTGATAGTTTTTAGCTTTGTAGAGAGCAATTTTTGGAGTAATGGAGAAGTTGTGGGACTACCTTCACTTGGAAGATCTTGTAAGCTGCGGGAACTTATTGGATGCTTTTGAATGGCAAAAACTTATAATAATTGTAGAGGTATGTTGTGCAACACTTCCTCAGAAAGAAAAATGAACATACAAAGTATATACAATAATACCTCTTCTTACGAACTTAATTGGTTCCAGGACGAGGTTTGTAAGGTGAAAAGTTTGTAAGATGAAACAATGTTTCCCATAGGAATCAATGGAAAAGCCAATAATGCATGCAAACCCATTAGGAAAATCCAAAACATTAAGGCTTAAAAAAAAAAGCTGAGGCAAACGGAGTGGGGGGAGGGACAGCGAGAGGTGGCAAGAGGTGGCAGTCCCAATGAAGCAAGGCGAAAAGAGCCTCTCTTGAGCTCCATGGGTCTTTCTCTCCTGTTTTTTCCCACCCCATTCTGCTCATTTTCCCCACACCTTTCTCCTCTCTTGAGCTTCATGAGTCCCTCCCGTTTTTGCCCACCCCGTTCTGCTCATTTCACCCACAGCTTTCTTCTCTCTTGAGCTCCATGAGTCCCTCCCATTTTTGCCCACCCCATTCTGCTCATTTTACCCACAGCTTTCTCCTCTCTTGAGCTCCATGAGTCCCTCCCATTCTTGCCCACCCCATTCTGCTCATTTCACCCACAGCTTTCTCCTCTCTTGAGCTCCATGAGTCCCTCCCGTTTTTGCCCACCCCGTTCCACTCATTTCACCCACAGCTTTCTCCTCTCTTGAGCTCCATGAGTCCCTCCCATTTTTGCCCACCCCGTTCTGCTCATTTCATCCACAGCTTTCTCCTCTCTTGAAGTCCATGAGTCCCTCCCGTTTTTTGCCCACCCCATTCTGCTCATTTCTCCCACACCTTTCTCCTCTCTCCATGCGTCTTTTCCCTATGCAGTTTGGTAGGGAGGAGTTTGTCGCTGGGATTCAAAGCAGCGCTGGCAAAAATGAAGGGAATCCCAGGGAGAGGAGCCTCAGGGAAATCCCAGCGCTTCGGGGCATCCCAGGGGCAGCTGCTCGGGTTTGTAAGGTGAAAATAGTTCGGAATAAGAGGCAAAAAAATCTTAAACACTGGGTTCGTATCATGAAAAGTTCGTATGAAGAGGGTTTTGTAAGATGAGGTATCACTGTATTGCACTCCGAGAAAGGAGTGCAATTTAATTGGAGTTCCATTTACTTGCTATTTGTGGATATATGTATATTGTCTTTTTTATACGTTGTAAGCCACCATGAGTCCTCGCTGAGGGGCAGCATATAAATCCAATGAAACTAAACTAAACTAAATGTCCAAATTATGCCCAGAAATAAAACTTGTTCAGATTTACCCTTTCTTGAATTGATTCTCCCGGAATGAGCTGAGGTTCAATTGTAATAAACAAGGAAAGGTAGGAACCATCACTCAGATGCTGTATGGAATCATATTTTCTGTCATTTTCCACATTTTCCCCTTTGCTATAGCCAAGAAGAACGGGAGGAATATCAATCTTAAATGTGCCATCGATCTAGATGAAGAGAAACAAAGAGTCTTTAGTAAAAATAACAATAGCAATAGCGCTTATATACTGCCCCATGGTGCTTTATAGCACTGGGTGGTCTACAGTGTCAGCATATTGTCCCCAACAATCTGGATCTTCATTTTACTAATCTTGGAAAGATGGAAGGCTGAGTCAACTTCAAGCCCATCAGAATTGAACTCCATGCTGTGGGAAGAGTTAGCCTGCAATACTGTACTTTAATTACAATGCCACCACAATTCCTTAAGCATTAATATTCAAGAATGCTGCAATAAGTTATTTATATGCATGCTTGTATATAGAAACTCTTTCTTCAGCACTTACTCTTCCTTGAAAATATACTGTTGTAAATGGTATCCGAACCAATCCAAGCCAGCGCTTTTCAATACAGGTATGGACCCCACCAATTTTTCTTTCACGATCATCCTAAGAAAATAATGGTATTTTATCATTCTTATTGTGTCCTCAGAGCACCATCCAGCAACCCTGTTTCGGATCGCCTATTCCCTCCTATGTTGGTGGGCTGGGATGATCTTTTACAGGGCTGGGCAGAGGAGTTGTTCAACATCTAATGCACAAAGTTACCCTGATCCATTCCCAGCTGGATATCATTCATGGAAATAGTCCATGTGTGATGCCTGGGGAGATATCTTGTCCTATTATCTGGGAACAGTTTGATTCTATTGGCCCTGATGAAGTGGACAGAGCCCTTGATGCTATCAGTGCTACCAACTTTCAGTTAATCCTTGTCCCTCCTGGATGATGTAAGCCTCCAGGATGCTGACTAGTGGGCAGGTCCAAGCAGGATTAATACATCACTAGAGGAGGATACTGTTGAGATTTGTTCTTGACAGGAAGTGTCAATCAGAACATGGTTAGTCAATGACTAATCTTGTTTGGTGACTCAGTCAGCCAATCAAAGTGAAGTGTTGACTGAGCATGTCCAGAAACTGAGGAAGAATAAGGGCATGGTTTAATCAGTTTACTGTTGTACTTTGTTGTGAAAACATCTCTTGCAATGCAGTTTGTGAAGGAACATATGGTATTGTAAATCTTTTGTTATGATTATAAAAGTTTATTGAATCAGCAAAATACAGTCATGTTTGAAGCTTCTGATTTATTTTGATGTGCAAACTCTAACAGGTTATGGGCCCAGAGAGACAGCAAGATAAAAAAAAACAGACTGCATTGTAATCTAAAGCTGAGAAGAAACTGCATGTTAAAAAGGAACATGCAGAGAAGAATATAGCAGGATGGCTACTGTTGAATTTAAGGACAATCCAATCCCAAAATTGGGGAGGAAAAATAATTTAATTTGGGCTGCAAAAATGGGATGCTTTTTGAAAACGAAAGAATTATGCGACATTGTAGAAAATTCCCCACACAAGTGCTTGCTGTAGCAGAGCAGAAAGCCCATGATAAGGTGATGGCATATATCATCTTAAATTTGCAAGATGAACAGTATATGACAGTAGCAAATCTAAAATCTACAAAAGAGATTTGGCTTAAGTTGAGAGCAGTCCATATTGAGGTTTCTGCAGGCAATATTGTGCAACTATGGAGAAAGGTATTCAAAACTTGTTTGCAGCCAGGAGATTGTATGGAAGAACATTTAATAAATATGCAAGCTCTATTTCTGGAATTAGAACAAAGAGGAATAACGTTTCCTGAATCCCATAACACTTTATTAAATAGTCTTGATGAAAGCTGGAGTACAGTCTCTGCTATTTTTGAAAGTAAACTAAGAGGAGAATTGAATCTGGAAGCTTTAAACTCCTGTTTGCTTAATGAATATGAAAAAAGAGAAAGCAGCCATCCCGAGGTGAAATCCCCAAGAAGAGACCATTAACCCAACCATCACCTATGAGGTGAAAAAAAAAATAGATTCCAGAATGTTAGGGGTCAATTACAGTTAGGGGTCCATTGGAAGGGGCACCCTTTGTCTAAAGCTACTTGGGTTAAAAGTTAGGACGTAAAAGCTGACAAGCTAGTTAAACAATTCCATGAGAAATACCCAGACAAAGGGTCTGTGTGTGTGTGTGTGTGTGTGTGTGTGTGTGTGTGTGTGTGTGTTAAGGATGCTATATTAATCCTCTATGTTATTCTCTTTCTTTTCTTGTAGAACACTGCCTTTTCCTGAGGGGAGGCTACCTGTCAGGCCAAAGCCATTTTAGTTGGGGTCTTTGGCCTGCCACACTTTATGCTATTTTAAAATGTATTCTTAGCTGTAGAAGTTTGGGAGGGGTAATTGCATGAGAGGTATCTGAATATAGCCATAACAAATTTCTTCTAGATTGTCAAGGTCATCCTTTGTCTTTGCACTTCTGCATCTGCACAGGAGATGGGAGTTGCTGCCAAATTGGCAGATGAAAATTGGTCAACGTAATGGACTTGAGGGTGTGGGGGTAAGGGCTTGAACTTTCAACTGTCTGGAGAAACTCCTGGAACTTCAGATTCAGGTTTCTCCCAGATGTGCCAACATGGGTCTGCTAATAAATTGGAAATTTGACACTGACATTACTCTTGATTACATGGTGAGCTAATAGTTAAGGCACCAGAAGACAGTGATTTATTGTTCTTCCTTAGGCAAGAATGTTGGCTGGAAGACCTTGGGCCAGCTACCCACTCTCAGCCCAACCCACCTTATAGGGTTATTATTATGATGGAAATAGGAGGAGGAAGGAGTATTGGGTATGTTTCCCAATATGTTATTTATAAAACAATAAAGATGACAGCTTCTGTATCAGAGACAAATTCCTTGTGTGCCTAATCACATGGCAAAATATAGTTATTCTATTCTGTCCTATCCTGTCCCATCCTACTCAATACATAAAACCAGAACAAGGTTTCCTATGTTATACTGGTGAAAATAATTCCAGTATGTTTCCAATGATGCATCCACAGTTATCAGTAAAGAGTGAAACTCTAAAAGTGCTTCCTTATTTTAATCCTTCTTTTCCCCTTCCCTTTCCCCTCACAGGTCAAACTACTGACATTCAGAATATCAATATAATCTATGCTGGTCAGCAAATCCTGGAGAGAGCACTTTGCTTTTCAGATCTGAATATTCTATGTTTGGGACTCCATTAGGTGAGTAAATGTAATCTCATCTTCCAGTTCTTTTCATTTTGTTTTTTCAACAGACAAGGTCAAGATAATTTTTCAGATGATTTACCCACCTCTAAGATATCGTGCAGTACTTCATCAAAGATGTTAATGAAGATATCATCCTTCACTGACTGCAGACTAGAGATGCTATAGTCACTGTTAGGAGCTCTGCAATGATATTTTAAAACAGATACAGTACAGATCAAAATATAATTTGCATTACATCACCATGGCAAAGGTTTGTTTTATTATTTAGATTTAGATACCGCCCCTCTCCAAGGACTCTTTCCTTCTTTTTCTCTTTCCTTCTTCCCCATTCTCTATGACTAGCTCATTTTTTATGATTTCATCAGAATACAATAAGGTACTCTAGAAGTATTAGTAGAGTATTAGAGAGTACAAGTTTGACTTGCACCCAAGGGTGGGCTACAGCCTGGACAGGGAGGAACGCAGTGGGGTAGCGAAAATGGAGCTTCACCCAGAATACCCTATTTGCACTGAAAGATGTTGAAAGAAAATGCATAAGCCACACCCACAGTGTGGTAGTAAAATTTTTTGGTAGCCCTTCACTGCTTGCACCCCATCAGAATCTCACTCTTTTATTCAGATGTGAACATAAGCTATCTCATTCAATAAGGGAATGATAAAAATGCCCAAAGCTAGAGAGGGAAAGTGATACTGATAGAATTAAGATCTGGACAAAGATGAAAATTTTCTTACTCTCCAGTCATGTTTTCAAACTCAGTTTCTTTGTAGTCTACTACAGAAAGACTACAATTTAATTTTCAGAAAAATACAAAGCCATTTTGTTGTACTAATGAACACCTACTGGTGGGAGTTCATCTAAAGCAATTGAGATTTTCACACAAGGTTTTCATTTGCCACTTTGTGAGGCATGGAACCAAATGTTAAGTAACAGGGGTAGGTAACAGGGGCAAGAAATCTTTCCAAATTTGGCTTAAAATAACAAAGACCAATTCAAAATCTCCCTCCTTAAGAAACCTAAATGAGAAAAAGAGGAACAGGAGGAGGAGAAGGAGAAGGCAAAATAACAATCCTCAGTTATGTCCAAATGCATAATTCAATCTTGGCCTTTTTGTCCCACCCAATATAGTTCTTTTCCAATGGAAAGAAGCTTTATAGGATCCATTCACACCTAAATGGAATTTCCAGCTCTTCATTCCAGTTTGGATTTGACCCTTCTGCAGTGGTCGTCCGACAAACTGTTCGCTGGAAAGAAACCTCTACAAAAGGCCGAACTGAAACCTACAATTAAACAGAACACAAAGCTTTGATATGTTAGATGAGATGCAAAGCTCAGATATGTCAAATTATTTTTTCCAACTGAAACTAGAAACTGTAGATATTTCCAAGCATATTATAAACATCAATTAAAATAAATACGTAAATACAGTGATACCTCGTCTTACAAACGCCTCATCATACAAACTTTTCGAGATACAAACCCGGGGTTTAAAATTTTTTTGCCTCTTCTTACAAACTATTTTCACCTTACAAACCCACCGCCGCCTCTGGGATGCCCCACATTGCAAAAACACCGAAGTCCTCGAAATCCCACCTCCGGACCTCTGTGTTTTTGCGATGCTGCGATTTCACTGAGGCTCCCCTCGCTGGGAAGCACCACCTCCGGACTTCCGTTGCCAGCGAAGTGCCCGTTTTTGCGCTGCTGGAATTTCCCTGCTGGGATTCCCCTGCAGCATCACAAAAACACAGATGTCCGGAGGTGGGGTTTTCCATGGAGGGGATCCTCAAGGGGATCCCAGCAGCGCAAAAACGGGGGCTTTGCTGGCAAAAGGGGTGAATTTTGGGCTTGCACGCATTAATTGCTTTTCCATTGATTCCTATGAGAAACATTGTTTCGTCTTACAAACTTTTCACCTTAAGAACCTCGTCCCGGAACCAATTAAGTTTGTAAGACAAGGTATCACTGTAGTTAGTTTTACAGTCCTAGATATGGGCATTTTCTGGAAAAAAAATTCCAGGGCCAAAATTTTCTATTTCATATAAATTTGGCTGTTTCAAAATAGTACAGTCATACCTCGTCTTACGAACCTAATTGGTTCCAGGGGGAGGTTCGTAAGACGAAAGGTTCGTAAGACGAAACATTGTTTCCCATAGGAAACAATGTAAAGTCAATTAATCCGTGCAACCAAAAAAAAAACCCCGCAAAAAAACTCTGCCGCCCGCCTGTCACCTTTTAAAACAGCCTGGGGGCTTCTCAGCGACCTCCCGAACGCCGAACGCCAAACCCAAACTTCCGGGTTCGCCGTTCGGGAGGCCGCCGAGAAGCCCCCAGGCTGTTTTAAAAGGTGACAGCCGGGCGGCGGGGCTTCCCAGCAGCCTCCGAACGCCGAATACGTAAGTTCGGGTTTGGCGTTCGGCTTCAGGAGACGGCTGGGAAGCCGCCCGGCTGTTTGAAAAAGTCACAGCCGGGCTGGGGAGCTCCCCAGCAACCTCACGAACCCCGAACTTTTGCCGAACTTCTGGGTTTGGGAGGTTGCTGGGAAGCCCCCCAGCCCAGCTGTCATGTTTTAAAACAGCCGCGCGGCTTCCCAGCAACCTCCCGAACCCCGAACTTTTGCCAAACTTCCGCGTTCGGCGTTCGGAGGCTGCTGGAAAGCCGCGCGGCTGTTTTAAAAGGTGACAGCCGGGCTGGGAGGCTTCCCAGCAACCTCCCGAACCCCGAACCCGGAAGTTCGGCAAACGTTCGGGCTTCGGGAGGTTTCTGGGAAGTCCCCCAGCCCGGCTGTCACGTTTTAAAACAGCCGCGTGGCTTCCCAGCAGCTTCCCAAAGCCAAACGCCAAACCTGAACTTCCGCGTTCGGCGTTCGGAGGCTGCTGGAAAGCCGCGCGACTGTTTTAAAAGGTGACAGCCGGGCTGGGAGGTTTCCCAGCAACCTCCCGAACCCTGAACCCGGAAGTTCGGCAAACGTTCTGGGTTCGGGAGGTTGCTGGGAAGTCCGCCAGCCCGGCTGTGACCTTTTAAAACAGCCGGGCGGCTTCCCAGCAGGTTCCCAAAGCCGAACGCCAAACCCGAACTTCCGCGTTTGGCGTTCGGAGGCTGCTGGAAAGCCGCGCAGCTGTTTTAAAAGGTGACAGCTGGGCTGGGAGGCTTCCCAGCAACCTCCCGAACCCCGAACCCGGAAGTTCGGCAAACGTTTGGGGTTCGCGAGGTTGCTGGGAAGTCCCCCAGCCCAGCTGTGACCTTATAAAACAGCCGGGCGGCTTCCCAGCAGCTTCCCGAAGCCAAACGCCAAACCCAAACTTCCGCGTTCGGCGTTCGGCGTCTGCTGGAAAGCCGCGCGGCTGTTTTAAAAGGTGACAGCTGGGCTGGGAGGCTTCCCAGCAACCTCCCGAACCCCGAATCCGGAAGTTCGGCAAAAGTTCGGGGTTCGGGAGGTTGCTGGGAAGTCCCCCAGCCCGGCTGTGACCTTTTAAAACAGCCGGGCGGCTTCCTAGCAGCTTCCGAAGGCCGGTTCGTAACTCGAAAAAAGTTCGTAAGAAGAGGCAAAATTTTTCTGAACCCCGGGTTCGTATCACGAGTTGCTCGTAAGACTAGGGGTTCGTATCTTGAGGTACCACTGTATAATACTTCATTGTTTGATTACCTATTCAATACTGTTTCTAACATTCCATGCTTCTAACACTTAACATTAATAAAATTAATCTGAACACCAAAGATGTTTTTAAAAAAATCTTTACATTTAGTGTTCAAAGTTTATAAACCACCACCCCCAAAAGCAAATAACATAGACTATGGATAACAAGATGAATAGAATAAGTGGAAATATCTTCAGTTATAAAGCAAAGTCTCCTGGAAAACATCCCTGAAAGCTTTCAAATTCAAAATGTACGAAAAATACTATCTTACTATTGAGAATGTACATGAAAAGCACATGATCAATACTGTGTAAGAATATAATAAATACATCCCATTTAGCCCAGTTTGTAATGGGTATGTTGGTTTATCAAATATAAGAAGTGGGAATTGTCTTTTTCTCTTTCTTTGCTAGCAGGTTTGACTCAACAAAGACACCATTATGATTTAAATGGTAGGCGGATGTTACTGTATTTTCCCAAAAATGTGGCATGTCCTGATATAAAGCCCAATTGTGCTTTTCAGCACATGGGCTAAAATAAGCTTTGCCCCCCCAATGACTTTCTGGGGAAAGGGGGAACATGCCCCACGCACCCCACATACCCTTACCAAGGCGCATTGCTCACCACCTACTCTTGCCAATTTGTTCCAAGGCCCCCACTCTTTCCTCGGAGAGAAAGGTGGCGGCGGCAGCAGCAACCTACTCAGCGATTGAACTCATGCCCAGTAGCATGGTGATTGGCAGTGGGAAAGAGCCAAGGTGGAGCCCACCGAGAGTCGCCCACAAGCCAGAAGTGCAAGGAAGCAGATCCCAGGGCGGATGGCTGGAAGGGCTCTTTCGCGTCTCTCCCCATCATGATAGCAGATGGGGTGCCCAGGGCTCTCCCCCTCCCGCTGTGGCCTCAATCCCTGCCTCGCCTCATCCTCACAGGCAGGTGTGCATTTCAAAATGCTGCTGGAGACAGAGCCCATAGGAGGTGAGCCTGTCCCATGGGTATGTGCAACACTGGTGGAGGGAATTGGTAAAACTGCCTGTGCACGCCCGTCTCTCACTTGTGCTCTCTCTCTCCCGGTAGGGGGTGCTCTTTTGGTGAAGGAGCTACAAGTGTCAGGTAGGATGCACGTTTCATGGTAGGTGCAATTTAGGGGTTTCAGACGGGGTGGGGTTCAATCAAACTTCTTGAACTTGTGAGATGTTTTCCTTTATAATGGGTTTCCCTGGACCAAATGCCGAGAAACGCAACAGAACTACAAGTCCCAAGTAGAATGCACATCTTATAGTCCAACACGTCCCACCTGCCAGAAATGAGTTTCTGCGAGACTCGTTATGCCACTGCCGCTACCTTGTGGAGGAGGACTCTGCAAGGCTTGTTGCAGAGCCTTGCAGAGGCTCGATCGGAAGCACTACTGCAAAATTCAACATATCAGCACAGCTTAGAGGGGCAGGATGCCAACTGTGCTGGTATGATGAAGCTCGCAGCAGTCCTGCAGTTCATGCATGCAACAGCACAACAATCCTTGCAGAGTTCTGTTCCACAAGGTGGTGGGCCAGCAACTTGGCCAACACCAAGAACAAGGAGGGGAGACAGCAGTGATGGAACATCCAGTCCCATGCTCGTCACCTATTACGCCCTCAAAATAATAACACCCATTTCTGATAATAAGGCCAAGGCCATATTTCTTGTCTTGTTTTCAGGCAAGCATAGTAAAATAAACTGAGCCCCTCAGTATTTCACTTGTATTTTAATATATAGAGAGACCCGAGTCTTTTACTTTCTGATCAATGGAGCTACAAAGAAAAAAAAAGTAGAAAAAAACAATTTTTTAATAAATGTATATACATTTCTTGGAAAATGTTATTTAAATATATTGGTAAATAGTATTTAAAATATATTAAAGAGTCCACTGGACTTGGGCAGCCAATGTAATAATTCAATTAGGAATATTTCTTTTTCTACGTATAATGGAAGAATATACTGTCACTAACAGCATTAATTTTTTTTTAGTATTATTCAACTATTTATCCATTTATCTTCTCCAGATTAATGACATTGTAAGGTACCTGGTTAAATGTCCAGGCCATACTGTGGTTGGGGCTGTGTGGATTTCCAGAAGCAACAAACATCTCATTGAAATTCCATGATGATTTAGATGGCTGCTGAAGTCTGCTTTACAAAAAGATGTAGAAAAATCAATAAACTTCCAATAGGATTAAAAAAAATAAAACAAAAAGATTTTAAAGTACAAATTTTGCAAAAGTGATTATGGCATTTGCATAGCAGTAATACAAATAAATTATTTCCATTCCTTGTTTTTGCTATTTTTTTCAATTTGCACACATACATTCCACCCACCCAAACCTCCAAAACAATTTGGCTTTGCATGAACAAGTACAGGTTTACTTCCCCCATATAAAGATCCTATTTGTGCTACTTATATACTTTACTGCTGATCTCTGTAACCGTTAAAATGTAGTAAATGTGAATAAATTAAAAAACCAACAACTAATTAAAGTTATTACACTACAAAGGTAAGTTGTAATAGCAGTGATAATGTAAAATAAAATTAATAATGAAACTAAAATAATATTAACAATGCCATTTAAATATTTCAAATGAAATGAATAAAGATGGCAAGAACCAAGTATTAAACTAAATACTCCAGAGATGTTTATCTTATCTCAGTAAGTTTTGGAACAAAAGAGAAAGGTATTGTATTAGGCTGGCCCCATAACTGGAAAACATTAGCTCTTGTTCTCCCCCCACCATTCTCATTTAACAAAATTTGCTCTCTCTTTCTCTTTTGTCTATAATAGTGGGTGTTCAGCTGCTCCAAATCTGAATTGTGAAATCAAATCTTGATGATAACCTATAGCATTTGATGATCTAATAATCATCAGAAAGCTAATGGAAGGTTTTTGATTCTATATAGAATAGGTTCTGCAAAATCCTGGGATGTTCACATATGCAGTGGTGAGTTCCCACTGGTCCAGTCTGGCATGGGTGCACTGGTAGCAGCCCACAGGTAATTTCACCAGTCCAGTCCCAGTCCCTGGAGCTGCATTTTTTTTCTCGAATTTTTATAAAAATATTTTTCAATTTTGGAGATACAGTTATACCTCGTCTTACGAACCTAATTGGTTCCAGGGGGAGGTTCGTAAGACGAAAGGTTCGTAAGACGAAACATTGTTTCCCATAGGAAACAATGTAAAGTCAATTAATCCGTGCAACCAACCCTCCCCCCCGGCAAAAAAACGCTGCCGCCTGGCTGTCACCTTTTAAAACAGCCTGGGGGCTTCTCAGCAACCTCCCAAACGCCGAACGCCAAACCCGAACTTCCGGGTTCGGCGTTCGGGAGGCCGCCGAAAAGCCCCCAGGCTGTTTTAAAAGGTGACAGCTGGGCGGTGGGGCTTCCCAGCAGCCTCCGAACGCCGAACGCGGAAGTTCGGGTTTGGCGTTCGAATTCGGGAGGCTGCTGGGAAGCCGCCCGGCTGTTTAAAAGGTCACAGCCGGGTTGGGGGGCTTCCGAGCAGCCTCCCTCACCCCGAACTTTTGCCAAACTTCCGGGTTCGGGAGGCTGCTGGGAAGCCCTCCAGCCCGACTGTCACCTTTTAAAACAGCCGGGCAGCTTCCCAGCAGCCTCCGAACGCCGAACGCGGAAGTTCGGGTTTGGCGTTCGGCTTCGGGAGGCTGCTGGGAAGCCGCCCGGCTGTTTTAAAAGGTGACAGCCGGGCTGGGGGGCTTCCCAGCAGCCTCCCGAACCCCGAACGTTTGCCGAACTTCTGGGTTCGGGGTTCGGGAGGCTGCTGGGAAGCCCCCCCAGCCCGGCTGTCACCTTTTAAAACAGCCGGATGGCTTCCCAGCAGCCTCCGAACACCGAACGCAGAAGTTCGGGTTTGGCGTTCGGCTTCGGGAGGCTGCTGGGAAGCCGCCCGGCTGTTTTAAAAGGTGACAGCCGGGCTGGGGGGCTTCCCAGTAGCCTCCCGAAGCTGAACGCCAAACCTGAACTTCCGGGTTCGGCATTCAGAGGCTGCTGGGAAGCCCCGCCGCCCGGCTGTCACCTTTTAAAACAGCCGGGGGGCTTCCCAGCAGCCTCCCGAACGCCGAACCCGGAAGTTCGGGTTTGGTGTTCGTAACTCAAAAAAAGTTCGTAAGAAGAGGCAAATTTTTTCTGAACCCCGGGTTCGTATCTCGAGTTGTTCGTAAGACGAGGGGTTTGTATCTTGAGGTACCACTGTATTTTGTTTTGGATGAGGATTTTTTTAAAAAAATATTTATTTTATTTATTGCATTTATATGCCGCTCACTCCAAAATGGGCTCTGAGCGGCTGAATTTTGATTTTTTTTATTTTTCTCCTTCTGAGCATCCGGAGAAGCCGACTTTCGGCACTGTACATGTGGCAGCCTTTGGGTCTTTTTGCCATGCTGTGCAGGAGGAAGCAAACTGGTAACGAGGTAAGTCATAACCCACCCCTACTTCCAGGGTCCCCCGTGCCCCTTTTGGCTCTCAGGGGATTTATGGCTCTGCAGGTGCTGGTCAGCAGGGAGAGAGCTGGTTTGGTAATCTTTGTAGCCATGTGGATACAAAGTTTGCTGGGCCACCTTCCAAGTCCCTGCCGGCCAACACCTCACGATAAAAGTTGCAGGCATAACAGGGAAAGTGGGGAGCAGCTTGACACGTTTGCAGCCACCTGGCTATAAAGTTTGTCGGGCTGCCTTTCTCTCTTCCTGTTGGGAAGCACCTCCTGAAGCTCATTCGGAGCTTCTCGGCTGGCACATGGTACTATTGCCAAGGTGGGAGTGAAGAGAGAAGTGCCAAGGTGGGAGGGAATAGAGGGGCATGGGGGGTTGCTTGCAGTGATGCTTCCCACCTTTCCAGACATGCCTGAAACTTTATCGGGAGGCGTTGGCTGGCAGGGAGAGAGGGAGCTGGTCCGGTAATCTTTGAAGCCATGTGGCTGCAAACTTAGCTGAACTGGCTTCCCTGTCACTGCCGGCCAGCACCTCCTGATAAAGGTTGCAGGCATGCCTTTCTCCCACATAGCCATAGTGAAAATTAATGTTCTGTTATTGCGCTGAATGAGAAGCAACCACGCACAAAAGCAAGGCTTCTTTGCCAGCCTCCCAAATGGCAAAACATTAATTTTCACTATGACTAGTTGAGAAGGGGCATGCTGGAGTGTGGCTCACCTGGGCAGTAGCTGCAACAAACACAGGAAGAGAAACCTTCTTGCCTTTGATGGTCTTCTCCACTGTTGTAATGCATCAGAGGCGAGAAGAGTTCCTCCTCCTGGGGATGGTTGCGGTGACTTGGTGGTGGAGTTGAAGTAGGCATAGCTCATGGTCGGCTCCGCTACCTCCAGGTGGGAGAAGAGGGGAAGGAAACCTGTCCCCAAAAGATTGGGGCTCCCAAGAAGTGGTGCGGTCTGCCCAGCCATCACGTCTCAGCTCATGGTCTTCAGAAGAGGTCCAGCGAAGGAAAACCAAGCGAAGCAACAACAACCCTGCTTATTTCCCCCTACTTAGCCCCTCTTCTCTTTTTTGCCCTCTTCACATGGCCTCTAAACTTTTAGGGACACCACCTGGCAAAACTCACATCAAATGTTTGCTCTCCATCCTTTTGATATGGGGCTGCCTTTCTATTTTTGTTAAGTGTGCCCGAATGGCCAGGAATGCCTGGTGACGACTGCTGAAGTCTCTCAGCTGTTCTTTTCCTCCCAGCCCTCCCTCTTCTTCTTCAGCAGTCTCCCCTACATCCCAAGCATCCCATCTGCCTCATCTCCATGGCTCTGCTTTTTGCAAAGAAAAGAAAGGGAGGAGGGGAGGAACTCTCTCTCTCTCTCTCTCTCTATCTCTCTCTCTCTCTCTCTCTCTCTCTCTCTCTGAGCCCCACCAATTCACTTGCTTGCTTGGTGGTGCCAGTTTTTGGAAAGTGAAGCAGAGTCAGGCGTGTGGGGAATTAGAACTGTCTGGGTTTTTGCACATGCCTAGCTCAGTTTGGAGCAAGGAGGTGGGTTGTTTCCTCCTGATCTTCCAGCATTTAACTCTGCTGTTCTATTCACATTTACTATACACTGTACTGTTCCTGGGTCCTTTTAGACCCAGACTAAAAAAATGTTGAACTTAGCTACTGTTAAGTTTTTTTAAAATACCTTTTGCATTTGTATATTAATGTGAACATTAGTATATGATCATAAACAAATGAAAAATGAAATGAAAAAAATAATGTTTAGTTGTTTATTTTGCTCAGAAAAGTCCTCCCCCCACCCGGCTGTGTGCAATTATGTTCCCGGGTCTATTTGACCCGGACTAAAAAAAATGTTGATTTTAGCTACTGTAATTTTTTTTTGAATACCTATTGCATTTTTCTGAGCAAAATAAATAAATAAACATTATTTTTTTCATTTCATTTTTCATTTGTTTATGATCAGGAATGTTCACATTAGTATACCAATGCAAAAGGTATTCAAAAAAATTTGAACTTGCAGCCTAATATAAAGTGAAAATAATTGCACACAACCAAGGTACCAATGCAAAAGGTATTCAAAAACAAACTTACAGTAGCTAAAATCAACATTTTTTTAGTCCATGTCTAGAAGGACCCGGGAACAGTACTAGTGTATAGTCATTGCGCCCAGCAAAAACAAAACAACAACAACAACAAAAAAAAAAAACCCACCCCCTTAGAAAGAACCCATCAAATTAGACAAAGTCATGTAATTTCAAGTTTCAGATATGCAGGAAAAATTTTTACAGGGTCTCAAACTTCGTTTCAGGTCTAAAAAGACCCGAACAGAAGAGCAAGGTTAAAGATGTTTGGGAGGTAGAGTGGGGATTATTACTGTGTTGTGGGGCCAAGTGCCTCTTTGGGGGCTTCTCTTTAAACATACATTTGGACACCAGTGATCCTGAACCCCGCATTACTCTAGTGCAGGGGTAGATGAAGTTGGCTCTTCTATGACACATGGACTCCCAGAATTCCTAGGTTGGACTTAGGTGACCTCCAAGGTCCCTTCCAGGTCTAATTTGTAACTAAAGTTATTGTGGCAATGGAAGCAAGAGGATCAAGGAAGTACACACACACACACAGTTGATGCAACAGGCAGCTGAAAATAAGCAAGCCACTGTCAGTCTGCCTATATTCAGTTTACTTCATTCAGATGACCAAGCTTCTTGAAAGAAGGAAAGAAGGCATTTTATCTCAGGCCTCCCACCCAGAGGCTTTGCAGAAGCAGACAGGTAGGCATGAATGGCAGCTAAGCTCCCCCTTGCACCACCACCAGTGGTCTGCAGGATTTTAAATTATGGATTTGGTGGTCCCTGAGATTGAAAAGGTTATAGACCTAGTCTATCATACTCTTGGGCAAAGCGTGTGAGCCATTTCCTCCTTTCAGTGGTCCATGAAAGTACATCTATAGTATGTAGATAATAAAGTTATAAAAGGTGAAGAACATTTTTACACATCTATACTTTGAGGCTGGGTGTGAAAAAAAATTGCTGGGAGGGAAGAGGCCAGGCAAGGCACTGTTTGACCTGAGTGACATTGAGTTGGCCACCCCCACCTGGTCACATGACCGGCAAGCCCCGCTACCTGCTCACATGATCATCAAGCCACACCCACAAAATAAGTGATAATAAAAAATTTAGGAACACTCCCATGATGTGTTGGTTTGTGAAAATGACTTTGGGATACAGGAAGAAAAACCACAGTCATGACAATGTTTACACAAGAGAGATCTCAGCATACAGCAGGAATGGAAACCTGCAAATAACTAGGAAAAGACCCTCCTTAGTTTTCTGGAAAGTAGAAGTAAAGGTGGGAGAAGGGAGAGTTGTCCTTTCAGATTTACAAGCTGGATACAAGATGCCCTTTTAGGAAGTCTGGATGAGAAATCAAAACCATGAGTATTAACACGATTTCTGTTTCAGGCAGGCTTCAACTTAAAACCACAATTGAGTCCAAAATTTCTGTTCCTAAGTGAGGTATTTGTTAAATAAGTTATGACCTGTCTTGCCACAGTTATTAAATTAGTACAGTAACAGTTAAGTGAATTTGGTTTCTACATTGGTTTTGCTTGTCAGAAGGTCACAAAAGGTGATCACATGACCCCAGGATCATTGTAAATATGAATCAGTGCCAAGCATCTGAATTTTGATCATGTGACTGTGGGGATCCCACAATGGACATAAGTGCGAAAACCAACATAAGTCACTTTTTTCAATGCCATTATAACTTTGAATGGTCATTAGATGAACTGTTGTAAAGTTAAGAATTACCCTACCTTGTTTCCCTGAAAATAAGAGATTATCTTATATTTTTGGGGTCACTAAAATAAACACCAGGGCATATTTTTGAGATAGGGTTTTTTTCACAGCCACATCGGAGTAGGAGATGAGGTGGATGGGGTGAGGATGGAGGATGAAGTGAGGCAGTGTGAGGTGGAAGACAGAATGATGCACCAGTGCCAGTCACTGTGAGATGATGGAGGAGTGGAGAATGAAGCCAGGCAGGGAGGAGTAAAAGAGAAAGCAATGAGAGGTGCTGTGATCACTAAGTGAGGCAGTAGGTGGAGTGGTGGATGAAAAAAAATTCCCCAGTCACTAAGTGAGGCAGTAGGGATGGAGGACGAAGCAAGATGGGGGAGGGCCCCATAGCCAGGCCATCAACATGCATTAACAAGCATCTGGCCTCACGGCAGCAGCCCATGCAGGATCGGCCTGCTTCTTCTTCTTCTTGCCCGCCACTACAATGAAGTAGAAGGCTGAGCAATGCACGGGTGCCACAGCCACTAAATAAGGTGGTGGGAGGGTGGAAGACAAAGCAAGGTGGTGGGAATGGTGGAGGATGAAGCAAGGCAGTGGGGAGATGAAGGACGAAGCGATGCATTGGTGTCACAACTACTAAGCAAGGCAAAGGAGCTGTGATATTCCTTCAATATACCAGGGTAATCCAACAGAAAAAACATATAGCCCCTCCCTGGTACAAAGCTGAAGGGATCAGATCTGGTGGTCTAGACTAGAGATAGGTAGTCATTCTTGCAGGAATCATTATTTGATCTATGATCTTCTCTGTGCTCAAGAAACTTCTTCATGCCTTTAGTGCGGTGAGTGCTGGCTGAATCCCAGACTAACAGGCCTCTTTGGCCACCTAGCACAAGTGGCAGCATTAAATTGACCCACTTTCTTATAACAGCTTGTGTGTACCAGGCTTTTTTGGCTTCAAGAACCTAAAATGCCTGAAAAGTTCAATCTTATTTTTCTTGTCCTTAGTGATGATTGGAGGTGGAGCTTTCTTTCCATCCAAACAAATTTCCAAAATACAGGTAACACATGCACTTTTGTAACCAGTGGAGGGAACGTAGATTGACAAAGTACTCCTCTGATCAATTGTCATTTGAGATCCTTTGACCCGTAGCAATCATGTTGGAGTTGGCATTTAGAAAAGTCGAAGCCAACAACAAAGAACTTGAATGCAAGTGCATGTTTAATAAGTTCAGTATCTTCCACCTTGAATAGTGTTGTCAGTCTTCTTAGAGACCATTCATATCACTGAAGGAAGCCATCCAGCCAGTGTTGTGATGCTCTGAATTCTGGGGATATTTCTAACTGTGGTGCCATTGCAAGGGCAAATTTATTTTATGTATTCATTCATTAGATTTATTTAAGAAATATTTCCTTTTATTTGTCCTCGCTTTCTTATCTATGATCTTTAGGGAGCGCTCCCTTGTCTAGTATTGATAGAGAAAATAACATTTACTGATTTATTTTCGATTGCCTTCCTAATCATGCCAAGCATGGAATTTGCTTTTTTTACTGCTGCTGCACACTGGATTGACATCTTCATCATCCCAAGATCCCTTTCTTGGGTTGTCTCAGAAAGCTTGGTCCCCATCAGTTGGTAGGTATAATTGGGGTTCTTTGCCCTGATATGCATAACTTTGCATTTGTTTAGGTTAAAATGCATTTGCCACTTTGTTGTCCACTCACTCAATTTCAAGAGATCCTTCTGAAGCACCCAACAATCAGTTTCACTTTTCACTACCTGGAACAATTAAGTGTCATCAGCAAACTTTGCTACCTCACTATTTACTTCTATATCCAGATAATTAAAGAATAAATTAAAAAGTAATGGTCCCCAAACCACTTCTACACCACTTCTCACGTCTTTCCATCCAGAGAATTGTCCATTTATTGCCACCCTTTGCTTCCTACAATTTAGCCAGTTACCAATCCAGGACAAGACCTCTCCTCTAATTCCGTGGCTGAAGAGCTTTGGTGAGGGACTTTGTCAAAAACCTTTTGAAAGTCAAGATATACAATATCAACTGGGACCCCTTTATCTGTGTGTTTATTTACACCCTCAAAGAATTCTAACAAGTTAGTAAGACATTATTTGTCTTTGCAGAAACCATATTGATTTTCTTTCAGAAATGACAAAACGGAGTTGCAAGCCTTCTTGGGGCTATTAAACTTTTATTCTGTCTTTTTAAAACAGAAAGCCACGGCAGCGGAACCCCTTCATAGATTACTGCAGAAAGGAGCAAACTGGAAGTCGGGAGACCAAGAAAGATTTGCCTTTAACCAAATAAAAAACCTTCTGTCTTCCAACAGTGTTATCGTGCAATTCAATGCCACCCTGGCACTAAGACTGACTTGCGATGCCTCACCATATGGGGTAGGCGCAGTATTGGCCTGATGGCTCTTAAGTACCCATTGCATTTTTTTCAAGGACACTCTCTAACACTGAACGGAATTACAGCCAAATAGATAAAGAGGCGCTAGCAGTAGTAGTATATAGTTGACCATTCCAGCTAGTGACCGACCATAAGCCCCTTTTAGGATTATTCGCAGAAAATAAGACTACACCGGCATTCATGTCCTCCAGAATGACCAGATGGGCGATTTTCCTAGCTGGATATAACTATTCCTTAAAACACCGGGGGGGGGGGGGATCAGCCATGCGGATGCATTAAGTCACTGCCCAAAAGCAGAAACCCTTAACGACCCTGCCCCAGTGGCTGATGTACTGTTAATTGAATTAAAATTAGTCACAGCGGAGGAAGTAGCCAAAGAAACACAGAAAGACCAAATACTCCAGTGATTGACCAATTATATACTTAAGGGATGGGGGGAGGCCACCCATCATGAGGAAGTGAAACAGTTCAAGAACAAACAACTGGAACTTTCCACCCTGAAGGGCTGCATTCTATGGAGAGACAGAGTGGTAATACCCCAAATATTAAGGGAAAGAGTGTTACACACACTGCATAAGGGACACCCAGGGATGGTAAAAATGAAGAGCCTGGCCAGAAGCCATTTGTGGTGGCCGGGACTAGATTCTCACATTGAACAATGGGTGGCCACCTGCACACCGTGCCAACAATCCAGACCAACTCCCCCACAAGACGTCACCAACAGAATGGGAAGCCCCTAGGAGGCCATGGTCCAGGCTCCACATAGACTTTGCAGGACCATTCCATTCACAAATGTTCCTCATTGTGGTCAACGCTTACTCCAAATGGTTAGAAGTGGTATTAATGAGTTCAACAATCACAGCAGCAACCATAAAAGCGTTGCAGAAATTGTTTGCCACACATGGGCTCCCTGACCTGATTGTGTCCGATAATAGGCCCTAATTCACAGCCAAACAAATGGAAGTGTTTTTGGCGGAGTTGGGCATCAGACATGCCTTGGTCTCGCCTTACTTCCCAAGATCAAACGGGCAAGCAGAACAAATGTTGAGGCTAACCGAGGAAGCCCTCAGCCAAGCTCAAGCAGGGGACTGGCAGACCAAGATAGACCAATTCCTGTTAGTCAAACACATAACCCCCAGCAGCTCCACTAACCAGAGTCCAGCGGAGGTCCTCATGGGGTGGAAACTCAGATCAAGCTTAGACCACCTCCACCCCTGTACACAACTCCACTGGATAAGTTAAAAGGTACTCTTGAAAGGTCTTTTGAAATAGGGGACAAGGTATATGTGAAGAACTTCGATGGGGGGTCCTAAACGGGTCCTAAATCATACTTTATAAAAATGAACAATGACTGCAAATGGAGGAGGCATATAGACCACCTCCGAAGCAGGCTAGAAACAACGAACACCTGAACATCACTGAATAAAGACTATTGCCCTTCACCTCCTGCAGGAAACAGCAATGCCCAGCGGCCCCCAACCCAGGACATTATAGACTTCTTACCTGAGAACCTTCAAGATTTCAGCGGGGGGAGCCGCGAGCTCCAGGAGGCCGGCGTTGGTTTAGTTAGCTCAACACAGGCCGTACTGGCACAAGCCAGACCAGCTAGGCATACCGAGGCCCGCGGAGAAGACAGCGAGCCGACCTCCTCTTCAGCCACTGAACTTTTGAATGATCTGCGCAGGACCAGTCGAGATCGGCAATGGCCAACCCGATTGGACAACTACATCACCTGGTTAAATGAGTGACAGTAGTCCGAACCTATGAGGAGAGGGGTATTATGTACTCATGGACATGGTATATGTAGATAGGTTATATGCTAATATGTGTTTGAATCCCTACATTTGCATACCTGGCCACTGATTGGATAAGAGCCGGCGGGAAAATCCAAATGGCTGTCAAAGCCGCGCCTATGCTATGCAAGCCTTTTAAAAAGGGGAATCCACACCATGCGCATGTTCTTCTTGCTACATTGTAATTGTGTTCTGTGTGCTTGTTACTTGTTAATGCCGTCCGGTTCCTAATAAACGAATCTGGTCAGATCGTGCCTCGCTCATTTGTGCAGACTTAACATATCCCACCAGCTAGCAGATCAATTTTGTATCACCTGTTCCCTTTGTTTCCTATATTTTTCTGTCCTTTCCCCCCTTCAGCTAAGAAGAAGCACATTTAGGACTCATTTCTCTTACCTGCCCAAACTTATCCTGTAGTCTGGACAGTGCAGAGAACTCAGCGTAGCTCCCAAACTGTTGGTCAGAAGTGGAGAGAAAGAAAGAAAAGGGAAAGAGAAGGGAAAGAGAGGAGGGAAAAAGAAGTGGAGAGGAAGAAGGGAGGGAGGGGAGGGAGGGGAAAAGGAAGGGGTTATGACCTTTGCAGCAGTCCCATGATCGTGTGATCAAAACTTGGCCTCTGTTTCATATTTATGACTGTTGATGTGTCCTGAGGTCACATGACTCCCTTTTGTGACCGTCTCACAAGCAAAGACAATGGGGGAGGGAGGGAGAAGCCAGATTCACTTAATGACCAGGTTTATAACTGATCCATGCCTAGGCCTGAAAATGTGCCACTCAGACATTATACTTTTCCGCTCACACCAAAAAATAAATAAATAGAGGGAACATTGTATAAGGTATTACAATTATTGTAAGGTGTAATAACCTCTATTATAGGAACAGCATCTTCCAAGTCTAGAAGCACATTCCCCTGCCCCCTACTTTCCAGGGAACTAGAAAGGCTGCTTTCTGAGATTTTAACATGTCTTCTTTGGGCTGAGATATCCCACTGCCTTGGCTGCAGCTCTTTTTTTTTTCCTTACACACCATCACTTCATGAGAGAGGTGTTTTTCAGGAACTTTTGAATTATATGCATGGAGGAATGGAACAAGCACTGTTAAAGCTTTCAAAGGCAAGATACATGGCTATGTAACAATAAAGTACTAATAATTAAAAATTGGGGGGGGGGGATATTCCAGTACTGCTGTGTAAGATTGTTATCAGCAAGCCTACAGACTAAAGCAGTGTCTAATATATTGTCCACCAAAGAACATTTCTAAGAGCTTGATTAAAAGCTGCTTACCTCCCAGCACACTTTCTAACGGGAAGCTCAAATGCTCTAACAACATTAACCAAGAGTTTTATATCACCATCTGAGAGATTCTGTGCCATTACTTTCTTCCTCTCTTTTCGTCTTGGTTTTAAGGGTCGCTTTGCTTCTGCCAGTTTAAAGAGGCTGACACTCAAAAAGCTATTTAAAAAAAGCAGAGCTAAAATATAAAAAATATTTTCTACAATTTGTCATGCTAACATTGTATAACAGCTATAATTTCTAAACAATAATAATTCTACAAAACACACTGGTTTGGATATTCATCTCAAATCAACCATCTACATAGAAATGAGAATGTAAGTTGACATACCCTGGGCCAGCAGAACTTAAACAGAAGGCAGAGCAGAACAAAAAGGAAACAAAAATTGAAATGAAGTTCAGTGAGTGCATAAACAAAAAATGAACAAAAGATGCATTCATGCAATAAGCTAGACTGATTGAAAAGCTTACAAAAACTCAAAAAATACGGTCAGGTTTCACTATTAGTTACATTTCTCAGATTGAAAAGTTCAACACCATGGCTGATTTTTCTCTTAGCAAGTAAAATCAGGAAGAATGCCAGATATCGATTGCTTTCCCAAACTTCAGTAAATTCTATTGGGTCAATCTTGATGTTGAAATTAGATCAAAAATAGGGAACCCACTCTCACTTGAGAGTGAGAAGCTCCTTGATGTGCATTCCTTCAGTTCTGAAATTGCTAGCAAAGGATGCTTGGAAATGTACAAAGCCCAAAATCAATGACGTTGTCTGGATGATCAGTCTATCACACAAGGCAATGTCCACTGCTGTCTCATATATTCAAGGGTTCTTTGTTTAAAGAAGAACAAAATAACTAAATTAAACAAAGCACTTGTAGCAGATGCTATCAGAGGATTCTATTTTATTTTTACATATACAGTATGTCACACCCTCTCGCATTTTGTAAATATTTAAATATATCTTTTCAAGTGAGAACACTAAAGCAATGACACTTGGCTACAATGTAAAGTATTGAGTTTACAACTTGTACAACAGTGTAAATATGCTGTCCCCTCAAAATAATGCAATACACAGCCATTAATGTCTAAACTTCTGGCAACAAAAGTGAGTACACCCCTAAATGATAATGTCAAAATGGGGCCCAAGTAGCCATTTTCCTTTCCTGGTGTCATGTGACTTGTTAGTGGTACAAGGTCTCAGATGTGAGAGGGGAACAGGTGTGTTAAATTTGGTGTTATCACCCCCACACTCTCACACTGATCACTGGAAGTTCAACATGGCACCTCATGGCAATGAACTCTCTGAGGATCTGAAAAAAAGAGTTGTTGCTTTACATAAAGATGGTCTAAGCCAGGGGTAGGCAAAGTTGGCTCTTCTATGACTTGTGGCAGACTAGATGGACCATGAGGTCTTTTTCTGCCGTCAGTCTTCTATGTTTCTATGTTTCTAACTCCCAGAATTCCTGAGCCAATTATGCTAGCTCAGGAATTCTAGAAGTTAAAAGTCCACATGTTATAGAAAAGCCAACTTTGCCTACCTCTTGCCTAGGCTATAAGAAGATTGCCAAGCCCCTGAAACTGAGTTTAGCACTGAGGCCAAGACCATACAGTGGTTTAACAGGACAGATTCCACTCAGAACAGGCTTCGCCATGGTCGACCAAAGAAGTTGAGTGCCTGTGCTCAGCATCATACCCAGAGTTTGGCTTTGGGAAATAGATGTATGAGTGTTGACAGCATTATTGCAGATGTTGAAGGAGTGTGTGTGTGTGTGTGTGAGCCTGTCAGTGGTCAGACCATATGCCGCACATACTACCTCAAATTGGCCTGCAAAGCTGTTGTCCCAGAAGGAAGCCTCTTCTAAAGATGATGCACAATCGTTTGCTGCAGACAAACAGACTAAGGACATGGATTTCTGGTACCATGTCCTGTGGTCCAATGAGACCAAGGTAAACCTATTTGATTCAGATGCTGTCGTGTTTGTATGGTGGCAACCAGGTGATGAATACAAAGACAAGTGTGTCTTGGCCCAGTCAAGCATGGTAGTGGGAATGTCATGGTCTGAGGCTGCATGATTGCTGCCAGGACTGGGAAGCTACAGTTCACAGAGGGAACTATGAATGCCAACATGTACTGTGACATACTGAAGCAGAGCATGATCCCCTACCTTTGGAGACTGGGATGCAGGGCGTATTCCAACATGATAATGACTCATACACACCTCCAAAATGACCACTGCCTTGCTAAAGAAGCTGAGAGTAAAGGTGATGGACTGGCCAAGCATGTCTCCAGACCTAAACCCTACTGAGCATCTGTGGGGCATCCTGAAAGAGAAGACAGAGGTGCGCAAGACTCTGTTACAGCCACCAGCTATGTAACATCATCATGGAAGACTGAGAGAGGACTACAGTGGCCACCTGTGGAACTCGGGTGCACTCTATGTTAGGGCAGTGTTGGAAAATAATGGTGACCACACAAAATATTGACAATTTGGGCCCCATTTGAACATTATCACTTCTTAGGGGTATACTCACTTTTGTTGCCTATAGTTTAGACATTAATGGCTGTGTGTTGCATTATTTTGAGGGGACAACACATTTACACTGTTGTACAAGTTGTAAACTCAATACAGTGATACCTCGTCTTATGAACTTAATTCGTTCCGTGAAAAGTTTTGGAAGAAGTTTATAAGATTCAATTCAATTCAATTCAATTTATTAGATTTGTATGCCGTCCCTCTCCGAAGACTCGGGACGGCTCACAACAATGGTAAAAACAATATTATAGTGGCACAAATCTAATATTAAAAGAAATAACTAAAACCCTATCATATTAAAACCAGACAACACATACATACCAAACATAAATTATAAGGAGCCTGTCTCAAATCCCCCATGATCCCCCATGCCTGGCGGTATAGGTGGGTCTTGAGTAGTTTACGGAAGACAAGGAGGGTGGGAGCAGTTCTAATCTCTGGGATGAGTTGGTTCTAGAGGGCCAGGGCCGCCACAGAGAAGGCTCTTCCCCTGGGTCCCGCCAGATGACATTGTTTAGTCAATGGGACCCAGAGAAGGCCAACTCTGTGGGACCTTATCAGTCGCTGGGGTTCGTGCGGTAGTAGGCGGTTCCGGAGATACTCAGGTCCAATGCCATGTAGGGCTTTAAAGGTCATAACCAACACTTTGAATTGTGACCGGAAATTGATCAGCAGCCAATGCAGGCCACGGAGTGTTGTAAATACATGGACGAATCTAGAAAACCCCACGATGGCTCTCACGGCTGCGTACTGCACGATCTGGAGTTTCCGAACACTTTTCAAAGGTAGCCCCATATAGAGAGCGTTGCAGTAACCGAACCTCAAGGTGATGAGGGCATGAGTGACTGTGAGCAATGACTCCCTGTCCAAATAGGGCTGCCACTGGTGCACCAGGCGAACCTGGGCAAACGCCCTCCTCGCCACAGCCGAAAGATGATGTTCCAATGTCAGCTGTGGATCGAGGAGGACGCCCAAGTTGCGTACCCTCTCTGAGGGGGTCAACAATTTCCCCCCAGGGTGATGGATGGACAGATGGAATTGTCCTTGGGAGGCAAGACCCACAGCCACTCCGTCTTGTCTGGGTTGAGTTTGAGTTTGTTGACACCCATCCAGGCCCCAACAGCCTCCAGGCACTGGCACATCACTTCCACTGCTTGGTATCATCGGCGTATTGATGATACCTCACCCCATCCCCTTGGATGATCTCACCCAGCGGTTTCATGTAAATACTAAATAGCGGGGGAGAGAGGACCGACACTTGAGGCACCCCACAAGGGAGAAACCTAGAGGTCGACCTCTGATCCCCCACTAACACTGACTGCGACCGACCGGAGAGGTAGGAGGACACTCCCAACCCCTTCAGTTGGCGCAGAAGGATACCATGGTCGATGGTATCAAAAGCTGCTGAGAGGTCAAGAAGCACCAGGACAGATGACAAGCCCCTGTCCCGGGCCCACCAGAGATCATCCATCAACGCAACCAAAGCAGTTTCCGTGCTATAGCCGGGCCTGAATCATAGAAACATAGAAGACTGACGGCAGAAAAAGACCGCATGGTCCATCTAGTCTGCCCTTTTACTATTTCCTGTATTTTATCTTACAATGGATATATGTTTATCCCAGGCATGTTTAAATTCGGTTACTGTGGATTTACCAACCACGTCTGCTGGAAGTTTGTTCCAAGGATCTACTACTCTTTCAGTAAAATAATACTTTCTCATGTTGCCTTTGATCTTTCCCCCAACTAACTTCAGATTGTGTCCCCTTGTTCTTGTGTTCACTTTCCTGTTAAAAACACTTCCCTCCTGAACCCTATTTAACCCTTTAACATATTTAAATGTTTCGATCATGTCCCCCCTTTTCCTTCTGTCTTCCAGACTATACAGATTGAGTTCATTAAGTCTTTCCTGATACGTTTTATACTTCAGACCTTCCACCATTCTTGTAGCCCGTCTTTGGACCCGTTCAATTTTGTCAATATCTTTTTGTAGGTGAGGTCTCCAGAACTGAACACAGTACTCCAAATGTGGTCTCACCAGCGCTCTATATAAGGGGATCACAATCTCCCTCTTCCTGCTTGTTATACCTCTAGCTATGCAGCCAAGCATCCTACTTGCCTTTCCTACTGCCCGACCACACTGCTCACCCATTTTGAGACTGTCAGAAATCACTACCCCTAAATCCTTCTCTTCTGAAGAATCCAGACTGCTGAGGACCTAGATAATCGGCTTTTTCCAAGGACCGCTGGAGTTGGAGCGCCACCACCTTCTCAACAACCTTCCCCATAAAGGGAAGGTTGGAGACTGGACGAAAGTTATTAAGCACATTGACAATCTCCTGGACCCAGCTCCGTGTCACCTCGGATGGCCGAAACCAGCCAAGAGGGACACGGATCCAGTAAACAGGTGGCGGAACTCACAGCTCCAATGGCCTTGTCCACTTCATCAGGTGTCACCAAGTCAAACTCCTCCCAGACAGATGGACAAAGACGTTTAGCCCCGGTCACCTTGACTGACTCATTGTCAGCCGATATTGCTATACAATTGGAGTCGAGTTCCGCCCAGATCCGAGCAACTTTATCAACGAAAAACAAGTTAAATTCCTCGGCACTACCCTGCAAGGGTTCCCCAACTCCCCCCTGAGTCAGAAGGGAGTAGGTCACCCTAAACAGAGCAGCCGGGCGGGATTCTGCTGATGCAATCAAGGCGGCATGGTATGCGCATCTTGCTGCCTTGAGCACCACTTTGTAGGTCTTAACAAAAGCTCTTACAAGTGTTCGATCGGATTCGGACTTACTCTTCCTCCATCGCTTCTCTAGACGTCTCTTCTGGTGTTTCAACTCCCGGAGCTCCTCGTTGAACCATGGGGCTCTACGGGGTCTAGTGCAACAGAGAGGTCGCAGTGGCACAATTCTGTCAAGAGCCTTCGCTGCAGCCTTGTTCCAGGCCTCAGCAAGAGACTCTGCCAAGCTGTGGACGAGTGAATCTGGTAAAACCCCAAGCACCTTCTGAAAGCCTACAGGGTCCATCAGGCGCCTGGGGCGGAACCTCCTAATCGGTTCCGCCTCCCTGCGGGGGAGGATTGGAGCCAGGAAATCAAGCCGCAGTAGAAAAGAGAGAAAAAAGCAGCAGGCAGACAAAGCTGAGGCAAACGGAGTGGAGGGAGGGACAACGAGAGGTGGCAAGAGGTGGCAGTCCCAACGAAGCAAGGCAAAAAGAGCCTCTCTTGAGCTCCATGAGTCTTTGCCTCCCATTTCTGTCCACCCCACTGTGCTCATCTCCCCCACAACTTTCTCCTCTCTTGAGCTCCGTGAGTCCCTGCCTCCCGTTTTTGTCCCCCCCACTGTGCTCATCTAGCACACACCTTTCTCTTCTCTTGAGCTCCATGAGTCCCTGCCTCCCATTTTTGTCCCCCCCCCACTGTGCTCATCTCCCCCACTCCTTTATCCTCTCTTAAGTTCTGTGAGGCCCTGCCTTCCGTTTTTGCCCCCCCCCCCACTGTGATCATCTCCCCCACACCTTTCTCCTCTCTTGGACTCCGTGAAGCCCTGCCTCCCGTTTTTGTCACCCCCTCACTGTGCTCATCTCCCCAAGACCTTTCTCCTCTCTTGAGCTCCGTGAGTCCTTGCCTCTCGTTTTTGTCCCCCCCTCTGCTCATCTCCCCCACAACTTTCTCCTCTCTTGAGCTCTGTGAGTCCCTGCCTCCCATTTTTATCCCCCCCACTGTGCTCATCTAGCACACAACTTTCTCCTCTCTTGAGCTCTGTGAGTCCCTGCCTCCCATTTTTATCCCCCCCACTGTACTCACCTCCCCTACAACTTTCTCCTCTCTTGAGCTCTGTGCATCCCTGCCTCCCGTTTTTGTCTCCCCACTGTGCTCATCTCCCCCACAACTTTCTCCTCTCTTGAGCTCCGTGAGGCCCTGCCTCCCGTTTTTGTCCCCCCCACTGTGCTCATCTAGCCCACACCTTTCTCTTCTCTTGAGCTCCATGAGTCCCTGCCTCCCATTTTTGTCCCCCCCACTGTGCTCATCTCCCCCACTCCTTTCTCCTCCCTTGAGTTCCGTGAGTCCCTGCCTTCCGTTTTTGCCCCCCCCCCACTGTGCTCATCTCCCCCACACCTTTCTCCTCTCTTGGACTCCGTGAAGCCCTGCCTCCCGTTTTTGTCCCCCCCACTGTGCTCATCTAGCCCACACCTTTCTCTTCTCTTGAGCTCCATGAGTCCCTGCCTCCCATTTTTGTCCCCCCTCACTGTGCTCATCTCCCCCACTCCTTTCTCCTCCCTTGAGTTCCGTGAGGCCCTGCCTTCCGTTTTTGCCCCCCCCCACTGTGCTCATCTCCATCACAACTTTCTCCTCCCTTGAGCTCCGTGAGTCCCTGCCTCCCGTTTTTGTCTCCCCCACTGTGCTCATCTCCATCACAACTTTCTCCTCTCTTGAGCTCCGTGAGTCCCTGCCTCCCGTTTTTGTCTCCCCCACTGTGCTCATCTCCATCACAACTTTCTCCTCCCTTGAGCTCCATGAGTCCCTGCCACCCGTTTTTGTAGCCCCACTCTGCTCATCTTCTCCACACATTTCTCCTCTCTTGAGCTCCATGAGTCCCTGCCTCCCATTTTTATCCTCCCCACTGTACTCACCCCCCACAACTTTCTCCTCTTTTGAGCTCCGTGCATCCCTGCCTCCCATTTTTGTCTCCCCACTGTGCTCATCTCCCCCACAACTTTCTCCTCTTGAGCTCCGTGAGTCCCTGCCTCCCGTTTTTGTCCCCCCGACTGTGCTCATCTCCCCTACAACTTTCTCCTCTCTTGAGCTCCGTGTCCCTGCCTTCTGTTTTTGCCCCCCACTGCTCATCTCCCCCACACCTTTCTCCTCTCTTGAGCTCCTTGAGTTCTTGCCTCTCCTTTTTCTCTCCCCCGCTGTACTCATCTCCCCCACAACTTTCTCCTCTCTTGAGCTCCGTGAGTCCCTGCCTCCCGTTTTTGTCCCCCCCCACTCTGCTCATCTCCCCCACAACTTTCTCCTCTCTTGAGCTCCGTGAGTCCCTGCCTCCCGTTTTTGTCCCCCCCACTCTGCTCATCTCCCCCACAACTTTCTCCTCTCTTGAGCTCCGTGAGTTTCTGCCTCCTGTTTTTGTCCCCCCCCCGTGTTCATGTCCCCCACAACTTTCTCCTCTCTTGAGCTCCATGTGTCCCTGCCTCCCATTTTTGTCCCCCCCACTGTGGTCATTTCCCTTATGCAGTTTGGAAGAGGGGAGTTTGTCGCTGGCATTCAAAGAAGCGCTGGCAAAAATGAAGGGACTCCCAGTGATGGGAGCCTCAGGGAAATCCCAGCAATGCAAGAACGGGCGCTTTGGCTGGCAACGGAAGTCTGGAGGCAGGGATTCCCAGGGAAATCCCAGCGCTTTGGGGCATCCCAGCAGCGGCGGCTCGGGTTCGTAAGGTGAAAATAGTTCAGAAGAAGAGGCAAAAAAATCTTAAACACCGGGTTTGTATCACAAAAAATTCGTATGAAGAGGGGTTCGTAAGACGAGGTAAATATTTACAAAATGTGAGGGGGTGTACTCACTTCTGTGACTTGCTGTATATGAGACACAATGGTGCAGTGGTTAGAGTGCAGTACTGCAAGCTACTTCTGCTGACTGCCTGCTGATTGCAATTTGGCAGTTCAAATCTCACCTGGCTCCAGGTTGACTCAGCCTTCCATCCTTCTGAGGTGGGTAAAATGAGGATCCAGATTGTTGGGGGCAATATGCTGACTTTGTAAATCTCTTAGAGAAAGTTGTAAAGCACTGTAACATGGTGTATAATTCTAAATGCTATTGCCATATAGTCCTTATCTTACAACCATATTTGGATCAGAATTTCTTCTGTTGTTAAGTTGTTAAGTTGTTAAGTTATGCCTGATTTTGCCATGAGTGTTAAGCAAATCAATGTGGGTTCTGTGGCTGTTAAACAAAACTTGCTGATTTGACTTTGCTTGTCAGAAACTGGCTAGGGAGGTTGCAGATGGCCAATACATGATGTTAGGATGCTGCAACCATTGTAAATGCATGCCAATTGCCAAAACACCTGAATTCTGACTACATGACAATGATTGAAATTGCAAGGACTGGTTGCAAGTCTCTTTTTTCAGTGTCATTGTAATTTCAGACAAACACTACATGAATAATGGTTGCAGAAATTGAGTATGTCTAGTCTAATGACAAAAAAAGACTAGGGATTACATTTGTTTGTTTGTTTGTTTGTTTGAGTTGGAAGGGACCTTGTAAGTCATCTAGTTCAACCCCCTGCCCAAGCAGAAGATCCTACACCACTTTGGACAAATGGCAGTCCAATCTCCCATTGACAGTCACAACTTCTGCAGGCAAGCTATTCCATTGGTTGATCACTCTCGCCATCAGAACGTTGCTTCTTATTTCCAGGTTAAATCTCTCTTTGGTCAGCTTTCATCCATTATTCCTTATCTGGCCTCTGGTGTTTTGGAAAACAGCCTGACCTCCTCCTCTCTGTGGCAGCTTTACAGGTATTGGAACACTGCTATCATGTCTCCCCTGGTCCTTTTCTTTGCTAGACTAGCCATGTCCAGTTCCTGCAACCTCTCTTCATATGTTTTAGTTTCCAGTCCCCTTATCATTTGGCAGAGTCTCTTGCTGTGGCCTGGAATATGGTGGCAGCAGGGGCTCTTGACCAAATTGTGCCGTTGCGACCTCTCTATGGCAGCAGACCCCAGAGAGTTCCCTGGTTTACCAAGGAACTCCAGGGGATGAAATGCCAGAAGAGACGTCTAGAGAAGCGTTGGAGGAAAAGCAAATCTGAATCTGACCAAACACTTTTAAGAGCTCATATTAAGACGTATAAAGTGGCGCTCAAGGCAGAAAGATGCGCGTCATACCGCCTTGATTGCATCAGCAGAATCCCACCCACCCTGTTTAAGGTGACTTGCTCCCTCTTTAAATGGGGGTGGGGTGTTGATGAACCCTTGCAGGGTAGTGCTGAGGACTTTAACAAGTTTTTCGCTGATAAAATTGCTTAGATTCAGACAGACCTTGACTCCAATTAGAATGCAGTGTCGGCTGACAACAAGTCAGTTGAGATGACTGGGGCCATCCTAGTCCATTTGTGTGGGGTGAGTTTGACCTGGTGACATCTGATGAAATAGACAAGACCATTGGAGATGTGAGTTCCGCCACCTATTCGTTGTACCCGTGTCCCTCCTGGCTGGTCTCGGCGAGCAGGGAGGTGACACAGAGCTGGGTCCAGGAGATTGTCAATACTTCTTTGAGGGGGAGGGTCCTTCCCGGTTCCCTACAAGGAGGCACTTGCGTGCCCCCTCCTCAAGAAGCTTTCCCTGAACCCAGCTATATTGCCCGGTCTCCAACCTTCCCTTTATGGGGAAGGTTGTTGAGAAGGTAGTGTCGCTCCAGCTCCAGTGGTCCTTGCATGAAGCTGATTATCTAGGCCCTCAGCAGTCAGGATTCATGTCCGCTACAGCATGGAAACTGCTTTGTTCACGCTGATGGATGATCTCTGACGGGCCCAGGATAGGGGTTTATCCTCTGTCCTGGTGCTTCTTGACCTCTCAGCGGCTTTCGATATCATCAACCATGGTATCCTTCTGCGCCGACTTGAGGGGTTGGGAGTGGAAGGCACCATTTTATGGTGGTTCTCCTCCTACCTCTCTGGTCGGCCGCAGTCAATGTTAGTGGGGGCCAGAGGTCAACCCCTAGGTTCCTCCCTTGTGGAGTTCCTCAGGGGTTGGTCCCCTGCCCCCTGCTGTTTAATATCTACATGAAACCGCTG
This sequence comes from Erythrolamprus reginae, assembly GCF_031021105.1. Classification (NCBI taxonomy): domain Eukaryota; kingdom Metazoa; phylum Chordata; class Lepidosauria; order Squamata; family Dipsadidae; genus Erythrolamprus; species Erythrolamprus reginae. Next base: position 38,643,404 of record NC_091956.1, on the reverse strand, counting down.
GGTGAGATCATCCAAGGACATGGGGTGAGTTGTCACCAGTACGCTGATAACACCCAGAAGCAGTGGAAGTGATGTGCCGGTGCCTGGAGGCTGTTAGGGTCTGGATGGATGCCAACAGGCTCAAACTCAACCCCGACAAGACCGAGTGGCTGTGGGTTTTGCCTCCCAAGGACAATCCCATCTGTCCATCCATTACCCTGGAGGGGGGATTACTGACCCCTTCAGAGAGGGTCCACAATTTGGGCATCCTCCTTGACCCACAGCTGACTTTAGAACATCATCTTTCAGCTGTAGCGAGGGGATCATTTGCCCAGGTTCACCTGGTGCACCAGTTGCATCCCTATTTGGACAGGGAGTCTTTGCTAACAGTCACTCATGCCCTTATCACCTCAAAGTTCGACTACTGCAATGCTCTCTACATGGGGCTACCTCTGAAGTGTTCGGAAACTTCAAATCATGCAGAATGCAGCCGCGTAAGCAGTTATGAGTTTTCCTAGATACACCCATGTTTCTCCAACACTCCGTGGACTGCATTCGTTTCCGGACACAATTCAAAGTGTTGGTGATGACCTACAAAGTCGTACATGGCATAGGACCAGATTACTTACAGGACCTCATTCTGCCGCATGAATCGCAGTGGCCGGTTAGGTCCCACAGAGTTGGCCTTCTCCAGGTCCCGTCAACCAGGGAAGAGCCTTCTCTATGGCCCTCTGGAATCAGCTCCCTCCAGAGATTCACAGCGCCCCCACCCTCCTCGCTTTCCACAAGTCTCCAGACTCACAAGAGTCTCAAGACTCACTTATGTTGCCAGGCATGAGGCAATTAGATCAAGACCTCCCTGACTACTAATTGTGATGTATGTGATTGAATTGTCTGACTGATTTTAATATATTGGGTTTTTAGCTTGTAGTTTTTAGTTAATTAGGTTTATGCACATTGTTTTATATTGTGTCTTCTGAGCTGCCCCGAGTCTTCGGAGAAGGGCTTGCCGCCTTGATTGCATCAGCGGAATCCCGCCCGGATGCTCTGTTTAAGGTGACCCGCTCCCTTCTAAATCAGGGGGAAGTTGGAGAGTCCTTGCAGGGCAGTGCCAAGGAATTTAACTAGTTTTTCGCTGATAAAGTCATTCGGATCCGGGCGGACCTCGACTCCAATTGCATAGCAGTATCGGCTGACAACGAGTCAGTCAAGGTAACTGGGGATAAACATCTTTGTCCATCTGTCTGGGAAGAGTTTGACTTGGCGACACCTGATGAAGTGGACAAGGCCATTGGAGCTGTGAGTTTCGCCACCTGTTTACTTTGATCCGTGTCCCTCTTCGTTGGTTTCAGCCAGCCGAGAGGTGACACAGAGCTGAGTCCAGGAGATTGTCAATGCCTCCTTGGGGAGGGGGTCCTTTCCGGGTCCTTATAAGGAGGCACTTGTGCGCCCCCTCCTGAAGAAGCCTTCTCTGGACCCAGCCGTGCTTAATAACTACCATCCAGTCTCCAACCTTCCCTTTATGGGGAAGGTTGTTGAGAAGGTGGTGGCGCTCCAACTCCAGCGGTCCTTGGAAGAAGCTGATTATCTAGGCCCTCAGTAGTCTGGATTCAGGCCTGTCTACAGCACAGAAACTGCTTTGGTCACATTGATGGATGATCTCTGGCGGGCCCGGGACAGGGGCTTGTCCTCTGTCCTGGTGCTTCTTGACTTCTCAGCGGCTTTCGATACCATCGACTATGGTATCCTTCTGCGCCGGCTGGAGGAGTTGGGAGTGGGAGGCACTGTTCTCCAGTGGTTCTCCTCCTACCTCTCTGGTCAGTCGCAGTCAGTGTTAGTGGGGGTCAGAGGTCGACCTCTAGGTCTCTCCCTTGTGGGGTGCCTCAGGGGTCAGTCCTCTCCCCCCTGCTATTTAATATCTACATGAAATTGCTGGGTGAAATCATCCAAGGGCATGGGGTGAGGTATCATCAATATGCCAATGATACCCAGTTATACATCTCCACCCCATGTCCAGTCAACGAAGCAGTGGAAGTGATGTGCTAGTGCCTGGAGGCTGTTGGGGTCTGGATGGGTGTCAACAAGCCCAAACTCAACCCAGAGAAGAAGGAGTGGCTGTGGGTTTTGCCTCCCAAGGACAATTCCATCTGTCCATCCATTACCCTGGGGGGGGGGTTATTTCGGCTGTGGCGAGGAGGGCGTTTGCCCAGGTTTACCTGGTGCACCTGTTGCAGCCCTATTTAGACAGGGAGTCATTGCTCACAGTCGCTCAGGACCTCATTACCTCGAGGTTCGATTACTGCAACGCTCTCTACATGGGGCTACCTTTGAAAAGTGTTCGGAAACTTCAGATTGTGCAGAATGTGGCCGCAAGAGCCATCGTGGGGCTTCCCAGATTTGCCCACATTTCTACAACACTCCATGGCCTGCACTAGTTGCCGATCAGTTTCTGGTCACAATTCAAAGTGTTGGTTATGACCTTTAAAGCCCTACATGGCACTGGACCAGAGTACCTACTGCACAAATCCCAGCGACCGATAAGGTCTCACAGAGTTGACCTTCTCCGGGTCCCATCGACTAAACAATGTCATTTGGCGGGCCCCAGGGGAAGAGCCTTCTCTGTGGCAGCTCCGGCCTTCTGGAATCAACTCCCCCCGGAGATTAGAACTGCCCCCACCCTCCTTGTCTTTCGTAAGCTACTCAAGACCCACCTATATCACCAGGCATGGGGGAACTGAGACACCTTCCCCAGGCTTTTATACTTTATGTTTGGTATGTATGTATTGTTTGGTTTTAAATGATAGGGTTTTATATGTCTTTTTCTCTTTTAATATTAGATTTGTTCCACTGTAACATTGTTTTTATTATTGTTGTGAGCCGCCCCGAGTCTTCGGAGAGGGGAGGCATACAAATCTAATAAATAATAATAATAATAATTATGATGATGATGATGATGATGATGATGATTATTATTATTATTATTATTATCATCATCATCCTAGTTGCTCTCTTCTGCACTTTCTCTAGAGTTTCAATGTCTTTTTTGTAGTATGGTGACCAAAATAATAATAATAATACAGTGATACCTCGTCTTACAAACGCCTCTTCATACAAACTTAAGATATGAACCAGGTGTTTAAGATTTGTTTGCCTCTTCTTAAGAACCATTTTCACCTTATGAACCCGAGCCAGGGTGCATGGGCTCTCTTACTGCGCATGGGCTCTCTTACTGCCCGCAGGGATTCCCCTGCCTTGTGTCTGCCACCGCCGGGATTTCCCATTTGCTTGCCGCCCCTGCCGAGATTCCCCACCTCCTTTAGCTTGTACCTGCAGTTCCAAGGTGGAGAATGCCGGAGCTGCCCCATTTCCCTGCCACTTTCACCTCTAGCCCTGCGCTTCCTCTGCTCCTTGCAGCTGCCCCCATCCCGCTGTCAAAATCACCCCTAACCTACTGCTTCCTTTGCCCCATCTCGCTGCTAAAATCACCCCTCCAAAAGCTTCCTACACCACTCCAAATTGCCTCCAAAATCATCCCTCCTAAAGCTTCCTACACCGCTCCAAATTGCTCCCAAAATCACCCCTCCAAAAGCTTCCTACACTGCTCCAAATTGCCTCCAAAATTGCTCCCCCAAAAGCTTCCTACACCGCTCCAAATTGCTCCCAAAATCACCCCTCCAAAAGCTTCCTACACCACCCCAAATCACCTCCAAAATCGCTCCCCCAAAAGCTCCCTACACCACTCCAAATTGCTCCCAAAATCACCCCTCCAGATGCTCCCTATGCCACCCCAAATTGCCTCCAAAATTGCTCCCCCAAAAGCTTCCTATGTCACCCCAAATCACTTCCAAAGTCTTCCAAAATCACCTCTCCTTTTAAAATGCCTTGTTTCTCCTTGCTGCCTTTCTTCACTCCATTTGCCTTCATTAGGACCTCGATTTGGGTGGCATAGTAAGTGTTTGCCTGGTTTCTCCTTGCTGCCTTTCTTCACTCCATTTGCCTTCGTTAGGACCTCAATTTGAGGTGGCATAGGAAGTGGCTGGAGGGGTGATTTTTGGAGTGATTTGGGGCAACGTAGGAAGGTTTTGGAGGGGCAATTTTAAGAGTGATTTGGGGCAACGTAGAAGCTTTTGGAGGGATGATTTTTGGAGTGATTTGGGGCAAGGTAGGAAGGTTTTGGAGGGGAGATTTTAGGAATGATTTGGGGCAATGTAAGAAGCTTTTGGAGGGGCAATTTTAGGAGTGATTTAGGAATGTAGGAAGGTTTTGAAGGGGCGATTTTAGGAGCAATTTGAGGCAATGTAGGAAGCTTTTGGAGGGGTGATTTTGGGAGAGATTTGGGGCGGCGTAGGAAGCGTCTGGAGGGTTGATTTTGGGACCAATTTGGGCGGTGTTAGCCTTCGTTAGGATCTCCATTCCTCGCTTTTCCTCGCTGTCCCTCTCCACTCCGTTAGCCTTTACTTTGTCCACCCACCACTTTTTTTTAAGCCTTAAAGTTTGGATTTTCCTAATGGGTTTGCACACATTATTTGCTTTTACATTGATTCCTATGGGAAACATTGTTTCATCTTACGAACTTTTCTACTTACGAATCTTGTCACGGAACGAATTAAGTTCGTACGATGAGGTACTACTGTAATAATAATAATAATAATAATAATAATAATAATAATAATAATAACAATAACAACAACAACAACAACAACAACAATATATTAGATTTGTATGCCACCCCTCTGAGAACTCGGGGCGGTTCACAACAATAATAACAATGTACAAATCCAATATTTAAAAACATAATTTAAAAACCCTTATTAATAAAATAATCACACAACCCAATCAAACCATACAAAAAGCAGTAGTTAGAGGAGGTGTCAATTTCCCCATGCCTGGCGACAAAGGTGAGTTTTCAACAACTTACGAAAGACAAGGAGGGTGGGGGCAGTTCTGATCTCCGGCGGGGAATTGGTTCCAGAGGGCTGGGGCCACCACAGAGAAGGCTCTTCCCCTGGGCCCCACCAGACGACATTGCTTAGTCGACGGGACCTGGAGAAGGCCCACTTTGTGGGACCTAATCAGCTGCTGGGATTCATGTGCCAGAAGACGGTCCCGGAGGTATTCTGGTCCGATGCCATGTAGAGCTTTATAAACTGAATGCAGTAATGTGGTCTAACTAAGGCTTTATTAAGTGGTATTAGTACCTCACTAGTCCTAGATTGTATCCTTCTTTTAATGCAATTTAGGATTGTATTGGCTTTTTTGGCGGCTGCTGCACATTGCTGGATCATATTTAGTTGGTTTTCCTCCAAGAGCCGTCTCGCAGTCACTGCTATTGAGTGTAGTTTCACTCAGTTTATATGTATGTCTTTGGTTTTTCTTACCTATGTGTAGGACTTTACTTTTCTCTGCATTGAATTTCATTTTATTTGTTTGGACCCAGTGTACAAGCCTGTCAAGATTCATCTGGATTCTGAGCCTCTGGAGTATTGGCTACTCTCACCAGCTGAAATTTGGTTAGTTAATTCCCCTTTTATTCCCTAATCTGGGTCATTAATGAAGATATTAAAGAGTACTGGGCCTAGGACGGAACCTTGTGGAACCCCACTGGTTACTTCTCCCCATGTGGACTTGGACGCATTAAGGACTACTCATTGGGTAGGGTTGGTCAGCCACTTGTTAAACCATCTGATTGTGTAGCTGTCTATCCAACTTTTTTTTAGCTTGCAGAGAAGTAGGTTGTGGTCCACTTTTTCAAATGCTTTGCTGAAATCCAAGTACACTAAATCTACTGCATTTCGCTGATCTATTAATTTGGTCACAGTGTTGAAGAATAAAATGAGATTGGCTTGGCATGATTTGTTTTGTTTGATTTGTTTGCATGATAGCAGTGTTCCAATATTTGAGGGGCTGCCACAAAGAAGATAGGGGTTAACTTATTTTCCAAAGTACCTGAAAGCAGGACAAGAAGGAATGGATGGAAACTAATGGTTTGGTGTGCTGCAGTTTGTGCTCCATGTACTCACTCCTCCCCTCAAACCTCCAAAACTTTACCTGCAACAAATGCAAACTCATCCAGCCACTTGAGGAAAAAATCGAAAACCTAGAGAAAAACCTAACAACCCTGAAGCACCAACATCACAATGAGAAAATCCATCAGACTCCCAACAAAACCAACACCCCAGAGGAGCTAAGCCGAATCCACACCCCAGAAGCAGTAAATAGCTGGACACACATCACCCTAAGACGAAAAAACAAGCCTCCACCAACTCCAACCCTCCTCCTCCCAACCCCACTGCCTACAAGCAACAAATATTCAGTACTCTCGGAACAAGAAAACCTGCAAACATCTGACAAAGAACCACCAAGAACCAAGCACAACACAATTCCACCAAAAGCCTCAACAGAAGCTAACCTCCCTCACCACAAGCCAGCCAATAAGAAAAGGAGAGTACTGGTAATTGGAGACTCAATCCTCAGGGGAACCGAGCCTCCCATCTGCAGACCAGACAACCAATCTAGAGAGGTGTGCTGCCTCCCTGGAGCTAAAATCTCTGACATAACTGAAAACCTCACCAAAATACTCAAACCCACGGACTACTACCCACTATTGGTGATTCATGCGGGAATCAACGACACAGGGAAAGACATGAACCAAATTATGAAAGACTATGACCACTTGGGCAACACAATCAGAAAAACAGGTGCTCAGGTTGTTTTTTCTTCCATCCTCCCCACTAGAGGACGACACCCCGCCAGAGAACGCAAAATCCCGCAGATAAATCACTGGCTTAAAGGATGGTGTCGCCATAAGAACTTTGGCTTCCTCGACCATGGCCTGCACTATCTCCAAGAAGGGCTTCTAGCAAGCGACGGGCTACACCTCACTAGAGCGGGGAAGAACCTCCTAGGCAACCGACTAGCCCAACTCATCAGGAGGGCTTTAAACTAGCTCTGAGAGGGGAGGGTGACCAAACTATACGACAAAACACTGAACAAAACAAGGAAGGGGAATGGGACAAGCCTACAAACAAACCTGAGAATAAAAAATTTCTACCTGCAAACAAACACAAACACCTAAAATGCCTGTACACAAACGCACAAAGCTTGGGAAACAAATAGGATGAACTGGAATTATTAATACACGACGGCCAATACGATCTAATTGGAATCACAGAAACCTGGTGGGACGAAACACACGCCTGGAACACACAGATAATGTGTTACAACCTCTTCAAGAAGAACAGGTCAAACAAGAAAGGAGGAGGTGTTGCACTATACATCAAAGACCACTATACTGCCACAGAACTACATCCAACCAAAGATGATAACCCCCTAGAAATCATATGGGTCAACATAAAAGAAAAAAAGAGCAACACCACAATTGGAGTATACTACAGACCACCCAATCAAACAGACTCAATGGACGACCTCTTCACATGCCAACTAACAGACATATGCAACAAACACAGCACGACAATAATGGGGGACTTCAACTACCCAGACATCAACTGGAAAACTAACTCAGCACCAAGCGGAAAGTCTGCCAAATTCCTTTCCAGTCTAGCTGACAACTTTCTAACCCAAAAAGTTGAAACAGGAACCAGAGGGAATGCTATATTAGACCTAATACTAACAAACAGGGAAGAAACAATAGAGGGAACAGAAGAAGAAGGGAAACTAGGAGAGAGTAACCACGTCATCCTCAAATTCAACATAGTGCAATCACTAGCTACTATACCCAACACCACTACAGTCCCAGACTTCAGAAAAGCGGACTTTAACAAGCTCAGAGCGAACCTTGAACAATGCCCCTGGAACGAACTCTTAGAAGGAAAAACCACTCAGGAAGCCTGGGTGATCCTAAAAAACAGCATCATAGACGCCCAAAACAACGCAATCCCCATGAAAAGGAAAAACAGGAAAACCAAAACTGCATGGCTAAACAAAGCCCTCGCAGATGACATAAAAGGAAAAAAAGCTAAGTACAAACAATGGAAAGAAGGACTCATAACCAAAGTGGAATATCAGCAAACAGCCAGTTCCTGCAAACAAAAAATAAAAACAGCAAAGGCACAATATGAACAACACCTTGCAGCGGAAGTCAAAGACAACAAAAAAAGATTCTTCCAACACATCAACAATAAGAAGAAAATCAAAGAAACAATCGTCACACTAAAAAACGAAGAGGGTAGAGAAATCACAGACAGCAATGACCAACCACAGCTACTTAACGCCTACTTTGCATCAGTCTTCACACAAAAGGGAACCTCCCTCCAACCAATCTGCAATTTAACTGCAACAAACTGCCCCAGAACCGAACTCAACATAGACAAAAGCACAGTGAGGGACTACCTGAGGGAACTCAACGAATACAAATCACCAGGGCCAGACGGACTTCACCCCAAAGTCCTAAAAGAATTGGCAGACACCATAGCAGAACCACTCCTCCTCATCTACCAAATATCCTGGATCACTGGAGACCTACCGGAAGACTGGAAGCGAGCTGACGTAGTCCCCATCCACAAAAAAGGCAAAAAGACCGACCCAGGTAACTACAGACCAATCAGTCTGACCTCTATACCTGGAAAAATACTGGAGAAAATAATCAAAAAACAACTTACCCACTTCCTAGAAACAAACAAGATCATATCCAATAGCCAGCACGGATTCATCAGAAACAAATCATGCCAAACCAATCTCATATCATTTTTCAACACCATAACCAAGTCAGTTGACCAACGCAACTCAGTGGACCTCATATACTTGGACTTCAGTAAGGCTTTCGATAAAGTCGACCACAATCTCCTAATCCACAAACTAGAAAAAAATGGAGTAGATTACTACACATGTAGATGGATAAACAGTTGGCTGACCAACCGCACCCAACGAGTTGTCCTCAACGGTACCAAATCCACATGGAAAAAAGTAGACAGTGGAGTACCACAGGGCTCTGTCCTGGGTCCTGTACTCTTTAACATCTTCATCAACGACCTGGACGAGGGAGTAAAAGGGGAACTAATAAAATTTGCAGATGACACCAAGCTGGCGGGGGTAGCCAACACCCTTGAGGACAGGCTCAGAGTACAAGAAGACCTAGACAGACTATCACAGTGGGCCCATACCAACCAAATGAGGTTCAACACCGACAAATGCAGAGTCCTCCATCTCGGCAAAAAGAACCCTAGACACACATACAGCCTGGGAGATACCCCACTCAGCAGTAGTGACTGCGAAAGAGATCTTGGAGTCTTGGTGGACAATCAACTAAACATGAGTCAGCAATGTGCAGCAGCAGCCAAAAAAGCCAACTCAATCCTAAGCTGCATCAACAGAGGAATACGCTCCAAGACCAGGGAAGTACTAATACCACTCTACTATGCCCTGGTCAGACCCCACCTGGAGTACTGCATCCAATTTTGGTCACCTCACTACAAAAAAGACATCGAAACTCTGGAGAAGGTGCAAAAAAGAGCAACCAAAATGATTAGGGGACTCGAAACCAAATCTTACGAAGAGAGATTGAAAGAACTGGGCATGGACAGCCTAGAAAAAAGAAGGTCTAGAGGGGACATGATAGCAGTTTACAGATACTTGAGGGGTTGCCACGGTGAGGAGGGGGTCTCTTTATTTCCCAGGGCACCAGAGGGCCGGACGAGGAACAATGGTTGGAAGCTGACCAAGGAGAGATTCAACCTGGAAATAAGGAAGAACTTCCTGATGGTCAGAGCGATCAACCAATGGAACTGCCTGCCAGGGGAGGTGGTGAACTCCCCAACCCTGGACACCTTCAAGAGGAGATTGGACTTCCATTTGGCTGGGGTGCTGTAGGGTTTCCTGCTCAGGCAGGGGGTTGGACTCGATGACCTAACGGTCCCTTTCAACTCTATTAATAAATAAAATAAATAATTAAGGAAATAACCAACCTAGAATTAAGAAGGAATTTTCTGACAGGGAGAAGAATTAACCAGTGGAATGTTCAGAAGTTGTGGTTGCTCCATCACTGGAGATATTTTAGAAGGAATATATTTTAATATAAGTAGCTTGAGTTGGTAATTGAGTTGTTGGTCTGAACTCTAAGCTTGGCAATTTGGTTGCAAACATTTCATCACGATTCAAGGAGACATCTTGAGTGTGATTGTGCTAGTCTGTCACATCACTGATCTTTATATGATTCAAATTAGTGTGGATGTTGTTTGTTTGGCTACTTCTGAGTCATGGTCTAGTTTTGGCCTGCTTGAATGGCTGGTTATAAGAAACAAAATCCAGTCATTCAAAAAGACTGAAACCAGACCATGACTCAGCAATATCTGAACAAAAAACACTAATTTACATCACACAAACACCTAAAGATCCTTACAGATCAATAGAGTTAGAAGGGACTTTGTAGGTTACCTCCTCCAACCCTACTCCAGAAGAAGCAAAAGGCAGTTTCTTTTTGAGGCAATTTCTGAATTAGTAGGTTCCTTCAGGAAATATGATTTTCACCTTGCAATATTTTAATGAGGTGATAATTGCTCTTGGCTGAACACCCAGACGCTACTATTCTTTTCCCTGAGAGGTGGGGGGGGGGAGGAAAATAACAGCAAAAAGTGTCAGTTTATTATTTTATCTCATTTGATGTTTCTTAGCTCAGCTGAAGGGGCAATCTGCCCTGCTGCCAGAATCAGCTGAGGTAATAAACAACAGAATATAGGAGATGTGAGATGTGAAAGGAGGGAAGGGCAGATATGCAGGGCCAATCAAAAATTTCCCCATTGGTTTTCCGAATCAATCAAAATTGTAGCATTTTACCTCTGGTCTTACTAAGGCTTTATAGAATGGTATTCATATCTCACTTGATCTTGATTGTATCCTTCCGTTAATGCAATTTAGGATTGCATTGGCTTTTTTGGCTGCTGCCGCATACTACTGACTCATATTTAACTGGTTGTCCACTAAGACTCTAAAATCCCTCTCATGGTTACTGCTATTAAGCCTGGTTTCACCCAGTCTATATGCGTACTTTGGTTTTTCTTGCATTTCATTTCATTAGCCAGGGCCCAATGTTCAAGTCTGTCAAGATCCATCTTGAGCCTATAATCTATGGTGTTAGCCATTTCTGCCAGCTTGGTATTAACCTCACTGAAGAGGGAACCAAGAGATTAAACTGAATTGGAAATATCTGCATGGAAATAGAAAATATACAGAACTGTCCTATGTCTGATTTACCTTACAGGACTGACAATAAACAATGGTATAAGGCAGTTTCACTCAGGCATAAGAGCTCCCTGAGTATGTGTCTCATTTCTCATTGAGTTTCCATTTCTGCCCTTAATGTTGTTAACTGCCCACTTTCCTTCAGTTCCTGGCCTAGTCCTTCTTTTACTTCCAGAGATAGCTGATATGATGGGTTCTGCATATGACATCATACACATCCTCATGTCAATTATATGGTAGTGTTTTCATAGCTACTTTCAGATGTCCTTGTCTAGTATAGTTGTTGAAATACATTGTTTCCACACAATCTATTTTACATTGTCATTATCAACTCTCAATTATCTTCATTTTTTCAGAAAATGTAATTGAAAATGCAAACCAGAGATAAATTAAATGTTATTCTATTAAACGTTATTGAGACAAAGCTATAAACAAGTTTGCTTAGAAAGGGACATGGCTACATTTTAAAACAAATTAAGCAAGATTTTCAGGACCTGTATTGCTCTTTCAAAAAATATTTAGATTAAAATCCTCCAAAGTAAGACAAAAACATGGTACATCTGAAACAGATGTACTTATATTCTCTTCCTTACCCAATAGTAGGAAGTTCATCTTCATTGACTAAGTCAGAAAGAAAAAAACGGTGCTTTGCAATCAGGAAACGATTAATTATTGACTCCCTAACCTGAAAAAAAAGGAAAAATAAAATTATATTAAATCTGAAATTACTCAATTGCTGTGCTGCTCACAATAACAAATACAGTGATCCCTCGATTTTTGCGGGGGTTACGTTCCAAGACCTCCCGCGAAAAACGATTTTCCGTGATGTAGCGGCACGGAAGTAAAAACACCATTTTTGGCTGTCCCCGCCCCCCAGCGCCTCCGGCGCCCTCGCCGCTACCGCCCGCCCACCCGATCCACCATGTTCCCCGTAGGCACCCGCCCACCCGCCGTTGGCCCGGCCGCTCGCTCACTTTTATTTCACCCAACGCCCCCGGCCGATTTTCCCGAGCCAGAGCTGAGGCGAACTGGAAACCGTCCCTCCTTCTTCCTTCCCTTCTCTTCCTCCCCGTTCGGTCAAAGCCGGCGGCAAGTGTCCGAAGCCTGAACTTTTCACGGAGCTGAAGCCAACGGCGGGGGCGGTGGGGCGGGAGGCTCCCTCCTTTCGAAATCGCGGAGGCGGCGTGTTTATTGATGGAGCCAGGAATGCAAGGGCGACGCCGGGCCACGCGTTTTCTGCAGACCCTTCCCTGGCGGCTTCGGCTGTCAAAAAAGAACTACGACTCCGTGCGTGCACGGTTTAGGAAACGGCACGCCGAAGGCTTCCCTCTTTTGCAGCCTCGCGTTTAAAACTGAGGCAATTTCCCTCAACAAAACGCTTGTGCAATTCTGCCCCCACTGATGAAGAATGTCAGCTCGCTCGCCGCTCGCCCGCCCTTCGCCCGGCCACCCGCCACTCGCTCGCTGCTCGCCCGCCCGCCCTTCGCCCGCCCTTCGCCCGGCCGCTCGAGAGCAAGAGGGGGAGAGATAGAGAAAGAGAGAGAAGGAAAGAAAGAGATGAGAGAGGGAGGAAGAGAATGACAGGAAAGAAAGAGAAAGAGACAGAGAAGTGACTCTTGGTGATGACGTATGACGTCATCGGGTGGGAAAAACCGTGGTATAGCAAAAAAAACGTGGAGTATTTTTTAATTAATATTTTTTGAAAAACCGTGGTATATCGTTTCGCGAAAATCGAGACCGTGAAAATCGAGGGATCACTGTACAGCTGTTCTTTTTGTTAAAGACCTATTTTGGGCTAAAACAATCAAGCAGGCTTCCAGTTCTGGCGCTGGTATGAAAGGCTACATGTGCTGAGAGCTCCATCCAGCCCTCCCCAAGACAGCCTGCTCTGCAGCTCAATCTCAGTTAAGACCGGGCTCCTGGTACATGGGGACATCCCCGAATTAATGCCCCTCAATTTTATGGAAAGGTACCTTCTACGGAGTGGACACAAATCCACAGCCATAGCTAATCACTGTAACGCATGTACAACAACTACCGCCAAAATGGCACCATCCTCTCCAGTGTTTAAAGCTCAAAGACAGCAAACCTCTCAGGAGACTACCTTAATCACTGAGCAAGGTATCCAGACCATATCTAATATTGACACACCAGAATACCGTGACATGGCTATCAAAGTAGCCAAAGGACCGTTGGACCTACCTGAACGGTCTTCTCGATGCATTGGAAGGAGAGTCTAACATGGGTAATTCACCAATCCTATTGGTAGAGACTGAGTTCAAATTAACATATTAACCATGCACCGCCCCCTGGCAGCCCCCAAGAGCTCAGTTTTAAAAACAAAGACAATATAAGGATAACTGAAAATTTATTTTCAACAGCAACAAAGAACATATAACTTTAAGATAACCCAAATACTCTGGCGTCCCTGGATTAGACAATGTCAGGTGGGTTTGGACTCTCCTTCCAGTGCATCGAGAAGACCGTTCAGGACAGTCCTTCTCCACTGCACTTGGAAGGAGAGACCAACATGGGATATTTGGCTTTTGTTGTTTGGCTTTTTTAAATATGATAGGGTTTTATACGTTTTTTAATATTAGATTGTTCTACTATAATATTGTTTTTATTGTTGTGAGCCGCCCCAGTCTTTGGAGAGGGGCGGCACATAAATCTAATAAATTATTATTATTATTATTATTATTATTATTATTATTATTATTATTATTATTTATTATACCAAAGATCAAGTCCCATGGGTGGGAGAAGGCCGTGGCAGGGTCACTGCAGACAAGCGCACCCGTTGTAAAACGCACCTTCAGAATGATGCCTCCACTGAAGCAAAGGAGTCCAGTTTATAATGACGAATGAATGTGGATGGGGCTGACCAGGTCACCGCTCAGCAAATGTCCTTGATGGATGCTTGTGTTGTCCATGCTGCTGTTGTGGCCGCACTCTGAGTGGGCTGTCACTCCTGGCGGTGTTTGTAGGGAACCTATGGATTGTCGGGGAATGTTTGTGAGAGGCTCCCCAGAGCAAATCTTTCACCCGTGGATGGTGTGTCAATGAATGAACCGCTTCCACTCTTATAATAGTCAAGAGGGCCGCCACCTCCCTTCTTAGGGTATTGGGAGCCAAACCACGTTCAATTCCCATCTGTAAGAACTCTAAGACTGGAGTCACCAATGCCTCTCTAGAGTTGATCTGGTGCTTGGAGCAGAATTCAGAGAAGGCTGCCCATGTTGCCTGGTATATTTTGGATGTAGACGAGTGATGGGAAGCTTGCATGGTGGCGATGACTCTTTCTGGTAGTTGGTGGTTTCTTAGTCTGTCCCTCTCAAGTGCCAATTGGTTAGCTGGAGCCATTGGGGATCCAGGTCACTTATTATCCCCTGATTGAGAGAGATGTCCTGATCCAGAATCCTCCACGGGGGGCGGGATACCGATAGTGCAACTAGGTCTGAAAACTATGGGCGGCATGGCCAATGAGGAGCCACCATTAACACTTCTGCCCGCTCCTCTAGTATTTTGTCCACTACTCTCTGGATGAGGCTCATTGGGGGAAAGGCATATAGCAGACCTTGAGGCCAAGGAGATAACAGAGCGTTGACCTTTTCTGTGCCTGGCACTGGAAATTGGGTGTAAAATCGTGGGAGCTGGGCATTGAGATGGGTTGCAAAAAGATCACCAACGGGATCCCGAACCGATGAACTATTTGCTGAAAAGTTCTGGATCCAGACGCCATTCCGATGGGTCCAGGGTAGCCCTGCTCAACCAGTCTGCTTGGGTGCTGCTGGTTCCTACAATGTGTTCTGCCGTCAACAACACTTAAGTGAGTTTCGGCCCAGTTGAAAAGAGCCGTATTTTCTGTCATGAGCCGGTTCAACCTTGTGTCCCCTTGATGATTTAGGTGGGCCCGGGTCGCAACATTGTCTGTTAACACTAACATGTGTTTGTCCTGAACTAGTGAGGTGAAAAACTGTAGGGCAAGAAAAACTGCTTTGAGCTAGAGGAAGTTGATATTGATAGGGGTTAGATTCTCTGCGGACTAAAGCCTTTGTGCCATGTGGGACCCAATGTGTGCTCCCCAGCCTGATAGGCTGGCGTCTGTTGTAAGAATAACTCAATCTTGGGTGTGAATGGAGGACCCTCAAAGTAATGCTGGGGATATCCACCACCTTAGCGATTCTCTGACTTCTCGAGGTAGGTGGATCCATCTGTGTGAATGGCTCACCCTGGCCCTCTGGACGGGAAGTAGAAACCACTGCAGAGTCCGGATGTGGTGTCGAGCCCATGGCACGATGCCTATGGACGACACCAATGTCCCAAGTATCTTTCAAAGCAAAGAAAGGGAAACTCGTCATTGATGTCGAAGACTGGAGATCAAAGGATGAATGTTGGCCTGTCTCTCTGGGGACAGAAACATGGTACTGGAGACCATATCTATGATGGAACCCAGGTGTAACAGTCTGGTTATTGGAGAAAATTGACTCTTCATCTTGTTGATGGTAAAGCTGTGAGTTTCCAGTGTCTGCACTGTGAAGGCCAAATCCTCCCTCGTGCTTGATGGGGACTTGGACAAAATAATTATGTTGTCCAAGTAAGCCATCAATCAGATGGACTGAGAGCAGAGGTTGGCAGTCAGGACGTCTAATAGCTTCATGAATGTCCGAGGGGCCAATGAAAGGCTGAACGGCATGGCTCGGTATTGATAGTGGGTTCCTTCCAGGCAGAAGCGAAGGAATCTCCGATGTGCTGGATAGATGGGGACATGAAGTAAGCCTCCTTCAAGCCTATTGATGTAAGGAGGTTCCAAGGACAAATTGATGCCAGGATCGTCTGCAAGGAATGCATCCTGAACCTCCTGTAATGTATGAAGATGTTCAACTGTTTCAGATTGAAGATCATTCTGCAGCCTCCAGACCGCTTTGGAACGATGAAGACTACTGAGTAGAAGCCCGTGCCTTCCACGTGACAGGGCACCTTCTCTATAGCCTGGATGTTCAAGAGATTAGCAACTTCCTGTAGCAACTATGCTTTTTTTTTGTGGATGTTTGGAACCCTGAAAGGGCAATGAGGCCAAACGCCATTTCGATTTCAAGTCAGACTGCCAATTCCTCAGCCATAGGAGGCGCTGTGACAAGAGTGTAGTCGCCATGCCTCTTGCTGAAAATTTTGCCGCGTGGAGAGTGGCATCAGCAGAGAACTCCGTTGCTGCCAGAAGTTTGCTCAAATCTTGGCATAAGCGATTTTCCTCTGGCCCGAGTCAAGATTGCATTTCTTGCAACTACATTATTGATGCCCTATTGAATAAGGACGCTGCAGCTGCAGCTTGAAATCCACAACTGGACATCTGATACGACTTTTGCAGTAATGTCTTTGCCTTCCTGTCTTTCGATCTGAGACTATCACCTGTCTCAGAAGGAACCAAGGCATTGGAGACCATAGTTACCACCGATTGGTCAATAGGTGGGAATTCCAGCATCTTCTCTACCTCTTCGTCGAAAGTATAAAACTTCCTCTCAATGTTAGAGGGGCTTTGTGCTGCCGCAGGATGCTGCCAAGGTCGTTTCCCACTTTCAAGAAAGATCTCTGAGGATGGAATATGGTCTGATTCAGGTGTAGGCTCCTTAAACAGAATAGTAGATGGTCGTCAGTGGCCTCAGGAGTCTTAGTGATGCCTGGTAAATCTACCACCTGTTTAGCTTTATGGACCAGAATTCTAAATAGAGATGGTTTAAAAAGCCCCGCACTTGATGGCTGTTCAGGGGTTGTCTCATCTTCAGATAGGTCATACTCCTTATCGCTGTCATCTAACAGGGCCGTCTCCTCTGTCAAGGATCCAAAACCCAAAGGGGGCGGTGCAGACCAGAGATTCCTTGGTTGAACTTGGCGGGGATGTTGAATATATTGTTGCACTCCCGCCACCATCCCTTGAGAATATGCATTTGTGATCATGTCTTGTAGAGCAGGAGACATGTGCTGCCATGTCTCAGGCTGCGCTCGGACCCCTGCAGCCATAGGAGTAAAGATAGCTGAAGGAACTTGCACGCCCCCCGTGGAGTGACTTACAGACCTTGGTCTGGTGGGGTCAAGAGAAGGCATGACTTGTGGCAGGGATGTCAGCTGTCTTTCTGGGGACCAATCCCCTTCTGCAGATATCCCTGTGGGCCCAAAGGTGGACTGAGGGGTTAATGGTTCCCAGGCCTGAGGTAGCTGTCACATGGGCAGCGGTGGCACTGTTAGGGGAGTGTGGAGGGCTGCTTCCAACCTTTGTTACAGGGCCTTTATGCGCCTCTCTGCCTCTTTAAGAGAGGAAGATGATGAGGCCTGTGAAGCCTTGGTTTTGGCCTTGCCCTTGTCTTTGGCTTTTGGGGCAGTAGAAGGAGAGGCCACCTTATCACCCACTGGATGTTCTTCCATCCTACTCATGCTTTAGCAGATGCCTCAGGAATCTGTAGAATCTGATGAACAGTCTGAGGCTGGAGCCAATAGTGACCTTTCAGTGCAAATGCTAGCTCAAAATGGCACTTTGGTCTTGCTGCGGCCTGCGCATGTGCAGCTACACCCCTCGCTCTTCTCGCGTCAATCATTTGATGAGGGGGCATTTCCCGCCTTCCGCTTCAAAATGGTGCGTGCAGGAAAAAGGCCAGTTAAAATGGCGGTTCCCATTGTCTCCATGGTGCTCCGTCCTCTCCACCAAACAAAAACAGCGTGCTGGGACACTGGGAAGCATCCCTGCCACTTCCTGTCTTCGGAGCCGATATTGGCTCCTGGATCTCCTGCGTTCCACCTGGGTGTGGCGGCAGCGGCGAAGCACTCCAGCTGCCTAAGAGCTGAGAGGCGCTTCTCGGCTTTAATCGACTTCGGGGAATTCCAGGGATTCCCTCAAGCCTCCCAGTGGGGGGAGCGGACCCCCCTACCTTCAGCTTGCAGCCGGGTTTGGCCTCGGAGGCCAGGGACCCCAGGCTGGGTTGCTCCTCTTCAGGGCAGTTCCCACTGAGGGAAGAGGCCCCTGAGGAGAAAATGGTGGGGGTGGTGCCCGCGGAGGGCAGAGACACCATCTGGAGCATCTTCAACCATCTGAAAAATAAAAAGAAAACCATTAAAAAGGTACATTTAAGACTTTGACAATCAGCTGGCAGGTGGGGAAAAATAGTCTGGGAAAATCCCAGGAGTTTAACACTGAGCGTCAAGAGGTTGATCTGCCAAAAGCGAGGTTCGTTAATTTTCAGAATAAATTGAAGCATCAAACTTTTAAAACTTTAATTCTACAGGACCGCTTTGGAATGAATTCTTTTTTATTGACTATTTTCATGCTTTAGGAGAGGTGACAATTGGCGAGTGGAGAGGGAGCCGAGAGGGAAACTGCGTTGGATTTTGAGTGGTGACGGACCGGAAGCATTGGGGAAAGGAGAGGATCGATTTTGATTTGTGGAAGCTGGTAAGACATTGGGAGATACTTGGATATTGAAAGAGATCTGGTCGGGTCTGGAGGATTAATGGAGTCAGGGAGGAAAAGAGCCTTTTAAAAAACTTTTAAAAAACGGACAAAAATAGATCAAAATAACAGGAAGTGACGTCGAGGTACCAACCCAGCAGAAGAAGGTAGAGCAACTAAAGAGGTGAAAATAGAACAATTAAAAGGACAGAGTCTATACTACACAGACAAAGGACTATCTTCCGAGTTCATTGTTATCCTTCTGGTTAGAAAAATGGACTTTGCGGAAAGTATCACTCTATAAAAACCGAACAAGCCACTCTCAATTTATTTATCTCTCTCTGACCTATCCTATTTATATATTTTTCTCTTTTTCCCTTTAATATCCTTTAATATTTTCCCTCTTTCTTTCTCTTTCTCTCTCAAATATTAACTAACTAAATATATGTACTGATTGTATTGATTGGTAATTGTACATTAGCAATTTGTCTTGGGGTTATTTACTTACCCTTTAGTGTGTTTTATGGAACATTAATTAATCAATATTTAACTAATAATTAATAATTAAGGATTAAAAATTACTGACTTGCAATTTAGCATTTAATTCAATTTAATATTCGTTTAATATTTGGAAACATATTCAACATATATATATATTTAATATTTTGTTATTAAAACTTAAAGTGAATTTATACATTTTAGAAAATATAGAGATTATAGAATTACCGGGACTATAATTATTTTCAAAGTTAAAGTATTATATTACATAGATATATTGTATTTATGGAATTATGTATAGGATTCATAGGATTATAGCTTTAAGATACATAGCCCCTTCTCTATTTGTGGTAAGGTCTAGACGTTAAGTTAAATAATACTTACTATATTGTAATTACATTACGATCACTCTTTTGCCCTACTCGGTAGGAATCTAATTAACAAAAAAGCAATATCTTTTAATTTTCATCTCTCTGTATGGTAATTTGGAATAGAATCTATGAAATATTAGAGAAGCAGGATAAAATATTAAGGAAGATGGCTGGTAATCAATCTAGAAGTGGTAAAAATCCAACTCCTGTGGCCCCGACCAGCTCTGCCTCTCCCGCTTCTCAGAGGCAAATAGATGAGATGCTGACAATGGAGAAAGATAAGGCGAATACGTCACTGATGCAGAATATGAATAGTACATTAACTATAATGCAAGAAACAATGCTTAAACTACAAGAACTTATTACCAATAACCACATGGAACTTAAGACAGATATATCCAGACTAGAAAATAGGTTGGAATCAATACAAGTGGATACCCAAAAAACCCGAGCAAAAAATAGCAAGTGTGGAAAAGAAAATAGAACAAAATGAAAAGAATATTGAACAAATAGATCAGAGGATTAAAGATTCTCATAAAGACCTAGAAAATTCCCTGATCCATCTGGAAATGGAACAATCCTCCTATTTCCTCAGATTCCAAAATATAATTGAAACCGAACATGAAAATTTAGGGGACATCATCACAACGATAGTAGCAGGAATCCTACAACTTAGCCAAGACGAAGCGTTAACTGAGATAGATGAAACATATAGAATCCAAATTAACTACGCCCGTAGACATCATCTCCCGTGAGAAGTGCACCTGAGATTCTTGAGGAAAAGTACCAGAGACAAAGTATATGTAGCTTCTAGAGAGGGTAAGCTTACCTATAAGGGCAGAGAGTTAAACATCCTGAAACAAATCCCGAGAAGGGTATGGGAAAGAAGAAGAAGCTCAAAGCGCTAGCAGCTCTTCTAAATAAGAAAGATATTACATTTAGATGGACCATACCGAAAGGTATGCTGATAAATTTGGAAGGCAGAAAAGTCAAAGTTGACACTTTGGAAAGAGCACAAGATATCTATGAACAGATAACCAGCTTAGAGTCTTTGGAGAGGGGCGGCATACAAATCTAATAAATAATAATAATAATAATAATAATAATTATTATTATTATTATTATTATTAGAGTTGGATTTAGAAAGCAGAGAAAGACAGGAATCAAGCAAAGAAGACAAAACAGAATCTGATATACAAAGTGAAAAGGGAAGAGGAGAAACAAGAGCAGTAGAAGAAGGGAGAGATTCAAGAAGGGACGAGGGAACCAAGACAAGAGCACAAAAAACAACGGCAGCGACAGCAAAAAAATAAATAAAAAGTAAGAAGAAAAATAGGGTAAGATGTCATTTGAACCGAAATTAATTTCAATAAACATTAACGGTCTTAATAGTGCCTAAAAACGGAGAAAGATGCTCTCAAAATTGCTTAATCAAAAAGCACAAATAATTTGCTTACAGAAAGTTCATATCAAACAATCACATAAAAATATTTGGAATATTCAAAACTGGGAGAATTATATGCATCACTAGATGAAAAAAAGAAGAGAGGGGTGGCCACCTATGTGAAAAAAGAACTTAAACCCAAAGTAATAGGAATGGATACAAGAGGCTGATATATAATGGTTGAAATTTTCTCATCATTCCTTTCACCCATTTCCTCCCATGTTGACTATATGACTGTAACTTGTTGCTTATATCCTAAGATTTTTATTAATATTGCTTCTTCATTGCTTATTTGACCCCTATGACAATCATTAAGTGTTGTACCACATGATTCTTGACAAATGTATATTTTATTTTATGTACGCTGAGAGCATATGCACCAAGACAAATTCCTTGTGTGTCCAATCACACTTGGCCAATAAAAATTCTATTCTATTCTATTCTAATTGAGCTTAATAGAGAAAGGGTAACCATAGTCAATATCTATGCCCCAAATCAAAATCAAAAACAATTTTATAAAAAGCTACACGAAGTCCTGACAAGTTAATCTATCAACTAGTAGACAAAAATGGGGAGATTCAATATATGGAACAACAACAAAAAGAAATAGCACTAGATTACTATAAAAAGTTATACAAACAAGATTTAGTGGAAAGCCTAAATAAGATAAAATTCTTAGAAGAAAATAATACCTTACAAATTACAAATTAATGATGCAGATAAAGAAATGTTAAACAATAAGATTAATACCCATTCAGAAAAATATTAGTAAATATAATTCAAAACATATATACTACTCAATCTGCAAGAGTTATAATTAATAATGACACGACAAAATTATTTAATATAGGAAAAGGTGTTCACCAGGGTTGCCCAATGTCTCCCTTGTTATTTATTCTTACACAAGAAATACTAAACAAAATTCGGAATAATTAAGAAATAAAAGGAATTAAAGTAAAACAGAAAGAATTTAAATTACAGGCCTATGCCGATGACATCGTATTTTTTCTAGAGGATCCAATAAAATCATGTAGAGAACTGATAAAAGAATTAGAGACTTTTGGTGAATTCTTGGGTCTTAAAATTAATAAACAAAAAACAAAGTTTTTGACAAAAATATGACTCTGAAACAGGTTAATGAATTAGAAAAGTCTACGAATTTTCTAACGACCAAAAAGATTAAGTATCTTGGAATAAATATAACTAATAAGACCTCAACTATTAAGAAAGATAATTATGACATGATTGTACAGGAAACTAAAACGAAATTAGAAAAATGGGGGGACCTACGGCTGTCACTTTTAGGTAGAATAGCAGTAATCAAAATGAACATCCTCCCGAAATGTTTATATCTCTTTCAAATGGCGCCTGTCAGTATAGATCAAAAATTCTTTAAAGAAATTAACAAAATTATTTAAAAATTTATTTGGAATTTAAAAAACCCAGAATCAAATACTCTTACCTTCAAGACAGTAAAAAAAGAGGAGGCCTTAAAATTATACTATAATGCGGCCAGTTTAACTTGGATCAAAGAATGGATTAATCTCACAAATAAAAGAATTTTGACACTAGAGGGACACAATCTACAGCAAGTGTAGCATGCATATCTTTGGAAAAAAGGAAATAAAACATAAACTACTTTTAGTAAACACTTGATTAGGGTCTCTTTATTAAAAACCTGGTTGGAAATTAAAAGAAAATATTACACACAAATTCCAAAATGGCTCTCTACCATGGAAGCAACAGTATATCCAAATTTAATAGATCCCACTAAAACCCCAACCTGTAAAGACATCCTACGCTCAAATGGAGAAATAAAAACCAAACAAGAGAAAACCTCCGGGTTGGTGAGGAGGGGTGAAGCAGCTGTGAGGAGGATCTCTCCTCCCCGTGGCTGTTCTTTCCTTCGATTTCTGAGACCCTTCGGGGCACAGTTCGTTTGGAGGGCGACGTGGGTAATGAGGGACCATCCAGGTATCGATTGGTAAAGGCATTTCACAATCGGTGCGAAGGACACCCTCTCTATTGGAGATCAAAGGCGTCTGTCAAGCTGTCACCAGCATGGCGGACCTGAAGCCCCAATGAGCCACCGCAGAGGGAAGCAATTGAGATAAACAGATTTTCTAAATCTTCAGATTATATTTGTACTGTTGCTGATAACTTCAAGAAGAACAAACTTGGCACAAGAAAAACAGACTTACTTTTGTTTTGAAAGTGCCCTCCCCCCAATTGGAGATTAAACCCCCCCCTCACATAAATCAGTAAAAGCGGCGACGGTGATAGGAGAGAAGTGATCAGTAATCAACCAGACTTGGAACTAAAACACACGAAGTGCAGATCTCAGTAAGGGGGAGGAGAATTTTCCCAAGGATTTCTTTATTTTTGCTTTGAAAAAGCGACATTGATACTTAATTGACACTCACTTTCACTGGGGACTCGTAAACTGGAAATTGGCCGGGTGAACTGGAGTTCAACGTGGGAACTTTCTCTGTCCTTTGCAGTGATTAGAAACTTTGATGATTTAAATGGCTACGGATATCTATTCTACAATTGGAGAGACAGTGAGATTTGATGGGCAGCCGGTAAAAGAAAAGGAAAAGTTATTAAGTGCTATAAAACTATTAATTATTATAGAATTTGTATTTAACTAAAATTTATATTTCTGTAAAAACTTTAATATTTGTAAGAATTGTAAGAGCAATCTTCAAAGTGCATAAATATTTCTTATGGTTATATGGAATAGAATATACAACATCATAGAAAAGCAAAACCAGATTATAAAAGAAATGGCTAATTACCAACCCAGAGATGGTAAAAAAACAACCCCAATAACACCTGCAAATACAATCTCTCTAGCATCACAAAGACAAATAGATGATATGTTAAATCTAGAGAAAGAAAAAGAGAAAGAGAGTTCCTCACTAATGCAAGAGGCAATGTTGAAATTACAAGAACCTATTACAAACAACCACCTAGAGCTAAAAACAGATATTCTTAGGTTAGAAAATAGACTGGAAACAGCTCAACTGGCAACACAAAAAAAGAACAAAAAATAATACAGGTGGAAGAGAAAATCGAACAGAGTGAAAAAAAAATCGAACAGGTAGACCAAAAACGTAAAGACTCACATAAGGAACTCGAAAATTCGCTGATTCAACTGGAATTAGAACGATCTTCTTATTTCTTAAGATTTCAAAATGTGATAGAGACAGAAAATGAAAATTTAGGGGAGATCATGATAACCATAATTTCAGGAATATTGGAAATTAGCCGGGAAGAGGTAGTAAATGAACTGGATGAAATTTATAGAATTAATACTAATTACGCCCGAAGACACCGACTCCCGAGGGAAATTCATCTAAGATTTGCCAGAAGGATTATGAGAGACAGAGTTTATGCAATATTTAGAGGAAGGAAAATGACATACAAGGGTAAAGAAGTAAATATACTAAAACAAATTCCTAGAAGGTAAGAGAGCGAAGGAGAGAATGTAAGACATTAGCCTCTCTTTTAAACAAAAAGGAAATTACATTTAGATGGATAAATCCCGAAGGGATGATGATAAACATCGATGGTAGAAGAATTAAAGTTGATTCTCTTGAAAAGGCACAAGAAATATGTGAACAATTTGTCACCACAGAGATAGAGATAGAGAGCAGGGAGAGATTAGAATCTAGTAAAGAAGAAGAAACAGATATCGATAAACAAACAGAAGGACAGATTGGGGAGATAGGGGGAGAAAGAAGGAAAGAAGAGGGAGCTAAGACTAGATCTCAAACAGCAGCAGCAGCAGACAAACAGAACTAAACAAACAAAGAAAGCAAACAGAACTAAGAAGGAAAAACCCTAGTTCTTTAATTTTTGTTTATATATTCTCTTTTTACCCATACATAGCTAAATGCTATCGGAAACTAAATTAATCTCAATAAATATAAATGGTCTTAACAATAACCAGAAAAGAAAAAATGTTTTCTCTAAACTTCTGAAGCAGAAAGCACAGATAATATGTTTACAAGAAGTACATATTAAATTGGCACACAAAAAATATTTAGAATATACCAAACTGGAAGAGCTATATACATCATTGGATGAAAAAGAAAAGAAAAGAGGAGTGGCCACATATGTGAAAAAAGAACTAAAGCCAAGAGAGATAAAAACAGACCCAAAAGGAAGATATATTAAGGTAGAAGTAGAAATTAAAGGAGAGAAAATACTATTAGTGAACATATATGCACCAAACCAAGAATTGAAACAATTTTATAAAAAAATACACAAAATATTAATTCAAATTAACCAAACAAATATATGCATAACAGGAGACTATAATGGAATAGTTAACCACACATTAGATTATAAAATAGGAACTAAAAGTAAAATAAAAAGAGCCACACTACCAACCACATTTGAGAAAATGATAGATGAACTAGACTTGGTAGATATGTGGAGATTAATACATCCAAATGAAAGACAATTTACATACTATTCAGCCTCACACAACTCCTTCTCTAGGATAGATATGGTTTGGCTAAGTAAAAATATGCATAAAAAAATAAAAAGTTGATATAGAACCAAATACGTGGGCTGACCATAACCCAATAACAACAAAACCCCAGGGCCGGATGGACTCCCGGGAGAATTTTCTAAAGGAAATAAAGATCTATTTGAATCCATATTATTGGAGACATACAATGAAATATAAGAACAAGCCAAAATTCCAGAATCCTGGAGAGAATCATATATAACGATGATACCAAAAGAGGGGCTAGACAAACGGAAAGTAAAAAACTATAGACCAATCTCTCTGCTTAATGCAGATTATAAGATTTTTATGGTAATTTTAACAGATAGAATAAAAGAAATTTTAAACAAAATTATTAATACAGATCAAAATGGTTTTCTACCCTTCAGCCAAATCTCTAATTGCACCAGGACAGTTCTAGATATTTTAGAATATGGTGAAGCGCACCCAGGAAGGCAAATAGGTCTTGCCTTCCTGGACACCCAGAAGGCATTTGACAATGTTAACTAGCAATATTTAAATGAACTAATCAAAGAATTAAAATTAGGCAACAGATTTGAAAATATTATTAAATATATATACACTACTCAAAAGGCCAGGGTAATAATAAACGGAGATACTACAAAACCAATTCTTATAGAAAAAGGAGTACGTCAAGGCTGTCCAATGTCACCCTTATTATTTATACTGACACAAGAATTATTATTAAATAAAATAAGAAGTAATAAAAACATAAAAGGAATTAAAATTATGGAAGAATAATACAAACTACAAGCATATGCGGACGACATGGTTTTCTTTTTAGAAAAACCAACAATTTTGGGTCCAGAGTTAATTAAAGAAATTGAAAACTTTGATGAATTTGCAGGTTTAAAAATAAACAAACAAAAACCAATGTTAATGACAAAAAACAAGAGCACACGACAAATTAGGAAATTAGAAGAAACTACGAAACTACAAAACCCCCCGAAATATTTAGGATTAACACTAACAAAACAATGACCCTTAAAAAAGATAACTATGATAAATTATTGCAAGAAACTAAAAAAAAAATTTGAAAAATGGAAAGACCTACAAATATCAATGTTAGGCAGAATTGCTGTATTAAAAATGGATATTCTTCCTAAATTTTTATATCTTTTTCAGACAGCCCCGATCAACTTGGAACAAAAATTCTTTAAAGAAATCAATAAAATTATCTCCAAATTCATTTGGCAAAATAAAAAGCCAAGAATAAAATATGTGTATCTCCAAGATAATAAAAACAGAGGAGGCCTGGGGCTTCCGGATCTAAAACTATACTATAAAACGGTGAGCCTAATTTGGATAAAAGATTGGATAAATTTAAAAAATAAGAGAATACTTGTATTAGAAGGCCATGATTTACAAATAGGTTGGCATGCACATTTATGGAAAGATAAATCACAAAAACAAACTATATTTAACAGGCACTTGATTCATAAATCACTACTAAAAACCTAGTATGAAATTAAAGCGAAACACTATAATAAAATTCCAAGATGGCTGTCCACTATGGAAGCCATCATCTACCCAAATTTGATCGATCTAACTAAAACCATTAAATACACAGATATTTTACACCCAAGCGGAGAACTCAAATCCAGACAAGAACTGGAAATATTAAGCCACAAAATGGACTGGTGGACATATGCACAAATAGAATCTAGATTCAAGAAAGACAATCAAACACCCAGTATTCAAAAATCTATGAATTCACTAGATAAGATTTTAATAGGGAATGAAAATAAACAAATAACTAGAATATACCAAATACTTCTGGAACAGGAAAGAATAAAAGAGAGAATTAAAACACCTATGACAGCATGGGGAAAAAACTTGCAACAAGAGATACACATAGCAGACTGGGAAAAAACATGGACTACAATATCCAAAATAACTCTTTCAGCAGCATATAAGGAAAATTATTATAAACTTTTTTACAGATGGTATATTCCTCCCGCTAGGTTAGCAAAGATTTACCCAACATCATTAGACACATGTTGGAAGTGTAAAAACGAAAGAGGTACTTTTTTCCATATGTGGTGGCCATGTCCTATGATTAAAAAAATCTAGAAAACAATTCATACTTGGCTCTCAGAGATTACAAAAGAGGAAATAGAATTCACCCCGGAAGCCATGCTATTAGGAATTTGGAGAAAACACTACTCAAAACAAACAATGCTTCTTACAACACATATAAACACTGCAACAAGAATTGCAATAGCACAACTCTGGGAAAATGACCAGACCCCAACGGAAGACTTAATTATAGATAAGATATATACTTGTGTGGAGATGGACGAACTCACTAACTCAATCAAGGGAAACAAAATTATGGAATCAAAAAGAACATGGCAAAAATGGCATGAATGGGTTCAAAAGAGAATATAGAAACAATATAATATGAAGCAACAGTACAATTGAAATAATCTACAGCTATCCTGTAAAAAGCTTTATTTACCAGTTAGTGAATGTAATAAATATTAGAATATAAAAGTATGAAATATAATGTATATAATGAAATGTAACAGGTAAAAATCTTCTATAAGAATGTTAATAGAGATGGTTTATAATCTGTAAAACAGAATAATGTGTGATTTGAATTATATATGAAAACTTAATAAAGAAAATATATATAAAAAACCCAAACAAGAACTTGAGCAGCAAAATCATAAATTGGACTGGTGGATATACCTACAAATTAAATCAAGGTATAATAAAGATCGTGAAACCCCTGGAATTAATATCTTGACTCATACTTTGGATAAAATACTCACAGGACAGGATGATAAATTAATCACTAAAATATACCAATATATGCTAGAAACAGATAGGACAGAGGACATTGTTAAAGACCCACTGATTACATGGGCCAAGAATGTTCAACATAATATACATTTAACAGATTTGGAGAAATCATGGAACAATATTTGTAAAACCACATTGTTGGCATCCTATAAAGAAAAATTTTATAAACTCTCTGGCGGGCCCAGGACAGGGGCTTGTCCTCTGTCCTGGTGCTTCTTGACCTCTCAGCGGCTTTCGATACCATCGACCATGGTATCCTTCTGCACCGACTAGAGGGGTTGGGAGTGGGAGGCACTGTTCTTCAGTGGTTCTCCTCATACCTCTCTGGTCGGTCGCAGTCGGTGTTAGTAGGGGATCAGAGGTCGACCTCTAGGTCTCTCCCTTGTGGGGTGCCTCAGGGGTCGGTCCTCTCCCCCCTGCTATTTAATATCTACATGAAACCGCTAGGTGAGATCATCCAAGGGCATGGGGTGAGGTATCATCAATACGCCGATGATACCCAGTTATACATCTCCACCCCATGTCCAGCCAATGAAGCAGTGGAAGTGATGGGCCGGTGCCTGGAGGATGTTAGGGCCTGGATGAGTGTCAACAAGCTCAAACTCAACCCAGACAAGACGGAGTGGCTGTGGATCTTACCTCCCAAGGACAACTCCATCTATCCGTCCATTACCCTGGGGGGAGAAGGTTCGCAACTTGGGCTTCCTCCTCGATCCACAGCTCACATTAGAGAAACATCTTTCAGCTGTGGCGAGGGGGACGTTTGCCCAGGTTCGCCTGGTGCACCAGTTGCGACCCTACTTGGACCGGGAGTCACTGCTCACGGTCACTCATGCCCTCATCACCTCGAGGCTTGACTACTGTAACGCTCTCTACATGGGGCTACCTTTGAAAAATGTTCGGAAACTTCAGATCATGCAGAATGCAGCTGCGAGAGCAATCATGGGCTTTCCCAAATATGCCCATGTTACACCAACACTCCGCAATCTGCATTGGTTGCCGATCAGTTTCCGGTCACAATTCAAAGTGTTGGTTATGACCTATAAAGCCCTTCATGGCACCGGACCAGATTACCTCAGGGACCGCCTTCTGCTGCACGAATCCCAGCGACCAGTTAGGTCCCACAGAGTGGATCTTCTCCGGGTCCCGTCAACTAAGCAATGTCGCCTGGCGGGACCCAGGGGAAGAGCCTTCTCTGTGGCGGCCCCGGCCCTCTGGAACCAACTCCCCCCAGAGATTAGAACTGCCCCCACCCTCCTTGCCTTTCGTAAACAACTTAAAACCCACCTCTGCCGCCAGGCATGGGGGAATTGAGATCCTCTTTCCCCCTAGGCCTTTACAATTCTATGCATGGTATGTATGTATGTATGTTTGGTTTTTATATTAATTGATTTTTAATCATCAATACCAAATTACTATTGTACACTGTTTTATTGTCGCTGTTAGCCGCCCCGAGTCTCTGGAGAGGGGCGGCATACAAATCCAATAAATAAATAAATAAATAAATAGGTGGTATTTACCTCCTCAAAGACTCACTAAGATATATCCCAAACTTAAAGATACCTGTTGGAAATGTAAGAAACACCAGGAAACCTTTTTTCATATGTGGTGGTCCTGCTCTAAGATTCAAAGTCTATGGAAAACTATATATAAGTGGCTTACTTCTCTCTCTCTCTCTCTCTCTCTCTCTCTCTCTCTCTCTCTCTCTCTCTCTCTCTCTCTCTCAGCAAAAAGTTGCAGGACCAGAACCTGAGCTTCCTTCTTCGCGGCACACCTAACCATGTCTCACAGCACACTGGTTGAAAAACACTGATCTAAGCCCTCAATAGTCAGGATTCAGGCCTGGCTACAGCATGGAAACTGCTTTGGTTGCACTGATGGATGATCTCTGGTGGGCCCGGGATAGGGGTTTATCCTCTATTCTCGTGTTCCTTGACTTCTCAGCAGCTTCCGATACCATTGACCATGGTATCCTTCTGCACTGGCTAGAGGGGCTGGGAGTGGGAGGCACCGTTCTACGATGGTTCTCCTCCTACTTCTCTGGTTGGTCACAGTTGGTGAGATAATCCGAGGGTACGGGGTGAGTTACTATCAGTAGGCTGATGATACTCAGCTGTACATCTCCACCTCATGTCCACTCAGTGAAGCAGTGGAAGTAAAGTGCCAGTGTCTGGAGGCTGTTAGGGTCTGGATTGGTGCTAACAGGCTCAAACTCAACCCTGACAAGACAGAGTGGCTGTGTGTTTTGCCTCCCAAGGACGTTTCCATCTGTCCATCCATTATCTTGGGGGGAGGAACTTTTGACCCCCTCAGAGAGGGTCTGTAACTTGGGTGTCCTCCTTTTTTTTAAAATAAATTTTTATTGATTTTTAAAAGTTTACATAAAACAAACATATAACAGTGCACAGTGCATGTGCCCATCACCTAACAACAACACCCCCCCATCACCCCCACCACCCATACAGAAGGATTCAAAAAAAATTAATTGTTTATCTATTATTCTTTGGCTCTATCTTGATCAAGTATTATTAAAAGAGTGATTGCAATTTATTTTTCATATTTACATCACAGATTCTACTTAACATATAATCTTTTACCTTGTTCCATCGCACCATCAGCTTCTCCAATTTATTCTTATCAAAATTATTTAATCTTATTTCCATAATTTCAAAATGTATGTGATCCTAACCCTAACCCTAACCAGTACCAATTTTGTAGTGTCCATTTTGTAGAATCTTTCCAACCTAATACCATCACCGCTTGAGCACTTTCCAATGCTGCGGTTTTAATTTCCTTAAATTCTCCTAGTTCTCTATATTTGATTAAAATTGCTATTTCTTTTGTAATAATCCAATTAATGTTTAACATTTTATTAATTTCATTCTGGACTACATTCCAGAATTTCTGAATTTCTGCACACTCCCAAATCATATGCATAAAAATCCCTTTTTTCTGGCATCCGTGCCAACATATGCCCTTCTCTTTCCCCTGGAAGTGTGCAATTTGTACAGGTGTATAGTACCATTTATGTAAGATTTTTCTTCTCATCTCTCTAACTCTCGTATTTTTAATCTTGTATATATTTTCTATTATTTCTTTCATTTCTCTTTCATCTATTTGTAAATCATCCTGCCAACATCTTGTTAAACTTTTTGTTACTTCTTCTTCCATTTGCAATAGCATTCTATATATACTACCGGCTTGTGCTTTACTTTCATTTATCTTTTCACTTATTATTTTTTCTACACTATCTTCTTCCCGTAAGAAGGCTTCTTTATTCTCACTTTTGTTTAAGTATGTACATATTGCATTGATCTGCAACCATTTCTGTTTGCCAATCCACCATTCCAATCTAGTTCTACTAACTCTTCCATCTTTCTCATATAATTGCTCAATTCTCGTTATTCCTTTACTATTTAATATTTTAATAATTCCACTTAGATTAACGTCATCCCCTATATTCAATACATGTAACGTTGATAGCCTGGATACCTTTATTCCACTTGTCCTCTGCCATTTAAGCCATATTTCTAAACATGCTTTAAAAGGATCACTTAAGGTACTGGTTTCAATTCTACTCCAATTTTTAAATAATAGTTCTTTATTATTTATATTATTAATTTCTTTTTCTATTCGTACCCATTTCTTTTCCCCCCATAACTGTAGCTCCATTAACCTTTCCATTTGAAATGCATTTCTATATAATACTAGACATGGGCTGCCCCACCCCCCTCTTTCTCTTGTGCATTCTGCCAATGTTTCCTTATTCTGGGTTTTTTATCTCCTTCAATCCAAAAATGTAGTCTGTTATCCCATTCTCTTAATTTTGCCTCAGGAAAACTACCAGGTAGAACCTGAAACAAATACATTATTTTTGGTATTAGCATCATCTTAAGAGCCCTAATCTTAGCCATGCTTCCTAACTTTTTACCCTTCCAATTTTTAATCTGCTTCTGGATTTTTTTCCATATTAGGTTATAATTGGCCGTTGTTATTTTTATTGGATTCTTGAATAACCAAATTCCCAAGTATTTCATTTTTTTACAACCTAGTTTCAGTCCTGAAGTTTTTTGAATCTCGATTTGCTCTTTAGGGCCTGTATTTAAACATATTATCTCTGATTTGTCTATATTAACCTTCAGTCCAGATTGATCTTTAAATTCCTGAAGTAGTATCATTATTCTTTTCATCATTTCAATTGGGGTTTCAGACATCACTATAGCATCATCTGCAAATAAGTTTAATTTCAATTCCAATTCCCCTATTTGATAGCCTCTCCATTCCTTATCATTTCTAATTTTGTTTGCTAGGGTCTCAATTGCTAATGCAAATAACATTGGGGATAGTGGGCAACCCTGCTTAGTTCCATTTTGAATTTTAACTATTTCTGTTCTATTGCCATTTACTCTAATTTGAGCCACATTATCCTTATATATTGTTTCTATAACTCTACAAAATATGTTTCCCATATTTAAATCTTTACATAGTTGAAATAGGTAGTCATGGTTAACTTTGTCAAAAGCCTTATAGACATCTAATTTTAAAATGCATAATTTTCTTTTGGTACTGGTAGCATGGTGTAAAACATTGACCACGTTTCTTATTGGTTCATAAATTTTCCTTCCTTTCACAAATCCATATTGATCTTCTCCAATTATTTTTGGTAATATATTCTCCACCCTATTTGCCAATACAGTATTTTCATAAATATCTTATAATCTTGATTTAATAGGCTGATGGGGCGATAAGAACTCGGATCCATTAAATCACGATCTGGTTTTGGGACCGTTATAATTTCTGACATTTTCCACGTCTTTGGAGTTTCAAAAGTCTCCAATACATTATTGAACAATTTCTCCATATGCGATAATAATTCATTCATATACACTTTATAATATTCAGCAGTAAAACCATCTGGACCAGGAGCTTTGGCCGGTTTCAATCCCTTAATAACTCTAGATATCTCCTCACTTGTAATTTTTGCATTTAACATTTGGGCATCTTCTTCTTCTAATTTCTTTTTAACCTCTGAGGTTTGCGAAACAACATACTCTTTTTTATATAATTCCCCATAGAATTCTCTCATTATTTTTTCCATTTCTACATTACTACGTTTTATTACACCATCCTTATCTTTTAAAGCAGAGATGTAAGATTTCTCTTTTCTTTTTTTTTTGTACCATTTGCTTCATTGATTTGTGACTCCACCCTCTAATTCTATGTTTCATAATCATATTCATTTTATTCCATCTTTCTTCATCAAGTAATTGCAATTTCTTTTTCTTAAATGATAATAATAAATTCCATTCTCTATTTCTTGTAATTTTTAAAGTTTTTTGGATTAAATCTATTTCTTTTAATAAATTATTCCTCTTAACATCCCAAGATTTCCTAATAAAAGCTTCAGTACTAATGCAGTTGCCCCTCATTACTGCTTTATGTGTATCCCAAACTATTGTTTGTTTAACCTCACCTGTTGCATTAATACAAAAGAATCCATTAAGTTCCCTTTGTAATTTAATTCTACTCTCCTCGTTTGCTGAAACAATGGGGTTATACCTCCAAATTCTTTGTTTACTACAAACCTCTATCTCTATCACAGCTAACAGAGGAGCATGGTCTGATAGCCAGATAGTTTTTACTTCCGCTTTCTTAAACTTTACCTTATCTGTTTTATTAATTAACATATAGTCTATACAGCTAAATTTATTATGTCTTGCAGAATAGAAAGTATCTCTATTAGCTACGTTTTCATGAAGATCCATCATATTGAGTTTATTTAGATGTAATTTTTTCTTTTCCCCCTTCCCTGCTGGGTGTCCTCCTTGATCCACAACTGATCCTGGAACATCATTTGTTGGCTGTGGCGAGGGGGTTGTTGGCCCAGGTTCGTCTGGTGCACCAGTTGCGGCCCGACCTGGGCAGGGTGGCTCTACTCACTGTCACCTATGCCCTTATCACCTCGATGTTCTATTACTGCAATGTTCTCTACATGGGCTACCTTTGAAAATTGTTCGGAAACTACAAATTGTGCAGAATGCAGCCGTACGAGCAGTCATGGGACTACCTAGACAAGTCCATATCTGTCCAACACTCCGCAGTTTGCATTGGCTGCCAATTGGTTTCCAGATTCAATTCTAAGTTTTGGTTATTACCTATAAAGCCCTACATGGCATGGGACCAGATTACTTATGGGACCATCTCCTGCCGCATGAATCCCAGTGACCAGTTAGGTCCCACAGAGTCAGCCTTCTACAGATCCCATCAACTAGACAATGTTACTTGGTGGGACCTAGGGGAAGGGCCTTCTATTGTCCCTACCCTCCTCACCTTTTGAAAGAGTGTAAAGACTCGCCTATGCCATCGAGTTTGGGGTTATTAGACTTTTCCCCCTGGCCAATGAATGTATAATGAGTTTGTATGAATGGATATGTGTGTATTTTAATAGGTGTTTTTTAGTTTTTAAATGTAACTTTTTAAAAATGTAACTTTTAATTCATATTAACTGTATCTTGATGTATGCTATCTTTTTATATGTTGAAAGCCGCCCTGAGTCCTTGATGAGAGGTGGCATATAAATCTAATAAAAAATAATAGTAAATAATATGGACTACATATGTCGATCAGGGCAAATCAATAGATGCAATTTACAATGACTTCTGTAAAGCTTTTGACTCAGTGGTTCATGACAAACTACTTCTAAAACTCAAATCCTATGACATCTCAGGATACCTCCATAGCTGGATAACTGCGGTCCTATAAAACAGACAACAAGTTATCAAAATAGGGAGCGCCATATCTAATCCTGTTCCGGGTAACAGCGGCATACTCCAAGGCAGCGTACTAGGACCGACACTCTTCATACTCTATATAAATGAGCTTTGTGATCACATTACAAGCAACTGTGTTCTCTTCGCCAACAATGTAAAACTTTTCAACACCACCAGTAACACAGCTAAAAAGATCTTGACTTTCTGTCTGAATGGTCAAACATCTGGCAACTCCAAATCTCAACCAAAAAATGCTGTCCTACACATTGGCAAAAAGAATCAGAATACCAAATATCAGCTGAATAAATAAGACCTTGTAGATGACCTTCACTCCATTAAAGACCTGGGAATACTCATATCAAATGACCTACCTGCCAAAGCCCACTGCAACAACATCGCCAAAAAGGCTTCAAGAGTTGTTAACCTAATCCTATGTAGCTTCTTCTCTAGTAATCTCACTCTACTAATCAGAGCATACAAAACTTTCGCCAGACCAGTCCTTGAATACAGTACATCTGTCTGGAACACACACCACATTTCAGACATAAACATTCTATAAAATGTCCAGAGATACTTTACTAGAAGAGCCCTCCACTCCTCCACTTGCAACAGAATACCCTACGCAACTAGACTTACACTCCTAGGTCTAGAAAGCTTAGAACTACATCGCCTTAAACACTATCTAAGCATAGCCCATAAACTTACCTGTTACAACGTCCTTCCTGTTAACGACTACTTCAGCTTCAACCGCAACAACACATGAGCACACAACAGATACGAACTTAAAGTAAACCACACCAAACTCAACTGCAGGAAAATATCACTTTAATAACCAAGTAGTTGATGCATGGAACTCATTATCTGACCCTGTAGTATCATAACCTAACCCCCGAAACTTTACCCTTAGCTTAGATTATCCACTGTTGACCTCTCCCGATTCCTAAAAGGTCAGTAAGGGGCGTGCCTAAGTGCACCAACGTGCCTTCCATCCCGTCCTATAATAATAATAATAATAATAATAATAATAATAATAATAATAATAGTAGTAGTAGTAGTAGTAGTAGTAGTAGTAGTAGTAGTAGTATGCCGCCCCTCTCCGGAGACTCGGAGACCTAATGTTTCTCTGAATGGAGATCTAATGTTTCTCTCTTACTAGCATCATGTATATAAACATAGTTATATCTTTGTTTATCACCAATATGTACTTGAAAAAATAAATAAATAAAATATTTGCAAGTATTTTTATTTATTAAATATATATATCATCTATCCTGCCATCAGTTATGGCCAATTATTTAGGATTATGTTTAAGTTTAGAATTTTTCCAAAATATTTCCAAGTATATTATGCATATATATCTATTAAGTACATTAAAATAACCCTACCTTTTCCATGTACATTGCAACAATTGCTCTGTGTGCATCCAAATAGTCCTTAGTCTCAATGACATCCTTCTTCTGCAATCTTTTCTCATAGTCCTGAAAAAGAGCCACTACCATGACTTATATCAATTAAAGCCCTTTAGACTCCTGTCTTTCTAAAACACATATTGTATTGTCTTTTCTTCTCCGTCAACTTTATCCTACTAGCAGAAATCAAAAAGCCATCTGAAGAAAGTCAGATCAGATGAAAAACCAAAAGCAGCAAACCCATCATCCCCCTCCCCTGCTAAGTAAAATAAAGTTTTTAGACATTCTACAGTACCTTAAAAAGAAAAACAGAACATCTTGAGCTCTGGATTTAAAATGATTGAAAATGAAAACTAAAGACTTGGCTCCAATATTGGAGATACTGTAATGTCTGAAGTCATATCGCAGATTCATCTATAACCACTATTAACTGGGACTATTCAATACATTTAAACATAAACATAGAGCATATGAACATAGAATAACAAAGTTGGATGGTACCTTAGAGATCTTCTATTCCAACTCCTGATTGAGCTGGAGATCCTATACCATTTCAAACAAATGGTTGTCCAATGTCTTCTTGAAAACCTCCAATGATGAAGCACAACCAACTTCTGGAGGCAAACTGTTATATCTCTCTTTCATGATCTTTTATTTATTAATTCTTGTCCTATCTTGGGTGCTTTGGAAAAGAGCAGATGGTCTTGTCCTATCTTGGGTGCTTTGGAAAAGAGCAGATGGTCTTCTCAGTGCACTGCGTGAAGAATCTAATCGGGTAATACTCGAGCCTGATTGGTAGGGACTGAGTTTTAATTTATTCAATTTGAAGAGCGCCCTCTAGCTGCCTAGAAGGTCAGTTTAAAATGAAGGTGCAGGAAAAGATAGGAAGTCCAATTTGATAATAAAGGGAAATAGAATGCTGCAACTCTGGAATAAGCCTGGGTGGGTTTGGACTCTCCACGCAGTGCACCAAGAAGACCATTCAGGTAAGTCAACGGCTCTTCTCCAGTGTACTGCTAAGGAGAGTCCAACATGGAATATACCCAAGTTTAATTGTTCAGTATGGGAGGCTGGACCAGTGGAGCAGGAGTAGCACAAACCCTCTGAAGAACCACCTTTCAAATGCAGCTTCAGCAGATGCAAAAGAATCAATCTGATAATGGTGTATAAAGGTAGAAGGAGAAGACCACATTACAGCACCACAAACGTCTTCAACTGAAGCTTGAGTGGCCCATGCTGCAGAGGTGGCTCCACTACACATAGAGTGTGCAGTAATGCCAACTGGAACAGAACAGTGCCTTGAGTCATATGCTATGGTGATGCAAGGTTTAATCCATCTGCTGATGACCTGCGACAAGATCTTCCACCATTTGGAGGAAGGCAAGAAAGAGACAAAAAGTGCTTCTGTCAATCTAAATGAGGCTGTGTGTTGGATATATGAGTCTCAGGAGAAGGGCGGCACAGAAATCGAGTAAGTAAGTAAGTAAGTAAGTAAGTAAGTAAGTAAGTAAGTAAGTAAGTAAGTAAGTAAGTAAGTAAATCTTTAATGCTCGATGAACATCCAATTTGTGCCATCAATGCTCCAGCTGATGGTTAGCGTTAACACAGAAGTCCAGCAGGATGAGTTCTTTTGCTCTGTGAAACCAGGTGTTAGCCTTCAGAAAGAAGGCCAGATCCTGGCATAGAACTGCTCTATCTGGATGAAAAATACAAAGGTCCTGTCGAACTGATAGGGCTGTCAACTCCGATACTCTTCTGGTAGAAGTAATAGCCACCAGAAAGGCTGTCTTGAAGGATAGAATTTTCAATGGGACCATTTGTAATGGTTCAAATGGTGGTTCAATAAGAACCTGTAACACTAGTGGAAGATCCCACATCTGGTAATATTGAATCACTTATGGCCTGAGGTTAGTGGCACCACGGAGAAACCTCCTGATGCTCGGATGATGGAAAAGTGACCTCAAGATGTTGAAATGGAGAACTGTCAATAAGGCTGCTACCTGTCTGTACAGTGTGTTAGGTGGCAGACCTATGTCCAAACCGGATGGAAGAAAGATCAGGAATTGATGAAGGGAAGGAGAGAGTGGATCCAGGTTAGTACGAGTACAGAAAGTGCAGTACCCCAACCATGTGGCATCGTAGATACGATTGGTGGAATCACGATGAGCTGTTGAATAGTCATGATGACATTGGCCAAAAGGCTATCCTGTCTCAAGAAGTCCTCTTCAAGGTCCAAATGCTTAGGTGCCATCACTGTGGGTCCGGGTGGAGGAGGGACTCCTGGTTGAGAGAGACCTGGTAATCTGGGATCCTTCAGGGTTGGGACACCAACAGATCCAGGAGATCAGTGAACTATTGACGATGTGGCCAATGCAGGGCTACAAGTAAGACCCCCACCTATTCTGATAGAATCTTCTGCACCACCCTCGGAATGAAGTGGATGGGAGGGAAAGCATAGAAGAGGCTCCTCAGCCAAAGGCTGTGCAATGCATTTATGCCTTCTGGTCCTAGGGAAGAGAATCTGGAAAAGAAGCAGGGCAGGTGAGTATTGAGGTGCGTGATGAACAGGTCCACTTCTGGGGTACCGAATCGACGGGATAGATCCCTGAAAATGCAAGGGTGAAGCCACCATTCTGTTTGGTCCAAGGTGGAATGGTTCAATCAGTTGGCCTGCATATTCAATGCCCCCGAGATGTGTTCTACTCAAATGGATGCAAGGTGGAGCTCCACTCAGTTGCACAGGTGGATTGCCACAGGCATGAGACGTCTTGATCTCATTCCCCATTGGTGGTTGATATGATAATGAGTGGCCACATTGTCCATTAGGATGAGGATGTGTTGGCCTGTTATGAAGTGGTGGAAATGTTGCAGGGCCAGGTAGACTGCGTGTAACTCTAGGCAGTTGATGTTG
The DNA here is from genome assembly GCF_031021105.1 of Erythrolamprus reginae. NCBI lineage: Eukaryota > Metazoa > Chordata > Lepidosauria > Squamata > Dipsadidae > Erythrolamprus > Erythrolamprus reginae. The sequence continues at coordinate 38,604,043 of NC_091956.1, read as the reverse complement.
GAGTCTGACACGTCCGAAAAAATCCAACATCCTTGAGCCATCTGGGAGTCTGTGTGGGCTTCCCACCCTGATAGGCTGGCATAGGTAGTTATGGTGAGTCATGATGATTCCTTGAAGAGATATCCCTGCTCTAAGGCCGGAGACAGCCACCAGTCTAGGGAGCATAGAACTGAGACTGGTACCTGCACCATTTGTTGTGGTGGCTGTTGGAAAGGGAGGAGGACCCACTGAAGAGGGCGGGAATGGAACCACCCAAGGCACGATGTCGATGCAGAACACCAATTTCCCCAGCAATTGGGAGAGAAGAGCCACTGATATCTGCTGCATCTGCTAGATTCGACGTATCATGTGTATGATGCCATCCATCCTATTGGTAATAGGAAAACGTGATAGGACACTGTGTCTCTGATTGTGCCCAGGTGCAGTAGAGAATTGGTGGGGGTTAGATGACTCTTTGTGAAATTGATGTAGAACACGTGAGCCTGGAGGGAGCAGGTGGTGAGCTGAAGATCAGTCAGAGCTTTTCAAGGAGAGATGGACTGAATAATTATGTCGTCGAGGTAGCACTGAAGGCATAATGGAGATGCCCTCAGGTTGGCTGCTACCACTTCCAACAATTTTGTGAATATCCGAGATGCAGATGAGAGGCTGAATGGCAGAGCCTTGTAGTGAAAATGTCAACCCTTGATGCAGAATTGAAGGAACTGCCTGTGGGAGGGAGGAATTGGGACATGTAGATAGGCTTCTTTTAGATTGATGAAAGTGAGCCAGTCTTGGGTCCTGATGCATGCCAAGACTGACTTCAGAAACTGCAACTTGAAATGGTGGTAAGCTACGTATAGGTTGAGATGTTTCAGGTTGAGGATGACTAGCCATCCCAAGACTTGGGGAACTAAAAAGATAACTGAGTAGAAGCCCAAACACTCCTAGCCTTGAAATCTATTGCTGATATCTGCAGGAGATGAGTGATATCTTGTTCCAGCAGCGTGCGTTTGATAGAATCTGAAGACAAAGTACATTGGATGAACCTGTTGGGAGGGCTGAAGAGAAATTCAATTGACAGACTGGATTTGATGACTGCTAGTGCCCAAGCATCTGATGAAGTGATTTCCCATTGAGCAGTGAAGTGCTGCAGTCTACCTCCAATGGGAATGGCCTCTGCTGAGTTGCTTTGTTTTACGTAACCCCTGGGAGGCAGAATCTCTGAAGAGGCATCTGGGCTGTTGATATTGACATCTCCTGTCCCTGAAGGCAAACTCAGAACCTCTGGTTGACTAGGCCACTGCTGCAGTTGACCACAAATCCTGAGCTGGGGCCCTTATAGTAGGAAAGGAAGGGCATTGTTGAATACCAGTAGCTATTCCCTGAGAATATACATTGAATAGATGGTGAAAGTTGCTGCCAAACATCTGCTCCAGAAAGAAGGCCTGCCACAGTGGTAGTGAAGGTAGCCGAGGGGGATACCCTTGGAGACTCATGGGGCTGTGGCTGAGAGGGAAGAACCTCTTCTGCTCTCTGAAATCCTAAAGACTCAGGTGGTCCTGGGGTCCTGGCCCTTTCATATGTTTAGGAGACCAGTCCTGTGCAGAGGCTGTGCCTACCAGGTCAGACATAGTAGGATTAGTCAATGCTAAGGGCAAATGGAGTGGAAGAAAGGCCTGAATAAAGGATTGCTTCTGGGCCTGCTCCATTTGTTTTTCCAGAGCCCTGATCCTCTTCTCTGCCTCCTTAAGGGCTGTAGCAGACAAAGATGTGGAGGACTTGCCCTTGCTTTTAGTGGCCTGACTTTTGTCCTTAGATTTGGATGATTTGGGGGCAGGAGTAGCTTCCTCACCAGCATGTTTATCTGCATGGTCAGCCATAGATACCAATATAGAAGGTGGAATAACTCCAAATGGCCAAAAGGTGGTGCTAGGAGGCTGTAGAAAGATATTACTTGCACCGGTGAAAGGGAGGATGACTTGCTCCCAAGGCTGGGTCAGGTTACCCCTAATGAGTCTATCTCAGACTTGAAACCAGCGATTGAAACAGCTGAAATAAGTTGTAGGAGTCAGAAAGCTCTTGAAGCCAGGCTGCTTTCAAGAGAAACGCTCCCACAAGTGCTAAATCATGCAGGAAGTCTCCACTGTGGCTGTGCTGAGCTTACCAAGGACTGCAAATCTGCCTGGCAACTCCTGACATGAAACCCCAAAATGGTGGCCACTCTCTCCACCAATAGGAAAAAAGAGTCATTTGAATTTCCGCGGGAAGGCAAATGCTCAGAAAAAGGTGTCAGCTATTTTGCCAATTATGAGGCATAGAGCAGCTGAGGGACTGACCCTTCCACCCTTCCATGGGCCGAAAAATGCCCATGGGGGGCAGAAACTCAATACTGATCACTCCCTGCAAATAAATAAACCGAAAGCAGTAGTGTTCATGAGACAGAGACTCCAAACTGCTAGGGAGGTAGCTTGCATGCAGAAAACCTCACGAAGAGCTAAGACTCTGCTGCTAGTTAAAAAGGAGACAAGAAAAGAGTGGTTCTTGCTGGCGGACCAGCTTAACCAGCACTAAATCATCAGAAACCAAATATAATGGTACCTCAACTTACGAACACCTCTACATACAAACTTTTTGAGATACGAACCAGGCGTTCAGGATTTTTTTGCCTCTTCTCACAAACCATTTTTGTCTTACGAACCCTCGCTTCTCTCCTGGCTGCTACGAGCAGCGGCCAAAACAAGCGCTTTTAAGTTTGGAGGCTCTGATGATCGAAAGGGAACTGGAGCCAGGCTTTCCTGTGTGGGGTCTCCCCACTACCCCCATCCCATCTGCTAGGAAACGTCGTATCTGAGGAGTTCTCTGCAGCTGCCCCAGGGTGTCAGGTGGATAAAGCAAAGCTAGCAAGTGCTTGGAGAGGCAGGGAAAGGTGAGCGTGGAGGAAGAAATGACAGCGGGATGCCTGGAAACATAAGGAAAGGGGGGGGAGTAAGAAATGCGAGTTGGGTGTCCTGGAAACGTAACAAAAGGGGGTTGTTTCTTCCACGCCAGCACTTTCCCTACCCTCCTCTCGGCTCTACTCTGTACATTTTCCCCACAGTTGATCCAAGCACTGGTGGGAAAGAAACAGCAACCCTTCCACAGGACTGTCCTCGCGCAATGAAAACAGCCTTCATGACATCCCTTCCGCCCCACTTTTTCCTCATTCAGTCAGTTAAGAAGCAGGCAGGGGCCATTTCTTCCCGGCCAGCACTTGGATCAACTGTGGGGAAGGCTATTTTCATTGCGAGAGGATGGTCCCATAGAAGGGTCACTGTTTCTTCCATGCCAGCACTTCCCCTACCCTTCTTTTGGCTCTACTCTGTACATTTTCCCCGCAGTTGATCGAAGCACTGGCAGGGAAGAAACAGCGACCCTCACATGGGACCGTCCTCTTGCAATGAAAACAGCCTTCCCCGCAGTTGATCCAAGCGCTGGCGTGGAAGAAACAGCAATAGCCTGGCCGGGCAGAGCTGCCCTGCTGCAGTGCGCATGAGGATTCGGGACCAACTCCTCTCCCTTCGCACGGCCGGAGAAGGCTCGTTTCTCTCTCGTGCTCGCTCTCCTGCCTGCTACAAGGACACCACGGGGACAAAGTCCTGACACTGCGCCTCCCTGTCCTTGTAGCCAGCAGGAGAGCAAGTGAGCAAGTGAGCGAACGAGAGAAGAGCCGCGGTGTCCTTATAGTGGGCAGGAGAGTGAGTGAAAAACGTGCGCTAGGAGCTCTGGGGGGAGGAGCAGTAGCCTGGCCAGGCAGAGCTGCCCTGCTGCAGCGCGCATGAGGATTCGGGACCAACTCCTTTTCCTCGAGAGGACACGGACACCGCAGGGAGACATGGCCGCCAGGAGAGCTGGTGCTGGACAAGACAAGCTTCCCAGCCAGCAGAGGTGTCCATGTCCTCCTGAGGCACGGCAGGAGAAGACTCGTCTCTCTCAATCGCTCGCTTGCTCTCCTGCCGGCTACAAGGACAGAAGGCTCGTCTCTCTCGTTCAGTCTCATGTTGGCTATAAGGACAGGGAGGCCTCAGGAGTTTCTCCCCGCAGTGTCTTTGTAGTGGGCAGGAGAGTGAGCGAGAGAGAAATGAGCCTTCTTCAGCCACATGTTGGGAGCTCCGGAAGGAAGAGCAGAAGCCTGGCCAGGCAGAGCTACCCTGCTGCAGTGCGCACAAGGATTTGGGACCAACTCCTCTTCCTCAGGAGGACATAGACACCGCAGGGAGACGTGGCCACCAGGAGAGCTAGTGCTGGACAAGACAAGCTTCCCAGCCAGCGGAGGTGTCCATGTCCTCCTGAGGCACGGCAGGAGAAGACTCATCTCTCGCAATCGCTCGGTTGCTCTCCTGCCGGCTACAAGGACAGAAGGCTCATCTCTCTCGTTCACTCTCATGTTGGCTACAAGGACAGGGAGGCCTCAGGAGTTTCTCCCCGCAGTGTCCTTGTAGTGGGCAGGAGAGTGAGCGAGAGAGAAATGAGCCTTCTTCAGCCACATGTTGGGAGCTCCGGAAGGAAGAGCAGAAGCCTGGCTAGGCAGAGCTGCCCTGCTGCACCGCGCACAGGGATTTGGGACCAATTTCTCTTCCTCGGGAGGACACAGACACCGCAGGGAGACGTGGCCGTCAGGAGAGCTGGTGCTGGACAAGACAAGCTTCCCAGCCGGTGGAGGTCTCCTTGTCATCCTGAGGTGCGGCAGGAGAAGGCTCATCTCTCTCAATCGCACGCTTGCCCTCCTGCCGGCTACAAGGACAGAAGGCTCGTCTCTCTCGTTCGCTCTCCTGCTGGCTACAAGGACAGGGAGGCCTCAGGAGTTTCTTCCCGCAGTGTCCTTGGGCAGGAGAGTGAGAGAGAAAGAGAAATGAGCCTTCTCTGGCCGTGCGTTGGGAGCTCCGGGGGGAGGAGCAGTAGCCCGACCGGCATGCACGAGCCTCCTCCTTTCCTTGCTGCCATCCCAAGTGGATCTCTTTAGCAAATCTGCTTCCCCACACAACACATGGGGCAATAAAGGGAGACGGAGGAGGAGGGAGGATCAGGGATAGGAGGGAGATCCAGCCAGCCAGCTAAAAGGGGGGGGCAACCGGCATGAACTCTCTCCAGGCTTTAGGAGCCCCCTGCCGGGGAGAGAAGCAAATTTGCTAAAGAGATCCACTTGGGACGGCATCAGGGAAAGGAGGAGGTGAAGGAGAGCCAGAGTAGCCTGCAGCCATGAAGGAAGAGGAAAGGAAAGAGGAGACTTCGCTCTTCACTTTTGCTGTTGACTGCTTCCCCTTCTCCTCTTTTCTTTTCTCCTGTCAGTTGCGGTCATGGAGGAAAAGAAGTAGGCGGAAAGGAAAGAGGCGAGGGTTCTTCTTTCTTTCCTCTTCCTCCTTTCCCTCCATGGCTGCGGGCTACTCTGGCTCTGCTCCTCTTCCTCCTTTCCCTGCCGCCATCCCAAGTGGATCTCTTCAGGAAATCTGCTTCCCCGCACAACACATGGGGCGATAAAGGGAGATGGAGGAGGAGGAAGGATCAGGGATGGGAGGGAGATCCAGCCAGTGACCCAGCCAGCCAGCTAAAGGGGAGAGCAACCGGCATGAATTCTCTCTTTCCAGGCTTTAGAAGCCCCCAGCTGGAGAGAGTGAGAAAAAAAGACAGCAGGAGAAAGAGGCGAGGGGGCTGGACATGGGTGGGGAGGGAGGTAGAAGTGCCCCAGAAAGTGGGAGGAAGGGGGTAAAGAGAGAAAGAGGGGGGGAGAGAAGCAATTTAATAATAAATAGCAAGGGCAATGTGTATATGTATCTTGAGCTCTCTATTGCACCGGGCTTTGGTGTGCATGTGAAAGTAGGGAATGTGGGGTGGGGAAAGTGGCTGGGTTGGAAAAGGGGGGGGGGACAGAGAGCACAAAAAGGAAGGAAGTGAGCACATTAAAAAGTGAATAACCTTCTCCCTCTTTTGCAGCCGACAGCAAAAGAGAAGAGTGAAGTCAAGCACAGGAGAGAAGATACGATTTGGGGGGAAGGAAGGGAGGAAGAGAGAGTGCGTGTGTGAGAGAGCGAACGTGCAAGTTCACAGAGGCTGCGCGTGTGAGTGGGTAGCGTGCATGGTTCTTGTTTGTTTCCTTTCAACCCCCACTCCCACCCCCCGCTCCATCTCACTCTCACTCTCTCTCTCCCCCTTCTCCTCCTCTTGAGTTCCCCCACCCCGCTGTTTCACCTCCAGTTTCAGCCCAACTGAAACCCACCACTTCCTCGGCTGGCCTCTATCCGCCTCCATTTCGTCCACCCGCAGATTTTTTTAAAAAGCCTTAATGTTTTGGATTTTCCTAATGGGTTTGCATGCAATATTTGCTTTTACATTGATTCCTCTAGGAAAGATTGCTTCTTCTTACAAACTTTTCTACTTACGAACCTGGTCACAAAACGAATTAAGTTCATAAGTAGAGGTACCTTAAATGCAGGATGATTAATGATGTTGCTGCTGGATGACGAGAGTCCAACAAAGGTAGTCAGTAGGAGAAGAGAAATTTACATCCCTACACTGCGGCTGAGTTTTAAAAACTGACCTTCTAGGCATCTAGAGGGTGCTCTTCAAATTGAATAAATTAAAACTCTTTACCAATCAGGCTCGAGTATTACCCATATTGGACTCTCCTAAGTAGTGCACTGGAGAAAAGGTCTTTCATCTCTGTGACAGCCCCTCAAGTACTAAAACACTGTTATTATAGGAATCCTAGTCCTTCTCTTTGCTAGACTTCATGTACCTAGCTCCTGCAACCGGTTCATCATACACTTTATTTTCCAGTACCCTAATCATTTTTGTTGACCTTCTCTATACTCTTTCTAGAGACTTAACAGTTTCTATTCAATGGGAAGATTTGAATGGTTTGGTAAGTTAAAGATTTACTGTATTTTTTAGAGTATAAGACGCACCGTAATATAAGACGCACCTTAGTTTTGGGGGAGGAAAATAGGAAAAAAGAATCTGCTTACCAGGTATTCATCTAGCTAGCCTCCTTGTCAGCTTTAGCACATTATTTTATCCCCTGGTTAGGAGCTTATTTTTTTTTTATTCTGAGAGAGTAATAATGAAAGAGCTTGCAAGCCAGTAAGAGCTGGGAACAGCATTAGCACCTGGAAAGAAACAGTCTGAGGAAGTAGAGCAATGGAAAAAAACCCTGCAAAGACTTAGGGCTTGGAAAACATTTTTGCAGAGAGTAACAGTGAAAGAGCTTGCAAGTGGCTAAGAGCTAGAAACATTGTTAGCACCTGGTTAGGGCTGGAAAGAAACATTTGGAGCAAGTTAGACTAATGGGGAAAAAAACCTGCAAAGACTTAGGGCTTGGAAAACATTCTTCGCAGAGAATAAAAATGAAAGAGCTTGGGTACATTAATAGCACCTGGTTAGGGTGGAAAAGAAATATCTGGAGCAAGTAAAGCAATGAAAAAAACCCCTACAAAGACAAAGTTTGGAATACATTCTTGGCAGAGAGTAACAATGAAAGAGCTTGCAAGCCAGCAATAGATGGGAAATTGTTAGCCCCTGGTTAGGGTTGGAAAGAAACATTTGGAGCAAATAGAGAATGAAAAAAAATCAAAAGCAGGGTTTGGAATACATTCTTGGCAAAGAGTAACAATGAAAGAGCTTGCAAACTGGTAAGAACTGATAACATCGTTAGCACCTGGTAGGGCTGGAAAGAAACGTACTCAGAGCACGTTAGAGTAATGAAACAAACCCTGCAAAGACTTAGGGCTTGGAAAACATTCCTCACAGAGAGAAACAATGAAAGAGCCTGCAAGGTAAGAGCTGGGAAGATCGTTAGCAGCTAGTTAGGGCAGGGGGAAAAAAGCTAAAAGTATGTAAGACGTACCCTAATTATCAGCCTCTTTTAGGGAGAAAAAAGGTGCATCTTATACACTGAAAAAAACTGTAATATTTTCTTTTTATATCCTAATCTTCTTCATTTTTTTAAAGTATGCATACAACCATTTAGTAAAACACAACACTATTTAGAACAGTCCACTAGAAGGCCCTGTTCTGTCTAGCTGTGGAAGAGTTTTATTCAAAAAATTTGCTCATTTCAAGCTTGGGAGGTTTGTGATCAAAATATATGGCTTTGCTTCAATAAATATTTCAGAATTTCTCTCTACATACATCCTCACATAAACTACCTTGCCGTAAATAATTTTGTAAGTTTTCTTTGCAGATTTTCTAAAGTTGCTAAATTAAAGCTGCAGTGATCTCAAAGAAACTGAAACTAACATGGAAAGTTTTATTGTCAATAAATTATAATTTTTAGAATGATTTCTTACCTGCAAAATCTTTTCACTGATCTCTCTTTCCAATAAAGGAACACATTCATAATTTTGAAATTCAGCTACCTCATTCTTTCTGAGCTCAAGAAGCCAAAACCTTTTGGACATATTAAATTCCTCATCAGAAACAAAATTAAATTCTTGCTGCAATTGCTCCAGTCGAAAGAAATCTGGGATGGAAGAATCACCACATGGAGTAATCTGAAAAACAAAAAGTCTTACATACTTAAAAGCTTTGTAGTTTGTGTATATGTATGTATGTGCATATTCACATACACAGTGCTTCTGTGGACAACATGGTAAAGAATAGAATAGTAGGAATAGGAGTAGAGTTTGTAGCGTGGCGTGGCATAGACTAGAACAGAATATTCTTTAGTGGCCAAGTGCATATCATGGCTACTGATTCCCCAAACAAGCTTTGCAATACAGACAACCTGATATTAGCAAATGGGTAGGGAGGACATTTATTGATAATAGAGGGGGCAGGCAGGGAAAAGAAAAATTTAATTGTTTGCAATTAAAAACATCAGAACCATATCCGCTATTCTTCTGTAACTATTTAAGTTCCAATAAAGTGTACTCTTGGTAAATGAATGAAACATTTGACAGTGTGACTGGACACACAAAAAATTAGTCTGCAGTGCAAAAGCTCTCAGTCTACGTATAAACAACATGGTAATATAATCATAAATTACCAATAGGAGAAGGTAGTAGGAAAGATCAGAATGGTAATGTCAAGATTGAACCACTTTGCTTCTTTCAAGACTTAATGGTTTTCAACTTGCGGATGAACCCGGGAAAAGGCAGGGGAATATGGAATGCAGAGTGTATGAGAGCATGAAAACAATCAAGATCATTGCTGCAAGTGTTGGAGAAAGAGATGGACTGTTCCAATAACAAAAGGACATCTCATAATTGGACAATTTGTTTACCCAGGAGTGGAGAGAAGGGGAAACTATTGTTTAACTAGGAAAGCATTTGTGCAGGAAAACCAAAACTGGTTTTATTTCTTCAGTATGCTGGCTCTGTTTAAAAAAAAAGTGCTATTGCTAACATGTTGTAGGCCGCCCTGCGTCTAAGGAGAATGGTGGCATAAAAATCGAATGAATGAATGAATGAATGAATGAATGAATGAATGAATAACATATAAACAACTGTTAGATGTAAAATGAGATTTAAAAACAAGAAAATAATTAAATGAAGAAGGTATAAAATTAGAGTGGTGGGCATACTTGCAAATACAAACAAAATATATGAAGAATAAAAGGAAATCAAGTATAAAGATGGAAACAGGATTAGATAGAATACAGTGATCCCCCGGTTATTGCATCCCCGACCATTGCGAACAGGGTAATTTGCGATTTTTGAACCCGGAAGTCAAAACACCATCTGCGCATGCGTGCCCTTTTTTTCTATGGGCACGCATGCGTAGATGGCGCCCGGCAGATCAGCTGCTGGGCGGCTTCCCTGGGTCTTCCCCCTCTTGCTGGGGGGAGGGCGAGCGGCGGGCATCAGCAAGGAGTTTCCCCACCGCCCACGCAAACTCCTCGCTGCCGCCCGCCCTTCGCCCGCCCACGCCGTTCATTCTCGCCGCTTCCCACCTGAGTCCTGAAGCGAATTCGCTTCAGGACTCAGCTGGAAAGCGGCGAGAATGAACGGCGTGGGCGCGGGACGCGCGACGGAAAAGCCGTTCGCTAGCGCTCGCTCTCGCCGCTTTCCACCTGAGTCCTGAAGCGAATTCGCTTCAGGACTCAGCTGGAAAGCGGCGAGAGCGAGCGCTAGCGAACGGCTTGTCCGCCGCCTGCCTGCCCGCTAGCGAGGAGCCGAAGATTGGGGGCAGCGCAGCTGTTTTAAAATGTCGCCGCCGGCATGGGGGGATTCCTAGCAGCCCCCCAAACCCGGGTTGGGGATCCGGGGGGTGCTGGCAAGCCCCCCATGCCGGCGGCGACGTTTTAAAACAGCCGCGCCGCCCCCAATCTTCGGCTCCTCTCTAGCGCTGTGGAAGTAAAAACACCATCTGCACATGCGCAGATGGTGTTTTTACTTCCGCAGCGCTACTTCGCGAAAACCCGCTCGTTGCGGGGGGGTCCTGGAACGGAACCCTTGCAACGAGCGGGGGATCACTGTAATTTTAAGAACAGAAGAAAATATGATTTAAAAATATATTACTTCCTATTAGAACAGGCATTATGGGAGGAACAAGTTAAAGAGACAATGTTAAAATAGTCTAGAGATTTTGGATATAATATTAATTTCGATAATTGGCAAGATTTCTCAACCTTTCTAATTCCTGGAGGCGTCTGTAATATAGCAAATGACTTAGCTTTACTAGATAAATGGTTAAAGCAATGGAAACTGCAGTTTAATGTTTCCAAATGTAAAATAATGCACTTGGGCAAAAGGAATCCTCAATCTGAATATTGTATTGGCAGTTATGTGCTAGCAAAAATTTCAGAAGAGAAGGATTTAGGGGTAGTGATTTCTGACAATCTCAAAATGAGTGAACAGTGCATTCAAGTGGTAGGGAAAGCAAGGAGGATGCTTGGCTACATAGCTAGAGGTATCACAAGCAGGAAGAGGGAGATTGTCATCCCGCTGTATAGAGCGCTGGTGAGACCACATTTGGAATACAGTCATACCTCGTCTTACGAACCTAATTGGTTCCAGGGGGAGGTTCGTAAGACGAAAGGTTCGTAAGACGAAACATTATTTCCCATAGGAAACAATGTAAAGTCAATTAATCTGTGCAACACAAAAAAAAACCCCGCAAAAAAACGCTGCCGCCCGGCTGTCACCTTTTAAAACAGCCTGGGGGCTTCTCAGTGACTTCCCGAACGCCAAAAGCCAAACCCGAACTTCCGGGTTCGGCGTTGGGAGGCCGCCAAGAAGCCCCCAGGCTGTTTTAAAAGGTGACAGCCGGGCGGCGGGACTTCCCAGCAGCCTCTGAACGCCGAACGCGGAAGATCGGGTTTGGCGTTCGGCTTCGGGAGGCTGCTGGAAAGCCGCCCGGCTGTTTTAAAAGGTGACCGCCGGGCTGGGGGGCTTCCCAGCACCCCCCGAACCCCGAACCCGGAAGTTCGGCAAAAGTTCGGGGTTCGGGAGGTTGCTGGGAAGCCCCCCAGCCCGGCGGTCACCTTTTAAAATAGCCGGGCGGCTTTCCAGGAGCCTCCCGAAGCCAAACGCCAAACCCGAACTTCCGCGTTCAGCGTTCGGAGGCTCCTGGAAAGCCACGCGACTGTTTTAAATGGTGACCACCGCTCTGGGGGGCTTCCCAGCAACCTCCCGAACCCTGAACTTTTGCCGAACTTCCGGGTTTGGGGGGGTTGCTGGGAAGCCCCCCCAGCGCGGCGGTTACCTTTTAAAACAGCCACGCGGCTTTCCAGGAGCCTCCGAACGCCGAACACGGAAGTTCAGGTTTGGCGTTTGGCTTCGGGAGGCTGCTGGAAAGCCATGCGGCTGTTTTAAAAGGTCGTAGCCGGGCTGGGGGGCTTCCCAGCAGCCTCCCGAACCGAACCCGGGGTTCAGAAAAATTTTGCCTCTTCTTACGAACTTTTTTCGAGTTACGAACCGGCCTTCGGAGGCTGCTGGGAAGCCCCGTCGCCCAGCTGTCACCTTTTAAAACAGGCGGGGGGGCTTCCCAGCAGCCTCCCGAACGCCGGTTCGTAACTCGAAAAAAGTTTGTTAGAAGAGGCAAAATTTTTCTGAACCCCGGGTTCGTATCACGAGTTGTTCGTAAGACGAGGGGTTCATATCTTGAGCTACCACTGTACTGTGTTCAGTTCTGGAGACCTCACCTACAAAAAGATATTGACAAAATTGAACGGGTCCAAAGACGAGCTACAAAAATGGTAGGTCTTAAGCATAAAACTTATCAGGAAAGACTTAATGAACACAATCTGTATACAGTGATCCCTCCATTTTCGTGGGAGTTGCATTCCCAGACTGCCCGCGAAAGTCGAATTTCCGCAAAGTAGAGATGCGGAAGTAAAAACACCATTTTTGGCTATGGACAGCCAAAAACTACCCCCGCGCACCCTTTTCCAAGGCTGTGCAAGGAGCCGGGCTTGAAGTTGGGGGCGGGGAGTGACGAAAGTGCAGAGGCCAGCAAAGATTGTTTTGAATGTTGACCGCCCCCGCCTCCCCAGCACCTCCGGCCCCCTCGCCGCTACCAACCACCCACCTGATCCACCCCTCTCACTGACTTTCTTGGGGCACGGATCCTCCTGCAGCAGCGATGGCGGCTACGGCTTCTCATCCTCCTCATTCGGCCGCTAGCCGCTCTGAGCGCTTTGAGAATGCCCGCCCCGCCCCTCTCGCAGTCCCTTAGCTGAGAGCACTTTCATCCCAGCTGTCAGCCAGGGGGCTGCAGGAGAGGCGGGGCAGGCATTCTCACAGAGAGAGAGCAACAGACAGAGCGAGAGAGAGGGAGAGAGGGAGAAAGAGAGAGAGAGAGCAAGAGGGGGGGAGAGTGGAAGGAGAGAGAAATGATAGAAAAAAGGGGAGAAAAAAGAGAAATGAGAAAATGATTAAAGCAGAGAATGACAGGAAAGAGAGAGCGAAATTACTCTTGGTGATGACGTATGACGTCATCGGATGGGAAAAACCGTGGTATAGTCTGCGGAGAGGGACGGCATACAAATCTAAATAATAAATAAATAAAATAAATAGAAAAAAACCGTGGAGTATTTTTTTAATTAATATTTTTTGAAAAACCGTGGTATAGCCGTTTCGCGAAGTTTGAACCCGCGAAAATCAAGGGATCACTGTAGTCTGAAGGACAGAAGGGAAAGGGGGCACATGATTGAAACATTTAAATATGTTAAAGGATTAAATAAGGTTCAGGAGGGAAATGTTTTTAATAGGAAAGTGAGCACAAGAACATGGGGGACACAATCTGAGGTTAGTTGGGAGAAAGATCAGAAGCAACATGAGAAAATATTATTTTACTGAAAGAGTAGTAGATGCTTGGAACAAACTTCCAGCAGACGTGGTTGGTAAATCCACAGTAACTGAATTTAAACATGCCTGGGATAAACATATATCCATCCTAAGATAAAATACAGGAAATAGTATAAGAGCAGACTAGATGAACCATGAGGTATTTTTCTGCTGTCAATCTTCTATGTTTCTGTGCTGGGACTGCTTAATACAGTTCCTCATGTTGTGGTGACCCCCAACCATAACTCTAGCTCCAACTCTCCCAACAGAGCTTTAAACTGATTGGCAGTAAGGTCAGAGGGATACCCCCACTGTAAACGCCTCATTGGTTGGATCGTAAAAATATGTTCCAAGGTGCCAGAATAGAGGCTTTCGTTCCTAACACCATGGGAAATTTATCTTTTCTTAGGCGACCCCTGTAAAACGGTTGTTTGACCCCCCCCCCAAAAGAGTCCTGACCCCCAGATTGAGAACCAGTGATTTATGGCAAATAAATAGAAAATTAACACTGGCTACCTCTTAAAAGAAAACCTCTATAAAATGTTTTATAGGTGGCATATTGCACTAGTAAAACTGGCTAAAATGAACCAAAATACCATATTTTTCAGTGTATGAGACGCAACGGTGTATAAGACGCAACTAGATTTTAGAGGGGGGAAACAAGGAAAAAAGTATTCTGAACCAAATGGTGTAGTATTATATTGTTTAATAAAATACCAGTCTAGTAAAATAGTTTTTACAACCATGTATACATTTAAAAACCATGTACACATTTTACAAACTTTAAACTTGACAACTTCAAGACTTGTGAACTTCAACTCTCAGAATTCCTCCACAGTCATGCTAGCTCAGAAATGGGAATTGAAGTCCACAAGCCTTAAACTTGCCAGATTTGAAGACTCTTGCACTCCTAACCCCTAACTCAAGAAAATAAACAAAACAAACAAGGACAATTCATTTTGTTAGTTGTTCCTTTAGTCACAGTATAATTACTATTATACCATGAGGTTTTCAAAGACCCCTCTCTTGACTACTCCAATTTTCACAACTGAAGTTCATGGAAATATATGGTGATGATGATAAACCTGAAATACTCCATAAAAGGAGTGTTTCTATAGCAGGGACCTCCAACCTTGGCAATTTTTAAGAGTTGTGGACTATAGCTCTCAGAGTTCCTCAGGCACCTTTGCTGGCTGAGGAACTTTGGGGGTTGAAGTCCACAAATCTTAAAGTTGTCAAGGTTGGAGACCCCATTTTAGAGCACTAAAGATTAAGTTAAACTCCCGTCTTCCTTGAGAGAGAGAGAAAGTTTAAGAAGCTGCAAGATTTACCAGGAAGTTATAAACTGGGAACACATCTTATTGCCCCCCACCCCCATCTATTCTTATCTATTTGCCTCTTTCAGTTCCCCCGATGATCCACTGTTTCGGTTGGGCCACTACGGTGAGAAAACCGGCTGGCTTCGGAATGGAAGTGCTTGGAACGGTGTGGGCTTTGTGCTTTTCTCCATGGCAGTGTGAAGTTCCAAATAGCATTCTGAGAAATAAATCAATTTCACTCCTATGCTTCTTGCCGGGTACGATTTATTAACAGCCATGTCTGGATTGGACTGGAATTATTCCCTTAGATTACATCTGGGTCAAAACCCCATATTACATCCCCATACCCACAAGTGCAGTCATGAGGACCTATGCAGGATTCCTGATTCCTTTCTGTGTTCATTACGATGGCATCTGTGTTCATTACTATGGCATCTGCAAAAAGGAACAAGTGGTAGCATATATCTCTCTCACTCACTCCCAAAATGTGTCAGGCCAACCTTGGACTTCACATAATAACTCTGGGCATGACAGCGACCTCCCTTATAATTTATACTTATCGTTTATTAGATTTGTATGCCGCCCCTCTCCGAAGACTTGGGGCAGCTCACAGCATAACAATAATACAATACATTACAAATCTAATAATAAAAAATTAAATCAATTTAAGAAGGCACTAATAACATAATAAAACCCCTTATGCAGTCATACACATTCAACCTAATCTATCATACAGTAAGGCCAAAAACATTAAAAAAGGGGGGGGGGAATGGTAATTATCCCTCGCCTGGTGACAAAAGAGGATCTTCAGCATTTTACGGAAGGCGAGGAGGGTGAGGGCTATTCGAATCTCTGGAGGGAGTTGATTCCAGAGGGCTGGGGCCGCCACAAAGAAGGCTCTTCCCCTGGGTCCCGCCAGCCGACATTGTTTGGTCGATGGGACCCGGAGAAAGCCAACTCTGTGGGACCTAATCGGCTGCTGGGATTCGTGCGGTAGGAGGCGGTCTTGGAGATATTCTAGTCTGATGCCATGTAGGGCTTTATAGGTCATAACCAACACTTTGAATTGTGACTGGAAACTGATCGGCAGCCAGTTGGTGAAACGTGGGCAGATCTTGGAAGCCTTCCCGCAAAACCCGTCTCCTGGAATGATAGAATAAGTATAGGGGTCAGTACCGTTCCAGACCATTTTACCTTCCCCCTCCGGGACCCTTTGGCTTGTTTGGATAATTCTCATGGAACTGCTTGACTAACCGATCAGCACTGACATCCCAACTCTTTACCCAGGTAGCCTCCGACAGAGGGTACCCCTTCCAATGAATTAGGTATTGCAAATTTCCACGTAAAATGCGGGAGTCCAAATTTTTTTTCACTTCATAGTAGGTTTCCCCCTGAATCACTACAGGGGAAGGAGGCGGCTGTGCGTGCGGCCTTATGTTGGACCCGGTCACCGGCTTCAGTAGGCTGCAGTGAAATACAGGGTGGATCCTCCCTAGGATTCTAGGTAGTGCAAGCTGCACCATGAATGGGTTGATTACTTTCACTATTGGGAAAGGGCCTAGGAATTTAGGGCTTAGCTTTTTGCTAGGCAGCCTTAACCAAATGTATTTGGTAGACAGGAAAACTTTATCTCCCACTCAAAAAGGGGGTTGGGGAGATCAGTGCTTATCTGCTTGTTTCTTGTAGGCTTGCGCTGCCTCCGTCAGCACCTTCTTGGTGTTTTCCCATCCTCTCTTCAGCTTCTCCATCCGCCAACGTGATAGACGAGGGAGGTTCTGTAGGTAGTTCTGGCACGGGAACAAAATCTTGACCACTGGTAACTGTTCTGTCGGGCTCTCTGGTAGACTCCTCCCAAAAATTCACAGGTACAAATTTTAGACACACACACGTTTGAAAATTCAAAACAGTGTTCTTTATAATGAAAATTCACTTAAACTAAGCCCTCTTTTGGTATAGCAAAGAGCACTCCTCTCCCTTATCAGTTCTGTGATACATAGCTTGCAGCTGTGAGGCAATTCACAGTCCTTCTTTCACAAAGTGAAACACTTTGCTCTGGTTTAGTTTCAAAGCGGGGAAAAATCAGCACACAAAAAGTCAAAGTCAGTAAAGCAGTCACGAAACACAATGATCAGATAATCCTCCACAATGGCCAAACCCACAGGCTGCTATTTATAGCAGCCTCACTAATTACCACAGCCCCACCCAACCACAGGTGGCCTCATTTTCTTTGATAATAATCTCTCAGTTGTTGCCTATGCATCGCTCTCCGCATGCGTGGCTGTATCATTAACTCTTGTTCTGATTCCAAAGAGGAGCTAGATAATTGATCTCTTTTTGAGCTGTCTGCCACACTCTCCTCCTCCCTGTCACTCATGTCTTCTTGGTCAGAGGAGCTTTCATCATCAGATTCCACCGGGGGCAAAACAGGCCTGCAGCATGTGGATGTCTCCCCCACATCCACAGTCCTTGGGGCAGGAGCTGGGCCAGAGCTAACCACAACAGTAACCTGGAGGGATTAGTCCCGTGCTGCTGTGTATAGAATTATTGTATGCTACTTCAGCAAAAGGCAGCAATTCAGCCCAATTGTTCTGCTGGTAACTCACATAACATCTAAGGTACTGTTCCACTAGGGCGTTAGTTCTTTCTACTGCTCCATTTGTGGAAGAGTGAAACACAGAACTGAGTCCTTGGGTGGAACCAATGGTGCGGACAAATTCTCTCCAGAATCTGGCTGTGAATTGAACCCCCCGATCTGATATGATTCTGCGGAGGACTCCATGCAATCTGTAAATGTGTTTTAAGAATAATTTAGCCAAGTGTCTGGCTGTGGGCAGCCCCGAACATGCGATGAAATGGGCTTGTTTGGAGAACAAATCAATGACAGTCCAAATAACAGTGTTTCCCTTGCTATCGGGGAGCTCCAGTATGAAATCCATCGCTATTTCTTCCCAGGGCCTAGTAGGGTTGGCTACTTGCTGCAGCAACCCAGGGGGTTTTCTGGGCAGATGCTTTCTGGTGGCACAGGTGGCACAACTTTTCACATAATCTTTGACTTCTGCTCTCATTCTGGGCCACCAGAACTGTCTCTGTGCCAGATGCAATGTTTTCAGGAACCTGAAGTGGCCCCCTAGTCTGGAGTCATGACTCCATTGGAGAATATCTAGTCGCAGGCTGGCAGGAACATAGAGCTTGGTTCCCTTCCAAGCCAACCATCCTGTCAGGGTTAGGATTTCCTTGTGATCGTTGAACCACGGGTCAGTGGGCAAAGCTGACTTCAATTTGTTTTCCCATTCCCCCTTCCTTGGTGGAACCTGGCTCCTGGTCTGGTCTTGGGTGAGGACAGATGCAGCTTTCTCCTTACTTTTAGGATGTGGGAAAATACATGGGATGATCGGATGTACTTCCTCCTCTCTCTTGCTATTGTACTGTGGTTTTCGTGACAGAGCATCAGCAATGAGGTTCTTCCCAGCTGGGATATGTTTCAGTGTAAAATTGAACCATCTGAAATATTGGGCCCATCGTACTTGCTTAGGGGAAAGTCTCCGAGGGGTCTTTAATGCTTCAAGGTTCTTATGGTCAGTCCACACTTCGAAAGGAATGGCTCCGCCTTCCAGAAAATGCCTCCTTATCCCCAGCGCTAAACATACAGCAAATGCTTCCTTCTCCCAAATAGCCCACCTCCTCTCAGTGGGGGTCAGCTTTTTGAAAGGTATGCACAAGGCAGCAACTGTCTCCTTCCATTCTCTTATAATAGCACCCCAGCTATTGCCACATTGCAGGCGTCAGATTGGATCACAAACTTCTGCTCAGGGTCAGGATGTTGCAGGATGGGCTCCTTTGCAAAAAGTCTTTTGAGCCTTTCAAAAGCCTTTTGGCATTCCATTGTCCACCTGATTGGCTGAGAGGGTCTGGGCTTAGTAGGGCCTGACCCAGTCTTTAGTAACTCGGTTAAGGGCAAGGCAACTTCTGTGAAAGCTGGAATGAATTGCCAGTAGAAATTTGCAAATCCTAAGAAACTCTGTAATTGCTTGCATGTGCGGGGAGCTTGCCAATCAAGCACTGCCTTCACCTTGGTTGGGTCTATCTCTATGTCTTCGCTAGATATGCGGTATCCCAAATAGTCTACTGACGTTGGTGAAATTCGCACTTGGAAAGTTTCACATAGAGCTTAGCAGACAAAAGCTTCTTCAAGACTTGCCTCACCAACTTGACTTGGTCAGGGAGGTTCTGGCTGTAGATAACGATGTTATCTAAGTACACAAGAACCCTATTGTAGAGGTGGGCATGTAGAACTTCATTTATGTACTGCATGAACCTGCAGGGGCCCCTTTCAGACCAAATGGCATCACTCAAAATTGGAAACTCCCTAATGGGCAGTTGAAAGCAGTTTTCCACTCATCCCCTTCCTTTATTTTGATGCGGTAATAAGCCTCCCTTAAGGCCAACTTGGTAAAGTATTTCCCCTTGGCTAGATGATTTAGTAAGTCTTTCATGAGGGGGAGGGAATAAGTGTTCTGCACACACACCGCATTAAGGATCCTGAAGTCAACGACTAAGCGAACGCCTCCGTCCTTCTCCTTAAAGAGAACGGGAGCTGCTGTCCTGGAATTTGCAGGCTGGATGAATCCCCTCTTTAAATTGGTGTCTATGTAGTTTCTCAGTTCTCCCAATTCTCTCAGTGTCATTGCGTACATCCTAGGTTTTGGGAGAGTTGTCCCTGGTTCAAATTCTTTCACACATTCTGTAGGTCTGTGAGGGAGCAGTTCATTGCAATCTTCCTCACTGAAAACTCTTCCCAAGTCTCTGTATTCCAAGGGCACCTTCTGGAAGTGTTCCTTCCTTCATTGCAACCGCTGCTAAGGACCCATCTGGCTCCTCCCAGGGAGGAGGTTTTCCCTTGTCAGTCTCTAGAAAAGGGCTAGAGCTCAAGGGAATGAAAATCTTACGATGCCTACCCTTCCAATGAAAGGTGGGAGTCCATTTGTCCATCCAGGCCAGGGCTAATATAACTGTTTCCGACATCTTGGGGGCGACTATGAATCTCAAGAGTTCATGGTGCTGGCCTATCCGCAGCTCCACTAACTTAGTCAGGAGCGTAGCAGGAATCCCACCCATTAGAGAGCCATCCACCTGCTGGAACCAGATGGGTTTCGCTAAAGGCTGGTCTGGATTTTTAACTTCTCCACTAAGGTTTTGCTAATAAGGCATCTCAAGCACTCTGTATCTATCAGAGCCCATATTTCTTCCTCCTCCCCCATGGTCATTACTTTAATCCTTGTTTTAATGATGAATGGATGGATGGGCTCACTCACCATTGGGTCGTCCTCTCTACTAGGCTTCTCATTCCAATCAGGTCCGGTTCCAGAAGGAATAGGGTTTTTCACCTTTAGCAAAATCCTCAGGAGGGCACAGCTCTGTAGTTTGGGCTCGTTCAGTCTCCTGAGCACCGTCGCTGCTGCTGCCACCATGAAAAAGCAGCTGCGGGGGACAGGCTTATTTTCCCCTTTGCTGCCTTTCCATGGCAGGAGCGCCAGCAGCGGCACTTGGGAGCCTGAACAAGCTTGCCCTCCAGGACTTGCTAGACTTCCTCTTCGGCTGCCTTTCCATGGTGGGAGTGGCAGGACCTGGGATACAAGCTTGTTCAGTCTCCAGAGCGCCACCACCATGGAAAGGCATGCTCCCGCTCATCCCCGGGACCGTGCCACTGGCTTCCTGCCAGGCACTGCCAGGTGGCCTCTGCAAGATTTGGTGTATAAGACGCACCCAATTTTTAAAGCACCTTTTTGAGGTAAAAATGTGCGTCTTATACACCGAAAAATACGGTATATCAGGAAAATGTTGGAAATGCCAAAACACTATTGGAACATACTGTCATATGTAGTGGGAATGTCACAAAACAAGGAATTACTGGGAGAAAATTAGGCAATGGCTGGAAGAGATTTTAGAGATGAAACTCAATCTGAGACCCAAATTGATTTCGTTGGGAATAACCATTGAGAAATATGACAAAAAGAAAATATATATTTAATGTTACATATTTTACCTGTGGCGAGGGTAGCATATGCCCGGAAATGGAAAAATAAAGATGATCCTATAGAAGAAATTTTATTTAAAAGTTTAACATGTGCGGAGATAGACAGACTGAAGTTAGAGTTAAAGGACAAATTAAATACAGGTTATTTTGAAACCTGGAACAAATTATATAATTAGATAGAGAGAAGAACCAACGTTAAAGGCTAGAAAGTATGAAGGAGAAATTATAAATTAATTGAAGCTTAAACAGATACTGTAAAATTAATACAGGGGGGAAAGGGGGGAACAATCAATGTGAATACTGAATAGACCGTCATGTACCTTTTATTTTCCTTTTTGTTATTCCTCTGTATTGTGTTATATTGTGATGAAGAGTGGTACCTCTACCTAAGAACGCCTCTACTTAAGAACTTTTCTAGATAAGAACCGGGTGTTCAAATTTTTTTTGCATCTTCTTAGAAACCATTTTCTACTTAAGAACCTGTTTCCTGGAAAAATTTCCCAGGAAATTTGAGAGCAGCACGAAGGTCTGGCTAGTTTCCTGCCATTCCCCTTTTAATCCTGGCCTTTCAGTGGCACTTAAGGAAGCTTTGGAAGTCCAGAGTGAACAGAGCTTTTTCCTTTCTCTGGGCGCTTGGAGAGGGAATAAACCACTTCGCTATGGACACTCCCTTGCACTGCCTCCCATACACCTGGCACGAAGTTGCCTCCCTGAGCGCCTGGGTGTGGAAAGGCAAAAGGTGGCGCTTCGCCCCGGCTGGATCAACTTGGCTTCAGCCAAACTGAGGAGTCACCACAGTGAAGAAAAGGTGCCGCCTACAAAGCTAACGAGCGAGAGGAGAGGGGAGCTCTTCAAGATAGCAGCCGCCGCCTTTCGGTCAAAGGAGCGGGAGGTTAACCCCTCTTGCTCACCTGGATTTCTTTCTCTGGTGCAGTGTATGGGAGGCAGCCTCGCGCCAGGTATATGGGAGGCACGTGCTCCTGGCCGCCACCTCAGAGTCCCTCTTTCTTTTTTTAAGCCTTAAAGTTTTGGATTTTTTTTAAAAAAATATTCTTTATTAATTATTGACATTAAAAAGAAGACAAGACAAATATAAAACAGAAAAAGAAGAAACAGCAGTACACAAACACACAAAATAATAATACAAAATATATTTGTCAACCTGCAAATTGGCATTGTTGGTACAGCTTTCACTATTGTTTTCTATATTCATATATTTACATGAGTCTTGACCGTGTTTATTTCACATTTATATCCAGTATTTTATAATAAAGGAATAATAAAGGGTAACAAGATTACTAGGAAATAACATATTTGACTGTAATGTAATTATATAAAGTTTTAAATATTTTTTTTGGTCAACCCAGTTATATCATCTTTTCCACATCTGGTAGAATTCTGTATTGTCATTTTGTCCATTTCAGCAATTTCATAGATTTTATTTATTATATTTAAGGTTGATGGAATATTACTTAGTTTCCAATTTTGTGCAAATGTGATTCTGGCCGCAGTTGTTATGTGTATTATTAGATATCTGTCCTCTTTTGCTATTTTTTGCCTGATAATTCCAAGCATATATAACTCTAGTTTAATGGGATTTGTAAATTTGTTATTTGCTCTAAAAGACTTTTGATTTTAGTGCAAAATTTTTGGCCTTTTGGCAAGTCCATCATGTATGGTAGAAAGTTCCAATTTTCTTTTGGCACTTCCAGCATTTTGGTGATGTATTTGGAAACATTTTAGAAAGTCAGGCCACCTGTAGAACATTTTATAAATATTCTCTTTTTCTATGTAGAAGATGTTGTCAATTTATAATTAATAGTCCATATTTTTTCCCCACTCATCAATATTAATAGTGTAGCCGAAATTTTGTGCCCATGCTATCATGGGCCCTTTAACCTGATCTTCCATCATTTCAGAGTTAAGAAATTGTTTATAGAATTTTGAAACCAATTTTTGGATTTTTTAAATTCCCCTCACATCACCTTCTTCCTTTGGCGGTGACTGTCCTCCTCCTCTTCTTCCTCCTCCTCCTCCACCCAAATTCTGAGCTTTTATTTCTTTCCTAATGGGTTTGCATGCATTATTTACTTTTACTTTGATTCCTATGGGAAAAATTGCTTCTACTAACAAACTTTTCTACTTAAGAAACTGGTCATGAATTAAGTTCTTAAGTAGAGGAACCACCACTGTATATGTTATGTTTTTTAAATGTTTTATAAATAAAAAACTTTGTAATAAAAAAGATAGGGGGATTGGTATAAAAATAACATAGTGAAGTAGTGAATAACTAAATAATGAAAGATTATAATTTATTTTTTAATAGTTTTTATTATATAAATATTAAAAAAACAATAAGGCAGTACATAATTTATCATTTTACAATATAATTATTTGTTGATTGTGCATGGGTGGACTTGGATTTTAGTCTCTTCACCTCTGGCTCTGAACTAATATATAATGTAAAGGGGGATCTCTCCCTTAAATATACTATAAATCCTTCTTAGAAAAAAATAGGAGGTACAGGAATCTATGGACATCAAAGAGAATTTAAAGATTTACGATTTCAAGCAAAGACGGAGGTTTTTTCGCTATAACAAGGAAGTGATAAGTGAGTACAATAAATCTTAAAATGGCGGAGGGAGGGGAAAAAGAAGACGCTTCCAGCTTAGCGAACATTGAAAAAAAACTGGATAAATTGCTGGACATTTGTTCTGGATTTGAGCAGAGATTTATTAAAGTAGAAACTACAATGGGTGATCTGGCTTCAGAAGTAAAGCAAATCAAAAGGGAGGAGGAATCCTCTGCTGGAAAGATACATAAAGTTGAAAAACAAGTGAAGGATCATGATGAAATAATTAAACAGATGAATGATAGAATTGCCAATCTGGAGGACCGTCAGAGAAGAAGAAATTTGCATCTGCGTGGGTTCAGAATGGACTTTGCCTCTGGTTCAAACTTAATAGAAGCAGGGGTAAAGAAAGGGGGGGGAAATAAACCAAGGGCAAAACAAGAGGGGGAAAGGGTGATTTTGATATATTATGATGGAGTGTAAGATAATGGTTTTAAATGTGAATGGTTTGGGATCGGATTGAAACGTTTTACGATATTAAGGATGACTAAGCAATATAAGGTGGATATTATGATTTTGACAGAAACACAAAAGACGGGGAGGAAGGGATAAATTGATTAATGATAGAAATTGGAAATGGGTGTTTGAATCTAGAGGAACACAAAATAGAGGTACAGTGATTCTGATTCATCAGAAGGTTAATTTTGAAGAGGTTGGAATTCAGAAAGACAGAGAAGGAAGGTGGATATTTGTTAAAGGGAAAATAAATCAAAAGAAGCTGACATTAGCAGCAATTTATGCCCCAAATGTGAAAACAAAACAATTTATAATAAATACTAAGAGGAAGTTAGACAACTTTATGGAGGGCTCAACTTTTTTGGCAGGAGATTTTAATATGCAATTAACAAATGGGACTGCAAATAGCAGGTTGTTACATTTAAACAGACTTAAAATGGTGGATCTTCATGCAGATATTTTAAACAGAACTACATATTATTCAGCAAGATATCATACATTTAGCTGCATAGATTACATATTAATGAATAGGGGGAGCAATATACAAGTTAAAAAAGTAGATATTAAAAGTATGTGGATATCAGATCATGCCCCACTATTGGCAGAATTGGAAATAGGTCAGGAACGTAATCAAAGAATTTGGAGATATAATGCAGTTGTAACTGCTAGGGAACAAGATAAAGAGAAATTGCAAACAGAGTTATCTGAATATTTTAGAATTAATGATGTGGGTGGTATTAAACAATCAATTGTGTGGGATGCATGTAAGGCTTTCATGAGGGGACAATGTATATGTATGGAAGCAGATATTAGGAAGAGGTGGGGTAGAGAGAGGGAAAGGAAGATAAGGGAAATAGATTTGATACAAGAGCAGTCAAGATTAACTAAAAGTAGAGCTTGGGATAATTTATTGAAATTGAAAAAGAAACAATTGATGGTGTATGATGAGATCAAATGGAACAAAATGAGAATAATGATGCGACAAAAAATACAGAGCTGGGGGACAAGATCAGTGCAGCAAATGGCGAGATATCTGAAGAAGAGGAAAGAAAAATCATGTATTTTAGCATTGAGGGACACTAGTGGAATGGTTAGATATGGTAATGAGCAGTTAGAGGAGATAATGAGGAAATATTATGAAGATTTGTATAAAGAGGAGCGAGTGAAGATAGGAGTCCTCAAGATTGGGAAAATAGTAAGTGAAGAAGATAAACAAATTTTGAACGCAGAAATCACACAAGCCAAAGCACCGGGCTAAAACAAGCCAAAGCACCGGGCCCGGATGGGTTTACAGGGGAATTTTATAAAACTTATGTGAATGTATTGTTGCCGCATTTGGGGAAACTGTTCAATAATATATTGTTAAATGGTGATATCCCGCAGACATGGAAGCTTTCAGAAATTGTTACCATTCCGAAGATGGGTTGAGATTTAAGAGAGCCTGGGTTTTACCGTCCGATCAGTTTGGCAAATCAGGATTATAAAATAATTATGAAAATATTGGCAAATAGATTAGAAAATATTTTACCAAAAATAATTGAAGAGGATCAATATGGATTCGTGAAGGGAAGGAAAATAAGCGAACCAATTAGAAATGTAATGAATGTGATACACCATGCTACTGCTACTAAAAGGAAATTGGGAATTTTGAAATTAGATGTCTATAAAGCGTTCGATAAAGTCAACCATAGCTATTTATATAAATTATGTAATGAACTAAATATGGGGGGGAAATTTTGTGAAACTATAAAAGAGATTTATAAAGGAAATGAAGCGTATATAAGAGTGAATGGACTAAGAACGCAGAGTATTAAAATATTAAACGGCACCAAGCAGGGATGCCCTTTATCTCCAAAATTATTTGTAATAGCAATAGAGATCTTAGCTAATAAGATAAGACAAGATAACACTTGGGCAGGATATAGAATAGGGGAATTAGAAATGAAAATAAATTTATTTGCAGACGATGCAATTATATTGACCCAGACCCCGATGGAGATGATTAAAGGTATAATAAACATTTTACAAGAGTTTAAACAGGAATCGGGACTGTTGGTTAATATGGAAAAATTAGAGATTATGTGTTTAAATACAGATCCGAGAGAACAGATAGAAATCAGGAAAGAATCAGGGTTGAAATTAGGGCTTAAAAAATAAAATATTTGGGAATTTGGTTATTGAAAAACCCAGTGAAAATTGAAGAGATGAATTATAGATTAATATGGAGGAAAATGTTGAAACAGATGAGGAGCTGGAAAGAGAAAAAGCTAAGGAGACTCTCTAAAATAAGAGCTTTAAAAATGATGATAGCTCACAAAATGATGTACCTATTTCAGGTGCTGTCGGGGGGGGCTATCGGCATGTAAGGTTAAAGAGTAGGACAAAAAACTAAATTATTGGATTGAAGAAGATAAGAGACCAAGAATAAGGAAAAAGTGGTTAATTGCGAATGAAAAAGAGGGGGGATGGGGAGTTCCATGTTTGGAGCTGTATAGGGAAGCTTTTCAAATGGAAAGGTTAATGGAGTTGCAATTATGTGAAAATAAATGGGTGAAATTGGAAAAACAGATAAACGGGATGAAGAATAGAGAATTAATCTTTAGAAAGTGGAACAGGAGCGACTTAGGTAAATTAATAGACCCAATGAAAGGGACTATGGAAATTTGGAAAAAATGGCAGGGGAAAATAGGATTATATAAATCTAAACTGTCATCACTTTATGTAATAAATAGAGAAAATGAAACGAATTTAAATAGGGTTATAGGAGAGTTGAAGGGAAGAGGGATAACTAAGATAGAACAATTAGATGAGAAGGATGGCAGGCCAAGTAGAAATTGTATAGAATGGTGGTTAGGTAAGGGAAGGTGGCTACAAATAAATGCAATATGTAAATATCTTAATGAAAGGGAGAATAAAGAAGTACTATGGAGGGAGGAGACAGGGTTAGAGAAAATAATAAGAGAAAAAAGTGAGGGGATAAAGGCGCAAGCAACCAATATATATAAATTGCTAGTGCAGTCAGAAGGGGATACGATTGATGGATTGACTAAATGGTGGCAAAATGAGATACAAGTAGAGGTACAAGAGATGGAAAATATAGTAGAAAATATAAGGAAAATTAAAAATACAAGAATCAGGGAAATGAGAAGGAAAATATTACACAAGTGGTATTTTACTCCCGTTCAATTCGCACACTTTCAGCAGAATGTCAAGGGGAATTGTTGGCATGGGTGTCAAGACAAAGGAGTGTTTATGCATATGTTTTGGGAATGCCCGATAGTGCAGGAATTTTGGCAAAAATTAGAGGATATCAATAGAATGCTAAATATACAATGGACAATCACTAAGGAAATGGCAGTACTAGTAAAAAGCAATGCAATGGGAGAATTTAGAGAAATAAAAAAAGCAGCAATAGAAAGCGCTCAGGCAGTAATAGTTTTGGGTTGGAAGGATGCGACAAAATGGACAATGCAAAATTGGTATAGGTACACGGTGGACCATATTCAATTTGAAATTATGGAAAAAAGAATAAATTCGGATAATGAAACTGAGTTGGGACAGCTGATGGGACAGTGGGACAAGGTAAGATGATATATGACGAGAAGAATCCGAGACCAAGCTACAAGAAATAAATTGGAATCACTCTATATTATGTAAACAGATATATTGCTCTTGGGTTAAGTGGACTATACAAGAAACACCTCCAATTTGGTGGTGGGGAATGTGTGTGTCGGGGTGGTGGGCACAATTCACTATGCACTGTTTTATGTTGTGTGATAAAAATTGTTAAAAATCAATAAAAATATTTTTTTTAAAAAACACAATATAACTATTTGTTTGTTTAGGTATTGTACCTACGTCTTATAACACAAAAAACAAAACATAACACAACATAACCCCCCAACCCTTTGAACTGTTATCCTCACAGTTATTTCTTTGTGTAATTATATGGCTTATAACATCAGCGGTTTTTATGCATTCATTCTATAATTCCAGTAAAACTAAGGTCATGTTATTGTTATCATAGTCTTGTGGATAAAGTTAATTCTGGGAACATCAGTTTTTATTTACAGCTATTATCTCTTCTCTTATCCACCTAGGTATAAAATTTATCCCAAATTTCATAATATTTTGATTCTTCCTTATTTTTGAGCTTTTGAGTCAATTTGTCCATCTCTGCACAGTCATAGATCTTTTTAATCACTTCTCTCTTTTCTTTTTTCCAGTTTTGTGCTATGATTATTCTAATTGCTGTAATAATGTGCGGAATCAAGTAATAGTAGTCTTTTTTGATTTTCAGATCTATTATGCCTAGAAGAAAAGTTTCTGATTTTAGTATATATTTTATTTTACTCATTTTGAAAATCCATAAATTTATTTCTTCTATATTTTCTTTATTTTGGGGCATGTCTACCACATGCGGAAAAACATTCTGTTTTTATTTCTACACCTCCAACAGTTTGGTTTTAGATTTGGGTATATTTCTACCTGGTGCAAGATGCCATCTGTAAAACATTTTTTGGATATTCTCTTTGTACGATACTAATTTTGTCATTTTATAGTTTTTCCATACTGAATCCCATTGTTCTAAATATATGGTGTGTCCCAAATCTTTTGCCCAACTGACCATGTTTCCCTTGTCCTAATATTAATTTGTCTAGTATTGAGTCTTTTTCTTGAATTCCATTAGTTTTCTTATCTTTCTGCCATTTCGTCTGAATTTGATTGTATGGCCACCACTCAATAATAATATTTTGTTCTTCCAATTGTTGTCTTGATTGATTTGATTATGATTTATTAGACTTGTATGCCGCCCCTCTCTGGAGACTTGGGGCGGCTTACAACAGTGATAAAAACAGTACATGATGACAAATCTAATAATTAAAATCTAAAAATAATGATAGTACTTTTAAAAGTCTAAAAACAAGGAACCCCAATATATAAAAACATACATACAATCCTATTATACACAAATACTACATAGGCAGGGGGAGATGTCTCAGTTCCCCCACACTTGATGACAGAGGTGGGCTTTGAGGAGTTTACGAAAGGCAAGGAGGGTGGGGGCAGTCCTAATCTCTGGAAAGAGCTGATTCCAGAGGGTCGGAGCCACCACAGAGAAGGCTCTTCCCCTGGGTCCCGCCAGACAGCATTGTTTAGTCAATGGGACCTGGAGAAGACCAACTCTGTGGGACCTAACCAGTCGCTGGGATTCATGCAGCAGAAGGTGG
This sequence comes from Erythrolamprus reginae, assembly GCF_031021105.1. NCBI lineage: Eukaryota > Metazoa > Chordata > Lepidosauria > Squamata > Dipsadidae > Erythrolamprus > Erythrolamprus reginae. The sequence goes on along the minus strand of NC_091956.1, from coordinate 38,575,130 downwards.
TCTCGCAGGTATCCTGGTCTGGTGCCATGAAGGGCTTTATAGGTGATGACCAACACTTTGAATTGTGACCGGAAACTGATCGACAACCAATGCAGACTGGAGTGTTGGAGTAATATGGGCATATTTGGGAAAGCCCATAATTGCTCTCGCAGCTGCATTCTGCATGATCTGAAGTTTCCGAATACTCTTCAAAGATAGCCCCATGTAGAGAGCATTACAGTAGTCGAACCTCAAGGTTATGAGGGCATGACTGACTGTGAGCAGTGACTCCCGGTCCAAATAGGGCTGCAACTGGTGCACCAGGCGAACCTGGGCAAACGCCCCCCTTGCCACAGCTGAAAGATGTTTCTCTAATGTGAGCTGTGGATCGAGGAGGATGCCCAGGTTGCGGACCCTCTCTGAAGGGGTCAGTAATCACCCCCAGGGTGATGGATGGACAGATGGAATTGTCTTTGGGAGGCAAAACCCACAGCCACTCCGTCTTATCAGGGTTCAGTTTGAGTCTGTTGACACCTATCCAGGCCCCAACAGCCTCCAGACACCGGCACATCACTTCCACTGCTTCGTTGACTGGACATGGGATGGAGATATAAAGCTGGGTATCGTCAGCATACTGATGATACCTCATCCCATGCCCTTGGATAATCTCACCCAGCGGTTTCATGTAGATATTAAATAGTAGGGGGGAGAGGATCGACCCCTGAGGTACCCCACAAGGGAGAGGCCTTGGGGTCAATCTCTGACACCCCACTAACACCGACTGCGACCGACCGGAGAGGTAGGAGGAGAACCACTGAAGAACAGTGCCTCCCACTCCCAACCCCTCCAGCTGGTGCAGAAGGATACCATGGTCGATGGTATTGAAAGCCGCTGAGAGGTCAAGGAGCCGCTGAGAGGTCAAGCCTCTGTCCCAGGCCCGCCAGATATCATCCATCAACGCAACCAAAGCAGTTTCCGTGCTGTAACTGGGTCTTGGTTTAATATTGCCTCTCTCATCTAATATCTGGCTGTAGTTCACCATTTTTTTAACTGAAGAGTGTTTGGGTGTGTGAGTGCCTCCATACTGGAGTACCATCTTGGTATTTTTATGTAGTGTTCTTTCTTAATTTTTGCTCAGATCGCCAGTAATGAATCTCTCATTATATGTTTTTTGAAATATGTTGGTGTTTTATTTTGTTCATTCCACAAGAATCCGTGCCATCCTTGTAGAATGTCATGTCCCTCCAATGCGGTTCCGGTTCGAGCGGTGGGGAGATGGTGGGTCCGCCGCTCCCTTGAACAACGGGGTATCGTCGGAAAATGTTGGTCCAGGATGGAGGGTTGTCTGTTGTCGCTGTTGCTGCTGCATCCCCGACTGTATCCCCAACTGCAGAGCTCTGAGGCTGGGGTCAGAGGCGCGTGAGTGTCTGCGGAGCGACCAGCTGGGACGCGGAACCAGCTGGGACGCGGAAGATGGCGGCGGCGGCGCGCGCAGAGTCTTTGACATCGGAGGGAAGAGAGCAGCCGAGAAGATACAGAGCGACTGTCAGGCTGAGCCCCCCGACTCGGCCCGACAGATGGGAGCAGACCGCACCGAGATGGTGGGGGCCGGAGGGTGCTGTAGTCACCGGAAAAGACCACAGCGTCGAGAGGTGGCTGATTGGGACGCGGGAGATGGCGGCGGTGCCTTGCGTAAAAAATTAAGAAACAGCGGAGAAGGAGGAAAGGAGGAAAGTGGATGGTGTTGAAAGAACGTGTTGAAAGAATGTGGAACGTGGAGTGTGGGGGCACTGATAAACCGACACCCCCCCCCCCGACCTGGTGAGTGAGAGTGACCAGCGTCGAGGCAGAGAGAGAGCAGGGGAAATGGAGGTGACGAAGAGCGACCTGTTCCAGTGGAGGATAATTGCTGGCGGGGTATATTTGGAATAACAACCCCCCTGCCCCCCCCCTTCCTGCATGGCACCAGCAGGTGAGAGCTGCTGGTGCCAAGGGAGGAGTAGGTGGGAAAGACTGTGGAGACGGGCTTGCTGGACGATGAACCATGGAGGAGAGTGAGAAGGATGGGACTGGTTGCCTGGGACTGGTTGACTGGTTGCCTGGGACCAATATGGCCAATTGGCCAGGGACATTGCTTATACTAACTTTGCAAACGACTATCTTGTTTGTCCCTCCCCTCCCCCCCCCCTCCCCCCCCTGGTTTCTATGCACGTCTATGCACTTTACAGAAGATCCATGCCCCCTAGCGGACCGGCTGGAAAAAACAACAGCAGCTTTTTAAGACTTTTTAAAGATCTAAGTTATATTGAAGACCTATAAAGACACTACACCTGGGCCGATTGATTAACCGACGATTAGCTAATAATTAATATTAAGAACTGATTTATACCATTTTTTAACATTTTATACTATTTTATCAATTATTAATCTTGTGAACTTTTTATTCTATTTATATGTATTATACTGTGCTATATTCTATCAGCATTTTTATCTATTATTAATTTAATCCTCTTTTAATATTGGGGGGGGTTTCTAATTAATGGATGACTGGAGTAGATTCAATGTTGTATATGGAATGAATGAGTATGAGTGTGATGGTTGGGGTGGGTGGGAATATGGTATGGATGGGATGAGTGACAGTAGTATGAGTGACAGAATTGGCCCACCTGACGCTCGGGAGGCAGGGGAGGAAGGGGCATTGATCTCTGGGGTGGCAGAGGGCCGGAATATCCCTGTGTTGCTGGGGAGAGGCAGATATGGCGGGGGTCACAGAGTTAGCCGTTCCAGGGGAACGAGAGACCGTTGCTTAATAACGGTCCCTTGTTCCAACTCTGTGAGCCCAATCTTGGGTACTGGTGATGAGTGTAACTCTGGCCCTGGACTCAGGTTGCTGCTCCTTAATGCCAGGTCGGTGGTAAATAAAGCTCTCCTCATCCGGGATTTGATCCTGGATGAGGAGGCCGACCTGGCATGTATCACTGAAACCTGGCTGGGCCCGGAGGGAGGTGTTCCTCTCTCTGAAATTTGCCCAGCTGGGTTTCAGATATGGCATCAACCTCGACCCCAGGGAAGGGGGGGAGGAGTGGCTATTATAGCCAGGGAGAGCATTTGCCTACGTGGACTCATTGCTCCGGAAATTGCGGGTTGCGAGTCACTCTTGATGAGGTTGGACTTAGGGGTTCAGGTGGGCTTATTTCTCACGTACCTGCCTCCCAGCTGCATGTCAAAAGCCCTGCCTGTGCTACTCGAGGAGGTAGCCGGGTTGGCGGTGGAGTTCCCCAGACTTATTGTCTTGGGGGACTTCAACCTGCCGTCACTCGGCGAAACCTCGGGGTTGGCACAGGAGTTCATGGCCACCATGACAGCCATGGACCTGACTCAAGTAGTACGGGGTCCAACTCATGAGGGGGGGGCACGCACCTGACATGGTATTCCTTTCCGAGCAACTGAGCAATGGTCTGAGACTAAGGGGCTTAGAAGCAGTGCCTTTGTCATGGTCAGACCATTTTCTACTACGGCTTGACTTCCTGGCTCCAATCCTTCCCCGCAGGGAGGCGGAACCAATGAAGATGTTCCGCCCCAGACGCCTAATGGATCCAGAGGGTTTCCAGACGGCGCTTGGGGTTATTCCAGAGGCACTCATCCACAGTTCGGCAGAGTCTCTTGCGGAGGCCTGGAATACGGCTGCTGCGGAGGCTCTTGACCGGATTGCGCCTTTGCGACCTCTCCGTGGCGCTAGACCCCGTAGAGCTCCATGGTTCAACGAGGAGCTCCGGGAGTTGAAACGCCAAAAGAGACGTCTAGAGAAGCGATGGAGGAAGAGTAGGTCTGAATCTGATCGAACACTTGTAAGAGCTTTTATTAAGACTTACAAAGTGGCGCTCAAGGCGGCAAGATGCGCGTACCATGCCGCCTTGATTGCATCAGTGGAATCCCGCCCGGCCGCTCTGTTTAGGGTGACCCGCTCCCTTCTTAACCAGGGGGGAGTTGGGGAGCCCTTGCAGAGTAGTGCCGAGGAGTTTAACACGTTTTTCGCTGATAAAGTCGCTCAGATCCGGGCCGACCTCGACTCCAATTGTAAAACAGAGTCGACTGACAACGAGTCAGTCGAGGTGACTGGGGCACGTACTTGTCCACCTGTCTGGGAAGAGTTTGATCTGGTGACACCTGATGAAGTGGACAAGGCCATTGGAGCTGTGAGTTCCGCCACCTGTTTACTGGATCCGTGTCCCTCCTGGTTGGTCTCGGCCAGCAGGGAGGTGACACGGAGCTGGGCCCAGGAGATTACCAACGCTTCCTTGGGGAGGGGAGTTTTTCCATCACTCTATAAAGAAGCGCTTGTGCGCCCCCTCCTCAAGAAGCCTTCCCTGGACCCAGCAGTACTTAACAACTATCGTCCAGTCTCCAACCTTCCCTTCATGGGGAAGGTTGTCGAGAAGGTGGTGGCACTCCAGCTCCAGCGGTCCTTGGAAGAAGCCGATTATCTAGGTCCCCAGCAGTCGGGCTTCAGGCCCGGTTACAGCACGGAAACTGCTTTGGTCGCGTTGATGGATGATCTCTGGCGGGCCCGGGACAGGGGTTTATCCTCTGTCCTGGTGCTCCTCGATCTCTCAGCGGCTTTCGATACCATCGACCATGGTATCCTTCTGCACCGGTTGGAGGGGTTGGGGGTGAGAGGCACTGTGCTTCAGTGGTTCTCCTCCTACCTCTCTGGCCGGTCGCAGTCGGTGTTAGTGGGGGGTCAGAGGTCGACTCCGAGGTCTCTCCCTTGTGGAGTACCCCAGGGGTCGGTCCTCTCCCCCTTGCTATTTAACATCTACATGAAACCGCTGGGTGAGATCATCCAAGGACATGGGGTGAGGTATCATCAATATGCCGATGATACCCAGCTTTACATCTCCACCCCATGCCCAGTCAACGAAGCGGTGGAAGTGATGTGCCGGTGCCTGGAGGCTGTTGGGGCCTGGATGGGTGTCAACAGACTCAAGCTCAACCCGGATAAGACGGAGTGGCTGTGGGTTTTGCCTCCCAAGGACAATCCCATCTGTCCGTCCATTACCCTGGGGGGGGGAATCATTGACCCCCTCAGAGAGGGTCCGCAACTTGGGCGTCCTCCTCGATCCACAGCTGACATTAGAGAACCACCTTTCGGCTGTGGCGAGGGGGGCGTTTGCCCAGGTTCGCCTGGTGCACCAGTTGCGGCCCTATCTGGACCGGGACTCATTACTCACAGTCACTCATGCCCTCATCACCTCGAGGTTCGACTACTGTAATGCTCTCTACATGGGGCTACCTTTGAAAAGTGTTCGGAAACTTCAGATCGTGCAGAATGCAGCTGCGAGAGCAGTCATGGGCTTACCCAGGTATGCCCATGTTTCACCATCACTCCGCAGTCTGCATTGGCTGCCGATCAGTTTCCGGTCACAATTCAAAGTGTTGGTTATGACCTTTAAAGCCCTTCATGGCACTGGACCAGAATATCTCCGAGACCGCCTTCTGCCGCACGAATCCCAGCGACCGATTCGGTCCCACAGAGTGGGCCTCCTCCGGGTCCCGTCAACTAAACAATGCCGGTTGGCGGGCCCCAGGGGGAGAGCCTTCTCTGTGGCGGCACCGGCCCTCTGGAACCAACTCCCCCCGGAGATCAGAACTGCCCCTACTCTTCCTGCCTTCCGTAAACTCCTCAAAACCCACCTTTGCCGTCAGGCATGGGGAAACTAAATATCTCCCCCTGGGCACGTTGAAGTTATATATGGTATGCCTGTATGTGTGTATGTTAGTATTGGGGATTCTCTTAAACTTATAATATTTTAATTAATTGGATTGTATTGGATTGTTTTTCACTTGTTGTGAGCCGCCCCGAGTCTTCGGAGAGGGGCGGCATACAAATCCAAATAATAATAATAATAATAATAATAACAGTCTTTGGTTTTTTATCTTTATCCAATCTTTAGTCCAGAGTAACACTGTTGTTTGGTAATAGATTTCAAAGTCTGGCAGTCCAAATCCACCTTGTCTTATCTTGTAGCATTTCAGCTTTACTCTTGGCTTTTTGCCTCCCCATATAAATTTGGAGATTATACTATGCAATTTTGTGAAAAAGGTTTTGTTTAACTTTATTGGTACTGTTTGGAATAGGTATAGAAACTTTGGTAGGATAGACATTTTAATTGTGGAGTTTCTCCCTGTTAAAGAGATTTGTAATTTGTTCCATCTAATCAGCTGTTCTTCTGTTTTTTTAATTAGTGTGTCATAATTATCTTCTTTAATTGTATTACATCTCTTTGTTAATGTTATCCCTAGATATTTCACTTTTTTAACAGTTTTTAATCCTAAAAGCTTTTCTAATTCTTGGTCCTGTTCGGGTTTCATATTTTTAGTTATAATTCTAGTTTTCTGCTTATTGATTTTTAGGCCTGCCACCTCTCCATATTCTTATATCTCCTCCACTACATAATTCCCTGCTTCCAACGGATTATCTATTATAAAAACTAAATCGTCAGAGTATGCCTGGACTTTGAATTCTTGCCTTCTAATCTTCAGACCTGTAATCTTTGGATTCATCCTTCTTCGGTTTAGCATTGTTTCGACAGAAAGAATATATAATAATGGGAATAGCGGACACCCTTGGCGTACCCCTTTCCAAATTTGGAATGGTTCTGTTAATTCTCCATTAATCATAATTTTTGCATACTGTGTGTGATATAGTTTGTATCATCTGAATAAACTTAAAGCCAAATTTCATTTGCTTTAATAATTCAAATATAAATCCCCACCTCAAATTATCAAATGCTTTCTGCATGTCTAAGAACATAAGGGCCAGATTTTTCTCGGAATGTGCTTCATAAAATTCTAATACATCCAATATTGTCCTTGTGTTATTTCTTATGTACCTTCCTGGCAGAAATCCATTCTGATCTGTATATATCCATTTATTTAGAATTGGTTTCATTCTATTCGCCATGTTTGACATAAAAATCTCATAATCTACGTTAAGTAACAATATTGGTCTGTAGTTTTTTATATTGTTTTCCTGACACATCTTTCGGTATTAGGCTTATTAACGCTTCTGACCAAGATTTCGGCACTACTCCCCATTCTAATATTCACTGAATATGGCTAGTAATATTTTCGCTAATGGTTCTCTTAATTCCTTGTATAGTTTATTTGGTATGCCATCAGGGCCTGGGGATTTATTATTTTTTTATTTCAATATTGCATTTTCTAGTTATATTGGGGTTATTTTCTTATTTAATGATGTTTTATCTGATTCTGATATATCTCCTAATTCTATTTTGTTTAGATAAGTTTTCAGTTGCTCTTCTTTTATCTCCTCCTTTTGGTATAGTTCTGTAAAGTATTTAACCGCAATTTTCCTTTTTTGCCTCTATTGTGTATTGACTATCTCCATTTTCATCTTCTAATCTTTGTATGTATCATTCTTCTTCTTTTTTTAATTTGTATGCCAACCACCTACCAGTTTTGTTCACATTTTCAAAATAATTTTGTTTGGCGGCCCTGATTTTACCAGCAATCTCATCCTGTATCAGTAGATTGATATTATGTTTTAATTTATCCCTCTCTTCTCTTAGTACCTCATTTTGTAAATCTTTTCGCATTTCTGTATCTAAGTTTTGTATTTTGTTTTGATATTCTTTCAGTTTTCTTTGCTTTGGCTGAATATGCTATTGTTAGCTCCCTTATGTATGCTTTCGTGGTGTCCCAAATGTTCTGTATTGTTGTGTCATTGTTCCAATTGTCCTGAAAAACAATTGAGTTCTTGTTTCATATAATTAATAAAATTTTGTTCTTTAATCAGTGTTTGGTTTAATGTCCATCTATAATATTCTCTCTTTGGCTCCTTTATCTTTATTATTATTGAGTGGTGGTCAGCCCATATATTTGGTCCTATTTCCACTTCTTCAGTAATGTTCCCAATTTCTTTACCTGCCCATATCATATCAATCCTTGACCATGATTTCTGGGGTGGTGAGTAGAAGGTGTATTCTAAATTTTTATGTGTCTTTCCCTCCATAAGTCTGTGAGTCTATATTCTCTCACCATCTCCAGGAATTCAAATGGCAAGGTTTTCCTCTCTCTATTTTTCTTTTTTGGTTGTTTTGTAATCTTTTTGGATGTTATGTATAGCGTTAAAGTCACCAATGTTCTCCCTCCTGTCTGTCTTACCTGTTCTAGTTTTTTATAAAATTCTCTCTGGTTTGAATTTGTGGCATATATTACTAAAAATTAAAAAAACAACAACTGAGACTTATGGATCAACAAATATGGAATAATATGAGATTGATTGTAAAGCAGAAAATTTTGGGATGGGGCAATAAATCAATGAAACAAATGGCAAATTATTTTAAAAAAAGAAAAGAAAAATCTTGTATAGTTGCTTTAAGGGACAAAAAAGGTGTTACAAAACGTAGTAATGATGAATTGCAAAAAATAATGAAAGAGTTTTATGAAGAGTTATATAAAAAATATCATATTATTTTGCAAAAGATAGAGACTAAGGAGAAACTAACTGATGAAGATAAACAAATGTTAAACGGGACAATAACAAATGATGAAATTATTAGAGTTGTTAATGGACTGAAACCTGCCAAAGCTCCAGGCCCAGACGGACTTACGGGGGAATATTATAAGACTTTTGGGACTCAATTATTACCTCATTTGGGGAAACTATTTAATAACATACTTCAAACCTTCAATATTCCACAGTCATGGAAGACATCCGAGATCATCACTATTCCAAAACCAGATCGTGATTTGTTAGATCCGGGATCCTATCGCCCCATCAGTTTATTAAACCAGGACTATAAAATATTTATGAAAATTATAGCAAATAGGATAGAGAGTATCTTACCAAAAATAATTGGTGAAGACCAATATGGATTTGTTAAAGGAAGAAAGATTCACGAACCAATTAGAAATGTTAATGTGTTACACCATGCTACCACTACCAAAAAGAAATTATGTGTTCTGAAGTTAGATGTGTACAAAGCATTCGACAAAGTTAATCATAATTACCTGTTTCAACTTTGTAAGGAATTAAATATGGGAGAAAATTTCTGTCAAATTATAAAAGAAATTTATAAGGATAATATGGCCTATATTAGGGTAAATGGAAATAGAACAGAGAAAATTAATATCCAAAATGGAACTAAGCAGGGGTGTCCACTTTCCCCCATCTTGTTTGCAATGGCAATTGAGGTTCTAGCAAATAAAATTAGAGATGATAGGGATTGGAAGGGTTACCGAATTGGGAAACTCGAATTGAAATTAAATCTCTTTGCAGATGATGCCATAATACTGTCTGAAACCCCCATTGAAATGATGCGAAAATTAATGGTGGTACTTCAGGAATTTAAAGACCAATCAGGTCTCTCAATTAATATTGAGAAATCAGAAATATTCTGTTTGAATATAGGTCCCAAAGAGCAAATCGAGATACGAAAAAACTCAGGATTGAAATTAGGATGTAAAAAAATGAAATACTTAGGAATTTGGTTATTTAAAAACCCAAATAAAATTGCTGAGGCAAATTATAACTTAATATGGAAAAAATGCAAAAGCAAATTAAAAAGTGGAAAGATAAAAGTTTGAGAAAAATGGCCAAAGTAAGAGCTCTTAAAATGATGATTATTCCAAAAATCATGTACTTATTCCAAGTTTTACCAGGCACCTTCCCAGGAGTTAAATTAAGGGAATGGGACACTAAAATGAACTATTGGATTGAAGGAAATAAAAAACATAGAACAAGGAAACGATGGCTGATTGCCAGAGAAAAAGATGGAGGATGGGGGTACCCAAATTTAGAATTATATAGAGAGGCATTTCAAATAGAAAGATTAATGGAATTACAATTACTGACAGAAAAGAAGTGGGTGAAACTTGAAAAGGAGATTAACAATGTTAAAAACAAAGAGATCTTATTTAAAAAATGGAGTAAAATAGAAATCAATAGATTAGCCGATCCTTTGAAAGCAGCTGTAGATATTTGGTCAAAATGGCAAGGGAAATTAGCAAATAGGAACTCAAAATTATCAACCTTCCATGTTTTGAACATAAATAATGACATTAACCTAGATAGAGTTATAAAGGAATTAAACGATAAAGGCATAATGAGAATAGAACAATTATATGAAACAGATGGAAGAGTTAACAGAACTCGCCTCGAATGGTGGTTGGGCCAACAAAAATGGTTGCAGATTAATGCAATATGCAAATATTTGAATAAAACGGAGATTAAATAAGCATTTTTAAGAGAAGAAAACTGTCTAGAGAAAATACTGAAAGAAAAGAGTAATGATTCAAAAGGACAGGCTAGTAAGATTTATAGTATGTTATTACAAGTTGAAGAGGAAGTGATTAAAGGCCTAACAAGATACTGGCAAAATGAATTACAGATCAATGAAAACGAGATGGAAGAAGTAGTAGAAAATATATATAAGATAAAGAACACAAGAATTAGAGAAATGAGAAGGAAAATTTTACACAAATGGTACTAGCACACTTCCAGAGGAAAGGAAAAGGAAATTGCTGGCATGGTTGCCAAATAAAAGGAGTTGTTATGCATATGCTCTGGGAATGTGCTGAAGTTCAAAAATTTTGGAAGGAAGTACAGAATGAAATTAACAATATGTTAAACATTAATTGGGTAATCACGAAAGAATTAGCAACACTAGTTAAACATGGGGAATTACGAGAATTTAGAGAAATCAAAACAGCAGCCTTGGAAAGTGCACAAGCAGTAGTGGTATTAGGGTGGAAGGACAGCAATAAATGGACAATCCAAAATTGGTACTGGTACATGGTGGACCACATTCACTTTGAAATTACGGAATCAAGATTAATTAACTGTGATGAAAATAAATTGGAGAAGCTGATGGCACGATGGAATAAGGTGAAAGATTATATTTTACGTAGAATATATGACGACAATGTGAAAAATAAACTTCAATCACTCTTTGTAAACCGGAGCCAAGGAAGAAATTGAAATTTACTGTAAATAACTGAACCCCCTAATGGTGGAGGGATTATTGGTGTTGGGCACTTTTTCTTTAAGCTTTTTTTTTTGTGTTTGTTTGTTTGTTTGTTGTGAAAAAATTTAATAAAAAAACTTATTTTTTAAAAAAAAGATGTAGAGAATGAAAAGAGTAGGACCTAGTACGCTACCCTGGGGAACACCACTTTTGACAGGGACGGGGGTGGAAATGGCGCTTCCAATTTTGACAACTTGTTGCCTGTTTGACAGGAATGCAGTAATCCAGCTGTGGAGGAATCCTGAGATGCCATAGGATTTGAGTTTTAGGAGTAGTTTGTCGTGGACCACTGAGTCTAAGACTTTGCAAAAGTCAATATAAATTGCATCAATGGATTTTCCTTGATCTAGGTGGGTAGTCCAAATGTTTTTGCAGTGAAGTAGTTGTAGGTTGCAGGATAATTTCTTTCTGAATCCAAATTGCTTGTTAGAGTAGGTTATTAGATTCTAAGTAAAGGGTGATTGATTGATTTATAATTGATTCCATGATTGATCAAAATGAGACATGAGTGCGAGGAATTTGAAAGTTATGCAAGTAGTGATAAGGCACAAGTAATCGCAGTTAGGAGTAGAATCATTACACTACACATTTATAACCAATAATACTGCATCTAGTGACATATGGAACACCTCAACCTCTTGGTTGCCAGACTTATTTGTAGGAATCCTTGTTTTCTATATCTTTCTATATTTCCTATATTATGTTGTTAATAAAGACTTTTGCTTTTATTCTCTTGGTCTGGGGAATTTTTCTAACAGAAATTTCATATAAGAATAGTATTCCAGTGATAAGAAGTAAAGGAGCACAAATGTCCCTAAAGAAAAAAAGACATAGGCTGCTGATTGGTAATTCACTACTCAAAGAAACAGTCATCAATTTGTACACCTGACAATATCTTAAGAGATGTGAGCTGTCTCCCAAGTGCAAAGATGTGACAGAGAGTCTTACTAAAATAATCAAGTCAACTGATGTTATCCCTTTCTACATTTTCATATCAGGATGAATCATACAACTAAGAGCCTAGATCAATTTCAAGGGACTATGAACAACTAATCAGAAAAGCAAAGTATCTGGGTGCCCAGATTGTGTTCTCATCTGTACTCAGGAAGAAAGATGAACAACCAACCCATGAGGGAAGAACCGTTGCACTTACCTGAACGGTCTTCTCGCTGCACTGCAAGGAGAGTCCAACATGGGTTATTCTTCAGCCTTATTGGAAGGGACTGAGTTAAAAATTAGCATAAATAACTGATCCAACCCCCTTGCTGCCCTTCCTGGGTCAGTCTTATAATAAAACGAAGTCACAGTGACAGTAAACCAAGAACTTTTATTAACCAATTCAACTGAATTTAAACCAAAGCAATCAAGTAACCCTGTGTACCTGGGCCTAACAGCCGGGTGGGTTTGGACTCTCCTTGCAGTGCAGCGAGAAGACCGTTCAGGTAAGTGCAACGGTTCTTCTCCACTTGCACTGCTACGGAGAGTCCAACATGGGATATACCCAAGCTTAACTAATTAGGGAGGGAGAAAGCTGGACCAGGGGCGCAGTATCTTTGCACACTCTCTGCAGTACTCTGCGTCCAAAGGCCGCTTCAGCTGAAGCGTAAGAGTCCAAATGGTAATGTCCAGGTTGCTGCACGGCAAATGTCCTCGATCGGTGCCTGAGTCGCCCAGGCCGCTGACATGGCCGCACTCCTTGTCGAGTGGGCTGTGATGCCTCTCAGTACTGGTGTGGAGCCTGACTTATACGCCGTGAGGATACAGGAACGGATCCAACAGCTAATGGTTTTTGATGATGCTCTATTTCCCATGGATGCTGGAAAATATGAAACAAATAGTGATTTGTTTTTCGGAAGTACCTTCCGTTTTTCAGAAGGTACTTGTTCGTCTTCTGTAAATTTTGATGGCACGTCTTACGTCCAGTTTGTGCCACTTTAATTGTAGTGGGTGTGACCCATGAGTACAAAAGTCTGGCAGGATAATGTCTTGTGATCTATGAAAGAGGGTGTTTATCTTTGGGAGGAAGGAAGGATCTAGCCGCAAGACCACTCTGTTTGTATGGAAGATGCATAAGTCTGGTCTGACTGATAGTGCTGACAGTTTGGAGACCCTTCTTGCTGACGTGATTGCCGTTAGGAATGCTGTCTTCAGTGATAGCAGGCATAGCGATATCTCGTGTAGAGGTTCAAAGGGGGGTTCCGCTAGAGCCTGTAACACCAGCAGAAAGTCCCATGTTGGGAAGCGATGTACTGGTGGAGGTCTGATGTTTGCTGCTCCTCGAATGAAATCCCGAATCCATGGATGTTGTGAGATCGGGTGGGAGAAGTCCACTTTGAGAATAGTGGCTATCGCTGCCACCTGTCTGCGTAGGGTGTTGGGTGCCAATCCCTTGTCCAAGCCTGCTTGTAAAAATTCCAGAATTTGGATCACGGAGGGTGACTATGGATCCTGATTGTGAGCTGTGCAGAAGGTGCAGTATGCTCTCCAGGTCGCTTGGTAAATTCGAGTCGTGGATGGACGACGGGATGCTTGGATGGTATTGATTACTCTATCTGGCATCAGTTCCCTCCTTAATCTCTCCCCCTCAAGTGCCACACGGCAAGACTCCACCATTGGGGTTCCGGGTGGTACACTGACCCCTGTATCAGGGCCACTCTGCGATGTGGGATTCGCCAAGGGGGAGAAATGGACAGGTCCATCAAGTCTGCGAACCACAGGCGCCTGGGCCAATATGGGGCTACCAAGAGTATTTCAGCTTGCTCTTGCAGTAGTTTGTGTATTACTCTTGGAATCAGGCACACTGGGAGGCATAAAGTAGGCCCTAGTGCATTGATCTGTTCCGCTCCTGGTGTTGGGAAGTGGGAGAAGAACCTGGGTAACTGATTGTTCTGATGGGTGGCGAATAGATCCACCTTCGGTCTCCCGAATTTGTGAATGATCTCCTGGAACAGGTTTGCCTCCAAGCTCCATTCCGCCGGGTCAATGGTTGTCCGGCTGAGCCAGTCTGCTTGGATGTTTGAAGTGCCTGATATGTGCTCTGCTCTCAGGGATGTCAGATGTTGTTCTGCCCATTTGAATAGGGAATGTGACTCCATCATGAGGCGGCCTGATCTCGTGCCCCCTTGATGGTTGATGTGAGCTCTTGTTGCCACATTGTCTGTGAGGATTGTCTGCCCCCTCACCTGCAACGCGAAATGCCTGAGTGCCAGGTGCACCGCCCTGAGTTCTAGGTAATTGATGTTCAGAAATGTGAGTTCCTCTGGGCTCCACCATCCTTGGGCTACTCCCGCACTGGAGTGAGCGCCCCAACCCGAGAGGCTCGCGTCCATTGTTATGGTTATCTCCTGTTGTAACAGGAATGGTGACCCCTGTAGGAGAGCTGATGACTTCCAACATGGAAACGATCGGCGCACTTCTGATGAGATTGATACCCGTCTTGAGGAGTGACTGGTCCGGTTCCTTTGGAAGGGAATAAGGAACCACTGTAGGGGCCTGGCATGGAGTCTGGCCCAAGGTACAATGTCTATGCAAGATATGAACATTCCCAGTAACTGGGATAGGAAGGCTAGCATTACTGTTCGTGTGCGCTGTAACTCTGCTACCAAGGCCCGGACTTTGTTCTGGCGGTCTGGTGACAAGAAAACCTTGCCTGTCATGGTGTCTATATTGGTGTCCAGGTGTGGTAGGTACCTGGTTGGGGTCAGATGGCTCTTCTGATAGTTGACTGAAAAGCCGAGAGTCTCTAATGTCCTTATGGCTTCTGCTAGGTCGTGTAGTGCCTGGCAGGGGCTGCTGGATAGTATAATGATGTCGTCCAAGTACGCCATGAGGCGTAATGGACGGGTTCTGAGGTCTGCTGTGAGTATGTCCAGTAGCTTTGTGAAAGTTCGGGAAGCTGATGACAGACCGAAGGGCACGGCTCTGTATTGGAAGTGTTGGTTTTTGAAACAAAAGTGAAGGTACTTCCTGTAATTCGGATGAACCGGGACATGCAGGTATGCCTCTTTGAGGTCTATTGACATCAGCCAGTCTCGCTGATGTATTGCTGCTAGAATTGTCCTTAATGAATGCATTTTGAATCTGCGGTATCTCACATATATGTTTCATTGTTTCAGATTGAGTATGAGACGACAACCTCCCGAGGCCTTGGGTACTATGAATACTATGGAATAGTATCCCTGTCTCTCTTGATGTGCAGGGACCCTCTCGATGGCACCAATCTCTAGTAGGTGGTAAATCTCTTGGTGGAGGAGGTTGCGCTTGTGGCTGTTGAGAAGAACTGGACACTGCAGGAATCTGTTTGGAGGCTTTTGGATGAAGTCTATGCTGAGACCCTGAGCTATTGTATTGAGTGCCCAAGTGTCTGAGGAGATAGACTCCCAGGAGGCGGTGAAGTGCTGTAGCCGTCCTCCTATGGGGAAGGAAACTGTGGAGTCATTTATTCCTGCGATAGCCGCCCCTGTTGGAGTCTCTGAAGGCCTTCCTTGGTTGTTGGAATTGTCTATTCCTATCTCCAAAGTTACTCCTGTCAGTTCTGTAGGAGGGGTGGGAGTAGGACCCCTGGGTGTACGACCTTCCAACCTGGGGTGCAGTGGAGGAAGTCTCGGCCCGAAAGGGTTGATGTCTGAAGTAGGGAGTAGTGCGCCTGTCTTGACGTCTGTAGGTCCTGGGTAATATTTTCTTCTTATCTTTGTCCTCTAGAGGACCTTGTCAAGAGGCTCTCTGAACAGCTTTGCCCCGTCAAAGGGAGCTGAAGCCAGGCGCCATTTGGATTTGGCATCTGCCTGCCAAGTGCGGAGCCAGAGCAAACGGTGAGATGACTGATTTGCTGCTAGGGCTCGTGAGGAAAAACGTGATGCAGAAAGAGTGGCGTCAGCGGAGAATTCCGCTGCTGCTAATAATTTGTTTAAGTCTTGCCTCAGGCGACAGTCTTCTGGTCCCAGTTTTGTGAGCATCTCTTGAAGCCACAGGACTGAAGCCCTGTTAAAAAATGATGCCGCCGAAGCTGCTTTAAGGGCCCAAGCTGTCATCTGGTGAGATTTCTTGATTAGACTTTCTGCCCTGCGATCCTCTGGTTTTAGGCCATCTGCCATCTCGGATAGAACGAGCGTATTGGACACCAGGGCTGCAATTGGGGCATCGATAGATGGAAATTCCAGCAGGTTCTCCAGTTCCTAACCCTAACCCTAACCCTACGCTCTGAGGCTGTTGGGCCCAGTGCTCCTGCTGGATGTTGCCATGGCCTCTTAATATTGTCCAAAACCAACTGTGGAGCAGGTATAAGATCTGCATCCTTTTGGGGCTCTGTGAGCACCCTGGTGGCAGGTTGAGGGACAGCAGCTGGATCTGTGGACTTCTCTGCTGTGCCCAGTGCCACTGCTAGTTTTGCTTTATTGAGGAGAACACGAAATATGGATGGCCTGAATAGCCCAGCATATGCTGGAGGTTCTGGGGGTGCCCCTTCATCTTCGGATAGGCCATCATCTGGCTCTGAGCCTTGGCCCCTAAATCCCGAATCCTCATGTAATGAATCATGTACAGGAGAGGAGGGGGCTGGAGCTGCCCTTATATTCCTCTGTACCGAGGGAGGGGGGCGCGGTGAAGGAGGGGGGGCAGTAGTTGTTATATACTGTTGCACCCCTGCCGCTATGCCATGCGAATATGCAGAGGCAATCATATCTTGTAAGGCAGGTGGTAAGCGTTGCCAAGTATCTGGGGAGGAGCGGAGCCCAGCTGCTGTTGGGGTAAATGTGGCTGTTGGCAGTGGTTGAGATGCCATGTGCCATGTAGAGGAGGAAGGCATGGGAAAATCAGGCCTTGGTGGGTCTGCCACCTGTGATGGCCCCCCAAACCTATCCGGTGACCAGTCCTTGTCTGTGGCCAACCCCGTACCCTTCGGGAGTCTCGGGGGGGGGGGGTAGCGCTGGTTATTGTCCCTATATTCTGACCTGGAGTTGTCTGAAGACCTGGGGCCTGCCTTTGTGCCTCTAATTGTTCTTCAAGTGCTTTTATGCATCTTTCAGCCTCCTTTAGGGCAGAAGAGGATTGCGAGCTCTTAGATTTAGCCTTGGAGGAGTGTGATTTCTCCTTGGCTTTTATGGTAGGTGGGTCCGCTACCCCTTGTTGAGGAACTTCAGCCATTCTGAATGAATTAAGGTCTCCAACTGATCGCACAGTGCAGGATTCTATTTCTGCTGCGTTTGCGGCAAAATGACCCAGCGAAAATGGCTGTCGCAGTTTGAGCGCTGCCCTTTCCTATGCTTTACAGGATATCTGGGCATTTCCCCCTGCTCTGGGGTGAATTGCGGTGTCAATCACCATCTTAAAAATGGCGGGCAGAAGTTGACTTTCCTGGGGAAGACCCCAAGATGGCGGCCCCCTATGCAGCCTGCCATGTCCATGCCGGCTGAAACCTTTGTTCCTGCTTGCCGGGCTCCTTTTTTTTTTTTTTTGTCGCTCTTTGTGGAGATATGCGATTCCGAAAATCTCCTGGCTGGGTGCTCGCGACCTCCCTCCTTCGTCTTCGGAATGCGGATTTAGGCGGGAATTTTAAAAATCCGGCTGCCTTCTCTGCCGTTTTGATCAGCTCGGCTTCAAAGTCGCCTTGTACTGAGGTATGGCCGCGCAGGCCGGGGACCTCCTTCTGTGGCGACTCCCGGTCCTAGGAGCAGTACCCGCGCAGGGAAGAAGCTCCGACCTGGGAACAACGTTGTAGGCAATACTCCGCAGAGCAGGGGCCCAATCCCGCAGAGGTAAGTTGATCCATGAACCTGAAAAGAAACAAAGAAAGAAATCGTTAGAAAAAAGGATATTTTAATATTTAAACAAACTAGACTACAAGAGTCATAGGAGAAGAAACTCGTGTGTCCCTTCACTATGACTGAGTTTTTTAGACTGACCCAGGAAGGGCAGCAAGGGGGTTGGACCAGTTATTTATGCTAATTTTTAACTCAGTCCCTTCCAATAAGGTTGAAGAATAACCCATGTTGGACTCTCCGTAGCAGTGCAAGTGGAGAATGGAACATTTTAGAAGTCAACCACTGGCTCATAAAATGATGGCATCATAAGAATTTTGGATTTGTAAATCATGTATTACAGTACCTAAATGAAGGGCGTCTAGCAAGAGACAGACTTCATGTTGTGAAGACCAGCAAGAAGGTGTTAGGGAAACAACTGGCTCCCTAACCAAAGGGCTTTAACCCTGCTCTTCTGTTCGGGTCTATTTGACCAGAAACAAAGTTTGAGATCCTATAAAAAATTTTCCCTGCACATCTGAAACTTGAAATTACATGACTTTGTCTCATTTGAGAGGTTCTTTCTATGAGTATTTTTTTTTTGTTGCTTAGTTTTTGCTGGGTGCAATGTATCACTTGTTCTGTTCCCGGGTCTATTTGACCCAGACTTTAAAAATGTTGATTTTAGCTACTGTAAGTGGTTTTTTGAATACCTATTGCATTAGTAAACGTTATATGAACATGCTTGATCATAAACAAATGAAAAATGAAATTAAAAATTAATTTTTATTTTTATTTTTTTCAGAAAAAAAGGTAATTATGCACATTTGACCCAAAGAGTTTTACAGGTCTGAAACTTGTGATTGATTTACTTTTCCTCATTTGAGGGGTTCTTACTATGAGTATGGGGGGGGGGGGTTGTGGGGTTTTTTTGGTTTACCTGATGCTATGTGCTGATTGTTACACTTGTACTGTTCAGGTCAATACTGACTTTTACAGGTCTGAAACGTGATTGATTTACTTTTCCTCATTTGAGGGGTTCTTACTATGAGTGTGTTTTGGGGGGGGTTGGGAGGAGGTTTGGTTTATCTGATGCTATATGCTGGCCATCTGGTCTTCTGGGCTCTGCTGTGCATATGCTGGGGCAGGGCATTTCCACATGCTTCGCTGGGAAAAGTAATTGGGATAGATAGCAGAAGGCACTGGAAGGAGGAATCCAGGAGGAAACTAGCACACACTGGGGAAATAAATTGAGAAGACTGGGGATCCCCTACCCTGTTTTAGTTTTAGCAGGCCTCTCTGAAGCTTCCTAGAACTAAAAACGGGATGTGGGATGGATGCAGCACCCCCCTGCCCATTTTGGAGGTCTGCTAGCACCAAAACAGGCTGGAGGGGTTGCTAGTACATGCACGAGGAATGGGACGAGTAGAGGGGTATCACTTACTCATGCGTAGGGGGCTGCCTGCATGGTAGCATTGCTGTCACGTGAATGCACACTTTTTTGGCACCCGAGGAAGAAAAGGTTAGCCATCCTGGTACATAAAGGGAAATACACTATTGTAGATATTGATGAGGTTGGGCCTATGATTGGAACGCACAACTAGGATATAAATTGTTCAAATGAAACACACTTAAGAGTAGCTGGAATTGCATTACATTTAAGAAATCACTACACTTCTACAGAAATAAGCAATAGAGCTAACTTCTGGATCCTTGTCCAACTTATCTCCTAATTTCTAACTTGAGGCTATTAGATGTGTTAGCAATGCTATATTAAGTCTTCTGGAAGAAGGAAGAAAACAAGAATAGTAAATCACACCAGAAACCTCCAAGACTGGCAGCTTGTTCCAACTCTAGAATTTGCATCTGTGTTACAGAATAAAGGATTAGGGTAAAAGCCCAGACCCTTTTTCTAATGAAACATTCAATGCATCCAAGACAACCATCTGTGCACACATGTAAGGAATATGTCAAAAGAGACAATCGCCTGCCTATTAAATATATTAACCTGTATCACTAACTCTTCAGGCGAGGCTTTGGGAAAATGTAGAATAAAAATATCTGGAAGTTCAGCATCATGAATAATAGAAAGTTCTTACTTTTAAAAACTGCATTAGGGCTGCGTTGCTTGGATCGTTAGGATCAAGTTTTGTTTCAGTCACCCACTTGGCTAATTTCTTCATGTCAGTTAATCCAGATGTGCCAATTGATGCAATAGCATCCACTTTTTTTAAGGAACTGAAATTTTGACATAAGAGTGAAAACAACTGGTTAAAAGTAGTATTCCAAATAATTTATAAAATAATAATAAATGAATAAATAAATGAATAAATGAAAATGAAATAATCTCTATGGTTGGTGTTCCTAGTTATGGACTGTCAATTTTGTATAACATCATTAATTTGCCTTTTCAAATAAAATTTAGAAACAGCTTTACAATCATATAACATCCTTTCACAAGTCTCACTACTGTTGAAAATGTGTACTGTTTAATAAGCTCATGGTAAGTTAATAAACATATTTTATATTTTTAATATTTTTATTCAAGGAAGTATCACTGTGCTTGAAATAATACTAAATACCAGTACAGAGTAGTTCAAGAGACAATAACGTTCAGCTGTCACATGCATACAAAACTTAAAATATAATTCAACCTCTGGCTAAAACAATGGTCTCTAAATATTATTCCAAAAATCAAGCAATCTGATAGACTATTTTTTCTTTCTTCTTAGGAAGGAAAGAGGACTTGTTGAATTGAATTCTGTTGAATTCCCTACCTTGAAAGAGCAGAGTTATTTTCTGAAACTGGTATCCCATTTGCTCCAACTGCCCATGATACACTGCATGACACTTTACCAGAAGTCATTAAAATCATATTATTACTACCATCTGCTTCAAATGAAAATGGAACCCCTGCAAGAAGAGATCAAAAAGACAAGTCCTGCTCAAATATGACAAATCAACCATGGTTTGTATTCTTTTGAACCAATAAAAATATATGATTTGCATAGTTTTTAATGTTTCTGTATTTTTCCTTAGAGGGAGGGAGGGAGGGAGGGAGGGAGGGAGGGACAACATGAGTTTTCAGCCAGTTTTGGAGATCTATCAAAGGTGGTTGTGAGGCTAAACACCTCAAGTTACCTATGAGATGACAGTTAAGTTTATGGACATACGGTATAAGTATTTGGACCACAATCTGTCAAATATGTTAGCTGGTTTGCAATCCTCTAAACATGAACAAATAAGAAATGGAAACAATCTCTGTACCACTGCCCACTCCTTCATGGCCCGGTGTTACACACTGATCACTGCTGAATTCAATTTCTTCAATTGGAGCTCTTCCTGTCAAAACAGTCATCTCCGGGATGGGCACAAATACTTCCGTTAACAAATTAGCACTGCCAAGTCCAATTGTTTCATAAACCTGTAATAAAGTGAAGAAAGTATTCCAAGCCTTAATTACTTTGAATTTACAGACTTTTTTCAAATATGTTCTCATGGCCATAAATAAGTACATGCATTTCAAGGACTGGAGAAGGTTGGTATAAGTTACAATTGCTTATCTTTCATCATATATTATAATAATACAGTGGTACCTCTACTTAAGAACTTATAATAAATAGACCTTTATTATAGTCAAGGACCATCAATATAATAATAATAGTAATTAAAAAACAGAAAAACAGAAAATCCAAGAACCGTTTCAGATTCTTAGAATCTAGACATTTTAGTATCTCTTTGATCCTAGTAGCAGATTCTTGGGTGATAAATGTAGTCCTTGACTTACAACAGTTTGTTGACCATCCAAAGTTGGTTGTCATCCAAGTCAACAAAGACATGCTAGGTGTTGAGGTTCTTGGACATCTGGAGACAAATGACTTACAAAATTCATGACTTTTGGCTGATCAACTAAAATTGACCCATTGTAAATATACAAAAGATGTACGTATTTCACTATGATGAAGGCAGACATTTGCGACGAAACCCCACTGCTGCTGCGCAGAATCTGGCCACCTGTGCTGTAATTATGGCTTGTTCATTTTTAAGCAGCCACTGGAGGTAGGTAGTGTCTGAGTGGCCAGGATACCTTGCAATTAGTGGCAAAATGTTTTTCCTAATGTCTGTATAAAAGGAGCATCTCAGGAGCATGTGTCCTTCAGTCTCCACCTCTCCTGAGCCACAAGGGCAAAATCTTTCAGTGAATGGTATTCTTTTGTGCAAAACAGTGGATGGAAGCGCATGGCACCGTATAAAAGCAAATGCTTTTCAGTGGTTTGCTGATTCCAGCTGTCTAAGATATCTGGCAGGAGCCACAACATAACTAGTGGCATCTGGGGCCAGAAACAGCAGAGCTTTATTTAAGTCCTCCTGCCTCTCGATGTCCTCCACCCATTGTCACAAGATTTGTCTTGCTAGATCGTAGTTCATCTCGAGTATTGAAGCTGGGGAGAAGCCTAATTTGTGAAGATTGAACTCGATGGCCTTAATCCATGAGGAGGAAAATTCGTTGTGAAGGATTAACGGAGTAAGACCTTGCGGAAAAAAATTAAACTTTAACCACATATTTAGAGACGTTATACAGATTCTTGCTTCGACTTTTATCAATCCAGTCTCCAGGCACAGAAGTGTGTTTGAAATGCAACGTGGCATCTGGAGAATTGCTCTAATAAATTTGGATTGAACTAATTCTAGTGGTGTGAAGTGTAAAGCTGAAGCTGGCAGTCCAAGCAAGGTCTCATAAAGAAGCTGAGCTAGCGACTTGGCCATAAAAAGCTTAATAGCAGCAGGAACATAATAATCTTTGTGCAGAAAAAATTGAGAATGGAGCTCGCTGATCTTTGGCCCAAGGCAGCTGCATATTCTCCATGTGCTTTCCTTGAGCCATTGGCCTGAAAGACCATCCCCAGGTATTAGAAGGTGGTTACCTGCTCTGTTTTGTGCCCATCAAGATACCATGAGTAAGTTTTTGGCCTTTTTGCAAAGGCCGTGATCTTTGTTTTTTGATATTTGATATATACAGAGGGAATTTCTGGGGTTGTTGCGATGGATTGAGGTGTCATCACACTCAAAGTTGGCCTTCTCTAAAAGAGGGGTGGTCCCATCTAAATCCTTCCTGGGGAAATTGTTCAGGGTAAGAGTTTTTAACACCAGCTAACAGGGATTGCCATTCAGATACCTCCTCACTAGATGTATAAGAAGGGGTTGTTAGATCATACACCATTCGGCTTTGAGATGATGACACTGAGGTGGGGCCTCTCTCACTCAATTGTAATACTGAGGGCATCATTGGGTAGTTACATAAGGATGCTATTATCTCCTTCTCTGCTGGATCCTCTAATGGCCCCTGTGGGTCTTGGCTTCTCTTTTCCATAAGTTCACATTCATGCAAACTCCTCCTTACTGGAGGAGAAGCAAGAGGCACAAGCACCGGGGAAACCAAATCTATAAGTGGTTCGGCTGTGTCCACTATGGTCAGTAGAGATTTCCTTAAGTTTTCCAGCTTAAATAATATATTATCTTGTTCTTCCCTTGGGAGAGCAACAAAAGCGTTAATAAGTCCAGTTTCTGAGATGTTAAGTGCATCATCACTGAGCAATGCTGCCTTACTCCCACTTTCTTCATCTCTCTTTCCCAAGGTTGAGTGGAAGAACCGTTGACTTACCTGAACGGTCTTCTCGATGCCCTGGAAGGAGAGTCCAGCATGGGTTTAGCTCAAGTCTTATTGGTAGGACTGAGTTTTAAATTAACATAATTAACATATTAATTAGGTACCGCCCCCTTGCTGCCCCAAGGAGTCAGTTTTAAAAAACGAAATAGGAATAATTCAACAATTTATTGAATAACAAGAATAACGTAACCAGAAATCCCCCATGGTTCAATAGGGAGGGTTTGGACTCTCCTTCCAGGGCATCGAGAAGACCGTTCAGGTAAGTCAACGGTTCTTCTCCCATGCCTCTGGAAGGAGAGTCCAGCATGGGATATACCCAAGTTAAAGTTCCAGGGAGGGAGATTGCTGAACCATGGGCTGTGCTTCCTCACACACTTTCTGAAGAACACGTCGTCCAAAGGCGGCGTCAGCCGAAGCGAAAGTGTCCAACTTATAGTGGCGAATAAAGGTTGTGGGTGTAGTCCACGCCGCGGCTCTGCAGATGTTCTCAATGGGCACCTGCGTCGCCCAAGCCGCTGACGAAGCCGCACTCCTAGTTGAATGAGCCTGAATCCCCGGAGGTGGACTGGTTGACTTCGCCTTATATGCCTCGACTATACATAACCTGACCCATTGACTAATGGTGTTCGAGGATATCTTGAGACCTAGTCTAAGAGAACCAAAAGACACGAACAAGGCCTCAGTCTTTCGTATCGCACAGGTGCGCCTGATGTACAGTTTTAACACCCTGCGCACGTCCACCTTGTGCCACTTAAGTTGTAAAGGATGATTACCTCGAGCACAGAAATCTGGTAATACTAATTCCTGGGCTCTGTGGAAGTGTGTGTTGACCTTTGGAATAAACGTGGGATCCAGACGTAAAACAACTCTGTCTGGATAAAACCTACACAAATCTGGTCTAACTGATAAAGCGGATAATTCGGACACCTGCCGGGCCGAGGTCACTGCTACTAAAAAGACCGTCTTAAGGGAAGGAAACGTAATGGAACTGATCTCAAGGGTTCAAATTGTGGACCCGTGAGGGCTTGAAGAACCAGCGTTAAATCCCATGTGGGAAACCGTCGAACCGGTGGAGGGCGTGTATTAGTAGCCCCGCGAAGGAAGTCCTTAATCCAAGGATGGTGGTTCAAGGAGCCCCCATCTTCTCCCTTTATAATGGTAGTCAAGGTGGCCACCTGTCTCCTCAATGTGTTGGGTGCCAGGCCCTTGTCCAAGCCTGCTTGTAAAAACTCCAGGACAGGAAGCACCGTAGAGTCCTGGGGATGTAAATGTCTGTTGGCACAGAAGGATGTAAAGGCAGCCCATGTCGCCTGATAAATACGGGTGGTGGAAGGCCGTCTAGCTGCCTGAATTGTGGCAATAACATTTTCCGGAAGGTGACAACTCCTCAACCTGTCCCCCTCAAGTGCCAGGCGGTCAGATGGAACCATTGAGGTTCTGGATGATGCACAAACCCCTGGCTGAGGGAGATCTGGTCGTCCGGAATTCTCCACGGTGGGGAGATGGACAGTCCCATGAGGTCCGCGAACCAGGGCCTTCGAGGCCAATGTGGTGCTAACAGAATGACCTCCGCCTTCTCCAGCAAGATCTTTCCTAACACTTTCGGGATAAGTGGAATTGGAGGAAAGGCATACAATAAGGTCCTTGGCCACGGAAGGTGAAGGGCATTGACTCCCTCGGCTCCCGGAGATGGAAACCGGGAATAAAACCTCGGGAGCTGAGCATTTTGGGGTGTGGCAAACATATCCACCATTGGCTCCCCAAACCGATGGGCGACTTCTTCGAAGAGAGGAGGATTGAGTCTCCACTCCGCCGGATCCAGCTCCTGTCGACTGAGCCAATCCGCCTGCTTGTTGTCCTCTCCCGCTATGTGTTCTGCGTGTAATGAGGATAGATGAAGCTCTGCCCAATCGAAAAGAAGAACAGTCTCTTCCATTAGTCTGAGTGAACGCGTCCCCCCTTGATGATTTAAATGTGCCCTGGTCGCCACATTGTCCGTGCGGACGAGCACATGGTGGCCTTCGAGTAGTGTTGAGAAGGCCTGTAGTGCCAAGCGGACCGCCCGCAATTCCAGGAAGTTGATATTGACCGGGTGTAGATCCTGGGGTCTCCAGAAGCCTTGTGTCACCTGAGAGTTGACATGGGCGCCCCACCCCAGGAGGCTGGCATCCATGGTAAGGATGGTATACCGGAAATGGCCAAAAGACGAACCCTGACACAGTGCCAGGGATCTCCACCACTTGAGGGAGAGTCGCAGATCGTGTCCCAACGAGATCAGCTGATGTGTATGGCTTATGCGCCTTCGCTGGTAAGGGAGTAGAGTCCACTGAAGCATCCGAAAATGGTAGCGAGCCCAAGGAACGATGTCCACACACGACACCAAAGTCCCAGCACCTTGGACAGGAAGGACAACGGGATCTTCCGTTGCCGCTGAAGTCTGGCCACTAGAGAGCGAACGTTGAGCTGTCGCTCCGGAGAAAGATACACTCTTCGGGACACCGTGTCTATTACTGCACCAAGATGGATGACCCTGGTTGCAGGTATCAAGTGGCTCTTTGGGACATTGATCGTGAAACCGTGACGTTGAAGTAAGGCCAATGTGGTCTGCAGATCTCGATGTGCCGCCACACGGTCTCCAGAAAGAAGGAGGATATCGTCCAAATAAGCTAGGATCCGAATTGACTGGGATCGTAGGTTGGCCATCAGCGCATCCAAACGTTTTGTGAAGGTGCGCGGGGCCGATGACAGGCCAAATGGCATTGCCCTGTATTGATAGTGAGCGTTGTTTAGGCAAAATCTCAGGAATTGCCGATGCACCAGATGTATGGGCACGTGCAAATAAGCCTCCTTCAAGTCGACAGAGGTAAGGAGGTCTCCTGCCCGAACCGAAGCTAGAATGGAGCGAAGGGAGCTCATCTTGAACCTCCTGTAGAGAACGTATTGGTTCAGACGTTTGAGGTTCAGGATGAGTCTGCAACCTCCAGATGTTTTGGGTACGAGGAACACCTTTGAATATAACCCCGTACCCTCCAGGTTGCACGGAACCGGTTCGATTGCTTGGATCTCCAAGAGGTGCAAAATCTCCTGCTCCAAGAGAGCCTTGTTTGCGGGGTCCTTGGGTACAGGGCAAGTTACAAACTGATGCAGAGGGCTGTGGAGAAACTCAATGCGCAGCCCCCGAGACACAGTGGCTAACACCCAGGCATCGGTGGATGTAGTGTGCCAGGCCCTGCTGAAGTGCTGTAACTTGCCCCCCAAGGGAATGGCGTCTAGGCAGTCATTTTGAATGTCGGAAGTTCCTTTGTTGAGATCCCCTAAAGGGGCGCCTTGTCTGGTGAAATCCTCTACTTCTATCCTGGAAATAACTTCGGTCACTTCTGTAAGGCGTCGAGAAGTTGCCTTGGGAATAGGCTCTGGCCGGCTGTGATGTGGTTGGAGTCTGGTCCCACCGAAAGGACTGACGACGAAAGTACGGACCAGTCCTGCGGTCCTGGCGGCGATAAGATCTCGGAAGGACCTTCCTCTTGTCCTTATCTTCCACCAAGATGAGATCAAGCGCCTCCCCAAACAGTTTTGTGCCCTCAAAGGGGGCTGAGGACAATGTCCACTTCGACTTGGCATCGACTTGCCAGTTCCTCAGCCAAAGGAGACGCCGTGACGAGATGGTTGACGCCATAGCCCTGGAGGCAAACTTAGCTGCATGCAGCGTAGCATCTGTAGAGAATTCCGCCGTCGCCAGAAGCTTATTCAGATCCTGCCTCAACCTGGTCTCCTCGGGGCCCAGTCTAGCTTGTACCTCCTGGATCCACATGATGGATGCACGATTGAAAAAGGAGGCCGTAGATGCAGCCTGAAGGGCCCAAGCGGCCATCTGATGAGTCTTCTTCAAGAGAGTCTCCGCCCTCCTTTCATCAGGCTTGAGTCTATCCGCAGTCTCCGAAGGGATGACCGCGTTGGAAACTAGCGTGGCCACAGGTTTGTCCACGGGAGGAAACTACAACAGATTTTCCATGTTATCGTCAAACGTATAAAATCTGCGCTCCAAGTTTGATGGGCCTTGCGCCGCCTCTGGATGCTGCCAGGGGCGCTTGATGTTTTCCAGGAAGATTTCCAACGCCGGAACCTTGTCGGATTCCCTGGCGGGTTCCTTGCATAAAGTCTCTGATGTGCGCAGGCCATCCCCTGGTTCTACAGGAGTCGCCGATCCCGGCACGTCCAAGGCCTGTTTCACCTTGTGTAACAAAACCCTGAACAAGGAGGGTTTGAAAAGGCCGGCTACTGCTGGTTGCTCGGGAAAACTGAATTCGTCGTCCGACAAACCGTTCCCGTGGTCGCTGTCCTCCTCAAAATTGGACTGGTCACCCGTCATTGAGCCCAACCCAGTCGGGGGTGGTGGAACTGACCAAGGATCTCTGGGTTGAGTGGCCTGAGATGGAAATGTATTAGAGCGTGGGTTGCTGCAGCTATGCCCTGCGTATAGGCATTAGCTATAATGTCCTGTAACGCAGGAGAAAATGCCTGCCAAGCGTCTGCGTGCTCTCTAAGACCCGCTGCCGTTGGCGTAAACGTAGATGAGGGAGCGTAGGCAGTCTGTATCCCCATCTGTGGCATAGGCTGACTATTGGATGATGAGGGTCTCTCAGGCCTGGTGGCAGGTGAAGACAAAGGTGGAAGAGGAAATTGTGATGCCTGCCTGTCAGGTGACCAATCTCTTTCTGTAGCAGTGCCTTGGAGCCCCATTGACACACTAGGAGAGAGTGTTGATGGAGGAAGTGGTTGAAAAGGGCTTATAGTCAGTCCCCCTTGTGTGGGGGGGGACAAGGCCGCTTCCAAACGTTGCTCTAGGGCCTTGATCTTCCTCTCTGCCTCACGCAGTGAGGAGCCCGACTGGGAAGATTTTATTTTGGGCTTGCCTGCAGCCTTTTCCTTCCCTTTGGATGGAGCCTTAGGTGTTTGGGCCTGCTCCTCCTTGGAATCGAGTTGATCAGCCATGAGAAAAAAGGGGCAGCGTACTCACAAATTGAAATCCAAGAAATAAGTCACTGGCCTGCACCGAGAAGCAAAGTCACTAACAAGTGAGACCTGAGTGCAACTGACAGCTAGTCTCCACTGTTATTGGCTAGCAGGGCCCACGTAACCTGCATCATCAGTTACCGGGCAGATTAGAGCAACTCACTACAAGTGAGACCTGAGTGCAACTGACAGCTAGTCTCCACGTTATTGGCTAGCCGGGCCCACGTGACCTGCATCATCAGTTACCGGGCAGATTAGAGCCTCACAGACGCTGGCAACCAGCCCAGTTCGCGCCTATTTAACGCCTTTTTGACAGCGTTCGCGCCTTTGGAGAGCTCTAAAATGGCGGGCGCGAGGACGTTGCCTCAGCAGCCGAGCCCCATGGCCACAAACAATGGGAAACTCTCCTGTCTCACTGTGATCTCCGTTCCGGAGCGATCAGCTGTTTGGCGGTTTTTTAAAAAACATTGCGGCTGTGACCGCAACACCGGCATCGATCTCCTGCCGCCCCCGTCAATGGGGAGGGGCGGCCCCCCCCATCTGGGGTGTAAGGGCTTGGTATGGCCACGGAGGTCAGGGACCCAAAGCCCAGTTGCTCCTTCTCAGGGCAGTACCCACGGAGAGAAGAGGCCCCATAAGGAGGGAAGATGGGGGTGCTGCCCGCGGAGGGCAGAGACCCCAAGCCAATCTGGAACCTGTAGTAAAATAAAGAAAAAACATTAAAAGGTTCAAACCAATTTATTTACTTTAATATCATACTTAACCTAGAGGAAAGCAAACTCAAGTCCTTATCCTAGACTGAGTTTTTTAAAACTGACTCCTTGGGGCAGCAAGGGGGCGGTACCTAATTAATATGTTAATTATGTTAATTTAAAACTCAGTCCTACCAATAAGACTTGAGCTAAACCCATGCTGAACTCTCCTTCCAGAGGCATGGGAGAATGGTGGGCTGTTTAAAAATCAGAAGTAATCTTTTCCAGTTTGGGGGCTCTGGAAGCCACTCCATAGCACGGAGATCAACCTGCCCCCTCTGACAATGGAGAAGCTGGCTTAAGGAATTTAGTATGGCACTTTTAGTTTTCCAACGTCCATAATTCATTCTAATCAAATGAATTCTAAGAGCAACCTAGTGTGTTTGAAGTAGGGTAGATACTTTTCTGTCTTCTAATAAATCTTTTCTATTGGTGCCTCCCCCTCTTGCAACCCTACCTGGAGAAGGCCTAATTTTCTGCGTGGGCTGCCACTTTTTTGCGGGCTCTTTAAATTTCTCCTCTTCCTTATCCTGACTATGGGGTTTATCCATATCTGCTGTGAGAACCTTAGTGTGAGTGACTGTAGCCCATTGTTGGGCTTGCAGAAAAACAGCTGTATCCTTTTTCATTGCCTCTACATCAAGTTGAATGGTTATCAGTTGCTCAAATATTGAAACAACTGTTTGCGCAATTGTAGGCATTGTTTTGCCATAAACTCTGTTGTGTTCTCCCACGGTAAGCTCTCCACATTCTGAATTACTTTGTTTCTTGCTCTTTTTTTAGTCTTTTCCTCAGCTGTAGCTGTAACTGGACTCCTATAAATTGATCTATATTCTAACTAAAAAATTTTTGGGGGGGTTAATGATGGACAATTGGGGAGGGTGTAGTATGTATGGAGTGAATGATTGGGATGGATGGGATGGATGGGATGGATGGGGTTACAATATGGGTGAAATGAATGGGAAGGATGCAAGTAACATAGTTGGCCCACCTGGCGCTGGAGAGGCAGGAGGGGGGGAGGCAACTATCTCTGGGTGGACAGAGGGTCAGAACATCCCGGTGTTGCTGGGGAGAGGCAGATATGGCAGGGGCCACAGAGTTAGCCGTTCCAGGGGAACGAGGGATCGTTGCGTAATAACGATCCCTTGTTCTGGCTCTGTGAGCGCAACCTTGGGTACTGGTGATGAGTGTAATTCTGGCCCTGGGCTCAGGTTGCTGCTGCTTAATGCCAGGTCGGTGGTAAATAAAGCTCTCCTCATCCGAGATCTAATCCTGGATGAGGAGGCCGACCTGGCATGTATTACTGAAACCTGGCTGGGTCCAGAGGGAGGAGTTCCTCTCTCTGAAATTTGCCCAGCTGGGTTTCAGATATGGCATCAACCTCGACCCCAGGGAAGGGGGGGAGGAGTGGCTATTATAGCCAGGGAGTGCCTTTGCCTACGTGGACTCATTGCTCCAGAAATTGCGGGTTGTGAATCTCTCTTGATGAAGCTGGACTTAGGGGTTCAGGTGGGCTTGTTTCTCACGTACCTGCCTCCCAGCTGTGTGTCAAAAGCCCTGCCTGTGCTGCTCGAGGAGGTAGCCTGGTTGGCGGTGGAGTTCCCCAGACTTATTGTCTTGGGGGACTTCAATCTGCCGTCACTCGGCGAAACCTCTGGACTGGCACAGGAGTTCATGGCCACCATGACAGCCATGGACCTGACTCAAGTAATACAGGGTCCGACTCACGAGGGAGGGCACGCACCCGACATGGTATTCCTCTCTGAGCAATTGAGTAATGGTCTGAGACTAAGGGGCTTAGAAATACTGCCTTTGTCATGGTCAGACCATTTCCTACTACGGCTTGACTTCCTGGCTCCAATCCTTCCCCACAGGGAGGCGGAACCAATTAAGATGTTCCGCCCCAGACGCCTGATGGACCCAGAGGGCTTTCAGACGGCGCTTGGGGTTATTCCAGATGCACTCGTCCACAGTTTGGTGGAGTCTCTTGCGGAAGCCTGGAACAAGGCTGCAGCGGAGGCTCTTGATCGGATTGCGCCTTTGCGACCTCTCCGTGGCGCTAGACCCCGTAGAGCTCCATGGTTCAACGAGGAGCTCCGGGAGTTGAAACGCCAAAAGAGACGTCTAGAGAAGCGATGGAGAAAGAGTAAGTCTGAATCCGATCGAACACTTGTAAGAGCTTTTATTAAGACTTACAAAGTGGCGCTCAGCAGAATCCCGCCCGGCCGCTCTGTTTAGGGTGACCCGCTCCCTTCTTAATCAGAGGGGAGTTGGGGAGCCCTTACAGAGTAGTGGCGAGGATTTTAACTCGTTTTTCGCTGATAAAATCGCTCAGATCCGGGCAGACCTCGACTCCAATTGGAAAACAGAGTCGGCTGACAACGAGTCAGTCGAGGTGACTGGGGCCCGTACTTGTCCACCTGTCTGGGAAGAGTTTGATCTGGTGACACCTGATGAAGTGGACAAGGCCATTGGAGCTGTGAGTTCCGCCACCTGTTTACTGGATCCGTGTCCCTCCTGGCTGGTTTCGGCCAGCAGGAAGGTGACACGGAGCTGGGTCCAGGAGATTATCAACGCTTCCTTGGGGAGGGGATCCTTTCCATCATATTATAAAGAGGCGCTCGTGCGCCCCCTCCTCAAGAAGCCTTCCCTGGACCCAGCCGTACTTAATAACTACCGGCCAGTCTCCAACCTTCCCTTTATGGGGAAGGTTGTCGAGAAGGTGGTGGCACTCCAGCTCCAGTGATCCTTGGATGAAGCCGATTATCTAGGTCCCCAGCAGTCGGGTTTCAGACCCGGTTACAGCACGGAAACTGCTTTGGTCGCGTTGATGGATGATTTATCCTCTGTCCTGGTGCTTCTTGACCTCTTAGCGGCTTTCGATACCATCGACCATGGTATCCTTCTGCACCAGCTGGGGGGGTTGGGGGTGGGAGGCACTGTTCTCCAGTGGTTCTCATCCTACCCTCCAGTCGGTCGCAGTCGGTGTTAGTGGGGGGTCAGAGGTCGACTCCGAGGTCTCTCCCTTGTGGGGTGCCTCAGGGGTCGGTCCTCTCCCCCCTGCTATTTAATATCTACATGAAACCGCTGGGTGAGATCATCCAAGGGCATGGGGTGAGGTATCATCAGTACGCTGATGATACCCAGCTTTACATCTCCACCCCATGTCCAGTCAACGAAGCAGTGGAAGTGATGTGCCGGTGTCTGGAGGCTGTTGGGGCCTGGATGGGTGTCAACAGACTCAAACTCAACCCGGATAAGACGGAGTGGCTGTGGGTTTTGCCTCCCAAGGACAATTCCATCTGTCCTTCCATTACCCTGGGGGGGGAACTTTTGACCCCCTCGGAGTGCGTCCGCAACATGGGCGTCCTCCTCGATCCACAGCTCACATTAGAGAACCATCTTTCAGCTGTGGCGAGGGGGGTGTTTGTCCAGGTTCGCCTGGTGCACCAGTTGCGGCCCTATCTGGACCGGGACTCACTGCTCACAGTCACTCATGCCCTCATCACCTCGAGGTTCGACTACTGTAATGCTCTCTACATGGGGCTACCTTTGAAAAGTGTTCGGAAACTTCAGATCGTGCAGAATGCAGCTGCGAGAGCAGTCATGGGCCTACCTAGGTATGCCCATGTTTCACCAACACTCCACAGTCTGCATTGGTTGCCGATCAACTTCCGGTCACAATTCAAAGTGTTGGTTATGACCTTTAAAGCCCTTCATGGCACTGGACCAGAATATCTCCGAGACTGCCTGCTGCTGCACGAATCCCAGCGACCGATTAGGTCCCACAGAGTGGGCCTTCTCCAGGTCCCGTCAACTAAACAATGTCGGTTGGTGGGCCCCAGGGGAAGAGCCTTCTCTGTGGTGGCCCCGACCCTCTGGAACCAACTCCCCCCGGAGATTAGAACTGCCCCTACTCTCCTTGCCTTTCGTAAGCTCCTTAAGACCCACCTGTGTCGTCAGGCATGGGGGAACTGAGACATCTCCCCCGGGCATATACTATTTATGAATGGTATGTGTGTATGTATGTGTGTTTAGAAAATGGGGTTTTTTAAATGTTTTTAGTAGAAATTTAGATTTGTTGTAAATTGTTTTTTGTTATTCTGTTGTGAGCCGCCCCGAGTCTGCGGAGAGGGGCGGCATACAAATCTAAATAAATATAAACATAAACATAAACCTTGGTTGTAGAAACTGTTGGCTGTTTGGCAGGACCTGTTCTGGCCTCTCTAGATTGTTGAAAGTGGAGGGGAGGGGGTAGATTTACTTACAAGTCTCTTGCCAGCAAAGAGATCTTCAATTTTAGGTTGTTTTGCATTTTTCTCTGGTGGGAGAGATCTTGGGCTGGTTCCATGGTGCTTCTTTCTTTTCCCCCTGCCTTATTATGCCACCACCAAAGCTTGGTCTGTCTCCAGGAAATATTATTTAAGTAAAAATATCCAGTAAAAATTGTTTAAAAGATTGTTAAAATAAAATAAAAAATGTAGGAGGAACTGCTGAAAAAAACACTCCACCTGATATAGATTTTAAAAAGTTGAAAAATTTAAAAATAAATTAAAAGTATAAATATAAATGAGTTAAAAAGAAAGCCTATTTACTTTTGGAGGAGCTCTTTAGAGCCAACGCTGCTTGTCCTCCATCTTCGCTCGCCCCCCCTTAAGAACTTAATGGGTTCTTAAGAAGAAACATTTGTAAATAGAAGCAATTTTCCCATAGGAATCAATATAAAAACAAATAATGTGTGCAAACCCAGAAATAAAAGCTCGGAATTTGGGTGGGAGGAGGAGGAAGAAGAGGAGGAGGACAGTCGCTACCGAAGGAAGAAGGTGAGGTGAATCAAAAAAATCCAAAATTTTAAGGCTTTAAAAAAAAAGAGGGACTCTGAGGCAGCGAGGAGGAGCACGTGCCTCCCATACGCCCAGTGTTAGGCTGCCTCCCATGCACTGCACCAGAGAGAGAAACCCAGGTGGGCGAGGGGGAGAACCTCCTGCTCCTTTGATCAAAAGGCAGCTGCTGCTGCTATCTGCTTCCTCTTCCTTCCCATGTTGAAGGGCTCCCCTCCCCTCTCGCTCGTTCACTTTGTAGCAGGAGCCTTTCCTTCACTGTGGTGATTCCTCGGTTTGGCTGAAGCCAAGTTGATCCGGTTGGAGCGAAGTGCCCCCTTTTGCCTTTCCGCACCCAGATGCTCCGTGAGGGAGTCACCACAGTGAAGTGGTTTATTCCCTCTCCAAGTGCCCAGAGAAAGGAAAATGCTTTGTTCGCTCTGGACTGCCAAAGCCTTCTTAAGCGCTATCGAAAGGGTTCTCTGGCAGCCCAGAAAAGCCCGAGATGGCCAGGATTAAAGGGGGAATGGCAAGAAACTGGCTGGGCCTTCATGCTGTTCTCAAATTTCCTGGGGAAATTTTTCCGGGCTTGGATTCTTAAGTAGAAAATGGTTCTTAAGAAGAGGCAAAAAAATCTTGAACACTTATCTACAAAAGTTGTTAAGTAGAGGCATTCTTAGGTAGAGGTACCACTGTATTAGGGCTACACTGTAAATCTATGCTCTAACCTGGGATATATCTGAATGATATTTGTATGGGCTCCCCTTCCCTGACAAGTGACAGCAGAGAATGTGATTCTCATTTGAAAATCCACCTTTGAGAAGTAAAAGCCACTAGATCATGGACTCCAAAATCAGCAACTATGGAGGAAACCCCAGCAGTTCAAAGGAACATCATCTTTCGGCTGTGGCAAGGAGGGCGTTTGCCCAGGTTCGCCTGGTGCACCAGTTGCAGCCCTATTTGGACAGGGAGTCATTGCTCACAGTCACTCATGCCCTTATCATCTCAAGGTTCGATTATTGCAACGCTCTCTACATGGGGCTACCTTTGAAAAGTGTTCGGAAACTCCAGATTGTGCAGAACACGGCCGCGAGAGCCATCGTGGGGCTTCCCAGATTCGCACACGTATCTACAACCCTCCGTGGCCTGCATTGGCTGCCGATCAGTTTCCGGTCACAATTCAAAGTGTTGGTCATGACCTTTAAAGCCCTAAATGGCATTGGACCAGAGTACCTCCGGAACCGCCTGCTACCGCACGAATCCCAGAGGCCGATAAGGTCCCACAGAGTTGGCCTTCTCCGGGTTCTGTCGACTAAACAATGTCGTCTGGCGGCCCCCAGTGGAAGAGCCTTCTCTGTGGCGGCCCCGGCCCTCTGGAGTCAACTCCCCCCGGAGATTAGAACTG
Source organism: Erythrolamprus reginae (assembly GCF_031021105.1). NCBI lineage: Eukaryota > Metazoa > Chordata > Lepidosauria > Squamata > Dipsadidae > Erythrolamprus > Erythrolamprus reginae. The sequence goes on along the minus strand of NC_091956.1, from coordinate 38,539,708 downwards.
CTCCCACCCTCCTTGTCTTCCGTAAACTACTTAAGACCCAACTATACCGCCAAGCATGGGGGATTTGAGACATCTTTCCCCCAGGCTTGTTATAATTTATGTTTGGTATGTATGTGCTGTTTGGTTTTTAATTATGATAGTTTTTAGTTTTTTTAATATTAGATCTGTGCCAGTATAATATTGTTTTTATCGTTGTTGGGAGCCACCCCGAGTCTTCAGAGATGGGCGGCATACAAATCTAATAAATTACTATTATTATTATTATTATTATTATTATTATTATTATTATTATTAATGCTATTAAATTAACAGAAAATTGTTAGGGGAAGACTATCTTTGGGGTGGCAGAGGGCCAGAATATTCCAGTCTTGCTGGGGAAAGGCAGATATGGTGGGAGATATGGGATATGCTGCTCCTGGGGAATAAGAGTTCGCTGATTGAAAGTGATCCCTTGTTCTGGCCCCATGAACCCAGCCTGGGGTGCTGGTGACAAGCAAAATCCGGACCCTGGAATCAGGCTGTTGCTACTTAATGCCAAGTCAGTTGTAAATAAGGCTCCCCTCATCCAGGGTTTACTCCTGGAGGAGAAGGCCAACCTGGCATGTGTGACTGAGACCTGGTTGGACTCAGAGGGCGGGGTTCCTCTCTCTGAAATGTGCCCAGCTGAGTTTCAGCTGTGGCAACAGCCACGACTCCAGGGAAGTGGGGAAGGAGTAGCTATAATAGCCAAGAACACTATCAGACTACGCAGGCTCTCTGCTCCTAACATAGTGGGTTGTGAGTCCCTCTTTGCGAAGTTGGATCTAAGGGTTCAGATGGGCTTGTTGCTCATGTACCTGCCACCCAGCTGCATGTCAACAGCCCTGTCTGTGCTACATGAGGAGGTAGCTGGGCTGGCATTGGAATTCCCCAGACTTATTGTCTTGGGGGACTTAAACCTACCATCGCTTGACAAATCCTCCTGGTTAGCATAGGAGTTCATGGCCACCATGGCAACCATGGACCTAACCCAAGTAATTCAGGGTCTGACTCACAAGGGGGAGCACACTCCCAACATAATATTCCTCTCAGAGCAGTTGAGCAAAATGATCTGAAATTAAGGGACCTAGAGACCTTGTCTTTGTCATAGTCAGATCATTTTCTGCTATGGCCCCATAGGCTCCAATCCTACCCTGTAGGGAGGCGGAACCGATGGTGGTTCCGCCCCATGCGCCTAATGGATACAGAGGGCTTTCATAAGGCGCTTGGGATTTTACCGGAATCACTTGTAAACAGTTCGGCAGAGTCCCTTGCTGCTGCCTGAAATACAGCGGTGGTGGGCGCTCTAGAGTGAATTGCGCCTTTGAAACCTCTCTATGGCAGTAGACCCTGGAGATCTCTTTGGTTTACTGAAGAATTCTGGGGAATGAAATGCCAGAAGAGATGTCTAGAGAAGCATGGCATCGGACCAGAATATCTCCGGGACTGCCTTCTGCCGCATGAATCCCAGCGACCAGTTAGGTCCCACAGAGTTGGCCTTCTCCGGGTCCCGTCGACTAAACAATGTCATCTGGCAGGACCCAGGGGAAGAGCCTTCTCTGTGGTGGCCCTGACCCTTTGGAACCAGCTCCCCCCAGAGATTAGGATTGCCCCTACCCTCCTTGCCTTTTGCAAACTTCTTAAAATCCACCTCTGCCGTCAGGCATGGGGGAATTGAGATATCTCCCCCTGGCCTATATAACTTATGCATGGTATGTTTGTGTGTGTGTCTTGCTTTTTAAATAAGGGGTTTTTAGAGACTTTTTAATATTAGATTTGTGATACATTGTTTTTTATTATTGTTGTGAGCTGCCCTGAGTCTGCAGAGAGGGGCGGCATACAAATCTAATAAATAAATAAATTGGAGGAAAAATAAATCTGAATCTGACCGAACACTTGTAAAAGTTCATGTGGAGACTTACAAAGTGGCGCTCAGAGCGACAAGATGCACATATCATGTCACCTTGATTGCATCTGTGGAATCCCATCCAGCTAAGGTGACTCGCTCCCTCCTTAACTGGGGGGGGGGGGAAGAGTTGACGAACTCTTGTAAGGTAATGCTGAGGGATAAAATCCCTCAAATCCAAACAGATCTTGACTGCAACTAGAATGCAGTGTTACCTGACAATGAATCAGTTGAGGTTGCAGGGCCTCATCTTAATCCTGTTGTGTGGGAGGAGTTTGATCTGGTAACGCCTGATGAAGGCCATGGAAGCTGTGAACTCCGTCACCTGTTTTTTCAACCAGTGTCCTTCCTGGCTGTTCTGAGCCAGCAGGGAGGTGACACGGAGCTGGATCCAGGAGATTGACAATGTTTCTTTGAGGGAAGGGTCCTTTCCGGCTCCCTACAAGGAGGCAGTTTTGCACTGGTGTCTGGAGGCTGTTAGGGTCTGGATGGGTGTTAACAGGCTCAGAATCAACCCCAACAAGATGGAGTTGGCTGTGGGTTCTGCCTCCCAAGGACACTTCCATCTGTCCGTCCATTACGCTGCGGGGTACTTTTGACCCCCTCAGAGAGGGTCCGCAACTTGGGCATCTTCCTCGACCCACAGCTGACTCTGAAACATCATCTTTCGGCTGTGGCGAGGGGGGCGTAGTATGCCCAGGTTTGCCTGGTGCACCAGTTGCAACCCTATTTGCACAGGGAGTCTCTACTCACAGCTGCACATACCCTTATCACGTTGAGGTTTGACTACTGCAATGCTCTCTATATGTGGCTACCTTTGATGAATGTTCGGAAACTGCAAATTGTGCAAAATACAGCCGCACAAGCAGTCCTGGGCCTCCCTAGGTATACCCATGTTTCTCTGTGGACTGCATTGACTGCCATCTGGTTTCCAGATGCAATTCAAAGTGTTGGTTATGACCTATAAAGCCCTACATGGCATTTGACCAAACTACTTGCGGGACTGCCTCCTGCCGCATGAGTCCCGGTTAGGTCCCACGGCAGCGACCGGTTAGGTCTCATGGCATCGGCCTTCTCCAGATCCCGTCAACCAGACAATGTCACTTGGCAGGACCTAGAGGTCCTGTGAGGGCTCCGGCCCTCTTGAATCAGCTCCCCCCAGAGATTCATACTGCCCCCACCCTCCTTACCTTCCACAAGAGTCTGAAGACTCATTTATGCTGCCAGGCTTGGAGCTATTAGACTCTAGCCCCCTGGCCTACGAATGTACTGTATGTCGGTTGATTGAATGGGAATAAGTGTTTTTTAATGGTCCTGGGATTTTAGATTAATTAATTAAAACTAATTGGATTTAGGATGTTATATTGTTCCTTTATATGTTGTAAGCCACCCTGAGTCCTCGGAGAGGGTCCGCATATAAATCCAATAAATAAATAGACGAATGAATGAATGAATGAACGGCATTTTTGCTTTACAAGCTCTTTACCATTGCATATACATAACTAGTTGGGGTGAATTTTTTGAAGTATTTTGTTTGAAGTAGATGGTAGCTCAAACTGCCATTGAAACAATGCAGAAGTATAAAATTAAAAAATAAAAATAAAGCAAGAAAAATTGAGCATGTCATCTATATCTCATGCAAGAAAGTGAGGGTAGCAGAATGAACAGAATTTCATTATGAAAAGAACCTTTATTCATTCAAATGAATGGACAAAATAAATTACTTAATTTCCTCTGGAAACTAAATCTAAACAACTGAAGTTAGGATTTCTTCAGAACTCTTGCTATAGATAAAAGAATATTTATATTCTACTGTTTCCCTATGTGTTTAACACAATAACTTACCTGCAATTTTAAACTCTCTGGCAAATTGAATATTTGCACATTAAAAATCTGCCCAAAATGAATTCTAAAGTCTGAGCTCATCTGCCGAGAAATTGTTCTAGACACCTCTTTGGAATTGAAAAGAACTTTTAAGAAGATAGACCTTTTCTTCACATCTTCACGTCTTGCAACTTCAGTTCTACAAACAGGTTAACAAGAATTAAATAAAACACATACATTTGCTTGAATAACAATAAAGAATAGAAAATAAAGAATAATAAAGAATTAAGATAACAAAATATAATGATTGTGGCAAAAGAAAGCAATAGTAGAACCAACAGTAATAGGCATCTTGAGTGTAATCGTAAAACAACTGGAGTATCATTTGAACATCATCAACACCACAGACAATATCAACATCATTCAATTGTGAACAGTTTATTCAGAACAGCTTATATCCTGCGACCATTTTACACTATCAAACATCAACATCTGCCTATCTAACGTCCTTGGAAAGGACTTGACAAGCGGCCAAAAATGTCAAATCCTTTCTAAACAACTGACTGATTGCATGACCAGTCAAAATAATTTAGTCATTTTATATACTGCCAAACTTCCATCAAATCTGGCAGTTCTGTCTTTGAGATATTTCATAGGCTTTTGATAATTAAAATATGGGTTTAAAAGTGGAATCTTAACATAGAGGGCACTCCCATAAATACAGGGGGGTGTCCGAAACTGCTGCATGCATTCTTGCACTATATGGGATCAAAGTGGTGCACAAACCTGAGGAAAAGAGTAATGCACCCGAAAGAAGCTCTACCAAGGAGGAGACTTCTTCAATAACTTACCGTATTAACCAGAGCAATTGAACAAGTCATTATATAGGAGAAAAGGCAAAAAGACTAAAAATTAGGGTGCATGAACACAGACTATTGATCCGATGCCAGGAAGTAGCAGGGTGATGGGTTTGATTTCCAAGAGACCGAGATCATGGCTTAAGATGTAGCAAAAGGAGGTCATCTTCAGATCAACAGAATCTTCAGATATTAAAATACACTGGCAGATAAGCCAATGTTAAGAATGTGCATCACATTTTGAAATTGTTGTGTTTCTCCAACATGACTTAAAAGAGGCAGTTATAAGACCATAACTTGAAAAAAAATCCATCTGGGTCTGGGAGCTTGGTAATTACAGTTTCCAATCTTCCATTTTTGAATAAAAATAATTGAGAAAACAATGGATCCATACCTCTTGATGCATTCAAATGAAATTAATTATTTGGACTTTTTCAATCAATCATGCTTTGGGGGACTGGGAAAATTAGAAGGGAGATGTGATGCTGTCCAAATCTTTCTGGGATTGGTTGGACCCTGCTCATCTTTCTTCCTTAGTGATTCTAGACAGTTAGAAATAAAATGTCATAAAATTATATAAAGGAATATGGTGCTGAGGAAATTGTGGCTTGACAGTTAGGTAGCTGACTGCTAATTTCTCATTAGGGATGATTTAGGGTGCTGAAGTGATCTTCAAAACCTTAAAAGACCCTGGTGTATACTATAAACTTGCCCAGGGATTTTGATCAGCAGAAGCTCTCCTGAAGATGCCTGATGCTTTATAAGACAGATGGGTCACTCAGGATTGAAGAAAATGTCAATTAAAGGACTGTGGCAAAGCTCGAAAACTGCTTTTAATTGCGACTGGATTCTAGTGATAAATTTGATTTTATACTAATACAACTCACCTAGGACAAGCCTCATTCGGAGTGATGCTCCCCACCAAGCTTAATTCAGGGATTAGAACTGGTTCTCCAGGCTGCCTTCTGTTCTCAGCAGCTCTTCTGCGAACTTGCAGCTCCACCTGCTGTTGGTCAACTGGGGGAGGTGGAAGAGGCTTCAAAGGTTCCTTCATTTGCTCGGATTCTTCATCTTCCAAGTCTTGACTTGATTTGTTTTTTTGTTTCTTTTGATTTTTCTATATGGGTGAAAATATGTATTTGTTTTAGGTAGATTGCTCATGCATGGATTTTGTTGGACTGACCATTTTTTCTCTAATTTGATAAATTAATGTGATAATTAAATTGGTGGTTGGATGTTACAATTTTTTCCTACAATTTTTCTATTATGTTTACCTGGTTTTTTTTTAATTTTGGAATTTAGATAAATTCCTACAAATAAAGGCTTCTCTTCTATGGAGCTTCTTTAGAAATATAAAGCTATATAGCTTTTATTTCAGGAGCTCAAGAAAAATATACAAAGCACTCTCTTTTTACATGACAACAATTCTCTTAGAAACACTGGGCTGAGCTTATATGAGGGGAGATATTAAATCTAATATTGAAACACACCGCCACTAGCCTTTGACGATCGTAGTAAATGATCATATAAATTACCCTCCTAGTGTTGATTGGTTTCACATGCAAAGGATTATAAGTAGATTTGACTCTTGTCTATATTATCATTGTAACACTCTGAAAGGACAGAATGCAAAAAATAATTCATTCTAATCTATGTAATAGCTAATCATCCAGGACACCACTGTCTACCCTGGCCATAACTTGACCAGCCTTTCTCAATTATGGTGTAAAGTTATGTGAACTTCAACTCCCAGAATTATCTGTTAGCAGGCTGCTGAAGTACATGTAATTTAAAGTTACCAGAGTTGAGAAACACTGTACTAGATAAGTTAACCCATGCCTAATCTCTTTCCCACATTAGCCAACATAGTATGTGAACAACAAACACTTCCCATCCACAATGATTCTAACTCAAACCTGTGCCTTCTTCCATGATTTCCATGCCCGAAGTTCAGTTTTATATTCATTCATTTTCTTTTCATACTCTTCACTATTTTCTTCTAGTAATTCAGCTGTTTCAGCCTGAATTTCTGCCTCATAGGCCTTTTTATCCAACTTCAGGTCAACTTCTTCCCTTCAAATAGTAATAAAACCGAAGCCAAAATAAAAACAGTGTTGTTATATTACATTCTAGCATGTGTTGCATTTTTCACATGATCAATATTGGCTTCATTCAGAATGTATATGTCTGATTCTAAAAAGTAGCGGGTGCAGCAAGTAGAATAAATAAAAGCCAGAAAGGTTCTCTATCTCAGTTTCTATCATGGCTTCTATGATTTTTGTCCAACTTTCTTTCTTGAAAACAACAGAGACATGAAATATCATTCTTCAGTCCAGTACATTTTATGTTGCCTTTTTTCCTCAGGAAATTCAATTCTTTCCTGCCCACTAATTCTTTATGAAATACAATGTTAAGAGGCACCCCTTTCACTGTCCCTTTACACATTCCTTCTTGCAAATGCTTTAAAAGAAACAAAAGAATTATAGAAACATTAGTCAATTTCTTTGCCTGCAGATGTCAGCTGTCTTTCATTGACTAATTATATCTCACAGGATAGAAGGATACATTTGCGTGTTATCTAGGTTATCTTACATAACTATGAAATATTGTGAGATAAGCAGTCCAAAAGCACTGAACTTGAAATGATTTGTCTTCAAACAATCAATGAACCACACTTTCCATGCCTGGCATTTTATTTTATTTATCAAATTTTTAGGGCACCCTTCTCCAGGGGACTCAGGGGGACTTTTATCTTGAGTTTGGAGGAAAATCAGGCAAAATCCTCAAAATCAGTGATGTAGATGATCAGTGACTGCTCCTGGGTGAGAAGATTCCTTTAGACCCCTACCTTAAAAGATAAAAAGAGATAGAAAATCCAGGAAAAGAGACTCTCAGAACTCTCTATTAAAACAGTGAATAACGATAGAGAGAAAAATCCTAGACCTGAAAGAAAGAAATTAAGGGGAGAAAAGCTAAAGGCTTTCTTTTAAAAAATACAGAAAATTGGATTGCTTAAACTGACTAGGCGTTGTACTGGAAAGGCATTATAAAATGCTGGAACTATTTACCTGAATAGCCGATTTTGCTTTCATAAACAATTAAAACTTGGATTAATTAATTTGTTAGATTTGAAACAATACTGAAACCTAAACTGAGGCGCCATCTATAGGTGAATGAAAAATATGCCATACCCCAATAAGATTGGGAAAATTTTGATAAGAGAACCAAACAATACCTACCATATTTTTCGGTGTATAAGACACACCAGTGTATAAAATGCCCCTAGATTTTAGAGGAGGAAAACGAGGAAAAAAGTATTCTGAACCAAATAGTGTAGTATTATATTGTTTAATAAAATACCAGTGTAACAGAATACTTTTTACAACCATGTATACTTTTTAAAACAATGTACACTTTTTACAAACTTTAAACTTGACAGCTTCAAGACTTGTGGACTTCAACTCCCAGAATTCCTCTACCAGTCATGCTAGGTCAGAAATGAGGATTGAAGTCCACAAGCCTTAAACTTGCCAGGTTTGAAGACCCTTGCACTCCTAACCCCTAAGTTCTAGATAATGATTAAAACGATTAAAGCGTTTATGGGTAAAAACATACTATTTATTTCCTATTTTAAAAGTAATTAAGGATCATATTAAGGTACTAGAGAAGGAAGGACAATAAAAAATCATTAAGTATTCAATAAATAGTGCATAAACTGTGTCCCACCCCCCAACTTGGGGGCAGCAGCCCATTACTGCTGCCACCCCACCTCCCTTTCCTCGAGGTCTCGGCTAGTGCCAAATCTGTGAAACCAGGTTGGGCTGAGATAATATGGCTGGTCCCAAATCACTAGCCATCTTTCATTTTTCAGGGAGAACTAGCACTCACACTGTCCCACTTTCTAGTTCAGTTTTATTTTTATTAATAAAACCCAAGTAAGAGTTGCTCAATCACCTTCTAGTCTATAATGCACAAATTCATTTAAAAGATTGTTTGTATTATTTCTAAAGTACAAGGTTCATCTAATGAATATGTTTACTAGTTATATTTATTTTTACAATAATTTTTAAAATTTATATAGAAAAATAATAAAGTCCCCCCCCAAATAATGATCCAGTATTAATAATAAAAAAAACACTGGAGTTTTGTTTGTCAAGTTTGGTTACTGGGTTCAGGCTAACAAAACAAAGCTGTAGGAAATAGATGGAGGAGCATATAAGAAATATAGAATTCTTCCACTGGCTTTACACATTCTCTTATGCCAGGGGATTACAGTAGGTTATTCAAATTTAGTTCATGGATTTGATGTAGAGACCATATGGACTCTAATCGTTTCTTTTGTGTCGCTATTGCTGCAAGCTATTGCAAAGCTTTATCGCGCCAAATACAAATTGGTCCGCAGAACTAAAGAGGCGGCTTCACCAGGATCAGGGATGAAGGCAGAGGTGGAGTCACATGGTCAGAAGTGAAGGCAAGAACAGTGGGGCAGAAGTAATTGGAAAATGCAAGGCGGGTACGCCACCTGAGTTAGCTGATCCCGGTGGAAGCAGCTACGACGGCTTTTGTTTGAGGAGCAGCAGCACCGGGAATGTCACATCCACACCCCAGGCACCCACCACGAATCATGAGGCTGAGGAGGTTGGCAATCTGGCCCTGAAGTGGCAGAGCTGTTGTCTGCACCTGCGCCTTGTTGTTGGGTGGCAGCTCGGCAAACGGCTGCGACAGGGGTAGGCTCTCCCCAGCTGAGACAGCTCCCAAACTTCAGCAAACTGGCTTTGAAGGGGCAGAGCCATTGTACGCACCTGCACCTTCTTGTTGGGTGGTGGCTCAGCGAACAGCTGGGGCAGAATCCAGATCTCCCCGACTGAGACAGCTCCAAAGGCACAGGTGCGGACGATGACTCTGCCCCTTCAGAGCCAGTTCATCGAAGCTTCAGAGCTGTCTCAGCCAGGGAGAGCCGGACCCTGCCCCAGCCGTTCGCCGAGCCAACAAGGGGCAGGTGTGGAGGATGGCTCTGCCCCTTCAGGGCCAGTTTGCCGACCTCCTCAGCCTTGTGGTTCAGCGGCGGGGCCTGGGGTGTGGATGTGACATTCCCAGCACAGCTGCTTCTCAAAGGGATGCCGCCAGAGCCGCCTTAGCAGTTGTTGTTGCCGCTGCCTCCGCCAGGATCAGCTAACTGGGGCAGCGCCCACCTTGTCCCTGCCAGCCAGAGGCCTCAGGTAGCCACCTGCAAAGGAAAGCTTTGCTGCTGGTGCTGCACCTGGCATCCCGCTCATTTCTGGAGCCAAGTTGCCAGCCTCCCACCAAGGGCTGCCGGGCAGCCTTGGCAGCATTTGATGTACAGCGATCCCTCGATTTTCGCGGGTTCAAATTTCGCGAAATGGCTGTACCATGGTTTTTAAAAAAATATTAATTAAAAAATACTCCGCGGTTTTTCTTTCTATACCACGGTTTTTCCCGCCGGATGACATCATATGTCATCACCAAACTTTCGTCTGCCATTGCTGATTGGCTGAAATCTCAGCCAATCAGCGTTCTCATCGCAAAAAGTTTGCCCGTCATTGCTGATGGCCCGAAATCTCAGCCAATCAGTGGTGTTATCCCAGCGTGCATTAGTACAGTACTTTTACAACTTATTAAAACTTATTGGAAGATGCCTCCTAAACGTTGCACGTGGAGCGGAGGCTGCGACAGTAAAAAGAGCAGGAAGATGTTGAAAATTAAGGAGAAAATTGAACTTTTGGATATGCTAAAAGTGGGTCGCTCTTATGCAGACATTGGTCAGCATTATGGAATCAACGAATCAAGTGTGCGATACATTTGGAAAGATGAAAAGAAGATAAGGCAAACAGCTATGATAACATTCAACAAGGCAGCAAAAAGGATGGTGATGCCTAGAAATAAACAGCTTATGAAAATGGAAGTTGCTTTGTCCGTGTGGGTACAAGACTGCCGTAAGAAAAGCATTGCATTGGATACCAATACGATACGGACAAAGGCACAACAACTCTACACCCGTCTGGCAAACAAAGAAGGAGGCGATGCAGCTGAGGGAAAAGAAGATGTTGATGAAGGTTCTGATGACTCAGAAGACCCCCAGCCATCAACATCCACTGCTTCTCCAACCCCATCCACATTCACAGCAAGTAAAGGATAGTTTGATAAATTTCAACAGTGCTATGGCCTGAGGAGTGTGTCATTGCACGGAGAAGCTGCCTCAGCGGATACAGGTGCAGCCGAGCAGTACGTCCATGGCATGTTTAAAGAGATAATTGAAGAAGGGGCCTACCTTCCAGAACAGGTGTTCAACATGGACGAAACAGGCCTGTTCTGGAAGAGGATGCCATCACGGACTTTCTTAATGCAAGACGAAGCCAAAGCCCCTGATTTTAAGGCCCAGAAAGATCGGGTAACTTTGATCATGTGTGGAAATGCAGCAGCTTCATGATGAAGCCAGGGCTCATTTATAAGTCCCGAAATCCAAGAGCCCTAAAGAACAGAAATAAGAATGCATTGCCAGTGTACTGGATGCATAATCCTAAAGCGTGGATTACAAAAGCCCTCACGCGGGACTGGTTTCATCAGTGCTTCATCCCACAGGTGAAGGATTATTTGGCTGGCAAGGACTCAATTTCAAAGTGCTTCTCCTAATTGACAATGCTGGAGGCCATGATGACCTGGCACATGAACATGATGGAGTACAAGTCGAATTCTTGCCACCAAACACCACATCGCTTATCCAGCTGATGGATCAAGGTGCATTTAAGGCGCTGTACACGCGCAATTCCCTTGGAAGCCTCGTGGAAGCAATGGACGCTGATGAAAACTTCACATTGAAGGGCTACTGGCGTCAGTACACGATTGCATCGTGTCTGAAGAATATTCAGAATGCCTTAATGGATATGAAGACACAGACAATGAATGCCTACTGGAAGAAATTGTGGCCAGAAGTGGTGCATGATTACAAGGGATTTGCTTCCAAAGAAATTCAACATGCTGCAGTCCAGAAATCTGTGAAGCTGGCACAGGCACTGGGTGGAGAAGTCTTCAGTGACATGACACCCGATGAAGTCCATGGGTTGTTTGATGAGCATGGCCTACCACTGACAGACAAAGATCTGGAGGAGCTGACCAGTTCAGCGAGTGAAGAAGAGGAAGAAGAGGAAGCTGAACAAGCTGAGGAAGAAGAAGAGGTTGGCCTAGCGCTTGAACAGCTTGCAGAAGTGCACAGAAGTGCTGCACACTCCAACAGATTGTGGAACTTTGGGATCCCAACATGACTCGCTCTATACACTTTAAGGCCTCCCTTGACAACATCGGTGCACCATACAGAGCCATGTTAGCCCAGAAAAAGAAACTGCACCAAGAACTACCCATAACTATGTTCATCACGAAAACCAAGAGGTCTGTCACACCATCACCTTCAGCGTCCATTGTAGAAGTGCCCGATGAAATGGTGATTGAAGAAGATCCTTAGTTATGTTACTAATTTTTGCACATAAAAAACCAAAAAAAATGTAAATAAATATTTATAATTTATAAATATCAGGATGACTAAGTGTCTTATTCAATGGTGAGTAGTACTGTACAGGTAATGGGAAGGGAAAATGGTAATTAAGGGAATGGGAAATTGTAATTTATGAGTTTAAAGTGTTGGGACTGAGCGACATAGAAGAATGAATGAATGAATGAGTTACTGTATGTAAATAAATCTCCCCCCCTGCCTGTGTGTGTGTGTGTTTGTGTATGAACTCTTGAACCATTTCCAAAAACAGGTGAGGGCTGGGGGGAGGGTTTCTCTGTTATTATTTAAGTGCTTTTACCATACTGTACGCTTTCAAACAAGAGTCACTTCTCTCTCTCTTTCTCTCTCTTTCCTGTCATTCTTTGCCTCAATCATTTTCTCATTTCTCTTTTTTCTCCCCTTTTTTCCTATCATTTCTTTCTCTCTCTACCTTCCACTCCCCCCTTGCTCTCTCTCTCTCTCTTTCTCACTTTATCTCTCCCTCTCTCCTTTCTATCTCACTCTATCTGTTGCTCTCTCTCTGTGAGAATGCCTGCCCTGTCTCTCCTGCAGCCCCCTCGCTGACAGCTGGGACGAAAGCACTCTCAGCTAAGGGACTGCGAGAGGGACGGGGCGGGCATTCTCAAAGCGCTCAGAGCGGTTAGCAGCTGAATGAGGAGGACGAGAAGCCGTAGCCACCAGTGCTGTTGCAGGAGGACCCGCGCCCCAAGAAAGCCGGTGAGAGGGGCAGATCGGATGGGTGGGGGGTAGAGGCAAGGGGGCTGAAGGCACTGGGGGGGTGGGGGCAGCTGACATTCAAAACAATCTTCGCCGACCATCACACTTTCGTCGCTCCCCGCCCCCAACTTCAAGCCCGGCTCTTTGCACGGCCTTGGAAAAGGGTGCGCGGGGGTAGTTTTTGGCTGTCCATAGCCAAAAATGGTGTTTTTACTTCTGCACCGCTACTTCGCAGGAATTCGACTTTCACAGGCGGTCTGGGAACACAACCCCCGCAAAAATTGAGGGATCACTGTATAAGACCCACCCAATTTAAAAAGCATTTTTGGAGGTAAAAAGGTATGTCTTATACATCGAAAAATACAGTATTTGGAGGATTGTGGTGATTTACTGTTCTATAAATATCTATTCATGATTACTGAATATTCTATTGTGAGAATAAGGAAGACTCTTAAAGAAAGTAAAGTGACTGTTGACTTTTGGAAAGTTGCCTAGACTGTTAGATTGTCAGACAGGCGGCTGACAAGAATGGAGGCAGATGCAGAAGAACTGCAACAGCAATTTTATTTCAGCACCAACAGCTGAGGCAGACAACAGATGCTTGACTCTCCCTTTTATAGTGACTCTCCCTTTTATATTGGAACTATCAAGACCAAACCAATAGCAGGGCTTTATTACACAAGCAAATCTACCAAAAATCCCGACGGAAACTAAAATATTTTTAAATAACAAGATTACCATGACAGAATTAGCTAACTGGGGCAGCGCCCGGGGCTTGGTCGATGCGGAGCTGGTGAGTGAACCGCTGCTCTCCCAGCACGACTTTTATTGCCTTTAAATATAAAATCAGATACCCAACTTGGAGGGAAGGGTGTCGTAAGAGGTGGTTATGCTGTGCCCGATGTGAGAATCGCTAGCTCACATCGACACAAGCTTCTTAAACTGCCAGGACCGGGCAAAAAAGAAGCCAGCATTTGCTGGCCCTGAGACATGGCCGCCCCGTAAACATCGAGGAGGAAGTGAGAGGAGATCGGTGAGCCTCAGCAATTACCCTAAAACAACATACTCTTAATTCGGAAACTTCTTGTGTGCCTGAACAATCGTGGGAAAGACGATAGAAGGATAGAAGAGCTCAAAGTCGAAATAAGCGGCGATTAAAAAGGTTGAGCGACCGGAGAAGCAAGAGACAGCGTGCGGTGACAGGAGACTCGGGTGTGTGACAGGAGAGCTGGGTCGAGGGGCGGAGACGGAACGGAGGCGGATCAAAAAATCGGGAACTAAAGACGGATATAACCGGGGGTGATACGATTTTAAAGTTTGAAGTTTAAAGTTTAAATTTTCACGAATATTTGGAATACCAGGTGGAATAGGAGCAGAGAAAGCGGGGATTTAAAAAACCTCCTCGGGTGTGAGCTTTCATAGCGGACGTTACATCTACGTGATTAAGCCTCCCCCTCTTCCGGAAACATAGAGCTACGAAAGCAGAAACAGCAAGATAACGTCCTGGAGATCTACGCCCCTCCGTTTTGTTTAACTGGTTCTTTTGGTTTATCTGGTTTATCTGGTTTGCGCTTGCCTTTGGACTACTCAATGACTTAAAATCCCATAAAACACAAGAAGGTATAATCTTAAAGAGACAGGAACTTGACTCAACAGATATTAACTTGACTGGGCCGGTTTTCAATGTCATCACAGCAGATCCTCCCATAGGAAACTAGGAATTTATGCGAAATTAAACTACCAGACACTAAACTACAATCTTCTAAATTGTGAACATTAAGTGTGGGACTGCTAGATTTACTTACTTTTGGAATAGCCTGGACTAAAATTAATATTAGAATCAAGAAACATCTACTGGACAATATATAAGATTAGAGGAAAATAAAGGACAGAAATTGGACTGGAATATAATTAGATGAAATCAAAGTAATTGCTGTTATTAACTAATAATATCTCCGATCAACTGTAATTAAATGTAATCAACTAACAAATTAATTAAGTGATTAATGGATGTAAGGACTTGCTAAAGCTATAATATATCATTATTATTTAAACCTCTACCTCTACTCTACCTTTACTCTTAAAAATTGTTTATATATAATACTTACAAGGATTTATTCAACTATTATTTAACTATTCAATTGTTGATCTCCTAACCATTAACTAATTAATTGTATATTATATATTGTATATTGAATATTGATTAAGTATTAAGTATTAAATATTACAGCATTAAGTATTAGATATTAAGATATTAGATATTAAGGATTAAATGTCAAGATATAAGTTAGAATATCAAATATAAGTTAGAAAAGGATAAGCTAAGTTAGATTAAATATTGTTTAAGCATTGAAACACCGATAATAATTGAAAGCATTAACTCTACCTTTTTTCTCTTTTGAAAAATAAGTTGTATAAATTGATTGGATCGACTGGTTACATACTGAATTAACTGTTAAAGAGTAATTCGATTGATTGATTAGATATTGACTAGATTGATTAGATATTGAATTAATTATTAGAAGGTTAAAACTTATTACAAATGGCAACTCAACAAACATTAACCAAGTCGACGAGAAGGGGTAATTTAACCTTACTATCACCAGCTGTGCAGAAATCCTCTTCAACT
The DNA here is from genome assembly GCF_031021105.1 of Erythrolamprus reginae. Taxonomy (NCBI): domain Eukaryota; kingdom Metazoa; phylum Chordata; class Lepidosauria; order Squamata; family Dipsadidae; genus Erythrolamprus; species Erythrolamprus reginae. The sequence goes on along the minus strand of NC_091956.1, from coordinate 38,524,232 downwards.
TCCGATATTGTTACAGGAGAGATTAAAGATCAGGCACCCTCGCTTCAAAGCCTACAAAATTCCCTAGACAAAATTCAAGAATTTATGGTAAAACAACAGGAATCCTCTAATCAAACCCAAGAAACTATAATTAAAAACCACCAGGAGACACAAAAAAAATTTGAGGAAGTAAACGAAAATTTTGCCAAATTTAATAATATAATAGAAGGTGTTAAAGAAGCAGTAGACAGACAGGAAATTAAAATACAACAAGTGGAAGAGACAACCGAAGCGAATAAGTTAAGATTAACTAAAAACGAAGAAGACCTCAGGAGGGTAAATAAGGATTTAGAAGGGGCCATTGCCCAATTAGAATTTGAAAAAGCCTCATTTTATCTCAGGCTACAAAATATACCCGAAGAAAAAGGGGAGAACCTGTTTGCGACTGTAGTTGAACTCTTTGCTGAAGAGTTAAAAATAAACGAAAACGAACTAATTAATCACGTAGACGAGGTATATCGAGTGCAAACCAATTACGCACGTCGCCATCAACTCCCCAGAGAGGTCCACCTTAGATTCACCAAAAAAACCCTGAGAGATGAGATATATAGGAATACCAGAGGGGTCTTAACGTATAAAGGGAAAGACATCATTGTACTGAAACAAATACCCAAAAGAATTAGGGAACGAAGGAGGGATTACCATTACTTTACAAACAAATTAATAAAAAACGAGATACAATTTAGATGGTTAGTGCCAGAGGGGGTGATGGTAACGTGGAAGGGGAAGAAAATAAATATAGAAACATTAGAACAAGCAGATAAGTTTATTTTAGAACATCTGAAAAAAGAAGGGGAAAGCAGCACGGAACTGGAGACAGCAAGCCAAGAGGAGGGAGAGATAGAGGAAGAGAGAACAGACAACATAAGCAAGGGGAAAGGGGAGAAAACAGAAAATTACAGAGAGCTTAGAAGCAGTAAAAGGGCAAGATAGTTGACGAAGAATGAATAAAGAAATGAACCGTTGTACCTACCTGAACGGTCTTCTCAGTGCACTGGAAGGAGAGTCCAACATGGGTATTACTCCAATCCTATTGGTAGAGACTGAGTTAGATTTACATATTAATCTAGCACCGCCCCCTCTGCTCTTCCCATGAGCCAGTTTTAAAAACGAAAGAAACCATAGTAAGAGGATAACCAAATTTTATTATAACAACTCTTAACTGATAACTAACCACTCCGGCGTCCCTGTACCCAAAACTACACTGGGTGGGTTTGGACTCTCCTTCCAGTGCACTGAGAAGACCGTTCAGGTAGGTACAACGGTTCTTCTCCATTGCATCTGGAAGGAGAGTCCAACATGGGATTTACCAGAGATTTACGGCCCATGGGAGGGAGAAGGTCTTGTCAGGGACGTTGGAGATAAGCAAACCCTTTGTAAAACACGCCTCCCAAAAGCTGCCTCTGCTGAGGCAAAGGAGTCCAACTTATAGTGTCTTATGAACGTTGATGGTGCCGACCACGTTGCAGCTCTACAGATGTCATCTATGGACGCCTGGGTAGTCCAAGCCGCCGAGGTCGCCACACTCCTCGTTGAGTGAGCAGTCACTCCCGTTGGTACTGATTGATTACGGGCCTTGTATGCCTCCGCAATACATTCCCTGATCCAACGACTAATGGACACTGATGACACTCCAAGTCCCTCTTTATCTGAAGCAAAGGAAACAAACAACTTTTCCGATTTCCTAAAAGCTTCTGTGCGTCTGATGTAAATCTTGACCGCACGGCGTACATCAATCTTATGCCACCTTAATTCCGATGGGTGACTGCCGTGGGTGCAAAAGTCTGGAAGAATTAATTCTTGTTTCCTATGAAACTCTGAATTGACCTTCGGAATGAATGAAGGGTCTAATCTCAGCACTACTCGGTCTGGATAAAAGACACAAAGGTCAGGTCGCACCGATAAGGCTGCTAACTCTGACACTCTTCTTGCTTATGTAATGGCCACTAAGAAGGCCGTTTTAATTGACAATGTCCTCAATGGTATAGATCTCATAGGTCAAGGCTCTGAGAACCAATGTAAGATCCCACGAAGGAAACCTCCGGATCGGTGGAGAGTGTTGGTTTGTTGCTCCTCGTAGAAAATCCTTCACCCAAGGGTGATAAGCTAAGGAACGAACACCTTCCACTCGTATCATGGTCACGAGAGCCGCCACATGTTGTTTCAAAGTATTGGGTGTTAGTCCCCGATCAAGTCCAGTCTGTAAGAACTCCAGAACTGTAATGACCGACGCTTGTTCAGTGTTGATGTTTTGTTTGTCGCAGAAACTGCAAAAGGCCGCCCATGTGGTCTGATAGATCCGAGAAGTAGATGGGCGCCTTGCAGCCTGCATAGTGTCTATGACCTTCTCTGGTAACTTTAATCCTCGTAACCTGACCCGTTCAAGTGCCAAACGGTCAGTTGGAGCCACTGGGGATCGGGGTGTTGAAGTTCCCCTTGGCTGAGTGATATCAAGTGGTCCGGAATCCTCCAAGGGGGTGACATTGATAGTGCCACCAGGTCGGAGAACCATGGTCGTCGAGGCCAGTGTGGGGCTACCAACAACACCTCCGCCCTCTCTCGCAGTAGTTTCTCCACTACTCGTGGTATAAGATTCGTTGGCGGAAATGCGTAAAGTAGTCCTGGCGGCCAGGGTGTCCGGAGAGCATTGATTTCCTCCGCTCCTGGCTGTGGAAACCGAGTGAAGAACCTCGGAAGCTGGGTGTTCTGTGAGCTGGCGAAAAGATCTACTGTCGGAAGACCGAACCTCGTCACGGCCTGTTGGAAAATGACCGGGTCCAGCTTCCACTCTGACTGATCCAACATGGACCGGCTCAGCCAATCCGCTTGTGTATTGCTGATTCCCGCAATGTGTTCCGCTGCTAAGGACCGTAGATGTTGTTCGGCCCAGCGGAATAGCGCCTCTGTTTCTTCCATGAGACGCTGTGACCTTGTACCCCCTTGATGATTCAAGTGGGCCCTGGTCGCCACATTGTCCGTAAGCACCAACACATGTTGTTGATGTACTAAGGGCGCAAATGTCTGTAGAGCTAGGAACACTGCTCTCAATTCTAGAAAGTTTATATTGACTGACGTGAGTTCTTCTGCTGTCCAGAGGCCCTGAGCCATGTGAGCTCCGATGTGGGCCCCCCATCCGGTAAGACTGGCATCGGTGGTCAATATGATCTGATCCTTTGTCTGAAAGGGGGATCCTCGGCTGATTGCTGCAGACATCCACCACTTTAATGAGTCTCTGACCTTCTGGGGTAAATGGACCTTCCTGTGACAATGGCTCACCTTGGTCCGTTGAGCAGGGAGCAGGAACCATTGCAGTGTCCTGATATGGAACCTGGCCCAAGGCACTATGCCAATGGCGGATACCAGGGTTCCTAGTATCTTTGATAGCAGCGAAAATGGGACTGGTCCCCGCTGAACACTGGATATCAAACGCCTGATGTTGTCTTGTCTCTCCTGTGAGAGTGACACTGTGCCCTCCTGAGTGTCTATAATTGCTCCTAGGTGTAGGAGCCTGGTGGTAGGTACCAGTTGGCTTTTCTCCACGTTGACTGTGAAGCCATGGTGTTCCAGTGTACGGATAGTCTCGTTGAGGTCTCTCTCTGCCGCCACTTTGGACCTGGATAAAATGATAATATCGTCCAGGTAGCCCATGAGTCTTATGGACCTTGCTCTTAAGCTGGCGGTCAATACATCCAAAAGCTTCGTAAACGTCCGTGGGGCCGATGACAGGCCGAACGGCATTGCTCTGTATTGGTAATGTCGTCCCTCGGTGCAAAATCGGAGAAACCTGCGATGTTCCGGATGGATAGGGACGTGCAGGTATGCCTCCTTGAGGTCGATGGATGTTAAGATGTCTTGTTTCCGGATGGAAGCAAGAATGGTCTGCAGCGAGTGCATCCTGAACCTTCGGTACTTTATAAAAAGGTTCAGTTGTTTTAGGTTGAGGATCAACCGGCAACCTCCTGAGGATTTGGGCACGATGAAAATCATGGAGTAGAATCCCCTGCCCTCCTCCTGCTGCGGAACCCGCTCTATAGCCCGGATGTCGAGCAGGTGCGTAATCTCCCTGCGCAGCTGCAGTTTCTTTATAGTGTCCTTTATTCGCGGGCAATGTACGAAGCGGCTGGGCGGTGGTTGGATGAACTCCAACTTGAGCCCGTGAGTGACCGTGGCTAGGGCCCATTGGTCGGAGGCAGTTGTTTGCCAGACGCTGCCAAAACCCTGTAGTCTGCCTCCTAAGGGTTGGGGCGCGGCCGAGTCACTTCGTGCGTTTGAACCCTCTCTGGTTGTTACCGCGAAATGGTCTCCTGGACTGATGATAGCCTCTCGGCCTGTCCTGAAAGGATCCGCGGTCGCTTCTATAGGTCTGATTGTACTGACCCTGGGAGAAGGAACGCTGGCCTTGGTTGGTGTTGGTAGGATCCCAGCGAAAGGACTGACGCCTTGAGTAAGGGGTAAACCTTCTATCTGGTCGTCTATTGGCCCTGGGGAGAACCTTCCTCTTATCCTTGTCCTCCACTAGCACTTTCTCCAACAGGTCTCCAAAGAGAGTGGAGCCCTGGAAGGGCCCAGAGGCTAGGCGCCATTTAGACTTAAGGTCTGCCTGCCAGTTTCTCAGCCACAGAAGTCGGCGTGAAGACAGCGAGGTTGCCATGCTCCTTGTGGAAAACTTCGCCGCATGAAGAGTAGCGTCTGCCGAAAACTCGGTTGCCGCCAATAATTTACTTAAGTCCTGGCGGAGACGCCCGTCTTCGGGCCCTAGTCGAGCTTGCATCTCCTTGATCCACATTAGCGACGCTCGATTGATAAACGATGCTGCTGCCGCTGCCCTGAACCCCCAGCCAGACATCAAGTGTGACTTACGCAGCAATGTCTCTGCCTTTCTCTCCTCCGGTCTGAGGCTTTCCCCAGTCTCTGAGGGAACCAAGGCACTGGAAACAAGCGTCACCACTGGCTGGTCAATTGGGGGGAATTCAAGCAGCTTTTCTACCTCCTCGTCAAAGGTATAAAATTTCCTCTCGAGGTTGGAAGGCCCCTGTGCTGCTGCTGGTTGCTGCCAAGGCCTTTTGATGCCTTTTACGAAAATGCCTGAAGCTGGAAAGTGGTCGGACTCGGGTTGAGGTTCCTCAAGCAGCGAGGCCGAGGTCTGGCCTGTCTCAGCGGCCTCTGCCGTCTTAGCGGCGCCCGGGAGATTCATTACTTGCTTGGCCTTTGATAGCAATGTCTTGAATAATGCTGGTTTAAACAGACCAACTGAGGGTGCCTGATCTGGCGCCGTCTCAACCTCTGAAAGGCCAAACTCCGGGTCACTGTCCTCAAATTGATCCTGCTCTTCCAGCATGGACCCCAAACCCGAGGGAGGCGGTGCCGACCAAGAACATGTGGCTTGCTGATGGGGTCTACTGTATTGCTGAGCCCCGGCCATGTTCTGTGAGTACGCAGAAACAATGAGATCCTGTAGATCTGGAGGCAAACTTTGCCACGCCCCAGGCTGTGCGCGAAGGCCCGCTGCTGTGGGGGTGAAGGTGGCTGCTGGCCCCTGGTAGCTCATTCCTGAAGGGCCCGCCGACCCTGGTCTAGCCCAAGATGTGCTGGGTGAAGGCATGCTCGGAGGCAAGGGCTGAAACTGCCGGTCTGGTGACCAATCTCCCTCTACTTCAACCCCTGTAGGCCCGAAGGTAGTTGGGGGTGAGATGGGGTCTGCAGGATGCCTCTGGGTCAGAGGGAGCCCCGCTGGGGAAGATTGCAAGGCTGCCTCCAGCTTTTTTTCTAGCGCCTTAATGCGCTTCTCAGCCTCTTTGATGGAATTTGCTGAGGCAGATGAATGGGCTTTGGCCTTCTCTTTAGGCTTGCCCTTAGCCTTTTCCTTAGAAGGGGCAGGAGAGCTTGGGAGATCCTTCCCCTGGTTCTCCTCCATGGTACTCACAAGTGCCAGTCGTTGGGTTTTAAGGCTTCCCTGGTGTCTGACCTCCGGTAGCTTGTTTCTCGCCCACCTCGTCAGGATCACCCGAAAAAATGGCGCCCTCGGTCTCCCGGGCTTTGCGCCTGCGCACTAGGGCGTTCCAGCCCGTTCGCGCCAATTCCGCCTGGCCGCCAGCCGATTTCACGCCCAAGGACGCTCTCGCCGCACTAGCGCTCCCCCAACATGGCGGCGCCCAGCCTCCGCGGCTCCTTGGGCTGCCGTCCGGGTCCTCCGACCCTGAGGCTTATCCTGGCCTCACCGGGGGGCTGTATTGTCTCTGCTGCACTCTCCGCTCGTTCCTATGTCCGCGGAGCTTTCGGCGGCGGCGGCGGCTTTCCCAGCGTCGCGCCGCTCCTCTAGTCAGATCAGCTGTGAGGCGCTCATATCCGTCTTGCGGGCGGCATCTAGCCTCCCAGTGGGGAGGGCGGACCTCCCCACCTTCGGCTGACAGCCTCGGTATGGCCTCGGAGGCCAGGGACCCCCAGGCTGGCTGCTCCCCTACGGGTGTTCCCACTGGGGGAATACAGAACCCCTGGGGAGGAACGTTGGAGGTGATGCCCGCTGAGGGCAGCGACCCCAAAAACCGTCTGGATCCTCCTGTGTCTTCATCCTGAAAAACAAAGAACAGAAGATTAAAACGGTAATAACATTTATTCACAATTTTCCTTAAGTAAACATTTAAGCTACAACTCAGTATGTCTCTACTCATTGACTGAGTTTTTAAAACTGGCTCATGGGAAGAGCAGAGGGGGCGGTGCTAGATTAATATGTAAATCTAACTCAGTCTCTACCAATAGGATTGGAGTAATACCCATGTTGAACTCTCCTTCCAGATGCAATGGAGAATAAATTATTTTCGGTGAATATAAATGGGATGAACTCTCCTCAAAAAAGAGGACAAACATTTACAAAACTAATAAAACAAAATTTAGATGTAATATGCCTTCAGGAAGTCCATGTAAAGAAAAAGGATAAGAAAGTATTGGAATACCCGAAACTGGGGAAACTATTTACATCACTTGCAAACGGAAAAAAAAGAGGAATTGCACTATATGTTAAAAGCTGGTTAAAACCAAAAGTAATTGACAGTGATGAAGAGGGTAGAATACTCATAATAGAAATTGAAATTAATTAAAAAAAAACAAATTTAATTGTGATTTATGCTCCCAATAAAGACCAAAATTTTTTTTATAAAAAGTTGTACCAAAAAATAATAAAAATTGAAAAAGGAAACATCTGTGTGATTGGGGACTTTAATATAATAATAGATTATGACAAAGACTATAAAGGTAAAGAAAAGAGTAAAAAGAAAAAAACAATACCAGAAAAACTCAAAGATACTATAGAGGAATTTAAATTAAAAGACACATGGAGGGAAAGACACAGAGATGAATGTAAGTATACTTATTATTCACATCCACACGACTCATGGTCCAGATTGGACATGATATGGACAAACATAGAGTTACAACAAGAGATAATATCAGCAGAAATAGAACCCAACTTTTGGGCAGACCACAATCTAGTAAGTATTACAATTAGAGGAAACCAAACCAAAAAAAAATAGATGGACAATGAACACAAAAATTATACAAGAAAACAAATACAAAGAATTTTCAAATAAAGAATTAGATATCTTTTTAGAAAAAAATTGGATTGAAGACACAACTATACAAAACATATGGGACACAACCAAAGCATATATAAGGGGGATAACGATTGCATACACTAGTAAAAAAAATAAAGATAAAAATAGAGAGATGAGAGAAAATCAAAAAGAACTAGAACAAATAGAAGCCGAATGGATATAGGAAAGATGATATAAAAGAGGAAGAAATAGATCAGTATTTAAACGAGATCGAACTACCCCAAATATCGGAGACTAACATAGATAGAATGGATAAAAATATAACTATGACAGAACTAGAGCTAGCAATTAAAAAACAAAACAATAACAAAACTCCAGGAGTAGATGGAATACCAGCCGAATACTACAAAGAAATATACGAACCAGTCAAAAAATTACTATTACAGATGCTGAATGAGGTGTTAGATAAAGGAGCAATACCTGAATCCTGGAAGGAAGGGTTAATAACACTAATACCAAAAGACCCGGAACAAAGACATTCAATAAAACAATACAGACCAATTGCATTACTAAATTCAGATTATAAAATCTTCACAACAATATTAGCAGAAAGGTTTAAAGGGATAATTAACGAAATCATACATCCGGACCAGAACGGCTTCTTACCAAACAGAAATATAAAAAATAATTTGAGAAACATTATAAATATTTTAGAATACTATGAGGCAAACCCAGGAAAGAATTTGGCATTAATATTTTTAGACGCGGAAAAAGCATTTGACAACTTGAATTGGAACTTCTTTATTAAACAACTGACCAAAATGAAATTTAAAGAAAAATTCATAAAAGCAATCAGGATGATATACTCTGCACAATCGGCAAAAGTTATAATAAACGACCAATTAACGCAAAATATAAAAATTGAAAAGGGAGTACGGCAAGGATGTCCGCTTTCCCCATTAATATTTATTTTGGCCATAGAAATCTTATTAAAACAGATAAGGTTAAATAAAAATGTTAAAGGATTAAATTTGAAAGGACAAGAATACAAAATCCAGGCATTTGCCGATGACCTAGTATTTAATATAGAAGATCCCATTGAATCAGGGGAAGTTTTATTAAAGGAGATCACTGAATTCGACAAAGTAGCAGGACTAAAAATTAATAAACAAAAAACTAAAATACTGACAAAAAACTTAACAAATACAGAGAAGAAAATATTAGAAGACAGATTAGGTCTACAAATAGTAAAAACAGTTAAGTATTTGGGAATAAAATTAACAGCAAAAGCAATTACAATAAAAGAAGATAATTATACGGTTTTAATAAAAGAAATAAAAAGGAAATTAGAAAAATGGAACAAATTGCCTATCTCACTCATAGGTAGAATCTCAACAATTAAAATGTCCATTTTACCTAAAATTCTATATCTATTCAGAACGATCCCAATTATATTAAGAAAAAACTTTTTCCAAAAATTAAACAGAATGATTACAAAATTTGTCTGGGCCGGAAAAAAACCTAGAATTAGAATACAATATTTACAAGATAATATTAAACAAGGAGGATTTGCACTACCAGATTTCGAATTATATTATAATGCATCAATTATTGACTGGTTGAAAGATTGGTTTAAACTGGAAAATAAAAGACGATTAATACTGGAAGGACATGATATGAGAACAGGGTGGCATGCTATTCTATGGGAAAATAAAGAACAAACACATAGTTATTTCAAACAATATATAATAAGAAATTTGCTTTACACAACTTGGAAAAAAATAAAAAAAATGTACTACCACCAAATTCCGAAATGGTACTTGAGCTTAGAGGCGACAGTATACCCGAACTCAAGAGAATTAAACAAAATGTTAAATTATTATCAAACACTAGAAAAAAACGGGGAATTAAAAACAAGGGAACAGCTAGAAGAAATTGGAATCAAAATTGATTGGTGGACGTATAATGTAATTAAATCAAAATATCAAGAAGGGAAAAGGAAGGAAATACAAATAAAAGAGATACAATTAGATAAGATAATTCTAGGCCAAGAAAAGAAAATGATTTCCAAAATATATAGATATATGTTACATTACAAAATGGAGGAACACATTGTTAAAAATAATATACATAGTTGGGGCAGAAATTTTGGTTATAGCATAAATTTAGATAAATGGGAAACAATTTGGACTAAAAATTATAAATTAACAAAATCAACAGCTTATAGGGAAAATATATACAAAATGTATTACAGGTGGCATCTTCCACCGGCAACATTGGCCAAAATGTATAAAGGAATAAACCCAAAATGTTGGAGATGTAAAAAAATGGGGACCTACTACCACATTTGGTGGACCTGCCCAAAAATGAAAAAATTTTGGAATAAAATGCAGAATTGGATAGAAGAGATTTTACAAATGAAGATAAATAAAAAAACCTGAAGCCTTTCTCCTGGGAATTATAGATCAAAAAATTGAAAAAAACAAACATTACTTATTAATTCATATATTGACAGCAATCAGAATAGCGATAGCTCAAAACTGGAAACAACCCGAACCACCAGACGACGATTTGATAATCAAAAAATTTTTAGACTGTGCTGAAGCTGATGCATTAACAATTAAATTAAAAAACAAAGAAGATTCCGAACACGATAAAACCTGGAAACACCTTTATAATTGGTTCAAGAAAAGAAATAAAACTCAAAAGAAAAAATAAAACTAACAATACTTTATATCCTTTTTATTACATAGGGGAAAAAAATTACAAAAGACATATATACAAAAAACTTTTTTATAAAGAAAGATCTGTATGATATTAAAGAAATTAAATATGAATGAAAGAAGGCGGATAAGAAAGAATTAAATGATTTAAAGAACAGTGACAACCTACAAGAGAAAATGGTATACGCTGAGGATACAATATACTTCACCAGAAAATAATTTAAAATTAAAAATCATTCACAACTTACCTCCTGAAGGGAATATAAGTACAAATATTATACAATATGCTAAGTGAATAGTTATTGTTATTAATGTACTTAAATAAGTAATTAGATCTCAAGAATGTTTTTTTTATTTGTTTGTTTGTCACGTTGGTTTGTCTGTTTGTCTGTTATGTGTTGATTTAGCTTTGTATTAATATATGATATAAAACATATTGTATGTAAATGTGTATATATATGTAATAAAAACTTAAAAAAAAAAAAGATTACCATGACAGAATTAGAAGAATCAATTAAAAGGCTAAAGAATAATAAAGCCCCTGGTCCTGAGGGTCTCTCGAATGAATTGTACAAAGTTCTTCCAAAAAAAGGCATAGAATCTCTGCTAGAGCTTTTTAATGAAGTTCTGGAGGAAGGGAAAATTCCACCTTCATGGAAAGATGCTAATCTAGCATTAATAGCCAAAAAAGATACTGATCCAACCGATGTTGCTAACTATCTCTCTTTTAAATTCCGACTACAACATTTTCAGTTCTATCCTTGCTAACATGCTTAAAATTTATTTAAATCAATTTATTCATTCGGACCAGAACGGATTTCTCCCTGGTAGACAATTAAAAAACAATATAAGAATTATCCTAAATATCCTGGAATACTATGAACTGCACAGTGAAAAACAAATAGCCCTAATTTTTTTAGATGCACAGAAGGCGTTTGATAATGTTTCGTGGAAATTTATGGTAAAACAATTAGAATTTATGGATTTTGGTACAAATTTTATAAATGCAATTAAAGCAATCTATTCAGAACAATTTGCATATATTATCATAAACAATGATGCTTTGACAAAAATTAACATTCAAAAAGGCACAAGACAAGGTTGTCCATTATCACCTCTCCTCTTTATCTTGACTTTAGAAGTCTTAACCAGAATAATTAGAAATAAAGAAGAAACAATTGGATTAAGATGTAAAAATGAAATTTATAAACTTCAGGCCTTTACCGACGATCTAGTGTTTATATTAGAAGATCCGATAGAATCGGGACCAAATCTTTTAAAAGTACGGGAAGAATTTGGCAAAGTGGCAGGTTTAAAAATTAACAAAAATTTAAAAAATAAAATATTTAGGAATTAACATAACGGCGAAGGTCTCAACCCTGAAAGAGGATAACTACGATAACTTGATAATTAAAATTTAAAAAGATTTAAAGAAACGGGATAAACTACAAATTTCATTTCTCGGAAGAATTGCAACAATTAAAATGAACATTCTTCCAAAAATAAACCTCCTTTTCCAAACCATACCCATCTACTTAACAAAGGATTTCTTCAAAAAAATTAAAAATTTAACGAACAAATTTATTTGGCAAAACAAACGCCCCAGGATACGCCTAAAATACATGTTAGATTAAAAAAAGAGGACGGAGGATTGGCAATACCAAACTGGGAAGACTATTACTATGCCTCTTCTATTGCTTGGATACAAGACTGGATACAATTATCTAATAACTGTTTACTTACTTTAGAGGGACATGTCAGCTGCAAAGCCAAAAGACTCTTGAAACGCCTGGAAACGCCTGGAAACACCGAGGCACTTGGGGCGGTGGCCAGTGGGAGTGGCTGCTGTCTTGGGGGGGGGAGCCCAGCAGAAGCTTTAAGAACGTGCTGGAGGGAGCCTGCCTGTGTCAGCTGCAAAGCCAAAAGACTCTTGAAACGCCGGGAAACACCGAGGCACTTGGGGCGGTGGCCAGTGGGAGTGGCTGCTGTCTTGGGGGGAGCGCCCAGCAGAAGCTTTAAGAACGTGCTGGAGGGAGCCTGCCTGTGTCAGCTGCAAAGCCAAAAGACTCTTGAAATGCCTGGAAACGCCTGGAAACACCAAGGCACTTGGGGCGGTGGCCAGTGGGAGTGGCTGCTGTCTTGGGGGGGGGCGCCCAGCAGAAGCTTTAAGAACGTGGAGCTACGAAGGGGCGATGGAGATAGAGATGTTATCAAGTGGGACTGAGGACTACTGGAGATTGCCCAGGGCACCTGATGGAAACTGGAGCCCCCAGAGAGGAAGAACTTGGGACATTCTCAATCGAGGCAAAGAGACAGAATTTTTACAGTACTGGTCACCGATCTTGACCAGTCCTAGAAAAACCAAACTGTATTTAGACCCTGTGTCCCAATGGACAATGGACAATTGATTATACCATCAAACAAAATTAATTTATATTAACTTACAATTTTTATCTTATATTTTATAGACTTATATTTTTAATGTTTTAGTGTTTTAAATTGTTATTAACTGCTATTTTACACTGTTACTAATTTAATTGACTTTTAACATAATTGGGGTTCTAAAGTAATGGATGACTGGGATAAATATACTTGTGGGTATGAGTGGAATGACTGGTATGATTGGGTGGGTGGGTGGGGGTGGGTGGGGTTATGGTATCAATGAGTTGAGTGATAGTAGTGTGAATGATAGGTCTGGCCCACCTGACGCTCGGGAGACAGGAGAGGAAGGGGCACCGATCTCTGGGGTGGCAGGGGGTCGGAATATCCCTGTGTTGCTGGGGAGAGGCAGTTATGGCGGGGGCCACAGAGTTAGCCGTTCCAGGGGAACGAGGGATCATTGCTTAATAATGGTCCCTTGTTCTGGCTCTGTGAGCCCAATCTTGGGTACTGGTGGTGAGTGTAACTCTGGCCCTGGGCTCAGGTTGCTGCTGCTTAATGCCAGGTCAGTGGTAAATAAAGCCTGGTATGTATTACTGAAACCTGGCTGGGCCCAGAGGGAGGTGTTCCTCTCTCTGAAATTTGCCCAGCCGGGTTTCAGATATGGCATCAACCTCAACCCCAGGGAGGGATTTGATCCTGGATGAGGAGGCCGACCTGGCATGTATTACTGAAACCTGGCTGGGCCCAGAGGGAGGTGTTCCTCTCTCTGAAATTTGCCCAGCCGGGTTTCAGATATGGCATCAACCTCGACCCCAGGGAGGGGGGGAGGAGTGGCTATTATAACCAGGGAGAGCCTTTGCCTGCGTAGACTCATTGCTTCGGAAATTGCGGGTTGCGAGTCTCTCTTGATGAAGTTGGACTTAGGGGTTCAGGTGGGCTTATTTCTCACGTACCTGCCTCCCAGCTGCGTGTCAAAAGCCCTGCCTGTGCTACTCGAGGAGGTAGCCGGGTTGGCGGTGGAGTTCCCCAGACTCATTGTCCTGGGGGACTTCAACCTGCCGTCAATCGGCGAAGCCTCTGGGTTGGCACAGGAGTTCATGGCCACCATGACAGCCATGGACCTGACTCAAGTAGTACAGGGTCCGACTCACGAGGGAGGGCACGCACCTGACATGGTATTCCTTTCCGAGCAACTGAGTAATGGTCTGAGACTAAGGGGCTTAGAAGCATTGCCTTTGTCATGGTCAGACCATTTTCTACTATGGCTCGACTTCCTGGCTCCAATCCTTCCCCGCAGGGAGGCGGAACCAATGAAGATGTTCCGCCCCAGAAGCATGATGGACCCAGAGGGCTTTCAGACGGCGCTTGGGGTTATTCCAGAGGCACTCGTCCACAGTTCGGCGGAGTCTCTCGTGGAGGCCTGGAACAGGGCTGCAGCGCAGGCTGTTGACCGGATTGCGCCTTTGCGACCTCTCCGTGGCGTTAGACCACGTAGAGCCCCATGGTTCAACGAGGAGCTCCGGGAGTTGAAACGCCAAAAGAGACGTCTAGAGAAGCGATGGAGGAAGAGTAGGTCTGAATCTGATCGAGCACTTGTAAGAGCTTTTATTAAGACTTACAAAGTGGCGCTCAGGGCGGCAAGATGCGCGTACCATGCCGCCTTGATTGCATCAGCGGAATCCCGCTTGGCCGCTCTGTTTAGGGTGACCCGCTCCCTTCTCAACCAGGGGGGAGTTGGGGAGCCCTTGCAGAGTAGTGCCGAGGATTTCAACACGTTGTTCGCTGATAAAGTCGCTCAGATCCGGGCCGATCTCGACTCCAATTGTAAAACAGAGCTGACTGACACTGAGTCAGTCGAGGTGACTGGGGCACGTACTTGTCCACCTGTCTGGGAAGAGTTTGATCTGGTGACACCTGATGAAGTGGACAAGGCCATTGGAGCTGTGAGTTCCGCCACCTGTCTACTGGATCCGTGTCCCTCCTGGTTGGTCTCGGCCAGCAGGGAGGTGACACGGAGCTGGGCCCAGGAGATTACCAACGCTTCCTTGGGGAGGGGAGTTTTTCCAACACTCTATAAAGAAGCGCTTGTGCGCCCCCTCCTCAAGAAGCCTTCCCTGGACCCAGCCGTACTTAACAACTATCGTCCAGTCTCCAACCTTCCCTTTATGGGGAAGGTTGTCGAGAAGGTGGTGGCACTCCAGCTCCAGCGGTCCTTGGAAGAGGCCGATTATCTAGGTCCCCAGAAGTCGGGTTTCAGGCCCGGTTACAGCACGGAAACCGCTTTGGTCGCGTTGATGGATGATCTCTGGCGAGCCCGGGACAGGGGTTTATCCTCTGTCCTGGTGCTCCTCGATCTCTCAGCGGCTTTCGATACCATCGACCATGGTATCCTTCTGCACCGGTTGGAGGGGTTGGGGGTGGGAGGCACTGTGCTTCAGTGGTTCTCCTCCCACCTCTCTGGCCGGTCGCAGTCGGTGTTAGTGGGGGGTCAGAGGTCGGCTCCGAGGTCTCTCCCTTGTGGAGTGCCTCAGGGGTCGGTCCTCTCCCCATTGCTATTTAACATCTACATGAAACCGCTGGGTGAGATCATCCAAGGACATGGGGTGAGGTATCATCAATATGCCGATGATACCCAGCTTTACATCTCCACCCCATGCCCAGTCAACGAAGAGGTGGAAGTGATGTGCCGGTGCCTGGAGGCTGTTGGGGCCTGGATGGGTGTCAACAGACTCAAGCTCAACCCGGATAAGACGGAGTGGCTGTGGGTTTTGTTTCCTAAGGACAATTCCATCTGTCAGTCCATTACCCTGGGGGGGGAATTACTGACCCCCTCAGAGAGGGTCTGCAACTTGGGCGTCCTCCTTGATCCACAGCTCACATTAGAAAACCATCTCTCAGCTGTGGCGAGGGGGGCGTTTGCCCAGGTTCGCCTGGTGCACCAGTTGCGGCCCTATCTGGACCGGGACTCATTGCTCAGAGTCACTCATGCCCTAATCACCTCGAGGTTCGACTACTGTAATGCTCTCTACATGGGGCTACCTTTGAAAAGTGTTCGGAAACTTCAGATCGTGCAGAATGCAGCTGCGAGAGCAGTCATGGGCTTACCCAGGTATGCCCATGTTTCACCATCACTCCGCAGTCTGCATTGGCTGCCGATCAGTTTCCGGTCACAAGTCAAAGTGTTGGTTATGACCTTTAAAGCCCTTCATGGCATCGGACCAGAATATCTCCGAGACCGCCTTCTGCCGCACAAATCCCAGCGACCGATTAGGTCCCACAGAGTGGGCCTCCTACGGGTCCCGTCAACTAAACAATGTCGGTTGGCGGGCCCCAGGGGGAGAGCTTTCTCTGTGGCGGCACCGACTCTCTGGAACCAACTCCCCCTGGAGATCAGAACTGCCCCTACTCTTCCTGCCTTCCGTAAACTCCTCAAAACCCACCTTTGCTGTCAGGCATGGGGAAACTAAACATCTCCCCCTGGGCACGTTTAATTTATACATGGTATGCTTGTGTGTGTGTCTGTTAGTATATGGGGTTTTTTAAATCTTTAAATATTTTAATTAATTGGATTATTTATGATTTGTTTTACACTTGTTGTGAGCCGCCCCGAGTCTTCGGAGAGGGGCGGCATACAAATCCAAATAATAAATAAATAAATAAATGACCTCCATCATGGTTGGTACTTCTACTTATGGGAAAGTAAATCACCAATTCATAAATATTTTAAAAACCATCTTATTAGAAAATCTCTGCTTACAATCTGGCTAAAAATCAAAAATCAATTCTACAAGGGCATACCAACTGGGTATGCACCACTAGAAGCTCTCGTCCACCTGAATTTAAAAAAAAGTAGTATGATTAGATATAAAAATATAATTAAACAAAATGGAGAAATAAAAACAAGACAAGAAATGGCAGAAGAGGGTTTCAACACAGAATGGTGGGAATACTTGCAAATTCAGTCTAGAATAGCTAAAGATAAAAATTCAACTGGTATTGAGCTAGATAACCTTGACAAAGTTCTACTAAGGACACAAGACAAATTAATCAAAAAATTATATTGCTGTTTTCAAAACAACAAAACTGATCTTTTGGAAATAAAAACAAACATGAATAACTGGAATTTAAATTTTAAATCTGAGATAAAAAAGGAAGAATAGCAATTGCTATGGAGTAGGAATTTCAGATTAACTATAGCAATAACATACAAAGAAAATTTAATAAAAATGTTTTATAAATGGCATATCACACCAGCTAAATTAGCTAAAATCAATAAAGAATTATCAGCTCTTTGCTGGAAGTGTCAAAAAGAGTACAGATCGTACTACCATGTGTGGTGGCAGTGTGGAAAAGCTCAGATCTATTGGAAAAAAATTGGGTTCTTGATCGATGAAATTCTAGAGATAACCATAGAAAAAAAAGTCCAGAATGTTTCCTATTAGGGATTATACGCCAACAACTTATCCAACACCATATTTATTTGATTATTCATATCACTACTGCAGCAAGATTAGCTTTTGCTCAAACATGGAAAAAAGCAGAAATCCCCCAAGACGAATTGATATTAGAAAAAATAACTCATTGTGCAGAAATGTCTAAACTGACCCTAAAAATTAGAGGTAAAGAAGACTCACAATTTTATGATTGTTGGAATTTACTCTACCACTGGTTAGAAAAAAGAAAAAATCTGTGCTAATTACAATATGAACATGTAATATATATATATATATATATATATATTGTTCTGAGTTCGGGTTTTGCCCCGTGTAATATTTTGAGTGTCTATGCGACGTTTTGGTGAAATCACATTCACCATCATCAGGCTGAAGTTTTAAGCTTCGTGTTGCTGTAAATATGATATTTTCATATTTACAGCAACACGAAGCTTAAAACTTCAGCCTGATGATGGTGAATGTGATTTCACCGAAACGTTGCATAGACACTCAAAATATTACACGGGGCAAAACCCGAACTCAGAACAATCTACATACATATACCCGTGAAAATCTACGAAAGCAAATATATATATATATGATGGTCTTGGTATATTCGGGTTTCTTCCCGTGTAGGATTTGGAAATTTCTGGCGACGTTTCGACGAGGTCTCACTCATCATCTTCAGGCTGGTGTTTCTGTCCTTGTTCTAAGGTGAACACTGCGAGACCTAAGCTGCCTTCCTTCTATAAATACTGGTGGCTGCATTTACGTGCATTTACTCTCCTGTTAGGATGTTGGCACCACAGATAAAATCAGTAAAATTCTCTGCAAACACAACATCAAGGCAGCCTTTGGTACAGATAAAAAAATAGCCAACATCCTAAGAAACCCGAAAGACAATATCCAACTAGAAAACCAGGGAGTTTATCAAATACCGTGTAAAATCTGCCCAGCCACATATATTGGACAAACTAACAGGAGAGTAAATGCACGTGTTGCAGAACATAAGAATGCATTAAAGAAAAAAGAAAAAACCTCCTCCCTTTTCCAACACTTCAAAACTACAGGACATGAAATTGATTTTGACAGTACCAAATTAATTTCCAAAACAGAACACTACAGCAAAAGAATAATCATGGAAGCCATCGAGATAGAAAAACACCCCCAAAATATGAACAAGCGGGATGATACCTCCCGCTTACCAGACATCTGGAAACCAGCCCTCAAACGTATCCCAGCCATAGAAACCAGACTCAGAACACACATTGTAAAACAATCAAGTAGCCTGCAAGTTCCAACTACTCAGGATATCACGCCTAATCTACAACCATTAACTAATCAGCATACCTCAGCTACATCAATGACCCCAATTGTTACTCCACTGACTCACCAGGAAGTTTCTACACAGCAGGCAATTGCTGAGCCATCAAACCACACCCAGCCACCAGTATTTATAGAAGGAAGGCAGCTTAGGTCTCGCAGTGTTCGCCTTAGAACAAGGACAGAAACACCAGCCTGAAGATGATGAGTGAGACCTCGTCGAAACGTCGCCAGAAATTTCCAATTCCTACATGGGAAGAAACCCGAATATACCAAGACCGTCATACCTGTACCCGTGAAAATCTACGAAAACACACACACACACACACACACATATATATATATATATATATCCCTGATGAAAACAAAAAGAGCAAGTAAGATAATATTATGATTTACTAAATGAGTTGAATGTCTAAAAAACCCCAAACTCTTGGTTTTTTTTGGGGGGGGGGGGGTTGTTTTCGATAAAAATTGTTACTGAAACTAAAGAAAATTTACATAGTTTCAGAAGAATATAGATACTGATCCTGTACATGCCTTTATTTTAATATATAGGTTTCTCCTTTTTGTTGTTGTTGTTGCTTTTTTGTTTTTTTGTGTTTTTTTTTCTTATTGGATGTAATGTTTTATGTATTCTATGTACCTTGTATTATATTTGTAAATAATTTTTTTCAAAAA